>NC_136411.1:37418333-38772500 GCF_051521515.1 Lactuca serriola
TAAAGGTGCAATCTTTATACCTTGAAAGGGTTGAAAATGAAGGATCAACCCCAGATCTAAGGTGCTTCTTTCTCTGAGTTGAGCTTGATCTTCTTCCTTCCTCTTCAAATCACACAACCACACTCTTTTATGCTTGAAATGTCCACAAGGTGCTTCTAGGGTTTCAAATCGTGAAGGGAGGGTAGAAGCTAGTTAGGTGAAGAGAAATGAGGCCAATAAGATGCTTAAATACCACCCAAACCCTAAAAATTAGGGTTTCCATATTTTTTAGTACGCCCAGCGTACTAGGGCGCCCCCTAGTACTCTCAGCGTACACACATGTACGCTTAGCGTACTTATCCTGCCCAAAAATTATGAGAATGCCATTAGGGCTTCAAGGCACATTCTCTTGGACTTTAAGAACCAAAATGACATATAGTAAACTTAAAGGGATAAATTTAGAAGTACTTGAACATCGGGATGTTATAGTACATAAGTGTATGCTAGGGGTAATACTGTTGAGCCTAGTATGTTGGGCGTACATGGGAGCAGGGTCGGTCCGTTGATATTAGGGGCCCGGTGCGAAACTAAAAAATGGGCCCCTAAACATATATTTATTTTTTACTTATACCAAAAATTCATTAATTATTTCATAATTTTTATAATATGAAGCAAAAGAAAAGAACGATCATACAATAGATAATCTTAGACAACTACATGAATCGCGAGACACTCCTAGCATTCTTGGAAGCAAAATTGTTCACCAACTCTTCATAATCAATAGTCTCTAATATAACGTTCTCAATAGCTATTATCGCCAATCCATTAAGTCTTTCTTGTGACATTGTGGACCTTAAGTAGGACTTCAACAACTTTAGCTTTGAAAAACTTCTTTCTGCAGACACGACCGTTACGGGAATAGTCAACAAGATTTTGTAGGCAATAATTGCATTAGGAAAACAATCGACTTTTTTCATATACTTTAAAACATCAATAGGGTTCGTAATTTCACTCGGTAAGAACATGTCAAGCAGATTTAACTCCATATAAAGTTCATGAGAATCGATATCTGATTGTTCACCAGACTTAAGTGCGGCTTCAAGACAGCGACAACATGACTTGAGATCTTTGTCATCAAATTCCTTCATTTTTTTGGAAACAAAAAACCAAAAATATTTTCATACTCTTTGTATTGTTGAAATCTTGTTTTAAGAGAAGCACTCGCTTGATCAACAATATATAAAAAGTAATTAACTTTAAAATTCTCCTCGGCTAAAAATACAACATCTTGATCACTTGAATTCTCATCAGATTGTTTTTTTCTACTAACCGGCCTCTTTTGAGAGAATACCGGATCAATATTCATTTCAACGGAAAGTTCCTTCGCATCATCAATCGCCTTGGAGAACCCTGTTTCTCTAAACTCCTTGAAGTACTCAATTAGCATGTTCACTTCGTTAATAGCTACATCGAGAAGCATATCTTTTGATTGTAATTTTTTGCTAACTAAATTCACCATGTACAATATTTGATACCAAATGACTATGGATACCAAAAACTCAAATCCACCAAGCTCATTATTTGCTAGCGATTTAGCTTCACTTTGGATTTTAGCATCGTTGTCTTTTTTAGCAACTTCAAGTAAAGCTTCTCTTAAATCAGGAAGTTGTTGTCTAATAGCCTTCACACTATCAACACGACTTTCCCACCGAGTGGCAGACAATGACTTTGGAGTCAAACCTTTGATATTCTCTTTCAGAATTTGCCACCTCTTAGTAGAATTGGAAAATATTGTATATACTTGTTGTATGACTCCAAAAAAATCTCTAGCTTTACTACAACTGTTAGCCATGTCACACAGTGCAAGATTAAGACTATGACAACCACATGGAGTATAAAATGCTCTAGAATTTATGTCCAAAAATCTCTTTTGAACTCCTTGATGTTTTCCTCTCATGTTTGATCCATTGTCATACCCTTGCCCCCGCATAACATCAATATCAAGACCAAGAGATTTTAATTCATCGTGTGTAATATCAAAGAGCCCTTTACCAGTGGTATCATTAACATTTAAAAAACCTAAAAAGGATTCTTCAACAGTAACATCATTGGAGGACAAATTTACATACCTCACTATCAAAGACATTTGTTCTTGGTGACTTGTATCAGGGGTACAATCAAGTATGATGGAGTAATATTTTGCTCCTTTACTTTTTTAATGATTTCTCATTTAATTTCATCAGTTAGTAAAAGTATCACCTCATTTTGGATCTTGTGGCCAAGATAAGGTACATGGATCTCATCATTTTTGATACGACGCACATGCTCTTTCATAACCAGGTCAAACTCTTCAAACATCTCAATCGCTCCAAGAAAGTTTCCATTACTCTTTTGATATAATTTTTCATTTGTTCCACGAAATGCTAAATTATATTTAGCCAAATATTTCACTAGTGAAATAATCCTCAATAGTACTTGTTTCCAATGCTCCCTTTCTTTCTTAAATTGATCATACACCACTTTATCAATTGTTTCATTAACTTTCAATCTTTCACGCATTTCAAACCAAGTAGCTAAATTTGTGAGATGATCTAAACCAACTTCATGCTCTTTAAGTCTTGTACTAAGATGTTGCCAATCTCCATAACCTTCACTATCTAATTGACCTTTCGGGATCCCTTTTCTAAATATTTTACAACAAAAACAAAAAACTTTATCAAGCTCTTTCAAGTATACTAGCCATTCTCTGTTACATGTCTGTTTATTTGGCAAAGTTCTAGTATACATAGTTGCAGAAAACCGTCTAGAAAATCTATCAGGTGGACCCTTATCAATAGTATTATCACTTTTAGGACCTTTCTCTACCAAACGTTTCACCATGTTTGTGCTTAGTCCATCCCAATTTCTTGGATCGAATATATCAACATTATTACTATTAACATTAACATCATCATCATCATCACCATCATCTTCAATGTTATCACCATCGTCATTACCATCATCAACATCAACACGATCTCCATGGAAATTAACATTATCAACATTAACATCATTAATTTGATCTCCTTCGACATCAACACCCAAATTATCAGGAATATTATCATTATTTTGATTTTGAGAAGGAACTTTAGGTTTTTTTTGGAAAAACTTATCTAGAGAACCACTATTAGCCTTTGTTGATTCTTCAATTCTTTTTCTCTTTTTACGTTTTTGACTACCAGATAAATACTTAGGAGACATTATTTCTGAAAATAAAATAACAATAATCAACCAAATACTCGATAAAATTAAAACTGTGATAAAAGAACTCTAGAAATCTAATTGAATATATCAAAACGTTGAATGAGCAATACCAATAACAATGTAAACTAGAAAAAAAAAATACTAATGATTATAAAAAATACTAATAATGATGAATTATAAATATTACCATTAGAGAAAAAAAAGAAACGAACCTTTTCTTATGTCTTCCTTTGCTGCCGAATTGCCCAAACTCAACAAATAAATAAAAGAGGCTAAGGACTTATATATAGTAATTAAATGCGTGTTTGTGTTAGATACTAATTCTTTATGTGATATACTTAGTTTAATTGGACTTATATATTAATTTAATTAAAGAT
Organism: Lactuca serriola; assembly: GCF_051521515.1. NCBI lineage: Eukaryota > Viridiplantae > Streptophyta > Magnoliopsida > Asterales > Asteraceae > Lactuca > Lactuca serriola. Next base: position 37,421,933 of record NC_136411.1, read on the forward strand.
GTGTTTGACTTAGATAATTCCTTATGGGATAGACGTGTTTGACGCTTGAATTAAAAGGATAGGTTGAAGAATTATAATAAAAATAAAAAACAAAATTGCTAGTGCCAAGTTTCGATCTTGGGCCTAGCTCATAAATGTCAAGCGCCTTTACCATGTCAACCACCATTTTTTTGTTTACTTTAACTTCGACATCTCATATATATATATATATATATATATATATATATATATATATATATATATATATATATATATATATATCGGGCCCCCCAAACAATGCGGGCCCTGTGCGGTCGCACACCCGGCATATGTTAAGGGTCGGCCCTGCATTGGAGTACGTGAGGCGTACTAGGCAGATTGGTCGCACATACTTAAGGGAGTATGTTGGGCATACTAGAAGTACGTTGGGCGTACTCTAGTCAGAGTTAAACCCTAATTTAGGGTCTTGGACCCTATTTAAGCACCTTAACTCACCACCAAACCCTATTATCTTCAGCCTCCATCCCCTTAAACCCTAGAAATGAAACCCTAGCCTCTATTGGTGTGGTTTTTGAGTTTTTGGTGGTATTTCATGCATTTTAGTGCTCATAGAAGAAGGACGAGCTTCTTGGAGAAATGTGGGATTGCTTGGAGCTTGTGGATCCAGGCTTTGTGCATCTTGATCTACCTTCTCAAGGTATAAAGCTTCAAACTTGATGAATCTATTCATAGATTTTGTTTTGGCATAGTTTCATAAGCTTTTGTCCCAAAGTTTGGATCTTTGTGAGTATGGAGTACTCCAAAGCATATTAACTATCCTTTTTGAGGTCTTGAAGTGTATTGAGCCATAAAATGCTTGCTTCATCGTTTTCTTAGCACCATGCAAGAGTTAAGTGGTTTTTAGTGTTGTGAAAGGAAGGATTTTGGAAATTTAGTCCTCTTTAGCCATGAAAAGGCTTAAAGGCTCCGACTTTATGGTTTAAGACATCATTTAGGGTTAACAGTTTAATGTGAATTTTTGGCCCCTGATGAGTACGTTGGGTGTACTCAGAAGTACACTCAGCGTAAATTGAGTTTCATGCTTTAGGGACTTGTACATTTCACTTAGAGGGTGAGTATGCGGGCGTACCCCCCAAGATGTGTAATTTTGGGTCTTTTGGGTTTGGGCCTTGTTCGACCATTGAATTTATGACCTTGGGCCATGGATTGATTATGGGCTTTCTTGGAATTTGATTCATGATGGTTTTGGGCCCAATTAGGAAGTTGGGCCATATCGGGCCTTGGTTTTGGGCCAAGTAAGAAAAAAGTTAAAATGGTCTTTTACCCTGGTCATTAGGCAAGTAATTCAGATTCTTGATTATACGTCGAGATTCAATTGTTAATTGGATGATATTTGATAGTGCTAGCGCGTGGGGATTTCCGGATTAATGGTTCGAGCATTTGTCTGTGATATTCAGCTGCTTCAGGTGAGCGTTCCTCACTATACTTACGGGCCGAAGGCACCAAGGTCGGCCCATTGGTTCGATATCTTGCTATTCGCCGATATGCTGAGTATGGAATAGATACGCATGATTATGCTAGTTGTTGATATGCCAGTCTGGTAGATCTGAAGGACTACTTGTGATTCTGTCTGCATGATTATCTGTTATATGTCGACATATTGTGTTGGGTTGAGGTTGTACTGCTTTGTGTTGTATCCAACAAATCCTGGAGCATTCCAGATATGAGTTGAGGGTCGAGTAGGGCATACTAGACTCATACTAAGGGCTCAGGTGCATTGCAAATACGAGCTGAGGACCGGGTGGTATGCCAGACTCGTACTGAGGTCTTGAGGGTATTTCAGTCTAATGAATGACTGGTCAGGGAACAAGCCAGACATAAGCTGTGGGCCCTGAGGGTAAGCCGTACTTATGTTGTGGGGTCAAGAGCAAGCCTTATATGAGTTGTGGGCTCGATAGGCAAGCCAGACTCATATTGTGTGCTTAGGGTTAATCCAATCATTTAGCCGTGGACCCGGTACATGTTGTTATTTGTATATGTTATCTTTTTGTATGTTGGTACTTTGGAGGAACTCACTAAGCTTCGCGCTTACAGTTTCAGTTTATTGTTTCAGGTGCTTCAGATGATTGTGGCAATGCGAAGGCATGACCGTAAACATCCTTAGTTTTACTACTGATTGGATCGTGGGAGACTCTGATTTTAATCATGTTGTGGAAATAATGGTTTTGTAAACACTTTTATTAGTAAATGATTTGTTTTGAAAAGTTTAAATTTATCGAAATTTGCGGGATGTTACAAGAAGACAAAAAAATGTTTGCTAGTTTATTTATTCAACAAAACTAATTAACCACTTAAGTCATGGTTACCCAAAATGTACAAAAACTTTGTAGATGACTTATTTATTATTCTATATGATATAATAACTAGTTTGTTGTTACTTTTATTATTATCTTCATAAAACAATAATAATTCTCCTATTGAATACAAGAGTTGAATTTATTTATTAATAATCAAATACTTAATAAATATTCAATAAGTACCAACTTCATTAAGGTGTGACCCTATAAGGTTATATGTTATTACCAATATCACTCAATAATGATTCTTGAGCATATTGATCCAACACAAAACTCAAGAATAAACTTCAATCTCACCAATATTTAACAAAATTGATGTGGTTTTCTTCAATTTAATGAACATAAGGTACTGAAATATATATTATAACACCTTATTAACGTTAGTTTAGCTATTGTAATTCGATTCATGGCATATTACATGAAGATTCTGGATTTTTAAATGTGCGTGGATAATTAACGCACGTTTATACCTTTCATGTTTAATACTTTCGATTTGCTTAGATGTAGTTTTTAAAAGAATTAGTTGTGCTATCCAAAAGGGGTTTGCGGCGTAGCATGTTGCTAGTTTACCCGCTACATTTATATAAAACTTTTATGTTTTAATAGAAAAAATAGATTTGTATTGAATATATCCTTTTATTAATTGTAAAAAATCATATATCACTTTCATCCATAAGCTGCTTCAACCAAAATATATTTGTAAACAAGAAAAAAACGAATACAAACAAGTGACAAAAGCATTAACTTTTTAGATTGCAATTACAGTATTGACTAAAGTAACAAACACATAAAATATCAGTAAACATATAATATTTAGTATATTGTAGCGCTTTGCATATGGATGAAAGTATTCTATTTGCATGGTCACTTCACCCTAGCGAATCCCTATTATATATGTTACATTGAGTCCCAAATTGCCTTTAATAAGCACAAAAATCTACTTTCAATTTTTATTATTAAGGTATCTAATGTTTTGACACGTGTAATAGAATATGTCAAACCTTATTAAGAAATTAGAAACACAGTTTACATGTAGTTGTACAAAAACACAAAAGCATGCCCACCTTCATTACATTTGTTGCGTCTGTAGACATGCAAAAATACAAGGAAGAATATATGTTAATGTACAATTGATGTTGAAGTCTTTAAATAATTACATACTCAAATTATTATGTTATTTAATTAAAGGCATTAAAGAAGTGTTGAGGATGTCGTTTGGACTATGGTATTGAAGTCATGACTCTTCAGCAACTCGGGCACAAGTGCACAAATGTATTCAATATGTGACTCTTCATTGCCCCCGAAACCTTTTTTACCACCAAAAGAAGATGAATATATTCCAGGATGCAGTGAATTTGAGATAATCACTTACAATCCACTTGAAATTCAATACAGGTGAATCACCAAGAACGGGAACCTGAAGATTATAGTAGGAACACCATGGGTAAATTCATAAGTACTCCATCAAAATGGGTCTTATAATGTCAACATGGGTCTTACAATGTCATGTAGTTTTCGATCAAACTTGTCCATGGTGGTAAATTCATAAGTACTCCATGACGATTTTCTATACGCCATGCTTTTGATCATATTAACTGCTTCAACAACAACAAACTATGTATGCAAACACTGAAAGATATTATTGTATTTCTGAATTATGATCCAAACAATGTTTTTTTTTTACACTTGGAAGACCTAAACTGAAGACCTAGACGGGGGTCTTATTCGTCTCCAAATACAATTCGATTTTAACCATTTTCAAGAAGTGATCGGGGAAGATTTAAAAACAACTCAATAAGTATTTGTTGAGGAAAACCAACAAACAATCACATCTTTCTACCCAAACTCATTAAAGAAGGCCCTTGCTAAAAATTTGAGAAAATGATATTTTAACTGATGGGAGAGAAAACATTAGCAACAGTGGATGAAGCAATTGAGCATACCATGAAGAAAAATGGAATAAAAATTCCCAAAAGGAAAGTACATGAAGCAATGAAGCTAACAAGATCAACCATCGATAGCTGGAACAATTGGTTTTTCTGAAATATAGGCATGAGAAACTAATAGAGCACAAGGAAAATAGACAATGGTTAAAAAATATATTGCAAGGTAATATAAAATCATAACAGTGTAGTATTCATATTTAATATGTTTACAATGTAACAGTTATTTAACAAATGATTAAAAAAAATTGGTTACAATGTTGTCCACTTTCCTTCCGAATGATTTTTTTGTATATCTGTCACTTGATATTGGCAACATATGACTCTATAACACCTACAACAAAATCAATGTAGACACTCTCCATCAAAAGAATCTCCACTTTCCAAAAACAAATCAAATTACAAATATAACTTTAATCGGATGTAAATGAAGTAAAGCACTGGCCCTTACTGTAAAAATTCCGTCTTCTAAGACAGAATGAGCCCATTCAAGTTTCACCACATAAAAAGTCTTTCAATTTGTAAACCAATAGTAAAATTAAGGACAAATAACTATATCATAAAAGTAAGTGAATGAATATACAATTAGACCCATACCATGGAAAACTTTTCCAAGCTTATCTCTTTCGGTACAGTAAACTTAAAAATCTCAAATCATAACCACTATGTATGAAAGAAGCGGTCGAAGGAATATGCAGTTAGACCCATATCATAAAAAACTTTTCCAAACTTTTATTTATCGCCACAATAAACTTACAAACCTCAAATTATAACCACTATGTGTGAAAAAAGGATAGAAAACATGACTAATTGTCGCAAAGTCCTTACAATCAAACATATACACACAGTTACAAAAACATTAATTAAATTAAAATTATAACTAAAAAAGTAGTTGAATGCATTATCATGTCCATAAACCCTAAATGGGTATTCAAAAAGACATAAACTAAAGACAAAAGGTAGGAAACAAAGTTGACCAGAAGGTGAGTAAAAATCTTACCTGAAGGGCTACAATTGGAGCAGATGAAGACAATATCAAGATTCATGTGCATAATCTGACACGAACACAAGAAAGAGGACTTCCACATCCAATGTTAATTCCAGGACCAATATATTTTTTGAGACGTAAGCTTCATCGTAAAAGGGTGTTTCTTTATTTAAAAACCGATTTGAAGAAAGGAACAAGCATATGGAAGAAATAGTTTAACACCCCGATATCTTTCAAAGTTTAAAATGTTGTGGTTATAAAATTATTTCGAGGATTAACCCATATTTAACAAAAACTCGGTCCCACCAAAGAATTTACAATTAAAACATTGGGTGCTACCATTAAGCATCATTCAAACCATAAAAAACAAATACGAATTACATCAATACCATTGATAAGGAACTTAACAAGCTCCACTCCATTCACTATCTCTTAACTTCTAACTTCCATCGATCACCCTTTCTCCTTGAGTGTAACATGAGATACATGACATGAGAAAGAGATACATAAGATAATAATGTCTCGTGAGATACGTATGTTTGTAACCCAAACATTTATCACATTTCTTTTGAAAGCCTTTCATTAAGCAAAACATATTTCAAAAGACATTTTTCCACTTTTCATTCCTTTTCTGTCTCACATTGTACGTGGGTTTACGATCCAAAACATTTCAAAGCATTTATAAGAACATTATTTCATACATAACATAACATATCATATCATTTGATCCCGTTCCAAGTCAAATTACAAGGTGAAAGGAACAAAATCAATCCCCCAAATGTAGCGAGGGAATTAAGGAGGTAGCCGGATTAAAAAATTACAAGTAAAAAAGCCCATGCGGATTAAAAAATTAAAGATCGGCCCCTCACATTCATTTAAATGTCCTATTAAGTATTATTTTATGTTCCATAAATTCAACTAAAAATCAAGCAAGTCTTCATGTTTTTGCATTCAAATCATATTATTAGTGTCAAATTCTGTTTATGAGTGTCATATAATCATCAAATGCTCACATACAATAGATTTCATTGTTTTCATCATAGTTTCCCCCAAACCACCAAATATATATGTTTATGCAACATTCTACCATCATGGATGTGTTTAGGCATGAAAATTGGATTCATTGTCATCAAATATCATCTAGGTCATTGAATTGATCCCATAATAGTTTATAGATACAAAATCCCCAAATTAGATTTCTAGGGTTCATGGAGATTTTTACCCAAATTATCAAATCCATCAATGAGACGATTGGATCGGGATTAGAACCATGGAAACCACTCAAAGAATGTTAGAAGACCAAATCTAATCATAAATTGAAGCCAAAATAGACATTGGGTTTCATCCCCATTGACGAATTTGAAAATAGAGCTAGAGGAGGAAAAGTTATACCGAAAAAGCCTTTGATTCCTCTTTCTTTTGCTTGGATGCTCAAATATTTGCTTGGATCAAGCCTTAGATACAAAATGGAAGAAATCACCATGGGAGAGCTCCTTAGATTTCCCCCCATGTTTTTGATGAATGAAGGGAAACAAATGCATCTTATTTCCCTAATATTTTCACATTTGGTCCCTCTAGTTTACATATTTTGTCAAATTTACCATTACTTTATTTATTTTCATATTTTCCTAAAATTTTGACATAACAAGTCCTCCTCCATCCATTTTATAACTTCAGTAGTCCTTTTCATCAACCAGTCAACCCTTTGGTTAAGCCACTTTGTCAACTTGACATATTTGGCCCTTTAGCTTTTAAAATGTTATGATTTTTAGATCTAATTTTTAGACTTCATATCGACCAATGATATTGATTATTCCTTGACGATTTAACTATAGAAATCATTTTAATTTATTTCCTTTATTAATTTAAGAACCTAAATTTAAACTTTAGGATGTTACAAGCAAATTAGTAACAGGGGCGGCAAAAAACATGTGGTCGACAAAAGTAAATTCGAAGACCGAGTGAACAAAAGGAATTTGGTAACATGAGAAAATGAGAAGTAGATGACATAAGGCAATCAGATGCTAATCAGACGATTGCCACCTAAAGAGTAAAGACGACTTGAAACAAGGCAGTATTGGAGCCGATTCCATACTAGGCACTATTCATAAGCCGACATCCAATTTAATATGTATAATAATTTTACATTGAAAAGTTATATTTTTCATGTAACTAATAAGAATCACATTCATCAATCAATGCATTGAAATATAATAGTAACGTCAACGTTTGGCTTAATTTATATAACTATTTGATTAAGGTTGTTGACACACCATAGCTAGTTGATAAGTTAGTTTATTTTTTGAGATTTTTTTAAAGATATCATGTTTAGCTAGCCAATAAGTTGTTTATAAGCTAACTTTTTTAAAATATACTTAGACTAGATTTACATGAGCTTTTTAAAAATTTCCAAATATACCCTTAATTAGTTATAACTAACATTTTTTTTCTAAATGCCATTTTATATCATTTTATGTATTCCAGCAAACTTATTAACTAGTTTTACTATCAAACATCATTTTTTTATCAGTTAACTTATAAGCTAGCAACTAGCTTTTCAGTAAAAAACTAGTTTTTTAGCTATCAATTATTAACTAGCAGCTAGTGTTTCAGTTAATATCTAAAACATAACCTAATTATCAAATATTTAAAGCATCACAAAGAATTAAGAAATATTAGTTTTTTTTTTAAATTTATTTATGAAAAACCTTTTTGTAAAGTTCTAACATGGTGTACCTAGCTTTTCTTTTTACTAGAGTTAAGAATTGTTTTATATTTATAACTAGAAATTTCCTTCTTTCCGTTTCGTGAGGGATGCAAGCCAAGAGTCTATTTATGTATGCTTTACAGGGGTATAATTTATAAAAAAAAATAAAAAATAAAAAAAAATAAAAAAATAAAAATAAAAAATTATTAAACAGAGACCATTTTTCTAGTTTTTTCAAACATATGGACTATTTGCTGTCAAAAAATTATGCATAAAGACCTTTTTTGTAAACTACAAACACAATTTTTGTACATAGTAACCAAACCTGCCAACATACTAAAGTCTTGTGGTCAAAGTCTCAAACCAAAAAATAGACTATTTAAACACATGGATAATTTCTATAAAAAAAAAAAGCACAATGATATTTTCTGTAAATTACATTGACAACTTTTATGATTTATTTTTTATCCAAAGACTAAAGATGCCAACTTATGGAAGTACTGTAGCCAAAGTCTGAACTCAAATGTAAAAGATGGATAAGACATTTTCTATAAATTACAGGGATAATTTTGTAATTTACTTTCTATACCAAAACCAAAACTTGCCGATACACGAAACTATTGTGACAAAAGTCGAGAAATCAAAACTATTACATCAAAAGTCTAAAAGCAAAATTATACTATTCATACATGGGTTGACATAAAAAATGGACATTGACATTTTGTGTAAATTATAGAGAGAGTTTTTAAAATTTATTTTCTATATAAGGACTAAACCTGTCAACATACAAGATTATTAAGTCAAAAGTTTAAAAACCTATTGTGTCAATTTTTTTTAGGGAAATGCTACTGTAGCACAATTAACTTTTTGGTCAGGTCCAATTTGACCAACTATATATATATATATATATATATATATATATATTGCACAATAGACCAATAATGTTTTATTGTAGCTGTTAATTACCAGTGTAACCGATTTTAGAAGGTTTCCCAGTTTCACATCCTACCTGGCATCCGATATGTAGGGGAAGCTAATGGGAAACTGCCACGTTTTTTCCATGTTGACTCCACGTCAACTCCCCCCTTATACAAAAAAAACATAACACTCGTAAATGGAACACCCTCACCTTAAATCTTTCCATTTCCGTGTAAGCTTCTCTCGAGCAAATATCCAAATCAATGTCGCGATCGTAGATCTCTTCTTCCAAAAACCTTCCCATCCAGATCAGTAACTTTAGGGAGTCAGATGAGCTGAAGACTTGTGGGTGTGACAAGCCGACGAAGGAACGGACGAGCTGGAAATATCACAACCTGGGAAGACGGTTTTGGAACTGTCACAACAGTTTGGTAAGCTCTCATGGTCGCGATTTCTTGTAATTTTCAATAATCATACATTTTGTAGCATTTATGAAGTTTAGATAAGCCTAAGAAAACCCTAATAGTGCCATCTCGCTGATTTTTGTGAAAATGTTGAAAGAAATGATTTTTTTGTGGGATCTTTTTGTTTGTAGCATTTATTTATTGTATATACCTCTAAGATATCATATGATTTGACATTAGTGTATATTTCAGACAACATTAAAAAGTTGTGATTACGTCTTCTGGAAAAGACGATGAGCTACCTGATGGGTACTACAAGAACCTTATTAGAACGTTAAAGTAGTAGGTAGAATCAAAGGAGGACTTAGTTGAACTGGTCAGCCTTAGGTAAGACACAACCTACAAGAACATGTCCTTATGTTAAGGTCAACCTCAAATGCCTCTGTGACATCCTCATTTTCACGGCCAGAAAATGTCGATTTGTTTATGCTTTGTTTTACAAAATCAGAGTAATCATTTGATTAAAAGAGTTGCGGAATTTGTTCCCAAAACAAAATATGATAAGAATTTATCCATGCATTTCTTTAAAGAAATGTATTTTCATTAAATAACAAAACATCGGGATGTCATGTTCCAATACAGACCAAAAGCATAAACACTATAAAATAGACCTTACAATAGTTATTTATAACTATTGATCTATAATTCAAAATCTCTCGTCAAGTCCACCAACTTATACTCCTGTGTCATTACCTGTAATGCAAAGAAAACTGAGTGGGTTAGGCTTGGGAGCCTGGTGAGCATATAGGGTTTTCAACCCACAATAATATAATTATTATATTTAATCATCAAACAATCAACCCAATTACCCGTCCCCATTATCTTCTTTATTTCCTAAGGTTTTACCCTAAGAATCAATTATCCTTTATTCATTCGTTACTAAGGATTTACCTAAGGAATTGGCACGAAGTCCATTGCTGCCAAAGTTTATCTATCGGGTACTAAATCCATAGCTATCAGACGCTAACTCCATAGTCACCAAGGTTCACTTAACAGGCGCTAACTCCATAGTCACCAAGGTTCACTTAACTGGCGCTAACTCCATAGTCACCAAGGTTCATTTATACAGTACTAAATCCATAGCTACCAAGGTTCATCTACACTGTACTAAATCCATAGCTACCATCGTATTATTATGAGGCACCAAATCTATAGCTGCCAGGGTTTTTAGAGTACATCGGTGAACATCAAGTCCACAACACCTACAAGTTGCGAGCTTGCTAGTGTTCCACATGACTGTCTTGAATAGTCTGTGGTTGTCATCCCTACTCTGTTGAATGACGGGGGGGCATCGTTTGGGTAAAGGTTTCACTTATTTTCACATCTCACCCTCATCTCATGATCTATATCATCTTTCGTCTCATCCTCAAACTAATCTTTCATCACACACCAACTATTTCATCTACCCATGTTCAACCCAACATATTTGTAGATATAAATTACATATTTAGTTTAAATCATATACAAACCCTTATAAAACATTCATCCAACATCCATCTCAATACAAACAATATATAAACACATAACACATATTTCTTAGCAAATACTTCATATCTATGTGTTAGAAGAAAGTAACTACACACTCACTTGATAATAAGATGATTGGACAACACTATGGCTCTAAATGTAGTATTTCTTCGGTGAAACCAGGAGATCTTCACAAAAATCGGGCTCCTCGCGGGCAGAGTTAGCTCGAAAACTTTACTTCTCGGGATCTTCGGGGCTTCAGGACTCGCTTCGGGCCTCGAGATGATACCGGGGCTTCGAGGGTAAAGCTTGCATGTAAATCTAGGTAAAACGGGAAAGAGAGGAAGAAATGAGCAACAAAACTCGGCTGCCAATGACTTCTATTTATAGTGTTGAAGTCGGCCTCGAACGCAGTGCGTTCCCCAAACGAACGCAGGGCGTTCCCTTCGAACGTGGTGCGTAGGAGCGTGGTTCTGATCCTATCCCTTATTCGTTGAGTCAGCATCGACGTGGCCACTCCGGAGCCAAGTATTGAACGCAGGGCATTCCCCAATTGAACGCGGGGAGTTCCCTCTTTGGGATGCGTGCCTCGAACTTCATAAATTCATAACTTTCGCATACAATCTCCGTTTTCGACATTCTTTATATCCGCGCATAGGTGAGATTATGCTCTATAACTCTTGTTTAGACTCCGTCGGCTAATTTTGAATTTAAATTTTATTATATTATTTTTATTAGGCCGGGACAGGAAAACTCCGTTAGGAATTCACAACTCCGTCATCTGACGTTCGTTTTCGTCTGTATTTTTACCGTTGCACTACTATCGATGAGATCTTCGATTCTCGTTTAGATTGTTTCGGCTAGAAATCATTCAATCTCAAATCCGAACTTCGAGCTGCATACTGCTAAGCTGAAACTTAGAAAAATCATAACTTCCTCATACGAAGTCAGATTTGGACGTTCTTTTTATGCACGTTCTCGGTTTAACGAACTCTACGACTTTCATTTAGATCACTAAGGCTAAATATCACTCTATCGTAAATTCACTATTTACGTCGCGCTGTGTCGTGCCGGTTCTGTCGCAAAACTTCGACAAGTCATAACTTCTTTGTTATAACTCGGATTTCAACGTTCTTTATATGTACGGAATCCTTGTAGCATATACTACAACTTAGTTAAGAAGAGTCCTTCAAAATAATATTCTATCAAAAAGTCATTTTTGACGCTTATCGTCTCTAAATTGACTAGCCCTGATCTACGGGCGTTACAGCCTCACCTATTCCCCCTACTTCAAATTGGTTGAAGCTACTTGTTAACACCTCAAAACGTCACATGTTCTTTTTAAGCTCATTTACCATATCCCTTATTTGTGGACAAATCTGATTACCCAATTGTTGTCCTCTCACATTCATATTATGCAATCTCTCCATCATGTACAATCTCAACTCTTCTAATATTGTTATATTTGGCTTCTTTTTGGCATCTACAATTACAACATGAAATCTCTCACACGCATGCCATTCTCAATTGAGTCACAAAATCTACCTGGTTGGAAGTATGCCCTAGACTAAGTTTTTGAATCCTTATCCATCAGGTATTTATGTGCCAACAGGTTTAAAATTTCCAATTCTTGTAGGGTAGCTTTAAATGCATTCTCAGTTGATGCCTTTGATGTTCTCCAAAACAATGTCTCATAGTGGGCCCCACTATACCTCTTAAGCAAATTCTAACAAATATGTCTAGCATACTATCTGTGCTCTACAAAAGGCATCATCTCCTTCAAAACCTCAATTAACCCCTTTAAAAAGGAAATTAGTTTTCATGATGTTATAATAAGAAATATCATGAATTAAAGGATGAAATAATAAAAATGCTTACCTTATGTTGATATGACATTAAAGAGTATCCATGTCATAAGTTCAAATGAAGATCATCAATAAGAAGATCTAAAAACCACTTCCAAATTTGCTTGTTCTCAACACACACTGCTGCCTATGCAATAGGAAAGATTTTGTCATTTGCATCCCTACCTATAACACTAAGCAACTCCCCCTTACAAATACCTTTCAATAAACACCCACCAAATCCAATTATCTTTCATCAACCTTCCATCCAACCTTTTTTCACACCATCAAAACACATATAAAATTTGTTGAAATTGCACTTCCCATCAGACATATGATCCACCTCAAGTTTAACAGTGGAACATGGATTTTTTTCTTAGAATCTCTTGGCTATATGACCAGAGTTTTGCATAGTGATCCTTAATATTACCCTCTACTAGTTCCATTGCATATTTCTGTGCTCTTCTACATTGCCCTATGGTGACATTCACACCGAACTTTTTGATCACTGCTGGTCTAAGTTTCCTCACACTAATTTCCTACCTATGTAGAATTTGTCTGGTAGTGGCTCCCAATCCATGGATATGTAACCAATGAGCCTAACTTAAAATTCCTAACAAAATTATGCTCATCCTTCAAAGACTTGATCTGGAAAATAGCTTCATCACTCATCCATGAGGCCCATAATCTAAATGTGCAAGCACCTTTACAACACCTAACAAGAAGTTTATATTTGTCATTCTTTTCAAACCATAATTGGTACCCATTAGCCACTCCATAATTGCACGACATGTTTTTCAATTGTTGTGGATCCTAAATTTCATTCCAAGTACAGGCTTTTGTTTTTTCCAATGTAATCTCTCATTAAAAATGGAATGCATCTGTAGGGAATGTAACGCCCGTAGATCCGGCCTAGTCAATTTAGAGATAATAGGGGTCGAAAACGACTTTTGGAAAAAAGATTATTTAGAATAAATAATCTTAACCAAGTTTTATAATATGTATCAAGGGTTTCGTACATATAAAGAACGCCAAAATCCGAGTTATAACGAAGAGGTTATGGTCAGTCGAAGTTTTACGGCAAAACCGGCACGGCACCGGGAGACGTAAATAGTGAATTTTTGATAAAAGACTTTTTAGCCTTATCGATCCAAATAAAAGTTGTAGTATATGTTAAACCGAGAACATACAAAAAAAACGTCCAAATCTGACTTTGTATGAGGAAGTTATGAATTTTCTAAGGCATAGCAGTGCACGGCCCGAAACTCGAATTTTAGTTCGAGCGGTTTTTGGCCTATGCGACCTAAATGAGAGTTGAAGATCTCATTAATAGGAACTCAACGTTAAAAAGACGGACGAAAACAGAGTCCGTATGTAGAAGTTATGAATTTTACGCGGACATTTAACAATATAATCTCCTCGTACTGTTAACTTTAAGATCGGTCGAGAATTAGCCGACGGAGTCAAAATGAAAGTTGTCGATCTTATTTTTACCTACGCGTGGATATAAAGAATGTCAAAAATGGAGGTCATATGTGAAGGTTACGGATTTTAGAAGTCGGAAGTGTGTTGTGCGAAAATGGGTGATGTGGCACAATCTTGGCCTTTCTCCCCAAGTCTTGCCACTAGATGGTGACATGTGGCACCAAGTTCAACCATTTTCACCCTACAAATAGAACATCTCTCACCCTCATTTTCTTCACACCTTTCCCATCTTTTTCTTCTTTTTACTCTCTCTCTAGAACCTCTCTCTCCCGAAAAGCCTAGGGAACCTCCCTAGCACGAGGCGGAAGCCCCGGAGTGCTCGACGGCTCTGAGAGGATGAGCTTTTCGGCTCGGGAACGCTGCTCCAAGCAAAACCCAGTTTTCTATAAAACTCGTTGTAAGTGAGCTACGCCTACGCTATTTTTAATATATCGTTTATTTAATTATAGTAACGTTATTAGGAACTTATAATAAGTACTTGGGCTATTATTACGAGTTATATAAGTATTGTTTAACGTTTATATAATAGTAATAATAGCTAGACTATTAATTAATCTCGACAAATCATAGACTGAACTCTAGTGGTAATAATACTATGTTTCGTCGAAGGAAATTATTTTTAAGAAGCGAAGCGCTGTCTGAGTTCGGAATCACCACCTTTTCAAGTGAGTGCATAGTCCTTTTCATGAACATGATTTTAATACAAGTATTAATTAAAGTATTAAATATATGTTAAAGAGTTAAATATTTGTTGAAGAGTTTATGTGTGAGTGCATAGTCCCTTTCATGAACATGATTTTAATACAAGTATTAATTAAAATATTAAATATATGTTAAAGAGTTAAATATTTGTTGAAGAGTTTATGTGTGAGTGCATAATCCCTTTTCATGAACATGATTTTAATACAATTATGAATTAAAGTATTAAATATACGTTAAAGAGTTTATGTGTGAGTGCATAGTCCCTTTCATGAACAAGATTTTAATACAAATATCGATTGAAGTATTAAATATATGTTTATGTGCGAATTATTTGATGTTGCATGAGATACTTGTTAGAGAACATACATGATTATATATGTTGATTTAGGATAAAGAGTAAACCTAAATTAATTATGAGGAATATTGGGTAGTGTTTTCTTATGAGTACGAGTGAATTATACTCAGAGAATAAAACCTTAGTATATGTCATTGATCCGGGAGCATGGATTAGACATAGTCATTGTCCCTAGTCCGAGAGTATGGATTAGGCATAATCATTCATCATTAATCCGAGAGTATGGATTAGTCATTCGTCCCTAGTCAAAGAGTATGGATTAGGTAAAGTCGTTCATTTCTGATCTGGGAGTATGGATTAGGTAAAATGGCTAATCTTAGGTCCGAGAGTATGGATAGTCTCGTTGTGAGGATCGACGGGGTGGGATAAGAGTTGTTTATATATATGGTGAAATTGTTTATTTTGTGAGTTTTAAACTATATATATGGTATAACATTGTGGGATTAAAATCTCTATGTACTCACCAGGTTTCCCAACCTGACCCACTCAGTTTATTTATATCACAGGTGTTGATATGAAGTCACATTACACCGAGAGATTAAGGAGATATAAATCACTAGTGATAATGAATGTAAGTTATGTTTATTCTTATGTTTCTGTATTGATGATGACATCCCAAATGTTTAAAAATGAATAAAAATACTTTTCTTCGGAAGTGCTTTGATAACGTATTTATCATGTTTTACTCGGAACAAATTCCGCAACATTTTTATTAAAAGAGGTACTCTGATTTTTATAAAGCATAAACAAAATCGGTCTTTTCTGGCCGTGAACATGGGGATGTCACAGGGAATCATACATTTCCATCCCATTATCATCATCTCTAATTTCATTTTCCTCATCATCCAAACCCCCTTCAACACATAATTGACTCAAGAAAGGATCATGGGCTATTCTGTTCATAGGGATATTATCTTCATCATTTTCAACCTCCACATCTGTTAGGTGCATTTTATGCACTATTGAAGCATGTTTATTTCATTCTTTTGTATTTCAATTTAGTAATTATCCATGCAATTTACTTGTTCTTAGGACAAAACTTGGCACACTTTATTTCCACACTTTTTATGCCATTTTAGGTGGTTCTGGAGGTTGGAGATGAATTGGGATGGTGGAAAAAGACCGGGAGCAAAGATGTGGATTTTTCGGAGAAGAATTGAAGAAAACAAGAATTTGTCACAAAGGAGTTGACACGAGTCGTGTCTCTCTTTGACACGAGTCGTGTCAATCGGTTTATCAACACCTAGTGGTTGCGAATGAGAAAAATCCCTTTTTGAATGACACAAGGCCGTGTCATTCCTTCACATTTTGACACGGGGTCGTGTCTGTCGTATAACTTCCAGGACAGTTTTCTTTTATGAACGAATTTCGGGATTTTAAACCTGGAGACAGACTCATATTCATTCCAGAACATGAAAGACGACTCTTAGAAGAAGATTTTATTTGGTAGCTTGAAGAAGATCATTTGGAAACATTTTAATTTGCATTTTGTAAGTTAATTTGAAGATCAAACTTGTTGAACTTGTAGTTTAACTTAGACATGTGTGGCTGATTTCATTATCATTTCTGATTCTGGATTCTTAAGTGTATGTTGTTAGGTTGTAATTTTCACTTGACTTTATGTTTATCATCCAATAATATTTGATTTGATCTTAATTATGAGTTTGATTGGTTCTCTCTTTCACTTGATCAATGAATTAGGGTTCTTATCAATCTAGTTAATCAAATTGTGAAATTCGTATATGTTTTATGATTTGATGTTAGTAATATGCACTTGATTGGTTGTAAATAGATCAAAATTAGTGTAATCAAAGATTAGATGTTCATATTCCCAAACTTATGAGGAATGTTGGACATTGTTGGTAATTGTTGCAAGAACTTAATGTCATTTAATGATTTGATGCAAGAGCTTATTTGAATTGAATAAATTAAATGAAGTTTTATTTGAAGAACATGTTTTGAATAAAACACTTTTGTCAACTTGGATATTAGAGTTTATTAATATCTAAATTACCAACCTAGATTGAACATGAAATCATAGTCGTATTACATCTTATAACACAAGACATGTATAGGAATCAGAATCAGAAATGTATTTCTTTTATTGAATTTTATTATTAATCTTGTTTGTTTATGAAGTTTAATTTGAATTCAAACATAACCCCCCCCCCCGCCCATTTTAACATTGATTATATAATGTGTGAAAGTGTGGCTAAATAAGAAGTCATGTATTCTTGTGGACCGACCCTGCTTACTCTATACTATCTTTAGTATAAGTAGTAGCAGTGATTTGCATTTTATTTTTATTATTTTATCCCATCATTTGTTGGTTTGACCACCAAACAACATCCCTAAGATTATGTCCATTTTCAACACTATCAAAACATGAGTCGTTATCATCACCTTCATTATGTTCTTCATCAAACCACCCCCTAATTCCATCCACATAATGGTCAACAAAGACAGAAATTGTGTCATCTGTTCCATATGCATCAAAAATAAAAGCACCATAATCTACATCATCTAAAATAGGTCGAATGCTATCACATAGAACTTTTTCTGGTTCATAGTAGTAAAGTTTTTTTAATCTCCTCATGCATGAAACATTCTGGGAAAGCATAATTCATAAAAGAAAAATCAACATTATTGAAGGATCTTTTCGCTCCCCCCAAGTAAGAAAAATGATTACGAGTAAATACACCTTGGTAATTGAGCTCCACCATCACAAACAGTCCATCGTCAAGATTAGGTTGTACCATTTCTACTACTAGCTTCGTTTAGAAGTCGATTGCCAACACTGATACCTCGATTTAAGGCAACTATGAAAATGCTAACTATTGACTCACCATTTACTTTACATAGAGTAAAATGAGGTTGAGGGGAAGGAGACGGGTGAAGTGAGACTATGTGCTAATATATTTCATTAAAATGACGTGGACCAAATATACACATCATTAACACTTTCAACTTAAAATAAATGACAGGTAGGATGTGAAATCGGGAAACCTTCTAAAATCGGCCACACTAGTGTAATTGATAGCTAAAGTAAAACATTAATGGTCTATTGTAACACTCTAAAAATTCCAACCAATTTAAACTTTTCAAAAACAACCCAATTTCATAAAGGCATTACAAAAAGGTTTTCAATACATTTATTATCAGAGTATTTCCCAGAATCACATCATAAACACATAAAACACAAAGAGCGGTACGATCATGCCTTTGCCTTGCCATGGTCTCCTGAAGTACCTGAAACATTTAAACCACAACTGTAAACCCAAAAGCTTAGTGACATACCCCCAAAATACCAACCACAATACCATACACAATTCATAACATATCATAACACTGAACAAAACAACAATGCACTTCGGGTCTACTGTGTGACTGGTCCGCCGCACCGGCCTACAGTCCACCTGGTCCACCCTCTGAGTCTAGCCATATACATCAAGTCTACAGTGTGATTGGTCTGCCCGCACCGGCCTTCAATCCACCTGGTCCACTCTCTGAGTCTACAGTATGACAGGTCCCCCCGCACCGGGCCTTCAGTCGGCCTGGTCCACTCTCTGAGCCTCGACACGTCTGGTCCGCCCTCTTGGGGCCTTCAGCCTATCCGGACCGCTTGCTGGGTCTTCGGGACAACCGGTCCGCCCTGGGTATGTTGGCCTACAGCACAAAGCAGGACCCGCCTCAACCCAACCCCAGTCCAACAACCATGTGCACATAAACATACAATCATATATCGAATCACAACTAATCAAACTGATCTTAGCAGATCACATACAAAGCACATCCCTACCAGGATTCTGACCTAACCGGTCACTAGCATAGCATCATCCTATAAACCAGGATACCGACCCTAACCAGGTCTCTAACATATACCATCCTAACTACCAGGATGCAAACATAACAAAGCAATAACATAACAACAACTACCTGGATTTCCATCCGATAAAGGGCCGGCCTTGGTGCCTTAGACCCTGTTGATATAGTGAGGATAACTCACCTCGCAACTGCCGGAACTTTGAACTGAAGAAGCAGATTCCCGAATCACCGCCTCACCGAAAATCCCGAACTATCCGAAGCAGCAAAAGAATTATTAGTCCAAGCACAATATCCTTCCAAGGGTAAATTGACCAATTTACCCTTAACTCAATCTGGTCCAAGACTAAGGCCCATAATAAAAATATGAAAAGCCCAACACTAGGTAAGCTCTCAAGCCCACTAGTGGCCCAAAGACCAAAAGTCCGAAGCAAAACCCTATATTGGCCCAATTTACTAAATTGGGCCCACCTCACCAAATGGGCCTAGATCCAAGGTCCATAATAATTAGTGAGTCCAAAATACTTCATCCATAATGTCCATTCACGGCCCAAGCTCTAATAGCCCAATAACAACCTAATCTCTTAAGGCCCAAAATGAAAACCCAACAGAGGGAGTACGCTGGGCGTACCCTCCTTGGTATGTTGGGTGTACAACGATGCTCGCGGATTGGGATCGAGGCACAGACCCACTACGCTGGGCGTACTCCCATTTATGCGGGGCGTAACTTCGCTGAACTACAACTTCTCATCAGATCTTAGTGGCTTAAGCTCTTCAGCCCAAACTTCAAATCCATAGACCAAATATGCCTAGGATTCATAAAGTCTCAAACTTTATTACTTGGGACATCCATAAAGCTCTTAATCCAAGGTCTTAATCCATTAAGACCTATCTATATCACATATGAGACAACCAAAGCCCTTGGGACCTTATTTTTCTTACTCAAGACCTCTCCTAAGGTCTAAAAGGACATCTAATCTCAACCAACTCGAATCGTGCATGAAGATGAGGATTTTGGGACAAGAATGATGTCAAAACTTCACAGCACATAGATCTACACATTATGATTGCCAAGCCAGAGACTTTTTACCTCAAAAGGGCCTCAAAATATGATGTCTTTCCAGATCTACGAGCTCCAGCCACTCAAATCCTTCTTTGACAACTTCCTCTTTCTTCTTCTAGACACTCCTTTGCCAAAACAAGCTTTCCAAGGTCAGACACACCCAACAATGGAGGTAGGATGGATATCTAGGGTTTTTGAGGATAGGAGAGTGCTTATAGAGGCTAGGGTTGGAACCATAATGTTCCTTATATAGTGGCTGGCCCCAAATTTAGTGTTTCTGGATGAAAGACGTACACTGGGCGTACATCCAGTACGATGGGCGTACGTCGAGAGACCTCCGCGTTCATTTACTCCATTATGCTGGGCGTACATCCAGCTTACGCTGGGCATACCCAGCCAAACACGTGCATGCATGCTTGTCATGCATGGGACCCCTTTGTTAAAATTCCCCCTTAGGGACCATTGTTGCCAAATCGGTTTGTGTTTGCATGTATTGTTACTAGACTTATCCAAGTGGGAGACTGTTGGATTAGTGTCTAAGGCTGTAACTATATTTTGTAAGTACTTGACTCGGTTATGCGTGGTCCTTTTGGGTTGCCTTCACCATAGCAACTTGAAATGATGATTTGTTAAGAGAGAAGAGATATTATTGTTAATATATTATGAGAATAATATATTAAAGGAATAATATTGTTATTTGATTAATATATGTCATATATTAATTAAGAATTAATTTAGTGACTTAAAGAGGTTAATTGAATAAAGGGACATAAACTGTCAAATGTGTGATAGTTGTGTTTTGGGCTATGTATCCTTATGGGTAATGGGGTGGACGAAATTTGGGGTTAGGGAACCTTAAATTCGTCCAAGCCTAGAATCTAGAAGGATCTTGGATTGCTTAGGGCCTAAGTTATTCAATTACGGTTAAAGGTGAAACCCTAGTATCCCATAGTATAAATAGATCCCTAGGGTTGAGGGAAATCGGCATTCATGCAAGGCAAGGAACCCTAGGGCCGATTTTTCACCCTCTCTCCTCTCTCTCAATATCATCCTCTTTCTAGTTGGTGTTTGTAAGCCATTATAGGAGTGACAATTGTGACTCTACGCTCTAAGAAGAAAAAGTATCAAGCAAGTAATCTAAGGTATTGTTCTAGATCCAATTACATATGATTTGATTCAATTGTTTACATTAGATCTAGTATTGTAAGTCTTGGATTCAATGCATGTTCAATTAGAGAAACCTAGATCCAAGCATTAGGGTTTGCATGTGCCCATAGGAAAGTTCTTATGGCTCAAACCCATCAGTGGTATCAGAGACTTGATTGATTTCTACTGAATTGATGCATTGGTTAATTGCTTGTTGCTTGTAAAATTCGAATTTTGGTCTTCTGCCTGAGGAACTCGGTGAGTTCCACTGTAGACTCGGCGAGTCCATAGTGGGTACTCGGCGAGTTCGAGCGTCAGAAAGAGGGAGTTTCGGGATTTCTTGCTGTTTTTCTTGAGGAAACTTGCCTTAACTATTTTGGGTTATTAAAATCCGATTTTAACTATATATATATATATATATATATATATATATATATATATATATATATATATAAGTATATTCTTGACCAAACAAAAAGATAATTACCAATTAGTTGAATAATAATTTCCTTATGTGATAATAACTGATTATTTGAATTGAATTGGTTAATTATTTTGCAAGTAATATTGAATAAGATCAAATTGAGATAATTTAATTGTTGATTTACATTATTTGCCTTTTGATCCTTATGTTTTGAAAAGTTTAAAACTTGTCCTCAAGTTTTGAAATTTAAGTTTTGTGATAAAAAGTTTAATTTGAATAATTTAAATTTCAAACCCTAGAATTTTACAAGTTTAAAATTCAACCCTAGAGTATTATATGATTACAAGCTTAATATATATATATATATATATATATATATATATATATATATATATATATATATATATATATATGAGTAAAACTATGCTAGTCTTACCGTTAGTAGGCCTCATTCACGAAGCCGGTCTATCAGGTGGGTATAAGGATGCTGCCTATAAAATGGCGATTAATGGGTGTACACTCACACCCACCGCTTGCTTGATCGGTGGAGGGTCGTTAGCCGAACGGGTAGGATAGGGCAACTCTCTCTCCTCATTAATAAGTATAATGAATCTATAAAGTAACTAAACTATTTTATAAAATTCACAATCTTAGTTACTTTAGGAAAAGTGAATTGATGCAATCCCATGAAATTACACTTTGCATCCTTGTTTAGATGTTAGTGGAGCGTGTGTGGTTAACCGGCACACTAATTGGTTCTAAGAAAAGGTGGCAAAGGGTGATTCATTGTTTGTCATAGTTCGATGGAGCGTGTGTGGTTTACCGGCACATCGAATAAGTGATTGTAACAATGAAGGCACCATGTAGATTTGCATGGTCATTCACACCCGCTTCGTGATTCTCGGTATCCCAGTCACAAACTAGAGAGGCATATCGAGATTTAAACATGCCATTGAAAAGTTCAATGAATCTCAAAATCTAGGAATTCTCAATACATTTAAAACTTAAAGCTTATGTTTTTCATGGTGATGAATTAGTGAATCGTCATTCACTTACCTCCAAATTATTTGCATGTTGGATTACGGTATCCCTTTTCTAATATGTAAATAATGTTGTTGGGTCCTAACCCTAATTTTACTTTTTGGGTGTTTAATTAGGGATCCAATTCTAATCAAACTTTGTCCTTTCTATTTGTGGATGTCAAACACTAACAACGATGTTGCTAGCTCATTCACGCTAATGAGCCTTTGTCAAAAAGTGACTTTCGATAGATCGAACTTTAGCGAATGGATAAGATACATTCGCACGATTGCGCATTACGAGGACAAGGAGTATGTTCTCGATGAGAAGCTCGAGAAGATCAATCCAGAAACCGCCACTCCCGAAGAAATTGTTGTGTTTGAGGCACATGAGCGCGATGCAACGAAAGTCCATTGCATCATGATAGCCACTATGAACACCGAATTCCAAAACTCCTATGAGGACATGTATCCTTATGAGATGCATCTAGACTTGATGGAGCGATACCACCAAAGCGCGAGGCAAGAACGCTATAAGATCATAACGAATATGATCACTGCTAAAATGGGAATTGGAGAATCTCTTATCGTGCACTTGCAAAAGATGCAAAGGTATGTCGATCGTCTTTGCAAGTTGAATGTCAACTTTGGGGAAGATTTGGCTATCGAAATTGTTCTCCACTCCTTGCCCTCATGCTATAACCAATTTAGGATGACCTACCACATGAACAACGAAGAGGTCACCCTAAGAAAACTCCAAGGGCTCCTAAGGACTGCTGAGAGCAATCTTAAGGACAAGTCTGTTTCACAATCTCCCAATCCGTCTGTTGCTCCTGTTTTGGCAATTCGGCAGGGAAGGGGCAAGAAGAGGAAGGCTTCTTGAAAGAACCACCACAAGGGAAAGTCCCAAGATGGTTCCTCTTCTAGTGGGACCAAGGTTGATCCTTCTAAGCCCAACCCTAACCCAAAGGAGGCAGAGTGCCATCATTGCCACAAAATAGGGCATTGGAAGAGAAGCTTCCAAGAATATCTGCAAGCCATCAAGGATGGAAAGATCAAGCCATCTTTTGCAGGTATATACACAATTAAATATAGTAATTCATCCCATACTATTTCTTGGGTTCTTGACACAGGATGTGGTTACCACATTTGTTCTGATTTGCAGGGACTAGGAAGAAGTAGAGATGTGGAGCTCGGAAGAATAAATCTAATCATGGGGAACAGAAGATCGTCGCCTATTACCAAGATTGGAGTGTATTCTTTAGTGCTTAGTAATGGATTGAATTTAGATTTAAATAATTGTTGCTACTCGCCAGATATGGAAAGAAACATAATTTCTTTTCATGGTTTGTTTAAACAAGGATTTAGATATTCGTTTAATAATATGAATGGTTCTATTTATGCTTATTAAAATGGTGTTTTATACTTTGAAGAAATGCCTTGTAATGGAATTTATGAAACTGTTATGGTTGTAGATAACCTAGGAAATGATGTGTTGCGTATGGATTCTTCCAGTGGTATGGATAAAGCATCTTTGTGGCATTGTCGTCACGGACATGTCAACAAGAAACACATAGCCCAACTCCAAAAGGATGGAGTGTTGGAGTCATTCGACCTTAGGGAAGATGACACGTGCGAATCTTGTTTACTTGGAAAGATGACCAAGTCACCCTTCACTGGCACTTGTGAAAGGGGTGAGGGTTTATTGGATCTCATACATACCGATGTATGTGGGCCTTTAGATCCACCACAAAGGATGGAAACCGCTTCTACGTGACTTTCACCGATGATTATAGTAGATATGGGTATATTTACTTAATCAAGCACAAGTCTGAAACGTTTGAAATTTCAAAGAGTTCAAGAATGAAGTGGAGAATCAATTGGGCAGGAAAATCAAGATGCTTCGATCCGATCGAGGAGGAGAGTACCTAAGTCTTGAATTCCACGACTATCTCAAGGAATGCGGGATAGTTTCGCAATTGACGCCACCTAGGACACCGCAGTTGAATGGTGTGGCAGAAAGGCGTAATCGAACCTTGTTGGACATGGTTCGTTCTATGATGAGTCGTGCTTCACTACCTATCTCATTCTGGGGGTATGCATTAGAGACTGCCGCCCATATCCTTAACCGAGTCCCTACAAAGAAGGTTGCCAAAACACCTCACGAGATGTGGACAGGGAAAGCTCCCTCGTTGGCACATATCAAGATTTGGGGTTGTGAAGTTTTCATAAGACGAGAAACTCATGACAAGCTCGAACCTCGAAGTGAGCGATGTATTTTCATCGACTACCCGCAGAAATCCTTTGGATATCTCTTCTATAGACCAAGTGACAATGTTGTCTTCGTTGCGAGGAGAGGAGTTTTCCGAGAGAGAGAGAACTCATAAGCCAAGGAGACAGTGGGAGGCAGATCGATCTTGAAGAGATTCAAGAGTCGAGCGATGAAGGAACCTCTACCGCTGGCGCTCAACCCGAGGAGGAAATTCTGGTTGAACCAATTGACGAGTCATTACCTCTTAGACGTTCCGAAAGAGTTAGAGTTCAACCCCAGTTGTATGGTTTTCATATTACTACCGAAGGGGACACGTATATTAGTGACATTACACTAATAAATATAGATGAACCTAATTGCTATAAGGAAACTATGGCAGGCCCGGAGTCTGCAAAATGGAAAGAGGTGATGGACAGCGAGATTTAGTCCATGTATGACAACCAAGTTTGGAATTTGGTTGACAATGTACCCGGACGTAAGACGGTTGGGTGCAAATGGATCTTCAAGAAGAAGACCGGCGTGGATGGGAATGTGCACATGTACAAAGCACGAATGGTTGAGAAGGGTTGTACTCAAACTCCCGGAGTTGACTATGATGAGACCTTCTCACCAGTTGCGAAAATAAAATCTATTAGGGTGATGTTGGCCATTGCTGCATTTCATGATTATGAGATATGACAAATGGATGTCAAGACCGCTTTCCTTAATGGGAAGTTGGCTGAGGATGTTTACATGGCTCAGCCAGAGGGTTTTGTCGGTCCGAAGCATCCAAATAGAGTGTGCAAGCTTGAGAAGTCCATTTATGGACTTAAGCAAGCGTCTCGCAGATGGAATCTTTGCTTTGATGAGAAAGTCAAAGAGTTTGGATTTGTACGAAGCGAAGATGAATCATGTGTATATGTCAAAGCCAGTGGGAGCATAGTTAGCTTTCTCGTTTTGTATGTCGATGACATACTGCTCATAGGAAACGACGTCCCGACTCTGCAGGAGGTAAAGTCCTGGCTCGAGAAGTGCTTTGCTATGAAGGACCTCAGAAAGGCTTCCTATATTTTGGGAATAAGGATAGTGAGAGAAAGAAGTAAGAGACTAATAGGACTTAGTCAGAATACTTACTTAGATAAGGTACTAAAATGTTTTAGTATGGAAAACTCGAAGAAGGGAGAACTACCGATACAAAGTAATGCCAAGTTGAGTAAGACTCAAAGTCCGAGTACCGAAGCTGAGATAGCTGAGATGAGCCGAGTACCTTACGCTTCCGCAGTTGGCTCAATCATGTACGCTATGACTTGTACTCGCCCTGATGTGGCCTTTGCTTTGAGCATGGTCAGTAGATATCAAGGGAATCCTGGCAGAGCTCATTGGATTGCAGTCAAGAATATACTTAAGTACCTTCGGAGGACCAAGGAATGGTTTTTAGTCCTCGAAGGAAGTGATGACTTAAAGGTGCGAGGGTACAGCGATGCCAGCTTCTAGACCGATAGGGACAACTATCGTTTGCAGTCGGGCTGGGTCTTTACCCTAAATGGAGGAGCAGTAACTTGGAAGAGTTGCAAACAAGAAACCGTAGCTGATTCAACGTGTGAATCAGATTACATTGCAGCGAGCGAAGCGTCAAAGGAGGCGATGTGGTTGAAGAACTTCATTGGTGATCTTGGAGTTGTGCCTGCCATAAAGGAGCCTATGGAAATTTTCTGTGATAATGAGGGAACGGTTGCCTTGACCAAGGAACCGAGGGATCATGGTAGATCTCGACATATCGACAGAAAGTATCACTTTATTAGACATCGAGTAGAAGAAGGACACCTCGTAGTGAAGAGGGTATCATCAGAGGATAATCCAACAGATCCGCTTACGAAGGGACTGAGTAGGGTTAAGCATTTGCAGCACGCTAGGAGCATTGGGCTGAAAGACGATATTAGTTTAGATTAGATAGTTTTGAAACATGTAATAGATAAATGTAATTGACATTTGATGATTAAATAAAGGAGTATTATTTATGGGTAAAGATATTGTCTTATGTTAATTGTTTAACTATTGTTTCACTTTGCATGTTTTGACTTCCTGAATAATTAAGTTATTAAGAATAATCGAATTATTCGAATGGTCCACAATCGTTCATATGTTGGAAGTAGGTATGAATGAATATTGTCATGAATTGGTGTGTAGATTGTCTAAAAGGTTATTAGACATAACAAAGGTTTGCTACAACATTCATGAGTGCTTATGAAAAAGTTTTGAGCATTGGAATAAACCCGCGCTTGTTGGAATCACTTTATGGAATGTGACACGAGTGATCGCAAGACGATAATATCATATGGTCTTAAAATCTAGATATATGGTTTATTATTTACTAATTGGTTGTACATTGATAATGCGAAACCGCATCAGTAAATTGATGTCATAAAACGCATTGTTGTGTATAGTTGGTTAGTCGATAAGTAAATACATATAAGTCAAAGTTTATCTGTTACTTTTATTCTGAGAGGGTAAAAGCGATATCACGGCCGCTCGATGATTTGATTTGACTTATGTGTCGGGCCCGGTCAGGACTGAATTGATGTGTTCAATTAAGTTCTATGTCGAATGAATCTGAGATCGAGAAACCAAAATGCTGGACAATAAGTTCCATAAGATTGTCAGCACAATATCTAAACAGAGGATTGTACGATCCCTTATCTAAAGGACAAGAGATTGATAAGATCAGAGTTGACAGCGTCTTAGAGAGCTACGATTGCTAAATCGGTTTGTGTTTGCATGTATAGTTACTAGACTTATCCAAGTGGGAGACTGTTGGATTAGTGTCTAAGGTTGTAACTATATGTGGTAAGTACTTGACCCGGTTATGCATGGTCCTTTTGGGTTGCCTTCACCATAGCAACTTGACATGATGATTTGTTAAGAGAGAAGAGATATTATTGTTAATATATTATGAGAATAATATATTAAAGGAATAATATTGTTATTTGATTAATATATGTCATATATTAATTAAGAATTAATTTAGTGACTTAAAGAGGTTAATTGAATAAAGGGATATAAACTGTCAAATGTGTGATAGTTGTGTTTTGGGCTATGTATCCTTATGGGTAATGGGGTGGACGAAATTTAGGGTTAGGGAACCTTAAATTCTTCCAAGCCTAGAATCTAGAAGGATCTTGGATTGCTTAGGGCCTAAGTTATTCAATTAGGGTTAAAGGTGAAACCCTAGTATCCCATAGTATAAATAGATCCCTAGGGTGAGGGAAATCGGCACTCATGCAAGGCAAGGAACCCTAGGGATGATTTCTCACCCTCTCTCCTCTCTCTCAATATCATCCTCTTGCTAGTTGGTGTTTGTAAGCCATTAGAGGAGTGACAATTGTGACTCTAAGCTCTAAGGAGAAGAAGTATCAAGCAAGTAATCTAAGGTATTGTTCTAGATCCAATTACATATGATTTGATTCAATTGTTTACATTAGATCTAGTATTGTAAGTCTTGGATTCAATGCATGTTCAATTAGAGAAACCTAGATCCAAGCATTAGGGTTTGCATGTGCCCATAGGAAAGTTCTTATGGCTCAAACCCATCAGTGGTATCAGAGACTTAATTGATTTCTATTGAATTGATGCATTGGTTAATTTCTTGTTGCTTGTAAAATTTGAATTTTGGTCTTCTGCCTGAGGAACACAGTGAGTTCCACTGTGGACTCGGCGAGTCCATAGTGGGTACTCGGCGAGTTCGAGCGTCAGAAAGAGGGAGTTTCGGGATTTCTTGCTGTTTTTCTTGAGGAAACTTGCCTTAACTGTTTTGGGTCATTAAAATCCGATTTTAACTATATATATAAGTATATTCTTGACCAAACAAAAAGATAATTACCAATTAGTTGAATAATAATTTCCTTATGTGATAATAATTGATTATTTGAAATGAATTGGTTAATTATTTTGCAAGTAATATTGAATAAGATCAAATTAAGATAATTTAATTGTTGATTTACATTATTTGCCTTTTGATCCTTATGTTTTGAAAAGTTTAAAACTTGTCCTCAAGTTTTGAAATTTAAGTTTTGTGATTAAAAGTTTAATTTGAATAATTTAAATTTCAAACCCTAGAATTTTACAAGTTTAAAATTCAACCCTATACTATTATATGATTACAAGCTTAATATATATATATATATATATATATATATATATATATATATATATATATATATATATATATATACACTCCACTTTCTCCCCTAACGGGGAACCCACACTCCTTCCGGAGCTACATACCTTTTCCTTTCTAGAAATCCATTCAACAACTTTTACGCGCCTACGCGTGAAACTGAGCTAAACTCCACTCTACAGTATCCATGTAGAGCAACCGCTATTCTCGAACTTCAGCCTACTCTGATTCTGCTCGCAAGGACTCTCAGGCCCATGCACTGCCTTCCACTAACACGTATAGACTCTTCAACATGGCTGGACCGCCGCTCCAGGCCTTCAGCCCATCTGGACCACTCTCGGAACCTTCAGCATGTCTGGAGTGCCCTCCTGGGCCTTCAGCCTGTTTGGACCGTTCTCAGAACCTTCAACATGTCTAGACCGCCTCTCTGGGCCTTCAGCCTGTCTGGACTGTTCTCCCAAGCCTTTGACCTGACTGGTACGCCTTTCGGCCTTCAGTCTTCTCGGTCCGCTCAGCTATCATACATCATTCCAACTACCCTTCCAGGGAATCTTTCCCGATCATACTGTTCTAGCCCCTTAGGGGTTCCGAACTCTCGTTTCGATCCCGGAATCCTTTCCATGGCCTAAACCCAGGCCTCACATCAACCACTACCTTTCCTATAACCATGGTCTGCTCTCGGTCCCCACTTGACTGACACTCACTCATACCAGCCTACACTCTTAGCTGACTGAAACACTGTCGAATCCCAAACAGCTAATCAACCTCAAATACTTCTCGATCCTCCTGAAAATTTTCCAATTCTCCCTACTTAGAGCACTGACTACCAACCACCGGTGACCCAACCGGCATCACTTAAACATTCTTACTCAACAAATTCTCTTATGCTTGAACTGATTCTAAACGAACAACCTCCACAAAACCACGTTCCGGCATTGCGCATCTCGAACTCTAAGGGAGTTCGACTCCCCGCTGAATACTTCTCAAAACACAATTGCTATACCCGACAACAAGACCATACAACCAAATTCTGACCATTAATCCCTTGGATACTAACCGATTTCAACCCCTAAGTACCGATTCCTCAATAATACAATAAACCCGAAAGATCGAACGAATGCAATACCATGAATTATGCGAACAAGACTAGCAGATATAATACTTCATAACAACCATAAGATAACAATATATCAAGAAGGAAACATACCCGTAGCTGAATTCGGCTCTGCCCTGACCTCCTCTGCTATAAGCTGAAAAGCACGTCCCTGAGCCCTCGGGGGCTCTGCTCCACCCTGACCTCCACCTGTAATCCTTAAAGTGGCCAGTGCTAGAGCCTGCACCGGTCCTGCAGCAAGCTGCAGACAGTTGGCCCTCATGTGACCAACCTGATGACACTGATAAAAATCCTCATATCCTGAACCGGGGCTGACTGACGACAATCCCTCGCATAATGCCCCTCTCTCCCATACTTACGGCACGCACCACTGGACCTACAAACTCTAGTGTGACCCTTCCCGCACTTCCCACAAGTGCGGCTGCCCTGATCTCCCAACCTAGAATCAACAGTCTTGGACCATTTCGACGCTGGCTGCGACTGCACCGGGGCCTGTCTCTGCTTTCTCAACTGTAACTCAATCTCCAACCCACGCCGCCTTGCGGCCTCCTGCAACTCCAGCAAGGTCTCGCACCTCTGCGTAGACATAAACTGCCTGATATCCCTCTTGAGCATACTCAGATATCGGGACATCTAAGCCTGTTCCGAAGAAAACTTCGGGCAAAACATCGCCCTCTCAGTGAACATCCTGGTGATCTCCGTCACTGACTCTGAATCCTGCTTCAGTTCCAAGAACTCCTGAGCCAAACCTGTAACGCCCGCAGATCCGGGCTAGTCAAATTAGAGGCAATAAGTGTCGAAAACGACTTTTCGACAGAAGCTTATAAATAATTTGAACCAAGTTGTAGTATATGCCACTAGGTTTCCGTACATATAAAGAACGCCGAAATCCGAGTTATAACGAAGAAGTTATGACCCGTCGAAGTTTCGCGACGGAACCGACTCGATTCCGGGAGGTGTAAATAGTGAATTTACGATAGAGCGAGCTTTAGCCTTGGCGCTCTAAACGAAAGTCATAGAATATGTTAAACTAAGAACTTCGATAAAAAGAACGCCCAAATCTGACTTCGTATGAAGAAGTTATGATTTTTCGAAGTTTCGGATTAGTAGTGTACAGCCCGAAATTCGAATATTAGATCGAGCGATTTTTAGCCGACACGACCTGAACAAGAATCGAAGATGTCGTTAAGAGTAGCATAACGAGAGAAATGATGGGCAAAAACGGACGTCGGATGAAGAAGTTATGAGGATTTAACGGACCAATACTGTCCCGGCCTGTTAAAAATATAACTTTAAAAATAAAGTCAAAATTAGCCGACAGAGTCTAAACGAAAGTTGTAGAGTACGTCTCCACCTACGCGTGGATATAAATAATATCAAAAACGGAGTTTGTATGAACGACTTACAAATTATAATAGCATATTTACGTATTAAAATAAAGTATAAATCATATATATGTACACATATATATACATATATATATATATATATATATATATATATATATATATATATATATATATATATATATCATTAGAAAGGTATCGACGATGCGGTCATTATAAGACTAATATTGAGTTCTTTCGACATTAGTTTAGTGCAAATATCGTTAAATCTATTTAAAATAGTATTATAAAGGGGTGTTTAGTTGTTTATATAACTATAAGGTCATTAAGTAATTATGGAGGGTAGTTTTTGTAAATTCAATTACTATAAATAAGAGGCTTGGACTCTCATATTTCTTGCACCATTCTCTTGATTCAAGAGTCTTTCTCTCCTTATCCCCCGAGCATTTCGGTCCCTCGTGATTCAACTTCTCTTTCTGTAGTTTTAGTATAGTAAGGTGAGCGCTGAAGCGTTGTACGAATCTTTCTTAGAAAGATTCAGCGACGAAGTTCTGCCCCTACCGAGCCCGACTCCTAGCTAAAATCCCTTTGTAAGTAAGTTATGCTTACCCTATTTTAAATATAGTTTATATTTAAAATTAGTATTGTTATTATAAATTTATAATAAATATTTGAGCTATTATTATGACTTATATAAGTGTCGTTATAATATCTTTTTAACTACTCGCAGTACGGGGAATCTGGTTTAAAGGGCCGCATATGGTTGTTGGATTTCAGAAGTGTTATATGCCAAAATGGTCATGCCCTCCGGTGTTTTATGTCTGGCCTGTGTCTGTACATAGTGGTTGGAAAGTATTGTTTAAATGCTTATATAATAATAATAATAAGACTAATAATTAGTCACGGTAAATATTAGACTAAAATCTAGTGGTAATAATACTAGGTTTCGTTGAAGGAAATTATTTTAAAGTAAACGAAGCACTGTCCGAGTACCGAGTCACCACCTTCTCAGGTGAGTGCATAGTTACTTTCATCTTACACATAGATATGAAGTATTTTATATAAATTACGTGCTATGTGTGCATATTATCTGAATACTTGTTGTCTATGCTGGGTGAAAGATTTCTATACATGTTTTAAATGATTTAAACTGTATATGTATTTTATATCTACAAAATCTGTTGGGTAAAACATGGGTAGATGAAATAGTTGTTTTGTGATAACACGATGGGAGACATCAATGTTGTCAGTGATCCAGTCATCTAGTGGAGTATAGATGATGACCATAGGCGATACTAGACGGTCCGGTGGAACGCTAGTAAGCTCGTAACCTGTAGGTGTTTTTGAACTAGGTGCTCATTAGGTATTTTGAACTGAGTGTGTTCACTACGTATCTTTGAACTAAGTGTGTTCACTAGGTATTTTGAACTAAGTGTGTTCACTAGTTACTTTTGAACTAAGTGTTTACCAGATGTTTTGGACTACGTCTTCACCAGTTGTAATCTATAAGCTTTGGTAACGATGGACTTCGTGCCGATTCCTTAGGATAATCGTTAGGAATGAATGAACGAGAAATAGTTGATTCTTAGGGTAGATCCTTAAGAGTAAAGAAGATAATGGGGATGGGTAATTGCGTTTAATTGCTTGATTGTTTAAACATAATAATTATATTATTGTGGGTTGAAAACCCTATGTACTCACCAGGTTTCCCAACCTGACCCACTCAGTTTATTTATATCACAGGTGTTGATATGAAGTCACATTACACTGAGAGATTAAAGAGATGTAGATCACTAGTGTAAATAAATGTAAGTTCTGTTTATGCTTATGTTTCTGTATTGACAATGACATCCCAAATGTTTTAAAATGAATAAAATACGTTTCTTCGAAAATGTTTTAATAACGTATTTATTGTGTTTTTCTGGGAACAAATTCCACAACATTTTTATGAAAAGAAGTACTCTGAATTTTATAAAGCATAAACAAAATCGGTCTTTTCTGGCCGTGAAAATGGGGTTGTCACAAAACCACTCCCTCTCAACCCGTGGAACATAACGGGTACTGAACATCTCCCGGAACCGATCCCATGAAACCGCAGCCCTCTGCGCATCTGAATATGACCCCGTAGTCAACCTCCACCAATCCTTCGCCCCGAGCCTCAACAGGTTTAGAGCACATCTCACCCTCTGATCAGCAGTGCATGAACATGTGAAGAAACATCCCTCCACATCTGACAACCATCGCATAGCAACAATCGGATCCTGAACCCCATCGAAGGTAGGGGCTTCGTATTATCGAAGTCCCGATACTGAAAACCTCTATCGGCTCCTCCCCCTGCCGCTGCTACAACCGTTGTAGCCGCGGCGGCAGCCGTCTCTGTAAGAGTTGCATAACGCTCATCAAAATACTCAACCATGGCGGTCTTGATCGACCCAAACAGTTCTGGCAACTCGGCCCGGAACATAGCAGCAACCTCATCATGCAGGATCTCACGAATCCTAGCATCCAACTCGTCTGTGCTCATCTGACCGATAACCTCGGGTGGTGCTGACCCACCCTGACCGCCTCCTCCTGCTTCCGATCCTGACCCGGATCCGCTCCCAGCATGCCTCGTAACCACCATACTGAAATTACCGCAAAACATCAGACGCTTCTCATTAACCCGAGAACCGACTCTTAACCCATCCCTAGGGATTGTGACTTCCTTGGTACGCGTATGGGTCCTGTGCTTTCAGTAGTACGGGCCCATACTACCTTCCACACCTACCCATATTTATATCAAGTATCATCACAACACCCTAGTGAAGAACAGGCATAACAAGCACTCAACCCTCACTCCTAGAGAAACACTGGGAATCTCATACAGAAAGAAACCCTAGGCTAGTAGGCATCATAAATCAGGCAACTCTATCATGCAATTCCTAAAGATCCCTAGCCTAGTACTAGCATGTTGTTCTATCATATCTCATAAACAAATAACTTGTATGGTATTTTGGGGTTACTTACTGGCTCTGGCTGATCGTACCTCTGCGTCTTCCTTTACTTATTTTTGAAAACCATTTTAAAATCTCTTTTGAAAACTCTCCTTGATTTGAGACTGGATTCACACGAATGTTCCTCCAATTCACTCAAAGCAAGGCTCTGATACCAACTTGTAACACTCTAAAAATTCCAACCAATTTAAACTTTTCAAAAACAACCCAATTTCATAAAGGCATTACAAAAAGGTTTTCAATACATTTATTATCATAGTATTTCCCAGAATCACATCATAAACACATAAAACACGAGGAGAGGTACGATCATGCCTTTGCCTTGCCACGGTTTCCTGAAGTACCTGAAACATTTAAACCACAACTGTAAGCCCGAAAGCTTAGTGAGATACCCCCAAAATACCAACCACAATACCATACACAATTCATAACATATCATAACACTGAACAGAACAACCATGCACTTCGGGTCTACTGTGTGACTGGTCCGCCGCACCGGCCTACAGTCCACCTGGTCCACCCTCCGAGTCTAGCCATATACATCGAGTCTACAGTGTTATTGGTCCGCCCGCACCGGCCTTCAATCCACCTGGTCCACTCTCTGAGTCTACAATATGACTGGTCCGCCCGCACCGGGCCTTCAGTCGGCCTGGTCCACTCTCTGAGCCTCGGCACGTCTGGTCCGCCCTTTCGGGGCCTTCAGCCTATCCGGACCGCTCGCTGGGCCTTCGGGACAACCGGTCCGCCCTGGGTATGTTGGCCTACAGCACAAAGCAGGACCCGTCTCAACCCAACCCCAGTCCAACAACCATGTGCACATAAACATACAATCATATATCAAATCACAACTAAGCAAACCGATCTTAACAGATCACATACAAAGCACATCCCTACCAGGATTCCGACCTAACCGGTCACTAGCATAGCATCATCCTATAAACCAGGATACCGACCCTAACCAGGTCTCTAACATATACCATCCTAACTACCAGGATGCAAACATAACAAAGTAATAACATAACAACAACTACCCGAATTTCCATCCGATAAAGGGCCGGCCTTGGTGCCTTAGACCCTGTTGATATAGTGAGGATAACTCACCTCGTAACTGCCGAAACTTTGAACTGAAGAAGCAGATTCCCGAATCACCACCTCACCGAAAATCCCGAACTATCCGAAGCAGCAAAACAATCATTAGTCCAAGCACAATATCCTTCCAAGGCTAAATTGACCAATTTACCCTTAACTCAATTTGGTCCAAGACTAAGGCCCATAATCAAAATATGAAAGGCCCAACACTAGGTAAGCTCTCAAGCCCACTAGTGGCCCAAAGACCAAAAGCTCGAAGCAAAACCCAATATTGGCCCAATTTACTAAATTGGGCCCACCTCACCAAATGGGCCTAGATCCAAGGTCCATAATAATTAGTGAGTCCAAAATACTCCATCCATAATGTCCAGTCACGGCCCAAGCTCTAATAGCCCAATAACAACCTAATCTCTTAAGGCCCAAAATGAAAACCCAACAGAGGGAGTACGCTGGGCATACCCTCCTTGGTATGTTGGGTGTACAACGATGCTCGCGGATTGGGATCGAGGCACAGACCCATTACGCTGGGCGTACTCCCATTTATGCGGGGCGTAACTCCGTTGAACTACAACTTCTCATCAGATCTTAGTGGCTTAAGCTCTTAAGCCCAAACTTCAGATCCATAGACCAAATATGCCTAAGATTCATAAAGTCTCAAACTTTATTACTTGGGACGTCCATAAAGCTCTTAATCTAAGGTCTTAATCCATTAAGACCTATCTATATCACATATGAGACAACCAAAGCCCTTGGGACCTTATTTTTCTTACTCAAGACCTCTCCTAAGGTCTAAAAGGACAGCTAATCTCAACCAACTCGAATCATGCATGAAGATGAGGTTTTTGGGACAAGAATGATGTCAAAACTTCACAGCACATAGATCTACACATTATGATTGCCAAGCCAGAGACTTTTTACCTCAAAAGGGCCTCAAAAGATGATGTCTTTCCAAATCTACAAGCTCCAGCCACTCAAATCCTTCTTTGACAACTTCCTCTTTCTTCTTCTAGACTCTCCTTTGCCAAAACAAGCTTTCCAAGGTCAAACACACCCAACAATGGAGGTAGGATGGCTATCTAGGGTTTCTGAGGATAGGAGAGTGCTTATAGAGGCTAGGGTTGGAACCATAATGTTCCTTATATAGTGGTTGGCCCCAAATTTAGTGTTTCTGGATGAAAGACGTACACTGGGTGTACATCCAGTACGCTGGGCGTACGTCGAGAGACCTCCGCGTTCATTTACTCCATTACGCTGGGCGTACATCCAGCTTACGCTGGGTGTACCCAGCCAAACACGTGCATGCATGCTTGGCATGCATGAGACCCCTTTGCTAAAATTCCCCCTTAGGGACCATTGTTGCCAATATATTTAATTTACAACATCTCCTCCATCATAAATTCGTTCCTGACGAACTTTATATCCACATAAAGATGACGAGAAGACCTACGATTCTAGCGACACACCCCAACCCGAAAACCCTTTTCGAATAAAACCCAATACCCATAAAAGATATTTCAAGGACGGGGCGTTACATCTATTGTGCAAAAAAAAACATAGTTTGTCAAATCGAACTAAAACAAAAAGTTAATTGTACTACAACAACATTTCCCCAAATTTTTATCGACAAAACTATACTACGTGTACAAAAGTTGTTAATAATTATCTAATATTTATTTTTAATTTGATGAAATATACTATATTTTGAGCAATTGTAACATCCTATTTGGCACGTATCATAATATTGTCCGTTTTGAGCTTCCGTCACGAAAACTTTCCAGGGGGTCACTGATCCTTGAATTGCTCTCGCCCAGGAACGTTTAACTACAGAGTTTCCCAACCGATGTGAGCTCAGATGCAACCCAGCTTTATTATATACTAGTTGTAAGATCCATGTATTACGTGAGTTTATGAAAAAAAACAAACAAACATGAAAATCTAAAAATTTATAGAATTTAAATTTATAAGAAAAAGTAAAATATTTAATTATTAAAACTAAAGTGTTTATCTATCTTTTAAATTTAACTAATAGTTTAAATAAATAAACAACTAAAATAATTGGATTTAATTTAGAAATTTAAAACTTATAAAGAAAATTATATTAATGAGTTGAATATATATTTATTATTACGTTTAAGTATTATATAAAATTTAATAAAATGAAAAAACTAGATAATGACACATGAATATAATTTAATTTAAATTTATTATATAAGAGATGACAAGTGACAAAATTATTTCAATTTATTGGAAAAGAGGATGTAATTGTTTTTTCTTCCGTGTGTGTGTATATATATATGTTATTTTAATTTTTTTTTAGCAAGTGTTATTTTTCACGAGTAAATTTATCGGCTAACAACTAATATTTAAGTTTCCTTCAGCTAACTTTTTAATTTGTTGTCAAAATATATTTGAGGGAGAAACTTCAAGCTTTTCAAATGTCTCGTCTTCGAATTTGTTTTTTTAGGAGAGAGGGAGACAACACCGTATCTTCAAAAGAAATCATCAAAATTTGGTTCAGTTGCTTTTTAAAGTAACTTAGCCAAACTGCACCTTCTTTTCTTTAATTTTCCCAACACCCATTATTATATGACTTCTGTTTATACCAAATTGAGTACACTTTTCGTTGTATTTTCACAAAAGTTTCCAAATATGCTTTCTTTCTCTACTTGTATGTGTTTTTCTGGTCAAGAATCTTGAAGTTCAGCTAAGATTTGATTTGCTTAGTTTAATATATTAAAGATTTTACAGAGGAAACAGTAAATGTGTGCTTTAATTTGTCTGGAGTGTATTGTGAAGAAATGATTAATATTAGAGACCCCATTTTTCAATAATCTTATTCAAACCCTTTATCAACCACACAAAATTCTTTAAATTCAAGCCCTTTATGCATGTTTTTAGGGCTTCTTCAAACATACCATGCTTGTTGTTCCCTTGATATGATCTTGGGAATTTTCTTTTCTTTACATTTCCTTTGTGGGGTTCTCTTCTTTTTCTTTCTTCTCTCACTGAAAATCTACAGAAAAGAAAGGGAGATTCTTGTACCTCATAGAGTTTCTTAAGTGGGATTTTGGTTATTTCTTGAATAAAAGAAAACAAAATCTGTAAACCACTTTTCTTTTTTGAGTAAAGAAAGTGATTCTGTTTAAAAAAAAGTACTTCTTTGAAGATAACATCCAAATCCCTTTTCGTCACTGATGATTCTTGAAAACATGAAGTGGCAAGAATGAGGAGATGAACAACCGAACAAGACGAACAACAGGAAAGCGTGAAGGTACAAGCAATTGAAGCAAGAGAAAACAGGTTTCTAATTCTGTTGTTGAATTTAAGATGGGTGTAAAAATGCAAGGCCACCATCACTTAGTAGCAGTGAGTTTGAATGAACAGCAATTGGGCACAAAAAGGAAGTACAAATCATACATCCCAAGAACAAATCAACGAAAATACTTAGCGTTATGGATCATTTCTTTTGGATTTGTCGCGATTTATGTTTACAAATGCATAGATGCAGGGCATCAAGAGAGAATCGAAGAGGGTTTAGTGAGTATGTGTGATCAAAGGGCAAGAATGTTGCAAGATCAATTTAGGGTTAGTGTAAATCATGTACATGCTCTCGCTGTTCTGGTGTCGACTTTTCATTATTACAAGAACCCATCAGTAATCGATCAGGTTTGAACATTATTAATGTGTGTTTGTTTATCTTTTTTCTTCTTTTTTTGTGATTGAATTTGTTCTTTTTCGGATCCAGGAAACATTTGCAGAATACACAGCAAGAACAGCATTCGAGCGACCTTTGTTGAGTGGAGTTGCATATGCACAAAGGGTAATGAATTACGAGAGAGAAGAACTCGAGAGACAACATGATGGGACCATAAGAACAATGACCAAAGAGCCCTCGCCGTTTCGTGACGAATATGCCCCTGTAATTTTCGCTCAAGAAACCGTTTCCTATCTTAAATTGGTAGATATGATGTCTGGCGAGGTATGTTTTTTTACTTTTTTTAATAATTATATTTCATAAATATAAAAATCTAAAATATATACCCTTGGAAGTTAAATTTAAGAAACTCGAATTTGATGATAGGAGGACAGAGAGAACATATTGAGGGCTAGAGCAACTGGGAAAGCAGTGCTCACAAGCCCTTTCAAACTTCTTGGTTCTAATCATCTAGGGGTAGTTTTGACATTTCCTGTGTACAAATCAAAGCTTCCACCAAACGCATCTGTTCAAGAACGCATCGCAGCTACTGCCGGGTAAAATTTCGGTTTCTTTGACCATTTTACCCTTACAATCCAACAATCCGTTTTCACAAATATTCATCAATTTTAATAAGAGAAATTAAATGGGTAGTAAGATTTTTGAAAAAAAAAATCAGATATCTATAATCTTTTTTTTTTTGGGATAAATATAAACAGATATCTAGGTGGAGCTTTTGATGTTGAGTCACTAGTAGAAAATTTACTAGGGCAACTTGCTGAAAATCAAGAAATTGTTGTAAAAGTTTTTGATGTCACAAATACATCAAATCCATTGATCACATATGGGCGTCAAACTGAAGATGGTGACATGTCACACACACGAGTGAGTATGCTTGATTTTGGTGATCCGTTTAGGAAGCATCAAATGACTTGTAGGTATGTGTTTCATCTCCATTTTTATTAAAAAAAAGGAAGTGGTGATTGGTTTAAATGTTAATGGTTCTAGATTTTATGCAGATATCTTCATAAAGCACCGATATCATTAACAGCATTTGCAACTGCGACTTTAGGTTATGTGATTGTGATATTAGCTGGCTACATGTTTTACACGGGAGCCATTCATATTGTTCAGGTTGAAGATGATTTTGACACGATGCAACAATTAAAAGTTCGAGCAGAAGCTGCTGATGTTGCTAAATCACAGTTTCTTGCGACTGTTTCCCATGAAATCAGAACCCCCATGAATGGCATCCTTGGTATCACCACTTACCTTCATCAACTCATCTCTGTATTTTTTCAATTATGTAAATGTAATAACATTAACTTCACATATGTGTTGTGTTCATAGGGATGCTTGCATTGCTTCTAGATACAGAATTAAGTTCAACCCAAAGAGATTACGCTCAAACTGCACAAGCTTGTGGAAGAGCATTAATCGCATTGATCAATGAGGTCCTCGATCGAGCCAAAATTGAAGCCGGAAAATTAGACCTAGAATCCGTCCCCTTTGATATCCGCTCCATTCTCGACGATGTTCTCTCTTTATTTTCTGAAAAATCTCGACACAAAGGAATCGAGGTAAAAGTAAAACCAGATTATCTTGTTATCTGTTATCGTTTCTTTCAAATTATTGTTTGTTTTAATCTGATTATGTTATCGTTATCTGTGATTGGGAAATCAAAAAGATGGCAGTTCTTGTTTCCGATAAAGTCCCACAAATTGTCATCGGAGATCCGGGAAGATTCCGACAAGTCATCACGAATCTCGTCGGAAACTCTGTTAAGTTCACAGAAAAAGGACATATATTCGTTCAAGTTCATCACGCCGATCATTCCAAAGCTGTAGTAATGGACATGGCTAAATCGAACGGGTGTGGGTCCCATTTCAAAACTTTAAGCGGCTGTGAAGCCGCCGATGATCGAAACAATTGGGACACTGTTAAACAATTAGCAGCCCCAATTGAAAACGTTGTTAACCTAATTGTCTCCGTTGAA
Source organism: Lactuca serriola (assembly GCF_051521515.1). NCBI lineage: Eukaryota > Viridiplantae > Streptophyta > Magnoliopsida > Asterales > Asteraceae > Lactuca > Lactuca serriola. The sequence continues at coordinate 37,463,273 of NC_136411.1, forward strand.
GACACCGGAATTGGGATTCCGGCGCACGCACAAGATCTCGTTTTTATGCCGTTCATGCAAGCCGACAGTTCCACTTCTAGACTCTACGGCGGAACCGGAATCGGATTGAGTATCAGTAAATGTTTGGTTGAATTAATGGGTGGTCAGATAAGCTTCGTTAGCCGACCACAAATCGGAAGCACGTTTTCTTTCACTGTCGCTTTAAAAACCTGCAAAAATGGCGATGTGAAAAAATCCCTTTACAATGACGATCTTCCGAATTCCTTTCAAGGATTGAAAGTAACCTTGGTCGATTCAAAACCAATCAGAGCTGCAGTGACACGATACCATTTACAGAGACTCGGTATAATCGTTAAAATTATTGATACCATAAAAACGGCGGAGGATTTGGGAGATTCAAAACCGGATCTACTTCTAATCGAGAAAGACACATGGTTATTAAACGAAAGCATGATCAAAATTCAAAATTTCCCTAAAAAGATGGTTCTAGCAACAAATATAACGACTCCCGAATTCGATAAATTAAAATCCGCCGGGTTTTCCGATACTGTGATTAGGAAGCCGTTAAGAGCGAGCATGGTGGCAGCTTGTTTGCAGCAGGTTTTGGGAACAGGGCAGAAGGCCGAAACCAGGGCAAAAGGGTCTTTTTATCTTCGAGGGTTACTTTGTGGGAAGAAAATTTTGGTGGTTGATGATAACAGAGTAAACCGGAGAGTTGCCGCCGGTGCCCTAAAAAAATTTGGGGCTGCGGTTGAGTGTGCCGAAAGCGGTGTTGCCGCCCTTGCTCTACTTCAGCTACCACATGCTTTTGATGCTTGCTTCATGGATATTCAAATGCCCGAAATGGACGGGTACGTAGTATTATATAGTAATACTATATTTTACTGGTGCACAAATGGACCAGTAGTATTATATAGTAATACTATATTTTACTGGTGCACAAATGGACCAGTAGTATTATATAGTAATACTATATTTTACTAGTGCACAAATGGACCAGACACAGTGCACTGTGCACAGTGTCTGGTCAATTTATGCACCAGTGTTTTGGTTTTTTGTTTGTTATGATGGTTGATGTTGTTGCAGTTTTGAGGTGACGCGGCGTATACGGATGATGGAAAGGGAGGCGAATGAGGTAGTAGGGAGTATTGAATGGCATTTGCCGATACTGGCGATGACAGCGGATGTGATTCATGCGACGTTTGAAGAGTGTAAGAGAAGTGGAATGGATGGGTACGTATCGAAGCCTTTTGAGGAAGAAAATCTTTACCAGGCTGTGGCAAAGTTTTTTGAATCCAAAACCGGCGAACACACACAAAATGGCTAACTGTCAACTGTCAACCGTAAACATCAACCGTAAACAGATGAGATTCTAGGTTGCCTCTTAACAGGAATTTTGGATATTGATTGGGCCGAGTGTAAATGACTTTGGGTTGGGTTTAACTCAACTAACGGCACTCTACTCTACGGGCTGAAACGGAATCAATCTAAATCTAAACACATGTACAGAGCTTTTTAGTTTGTGTAGGGAGGGGTGGATCAGGGACGAATGATGATGTATTGTATGGTTTCAACAATACGATGTCGTTTGGCAGATATTTTTGTATGGAAATGTCTGTTTCCATTGTAGGCCACGTGGGGCCACCAGACAATAATCCATTTCCACTTGGGTATATTATTATTTCAGTACACTCGGGTACTTTTTTCTTATGCACAGAGTACAGGACTACAGCCCCTGGTGAAAGACACATAATGCTCCCATTTTTAGTGGTGTTCAAACTTTAAAATATATGAAACCTAAAAGCTGACTAACCGATTTTACCTTTTAGGTTAACCGAACCATTTTTTTTTTCATCCAATAGATGGTTAAAGGAATAATCATATTTTTAGTTTTTTTAGGAGGATGTTTAGAATTCATACGGAAAAAAGAATAGATATTATTTATCTTCTATGTTTGTTTGTTAGGATAAAATAAAAAATAATCATACATCAACATATATACATGAAAGATTTGGTACCAGAAAAGGTTTTGTTTTGTTTTTTTTTTTTTTTTAGGAAAGGAAACATCCTGATAAGGGTTTCCGGTATGAAAGACATACTTATGTTTATAGTCCGATGCGGAAGATGTATCCTTGTGTGACCACCACCCTAGGGGCGTAGTCGTCTTGTGGGGGGATGCGGCTACGAATGATCACGAGCAATCAACTTTTTTTTCCAAATGTTAAAAAATACTGCTATTGTATTTGTTTATTATTATTATTTTATAAATTTAAATTAAACGCATTTATTTATAAATACCTGCATTTATACATATTTTTTCAAACTACATGTTGGTGATTTAATATCATAAATATTATTTAAGGTTGTGTTTGGCGCGCCACATCTAGCTGATAAACTAGCTTATTTTTCGAGCTTTTTTATGTTGTCGTGTTTGGTATGTCAAAAAGTAGTTTATAAGCTAGCTTTTTGAAAAGCTACTTAAACTAGCTTTTTAGGAGTTTTTTTTTTAATTTTCAAACACACCCCTTAATTAATTATAGAAAGACATATTTTTACATGTCCTTTTATGTAAATTTATATATTTCAGCTAGCTTTTCAGCTAGTTTTACCAAACGTTACTTTTTATCAGCTAATTTTTTATTTAACAGCTAGTTTTTCAGCTAACAGCTAGCTTTTCAGCTAGTCTGCCAAACATAGCCTAAGTGTAATAGGATTAAATTTGTTAAGCAAAAGTGATCTTGTTGAATATTGAACAAGTTAGGATGGTGTAGGAGTGCATACTTGTTCAAGTTTTTCAAGATTTAAAGTACACTGTTATTTAGGGGCGAAGCCCCTAAACGAACGGGGGTCTGGGACAGCGCCCAAGGGGCGATAGCCCCTAGCTGGGTTCGGGCAGCGCGAAAATTTTTATTTGGGTTATGTGTTATATTAAAAAATGCTTCAAAAATCCATTTTTTTAGAAAGTTGACCCTTTTTCCCTGAGATCTGTTTTATGATAGGTTTGGTAAATTTTTATGACAATTTGTAACTATCTTGTGACAGTTTTCAGACAGGAATCATATATTCGTTTTTGGTCATTTTTTGGTACATCTTCTTGAAGAACATTTTCACATACATTCTCAAATTTCGTTTTCTGAATTTCATCCAATTGAGTTTTCAATCTGTACCATCGAATTACTTCAATTTGATAGTGAATCACGACTTTCAGAGAATCCAAACAATTTGTTCATCCCTTATTTCTAACACTACAAACATACTCTTCAAACATAAATATTTTTTGTCTTTAATTCTACTTCTTCATCCAATGACGATGATGAATATGATGATTTGTTTGTACACATGTCGTTGTCAACAACAAGCAAAAGGTTGTGTCAGAGAGTCAGAAGAATATTTCCACATACATTCTCTGATTTCGTTTTCTGAATTTCATCCAATTGAGTTTTCGATCTGTACCATCGAATTACTTCAATTTGATAGTGAATCACGACTTTCAGAGAATCTAATCAATTTGTTCATCCCTTATTTCTAACACTACAAACATACTCTTCAAACATAAATATTTTTTGTCTTTAATTCTACTTCTTCATCCAATGATGATGATGAATATGATGATTTGTTTGTACACATGTCATTGTCAACGACAAACAAAAGGTTGTGTCAGAGAGTCAGAAGTTCAAATGTCAAAAAGAGGAGCAAAACTTCAATCAAACGGGGTCGTATCGCAACAAGCGAATTTTTGGTACGTGATTACTTTGGTCCTCATGGTTTATACAATCTATCAAAATTCGAAGAACATTTTTGTATTAGTATAAATTTATTCTTACGTATAGCTAGAGATTTGGAAAATAATTATGAGTTTTTTCAATTCAGATTGGATGCTAGAGGTAAACGTGGTTTTATTATAATACAAAAATGCACAGTCGCTCTTCGACAATGGCATATGACATAGCCGTAGACACATCATATGAGTATTTGAAAATATTTGATAGGACGGATCGAGAATGTGCATATCTTTTTTGTGAGTATGTTGTAGAGCTTTACGGTGACATATACTTACGAAAGATGACCATAAGTGATGTCGAACAGTTATATATCACACATCAAGATAAATACGGTTTTTCAGGAATGCTTGGTAGCCTTGATTGTACACATTAGGAGTGGGAAAATTGTCCCAATGCATGACAAGGTTAATTCATGCGAGGTGCTCATGACATGTCGACTGTTATGCTAGAAACATTTGCTTCACAGGACATATGATTTTGACATGCGTTCTTTGGTATGACGAGGTCAAACAACGACCTGAATGTGCTTGGAGCGTCTCCATTATTTAACGATATTTTGTAGGGTAAAACTCCAAACATGCCATACATTGTGAAGGAACAAGAATATAATTTTGGGTATTACCCTGGTGATGAGATATATCCAGAGCACGCTACACTTGTCAAGTCATACTCATATCCCACTGATGAAAAATGAAAATTCTTCAAGTTAGCAAAAGAATCAGCAAGGAAAGATGTGGAACGGGTTTTGGAGTCCTCAAAAGAAAGTGACACATAATGAAACATCCGACACGATCATGGGATATGACAAAATTAACGAAAGTGTTGACTACTTGTGTTATATTACAAAACATGATAATAAAAGAAGAGGGTATTACTATTTATACGTATAATCCGAACGATATACTTAATTTACCTGCACTAATAAAAGTCGGTAGACCAACATACTTCACAAAACTTTTGGCAATACAAAATAGTGAAACACATTACAATCTGCGTCATGATTTAACTAAACACATATGAAAAAGGCAATTTGAACAACACAATGCCAATGTTGAGGAAGATGATGAGGACGGGCACGATGATGATGAAGACGAGGACAAGAACAATGATGATGACGACAAGTAGTATTTTCTATTTGCTAGTTTAATGTTTCATGTAATTTTTTATTAGTAAACTATTTATTTAAGTTTAAAATTGTAATACATGTTTATCGTGACCATGTATCACTTTGGAAGATATAAAATGATATGAGGCGAGTAAGAGTAATAGTGCATGGAGTTACTTTAAATTGATAAATGCTACTTAGTAAACGATAATTGAGTAATGTTGTATAGCTTGTTGAGAGGATTATGTGGATATACAAATTGTTGAAAATGGAGTTCGTATGAGAAAGATATGGTTGTTTGAAGTTTAGATGAAAGTACGTTGCTATTTTGAGAAATTCAACAAAAGTCAAGTTAATGGTCAAACTATTGACCATCACGACATGAAGATACATTGTCACGACATGACAACATGATCCTCACGGCGTGAGGGATGCTTCCTCACAACATGACAAAGGTTGAATTACTAAGACAAGCGGCAAAAGAGTACAACACATAGACGAACCGAACTCTTTTGATTGTCACGGCGTGACACATACATTGTCACGACGTGAGACCTTTCAGAGTATAAATATGAGTGTTTTCATGTCATTTGATAAATTTTGGCAGGCGTGATCGGAGATGCTGCCTGAGAATCGTTTACAGGACATTATACCAATATACGGTAGATACGAGGTTGAGTATGAGATCTGTTGAGGTATATTTTACCCCGTTAATTAGTAATTGTGATATATGATTATTTTTATATATAATAGAGTCGAGTATATTATGGGTAAATATATGGTGTTGTTATGAAGCCATTGGTAAGATTTTGAGTAGATATTATGATTAAAGATATAGGCGAGACTGTGAGGGTTATAAACCCGATTACCCAAGAATTAACCGTTATGAGAAATTTAGCAATTGGATTACATGTTAAGCCTATTATGATAATATTATCGGATGGGATTATCGATGTGACGAGAAGTCACGGTGTATAATTGTTAGTGAGTCGAGACGGGTTCTAAGGAACTTGTCAATTGATGAATAGGTGTTACCATGTAACAAGTTGATGAATAGTGGAAGAGCAAAACCGAGACTAGAATAAGTCTATCGACTAATAAGGTGAACAACACTACTCTAACATCCATTGTGTGTTATCTATGATACACCTTACATGATTTATATAATTTATTATTATTGAGTAATTGACTGATATTAGAAAGATTGATTATTCTGAGAAATTAATATTGATTGAAAGATTGATCTTGATTGAGAAATTACTATTAAATGAAAGATAACTTATAAATGAAAGGTAGATCCTTGATGATATAGATTATAACCAAGAAATGGATCACCTTAAAATTTAGATCATTTATGAGTAATTGCTTGTATTTGATTTGTGATATATGTGATATCTATACTATCTCTGATATACGATATGTGAATTATATCGAGATTTAAATAATTGTTTATTGTTGATAAATATATTATTATTAAGAAACTATTCACTAATATGAATTAGATCATTATCGAGAAATAGATTATAATTGAGAGATAGATCTTGATAGAGAGATTGGTTCCTATTGAGAAAGACAGATCGTGATATATATATATATATATATATATATATATATATATATATATATGTAACACCCCGTTCTAAAAGTACTTATTTATGAATTTCCGAGATCAAGAGTAAGGGCGTTTCGGTCTTTTGTGGGCATTGGGTTTCATTCGAGAAGGTTCCGGACCGGGGTGTGTCGTTAGAAGCATAGGGATTCTCGCCACATTTTCGTGGATATAAAGTTCGTCGGAAACGGACTTAGGATGAAGGAGTTATGACATTTTAAAGAAAGTGACATTTATGGCCCTTAATGGAAAAAGTTGTCGAAGTAGGCCATGCATGCAATTGGAACAAGCGTGGGTACGCCCAACGTAGGCTGGGTTACGCCCAACGTTGTATAGCGAATGGTCGCGGGTGCAAGGACGCGTACACCCAACGTACGCTCAGAGTCCTTAAACCCTAATTTGAGGGTGAGCCACTATATAAAGAACATAATAGCTCAAACCCTAGCCTCATTATCAGCCTCCCTAACCTCAGAGAAACCCTAGAACGCCTCATCCTTCCTTTTTGTGAGATCTTGACCTTGGGAAGCTCATTTTGGTGGTTTAAGCTTGGAAGAGGAAAATAGGAAGTTGTCAAAGAAGGACTTGGGAAGTTGGAGCTTATAGATCTGGAATAACATCATCTTCTAGAGCCCTTTTGAGGTATAAAGTCTCTTGCTTGAAATTTATTTTGTGTAGATCTTGGTGTTATGAGGTCTTAACACAATTTCTTGTCCCAAAAACCTCAAAGCGATGCATGATGCGAGTTGGTTGAGATTAGCTGTCCTTTCAGACCTTAGGAGAGGTCTTGAGTGAGAAAAATGAGGTCCCAATGGCTTTGGGGTTCTCATGTGTGATATAAATAGGTCTTAATGGATTAAGACCTTGGATTAAGAGCTTTATGGACGTCCCAAGTAATAAAGTTTGAGACTTTATGAATCCCAGGCATATTTGGTCTATGGATCTGAAGTTTAGGCTTAAGAGCTTAAGCCGTTAAGAACTTATGTGGGATTTTAGTTCAGTGAGAGTACGCCCCGCGTAAATGGATGTACGCCCAACGTAGTGGGTCTGTGTCCCGACTCCAATCCGCGAGCATCGATGTACGCCCAACGTACCAAGAGGGGTACGCCCAGCGTACTCCTTCTGTTGGGTTTTTGATTTTGGGCCTTAAGTGATTGGGCTGTTATTAGGCTAGTGGGGCTTGGGCCGTGACAGAACATTTTGGATGGAGTAATTTAGACCCAATAATTATTATGGACCTTGGATCTAGGCCGTTTGGAAAGGTGGGCCCAATTTAGTAAATTGGGCCAATAATGGGTTTTGCATGAGGATTTGGTTTTGGGTCTTGGCCTAATAAGAGGATGATGGACTTAATGAGTGTTGTGGGCCCTTGGTCTAGAAAGTCATGATTAGACTCTAACTTGGTGATTATCATGTGATAGCTGGGTGTCCCGGTGAGTCAGCGGTCAGAGATTTGTAGGATTTCGGCAGTTGCAAGGTGAGTTATCCTCACTATATCGACAGGGTCTACGACACCAAGGCCGACCCTTTATCGGATGGAAATCCGGGTATTGTTTGTTACGTTATTGTTTTGCTAGATATGCATCTTGGTATTTAGGATGGTGTTATGTTAGTGACCTGGTTAAGGTCGGTACCCGGGATATAGGGTAATGTTATGCTAATGACCGGTTAGGTCGGAATCCTGGTTAGGATGTTGATATGCCATGTGACCTGTTAGACTGCTTGTCTGGTTAGAGATTTGTTACATGATTGATTGTTTTATGTGCTCATGGTTGTTTAACGGGGGTTGGGTTGAGGCAGGTCCTGCTTAGTGCTGTAGGCCAACATACCCAGGGCGGACCGGATATTCCGAAGGCCCAGCGAGCGGTCCGGATAGGCTGAAGGCCCCAAGAGTGCGGACCAGACGTGCCGAGGCTCGGAGAGTGGACCAGGACGACTGAAGGCCCGGTGCGGGCGGACCAGATATACTGTAGACTCAGAGAGTGGACCAGGTGGATTGAAGGCCCGGTGCGGGCAGACCAATCACACTGTAGACTCGATGTACATGGCTAGACTCGGAGGGTGGACCAGGTGGACTGAAGGCCCGGTGCGGGCGGACCAATCACATAGCAGAACCGATGTGAACGGTTGTTCTATTTGTGATATGATATGAGTATGTTATGTGTGGTTGATATTTTGGGGGTAACTCACTAAGCTTTCGGGCTTACAGTTGTAGTGTTATGTTTCAGGTACTTCAAGAGATCGTGGCAAGGCGAAGGCGTGATCGTACCGCTCCTCATGTTTTATGATTTAAGTAATATGGTTATGGGGATGCTCTGATGTTTAAACTATTTTGAGAACAAAATGTATGAACTTAATGGTTTTTGAATGAAAGAATTTTTTTTTGAATTTGGTTGAAATTTTTGGTCGTTACAATATATATATATATATATATATATATATATATATATATAGGGAGAGAGAGAGAGAGAGTGAGAGAGAGAGAGAGAAAGATCTTGCATAAGAAATCGATCACGATTGACATAGATTACAATTGAGAGTTTAACCTTGAGTGAGAGATTGATCATGATAGAAAGATAGACATCATCACTAAGAGATAAATCATACACACACATGCAGAGAGGGAGAGAGATAGAGATAGAGAGAGAGAGAGAGAGATCATTGTTGAGAAATAGAGCGTTATTGAAGAACTAACTACTATTAGAATTGATAAGAGGATATGAGAATACCAATAATAGCCGTAATATATTTGCTATATATTATTAATGATTACTTGGTTGCGATATATGTGATTTATATGATTATGTTTTAGTAGTTGTTATTCACTATGCCGTGAGACTTATGTTATTATAATGGTTTATTTTGCAGGTATATTATTTGTGACATCCGACTCGATCCTATACTTGAGGTGTAATGCCCGTGTTTCTAGGCTATGCATTAATATTGATGTAATAGTCTAGGTTAACCTTTGTAACTCATTTTGAAATAATAAAAATGTATTATTTGAGTATTATGTGTTTTATGCTTAATTGTGTGGCTTAAATGAATTAAAAATGAAAGTAAGCGTAATAATAAAATATTAGATAAGCCTGATATCTATACATGAAGTTGTAGTGGTCGTTACGAGGATTCCGAAAATATAAAGAATGCCGAAATCCGAGTTATAACGAAGGAGTTATGACTTGTCGAAGTTTCGCGACAGAACCGGTACGACACTGCGCGACGTAAATAGTGAATTTACGATAGAGCGATATTTAGCCTTAGTGATTTAAACGAAAGTCATAAAATACGTTAAACCAAGAGCGTCCATATAAAGAACGTCTAAATCTGACTTCGTATGAGGAAGTTATGATTTTTCTAAGTTTCGACTTAGCGGTATGCAACCCAAATCTCGAAATTGAGATCGAGTGATATTTGGCCGAAACAATATAAATGAGAATTGAAGATCTCGTCGATGGTAGTCCAACGGTGAAAAGACAGACGCAAACGGACGTCGGATGAAGAAGTTATGAATTTCTAACGGAGTTTTCCTGTCCCGTCCTACTAAAAATAATATAATAAAAAGTAAAATCAAAATTATCCAACAGAGTGTAAACGAGAGTTGTAGAGAATAATCTCACCTACGCGTGGATATAAAGAACGTCGAAAACGGAGCTCGTATGCGAAAGATATGAATTTCTGAAGTTCAGGGCGCGAACCCCGCCACTGTGTCAGAGTTCACGACGTGAACTCAATATTAATGTCTTCTGGAGCCTGGCAGTTGCAAGTTGCGATGACGCACCTGATGACTACTGAACTCACGACGTGAATTTTGAGATTTACGACGTGAATTAAGTATTTCAGCCCTGTAAATAGAAATCGAAGGACAACCGATTTTGGTTGCTATTTTCTTACTCCCTCTCTTCCTATACCCTCTTTGGTCGTCTTAAAGCACCCCCGAAGCCCCAGTATCATCCCGAAACCCGAAGCAAGTCCCGAAGCTCCGAAGATCCCGAGAAGAAAAGAGTTTCCAAGCCGAAGCTCTGCCCGCGAGAAGCTCGGTGTGTGAAGATATCCCAGATTCATTGAAGAGTTATTGCTTTTAGAGCCGTAGTGCTGTCCGGTAATCATCTTATCAAGTGAGTGCATAATCTCTTTCACATACACGAATTTAATACAAGTATTGATGAATGTATTAGATATGTGATATGAGTAAGTGTGTAGTTGCTTTCTGATAAAATATTGAATAAATATGTTATACAGGTTTTAAGCTGTATATAAACAAATATATTTTATCTACAAATATGTTGGGTAAAACATGGGTAGATAGTGATGTGTTATGAAATAAAAATGATGATAGGCCTCGATGTGATTGTGATATAGTCGTCTAGCAGAATATGGATGACGACCATGGACTTTTCTAGACAGTTCAGTGGAACGCTGACAGGCTCATAACCTGTAGGTGTAGTGAACTTGGGTGTTCATTTGCTATATTCTATCCCCCTCATGGTTGCCTTAGGACATTCATTGCTGAGGAAACCCCTTTGCAGTAGTGTCTGTCCCGATGAAAATCCTAGATTAGGTCCCTTGTATTAGTTGTTGTCATAGGGACGTAAAGTGAGGATAACGGGAATGGGTAATCGGGTTATTGTTGGTTGGTGAAATTAAATATAACTATTTATTGTGGGTTAAAAACCCTATATGTTAACCAGACTCCCAAGCCTAACCCACTCAGTTTCTTTGTATTACAGGTAATGACGCGAGAGTATAAGTTGGAGAACTTGTGAAGATGTTTTTGTTTATAGACCAGTAGTTGTATATAACTGTGTAAGGTCTATGTTTTATTGTTTATGCTTTTGTGTCTATATCAGAACATAACATCCCAAGTTTTGATATATAATGAAAATAAATTTCTTTAAGAAATGCTTTGATAAAACTTATTTTATCATGTATTGTTTTGGGACAAATTCCGCAACTCTTTTAAATAAATGAGTTTACTCTGAAATTATTTTAAAAACATAAATGAAACCGATCTTTCCTGGACGTGACTTTGAGGATGTCACATGAGGCCCATACGATCCTTATGATAACTAATTGTAATCCAGAGTGCTAATGTACACCAAAATTATTATAAAATTTTAAATGAGAAATGAAATTTTTAGGGTGTACATTAGCACTCTGGAATACAAGTAGTTAGTATAATGCAATGAGCATACCCTTTAGTCTTAGTATAATGTTTTCCAAAGTTGCCATAAAACGATAATCAATTTATTATGAATCGATATTTTGCTACTGTCGAAAAAATCAGACTTTATGCTAATGCAATAATTATTTTAGAAGAATCATATGTCATTTAGTCTTCTTTTCTAATTTTGTTTTGGTTCTATTTTTTTTTTCTGCTCAACCACTATAAACGATATACCAAAGTTTATATATATATATATATATATATATATATATATATATATATATATATATATATATATATATATATATATAGACACGCACACACTAGCATAATATGATATATATAAAAATGAGGTCCTAGAAATTCGGAGGCCCTAAACCATCATCCAAGTTGCCCCACTCATTGGCACGACCCTGAGTCATCGAAACAATTGTTATCTAAAAAATAGACGTTCGAGATGGATTGTCAAGAGGATGAAGTAAAATTAATAGAAATCGACGATTATGGTCTAACTAAATGGATAGCCTAAAACTAAATCGAGCGGGACAACTCGAAGACAAACAGCCATAGGTGAATTGTGACATTGTGTTTTAGGTCTTGACACATATATTCATACCTTATAACTTTTTTCTATCATGTACAGATATAGACTATTTGGGTGTTATGATAATTCATCTACGTACCTTATAATTTTTTCTTTTATCATGTAAAGATATAAATTATTTGGATGTGATGATAATGCAAACGCATACACATGCACATGTTAGAAACCAATGTAAGAGCAACCTTTCCTTTTTTTGGGTACTATGGTATAGGACCCCTATGCATATAGTCATTACCTACTTTCTCATTGTGTGATTGTTGGTTATCCATTCTAATACTTTCTTTTAGGTTTATCAAAAAGTCTACTACCAAAACAACCTTAAACAATGAATGGCTAAACTTCTCTTTTGTTTCCCCAACATTATGGTAAATCATATCAATCCTTATGATACATGTTTCCAACCATCACAATACTTCATACGATTAACATACTCATGATCAATTTCTGAATCTTTCTATAAAGTTGAAAATTTGCAAATAACTCTTTACTGTTTTGTAGATTTGATTGTATTTATTTATTTTGTTATAAAAAGGTTGTATTTAGAGGACCAAAAATTATACAATTTAACTTTGTCACATCCACGATTCAAACAAATTATATCTTAATATGCAAGTTAATATGATTAATAGGATAAGTGTGACATTTAAAAAGCTTTCTTTTTTGAGTGGTTTGATTTCAGCAAAAAGAAACACAACCAAGGAAACTAGAAAAAATTAATATTTTTTTCGAAAAAAAATATTTTTTTAAAAAAAAATATATTTTTTTTTCGATTGTAATATTTTTTTTTAAGAAAAAAAAATATTACAATCGAGTTGCAATCGATTGGATTGGTAATTCTCCTTCGTCGCTTTTAAAAAAAGGTTATAGGTGGTTTTTAAATGTCCGTGATGATATGGATGTTTCGGAAGTTTTGGAACGCCATAGTTTTTGTGGTCAAGGAGTTATGTAGAGAATTCATTTTTAAAAAGATTGTAATTGCTTCCTTTAATTGGTTTAACCATAGATTTAAACTATGTTTGACGTATTAATTGGAAAACTAGCTGACAGCTGATAAGCTAACTAATAAAAATGACGTTTGGTAAAACTATCTGAAAAACTAGTTAAAATATAGAAAATTACATAAAAGGACATTTAAGAGTATGTGTTTCTATAATTAAGTAAGGGGTATATTTGAAATTTTTAAAAAAAGCTCCTAAAAAGCTAGTCTAAGGCTATGTTTGGCGTACCAGCTGAAAAGCTAGCTGATAGCTGAAAAACTAACTGTTAAATAAAAAGCTAGCTGATAGCTGAAAACTAACTGATAAATAAATGACATTTGGTAAAACTAGCTGAAATATATAAAATTACATAAAAGAACAGGTAAAAGTATTTGTTTATATAATTAATTAAAGGGTATATTTGGAAAATTTTTAAAAAGCTCCTAAAAGTTAGTTTAAGTAGCTTTTCAAAAAGCTAGCTTATAAGCTATTTTTTGGCTTACCAAACACGACAACATAAAGAAGCTTGAAAAATAAGCTAGCTATGGCGCCAAACACAACGTAAGTAGCTTTTCAAAAAGCTAGCTTATAAACTATTTTTTGGTTTGTCAAACACGACAACATAAAAAACCTCGAAAAATAAGCTAGTTTATCAGCTAACGATAACATAAAAAAGCTCAAAAAAATAAACTAGCTCATCAGCTAGCTATGACGTACCAAATACAGTCTTAGAAAACAAAATTTTAATTGGGTTAACCGGTTGTAGGACTTGAATTTGGCCATCACTTTGTAATCTCTTTTTGTCTTGCACCTTGTTAGTGTTAGTTTTATAAGGGGTTACTAGTTGCTAAACAATTCCAACCAACAATCTTGCTCCGTTTTTGATCAAGAATTCAACTATATCACATTGAAAATCAAATCTCCTAAAGGAAAATAAGAGTATACATGTACAATAAAATAACGTGAAAGTAAACAATGCAGAATCAAACACAATAACTTATGTGCTTCGGTCAATATTTGAACTATCGAGCCAATAACATTTAATGAGTTTTTGTTTAAAGTTCAGAAGTACAATGTATATGAACATATATGAGAATAATTTTTTTTGAACATTAGTTAAAAAGGTCAAGGAGTCGTTTGTTACTTGGACGATATTGGAGATACCTTTATGTAACTTCCTATTAACTACCAAATGTTTCTCTTAACTTACCTTCTTGACATTAAAAAACAAAAATGAGTGTGTTTGTGGTCCATGTTATTTGGAAAAACATAAGTTTACTTTATCTTCAAAAATATTGACATGTAAATATTTTTTCATATTATATACATATTCGACTTCAATAACATCTCGTGTTAATTAGAGAAATTAATTATCTTTATGTATGGGTTGTGTTTGATGTATACATATAGTAGTTGATAAGCTAATTTATTTTTTAAACTTTTTTGATTTATTATGTTTGATGAATTAAAAAATAGTTGATAAACTAATTTTTTAAAAAGATATTTAGAATATTTTTTTTAATTTTCTAAATATACCCCTTAATTAATTATAAAAACGTATTCTTTTTAATGTTATTTTAAATCATTTTATATTTTTCAGTTAGTTTTAACAAACAATATTTTTAAGAGTTAACTTTTTATTTAACAACTATATTTTTAGCTATCAGCTAATACGCCAAACATAATCTAATTATTAAGTAAATTTTGTAGGCAGGTTTTGTAAGGTAACTATAACTTAATATGTTATAAAACTATTTCCTTGTTTAGGAACCGTATGTATTTAATTCAATTTCTATTAACATAAACTAGGTTATAACCTGTGGACACCACGGATTAGAAATATAAAAATAATTTTAATTAAATTATAATGTAATTATTGATCAATAATAAAAAATAATTATAAATATAGATGTTTTGACAAGGCAAATATTATTGATTTGTCTTGATATATGAATCCTTAATAAACATAATAAAAATATAATAATGCTAATTTTAGTTCAACTTTTTAAATTTTAGTAATAAGTTATGAAACTTAATTAAAAAATTAGTATAATAACATGTGTTGGTAATATAGCAGTAGTAACAAAGATGATGTTAAGCCGTATTTTTATTTTTGGACTCCCAACAACTTGTTTTATAATTTAAATCAACTGATTTAGTAGCTAAAATTTCTTCTTAGGAATTGATAGATCCTCTTCTCCGACTATATCTCCATCCTAATTTGGTAATTGTGGAACCAAGTACAATAGTTGAAAAGAGATGCAACAATAGTTAAAAAGGTTCAGTAAAAAAAACAAATAATCATTTCATGAAACAGTTAATATACAAACTTAGAAACTAAATATTTGGTAAATAACAAAATGTTACATCTATAGTCCTTAATACTTAAAGTGGCAAAAAAAAATCATGGTTTTGAAAATGTAAAAAAGCAATTAGAACTTAGGTGGATACTATTCAAACTCATAGCCATTATCTACACCTTGAAAGGAAGGCCTACACACTCACAGACATTAAAATAACGAAATCTATTCCTTTTTACAAAACATGTCATGTTTAAAAATAGAAACGAAAATGAAAATAATTAAAAAATATGTATATATATTTACAGTAGTGGTTTATTTATTTATTTTATTTTTTGGATTTTGGGTGTAGGGTTAGAATGGTCATTTTGGATTGAAATGATTTTAAGTTGTTCCCAACTCTCATGAATACAATACATTAAGAAAAGATATTAAATTGTTCCTAATTCCCCTGTTTTTCCTACATTGCATTCCATTAGTTGTCAAAATATAATATTTACTCAACTTAAAACATAAAAATCATATTTACCCTTCTTAATCCTTTAAATTTCATATTTGCCCAAATATTTTTTTTTGATGTTTTTTATAATTAGTTTTCTGTTTTGGAATTATTAAAATTAAAAGAATAAGTAAATGGACCGTTTTGTCCTTACCTTCTAAAGTGCAGGAACTAAATTAGCCTTATGCCCTTACCTACTGCGATGAACTCTTCTTAACCTCAATTTTTTTTATAGCCTTCTCGACATTTTCTTGTTCCAATCAGCTGGTATTTCTTTGTTTATTAAACATTATTTGTGAACTAAAGCTTCTTTTATTAGGGGAAGGATATCTTGTAAATGGTGTTAGACAATTTCACGAGGGATGAATCCTTCACCTGGTAATGTAGGTGTGTCTTGGGTTTGATAAGATTTTGCCATCTATAATCACTACACCAACATCGATCTTGTTGACTGATCCTTCAAATCCCATTGTTTTCATTCTTTTCATCTCTAAAAAAACATCACTCAATTCACTATTATGTTTGAACTAAGAACATATAATCAAAACAGAAAAAAATTTCTAATGTAATTTAAATGTATTGATATTTGTGTTGCTCTTTGAGGAAATGTGTCATACTGTTAGTGATAATAAAACTCAACATCACTTCATATATGATGCCAGCCAAGGTTCTTCACAAACCTAGAAGTAAATAAATTATTAACTTAGCATTTGGGCATGACGATTTAGTTCCTGTAGTTGAGAGGCTAAGGGCAATATGGTCAATTAAAATTTTCAAATATAATTTTAATGATTTCAAAACAGAAAAACTTATTATAAATATTAAAAGATACTAAAAAAATATATTTAGGCAAATATGACATTTTAAATGTTCCAACATCATTTTAATACTAAATATTGAACAAAACACAGAATTGCAAGTTGTTTTTTTTTTTTTTTTTTTTTTTTTTTTTTTTTTTGTCATTTTTCAATGAAAACAACACAAAAGGTACCTTTCTCACTTGTAATTTCTATATCTCTTGTCAAATTTAAACCCATAAATGTATAGAAAACATTATATTTGAGAGATAACCATCATCACATAGGGGAAAAATGGTCAAAATAAAGGAAAAAATGACATTTGACAAAAAAAAAATCTTAATTTATTAAGATACAATATAGCTCACCTGCGATGCCCCGTTCTGTCCCTGTAGAAGCTACTACTAATAACAAATTCGACATCCCCTTCATTCTATACTCTGCAATCTCCATAGACACAACTACCCTTCATCAGAATTTGAAGTATAAGTACAAAATACTCCTTAAGTCAAAATTAATCATCTTGAACTTCATGTTGCAGTTTCAATGCTACATTTTTCTTGAATATAAACATGAGTACTTTATCTGGTTTTAGCAATTTATGGAACAAAAGATTATCTGATTTCTTGAATATTCCATTGGCTTCAATGAATAGTATAATTCCATGTCTGTCAGAAGACTTCCATAGCCAAAGAATATAAGAAAAATGCAGTATAAAGAACAAATCAGAACTATTAGGGCTAAAAATACACAAAATCAAAACATAATAAATTAATAAAAATGGTAGAAGCTTAAAACCTATTATGCCCTTTGCAATTTTGGTCATAAAAACACTACAATAAACAAAATGGTCTCACTTTATCAGCAAGTACAAATGCTTAACCATTCAACCAATGTTTCAAGAATAAAGATACCAACATAAAAAGGCACAAAAACTACATACCAATTGCGAGATAATGAAGCAAAAACCAGTGTCCAAGGTTTTCTAGTTTTCAGAGTGAAGCAAGAAGATACGGTGTGCGAGACAGAGAAGCTTCCATAGATAAGAGACATACGAAAATCATAGAAAGATTTCATGAAAATAGTGGGTATATTTTTAGGGTTTTCAAACTTTGAATCAACAATCAAGTGAAGAAGTTGACTCATATACGCTTATCTGTAGTAATTTGGAGTGATTAGGTTCATCTTAATTGCTAATTTTATGGGATTGATAGGAAATACAAAATAAGAAGCCGATTCTAAAGATATGTTTGAGCAGGAAAACACAAAAGCGAGGGTGTAGAAAAGTTACACGTGGCAAAGACAATACTTAAAAGAGGATACGTGTCTGTTTAAATACTCTTTTATTAAGAACTAGTTTATAACCCGTGGAAACCACGGTTATAAAATTAATTAAATTTTCTTAATGAGAGTTCAAAAATTATTAATTAATTATTTTAAATAAATTACTAATTAAAATATATTTTTTTAGTTATATAAAATTATAATCGCTAATTTAAATAAATATATGAAATATTATATCAACTATAACTTGTATTAATTTTATTTTAATTTTATTTTAATGTTATTAATTTAATTTAATTAGAGTGAGAAATTTAAAATTTAAAATTTAAAATGGAGAATTAATAGATTTACAAGTGGCATGGATTAATTAATGACCTAATATTAATTACAATATACAAGTACTAATATTGTAATTTATCGACTATTTTTAATTAAGGCAAATAGTAATTGGTGTGTAAATTTGATTGTTAATTAAGAAAAGATAAAAAAGAAGAAAATGACAAATTGAAAAAAAAAACTTTATTCAAAAATACCAAAAAATGACATGTATCCAAATTAATTTAAGAGTGACAAATGACAAAAAAAAAAAACATTTATTTATTAGAGAAGATAGATAAAACCAAGAAAAGTAATAAGTGCAATACTTTATTATAAAACAAAAGAAAAAGATATGTTAATTCCGTTTGTTTTTCTTCTTTTATTTAGGTCACTTTTGACGATGGTTTGACCTTTTTTATTTTTATATTTGGATTTAATACATTAGAAAATTAGATAAAATTAATTTTTAACATACATTTGGTTTTTAATTAATAAAAATTTGCCAAATAATAGTTATTATGATAACGTGTTAGGATTTTGTTTTCATAGCTAGCAAAACATTTTTAAGACATGTTACTTATTATCTAAATATATAAAACAAATAATATAAACATTTGTTTGTTTGTTATTTATTTATTTTTATTTTTTATCTTTTTATTTCCTTAAATTTCTGTTTCTCCTCTCCCTTCGTTATCGCCGTTCTATAGGTTTGTATAAAAGCTCTTTTTCCCAAATCACTGATTTCATACCAAAAACAATGCTACGCTCGTCATCTCCAACAAACAAACCCTATCATCATAATTACGAACAATTTTCCAAATAACCCAATCGAAATTATTGGTTTTTCTTCAGAAAATGGAGAAATCCGATGTGGGTTTCGAAATCCGGCGTCGATTTCTTCCATTCATCCTGATTATCTCGTCTGTTTCAGTCATCAATGTCCACTCTCAGTCGAGTTCTAACGATGCTGTTGTAATGCAAGCTCTAAAGAAAAACCTACAACCACTGAGTTCACTCGACTGGTCTGACCCCAATCCATGCAACTGGAACAATGTCAAATGCTCCAAAGACAACCGGGTCACCGGAATTCAACTCGGACACCAGAATCTCAAAGGCAATCTCCCTCAAACCCTTAATAACCTCACTCAACTCCAGGTTTTGGAGTTTCAACACAATCAACTCACCGGGCCACTCCCGAGTCTCTCCGGGTTGACTCAGCTTCATAACCTCTTACTCAATAACAACAATTTCTCTTCAATTCCCATCGACTTCTTCGACGGTATGTCCTCTTTGCAGAACATTTATCTTGATTACAATGCTTTTACTGCATGGTCTATATCGGAAAATCTAAAAACTGCATCCAATTTACGAATTTTCTCGGCCACCTCTACTAATCTCACCGGAAAAATCCCGGATTTTTTCGGTGCTGATACATTTTCCGGGTTAATTACTCTTCGTTTAGCTTCGAATTCTCTTGAAGGCGGGTTACCCGATTCGTTTTCGAGTTCTTCAATACAGAGTCTTTGGTTAAATGGACAGAAAAGTACTTTTAGGCTTAATGGCAGCATCGACGTTCTACAAAACATGACACAATTGACTGAAGTGTGGCTTCATACAAACTCCTTTTCGGGTCCTTTACCAGAATTTTCAGGCTTGAACAAGCTACAGAATTTGAGTTTAAGAGATAATAGCTTCACTGGTCCCGTTCCGCCATCTTTGTTAAGTTTGAAGTCTTTAAAAACTATCAATTTGACCAAGAACATGTTACAAGGTCCAACGCCTAAATTCAGTGATTCCGTTTCTGTAGACATGATCGGAATCGAGAGTTTTTGTTTGCCTAATCCCGGAGTTCCTTGTGATTCCCGTGTCAATACGTTACTAACAGTGGCGGAATCAGTAGGTTACCCTCGAGTTTTTGCTAATAATTGGAAGGGTAACGATCCTTGTAATTCATGGATGGGAATAAGTTGCTCAAACGATGGAAGCATCACTGTCGTTAATTTCCGCAAAATGGGTCTCACGGGTACCATTTCATCAAACTTTTCTCAAATTAAATCGTTACAAAGATTGCTTCTTGCAGATAATAATCTCACCGGAGTTATACCTAATGAACTCAAAGATTTACCTGATCTTATTGAAATAGACGTCTCAAACAATCATCTTTCCGGTCAAATCCCACCTTTTAGAGAAAACGTCAAGGTAAAAAGCGAAGGAAACACCAACATAGGGAAAGATGGTCCTACTGTTACAGCGATTCCACCTTCTAATGGTGTATTCCGCAGTGGCGGCAGTGGTGGCAAAACTCCGGGCACTCTGGTGGTTGTGGGGTCTGTGATCGGTGGTGTTTGTGTGGTTTTCTTGGCCGGATTGTTAGCTTTTTGTGTTTACAAAGCAAAAAAGAATCGTTCTAGTTCTAGTGGTCCCGGTAATCCGCCATGTCAGCATACAATGGTGATACACCCCCGCCACTCGGGATCCGATGGCGACGGGGTCAAAATCACAATTGCTGGTCAAACTAACGCCGGCGGGTCAACCGAAACAAACAGTCATCATACAAGTGGTGACGTTCACATCGTTGAAACGGGCAATATGGTAATTTCAATCCAAGTTCTAAGAAACGTAACGAACAATTTCAGCTCCGAGAACATCCTCGGAAAAGGCGGATTCGGAACAGTTTACAAAGGGGAATTACACGATGGAACCAAGATCGCGGTCAAAAGAATGGAATCAGGAGTCATGAGCGAAACCGGAATCACCGAATTCCAATCCGAGATCTCCGTGCTCACCAAAGTCCGGCATCGGCATCTCGTCGCACTTCTCGGATACTGTTTGGATGGAAACGAGAGGTTACTTGTGTACGAATATATGCCTCAAGGGACACTTAGTCGGTTTCTTTTTAACAAAGGGAATGAAGATTTGAAACCACTTTTATGGTCTAAAAGATTGGTAATTGCTCTTGATGTTGCTAGAGGTGTTGAATATTTACATGGTTTAGCACAACAAAGTTTTATTCATCGCGATCTTAAACCTTCTAATATTCTTTTGGGCGATGATTTTCGCGCAAAAGTTGCGGATTTTGGACTCGTTCGCCTCGCCCCAGATGGTAAAGGCTCCATTGCTACTAGATTAGCGGGTACTTTTGGCTACCTTGCACCGGAATATGCAGGTATAATTATAATTAATTAATCAATCCGCTATCTTGCACCGCTATCTTGCACCTGTTTCTTTGTTAAGTCGTTCTTTCTGTACTAAGTTTATAGAAAACAGTTTAAGGATAATAAATGACGATTTTACCCTTGTGTTTCAGTGACGGGTCGGGTGACAACGAAGGTGGATGTGTTTAGTTTCGGGGTGATCCTCATGGAGCTAATCACGGGGCGACAAGCACTAGATGAAACCCAACCGGAAGAAAGCGTGCATCTTGTTCAATGGTTTAAAAAAATGCATATAAACAATGATACATTTAGAAACGCGATTGATCCATCACTTGAGCTTGATGAAGATGGTTTAGCCAGTGTGACTACAGTGGCTGAGTTAGCGGGTCACTGCTGTGCCCGTGAACCGTATCAGAGACCCGACATGAGCCATGCGGTCAATGTTCTGTCATCTTTGGCTGAGCTATGGAAACCGTCTGAACCAGATCCTGATGATGTTTATGGAATTGATCTGAATACAAGTTTGTCTCAAGTGGTTAAGAAGTGGCAAGCGATGGAGGGAATAAGTGGGTTTGATCATTCGGTAGAGAATTCACAAACGAGTATTCCGATTGGGCCTTCTGGGTTTGGGGATTCGTTTATGTCACACGAGGGAAGGTGAGATATTATTAGTTTTTTTTAATTGGTTTGTTTGTTTATTCTTTTTGATGCTTTTTACTTTAGTATTTATCGTTTGTTTGATTATCAACCTCATCATGAAGAGATGTTTGTGGTTTTGTTTTTGAACCTTTTGGAGTTGGTTTGATTTGATATTTACGAAAAGGGTGTCGTAAGTTATTTGTATATTTTGAGAAAACGTTTTATTTCTTAAGTTTTAAAAGGATACGCTGACATGTCGGTTTTCGCTACATCAGTTTTGCATTGAACTACATTATGACATCCGTTAAACGTGGAGAACATAAATTAAATACATATCATATTAATAGGTGATTTTGTTTTAGGTTGAATTTTAATTTAGTCAGATTCATATTTAGAGTTTTTGAACTAAAATTATTAGATAAAAATATTTAATATTTATATTAGAGCAATTTGGTTTTTTTAATATAGTAACTTTTAACATAATTGATCTATATATGATCTTTGTTTTATCACAACATAATGCGACTTCTTGATTAAAACATGTTGTGTAGTAGCTTTATGAATTGACTTTGTTAGGTGTATCAACCCCCATGGAGGCTCTTATGACTCTTTTCATATTGGCCCTGTAAAACCAAAAGCAACAATAAGTTGTTACATCTACCAACAACATTAAATTCTGCAAAGAAATTCGATAAACATTACAAATAAAGTGAATTGTTATAACCATAAACATCAAATTCAGACATTGTAATTTGGTTGATTTCAAAGTATTTTTTCCTTATAAAAATTAAAATATGATTTTTCAGGCTACACCCAATCACATATACATATCTTACGATCAAATAAATTATTACAAAAAGAAACATGTTATGAACAAAAATATAATATTAGTTTCATAATTTGCTAAAGGTTAATACTAATAAATAATAATGAACTTTCACAAATCTTGCATTTTTGTCACTACATCCAACTAACAAATGAAATTCGATTTAGAGGATTGGTTCAAAGAAGTGCATCCATAACTTCTTGTAGCTGAATTTTGGGAAATATTAAGATCTACTGAGATATGAGAGAATGGTCTGTGAGGCTACGGTTGGTTTCTAGAGGGCAATACAAATTCAAAATCGTTAGCACATATCTTTCATACCTGCTTCAATTATCAAATTTAGATCACAGCTGTAAAAATCAAATTATATATATATATATATATATATATATATATATATATATATATATATATATATATATATATATAACCCATATATGTAACCTAACAATCAAACAACATATTTTTCATTGAAATAAATATCATAAATCTACAATTTACACTTGATATATTATTTTTAAATTATATATTACCTTTTCATCTTTAATGGTCACTAACACCTCTTTTTGCCTTATTGTTGTGACATGCATCTATATCGAAAATAAGAGAAGGAACTATAGAGAAAAATGTTAATAGAGTGATACTTCATTGAAAACGCAACAAAATTTTTCATAAAGCCGCTAGGATTCTTCTATAAACTGCTAGAAGGTCTATATAGTGACAACCGATGTGGCATCCATGAGAACGCACCACTTAAAATAATAGTTTTGATTAATTTAAGTGAAAAAATTCATTTTGAATGTTTACCATTTGTAATTGTTTCCACTCGGATGTGAACATTAACATTATTGTAGAAAAATAGAACTTCAAATGAACCCTACATAGCCAATCAATAAACATGACAACACAAAAAGAAGCCTACCTTGACATATAACCAAATTTCCAACAAATTAAATTTTAAGGTTTTGCTGAACATTTTTTTCAATTTATCAGAATTTTATTTTATTACAGTCTTATATGAGTAATCAAGAATCTAAATCAAGTGAAAGAAATAATTGTTCATTTAAATTCAGTAAAAAAAATTACAATATTGTGAAAGTTGCATATAATTTACATGTTTTCTTATTGTCTTGGAGGTACCCGACCACTTGGATATGTACTATTATTTGATTGATTAATGCATAAATTACATTATAGAATATGAAATTTAACGATTGTTCAAATTCATTTATACTTGATTTAACAATAGAAAATAGACAAATTTATAATCATAAAAGTACGCTTAATTCAACAAATTTGTTATCAAAATTAATAGAAAACTGAGTTTCTTGAAGAAACAAATCAAATACATAAAACGAATAAAAAACGAAGAACATTTGAAGATCATGTCAAAAAGGTATGATCTGATCTTTTTGGCACTTTTCAATATATACATGGTTAATCTTTTCTCATCTTCAGGATGATAAGTACAAGTGAGTAAAGAAAACAAATTTATAATCATAAAAATATGCTTAATGCGAAAAATTTGTTATCAAAGTTAATGGAAAGTATTTTTGTCGAAATAATCAATTATTAAGTATGTAGGATATTACCACTAAGGGATTTTAAGTTTTGCATCATCCTCAAGCTTCAATAAAAACATCAACTAATGATCATCACTTTCAAGTAAAAATCTATGCAATTTAAACTTAATTATAGTAAATCTAATCAATAACATTATAGAAAAATGTAAGGTTAAGAATAATTACATAAAGTTATTGAGTTAGATAGTTGGAAATCGAGCAATTGTAATTTAACATGTATGAGACCGATTATTATTTTCAAAATTGGAAGTATTTACTATACTAATAAGAATTAAATACAAGGTGATTGTTTTGACATTGATGAATTTTGGTACCATCGATGTACAATGAGAAAGAAATAGAATAATTAAGAAGATATATCATGTTGATTTGCAAACATATAGGATGGTCGGTGCATAAGTTATGACTTTAAATTTGGGGAGGATTTGAATTTTATTTTAGGGATAACAGAAATTCGTGGAGGTTTGAGCGGAAACATTGATGGACAACGTGTTTGACCAAACATTGATCAAGATGACGTAAACAATTCGATCTAAGGGTGGAAAAGGTATAAGTGAAACACAATTAAAAATATTTATTGCTTTAGATGACGAAATAAAGTTTCTCTTTTAGACATAAAATTCAATCTTCTATTTTGTAAATGTAAATGTCTTACATTTGGGTTGTGGTGACTTAGTAAGACATGTGGAAGATATGGTGGATAACCTATTGACCTATGTTCAAATCCTGACACTACTCGCCTCTGTGGCCATGGAGATTCGCTTGCTGTGACTCAAGGGCATGAGACATAGCCTCATGTTCGCAGCGGGGGATTAGTCGGTGCGCGAAAGCTGGGCCGGAAACCCTCGTTAGGGAAGTTCCTTTTCCAAAAAAATGTAAACATCTAAGTCTTCACCTCTTTTTAGCATCATTGTAATGAGTTTTATTATTTAAATATGTAAATTTGTGGATATCATTAATATCTAAAACATAATAATATTTCAATGGTAAATTTTTATTGATAAATTTATCAATAAATTCACAAGGAACTATAAATAATTATTTTAGAACGGTTAAAAGCTTTATAAAAGTTTATAATTTCATAAAAAGTTGTAGTTTGCTAATATTTATATTGAAGTTGTAATGGATAACATTGTAACAATGCTGATAAATTCACATTTAAACGAAATAATAGAATAAAAAATGATTAAAATTCTAAATTCATATGAGTTGAAACCCAAAAGGCAAATAGATAAACATTTCATAAAACCCAAAATGTATTTAATGATCAAAATTCTAACCCAAAAACGAATAGTATGAAACAAAATAATCAAAAACCATACCCAAAAACCAAATAGTATGTAAACATAATATGAAATCAGCTATACTCAAATGACCCAACTACTTATATAAAATCATATATTGTTTTTCTTTATTTGGAATTAACAGTTTTGACTTGCCTTCTCCACAAGTACGATATTTCATTGATGTTAATGATCGTTTGGTTGAGGACATTGTTTCCATATTATCAACATCGTAAACATCTTCCAAGTTGTGTTTTAATTCTTCATGTCTAGACACTTTTTTAAAGGATGTCCAATAAGTTAGTGGACTTGTTGCAATACTTTTATAAAGATTCAAAGCAGGTGTGACGTTATCACCAGTATATAAAACTGCATCCTAAATATAGAAAATAAATTCATATGTCAATCTAAAAGTTAATAATATTTTAAACTTTAAAGTATTTAAAATATTAGATTTAGTTATATTATATTTAAAACCTTTAAATTTAATGTGTCTTGACATCCGAATTTCGCCGATAAAACATTAAACGAATCGGATTACGGCGCCTATATTTGTAATATATAGAAATATGTTAGTTGATCAACTAAAATATAAAAAACGAATCTAATAAGTGTAGTGTTTGTAGTATGTTTCATAAAAGAATGTTACCTGTTCGATGTTAATTTTTTTTTTCCAATTCAATAGTGATTTTATTATCAACATTGAAGTTTGAGATTGCATAACCATCAACATTGTTCTTCAAATTATAATGAGAAATTTGAATTTTGAACGCCAACTTTTTATCCAAAAGTAATTTCAAAGCAGACAGATAAATCTTCATATTACCCTCCTAAAAATGAAAAAATTAACGGTTATAAAAATAGACAAACAAAAAGTAAAAATTAGTTTTATGTAAATGAAAATAATATCGATAACCTCATTAAACTTTTGAAGCAACTCTTGTATGTTTTTTTTCTAGAAGTTTCTTTGAATCACGATCAAATAACGTAATGAACACCACACTGGTAAGTCTTGTACTATAATGGTGATTTTGAAACTAAACCATTGATATAAACAAATTCAATAATATAAAATTACAAAATCTAATAGAAGATTATAATAATATGTATAAAAGAGTTATTGAAAACCCTGGAACAACAGATACGTCTTTGTTCATGCAAGTTTAAGTGTACCAATAAAAAAACTTATTTATCCTGCTTTTGGTCCGTTCCACTAGTTTTGTCATCGTGCATTAAAACGACTTTTATGGCTTTCTCTTGACAAACATAAGTCAACACATTAAAAAATCGATATAAAGGGTATAATTTTATTTTTGTAACTAAATGAATGAAACTAATATGCTTAAAGTAGATTGATTAATTTTTTTTCACGACCTCTCAACAAGAACACAGTAATAACAAATAATAAAACATAGTAAATGCAAGAAATTGAAGAAGAATAAGGAGAACAGAGTAAAGTAAGAGCTTGGAAAAAAGAATTGGAGAAGAAGATTGCTCAAGAAGAACACTGTAAATCATAGGACTCAATCTAAAATCGTAAGAAAACCCACTTCAGTGTAACTGTATTTATAGGGTGTTTTTGAATAAGGAAATCATTATCTTCTAAAAAAATTAGGATCCTAAGATATCATCTTGGAGATTTTCGGCTATTCATCTGGAAAAAAAGAAAGATATCAACTATATTAATTCAAAACTTCAAATTAATTGTCTTTTTTATTTAATCAGTTTTAGAATTCAAACAATTATCTCAAATTGATTCATTTTATGTGAGATATACAGGGAGATAAATTATGAATAATATTGACTTTAATTTTGACTCTTAAATATTTTGCTGATTTAATGGGATTAGATTAGATTTTATAGTTTAATAACTTAATTAGTAATATGCTTGTTTAATGAGTTTTAAAAAATAAAAAATAAAAAATAAAATATAAACTAGTTTGAATTTGGAAATCAAAAACTATAAATAAGGGAGTTAAATTAGGAACAATATTAATTAGAGAAACTGATATCATGTATATAAATAGAATGATATGTTTCAATTGATAAAATAATTACTGAATTTAAAGATTCTATAATTATTACAGATTCTATAATTAAATGTAATTGTGTTTGAATTTTATTTGGGGAAGATGATGTGTAACGACCCAAAATTCAAGCCCGAAAATTTCATTTTTTTTGAACTACTATATTTTATAAACATTTTACCAAAAACATTGTCAATAAAACATCACATTACAAAATCATAATGTTGTGCCCCAAAACATAACATCAGAAGTAATGAAAATCAGAGTACAGTCCCATAAACTCAATGCGGAAACCATGTGCGTGTGTGATGCGCTGCTACCTCGCCGACTCCTTCCCTTTTGACGAAGAGGCACCTGAAACCAAACCAAAACGGTAAGCACAAAGCTTAGTGAGCTCCCCCATCATACCACATACCATACAATATCATCGGTATCTTTCAACCGGTAACCTTCATCGGTATCTTTCAACCGGTAACCATTATCGGTATCTTTCAACCGATAACCGTCATCGGTATCTTTCAACCGGTAACCGTCATCGGTATCTTTCAACCGGTAACTGGGGACTATTTCACCCCTACCACTAGCATGCAACAACAGATATAAGCATACAGTTAGGCATATCCGGGTACTGACCTACCTTTAGGTCCTAAGGACCACTGTCAGGGAAATTAATCCCTACTACACACATAACATGCCATCCAGTTAAATCTCATAATCAAACACATAACCAAACCTAGATAATTATCACAAAGACAATCATCTTCTAAATACCCCTTTTTGGTGGGCCGACATTGTGTGACAATCATCAAAGTTCTCTTTCACAACGTATACTTTTACTTGTTTGTTACTGCTGCTTCGCTTTTACTTATTTAAAACTCCTACTTGATAACACATTTCCTTCGTGATACGCTTATACCAGATTTTTGTCTCTATATCGATTATACTTGTAGCCTCTTATACTTGATAGACGCTCTTACTTCACTTATCGTCGTCTCCACTTCGTGATACACTTACACTTGGTACACTTATACTTCACGATTCGATTATCCCACTCTGTACGCTTATACTTCACGACTCGGATGTTCCACTGTACGCTTATACTTCACGACTTGGATGTTCCTCTGTACGCTTATACTTCATGACTCGGATATCTCACTGTACACTTATACTTCACAAGTCGGTTATTCCACACTGTACACTTATACTTCACGATATGATTCCACTTGATACACACTCAAGCGTAGTTAGATGTATGTCTGTGCTTGTATAGATGCATATAAATAATGATTGAAGGACTTAGGAAGGCTTGTCCGCCCTATTTCCTTTTCTTCGTTGAGATGTGGTTTGGTGGGATCGGATGTGCATCCGAAGGTCGTTGATTCATTAGTTATATATTATGTACACAAGCATAGATATATGGGTTACTTCAGTCAGTTCAGTTATGAGTCTCTACCTCTAGTTCAACACTTACATTAGAAACCCACTAGTTGGAAGTATCTACCCACTATTTGGGATGCATCTTCAGGACATGGCCTTCTCCGTCGTCTAGTTGGTAACCAGAGTCTCCTGTAGAGAGAGCGGACATTGTGTGTATAGATCTATACGGGATTGACAACCCCGCACCCAGACTGCTAGCTACAGTCCCGGCCTACCAAGCCAACGGGTGACAAATGTCACATTATATAGGCGCTTGTAGGGCGTCTGGTACTCTAGTGTCGGTTAGTATGGTTACGAGTATCCCGGGTTACCTTATAATTCATGGCCTTAAGGTAACGATATTTCGCCAGCAATTTACATTGTATGCTGGTAACTCATTTTCAGAGTCACACTGTTTTGAACTTACAAGACGTATCTCTCATTTGATACTGTCTGGGGTCTGTCTTCTCTTTTTTGACCTTACAAGACATATCTCTCATTTGATGCTGTTTGGGGTCTGTATCCACTGTATTCACAGTATCCACTGTATTCACTGTTTTAGACCTTGCTAGACGTATCTTTCATTTGATATTGTCTGCGGTCTGTATTCACTGTTTTGGACCTTACCAGCTGTACTTTTCATTTGGTACCTTCTGGGGTCTCTATTTGTTAGACTGAACCAGGTGTGTCTCTATTTGTTAGACTGAACCAGGTGTGTCGTTCGTACGATACTCTCCTGGAGTCTATGATTCCTTGCCTTAGTCAGCAGTCCTCACTGCTGAGGCATATGTTATTCCCTGATGTCATTTGCTTTCCTCGATAATCAAATTCAGTATTTTGATAATGATAGCAATTTAGGGAAAATAACTTTTTACCACATAACACTGACCAGTCTTGGTAGAAGGCTGCTTTTATTAAAGAAAATATAGGATTTTATGGAAAGGACTCTAATACACTGAAATCTCTTAAACTACTACTTTTATTAAAGTTATTTGAATGAAAATGTCACTAAATGCTTATGAACTCACCAGCATTTGTAAAAATTCTGATACTCGCTTTTCAAATAACTTGTATTCTCATGTTAGCATTAGATAGGTACATCCCCGGAGCTGTTGATGAAGATAGCTTAGTACCGTGCTGTATTTATTCTATTACTTGTATTACTTTGATGTATTAATGTAACCATGTAAAACTATTACTATTAATGCAATGTTTTGTTGTACTTTGATTACTATAATGCATGTGTTGTGATACTTGACATGACGTCATCCACCCCAGAACGTTTCTGCCGTTCCGGTTTTGGGGTGTGACAGGTTGGTATCAGAGCATTGTTTATAGTGAGCTAAGTATATCAATTCATAAAAGATATACAACCTATAAACAAAAAGGGATAAAACACTCTGACCAAGAATTATACTTTAAAATATAACCATATTTTATCAAAGTATAATAACATACAGAATCTAAACACTCGAACAAAAGTATCACAAGAAGAACAATAATAAAAGTCTTCGGATGTTGAGCACTACAGTCAAACCTGGGTAGTTATGTAATCGTAAGCTGGGATAAATGTAACCTGATCAACTACATTTATCCGAGATGCGATGAACATGTGCTTGGGAGTGATAGTGGTGTACAACAGGTCTGAAACTTACCAACTAGGAATGCTAGAGCCAAACATAAAGTTAAAATACTATAGGAGTATTTTAGAACACTAAAAGATCCACACTAATCCCAGAATGATATTCAGAAGATAAGAATCAAACAAGAATTAAAATACCATAGGGGTATTTTAGAATCCATAAACAACCTTGCATGAATAACTAAAAAGATCCTTATTGATATACCTACAACTACAGAGGATGTACTCCCAAGGTTATATATAATAAGGATCCCATAGGCTAAGAATGTGTGGTTTCGCTCTATTTCCTTTTCCTCGTTGGGATGTGGTTCTAGAGTAGTATCACATATTCGAAGGCCTATCGGATCTAAGCTATATATGATTTGTATACTCCGTGTAATCGTAGCAGGACTCGATATGGATCATCCAGTGAAATGTTAATAATCTCTTAGGATTCTTTAGACATTTCCATTCTCGCACGAACCCTGTAGAAAACCCTATCCACTTCAGTGTTTAACAGGAGTTGAGTCCGACCCCAAAGAAGTTCATTGAGAAGATTTCCAGCTCGGAAACGAATGAACTAGGTCGAGACTATTGAATTCACCAAGTGCCTATATCTTTTAGGGACATCGGTGAGAAACTCGCCTAAACTTCGGAGATTCCCAGTCATCCATCATGAAGTGATGACACCCAGAGTTGGAATCAGAAGGAAGGCGGAGTAGAAATTCAATATGTCCATACGGGGAGAGAACCCTAGGAAACTACCCGAAGGAAACCAACACCGATACCAGTCAAAGACACGAGGCAGACCGAGGGAGCCAGTACATGGAACCCGGGAATTGTCTTTTCCTTGTGTTCGTCACGCTAATACACCCATAAAATAATACAATTTAGTGAGTTAGTGGTTACACTACTCACGCTATGTGTTAGGTAAAATCGTCGCTTCCCGTTGCCAGATACACGATTAGGGCGGATCCCCGCATCTCTATCTGAGAGAATTTTAGCCATCTGCTCTTGCGAGCCTCTCTTTCCACAGTTTAGTTCCGAACCGTTCTCAAATCTCTCCAGGCCGGAGAGTGAAACCTTTCCCAGTATAAAGGTAACTTAGTAGGAACGACTCGCATCTTGTGGCCTTTTTCCGATACTCATACACCCACTTCGATTACCAGGACTACATCATAGGGATGTAGGTCGACACTCAGACGACCAATACTCAAGGCACGAGAAAATTTATGCCTAATACGTTTAGGACAGAAATGTCCAGGGTTAACCATCGTCTCTCATTACCTTGTATTCCTTTCCGTGTAGGAAAACCATGCCACCGAAGAAGCGTAAACAATACGCAAGCAAGAAACCTGCTTTCTTATTCGATGAAGCTACGTTCCAAGCTGCAGTCTCAGCAGCCGTAGCAGCTGTCATGGCTCACCTAAATGCTAACACCGCCAATGTTAGCAAGGGCCCTGTCGGGATTTCCAATCCTGGCGATGGACAGCAACAACCAACACTTTCATACCCAGTCACCGAAGAACCTTCACCGAACCCACTAAAGAGAAAACTCAAGATTAAGGAGGGAAGTACCTCGGCTCAAGGACCTTCCGAAGGGCAACAAGCTGAGGCAGTCTATACCCCTGTCAATCTTTCCCTCCCGACTCCAAGAAGACCATACCTAGGAGACCTTCCCCACTGCAGCAAGTGCAACTACCATCATCATGGTGCCTGTCGGGAGCTCTATTGTGCTAGGTGCCACATGTTGGGGCATACTGCTCGCGTCTGCAGAACCCCGGTTGAGTTCATTACATCAACCACCAATGTGGCGACCCGTACAGTTTGCCACCTATGTGGTAAAATGGGACACTTCAAGAAGAATTGCCCAATTGAAGGAAACGACAAAGACACAGAAGGAGCCTGACTCTACTGCTTAGAGAGAAGCATCAAGGAACTCGTTAGATTTTGGTACGTCTCTCGATCCTGGGTAACTAAACTAAAAACAATAAAAGACTAATTCAAATGTAAATTCTTTCCAGTAGGGCGAAAGTCGCAGCACTGTTATAAAAAAAATTCATCAGGTAAAACTATAATGGCTAAACATATACGTTACGGCCATGTATATTTAAGATGGACAGACCTAGAGTGAGCGAATGCCGCCTCATTTCCTGTTCCTCGTTTGGTTGTGGATTTAGGGCGGAGTCGCTCAGTCAACAGTCCTCCCCACCTTAAATATACATGACTAGTATATGTGAGACGATTATAGAAATGCCTTGTGAGAATCCACTCATGAAAAGGTACTCTGTTAGGAAACGCTTAAAACTCTCTATAGTTCCGCGTCGACTCTATCAGTCCAAGTATCTGCGGTAGTGATACATAGGATGAAACCCGAGACGCCTAGAACTGGTGTGCCTGTTCGGCACCTGACTCTATCGATCTTCACTTTATATCATGTCGGAGTGTGCCAACTTCGACGAATCTATCGATCATGGTTTGACTTCGTGCAACCATGTGTTCATCCTTAGTGTTGTATGAAAAGAACTTTCTCCATAGTCATGTCGGCAAATAAAGGTTCCGCCGAACCTAAAACCTAACACAAATAATTTAACCTAATGCGATCCGTCAATCGTCCCTCTTATCTCAAACCTTCCGAAGCACCCAAGAGAGGGTACCGTGCGCCGTTGACCGACCCCTCGTAGTCAGATGAACACCGAAGTGAACGACACTGCAGATACTCCAGAAGACGACAACCATCCGGAGCATGCACAGAAGAATCCCTAGAAAGACCCTTCGCACCTCGCACACCAGGTTCGTGAACCCAGAGAACATAACTCATGAGGCTGACCACTATAACCAGGGATATGCATAAAGGTGGCATATAATTGAGATCAAAAAGATTTAAGGTGTGTGTTTCCTCCCTATTCCCTGTTCCTCGTTGGGTTGTGGGTTTGGGGTGGATTCGCACAGCTGAACATCCTGCCGACCTCAATTATATACTGCTTGCATACACCCGGTATTTGAAGTTAGGCTAAGCATGAGCTCTGCCATGAACCTCTTAGAAAAACCCTTCACCCTATTCCATAACATAGGAGCCGGAATCAAGAGAATCACTGCGGGTTGGGCTAGTAAAGTTCCGAGTGATGAGACCCTATACCCACTAGATTTGACTTAGACCGAGACAACTCAGAACCTGCGGAAGAGTAGTTGCAGTAGATGTTCGCACTACTCAGGCACCTCGTCCACCCAGTTATAGACAAGTGGTGCTTATCATCCTCCACCCTCTCACAAGGAGGAAATCGTCGTCGCCCGGTAGACGAAGAATCACACTTTCCGAAGTAAACACTAGAATACCGAGAACCACAGGATAACCTTCGCAGCCAAGAATACTTGATCAAAGAGCGAAAGTAGTTGCGTTAAGCCTCATGACCCTGATCCCGAAGAGGTTATAGACTTGACACCAGTCCTGGTGTTAGTCGAAGGGTTATGCAGGAGCATACACTTTCCACGCTAGAATAAACCACAATCTTAGAGATTCATTGGACTATTAGGTGTTCCACAAATACTATCTCACACAGAGATAGTAGAACCACCTCCCGAGATAGTCCAACACTCGTCTGGTGAAACCTTATATTCCCGACCTCCAGGGTTTCCGCATCTCAAGCTTCGTTAGTGCAGGTCCATTTTGCACAAGCTTGAGATAGACACTCCACAGCAAACCGATAACCATAGTCATGCAACCCACTCGACGATCTAGAAAGTCTCTATCAGCCAGTTGACAGAAAACACGAAACCAAAGACCACTCGAGATTCCTAAGAACCAACTTGAAGGACTACACTACCAGTACGGGAGAGAATGTTAGGAACTTCGGAATGGCGATCACGCCAATGATGATCTTGCCATAGAAGTACACTATGTTCTAAGTACTGAAATGCTCTACCATTCCGAGAGCTTAGGACCATATGAGGATTCTCATGGAGACTTGGTCCAACCCTTTTCACGCCACCACTACCTTCGGATATACCACAAGATTCACACCCGATCGATCCACTTCTTAGACATGATATGTGAATTCCCGACATCACTCTTCGTACCTCACTCATCTTGATAGAATCCATTGAGAACCCTAACTTCGTAGATACACCAGTCGGAACCCACTAGCTACACGAGACGGAATCCGCATCACGTACGTGAAGGTCTGTCAGAAAGACAAACACAGACTAGAGTTCACTTGGGAATGCAAGGACAACCGTATAGGAAGTATTCTCTTACCTCTACTTGGCCATTCATACCTACTTCCTTGCCTAGACCTGAATTTCGGGACGAAATTCCCTCTAACGGGGGGATGATGTGACAACCCAAATTGTTCCGTTACATTTCCCCGTTACCGTTAACGGAATATTCCAGTTTATAAAAGTCCCGTTAATTAGAGGTCGTCAATTTAATAAACATTTCATTTGTGTATATTTGATATGCCGTTAAGTCGTGATAAATGGGAATAAAAACACATAACACACATTTCCATTTAGTTGGAAAATGTTAAGTTTTATTATTACGACCACTAAATCGGGTGCGACCAAAAGCCCCGTTTAACGGCAGTATCGGGTAGAATTCCACTAAGCTCCAACTCCCACCCATATATAAAGGGGAGTAAACTCCATTTGGAGCTTTTTACCCTCTCTCTCTATACTCTCTCTCTAGACCCGTTTTCACCCCGAATCCGCAACCAAACGCTTCCAAATTGTAAGTCCACTTACCCTAGCTGGTTCTAAACATTACTAGCTGTAGTTATACCCCAAAAATCGTCCAAGAAGGCAAGGAGTAAGGAGTTTACGGCCCAAGAACACTCTAGGGCCGTAAACCCCTAAAATGATGCCAAACTTGCCTTTAAACTCACCTTTAAGCCTAGGAACCAATTAAGGAACTTGTCTAGGAGTGTTTAACCATAAAAACACAATGATTTGAGGCCTAAAAGAGAGTTTACGGCCCAAGCACAAGCTTAGGCCGTAAACACCTCTAAACCTTGCAAAAAGTGCCCCAAAACACTCCTAAATCACCCATAGGCTTAAGACATAAAATAAGGACATGCTATTTAGGGTTGGAACATTTAAACCCATCAAAATGGAGGATCAAAAGGAGTTTATGGCCCAAGCAAGTGTCTAGGCTGTAAACTCCCCAAAACACACCCAAATGATAGTTTTAATCCCCCAAAATGGCATCACACTTGATTGTAAATTGCTAGGAAGGTATTAGGGGCCTTAAACTTCACAAACTTAAAAGGATGAGAGTTTATGGCCGTAAACTCCCTTAGGAGTGTCCCAAGGCCGTAAACTCCTATATAATGCCCTTAAAGACCTTAAACTCACTCATGCCTTTTTGGAGATGTGCTTAGAAAAATCCCATGAACACGCTAGAAGCATTAAACACCCTAGAACCCATCACCATGAGTTTACGGCCGTAAACTCATAGTGAGTAGTCCCTGGGCCATAAACTATGTATTAAGGGTTTACTCTTGTAGGGTAAACTCCAT
The DNA here is from genome assembly GCF_051521515.1 of Lactuca serriola. NCBI lineage: Eukaryota > Viridiplantae > Streptophyta > Magnoliopsida > Asterales > Asteraceae > Lactuca > Lactuca serriola. The sequence goes on from NC_136411.1 coordinate 37,499,775, forward strand.
TCCTTAGCCATACACACCTTTAGACGCTACCCGAGACACCCAAACACTTATCTAAAGTGTTTTCCGCTCCTTTGAGTTCGTATACTTGTTTAATTGGTATTTAATATACTAATTGTATGTGAACATATGTTATCATATGTCAAATAGGTCATTGTGTTTGTTCGAGTCCTTGCGTGACATCGAACGCCCAAACGGCACCTTCGTCGGACCTACTTACACCAGGTGAGTTCATACCCCTGAATGAACCTTTTAAATGCTTTTACATGTTTTATAGGGGGGATACAAGTTAAACATGCCAGTTATCATATCAATCACATGTGATTGATAACCCGCATGCTCAAGATTTTACCACACTGCACACTGTTTTACCGAGTAGGACACTATAATGGTTTTCAAAAAGGTTTTTCGTTTGTTTCAAGACTCTTATTTATACTGCTTTATTTAAAACTCACTTTAAACTGGTTTATAAAGGTTTTACAAGATTTTAATCAAAGTTCTCTTTCACAACGTATACTTTTACTTGTTTGTTATTGCTGCTTCGCTTTTACTTATTTAAAACTCCTACTTGATAACACATTTCCTTCGTGATACGCTTATACCAGATTTTTGTCTCTATATCGCTTATACTTGTAGCCTCTTATACTTGATAGACGCTCTTACTTCACTTATCGTCGTCTCCACTTCGTGATACACTTACACTTGGTACACTTATACTTCACGATTCGATTATCCCACTCTGTACGCTTATACTTCACGACTCGGATGTTCCACTGTACGCTTATACTTCACGACTTGGATGTTCCTCTGTACGCTTATACTTCATGACTCGGATATCTCACTGTACACTTATACTTCACAAGTCGGTTATTCCACACTGTACACTTATACTTCACGATATGATTCCACTTGATACACACTCAAGCGTAGTTAGATGTATGTCTGTGCTTGTATAGATGCATATAAATAATGATTGAAGGACTTAGGAAGGCTTGTCCGCCCTATTTCCTTTTCTTCGTTGAGATGTGGTCTGGTGGGATCGGATGTGCATCTGAAGGTCGTTGATTCATTAGTTATATATTATGTACACAAGCATAGACATATGGGTTACTTCAGTCAGTTCAGTTATGAGTCTCTACCTCTAGTTCAACACTTATATTAGAAACCCACTAGTTGGAAGTCTCTACCCACTATTTGGGATGCATCTTCAGGACACGGCCTTCTCCGTCGTCTAGTTGGTAACCAGAGTCTCCTGTAGGGAGAGCGGACATTGTGTGTATAGATCTATACGGGATTGACAACCCCGCACCCAGACTGCTAGCTACAGTCTCGGCCTACCAAGCCAACGGGTGACAAATGTCACATTATATAGGCGCTTGTAGGGCGTCTGGTACTCTAGTGTCGGTTAGTATGGTTACGAGTATCCCAGGTTACCTTATAATTCATGGCCTTAAGGTAACGATATTTCGCCAACAATTTACACTGTATGCTGGTAACTCATTTTCAGAGTCACACTGTTTTGACCTTACATGACGTATTTCTCATTTGATACTGTCTGGGGTTTGTCTTCTCTGTTTTGACTTTACAAGACATATCTCTCATTTGATGCTGTCTGGGGTCTGTATCCACTGTATTCACAGTATCCACTGTATTCACTGTTTTAGACCTTGCTAGACGTATCTTGCATTTGATATTGTGTGCGGTCTGTATTCACTGTTTTGGACCTTACCAGCTGTACTTTTCATTTGGTACCTTCTGGGGTCTGTGTCTCTATTTGTTAGACTGAACCAGGCGTGTCGTTCGTACGATACTCTCCTGGAGTCTATGATTCCTTGCCTTAGTCAGCAGTCCTCACTGCTGAGGCATATGTTATTCCCTGATGTCATTTGCTTTCCTCGATAATCAAATTCAGTATTTTGATAATGATAGCAATTTAGGGAAAATAACTTTTTACCACATAACACTGACCAGTCTTGGTAGAAGGCTGCTTTTATTAAAGAAAATATAGGATTTTCTGGAAAGGACTCTAATACACTGAAATCTCTTAAACTACTACTTTTATTAAAGTTATTTGAATGAAAACGTCACTAAATGCTTATGAACTCACCAACATTTGTAAAAATGCTGATACTCGCTTTTCAAATAACTTGTATTCTCAGGTTAGCATTAGACAGGTACATCCCCGGAGCTGTTGATGAAGATAGCTTAGTACCGTGCTGTATTTATTCTATTACCTGTATTACTTTGATGTATTAATGTAACCATGTAAAACTATTACTATTAATGCAATGTTTTGTTGTACTTTGATTACTATAATGCATGTGTTGTGATACTTGACATGACGTCATCCACCCCAGAACGTTTCCGCCGTTCCGGTTTTGGGGTGTGACACATTGTGGCCTTAGACCCACCCTTACTGGAAGGTAACTCACCTCAATGTCGTGCAGTGCTTGAATTATCCTCGGCGTACAAGTCAACTCCCTACGACTCCTCGATCCCTACACGACAACCTTCAAGTTAGCACACAACACATACAACCCTAAATAGGGTCAGTCTAAGTCCAGTCAAAGTCAACTTCAAGTTGACCCGACTCACCGAGTTGGGCCGTCAACTCGTCGAGTCCCTCACCCTTTACTCGTCCTTAACCACGTCTCGACTCGTCGAGTTTGGCATCGACTCAACGAGTTCCTCTCTCATATGAACATCGCATGAAACTCATTCGACTCGTCGAGTTGTATGAACACTCGGCGAGTTCACCTTCATCTGATGAACAATTCCTGACCTTGACTCGCTGAGTTGTATGAACAACTCGTCGAGTTCATCTTCAAACATAAGAAGATTGCCTTGGACTCGCAGAGTCTGTTCTAGCACTCGTCGAGTCCCATGAACTCCAGTTATAACACTAAGTCCAATGCGTTGGGTCACTCTTTCTTTCCTCCTACAACCCTTCTAACACCCAACTGGGTTCTTTTGACCCTCAACGGATATGGGACTCAAAGCCTTAGACTCGTCGAGTCCCAAGAACGGACTCGCCGAGTTGGTCACGCCCACACCCTAAATTCTTGACTTCTGATGAACAACTCATGACCAAAGGGTAGACCTAGGCTCCTACAATCGTTCTAGCACGTAAAGTTACAAACTTTACGTGCATGCATGAGACTTTGTGTAACACCGTAAATTTCAAAACAATTTTTCATTTAAAAATAATCGTTTAATTCTTAAAAACACTTTTCTTAAAATCTCATTCATAATCGAATTACAAAACATAACTCCATTTTCACTTGCATAATAAACCAGGATCCTCAAAACATGACTCTTTCTTTGGTGTATACAATCGAGCCGGTGCCGTCCTGTGATCCTGAGAGAAATCTGAAACACATAGCACAAAACACTGTAAGCACGAAGCTTAGTGAGTTCCCCAAAATACCACACATAACACATATTAGCCACTCGAGGCTATAACTCTGTGGGTCTGTGGACCATACTCTGTGAACCTTCCGGTTCTAACTCTGTAAACATGCACATCATAAATCACATAGAAATAATGCGGTACAACACATAACATACATAGCGTACAAATACTCTGTCACATAACTCTGGTTACCTACTCAAGGTAAAGTATAGTGAGAAGACTCACCTGACAATCAGAAAGCAATTATCCGCACATGCGAACCTCGGACTCGCCACCGCCTAACACATAAGGCAAATATCTCTAATTAATGCTCGAAGTCCCAACTCTAATTAACCGGTGATTACTCTTTCCCTCTCTAGTCAGGTAATGGGTAAAATACCATTTTACCCCTTCCTGACCTCTATTACCTTTGTTGACCAAAACTCCCAAATTCAACATAAGACAACTCAAGTCAACGGTCAACACTGACCAGACTCGGCGAGTACACAAGAGTGACTCGACGAGTCCATGCGGGTTCTCTAAATCCTTTTTAAACCTCTTAGACACGACGAGTTCCCTCTCCACTCGTCGAGTTACTCGACAACGAATCGCGGGGCAACCCCGACTCGACTCGTCGAGTCTGCCTATGGACTCGGCGAGCTGCTCCCATGACAACCCTCATCTGACCTTCTGAGGTCAGATCTGCTTCACCAAACCATAGATCTAACTCCCTCAAAGCCAATAACCACGAAAAGGTCGAACCTTGGGCACTCATGCAAGGTTCTACAAGCTCATTTGGGTGAAACCCTTCATTACATAACAACCCTAGCTCAAAACTCCAAATAGAATGCATAAAGCAGGATGGAAGGGACTCTCTGGACCTCTTTGGGTCCAGATCTATGACTTCACACTCAATGGGACACTATACTCCACAAATCAAGCCATAAAAGAAGCTAGAAAACCCTAAAATCACCAATCTTACCCAAAACAGAAAAGGGAGAACGATTTGATACCTCTATGGTGAAGATGCAAGCTCAGAAGCTCTGAATCGACACCCCCCTTGACCTCCCTTTGCTGAAAATGACTACTCCATTGCACAACCACCTCAAGAATACTCCAAAATGGCTCTTCTTCACTCTCTCAGCTCTTTGGTTCAATAGGAGTCTCTCAAAGGTGTAGGTGGCCGCCATTGAAGGCCATAAGGGCCTTTAAATAGGTCCCAAACCCGGACAATTAGGGTTTTCCTTGACAGCGCCGACTCGGCGAGTCCAAATACCCGACTCGTCGAGTCCCTTCATTAAACTGGTCCCCAAAACGCGATCCTACTCGACGAGTTGAGGCGTCAACTCGCCGAGTCTCCTCATTCCCCAATATAAAATACTCAAATTCCCATACCTGGATATCCGGATGTTACACTTTAAGTCCAAAAGTCCCTAAATCTTGGGTTGCATGGAGTCTTCCTTGGGTGGAAAAGCACCCACTTTCTGCCTTGAGACCCCTCAAAGGTCTTAGATCCGAAGCCTTGTCCCCATCCATGCTTGTATTCATGGTTGGCTACCTAAAATGGCTTATAAAAGCCCTAAATCTCCATAAAATGGGATCTAGCAATTGAACAAGCAAGTTAGCAATTTTATACCTTTTGAAGACTGAAAATGAAGCACAAACTCGAACCCCTCTGGTCTCCTCTTGTTTCCTCAAGCTCTTCTCCTCCCTTCTTAAGACCACTAACACCAAAATCCACCAAAATGACTTAGTGCTTCAACAACGGCTAGGGTTTTCTATATAGGGTTTCTGGGTGCCTAAGGGACGATGGAGGCTGCATAAGGTTGCTTAAATAGGGTGCAAACCCTCAAATTATGGCTTTTGTCCAACTAAGGCCTACTCGTCGAGTCCGGGACCCGACTCGTCGAGTCCATCACTTAAGTCCCACGTTCCGTTCTTCTTCTACTCGGCGAGTTGGTCCTTCGAATCGCCGAGTCCAAGGCCAAAAATGCAAAACACTTCGATATAAAAATAAAAGGAATACGTACCAAGAACCAGGTGCTACATGATGTCAACAATTTGATCTAAGGGTGGAAAACATAAGATTAAAACACAATCAAGGGCCCTGATTGCTTCATTGGTGAATTAAGAGTTCTTTTTTAATAATATTAAGAGATTGCTTGAATTGTTGGTGTGGCATGCTGATTAGATCTTTCAAGTCAACCCAATTGAAAAAAAAGAGCAAGAATAGGTGGATGAGTTTCGAACACAGGATCTTAGGAAAACAAGACAAATGCTAGTTAGCCAAAGGGACAACACATGACATGTTCTCGTTGCACACTTTTATATATTATAACAAATTTGCGACATTAAAAAAGTGGTGGGCCACTCTCATGATAAGGGTTATGAGGCTTGCATCTTTGCCAATGAGCTAAGAGTGGGTCTGAGATTTCATTTTGAAATTAAAAAGGATGTTTTACTTAAAATTGTTTTTTTATTTGTTTTTATCTCAATAAGTTATAAGTCATTTTAAAAGTCACAATTTGTTACTTCTTGAAAATTCATTTTCAAACACTAACTTAAAATTGTTTTTTATCCCAATAATTTATAAGTCATTTTAAAAAAGTCACAATTTGTTACTTTTTGAAAACTCATTTTCAAAGACTAAACAAAAAGGAGTTTTAATGGTTTTTATTAAGTATCAAAAAACTTTTTATTTTTAACTAACTGATTTTTCAAGAAATTAATAAGTTAATAAGGAGTTTTTAGATGAACACCCAAACACTTTTATGTTTTAAAATTTTCAAATTTGATTCAACTAACTAAGAAGGTGGGAATTACAATGCATCCAAATCCAAATTTTCCCCATTTTAATTGGGGACTGAACCAATATTTTAGAATACAAATGGTGTAAATGATCTAAATTTTAGAATATAAAAAAACTTAACATGGATTGTAGTCGTTTGGTATGCTAGACTTGTAGTCATGTTAAAAGAAATGGATTAAAAGTGCATAACACCCACATGTCCCCTGATAGCTTTGATTCGTTGGTCCTCTTGACTCTTTCTTTCTCTAAATTTACGTCGACAATAAGATAATGTTGATCATGTGTATTGATTATCGATACCGTCTACACTAATGTGAATGTTTAGAATCTAGTTTGATTTGATTAATTATATATGGAAAAAAAGACAAATTAGACTAATAACATAATTATGAATTTGCATGTTCACTCTATGAAATGCTCTCTAAATCTCTCTCTCTCTCTCTCTCTCTCTCTCTATATATATATATATATATATATATATATATATGTTCAAATGAGAACAATTCTTATATTGAGAACATTTGAGAACAAATTTCAACTACACATCTAAAAAAAGTAACGCGTCATTTAAGTGCTAATGAAGAAAAAGGGGCTATCTGTAATTTAACTAATGATTCCATGTGCTTTGTTTTTCACGCACAAACTTAGTGACACCCTTCTCTGGTCCTGCCCTCTGCTCGACACCGACTCCTCCCGTTATGCCCCTTCGACATTGACCCCGCCTCCTAGTGCTTTTCTTCTTCCAATGAACTTTCATCTATGCACGATACTTGTTCCAGAAATTCAATGCTCAAACTCAACAATCTGATCTTCTGAAGGTACTATCACTACTCTCTTTCTCTTACTCTCTCATTAGCACATTCTAGTTTGATTTGTACTCTGATCAGGAAAACAATGGATCTGATCGAATTATGAGTCAGATTCATGATATTGTGAAATCTGACATCGTTCCATTTATAATCATGAATCGTTTCTTCTTTATGCTAATTGTTGGTGTGAATGATAAATGAAAATAATAAGCTTTAGGGGCTGGATTGGAGTCTATTAGAGAGTTGATGATCACTGTAGGATTTCATGCACACAAGGTGATTGTCATATTGTGTGAAAGAACCTAATAAGTGTAAAAGTGGCATTTTATATGAAAATCCTTAACTTTGAACCCTCATTAAGCCAAACATTAAGGTCCTTAGGTTAAATTGAATTTCACATCTCAATATCCTAACGAGTAACCAACAATCATGTTCAAAGTGATAAACTTAAGGCTTAACCATTAAGTACTTAATAGAACACCAAAAGTGATTTAAAAGCTATTATCATCAATTTTCCAAAATTTGTCCTCCAACTTCTAAGATTCATGCAAGTCATTAGGAACACCTAAAAATCATGAGACTTATTTTTTTGGAAATATTATTGTGTCTAGTTTCTTCAAATTTTGAATCACATTTCGAAATTCCAAATCCTTGAGGGGTAAAATTGGCAGTCTTCTCAATTTGGTCCATGCTGTCACAGATTTCATGCGTTATCTTCAAAAAATCATAATAAGTTCATCGAAACTCCAAATGCCAAAATTCCAAATCCTATAGTTAGATATGGATGTATAGTTTCCCACATATAAAGGGTTTGGTGTAATTTTTAGTAGATTGGTACAGTTTATTCCAATAGTGTTGAGTGGTTCAACATGAAACAGCTTAAAGTTACTAACTTGTAAATTTAATATAAAATCAACCGAAAATCATTAGAACGAGATCTTTATATTTCTAAAAAAAGATAAAAGAGGAAACCTTACCGATATTATTTTATCGAAATTTAAGAATGGGTTGAAAGTTAAGAAAACAGATCCCATAAGAGCACTACAATCAAAGAGAAAATAAGAAAATATATACATAAGTTTTATAAGAGTAATACAACAAAGCACAAGCTAAATAATGTTATGATTGTTGTGTAGCTTCTTGTAAGACCCATGTATTACATGGATAAATTGAAAAAAATTAAAAACAAAAGTCTAAATATTTAAGAACTTTGGATTTATAATCAACTCATCATTTTCAACACTAAAATATCAATCTTCTCTAAATGTTGCATTTAAGTAATATTTAAGCTCAAAAGAAGATTTGACAATTTTTTTTTCGAAATTTGTACGTATACATAATCAGCAGTTGTACGGACTGTTGTTGAATACAATCAGTAGACTGCTGATGAGCAACAATCTTTATGTCTAGTGATTGTGCTCATCAACAGTCCATACAACTGCTATTGTGCTCAGCATCAGTCATATAAATAAACAAATAAATAAAAATAGTCGTCAAATCTTTTATTTTTTGAGTCTAGATATGATTTAGACGTACGATTTGGAGAAAAATTGTGTTTTTGGTGTTGAAAAATGATAAGTTGATTATGAGTTTGCAAATTCTTACAAATATTTTGGTTTTCAAAAGAATATGACTCTCTCTCTCTCTCTCTCTCTTTATATATATATATATATATATATATATATATATATATATATATATATATATATATATATATATATATATATATATATATATATATAGAGAGAGAGAGAGAGAGAGAGAGAGAGAGAAAGAAGAAGACCAAATAACATTCCTTATTTAAATATGATTAGACGTAAAAAATATTAGAGCTTATTAATGCCTTTTAATAACAACTTAAGCATTATTTTGATTTCAATGTTAGTCAAAGTTTAATACATATATCAAAACTGAATAGACTTAGAATCGAATTTTTTTTTCTTATAATTGCTCAAATTACATGATTCAAGTAGTAAAATTATTAAACGAACCCCTTTCTTGTTGCATTGTACCATTTCCTCATCTCAAGTGTAGTATTATTATGTAAGGCACGATGTCGATTGGTAAGTATCCTTGGGACTTGAACTTTATTTCCATCATACCTCAAGGTTCTAAAAAGTTTGTTATCTATTTGCCATGATTCTAAGATTTGTATTTATGTCACGTTTTAACAAAATACCGCATTACGTCATATATGTACATAAAAATTAATAATATATATATATATATATATATATATATATATATATATATATATATATATATATTATTATTATTATTATTATATAAAATTGCTGCCTTAAATCACAATTTAAAAACGATGTTGCTTGTCATGACCCATAAAAGCTTAAGGTTTGACATTGCCCAAAGTCACATCTAACATTATTTAGAACCTTGATCATACTAGTCAACTACGTGCTTGTTCGGTTCACGTTTCTTTATTTTATTTTGCTGGTTTTGATTCCCTGACATTAATTTCTAGAAGATTATATATATTTAACATCTTAACGAACATAAATAAAATAATTTTTCTACGAATGAACACAAACAAAAAAAAAGTTTGTTTATGTTTTTGTATTAGTTCATTTAATTGTCTAAACTCAAATAAACGAACATGAGCAAACTCTTATATGTGTTCGTTTTGTTTCTTTACGACCCTACTTATTTTTTATTTATAACTTGTTCGAAATAAAATATTAAATTAACTTGATGAATTATTTGGAAATTAACACTTTTTTTTTTATTTAGATGATACACTATATTTGTACATATTTTGATTTAAGTATATAACTAGTTTTGAATATATTTTAATAAGATTAAAAAAAACGATATCAAGACTACTAATAAATCTTTAGTAATGATTGTTAATAAGTGACGAAAATCATAACAAAAAAACTTGTTAAAATAGTAACGCATATACTAAAGTACTAAACTTTAAACCAAAATATAAATATATTTTTATTTGAAAGTAAAGTTGTAAATGGGCTTAGAGCCTTAGACCTACATGTGATGTGGCATGTGGCCACAAATCCACTTATGTCAGTTCTGTTATTTGTGGCCCATTTGTAAGATTTTCTTTTTTTCTTTTGGCAAAAGCGAATTATATTCATAATTATGAAATTGATAGTACAAATGTATTAAAAAAAAAGAGATCCAAACGCCTAGCAAGTGACTAGAAAAAGGGAGAGCCAGAATACAAATAGTTTAGGTACAAACGAACGGGAAAGCAAACCAATCTACCCATTTAGACAAGCAGTTTTCTCTTCTATGTTTTATCCAAATAAACACCAAAGATTTGATGTTGTAGCTATTTTTGTTGGAGAGATAATGTTTCTTTTAAATCGGCTGTCGTTTCATGCCTTTCAGATTCACCATATAGCGCCATATATGATACATAACCCCATTTGCAACGAATTTTAAAATGTCGCCTATCGACTTTAATGTGACTAATATTGTACGTAATATTGTTTCATCTTAGTATTTAAACATGTCCATTAAAAACAATCGTTATGATCCAACGGTGTACGTAATTATTAACCTGATTATAAATAATATAGCTTTCTGCTGGTTAATTAGAGTCTAAATGTCTATTATATTTGTCTTACAAATTTTAAGTTTAATTGGTACAATTGGCAAAATAAAAATACTTATGTACCAAAACTTGGAAGCTACATCTTACATAAAAACGAATAACACTTGTATTAATTGTATTAAGAGTCCAAGACTTACCGTATACATATAAATTTAGGTCGAGCATGGAAGCTACTCAAGTTGTGAATAACTCCAAAGTCAATATCACAAATAAATATACAAATCTAAGTTCGGATATCCAAAAGTTTTACAAATTTCAAATAGTCCAAAATGATTATTATATATAAGCAAGAAAATAACAAAAACTCACACGAAGTTGAAAGCAGTTACAAAAAGTTGTTGACTTTCATCATCATGATTGTAAATTTAAACTTTGGACATGGACGTAAAAGCATTTCCTCTTTTTACTGTGAGTCTGTGATATAAAATTACAAAAAAGGGACTAGTAAATGTATAATACATAGAAAAAAGTACATTAATTATTCTATCAATGTCTACACTTGGACATTCTTGATGCAAGAAAGGACCATTAAGGAAGATATTAAGGTAATACAATATGCTAGAGCTAAGTGTTAAATAAAAAAATTAAATTAAAAAAATTAGCAGAAACTAATTAAACACATTTTGATAAATTTTGTAGATTTAGGTTATTGATGAATTGTCAAAGTGTTAAACTCATCATAAGGTATAACGATTATATTTCAAATATCCATTAAGTAATATATTTATAAAATGTAAATTATATCGTCTGGACCGTCTACATTAAATCTATTGAAGTATGTCATATGAGTGCGACACAGTCTAACAAATGTTTATATATGTTTGAGTCTTTCATCTCCACATATGTCAAATTGGTGTTCTTAATGTTCAAGAACATAGGTTGACTGTCATTTGTAAATGTGGGTTGGTTGTCATCTCTAAATGGACCGATTAAGGGGTGAAGGGTTTCAATTGGGTGACGATCAATTTGATTTTTTGTATGAATTTTTTGATCAAGGAATGGATGTTTTGATTTTATGGACAACGATTTTCTTGGGATTAATTAAAGGGTGAATTGTAGGTTTCTTGAGATTAATTAAAGGGGTGAACCGGAGTCAATTAGGTGTTGGAATAGTTGGGGGGGTTTCATAATGTTTGATTGATCAAGAAGAGGTGTTGAACAATGAAGTCATAAGGTTAAAGGAGCAAAAAAATTGAGTTGTTTAATGGAAAAAAGTTGCAATGGTCTTAGTTAACAACATCATAAAAGATGGTTCTTCAAAGTGGTAATCGACAAGTTTATAGGGAGCAAAGGTGTATGGCGGGTCAATATTTGTTTCAATACACAAGCACTACTAAAACAATAAAGAATGTGGTTTTCACTTTCTTGGGAGATGACCATGAGTGAGGGTGATATAGAGTATAGATAACATAGAGGAATGTCGAGAGATGGTTATGATGACAATGTCATGGGATATTGGATTTAGTCCTCATCTAAGAGGCATGTCATTTTGATATAATACGCTATGCTTAATGAGAGTTCGGTGGTCCAACAAGATGGGTTTTAATTGTATGGAAGCAAAGGTGGAGAGTATATCCAAAGGTAAAAGGGTGTCGAATTTGAGGTGTTATTTTTTTAACGGAAAGCTGACATTTAAAAAGAGAGAAAAAAACTAGCCATAACTAGATCACATTGCCATTCAAACCACCTCAGATTTTGCCCTTTCCTCTTTCTAGCGTTGATCCAAAGGAACGAGAGACATTGAACCTCGTAAGCTAGCGCCGAATGTGATTTGGAGTTCAGATTTGGAGCATGATCCTTGAAGTTCCTATATTTACAAACCCAAATAAATACTAGCATTATAGCTTCACAAATCTTTGGTAGCCTTTGATGACCCCCAATTCTTTTCTTTACAGTGTAACATATCACGAATTGAAGTGAGTAGATACTCCAACAGCCGTCACCATTTGCAAACCTGTTGCCAAACTTCATGCGAAACCTGGCAATCCACAAAAATATGATCCTCTGATTATGGGGCTCCATTACAATCTTGCATAAATTTGATGAACTGATTACGAATCTAGAAAGCTTGACCATGATGGGGAGTTTACCGTGAAAAATTCGCCAAGCCACTATATTTAACTTTCGTGGATGGCAAAAAATACACTTCTCAAACTTAAACAAGGGGATAGACAAGAAAAAAAAAGTAATGAAATTATTCAACAAACCATTGGGTCTTTAGTAGTGGACTTGAAACGTCCCAAAAATTATAAAGTAAAATTTTCATTTTAAATTAAACCAAAAACACCAATTATCTTTTTCCAAACATTCAAAAGTATATCATAATAAAACAGTTATCAGATTACAATCCTAAAATCATCAAGTTGCGGAAACATGGGTGGATGTGTTGGGATCAAGCTAGGCCCTTCCTTTTCGAATTGGAAGTACCGAAAACCATAACCCTAGAAACCGTAAGCACAAAGCTTAGTGAGTTCCCCAAGTACCACATACCATACGTATCAAACATATAATGGGCCCCGCTCGACATCGAGCCCCGCTTGGAATAGATCTTTCAGTCATCAGGCCCTGCTCGGTATACATACAAACACATAAACACATGCAAGAATCACAAAGATAAATATCATACAATGTAATCATCAGGCCTCGCCCAATATACTTATAAACACATAGCACATGCAAGAGTCACGCAAACAACTAGCTTCCTAATCATAACAACCATGAGCCGACATTGGTGCCTTCGACCTACTAAACACAGTGAGGAAACTCACCTCAATCCAAGATAACCGAACATGCGAGCTGCTGCTACCGAAATCCTCACACTAAATATAATAAAATTATCCCTAATCAATAATTAAGAAAATTCCCAAAATTCAAGGCCCAAACAATATTCTGTTTTCCTAAAGGGTAACAGACCATTTTACCCTTCTGATAATTGGTCCAACAACTCATGGCCCAACTCCCAAAAGGCCCAAGGCCCAAAAGGCCCAAAATGAGTTTCTTGGGAGTACGCCCCGCATACTGAACTCGTACGCCCCGCTTACTACTCTCTGATGCGCAATGTACAAGTCGCGAAGCTTGCTCCATGCATTACACTGAGCGTACTCCTACGTACGCACAACGTACTCGTCAGAGGGCCAAAAATTCTCATTAAGCACTTAATGCTTAAGACCAAACGTCCAAACTCAGATCTAACCTATAGATAAGGTCTTAAACCATAAAGTTGCCAATTATACTCCTTTGCATGCCTTAATGGGACCCAAAAACCATTTTTATTCATTTAAACTTATAATATGAACATCAAATTAAGCATGGTTCATCAAAACCCATCAAGATGATATTTTTATGGATCCTAATAACTCCATAATGGATAAAGTTTCCAACTTTTTCCATTAGAATGGTCCAACCAACCAAGATCTAGTCTTTAAGTCTCAAAGGGATCAAAAACTACATCTTTTCTAACTTAGTCCATTAAGTCCAAGTCTCAGGCTTTAGATCTGAATCAATATGATGTTTAGATGGATAAAGTTTCCAACTTTATCCATAACAAGGTCACAAACTTTCAAGATCTAAAATTTATGCACTAAAGTGAACAAAAGCTCATAACACCCCAAAACTAGCTAGATCTAACAAATGCATCATCAAGATTCAAGCTTTATACCTCTAGAAGAAGAATCAAGGTGAACAAAGTCTGGATCTACAAGCTCCAATGAAACCAACACTTATACAGTGAGTTCCTTCTTCTCCAAGGTGCTCCAAGAACACTCCAAAGGACTTAAAAACACCTTCTTTTTGCTCACAAGGCTCAAACTAGGGTTAGGGTTTCAAGAGAGGGTGTTGGAGAGGTGGAGGCTGAGAATGGAATGGGTTTGGGCGAGTTAAGGGGCTTAAATAGGGCTCAAACCACGAAAATAGGGTTTAGGAATTGATCGCGTACGCCCAACGTACTCAATTTATGCCCAACGTACTTGGGATGCCCTAGTACGCCCAACGTACTTGTTGAGTACGCCTAGCGTACGCGACTCAACCCAAAACCGCCCTAACTTCAAATGGTCATAACTTCTTCATTTCAACTCCGATTTTAACGATTTTTATATCCTTGGAAAGGTTTTGAGAAGCTCTACAACCAGGGCCAACTCTCTTTTGCCTTAAAACTAACCAAAATTAAATCCAAAATTCATAAAAGGCTCGAACTATCACTTTACGGTTATACCCTTGGGTTCTAAAGCACCAACCAAACTCTCAGATCACCTAATCTACATTACCCACATCCAAAGGGGTCTAAGTATCTATTTCCCCCAAGGGTCAAAGCCTTATGATAACTGGTCTTCGGGTCACGACCCCGAATTAGGAAACGATTGGAAACAAGGTGTTATAACTCTCCCCCACTTAAATTAGATTTCGTCCTCGAAATCACTCCTTGTTTCTCTCCAGGCAATCAGACGATACGACCAACTCTTCCAGATCCCTGATGAAAGTGGACCCCAACATATGATGGCCTTCCAATAATCAAACCCATTCTTAGTAGGACTCGTGTACTTACGAAAAACGAACGCCTACTCCCCTTAACCTTAACCAATGAAGGACTGCCATTGCTAGTCACCTCAAATCCAAGAATCCAATTCCTTATCTGACTTCCCGACATGAAAAACCATTTCGAAATACTATCAACATGACATATATATACAATACAAACTAAAGAAATCATCCGGATCCTAAATCATCTAGGTGACACTTTTGGCTGACAGAAACCTAACCATGCCTTGCTGTTGAAAGGATTTTCCATATAAACAAAGGTGACTCCCAATGCGAGTCTCAACCCCTTGTGTCAACATGTAACATGACCCACGTCCCGAAATTCAAAGATTTACCCTTTCATTCCATTCAAAATCTTCCGATTCCACGCCGACCTTCCACTAATCCGAGATATAAAATCCCAATCCATCGCGAAGACTGACAGTCTCAAACTTGATCCAACCACCAGGATCATATAGAGAGTCTAACTGATAAAGGCTACCCTAGCATATTCACCACACATATACTAATCAATGACCACAGAGTTATCCCTCTCTAAACATAATATGATACCTTGTTCTAACCAATCTCTACCACGTCTCACCCGCACTATTATAACCATATAGGCCTCGCCCATAGGTCTCACCCAGTCTGCACAATCGAACGGGCCATGCCCATGGGTCTCACCCAATCAAGTTCTATACAAGCCTAACCGCACGTCGGACCTAATGGCCCTCCTCCCTTAACAAGGAGTAATCTTCCGACGATATTGTCCGCCTCGCTCCAGGCATGCACAGATCCCTTTTCAGCCCAACGACCACTCCTACAATGGCCTACCTCAATCTGGTGAATGCTACGACTACATTGCATACTTACAACACTTCACTGATATCCTATCATCATTGTGTATGCTACGGCTTCCCCGTAGTCTTGCAACAGTTCCATACTGCCATGGACTCAACCTATGGTCTTGTTGTCTAACTACCGAACCAACCATGATCATCATGAGTTAAACCCGCATCCGAATATACCCCAATATGGTGTTTGGGTCATGCTTTGAACCCTAAAGCCTTCATCAGACAAGAACAGGCAGAAAGACTCTAACACAACGCTCAACCTGGATCCAAGCACACGCCTATCATGCGTTACTACTAATGCACCAACCTATCGTTGAAAGTTTTTGATCCTCAACCTTGCGCAAACTCTATCCAGACTGCCATTTGAACTGGCTTCCTTCTCGACTAGGATGTGAAACTTCACCTAGTTCGCCGCCTGATTCTGTCCCAAGGAAATTCAAGCGGTGCTCCCCCACTTGAATTTAACTATACACAACTCAATTTATTGGAAACAACGAATAACTGTCACACCCCCAAACCAAGGATGGCGGAAACGTTCGAGGGTGGAGGACTTCATGTAGAGTATCACAACAACGAGTATAATAGTGCTCAAAGTAAATACAACCATCATAAATATAACTGAAAAAGTTACACCAATGTATATGTTTTACATGATTCAAATCAATTACATCATGAAACAAAATGAACTGTTTGACGATTTATCGTCCCATCCTCAAAACGTTGTTGGTTTCCTGTTTTCACTGAATTCCTGAGAATACAAGTAGTTTTGAAAAGTGTCAACACAAAGGTTGGTGAGTTCATAAGAGATTTTATTGGAGAAATAGACCGTTTTCCTTGTAAAAATGATATGATATGTATTCAGAAAATCCAATATTTTCTTTATAAAGTTTATGTAATGTAGTCTCATAACTGACGACCAAAATGTATAAGTAACCTTTCTTATTAAAGGAAAATAAAATGTGCTTAAATTGACATAAACGCACTTGAATTAAATGATGTTCCCGCAAATTCTTATGTTTGTTAATACTTAATGTATATGTAGTCCTAAGTCTCGGGACCGAGAAAATAACAAGTATCGTCTATACTTAAAGTTATAAATGTGGTTTCAAATGATGTGTAGTCATAAATACCATAAACCGAATGTAGACAGTAATATCGGTACTTATTGAGATAAAAGTGATTTTAAAATCGACATAAAACCCATTAAAGTTTTATAAAAATCCCGTAAACTTTATGTATTGTTATATCCTTATGTGAGCCGCTATAATCATACTTAAGACTAAATGAACCTGCCACGACGTTTCTCAGGCGTCGAAAAACTGAAATGACAATTATCACCCGTAGACCTGCAGGTCCAACTGTAGCTAGCAGCAAGGTGTGGGGTGTCAAACCCAATATAGATCTATATACAACTATCACGTTCTCCCTCCGGGAGACTCTGATTATAACGTACATGATTTTATATTCCGCACTCGGACGTACGGAAAGAGAATGTCTCACAATTTAGGTTAACAAGTTTACAAGTTGTATGCGGGAGTGTAAAACCTTTCTGTATGAATGTACCCTTTTCGTACGTGTGTGTTATGTGATGTATTGAAAACTATACCTATTATAGTTTTATCCAAAACGTTTGTAATATATAAGAACTCTTTTATGAAAAAGCGTTAGGATTATAAAATCCATTAAACTATGCTTATTATAGTTTATATATATACGTGTTCTAAATGAATGAATAATCTTATCATGAATGACTTATTTTCAGTTTATGATGATAAAATTTACAACATATCACATTCAATACTTAGAACTTGACATTATACACTTTGCTCAACTAATACAAAGTGTTGTAAAAATTACAAGCTGTTAACAAATTTTCAACCTTTCTACACTGTTTTTGAAAATTCATAGAAAAATCATACGAAGTCGAAAACTAAATCCGTAAATTCTGGGAGTTCCCAAAATGTGTCTAGTTTACTCATAATTTTTATCATGATTTTTAATGACCTGTAACTTAGGTGGAAAAGTCCATAATCACAGACTGGTCCGGATTGGTGTTTGAAATGATAGGCAGTTTTGTAAAAATCACCATAAATTGTAGAAAAATCGTATGGAGGTGTGCAAGTAGTCATTTTAAAGCCAAGAAGTGGAACTACATGCACCTAAAACAGTTTTGAAAACTAAAATGTTTAAGAGGTCCAAAACAGTCCGTGAATGGAGTCCAACTTTTCTGATGAAAGCTGTTAGAAAAATTTAGTTATGTTCTTGGTGTTTTGGCTTGTATTCCCCCCCCCCCCCCCCCCCCCCCTAAAAACTTGAGAAAACCTGAAAATGTAGGGGTATGAACTCACCTTGTGTGATTTCAGTAGATAAGTGTTGAAGAAGAGAAGTGTTCAACCCAAGAACACTTGAAGAATTGCTTGAAGATTCGAAGCTCTAACACAAATATAATGGAGTTTGTGTAAGATACTCATGTTTTGAGTGGAAATAATTGAGATAATCTTAAAGGAAATGGATTATGCTTACCAAAGGTGGAGGAAACTCTCAAGATCAGCCCTTGAATCTCGGATTTCTAGAGAGAGAAAGTGAGAGAGAAACGAGTTTGATCTTCTTGTGAAATGAGAACAAATGAGAGAAAATGGGGAGAGATGATGAATATCCAGCTCTCAAAACATGGAGATGGCTAAAAAGTACAAGGAAGTGACAAGGTATGGTGGGGAGGAGTGTGGGTTAATCATGGAGTGGGTATGGGGTTGCTTGTGTCATAAAATAAGGTAAAGTCAACACTCTACCTTTGTACTTTACCTACTCTTATTTGGATAAGATTTTACCCTTAAAATGTGACTAAATCATTAATTTAGGGGTCTTATATTTTAAAATAAAGTTTTGGATGAAAATCCTATGTTAAAATAATAAAAAATGGGTTTAAAACGCAAAAATACGCAAAAACGGGGTGAAAAACGAATTTTCCAACGAGATTCTTCGGACCTAGGCCGAAGTTCGGTCCCTAGGCCGAAGTTCGGTCAGATGTGCACGTTTCGGAGGTGAAGGTGCGCCAGAAGGAAGAAGCGAAGCGA
Source organism: Lactuca serriola (assembly GCF_051521515.1). NCBI lineage: Eukaryota > Viridiplantae > Streptophyta > Magnoliopsida > Asterales > Asteraceae > Lactuca > Lactuca serriola. The sequence goes on from NC_136411.1 coordinate 37,518,816, forward strand.
GAGTGATCCGAGGCTCGGTCCGAAGTCGGGTGGTTCGGTCCGAAGTCAGGCTAGAACCGAAGGGACTGTTGTGAACAGTAATGAACAGTATCTTCGGGTTCGGACCTTCCTCTTATGCGATGTTCGGTTCGGATGAACAGTAATCTCGGTTCGGACCTTCCTCTTATGCGATGCTCGGTTCGGATGAACAGTAGTCTCGGTTCGGACCTTCATGAATAGTACTTTCGGTTCGGTTCATGAATAGTACTTTCGGTTCGGAGGGTTCGTCTCCTTAAGTCCGTTTTTCGCGTAGACTTCCGTTTTTGGGCTATTTTCGCCAAATTCGGGGGTCGGAATGCCCCGAGTGATTATAGAAAGTCGGGGAGAGATTTCGAGAGAGATTTGAGAGAGATTCCACATACTTAGAGAGATTTGGGAGAGATTTGACATACTTAGAGAGATTTGGGAGAGGTTTGACATACTTGGAGAGATTTCACATACAGAGAGAGATTTGGGAGAGATTTCACATACTTAGGGAGATTTGGGAGAGATTTGACATACTTGGAGAGTTTTCACATACAAAGAGAGATTTGGGAGAGATTTGACATACTTGGAGAGATTTCACATACGGAGAGATATTTGGGAGAGATTTGACATACTTAGAGAGATTTGGGAGAGATTTGACATACTTAGAGAGATTTGGGAGAGGTTTGACATACTTGGAGAGATTTCACATACGGAGAGATATTTGGGAGAGATTTCACATACTTAGAGAGATTTGGGAGAGGTTTGACATACTTGGAGAGATTTCACATACAGAGAGAGATTTGGGAGAGATTTCACATACTTAGGGAGATTTGGGAGAGATTTGACATACTTGGAGAGATTTCACATACAGAGAGAGATTTGGGAGAGATTTGTCATACTTGGAGAGATTTCACATACGGAGAGATATTTGGGAGAGATTTCACATACTTAGAGAGATTTGGGAGAGATTTGACATACTTAGAGAGATTTGGGAGAGGTTTGACATACTTGGAGAGATTTCACATACGGAGAGATATTTGGGAGAGATTTCACATACTTAGAGAGATTTGGGAGAGGTTTGACATACTTGGAGAGATTTCACATACAGAGAGAGATTTGGGAGAGATTTCACATACTTAGGGAGATTTGGGAGAGATTTGACATACTTGGAGAGATTTCACATACAGAGAGAGATTTGGGAGAGATTTCACATACTTAGGGATATGTGGGAGAGGTTTCACATACTTAGGGATATGTGGGAGAGATTTCACATGCTTAGAGATATGTGGGAGAGATTTCACATACTTAGAGATATGGGGGAGAGATTTCATTGGTGACCTTTTTGAGTGTCCAACTACGCACTGCAAGGTCCGTAAACCCCGTTAAGCCTTGTTTAGGGATCTTGCATACTCCCGATGAGTATGTAACATTGTTTTATCGGTTTGGCTTGTTGACTTTTGTTGACTTTGACTTGACCGAAAATTGACGGTTGTCACATCATCCCCCCGTTAGAGGGAATTTCGTCCCGAAATTCGAATTTAGGCAAGGAGTTTGTAAATGACTAAGGTCGGCTCTACATTATTTTGATTCTGACTAAGAGGTGAGTTATTATACACGAAATCCTAGCTCATACACATTATGATATAACCAATATTGGGCGGATAGTAAAATGTGTGATTCTACTTCAGTTTCACATCCCAACGAGGAAAAGAAACTAAGTCAGAATTTTCACATGCTATTATCTACCAGGTATTCGTTATATATAACTGGGGAATGTATAAGTGAGGAAATCATAGCAAATAACTTAGTAATCCTTCTTACTACGAGGGTAGATAAGCAAGTCACTTACAACGACAACGATGAACTGATCCTAGTAAGAATGGCACACCCTATGAATACTGCGAACGGGTTGGTCCTATCCGAGGGGTATCACTACAGACTTGTAGCGTCCGCATCGAATTTGGAGGGTTGTCCTCAGACATCCTTATCCAATACTCGCGACTGGTGATATTCAGATCTCAGGTCTGATTCCTAAAGGGTACCTCGTTCCTTGTGGTTGGTCGGCCTATTCGTTTATGTGAGGCAGATAGTAAAGGTTTCTATTGGAGATATCGTCAGGGCCTCTGAAGTTAATGGAACTATGAGCAATTTGCCTTTCTTTTTGAAGGATGAGAACAGAGCCTTCCAGGGTGAAAAGCTTGGTTCTTCAATTTTATTGTTGGGTAGTTCGACAGGTTTGACCTAAGAGTTCTTGTAGCTCGGTAGGAAGCATGTGGGCTTGGTTTACACGATTAGGCCTTCTTAAATGGTAGGACATTTACTAGCCCTCCTGGGCTACCTTGGCCCAAAGTTCATGCCAGAACTCGTACCATGTCTTTCCCAAGCTTCTATGCTTGGACCTTGTCTGCTACATGCGTGACATTCCCAAGGGTCTCCTGTAAGCTCTTGTGATAAGGTTTCGGAAGTATAACACTCCTCTGATGCGTGTTTTGGGGTTCCATAGCAAAAGATAATCCGTAGGTTCGAGTTGGATGTTTATGAGAGACGAAGGTTTCGATGTTTGGAGGGGTTAGGTGAAAGGTCCTTTTATAGATGTTAAGTTGGGAAGATGAGGGCTATATCAATGAAGATTGAATGACGACAGCAATATCTTTTTAGATAAAACTAGCTGAGCTGTATTCGCAAGAAGAGATCACTAGAGTGATAGAGTATCTTGTGTTTCTTTTTAGGGTGATAAACTTTGTTTGATGTTATCATTATCGTAGATGATTTACACCACAGTGCCTAGCACTGGCGGCAGGTGTGTTTCGAGAATTAGTAATAATATTTGACATCATGACCCCTGACAGGTCTCCCTATGATCGAATGGTATATGAACGTCGTATGTGATCTGATGTTGGGGAATCGTCGAGTGGGTGGCCCCACTCAACTCTTACTATTAGACACGGATTAGGAGTCGGGATGAAATTATTTGTTTCAAAACTTCAGTATTTCGATTATGATTAACCCCGACGTATGTACAAAGTCATCACATCTTAGAGGTAATGATCTTTAGATCATATACGAATGTATTTGGTTCGATTTAAACGAGAGAGTATTTTAACTACTTTTAGAAAGACGGCGACTTTAGCAAACATAACAATTTCATTACAAACATGTAGTACTTAAACGTTTTTGTCGTTGGGAAACATTACAAAAGTCCTAATATGGTTCCCTATTACCCTTGCCGGTTCGTTTGTTATGCTCCTCCGCTTTCCCCGTCATTCCTCTCAGTTGGACAGTTTCTCTTGAAGTGTCCCGCTTCGCCACATAGGAAGCACACTGGAACTACCTTGGTACTGGTGATTGAAGGGAGATGATGAGTCGGGGTCCTACAGAAACGGGCGGTGTGTCCTTTCCTGTTACAGTTATCACATTGTATCTCTCGGCAAGCTCCTGTGTGATGGAAGCCACATTGGTTACACTTTGGGAGTGAACCCTTATATGGTCTGGCCGGCGTTTGGGTGGTAGATCCTGTGGCTAGTATTGGGGCATGTGTCGTGACTGCTGTTGCGATGGTGGGGGAGGCCATAGGTTGTTGTCTTTTAGTGGATTTTTGAGATTGGCGGCGCTTTTTCATGTTCCAAAACTTTCTCTTCTTGCTCGTAGGTTTGAGACCTGAGGTATTTTTGCTGGCGGACACCCGTTGGTGTTCCTGAATATTACCACTATCTGTATTGTCAGCACCGCTTCCATTTCTGCTGGCGTTGTTAGCATTGAACTGTGCCATGACGGCTGTCACGGCTGCCGTGACTGCAGCCTGAAAAGTAGCAGCGTCTATCTGCAGAGTTGGCACCTTGCTAGTTGGTTGGTTCTCTCTTGGTGACGACATAGCTCTGTTTCACGATGAAAAACATCTTCGTTAGTGGAAATGATTATCTTAAGTGCATCCTTACAATTTATATTAACGCATATAAATTTTTGCACATTACTGTACTACTCCTAGTGTTTCCGCTAACGTTCTTGAATTAGGGTTACAGCAGTGGGTAGGGGTAGGTTTCATACGGGCGTCAAGCTTTACCCATCTTAGAATCATGTGTGATCAAACACGCTTGGCTGGGGAGTTTTGATGGAATCCGGTGCATTAGTGCTGGTATGATCGCACCCATGAGTCTATGATGAAGGAACTTCTCAACAAAATGATTAAGGGTGAGATGATAATGAGTTTTTAGAATGGCTAAACGTCGTGAGTTTCTAACTAAGCTTTATCTTATATTGATTTGTAACGTAATTTGGTCGTTAAGGGCGTTCTGAAAACAATTCATAACGGGAGTCTTTACATGGTAACCCATGAATTTTTAGTAGTTCTGCACCCAAGTGGTGCCTTATAGCTGACCCAGGCTAGGTCCTTATTATGACCAATTGGAGCATGTTCTCGAAGATTTGACCTGCATTCCTATGACGCAGTCCTAATACAGAGTAGAAGTAAGTTTAGGTAGTGATCTTTTGATGTTGGTTGTTTAAAACCGAGTTCCATTGGTTGGTGAATGACATGATCCAGCCTTGGAGAGAAGATCAGGAACGATTCCGGAGCTAGATTACTCTAGTTTTACAACTTGAATAGAGTGAGTTGTAGGCAGGCTCCTATCGCAGCATGATGGGAGTGTTTGAACAAAAGGGTGACACAGAACTCGGCTGATTGATACGTCATTGATGTTTAAGATGTAACAAATTAGGGAAGATTGACCTTGTAGAGGGTCTTATATCATATCAAAGCAAGGGTGTCTTGGCCGCCTAAAGGTCTCACTAAAGGTACCTACAGTACAAGATAGTTTCATAGGAAATACTACATAGGGCATAGATAGGGATAACGATTCCTTTTTAACATGAAATGAAGTAAGGCGTTTACTACTGGCGGCGGTCATTTTTCTTGTGATCTCTCAGTTCAGCTAGCTGCCGCTCCATATCAGGCATGTGCCTTTCGTACACCCTTTGGCGTACTCGGAGTTTTATGACATCGGTTTGTGATTCAGCCAGTGTTTGCAGCAAGGTTTCATAGGTTACTACTAATGCACCAACCTATCGTTGAAAGTTTTTGATCCTCAACCTTGCGCAAACTCTATCCAGACTGCCATTTGAACTGGCTTCCTTCTCGACTAGGATGTGAAACTTCACCTAGTTCGCCGCCTGATTCTGTCCCAAGGAAATTCAAGCGGTGCTCCCCCACTTGAATTTAACTATACACAACTCAATTTATTGGAAACAACGAATAACTGTCACACCCCCAAACCAAGGATGGCGGAAACGTTCGAGGGTGGAGGACTTCATGTAGAGTATCACAACAACGAGTATAATAGTGCTCAAAGTAAATACAACCATCATAAATATAACTGAAAAAGTTACACCAATGTATATGTTTTACATGATTCAAATCAATTACATCATGAAACAAAATGAACTGTTTGACGATTTATCGTCCCATCCTCAAAACGTTGTTGGTTTCCTGTTTTCACTGAATTCCTGAGAATACAAGTAGTTTTGAAAAGTGTCAACACAAAGGTTGGTGAGTTCATAAGAGATTTTATTGGAGAAATAGACCGTTTTCCTTGTAAAAATGATATGATATGTATTCAGAAAATCCAATATTTTCTTTATAAAGTTTATGTAATGTAGTCTCATAACTGACGACCAAAATGTATAAGTAACCTTTCTTATTAAAGGAAAATAAAATGTGCTTAAATTGACATAAACGCACTTGAATTAAATGATGTTCCCGCAAATTCTTATGTTTGTTAATACTTAATGTATATGTAGTCCTAAGTCTCGGGACCGAGAAAATAACAAGTATCGTCTATACTTAAAGTTATAAATGTGGTTTCAAATGATGTGTAGTCATAAATACCATAAACCGAATGTAGACAGTAATATCGGTACTTATTGAGATAAAAGTGATTTTAAAATCGACATAAAACCCATTAAAGTTTTATAAAAATCCCGTAAACTTTATGTATTGTTATATCCTTATGTGAGCCGCTATAATCATACTTAAGACTAAATGAACCTGCCACGACGTTTCTCAGGCGTCGAAAAACTGAAATGACAATTATCACCCGTAGACCTGCAGGTCCAACTGTAGCTAGCAGCAAGGTGTGGGGTGTCAAACCCAATATAGATCTATATACAACTATCACGTTCTCCCTCCGGGAGACTCTGATTATAACGTACATGATTTTATATTCCGCACTCGGACGTACGGAAAGAGAATGTCTCACAATTTAGGTTAACAAGTTTACAAGTTGTATGCGGGAGTGTAAAACCTTTCTGTATGAATGTACCCTTTTCGTACGTGTGTGTTATGTGATGTATTGAAAACTATACCTATTATAGTTTTATCCAAAACGTTTGTAATATATAAGAACTCTTTTATGAAAAAGCGTTAGGATTATAAAATCCATTAAACTATGCTTATTATAGTTTATATATATACGTGTTCTAAATGAATGAATAATCTTATCATGAATGACTTATTTTCAGTTTATGATGATAAAATTTACAACATATCACATTCAATACTTAGAACTTGACATTATACACTTTGCTCAACTAATACAAAGTGTTGTAAAAATTACAAGCTGTTAACAAATTTTCAACCTTTCTACACTGTTTTTGAAAATTCATAGAAAAATCATACGAAGTCGAAAACTAAATCCGTAAATTCTGGGAGTTCCCAAAATGTGTCTAGTTTACTCATAATTTTTATCATGATTTTTAATGACCTGTAACTTAGGTGGAAAAGTCCATAATCACAGACTGGTCCGGATTGGTGTTTGAAATGATAGGCAGTTTTGTAAAAATCACCATAAATTGTAGAAAAATCGTATGGAGGTGTGCAAGTAGTCATTTTAAAGCCAAGAAGTGGAACTACATGCACCTAAAACAGTTTTGAAAACTAAAATGTTTAAGAGGTCCAAAACAGTCCGTGAATGGAGTCCAACTTTTCTGATGAAAGCTGTTAGAAAAATTTAGTTATGTTCTTGGTGTTTTGGCTTGTATTCCCCCCCCCCCCCCCCCCTAAAAACTTGAGAAAACCTGAAAATGTAGGGGTATGAACTCACCTTGTGTGATTTCAGTAGATAAGTGTTGAAGAAGAGAAGTGTTCAACCCAAGAACACTTGAAGAATTGCTTGAAGATTCGAAGCTCTAACACAAATATAATGGAGTTTGTGTAAGATACTCATGTTTTGAGTGGAAATAATTGAGATAATCTTAAAGGAAATGGATTATGCTTACCAAAGGTGGAGGAAACTCTCAAGATCAGCCCTTGAATCTCGGATTTCTAGAGAGAGAAAGTGAGAGAGAAACGAGTTTGATCTTCTTGTGAAATGAGAACAAATGAGAGAAAATGGGGAGAGATGATGAATATCCAGCTCTCAAAACATGGAGATGGCTAAAAAGTACAAGGAAGTGACAAGGTATGGTGGGGAGGAGTGTGGGTTAATCATGGAGTGGGTATGGGGTTGCTTGTGTCATAAAATAAGGTAAAGTCAACACTCTACCTTTGTACTTTACCTACTCTTATTTGGATAAGATTTTACCCTTAAAATGTGATTAAATCATTAATTTAGGGGTCTTATATTTTAAAATAAAGTTTTGGGTGAAAATCCTATGTTAAAATAATTAAAAATGGGTTTAAAACGCAAAAATACGCAAAAACGGGGTGAAAAACGAATTTTCCAGCGAGATTCTTCGGACCTAGGCCGAAGTTCGGTCCCTAGGTCGAAGTTCGGTCAGATGTGCACGTTTCGGAGGTGAAGGTGCGCCAGAAGGAAGAAGCGAAGCGAGAGTGATCCGAGGCTCGGTCCGAAGTCGGGCGGTTCGGTCCGAAGTCAGGCTAGAACCGAAGGGACTGTTGTGAACAGTAATGAACAGTATCTTCGGGTTCGGACCTTCCTCTTATGCGATGTTCGGTTCGGATGAACAGTAATCTCGGTTCGGACCTTCCTCTTATGCGATGCTCGGTTCGGATGAACAGTAGTCTCGGTTCGGACCTTCATGAATAGTACTTTCGGTTCGGTTCATGAATAGTACTTTCGGTTCGGAGGGTTCGTCTCCTTAAGTCCGTTTTTCGCGTAGACTTCCGTTTTTGGGCTATTTTCGCCAAATTCGGGGGTCGGAATGCCCCGAGTGATTATAGAAAGTCGGGGAGAGATTTCGAGAGAGATTCCACATACTCAGAGAGATTTGGGAGAGATTTGACATACTTAGAGAGATTTGGGAGAGGTTTGACATACTTGGAGAGATTTCACATACAGAGAGAGATTTGGGAGAGATTTCACATACTTAGGGAGATTTGGGAGAGATTTGACATACTTGGAGAGATTTCACATACAGAGAGAGATTTGACATACTTGGAGAGATTTCACATACGGAGAGATATTTGGGAGAGATTTGACATACTTAGAGATTTGGGAGAGATTTGACATACTTAGAGAGATTTGGGAGAGGTTTGACATACTTGGAGAGATTTCACATATGGAGAGATATTTGGGAGAGATTTCACATACTTAGAGAGATTTGGGAGAGGTTTGACATACTTGGAGAGATTTCACATACAGAGAGAGATTTGGGAGAGATTTCACATACTTAGGGAGATTTGGGAGAGATTTGACATACTTGGAGAGATTTCACATACAGAGAGAGATTTGGGAGAGATTTGACATACTTGGAGAGATTTCACATACGGAGAGATATTTGGGAGAGATTTCACATACTTAGAGAGATTTGGGAGAGATTTGACATACTTAGAGAGATTTGGGAAAGGTTTGACATACTTGGAGAGATTTCACATACGGAGAGATATTTGGGAGAGATTTCACATACTTAGAGAGATTTGGGAGAGGTTTGACATACTTGGAGAGATTTCACATACAGAGAGAGATTTGGGAGAGATTTCACATACTTAGGGAGATTTGGGAGAGATTTGACATACTTGGAGAGATTTCACATACAAAGAGAGATTTGGGAGAGATTTCACATACTTAGGGATATGTGGGAGAGGTTTCACATACTTAGGGATATGTGGGAGAGATTTCACATACTTAGGGATATGTGGGAGAGGTTTCACATACTTAGGGATATGTGGGAGAGATTTCACATACTTAGAGATATGTGGGAGAGGTTTCACATACTTAGGGATATGTGGGAGAGATTTCACATACTTAGAGATATGTGGGAGAGATTTCACATGCTTAGAGATATGTGGGAGAGATTTCACATACTTAGAGATATGTGGGAGAGATTTCACATACTTAGAGATATGTGGGAGAGATTTCACATACTTAGAGATATGTGGGAGAGGTTTCACATACTTAGGGATATGTGGGAGAGGTTTCACATACTTAGGGATATGTGGGAGAGGTTTCACATACTTAGGGATATATGGGAGAGATTTCACATACTTAGAGATATGTGGGAGAGATTTCACATACTTAGAGATATGTGGGAGAGATTTCATTGGTGACCTTTTTGAGTGTCCAACTACGCACTGCAAGGTCCGTAAACCCCGTTAAGCCTTGTTTAGGGATCTTGCATACTCCCGATGAGTATGTAACATTGTTTTATCGGTTTGGCTTGTTGACTTTTACTTGACCGAAAATTGACAGTTGTCACAATAACGAATTCCCTTGCCGGAACTGATGAATCCCCTACCCAATATCCCACTTACCGAGGGATCTAAGCGTTCTAACCGTCTTCCACCAATACAATTTTGAAACGGTAGCACTTCTAAAGTCCTTCCATAAACGATCATCATCCCTACTGAGAGATGCAACACTTCTAAACTCTGACTTCATTGTTGAACTAATCATGCTAATCCGTCCACTGATCTTCTAAGCGATACTCGTGAATTGTTTTCACCAATGGCCTACAACAAACTACCTAACCAAATTAATTTAGCTTACCAAGACATATCCCACTCATAACTCTCGACATGCAAAAATGACATATAACAATCCTTGATATTATAAACTAGCCAATATAAGAGAACTAAACCAAAGATAATTTCTTACACATACAATCACATTTATACAGATAATGATGCATGCAGAAAAAAATATAACATACCCGCAACAACATCTGATGAAACTCTGGCCTCCCCTGACTGACACCGCAATGCTCGACTCCTCGCTGCCGGGGCTCCTACTCTACCCTTAGGACTGTCAGTGATCCTCAAAGTAATTAGAGTAGGTGCACTCACTGCTCCACCCCTCAACATCGGACAATCAGCCTTCTTGTGGCCCACCTGGTTGTAGTGAAAACACATCGGAACTGATCCAAGGGGGCAATCCCTACTAAAATGACCCATCTGACCACAACTGAAACATCCTCGACCTGTCTCCCGACATCCTCCCTCATGGGTCCTCCCACACTTGGCACAATGGTTCCAACCCTAATGGCCTCCCAAACATGAACCCTGAATCTTGGACCTCTTCGCCCAGCCCAATACGATCTGATTATGCTCTGACTTCCTCTTCTCGAGGTGCTCTAAATCGATCTCTTACTCTCGGACTCTAGAAATCATATCATTTAGGGTCTCACACCTTGAAAAACTGACAAACTTCCTGATGTCATCCCTCATCATGCCATGATACCTTACCTTATTTATCTCCTCGCCCGCTGCATATTGCGGAACCAACAAAGCCCTCTCCCGGAACTTGGTAGTCTGCGATGATCTCAGTCGTCTGGCGAAGGTCCTGGAACTCCCTCGCCAACTGCTACACCTTAATATCTGGTGCAAACTCGGCCCTAAACAGGGTCACAAACTCATCCCAAGTCATCATCTCCATGGCTTCGCCTCCTAAAGAAAAGTCTACCTCGTCCCCACTAATCTCGAGCTCTGTCTTTCAGAAGACAGGAAGCAAATCTGACCTTCAACCCCTCGGGGTAGAAACTCGTCTGGAAAGCGTTCACCATATCCGCTAACCATCTCCTACGAGCAATGGGGTCCTTCTCCCCAAAGAACTCAGGAGATCCACAAGCATGAAACTCTCAGAAGGAAAGAGTGCGAGTTCCTATAATAGACACGATCTCGGTACGGAACACGCCCAAACGCTATCCAGAATCTCCATATTCCCCTTCTTCACCGTCCTAAAGATCACAGGCGTCTGATCCAAAATACCATGGGTAATCTCCGATGAAATGAACTCCCGCATCCACTCATCGCTCGGTTCAATGCAAACACATGAGCCCGAATCAGATCCTCCGCCACGAGTGTTCATCATCATATTGAAAAACAACCATACAATAATTAGAACATACCCAAGAATCCTCATCCGTAGGCTTCCTGGATTCTCCGTAACTCCCCTCGATTCGAGTATGGTTCCTGTGCTTTCAATATTACGGGCCCAATACTAACTTCCACAACTATCCATACTTTCCTCAAGTGTTATACCGAATCCTCGAAGTCACCTTCTCAAATTGGTACTATGAGTACCTTCTAATCAATGCAACTAAACCCACTAATGTACTTCATAGGCTCTCCTAGGTTTCGACCTCACCCGAACATCAACTGCTGAAGAACTCCCACTAATATCAGCTAACTACTTCATGAATATAATCACATGCCACAAAGCTTAGATAATCCTTTGAGTAACAGACTCAACCCTATGACAATTAGACTCAAACGAGAGCTTCACACTAGTGTTAAATCCATCACTCTGAGATTATTTAACCTTGGCAACATGTGACTTGACATATTCACTTAATAGTTAACTCACATCACTAAGAGTTCCACAAAGCACAAAGCAAGCAACATTCATGTAGTAACACTCCAATCCAAAGAACAAACAAAGAACTCCAAAGACGACTTACTACAATCCATGCTAGGAATTTCTACTCTCAATAATGGTTGCCTTATGCACGAAATTATACACAATACATGATCAAATAGACTGTCGAATAAAAGACACCACCTCATAGTTTCATTTTATTTACTTCTTTTTATAGTTTATTTTAACATACTTTATTTTATTTTTAGTTAATCTTCACGCACATTTTTCCTTTTATTTATTTTATATCTATATCGGGTACTTTCGAGTTTTTGAGCTTTATTGCAGATATTTGGAGAAATGGAGCGGAGCATGGAAGGAGATTCAAAAGACTAACGAGGCCACATGAGATTTTACTCTGTAGGTCATGATGCCACATGGGTCCTGCATGGGCAATTCCGAGTTTCCAACTTTTATGGCTATTTGAAGGTAGTTTGGTGGGGGGGTTTTTACACAAATTTAGATATGATTTTTTTCACTTTTCTCTGGAGTTTGGAGCTTGAAGAACACCAAGAACATTGTGAAGAACATCATCTTTTCACTCTAAAATCTTGCTACATGTTTGGTACAATCTATTTTCATTTTAGTTTCTTGAGTTTAGCCATGCTAGGCTGAACTTCTTTTGGTTGACTTGGATGTAATTTCTTGAATGATTTGGATATTTTGAAGAACTCCATGAACTTGTGTTGAATATCTATGATTATATTTTTTTATGAAAACTTCCTTCATGTTTATATATCACTAGTCATGAATATTGATATGTGAATGCTATTTTTGTTAGTTAAATTCTTGGCTAAGTAATGTGTCTTCAATTTAACAAGCAACAATTAGTTTAAATGTTTGTTTTCATTTCATTTAGACTAAGAAAATATTTTCTCCATAGTGTTAATGAAAGAAATAGATTACTCTTTGGATTTGGTGACTCTTAAAACCTAATGCTAATTGATTTTCACAAAATTACATACTTCATTAGTTTTGTGACTTTGATTTAGGAAATGTGCTATAAGCATCTCTAGTCATTTAATACAAAAGAAGAGTTGAGGAAAGTTATGCTTATAAATTGCTATATCCAAGTTAGATTATAAACACAAGTATTTCATCTTGGTATTCACATGATTATTTAACCAAATGTTCAAGTATTGAAAGTCCAAAGCCAACCATCTCCCTCTTATTGATTTTACATCAAACTTTGCTTTTGTTGAATTGTGTGTTTTTTTTAAATCTTAGAGTAATTCTAGTTTTCTTTTAAACGTCTCAAAAGATCAAAATCCACCAATTTTATTTTATTTTGGTTTTACAAGTATTTGTATTACAAGATTTTCATGGAGGTAACAAATTGAACGAATCTCCGTGGATACGATCCCTTTACCACTATATACTATTCTAGTGTGTAATATTAAGGGTATTTATTTTGTTGGTCTTGACAACCACCACCACCCTAGGACTAAAACCAAACGAGGAACAGAAAATTAGGCCAAATCAATCGTTCTAGGGCTATATGATCTTAATCGTATACAATTTTTAAAGCATACACTTAGCAATTATTGATACCAATACATATTCCCAATCTAGCATAGCATCTAGTGCTTCCTAGGCTACAAGGCATCGCATATCAGGCCAATCTATCATGCAATTCCTGAAAGTATCCTTAGTCTTACCCTAACATGCAAATATTCATATCATATAACATATCAACATGTATGGGTATTCTGGAAATCACTTACTTGAGCTCAGTCGATTGCGCATCACACCCCTTTTTCTTTTGAAAAAAAATATTTTTAGAAATTTGTTTTCTTTTAAATGGTTACCAACTCCTCAGTTTGAGTTCAGTCACACCCGAGAGTGTGCCCGAATCCCTCAAACCAAGGCTGTAATACCAACTTGAAATGTACCAAAAATTAAATGGTAAAAATTTCATTTTTAATTCAACCAAAAACACTAATTATATTTTTACAAACATTCAAAAACATATCATAATAAAACAGTTATCGGAGTACAATCCCAAAATCATCAAGTTGCGGAAACATGGGTGGATGCGTTGCGATCAAGCCGGGCCCTTCCCTTTCGGACCAGAAGTACCTGAAACTATAACCATTGAAACTGTATGAACGAAGCTTAGTTATCTCCCCAAATACCACATATCATACATATCAAACATACAACGAGCCCCACCCATCATCAGGCCCCACCCGACAATGAGTCCCGCTCGGAACAGATATGTCAGTCATTAGGCCCCGCTTGGCACCGAGCCCCGCCTGGTATACATACAAACACATAAAGACATGAAAAAATCACAAAGATAAAGAAGATACAGTATAATCATAAGGCCCCGACCGGTATCGGGCCCTGCTCGGTATACATATAAACATATTACACATGCACAAGTCACGTAGACAACAATCATCTTAATCATAACAACCATGGGCCGAAATAGGTGCCTTCGACCTACTAAACACAGTGAGAAAACTCACCTCAATCCAAGATAACCGAACACACGAGTTGTTGCTACCAGAATCCTCACACTGAATATAATGAAATTATCCATAATCAATAATTAAGATAAATTTCGAAAATTCAAGGCCCAAACAATATCTTGTCTTGCTAAAGGGTAAAAGACCATTTTACGCTTCCCATAACTGGTCCAACAACTCATGGCCCAAGTCCCAAAATGATTTTCTTGGGAGTACGCCCAACGTACTGAACTCGTATGCTCCACACATTGCTCTCTGATTCGCAATGTACAAGTCGTGAAGCCTGATCCATACGTTACGCTGAGCGTACTCCTACATACACCCAACATACTCGTTAGAGGGCCAAAATCCCTCATTAAGCATTTAATTATTCCTATGGTGTACATGCAACCCTAATTGCTTTGATCTAGGTTTTTCTAACTTGAACATACAACTATGAATACCAAAGAAATAAACTTATGGCTAACATACATGTATCGAAATTAACATATAATTAGGGTTAGAATCTTTACCTCTCTTGTTATGTAGCAATAACAAGTTTAATCCTTCTTGATCTTGACTTATGAAAACCTAGTGCCCCAAGTGTTGCACCTCTAATGGAGTCACAAACACCCAATGCAACAAGATGACTTAGAAGAGAAGAAGAATTCGGCTAAGGCTTCCTAGAAACTCATAGGGATGAATTCCACTAGCAAATGGGTCTATATATAGCTGTGTGGGTTGCTAGGGTTTTCAGGTGGAAACCCTAATACCTGACTTAGGTAACAAGCAGCCCATGAACTCCTTCCTTAGAGCCCATGGACAAAATCTTATGGGCTTCCCCATAAATTCCGTCCACTCCACTCTATGGAGTCCGTCAGCCCAATTATGCAGCTATCAATGATTTGCATAATAGTGCCCCAATTATTTAATCAGTCTCTTTTGACCACTAAATTAATTCCAAATTAATTTGTTATCAATACATGTAACACCGTGAATTTCAAAACAATTTTTCGCATAATATAAAAACATATTCATTTAATTTTTCATAAAACATCAGTATTTGAAACTCCAATCAATGTCATACAATAAATCCCAAGATCACATATCATAAAAATCCCATGTGTGTGTACTGATCAAGCCGGCGCCTTCCCACGGTCATCACTAGTACCTGAAACAATAAATACTAACACTGTAAGCACAAAACTTAGTGAGTTCCCCAAAATATCACGCATAACATATATTAGCCACTCGAGGCTATAACTCTGTGGGCCCGTAGACCCTACTCTGTGAACCCACTGGTTCTAACTCTGGGAACCTTCCGGTTCCAACTCTATAAACATGCACAACATAAATCACATAGAAATAATGCAGTACAACACATAACATACATATAGCATAAAAATACTCTGTCACATAACTCTGATTACCTACTCAAGGTAAAGTATAGTGAGAAGACTCACCTCGTGTATCTCGACAACTCGTGAATCCCGGAAATCACTGGTGCTCGATCCTCCGAGCTATAATCCTCCTATAACATCATATATCTCTAATTAACACTTTTACAACTAAGGTTGACTACCCATATCAAGTCAACACTGGTCAACTCTGGTCAACGGTCAACGGTCAACTTTGACCGGACTCGGCGAGTGCACTAGAGCGAATCGGCGAGTCTATACGTGTTCACTGACTCCCTAGGATCCTCTCTTGACACGTCGAGTACATCCCTAACTTGACGAGTTCCACCTGGCACGAATCGTGGGGCCACCACAACTCAACTCACCGAGTCTCAAGAACAACTCGGCGAGTTCCAGCTTGACTCAGTCCACCTGTCGACCCTCTCTGACTCTCCTTGACTCACTGAGTCAACCCATAACTCGGTAAGACCACTCGCTGAGTGATTAAAGGCAATCTTCATGCTACTCGCCGAGTCTGTTCTTTGGACTCGGTGAGTCTAAGCCATGCATGAACTCAAACTCACTCCTGAGGCCAGATCCGCTCCAATAACTCATAGATCCAGCCCTCCCAAGCACATTCATCACGTAAAGATACAATCTTGGCTACCATGCAACGCTTACAAGGCTTCTTTTGGTGAAATGACATCTAAAATGGTAACCTAAGTCCCCAACTCAAAAGGATATGCATAAAGCAGGGCATTTGGGACTCTCTGGACCTACTAAGGTCTAGATCTAGGTACCATTTCCCCATGGGACCTCTCACATTCCAAATACAAGGCAAAAAAGGCACGAAGAAGCCCTATATTTTACCATATCAAGAAAAACACGAGAATAAGCTCTGAATGTTACCTCAAATAGCTTCCTCTGCCGAAATAGAAGTAGATCCACGCTCCCCAACTCTCCTAGCTTGGCCTTCCTCTTCCTTTCTTGCAAATACACACAAAAATGGTGAATGATGGCCTCTTATCTCACTCACAAGGGTTCACAGGTGCTCTGGTGCTCTCAAGGTCGAAGGTAGCCGCAATGAAGGGGTATAAGGTCCTTTAAACAGGGCTCAAGGCCAGGAAATTAGGGTTTCATTAAACAGCATGGACTCGCCGAGTCCACTCGTGGACTCGCCGAGTCCGGACGCGAACCCACGTCCAAATCCGCGATCATACTCGGCGAGTCTAGGCTCCAACTCGCCGAGTCTCCTCACAATTTACCAAATATATAAAAATGAATAATACCTGGGAATCTGGGCTGTTACAATTCTCCCCCATTAGAACTAGACTTCGCCCTCGAAGTCTCGCTCTGCAAATAACTCTGGATGCTGCTCACGCATCTCACGCTCCGGTTCCCAAGTCATCTCGGACCCCTTCCGATGCTGCCACTGAACCAAAACCAAGGGTACCTCCTTGTTCCTCAGAACCTTGATTTTTCGATCTCTGATGGCCACTGGTCTCTCAGTATAATTCAGGCTCGCATCCACCTGAATATCCTCTAATGGAAACACTGCCGACTCATCGGCTATACACTTCCTCAGCTGCGACACATGAAAAGTGTCGTGAATTTGCCCCAACTATGCTGGCAAATCCAAACGATAGGCTACCTGGCCTACCCTCGCGATCACTCGGAATGGACCAATATATCTGGGCCCCAACTTGCCCCTATTCCTGAATCGAATCACTCCTTTCCAAGGAGAGACCTTCAGGAGTACAAGGTCGCCGACCTGAAACTCAAGCTCGGACCGGCGTCTGTCTGCATAACTCTTCTGACGACTCTGAGCGGTCAATAACCTCTGTCTGACCTGCTGGATCTGCTCTGTCGTCTGAAGCACGATCTCTGTACTGCCCATCACCTGTTGTCCAACCTCTCCCCAACAAATGGGGGTCCGACACCTCCTCCTATACAACAGCTCAAAGGGTGGCATACCAATGCTCGAATGATGGCTGTTGTTGTAGGAAAACTCAGCCAAAGGAAAATATGCATCCCAGCTACCCCTGAAATCCAACACACATGCCCGGAGCATGTCCTCAAGCGTCTGAATCGTCCGCTCACTCTGACCGTCTGTCTGGGGATGATATGCGGTACTAAAATGCAGTCTAGTACCCAACTCCTCATGAAACTTCTTCCAGAAGCTGGAAGTGAAACGCACATCACGGTCTGAAACAATCGAGATCGGCACCCCATGCTGAGATACGACTTCCCTCACATACACCTCTGCCAATTTCTCTGCCGAAGAACTCTCGCTGATAGCAAGGAAATGAGCGTTCTTCGTAAACCTGTCCATAATCACCCAAATTGCATCAACTCCTCTGGCAGTCCTAGGCAATTTGTTGATGAAATCCATGGTGATCTGTTCCCACTTCCATTCAGGAACCTCCAATGGCTGCAACTTACCATGCGGCCTCTGGTGCTCGGCCTTAACCCTACGGCAGGTCAAGCACCTCTCAACAAACCACGCAACATCCCTCTCCATACAGGGCCACCAATACTCCTTTCTCAGGTCCAAATACATCTTAGTGGCCCTAGGATGGATCGAAAATATCGACCGATGAGCCTCTTCCATCAAAACGGTACGTGTTCCTCCCACAAACGGCACCCAGATGCGCCCCTGAAATGTCATAAGCCCCCGACCATCGGTAACGAACTCTGAAACCAAACCAACAACCTGCTCTGTCTTCTGCATCTCAGGTTGCACAGCCTCGGCCTGTGCCCCACGAATGGCGTCCAACACCGGAGTTACCACGGTCAATCTCAAACATACGTCCCGCAGCGGGGTGCTCTCCACCCTGCGGCTCAGTGCATCGGCTACAACATTAGCCTTGCCCGGGTGGTACAGGATTTCACAATCATAATCCTTGACCACATCCAACCACCTTCTCTGTCGCATATTTAGGTTGGGCTGATCCATCAAATATTTCAAACTCTTATGATCGGTGTATATCGTACACCGAACCCCATACAGGTAGTGACGCCAAATCTTGAGGGCGAATACCACTGCCCCCAACTCAAGATCATGGGTGGGGTATCTCATCTCATGAGGCTTCAGCTGCCTCGATGCATATGCTATCACATGCCCCCTCTGCATCAACACCGCCCCCAATCCCAGAATCGATGCGTCACAGTATACCACAAAGTCCTCCATCCCTTCCGGGAGGGCTAACATCGGGGCTTCGCATAACCTTTGGCGAAGTGTCTCAAAGGAGGCCTGCTGCTCGGGGCCCCATGAAAAAGCAACACCCTTCCGGGTCAACCTGGTGAGTGGCACTGCGATCTTAGAGAAATCCTTGATAAATCTCCGATAATACCCTTCCAACCCTAGGAAACTCCTGATCTTGGAGGGTGACCTCGGCACCTCCCAACTCATCACTGCCTCAACCTTGGCCGGATCGACCAATATCCCTTCCTGGTTAACGAGATGTCCTAAGAACTGGACCTCCCGCAACCAGAAATCACACTTGGAGAATTTGGCATAAATCCTCTACGATCTCAGAACTCCAAGAACCTCTCTCAAATGCTCCTCATGCTGCTTTCTAGATCTCGAATATACCAAAATGTCGTCGATAAATACAATCACTGACCGATCCAACATCGGCCTACACACTCGGTTCATGAGATCCATGAACACTGCCGGGGCATTGGTGAGCCTGAAAGGCATCACCACAAACTCATAATGCCCATAACGCGTCCTAAACGCTGTCTTCTGGACGTCCTCATCCCGCACCCTCACCTGATGATATCCAGACCTCAAATCGATCTTGGAGAACCAAGATGCAACCTGCAACTGATCGAATAAATCGTCGATCCTCGGCAACGGGTAACGGTTCTTGACCGTCAGCTTGTTCAACTCCCGGTAATCAATGCAGATCCGATGTGAACCATCCTTCTTCTTGACGAACAGGATAGGCGCTCCCCACGGCGAGCTGCTCGGTCGAATAAACCCCTTCCCCAGCAGCTCCTGAAGCTGCAAGGATAACTCTTGCATCTCTGGAGGTGCAAGGCGATAAGGCACCTTAGCGATAGGCGCGGCCCCCGGAACCAAATCGATACTGAACTCCACTTTCCTCAAAGGAGGCACACCCGACAACTCCTCGGGAAATACATTCGGGAACTCACGCACTACCAGAACCTCCTCGACTGACCTCGGTCCCTCGGAATCCACCTGCATATCCATCACATACGCCACAAAACCCTTTCAGCCCTGCTGTAGACACTACCTCGCCCTAGCGGCCGAACAAAACACCGATACTGAACGTGTACCCTCGCCGTACACCGAAAGAACTCCCCCACTAGGGTCTCGTATGGTCACCAGTTGACGCTCGCAGTCAATAACAGCACCGAATCTGCTCAACCAGTCCATGCCCACAATGACACATACATCAACCATCGCAATAGGAACCAGATCAATTGGGAACCCAACACCGAAAATCTCGACTACGCACCCTCGGAGAACCTCCGTGGCATATATCACCCTCTCGTCAGCTATCGAAACTCTCAGAGGCCGACTCAATGCCTCACGACTAACACTGATATGCTGACTAAAAGCCAAAGATACAAAAGACCGACTCGCACCCGAGTCAAATAACACCAAGGCAGGTACAAAATTCACAAGAAAAGTACCTGCACATAACATAATATAAGAATAATATTTCAACATCAAAATAAATACACGAAAGAATACATACCAGCCACGACATCGGGCGCTGCGCGGACCTCCTCCGCGGTTAGCTGAAAAGCTCTCCCTCGTGCTCTCGGCGCCTCGGCCTTCACTGGCCGACTCTCGGTAGCTCTGATGGCGACAGAGGCAGATCCCTGAGGTGCTCCTTGAGATGACCCTCGCAATTGCGGACACTCTGTCTTCTGGTGTCCGGTTTGGTTGCAGCGAAAGCACACCGCAAAGCCCTTGGGGCATTCTTTGGCCATGTGCCCCTCCTTGCCACACTTGTAGCAAGATCCCGCTCTACAAACTCCATCGTGACCCTTGCCACACTTCCCACAAGTGCGGCCCTTCTGGCTCCCTGGTTTGGGATCAGCGGGCTTGGCCCGCTTGGCTGCCGGCTGAGACTGTGTCGGTCGCCGATCCCTCCCCTGAGACTCCGCCTCCTCCCTAGCTTGAGTCTCTAGCTCAATTTCCCTCTTCCGGGCATTTGCCTGAAGCTCGGAAAATGTCCGGTACGAGGAGTTCGCCGCGAACTCCCGAATGTCTCGCCTCAAGATACTTAAATATCGGCTCATACGTGCCTGCTCCGTGGACACGTGCTCAGGGCAGAACATCGCCCTCTCATGGAACATCCTGGTAATCACCGTAACAGACTCAGTACCCTGCTTGAGGGTCAAAAACTCCTGGGCCAAACGCACCCTCTCCACCTGGGGAACGTACTCATCTCGGAACATGGCAGTGAACCTCTCCTAGGTTACTGCCGCAAGCTCAGCAGGCGTAAAGTGCGCCGTCACAAACTTCCTCCAGTCCTTCGCTCCCAAGCGAATCTGGTTCAGCGCGAACCGAACCTTCAAATGCTCAGGAGTTGAGCAAGTGAAGAAACACCCCTCTATATCAGAAATCCATCTCATAGCCGCCACCGGGTCCTGGGTCCCATCAAACTCTGGTGGTTTTGTGTTGCTGAACTCTAGGAACAGCAACGCATCATCACCTTGCGGCCTCGCGGCAACAATAGCTGCGGTTGCCGCTGCAACAGCAGCCTCAGAAAGAGCGGCATAACGCTCGTCGAAGGTCTCAATCAACGTGGTCTTAATAGACCCGAAATCTCCGGTATCTCTGCCCTGATGGCCGCAGCCACCTCCTCATGGATGATCCGGCGGATCTCCTCATCACTGGTCTCACTGCTCTCAGGCATCAGACGTGTCCTCACCATGATCTACCTCTGAAATACAACATACGATAAATTAGAATCCATTCGAGCATACTCACACTCGACAACTCTTCCCTCCTTGATCCTTGGTATTCCAAAGATTCCTACTTGGGCTGTACACTGCTCCGGTACTTTCAGTAGTACGGGCCCAATACTACTGTCCGCACCGTATCAGAATACACCCCAAGTCCTCCTCTTCGGATCCCAAATTCCAAGTACTCTACCATGCACAATCCACTCTTTAACAAATCTCTCATAAGCCCCTCGCTGCTACCCACCCACTCTCAAGCATCTCATAGCAGCTCACCTCTCCCTAGGCTAAGGCATCACAAATCAGGCCACTCTAGTCCTAATAGGAGTACCTAGCCTACTCTAGCATGAGAATACATCATATCAATATCAATATCAAATAACATGAGGGTATTTTGGGAAATCACGGTTCGAGCGCGGACTGATCGTACACACAACTCTGCTCAGCGTTTTTCCAAAAATCTTTTACTCTTTTGAAAATACTTCTCAAATCCTCAGTTTGAGTTCAAATACGCCCGAAGGTGTACTTGAATCCCTCAAACCAAGGCTCTGATACCAACTTGTAACACCGTGAATTTCAAAACAATTTTTCGCATAATATAAAAACATATTCATTTAATTTTTCATAAAACATCAGTATTTGAAACTCCAATCAATGTCATACAATAAATCCCAAGATCACATATCATAAAAATCCCATGTGTGTGTACTGATCAAGCCGGCGCCTTCCCACGGTCATCACTAGTACCTGAAACAATAAATACTAACACTGTAAGCACAAAGCTTAGTGAGTTCCCCAAAATACCACGCATAACATATATTAGCCACTCGAGGCTATAACTCTGTGGGCCCGTAGACCCTACTCTGTGAACCCACTGGTTCTAACTCTAGGAACCTTCCGGTTCCAACTCTATAAACATGCACAACATAAATCACATAGAAATAATACAGTACAACACATAACATACATATAGCATAAAAATACTCTGTCACATAACTCTGATTACCTACTCAATGTAAAGTATAGTGAGAAGACTCACCTCGTGTATCTCGACAACTCGTGAATCCCGAAAATCACTCGTGCTCGATCCTCCGAGCTATAATCCTCCTATAACATCATATATATCTAATTAACACTTTTACAACTAAGGTTGACTACCCCTATCAAGTCAACACTGGTCAACTCTAGTCAACGGTCAACGGTCAACTTTGACCGGACTCGGCGAGTGCACTAGAGCGACTCGGCGAGTCTATACGTGTTCACTGACTACCTAGGATCCTCTCTTGACACGTCGAGTACATCCCTAACTCGATGAGTTCCACCTGGCACGAATCGTGGGGCCACCACAACTCAACTCGCCGAGTCTCAAGAACAACTCGGTGAGTTCCAGCTTGACTCAGTCCACCTGTCGACCCTCTCTGACTCTCCCTGACTCACTGAGTTAACCCATAACTCGGTAAGACCACTCGTTGAGTGATTAAAGGCAATCTTCATGCTACTCGCCGAGTCTGTTCTTCGGACTCGGTGAGTCTAAGCCATGCATGAACTCAAACTCACTCCTGAGGCCAGATCCGCTCCAATAACCATAGATCCAGCCCTCCCAAGCACATTCATCACGTAAAGATACAATCTTGGCTACCATGCAACGCTTACAAGGCTTCTTTTGGTGAAATGACATCTAAAATGGTAGCCTAAGTCCCCAACTCAAAAGGATATGCATAAAGCAGGGCATTTGGGACTCTCTAGACCTACTATGGTCCAGATCTAGGTACCATTTCCCCATGGGACCTCTCACATTCCAAATACAAGGCAAACAAGGCATGAAGAAGCCCTAGACTTGACCATATCAAGAAAAACACAAGAATAAGCTCTGAATGTTACCTCAAATAGCTTCCTCTGCCGAAATGGAAGTAGATCCAAGCTCCCCAACTCTCCTAGCTTGGCCTTCCTCTTCCTTTCTTGCAAATACACACAAAAATGGTGAATGATGGCCTCTTATCTCACTCACAAGGGTTCACAAGTTTCTGGAGCTCTCAAGGTCGAAGGTAGCCGCAATGAAGGGGTATAAGGTCCTTTAAATAGGGCTCAAGGCCGGGAAATTAGGGTTTCATTAAACAGCGTGGATTCGCCGAGTCCGGACGCGAACCCGCGTCCAAATCTGCGATCATACTCGGCGAGTCTAGGCTCCAACTCGCCGAGTCTCCTCACAATTTACCAAATATATAAAAATGAATAATACATGGGATCCGGGCTGTTACAATACTAATTAAATAATATGATTTCCAAATAATATATTAATCTTGTAATATATTAATAAAACCATTTTGAGTACCAATTTATTATTTATATAATAAATTCTACTCTCTCTCCTCTTGTCATCCTATCAAGTTGCATGTGTGATGGCAACCCAAAAGAACCATGCTCATAATCAAATCAAGTACATACCAAAAATATTTATGGGCTTAGACACCTTATCCAACAGTCTCCCACTTGGATAAGTCTAATAACTATTATTGCAAGTACGACTTCAGAATTTGATTAGCAATCGTAGCTTTCAAAAGTCGTCGTCGAACTTTGATCTTATCAGCAACGCGTCCTTTAGATAAGGGATCATATATTCCTACATTCTCAAGATATCGTATAGACATGAGACATGGATTATAACGATTCTCTCTGTCTATGTGTTGTTTCCCGATTTCCAATTTAGGACAACTGACAATAGAATTCTGTTGAACACATCAACTTAGTCCAGGAATGGCCAAGCATTTTAGGGTGTCATCACTAAATCATCAAGGGGACCACATATATCACTTTTATCCACTTTGGATAAAAGGAACATCTAAACTTCGACTCATATGCTTGCTCTATTTTCTCATCAAATCACACACAACAATATGTTTTATAACACGAAGTTACTGGTACGTTTACGTATTATCAATGTGCAACCGACTTGCAAACTGCAAATCATATCTCTTGGTTTCAAGAATATAAGATATTATCGTCTCACAATTACTCGTGATAAAATCCATGAAGTGATTCATGTGAGCGAGGGTTTAATATAATACTCAAATCTTATTTTAGGAGCACTCATGAACACTTCAACATACTTTTGCTATGTCTAAACACTTTAGACAATCTACAGTCGGATTCATGAAACTCTTACCTCATTACCTACTTCCAAAGCATGATTTACTGTGCATGTTTAAATAAACTATTTATTCTTGAAGTCAAAACATGCAAAGTGAAACACAAGAATAATCGAATCCAATATGGCCTCAAACTCTTGAGTATAAATAAAACACTTATTATTTAGTCACCATATTGATTACACATTATTCATTGTATAATGTTTCGGATAATCAAATTAATACTTGAATTATAACAAGAGTTTTCCCATGCTCCAAGCATGCACACTATGTTTACCTATGGTCCTTACTTTATGAAATAGATCAATTGAAAACATTTCCAATGGTGCTCATTTCACAATTCTTAATCCTTATCACAAGTGTAAGAATACCAAATTCTTTCCACTATTAGAATATGTTAGATTCTAACATTTTATGCAATGATCCTTTCGTAATGTCATAGCACCAAAGTCACCAAGACTTTGCCAATGAAATTACAAAGTGATCAATTTGAGATTGTTACAAGACAACTCCATAGATATGAAGTCTCACATTCAAAGTACATTCCTTTGAACATCCTTCCTGCATAAAAGTTTCTAATCTACATAGATTCTCAATATCTAACTCCCATTATGGAAACATTTTCATATTTCCCATATGACAACTCATTCTTAATAGAGTCCTATCTATTCATATAATGCAAATATGATCCACCCATTACTATACTTGCAACTGCCCACAAGCGACCAATCCTTAGCGAACCTCAAATCGTCCTTGAAAGTTGTTTTATTATTTTAATGATATCCGATTCTGGTCCCTTTTCCCTCTTAATGCCCTAGGCATTTGGAAAATCAGAACAGACGAATATTACAACATATGCAATCGATCCTATACCTGAAGCGTATAGGATACGATATGCAACAGAAATGTGATACTTTATGAGTCTCTTGCCATAATATTTCCATATATAGAATTCCCTTATGTTGAATTTTTCCAACATAACATTTATATATGTCAATTTGATTAAAATTTCTCGATCTAAGCTTTTATATTTGAAATAAAGTATAATATTATCTCCCTTAATTATAGCAAAACAACCTTTCAACCTATGCAACTTTGTGATTTGAAACTTTTGTTTTCTTTAATTAACATTGCTAACTCACAACATAATAATCATGCTCCCACTAGCATTATAATTATTAGCATAACACTTATGCTCCCACTAGCTTTGACATGTACTCAGAAATCAGTCGGGCTTCTAGAAATCAATACTTATTGACTTTCTTACCAAAGATGAAATTTCTGATACGTGATTCTTCGATAAGACTTTGTCTAAGCTCATACACCTTTTATTAGAAAGCTCATATGTGTGTCTAAACTAATTCAGAACATATATCAATGAGTCCCAAATGTTCAGACTAATTGCCGAAGCTCACAATTAGAACTATGAAAAGGGATGCCGTAATCATAATCGAATTTGAGAATGCAATTTACACAATCGCTATCTCCTTAAAATCTTCCTAGTGAAATCATTTCCTCACAATCATTTTCATGAAATGGAGAGAAACCTTATCACATAGATTTTATGGTGTATGCGTTCCTATCCATGTGAATTTGTCATAACCATTATCACAAGACAATGTTGGTGACAAATCCAAACTCATATGGACTGAACTTGTTCAATCTTAATTTCTTGCCATCTGGCAGCACAAGGGCCTACCATGTCTTCCAAGTAGTTTAGCAGCTCACCCATACTAGTCAATGAACTTTCACCAATCAAGGTGCTTTGCCTTATGCAATCAATTGAGAACTCTTAGGACTCACATGCATAGTTAACTTAACATAAATGGCACAAAAACAAGAATATGTTAACACGATAGGTTCTAAACCTCAAGTCGTGTGCTAGTGATACACTATAGGTTTATTCTTGATTTGTTCTTGAAGCTATTCAAGACCATTATGACTCCCACTGACCTCTTGACATATAAGATTCTCTTATCAAGAAGCATTCCATGACAAACAAATATTCAAGAGTTAGTGCAGATTCTTATCAAGAAAAACACTTCACACAATTGGTCTTAGTTGGTCTTTGACTTATCCAAGACATCACAATTTACCAAGTTCAAACGTGCAAGAGTAAGAAACTTTTCTGATCCACATTTGATGAGTGTTATAAACCTTCTTAAGACGATGTCACTTAAGTCATAATCTTGGAGTACGACTCTAAGACTTGATTTTGGAACAAAGTATGACTTACCTTTTGATATAACCATTTCAACAATTGTCGATTCCTCTTCTTAGCCATACTAGTGCACTAAGGTGTCCTTAGAGGATCAATTATGACACGGTTTCATAATCATAAGTTAATCATAAAACACGATGCTTAAGTACTCTCCATTCTTTTCAGATTGGAGAAACTTTTATCCTCCTACCTAATTGATTCTTCCTATTCATTCTACTTTACATTGAAACATTTTCAACGTTTCAGAATTACACTTAATCTTGTAAGCATAACCATATTTACTAAACTTTTAGCAAATCATGACGAATATTCTTATCGTTCTTTGTGGTGGACATGACTAGTGCACAACAATGTGTACTAGATCCTTTAGTCCTTCACTTGACTCACATACTTATGTGAACAAGGAATTAGTCTTAATTTTTCAAATACGAAGGTTGTTATTCATCATACAACACCAGTTGCATGATTCCAATTTTCTGTCCAATTAAAACTTGGGTGATGAGAATCATTCCTTATTTTGTAAATTTTTGACACTACCACAAATAATATAAATAAGAATCACATCCATTTTCAATATTGCTAACAATACAAACATCAATTTTCACAAAAGTCATTGCAAGGATATATATAAATAAGACAAAAATTTATTATATATATATAAAAACGCGGAAAAACTTGTGCTTACAATGCAATTACAAACGAAAACTATGTTACTAAATATTCATAAGCAATCTATCACAACTCCTATGTAGCAACTCAAAAATCCCATCATCTAACCATGCGATCGAAATCCATCTCTTCGCGACCAGATTCAGCTCATCCTTTAAGCTTCCTTTCTTTTCTTCGATCATACAAAACATCAAAATGCAATCTTATCACATCATGTATAAAAAAATCTCCAAATTGGAACTTAATAGAGTTAGATAGTGAATTTACCTGAAGCAGAGTCATACATCTTGACTCTCCCGTCCTTTCGATCCTTCAGGTAGATGTGACAGCTTCGTAACCAATGCTCCTTCTCTTGGCAGTAGAAACAAACAAACTCTTTTGGAGCAACACATAGGATAATCTCAGATTCAGCTTTTCTCTTTACCATCTGATCAAACGGTTTGACTATGGCCGATCCCTTTCCATTGATAAGAGAAGACTTTTCTCGACTTCCAATGTTGCCATAGTTAATGTCCATGGAAGTTTGGGAGGTTGATCTAGCAGTCAAATTTGCTTTACCAGTGCTCCAAATCATTGCTGATTCAACAGCAATAAGCAAATAGGTAAGATCAATGAGGGTCACGTCGTGGTCCATCATATAGTAATCATTGATGAAATCACTATATGAGTCAGGAAGTGATTGAAGAACCAAGTCAATAGCCAACTTCCTTAGGATATATACACCCAACATTCCTAGCTTGTTAATGTGTGACTTCATCTCCAAGATGTGTGCACACACATACTTTCCATCTACATGTTTGCTTGCCAATAAGGCTTAAGTAACCTTGAACTTTTCAAGTTGACGATCACGTGGGTCAGGAGAATTATTGGAGGAGGTGGAGAAAGTGAAACATGATTTCCATTTCCACGATCCAATCCTGGAACATCATCTTCATGTGGAAAGCTTTTTCCAAAGGATTCAAAAAGACCGTAGTTGTTAGAATTTGACATCTACAAACCGGGAGAAATTCAAGTTAGTTGATTCAATCCTTAATATATCACCCAAATGAAATATTAAGGCTAGGACCCAACACAATATTCTAAAACTCGAAATAGGGATGCCGTAATCCAGTTGTAGAATATTTGAAGGTAGGTAAATGGTGATTTACCAATTTCCACCATGAAAAACAAAAATGAAAATTAGGTTTTAAATGAATTGAAACTCCTAGATCCTTTGAGATTCGTTGAACTTTTCAATGACATGTTTAATCTCGATAATTCCCTTCAAGTTTGTGATTGGGATGCTGAGGATCACAAACAAGGTGTGAATAACCATGCGAATTAGTTTGGTACTCTCGAAGATGTTTACCACCTAATCAATGTGCCGATTAACCACACACGCTCCATTGATCTATTATAATCTACGAGCTACCTATTGCCATCCTTCATTGGTCCTATATTAGTGTGCCGGTTAACCACACACGCTCCACTAACGACCAACAAGGGGCAATGTGCAATTTCATGGATTAGCATCAAATTCACATTTTTCCTAACGTAACTAAGATTTGAGAATTTATAAAAGTGTTTACTTACTTCGTATTTCATTATACTTATAATGGATGTTTGTGTCCTATCCTACCCGTTCGGCTAACGACCCTCCACCAGTCAAGGATGCGGTAAGTAAGAGTGGATACCCAATGACGATCATTTTACAGGCCGCTTCCTTAAACACCCCTTGTAGACCAGCTTTGTGAATGAGGTCTACTAACGATAAGACTGCCATTTTACTTATACATATATAATATATTAGACTTTTAATTTTATATAGTATAAGGTTGTATTTTAAAATTTTAAAATACTAAGTGGTTTAATTTATTAATAAATTAGACTTTTAATTTGATTAATCTTAAACCATATTATCATGGATTTATTAATTCTCTCTTTTACTAAAACTCTTAATTAATTTAATAAAATCCATAAGGGTGTAATTTGAACTTTTCAAAACACTAGGCTTTTAGAATTTAATATTTCAATATTAATACCTTTTAATTAAATTTTAAATTCCAAAACTTGAGGACAAATTTTGAAACTTTTCTAAATATTAGGGTTTAACTATTTAAATTTCAAAAAATAAAACTTTTAAGTTCAAATTTAAACTACAAAACCTAAAGGGTGTAATTTGAAACTTTTCAAAAATTACTAGCTCAAATACTAGAATCATAATAATCCTATATTATCCATATTTAACCAAATCCACCAATTTTGATAAGGATATCCATACCAATCATAAAAAATCGAATTTAGGCAAGAAAAACGAGTTTTGGTAAAATATCCTAATAAAAAACTGGCCAAAAAACCTAACTCGTGGAGTCCACTATGGAACTCGTCGAGTTCATGCAACTCGTTGAGTCCATACATGGACTCGGCAAGTCAGCCAGTCAGACAACAAGTTATTCGATTTCCCGATCTTTGGCAGTTCACTTTTGGATATATTCAATAAAAAAACGACCTAGGATCTGATACCACTATTGGGTTTTGAGCATAACAACATTTCTATGGTGTACATGTAACCCTAATTGCTTTGATCTAGATTTTTCTAACTTGAACATACAACTACGAATACCAAAGCAATAATCCTATGGCTAACATACATGCATCAAAATTAACATATAATTAGGTTTAGAATCTTTACCTCTCTTGTTATGTAGAAAAAACAAGTTTAATCCTTCTTGATCTTGACTTATGAAAGCCTAGTGCCCCAAGTGTTGCACCTCTAATGGAGTCACAAACACCCAATGCAACAAGATGACTTAGAAGAGAAGAAGAATTCGGCTAAGGCTTACTAGAAACTCATAGGGACGAATTCCACTAGAAAAGGTGTCTATATATAGCTGTGTGGACTGCTAAGGTTTTCAAGTGGAAACCCTAATACCTGACTTAGGCAACAAGCAGCCCATGAACTCCTTCCTTAGAGCCCATGGAGAAAATCTTATGGGCTTCCCCATAAATTCCGTCCACTCCACTCTATGGAGTCCATCAGCCCAATTATGCAACTATCAATGATTTGCGTAACAGTGCCCCAATTATTTAATCAGTCTCTGTTGACCACTAACTTAATTCCAAATTAATTTCTGATCAATACTAATTAAATAATATGATTTCCAAATAATATATTAATCTTGTAATATATTAATAAAACCATTTTGAGTACCAATTTATTATTTATATAATAAATTCTACTCTCTCTCCTCTTGTCATCCTATTAAGTTGCATGAGTGAAGGCAACCCAAAAGGACCATGCTCATAATAAAATCAAGTACATACCAAAAATAGTTATGGGCTTGGACACTTAATCCAACACTTAATGCTTAAGATCAAACGTCCAAACTCATATCTAACCTATAGATAACGTGTTAAACCATAAAGTTGCCAACTATACTCCTTTACATGCCTTATTGGGACCCAAAACCCATTTTTATCCGTCTAAACTTATAATATGAACATCAAATTAAGCATGATCCATAAAAACCCATCTAGATGATATTTTTATGGTTCCTAATAACTCCATAATGGATAAGGTTTCCAACTTTTTCCGTTAAAATGGTCCAACCAACCAAGATCTAGTCTTTAAGTCTCAAAGGGACCAAAAACTACATCTTTTCTAACTTAGTCCATTAAGTCTAAGTCTCAACCTTTTAGATCTGAATCAATATGATGTTTAGATGGATAAAGTTTCCAAATTTATCCATAACAAGGTCACAAACTTTCAAGATCTAAAATTTATGCACTAAAGTGACCAAAAGCTCATAACACCCCAAAACTAGCTACATCTAACAAATGCATCATCAAGATTCAAGCTTTATACCTCTAGAAGAAAGATCAATGTGAAAAAAGTCTGGATCTACAAGCTCCAATGCAACTAACACTTCTAGAATGAATTCCTTCTTCTCCAAGATGCTCCAAGAACACTCTAAAGAACTTGAAAAACAGCTTCTTTTTGCTCACAAGGCTCAAACTAGGGTTAGGGTTTCAAGAGAGGATGTTGGAGAGGGGGAGGCTGAGAATGGAATGGGTTTGGGGGAGTTAAGGAGCTTAAATAGGGATCAAACCACGAAAATAGGGTTTGGGAACTGATCGCATACGCCCAACGTACTCAATTTATGCCCAGCGTACTAGGGATGCCCTAGTACGCCCAATGTACATGTTCAGTACGCCCAACGTACGCGGCTCAACCCAAAACCGCCCTAACTTCAAAGAGTCATAACTTCTTCGTTTCAAATCCGATTTCGACAATCTTTATATCCATGGAAAGAGTTTGAGAAGATCTACAACCCTATCAACTCTCCTTTTCCTTACAACTTACCGAACTTAAATCCAAAGTTCATAAAAGGCTCGAACTATCACTTTAAGGTTATACCCTTTGGCTCCAAAGCACCAACCAAACTCTTGGATCACCTAATCTAGATTACCTACATCCAAAGGGGTCTAAATTTCTCTTTCCCACAAGGACCGAATCCTTATGATAAGTTGTCTTCGGGTCACAACCCCGAATTATGAAACGATTCAAAACACGGTGTTACAAGACTTGTAAGAGGATGTTTCTCTAGGTGTAGCCAAACGCGGTTTCCCTTTGATTACTCAAGATAGGGAAAAAGACATGTTATACCACTAGATAGGTATAGGTTCTAAGACAAGACTTCAAGTGAAGGATGTTACTTATTGGGATGTGGTAGTCTTAAAATGGGAAGGTTTATTGGTTTAGCCGATATTTGAAAATATAGATGGATCATGGCTACAATTTTTGACTTATGTTTTTATACAAATGGTAGGGGTCGAATATAAAGAAAGGTTTTTCATTTGTAGTTTGACTAACATAATTTCTTCATTGTGATATCAATGAAAGAAATTCAATGGCTCAACCTGGTGGGATTTTTGGTTTGTTGATGAAGGATCGCATGGGTTGACATTACAGATTTTTGTTTGATAGGCATGCTAGAGATGACGAATGGTTTGGTAGAAATCAATAAGTTGAAAAAAATTTAGATGTTTGATTTGGTATGAAAGACTTAATATACTAAAAAAGATAAGATGGATATATACTTATTTGCTTTTGATATACATATAGTTTCAAGTTCTTTATTACTCCATTGAGGTAGTCTCTCTCATTCTAGAAACATTTGCTTCATTGTCAAGTTCTTGTTCTTCTTATGTTATTCCATAAACAAAGTTCCAATTATTAGTAAGCTTACATATTTGTGCAACAAATTTAGTTATTTTGAACTTTTAATGTTTGTATAAAGAAAAAAACTCCCAAAACTAAAAATATTTCAAAACCGAGTGAGCCAAAGTTTTATTATTTCGGTTTTCAGAGTGACGCAAAACTTGTTATAACAAGTTAGTAATTATGAGTTATAAATCTCATTGGACTGGATGTTACTTCTTTCCATGTTTCTCTGTTGGAATTAACACTTAGTTTCAAATTCCACTTAAGGAGAAAAGTAAAGGAAATGGAATAAACTTAGCAGAAAGGGAACACCTACAATATTTATTTCCCTTTCACTTCCTTCTAATTGGGGACACGAAAATACAATTTTCTTTCAATTTCCCTTCCCTTCTTTTATCTCATTTTTTCTTTCTTTTGCTAAAACTTTGGAACCAAACATAAGAAATTTATTACACTAATGACTTTTTTATTGGTTGAGGGGTATCCTTACATGTGAGAAGGTAGTGAAGATGAGGCCACATCGTTATTTAACCATTCCACCACCAATCCACTTGATTGTAGAAATAGTGTTCACTAGTGAAGAAGAAGAAGAAGAAGAAGAAGAGAGAGAGAGAGAGAGAGAGGACGATGTTGGTGATTTTATTTTTATCAATATATTTTGGTGTAATTATTATTAATAATGGGATCGACCGAACTTCATTTACTAACCGGGCTTCGAGGTGCGTGGGTGCACACTTGGTGTGATAATTATGAACTCGGGAATACGGGGGTCCGGTGGCAGCGCCCATGGGTGTTGATCCCCTGGTGGTGGTTTCGCTGACCGGTCAGCGGTCGGGGTTCTAAGGGGCTGCGCCAAAACTCTCATGATGACATCTTGTTGATGTAAGCGTTATTTATGTTTAATAACTACCATTTTTGGCGCCACATCTTGAAGCAATCGCTATAACCTCTTTTCCCTATAGTATAAGAACCTTTCTTTGGTTCCGGAAAAAGGATTGGAATTCATATACACAAACGTAATTTTTTCTCTATATCTCTATAGAACACAAAATAGCAAGGTATAATTTTGTGTTTTGATTTTGGAAGTGGCCTGATTTTCAAAATTGCATTTCTTGGATTATCCAAATCGGATTTCGTGATACCCTGGGCATAAGGGTCGAAGTCACAGATTTTGGAAAGTGATTGCAATCATGATCCTAGAAATTATCCAAGTTAACTGATATTCTAAGACCCCAAAATCATATATTTAAAATCTATGATTTTGTGAAGAATATCAACGAAATAATCTGTTAAAGACATGACTTCCAAATTCGGAAAGTTGGACAAGTTTGAAGGCATTGAATTCTGTCGATGGCAGAAGCAGATGCATTTCCTTCTTACTACCCTGAAAGTTGTTCACGTTTTGAGCACTCATTCACCAGAACCAATGGAGGGTGAAACCCTTGAACGTACCAGAAGAATATGTAAATGGGAAAATGATGATTATATCTGTCGTGGTCACATCTTAAATGGTATGTTTGCTTCTGTCTTTGAAATCTATCAAAATTAAGAATATGCAAAAGATATGTAGGATGCCCTTGAATCCAAATACATGGCAGAGGATGCATCAAGCAAGAAATTTCTTGTTAGTAATTTTAACAATTACAAGATGGTGGATTGAAGGCCTGTTATGGAATAGTATAATGAACTCATGAGGATCCTAGGACAATTTGAACAACACAAAATGCAAATGTATGAATCCATTTCTGTCTCAAGTGTTATTGATAAATTGTCCCCCTCTTGGAAAGACTTTAAACACACACTGAAACACCAAAAAAAAAAAGAATTGTCTGAAGTACAACTTGGCAGTCACTTCAGAATTGAAGAGGGTCTTCGGGCTCAAGAAAGTGGAAAAGGAAAAGAAAATGAAGTTCCTAGTTCTTCAGTAAACATGGTAGAAGATGACAAACATCAGAAAAATAACAAAGGAAAAAGGAAGAAGAAAGATGACCATCACAAGGGTTCAAACAAGAAAGCAAAACTTGTGTGTTGGAATTGCAACAAACCTAGTCACATGAAGCGAGATTTTCGTTTGAAGAAGAACAAAAATGGTGCAAGCACTTATAGACAAGGATCTAATGATCAAGGTCCAAAACCACAAAGTTAGAATTTTATTTATGAAATTAAAACTATTGTTGTTATATATCATGTAACAATTATTTCCGAATCATTCTATGTTCAGGATGATGATCATGCATGGTGGATAGACTCGGGAGAAACGAGTCATGTGTGTAAGGATCGCTCTTGGTTCAAGGATTATGAAGTAGTTAATGATGGATTGGTGTTGTACATGGGACACCATAATAAAGCACCTGTTGTAGGTCATGGATGTGTTTCTTTATGTTTTAGTTCTGGAAAAAAGTCTTCTTCTTAAGAATGTTATTCATGTTCCTAAGATTAGGAAGAACTTAGTTTCTGGTGGTGTAACTAATCGATGTGGATATAAACAAGTCTATAAATCTGATAAATATGTATTAACTAATTGTGGTACATTTGTCGGGTTTGGGTATTATTGTAATGGTATGTTTAGGTTGAATGTAAATACAATAAAGTTGTAGATTCTATATACATGACTTGTTATAATATTGATCATTCTTCTTTATGGCATGCTTGTTTAGGACATGTACATTATAAAAGAATGCTTGAAATGTCTAAAAATGGATTAATACCATCTTTTGATGTTAACTTAGAAAAATGTAAAACATGTATGTTAACTAAAATAACGTGTTGAATAATGTTTTTGTATGTGACCATCACTGAAATAAGACAAACTATTTTTGTATTATCTAACAAATATTATCAGTTATTTCAGGTTGCATAAATGCGTGATCAAACGGAAAATACGAAAACAAGCGAATGACAGAAAACGCATAGACGAGAAAATCTAGCTGTGTGACTAAACAGTCTCAACAATATATATATATATATACACACACACACACACACACACATATATATATATATATATATATGTACATATATATATGTACTATGTATAGATATGTATATATGTATATTGTATGTTGAAAAGTCAAACAAAAGAAGAAGTCAACAAAAGCAAGAGTCAAAGATGAAGTAGCAAACCCACTTCCCACGTTTTTGCCTCCTACTATACCACAACTTGCAGCCTTCATTTCAACTTAAACTCAAGTGCATGAAGATATTTGTTTCAACATATATGTATACGTGAGTTATGTATGTGAAAAAGAGTGTGTTCATTTGTTGTTTGTAATACTTCCTACAACATCACCAAATACTCCCTAAGAACATCACCATCTTCTTCAAGAACAAGCTTCATCCCTGGAGATAACCAAGAACATCAAGATCAACAACAACCAAAAATGAAGAACATCATCAACCATCTTCATCTTCTTCATTCAAACTCAAGGTGTTCATCTTCAACCCATCAAACATCATCACATTCATAAACTTTCACCACCATCACCACCTTATATCAACCTCCTTCCAACCTCAAAATACTCTCCTAACACCCTCCAAATACCCTCCTTAAACCTCCTCCAAAAACCCTTTCAAATCACCACAACCATCACCACCTTGTTGTTTTTCGATATCAGAATCTTCAAGTCAGAAACGAAGAAAACTGGGCTCAGTACAAGCACAAAAGACTAGGGACTCGGTTAAGGATATGGGCGGCAGTCTCTAAGGCATACCCCCAAAAAGAGATAGGTAGTGAAGCACGACTCATCATAGAGCGAACCATAGCCAATAAGGTTCGATTACGCCTTTCTGCCACACCATTTAACTGCGGTGTCCTAGGAGGTGTCAATTGCGAAACTATTCCACACTCCTTGAGATAATCGTGGAATTCAAGACTTAGGTACTCTCCTCCTCAATCGGATCGAAGCATCTTGATTTTCCTGCCCAATTGATTCTCCACTTCATTCTTGAACTCTTTGAACCTTTCAAAAGTTTTTGACTTTTGCTTGATTAAATAGATATACCCATATCTACTATAATCATCGGTAAAGGTCACGTAGAAGCGGTTTCCATCCTTCGTGGTTGATCTAAACGGTCCACATACATCGGTATGTATTAGGTCCAATAGACCTTCACCCCTTTCACATGTACTTGTGAAGGGTGACTTGGTCATCTTTCCAAGTAAACAAGACTCGCATGTGTCATCTTCCCTAAGGTCAAATGACTCCAACACTCCATCCTTTTGGAGTTGGGCTACGCGTTTCTTGTTGACATGTCCAAGACGACAATGCCACAAGGATGCTTTATCCATACTGGTGGAAGAATCTATATTCAAAACATCATTTTCTAAGTTATCAACAATCATAACAGTTTCATATATTCCATTACACGGTATAGCTTCAAAGTAAAAGACACCATTTAGATAAGCCAAAATAGAACCATTCTCATTATTAAAAGAAAATCTAAATCCTTGTCTATATAAACCATGAAATGAAATGATGTTTCTAGCCATTTCTGGCTAATAGCAACAATTGTTCAAATCTAAACATAAATTATTCCTAAGCACTAAAGAATACACTCCAATCTTGGTCACAGGCGACGATCTTCTGTTCCCCATGATTAGATTGATCCTTCCTTGCTCCACATCCCTACTTCTTCTTAGTCCCTGCACATTAGAACAAATGTGATAACCACAACCGGTATCAAGAACCCATGAAATAGCATGATTAGAATCGTTAGATTTAATTGTGTATATCCTGCGAAAGATGGCTTGATCTTTCCTTCTTTGATTGCTTGCAGGTATTCTGGGCAGCTTCTCTTCCAATGTCCTATCTTGTGGCAGTGGTGGCACTCTACCTCCTTCGGGTTAGGACAGGGCTTAGCGGGATCAACTTTGGTCCCACTAGAAGAGGCACCATCTCGGGCTTTAACCTTGCGATAGTTCTTCGATGAAGCTTTCCTCTTCTTTCCCTTTCCTTGACCAATAGCCAAGACAGGAGCAGCAGGCGGATTGGGAGTTGGTGCAATAGACTTGTCTTTGACGTTGCTCTCAGCAACCCTCAAGAGACCTTGGAGTTTGCTTAGGGTGACCTCTTCTTTGTTCATGTGGTAGGTCATCCTAAATTGGTTGTACATCGGAGGCAAAGAGTGAAGCACCATGTCGATCGCCAAGTCTTCTCCAAAGTCAACATTTAACTTGCGAAGGCGGTCGACATACCTTTGCATCTTTTGCAGGTGCACGGTAAGAGATTCTCCATGACCCATCTTAGCGGAAATCATGTTGGTGAAAATCTCATAACGCTCTTGTCTCGCGTTTTGGTGGTACCTCTCCAATAAGTCTTGGTGCATCTCGTACGGGTACATGTCCTCGTAGGACTTTTGGAATTCGGAGTTCATGGTAGCAATCATGATGCAATGTAACTTCGTTGCATCTCGTTCATGAGTCTCAAAAGCGGTGATTTCGGCCGGAGTAGCGATTTCAGGGTTGATTTTCTCGAGCTTCTCATCGAGGACATACTCCTTATCCTCATAGCGAGCAATGGTGCGAATGTATCTTATCCATTCGCTAAAGTTCGTTCCATCGAAGGTGACCTTTTGGCAAAGGCTCATCAACGTGAAAGAACTAGCAGCAGCGTTGTTCGACATCTACAAAAGAAAAAGGACAAAGATAGATTAGAATAAGAATCCCTAATTATCACTCAATAAGAAAATTAGGGCTAGGATCCAACAATAACAATTACACACTAGAAAAGGGATGCCGTAATCTAACATGCAAATAAATTGAAGGTAAGTGAATGATGATTCACTAATTCTCCATCAAAAACTTAACTATTAGTCCTAAGTGTATTGAGAATTCCTAGGTTCGAATGAGATTCATTGAAACTATTCAATGGCATGTTTAAATCTCAATATGCCCCTCTTGTTTGTGACTGGGATGCCGAGGATCACAAAGCGGGTGTGAATTACCATGCAAATTCACATGGTGCCTTCATTGTTACAATCACCTATTCGATGTGCCGGTAAACCACACACGCTCCATCGAACTATGATAAACAATGAATCACCCTTTGCCACCTTTGCTTAGAACCAATTAGTGTGCCGGTAAACCACACACGCTCCACTAACTTCTTAGCAAGGGTGCAAAGTGTAATTTCATGGGATTGCATCAATTCACTTTTCCTAAAGTAACTAAGATTGGGAAATTTTAAAATATGTGTAGTTACTTTGTATTTCTTATTATACTTTTAATGAGAGGATGAGGTTGCCCTATCCTACCCGTTCGGCTAACGACCCTCCACCAATCAAGCAAGCGGTGGGTGTGAGTGTACACCCATTAAGCGCCATTTTATAAGCCGCAACCTTATACCCACCTTATAGATCGGCTTCGTGAATGAGGCCTACTAACGGTAAGACTAGCATTTAGTTATACATACATATATATATATATATATATATATATATATATATATATATTATTGTAGTAATATCATATTAGTATAGGGTTGTATTTTAAACCTTTAAAAATCTAGGGTTTGAAATTTAAGTTGTCTAAATTAAAACTTTTAATCACAAATATAAATTTCAAAACTTGAGGGCAAGTTTTAAACATTTAAAACATAGAGGATCAAATAACAAATAATTCCAATTAACAATTAATATCCTAATTATCTATATTTGATTTTATTCAAGATTTCTTTGAAAGATAATTACCAAAATAATTAAAATAATTAATTAATTATCATATATGGAAATTAAATATTTTATTAGTTGATAAATACCTTTAACTAGATCAAGATAATAGTCATATATATCAAAAAATCGGATTTAGGTTGATCTATTATGATTAAGGTAAGTTTCCATAAGATAATTATGAAAAAATCCCGAATCTGGCCATTCCTGACGCTCGAACTCGTCGAGTTCCCAACTGGACTCGTCGAGTCAGGCCAACTCGTCGAGTCCACCATGGGAATCATCGAGTTCATGACTCAGAAACCAAATATCGAATTTTGCAGGTTTGTTTCAGTTAATCAAGTAACAATTTAAAGAAAACCAAGCTAGTCTCTGATACCACTGATGGGTTTTAGCCATAAGAACTTTCCTATGTGCGCATGCAAAACCCTAATGCTTGGATCTAGGCTTTCTAATTAAACATGCTTTAATTCCAAGACTTCTAATGGCTAATTAGGTTAAATAACAACATTGAAACAGATCTAGAACCATACCTTTGAATTCCTTGTTGATCTTGTTGTCTTGGAGCTTCTAGAGTCACAATTGTCACTCCTCTAATGGCTTACAAACACCAATAGCAAGGAAGATGATTTAGGAGAGAGGAGAGGGGAGGAAATCGGCCAGGGTTCTCTTACTTTAGGTGAGGTACCGATTTCCCTTGC
This sequence comes from Lactuca serriola, assembly GCF_051521515.1. Taxonomy (NCBI): domain Eukaryota; kingdom Viridiplantae; phylum Streptophyta; class Magnoliopsida; order Asterales; family Asteraceae; genus Lactuca; species Lactuca serriola. Next base: position 37,559,025 of record NC_136411.1, read on the forward strand.
CCATGGGGTCTATTTATACTTGTAGATTCCTTAAGGGTTACAACCTAAACCCTAATTGGATAATCTTCTCTTAAGGCTATCCAAATCCTTTCCTTAGATAACTCATTGGACGATTTTGAAGCTATCCTAGCTTCTAGAATCCGTCCCCTATATATCTATAAGGATTTATAGTCTAAAGCTTAACTATCAAACAATTGACAGTTTATACCCCTTTATTTAATTAACCTCTTTAAGTCACCAAATTAATTCCAATTAATTCTATGACTTATATTAATCAAATAACAGTATATTATTCTTTATATTATTCCCATAATATATTAAAAATATTTACTCTCTCTTAATAAATCATCCTATCAAGTTGCTATGGTGAAGGCAACCCAAAAGGACCATGCACAGCCGGGTCAAATACTTGCCTAATATAGTTGCAGCCTTAGACACTATTCCAACAGAAACCCGTTGAGTAATGCTGAAACCAGTCTTATGTGATTGATTATCTAATAATGAGGCTAAGTGACGTTACAGGAAAAGCATAGTTGAACGCCTCCAATATGAGTGTGAGTCGTCAGAGAGAGATATCACTCATTTTTAGTGATCATTAACTTGTTCTGCGGCCAGAACAACCAAACACCCAAGTGAAGTGTGAGTTATACCTATGAGCGTTCATCGGAATTGACCTGTTAGACCACTTGTCATCATTAATAATGCGATAAAATCTTAGGAAATTTCTTTAGATACATATATGGCTACCCTTTGATAACCGAACCAAAGACTTTGATTCGGAAACAAATTTCTGAAAATCTTTTACATAAGATATGTTAAACCAAGTCAATACCTTTCAAAACAATCACTATGTTTTATATATCTTATCTATTGACAAATCTTTTATCTCGAATCTTCAAAAGTTGAAAACTGTCAATATGATTATATCATACCTGTCCTTATTTCAGCAATGATCACATAGGGGGAAATTGTTGAAAAATGTTTTTGTATGTGACATTGTATGTGACCATCACTGAAATAAGGTGAACTATTTTTGTATTATCTAACAAATATTATCAGCTATTTCAGGTTGCATAAATGTGTGATCAAACGGAAAATATGAAAACAAGTGAATGACAGAAAACGCATAGACGAGAAAATTTAGCTGTGCGACTAAACAATTTCAACAATATATATATATATATATATATATATACACACACACACACTTATATGTACATATATATATATATATATATATATATATATATATATATATATATATATATATATGTATGTATGTATATGTATATTGTATGTTGAAAAGTCAAACAAAAGAAGAAGTCAACAAAAGCAAGAGTCAAAGATGAAGTAGCAAACCCACTTCCCATGTTTTTGCCTCCTACTCTACCACAACTTGCAACCTTTATTTCAACTTAAACTCAAGCACATGAAGATATTTGTTTCAACATATATGTATACGTGAGTTATGTATGTGAAAAAGTGTGTGTTCATTTGTGTTTGTAATACTTCCTACAACATCACCAAATACTCCCCAAGAACATCACCATCTTCCTTAAGAACAAGCTTCATCCCTAGAGATAACCAAGAACATGAAGATCAAAAACAACCTAAAATGAATAACATCATCAACCATCTTCATCTTCTTCATTCAAACTCAAGGTGTTCATCTTCAACCCATCAAACATCATCATCTTCATAAAATTTCACCACCATCACCACCTTATATCAACCTCCTTACAACCTCAAAATACTCTCCTAACACCCTCCAAATACCCTCCTTAAACCTCCTCCAAAAACCCTTTCAAATCACCACAACCATCACCACCTTGCTGTTTTTTGACATCAGAATCTTCAAGTCAGAAACGAAGAAAACTGGGCTAAGTACAAGCACAAAAAGACTAGAGAGATTTTCACCAAAAATTCTTTAGAACCTTACCTACATCTATAAATTTTCGTGGACGATTTTGACCACGGGAAACCCCAAAGTGACGCGAGAGAGATTGGCTATCCAGAGATATTTACTCCGAAAATCTACATTCATCACCACCCTAAGCTCTTTCAACATCACCATCTTTGCTACCTTACACCACCAAAACTACAACATTATTACACTTCCTACCACCCTCCAAATACCCACTCCAACCTAATCAAATCTCCTCAAAACATCTAATACCCGTATACAAATACATGACCCGTGTACTTTGCACTGTTTTGTAAACAACCCGTTTTACATAAAAATGAACTTTGTGTTACTTATCAAATACCAGATTGATCTCTGTACAAATATCGACCAGTCGTTCCAAGAGTCCAAATATCGACCAGTCATCGACCAGTCGTTCCAAGAGTCCAAATATCGACCAGTCGTTCCATCAGTCTAGTTCAGTCAATTTATTGACGAACCTACTTGATATATATTTATATACTTATATACTTTATTATAGCTTTATGTCATTTAAATATAGTCATTTATATTATTTATAGCTTTACGTCATTTAAATACAGTCATTTATATTATTTATATCTTTACGTCATTTAAATACAGTCATTTATAAAATTATAGCTTTCAGTCATTTATAGCTTTCATATTTATACTTATTCCGCAATTATTACTCTTTATATATCTATATCTTATACCTTTAACTCATATATCTGTCACACAGTAACTGGTAACCGAGCCTTTTGTTGTGGTGATCAGATTTTTATATTTCCAACAATCGGTATCTGAGCTGATATAAAAGAATATTTTCCAACATAACGAGCTAACCTTTTCCTAATGTTAAAAGGAATTTTGTTATGCTTGAATTCATTCATAGTGATCTATGTGATTTGCATTCAACTCCATCCTTAGGAAATAAATACATAGTTGCTTTTATAGATGATTATCCTAGGTTTCGCTATGTATATTTGTTATATTCTAAGGATGAAGCCCTTAATAGATTCAAAATTTATAAAAATAAAGTTGAAATACGACAAAATGATCTAATCAAAAGACTACGCATTGATCATGGTGGAGAGTATTATGATCTTAGTTATTTCCAATATGTTGGTATTATACATGAAATAACTGCACAATATACTCCTCAACAAAATGGGATTTCTGAAAGGAAAAGTAGAGTTCTAAAATAAATGGTAAACTCTATATTGTCTTACTCAGGTTTGAGTGATGGTTTCTGGGGAGAATCTTTGCTAACTGCATGTTATCTTTTAAATAGAGTTCCAAACAAAAGGAACAAGGTAACTCCCTATGTACTTTGGAACAGAAAGAAACCAAACTTAGGATATCTTAAATTTTAGGGTTGTTAGGCTGTTGTGTGGTTGAATGAACCAAAAATGAAGACTTTGGGTGAAATAGGTATTGACTGTATCTTTATTGGATATGCTGAGCATTCTAAGGCTTGTAGGTTTTATGTTATAGAACCTAATGCTTCTGTTTCAGTTAACAGTGTTATAGAATCTAGTGATGCGATATTTGATGAAAATTGGTTTTCGTCGATACCTAGACCAAAAGACTTGATTCCTTGTTCCAGTGAAGTTACTAAGGATGGTGTACCTGATTCAAATGAATCACCTGAGCTTAGAAGAAGCAAAACACAAAGGAAATCTAAATCATTTGGTAATGATTTTCAGCTTTACCTAGTTGCGGGTTCTAGAGATGAAATTACAAATCAATATTCATATTGTTTTAGTGTTGAAGAGGATCCTAAAACATTTAATGAAGCAATGAAATCTCAAGATCTTGCTTTTTGGAAAGAAGCAATAAATGATGAGATGAATTCCATCATGGGGAATAATACTTGGATGTTGTCTAATCTTCCTCTTGGATGCGAACCTTTGGTTTGAAAATGGATATTTAAAAGGAAGATGAAAGTTGATGGATCAACTGACAAGTTTAAGGCTCGATTGGTTTTTAAATGTTTTGGACAAAATCAAGGCATTGACTATTTTGACACTTATGCTCCAATTGCTCGTATATCCAGCATTAGACTATTGATTGCCTTAGCAGTAATTCATAATTTGGTAATTCACAAAATGGATGTTAAAACAACATTCTTAAATGGTGATTTAAAGGAATATGTGTATATGAAACAACCTAAGGGTTTTATTATTCATGGAAATGAGCATAAGGTGTGCAAGTTGGTTAAATCATTGTATAGGCTAAAACAAGCACCAAAACAGTGGCATCAAAATTTTGATGATGTTGTCTTGTCTCATGATTTCAAGTTGAATCAATCAGACAAGTGTGTGTATATAGCAAGTTTGATGAGTATGGAAAAGGAGTTATCATATGATTGTATGTAGATGATATGTTAATCTTTGGTATTGATCAAAGGCAAGTTCACATGACTAAAGCGTTTTTATCATCTCAGCTCTCCATGAAGGATATGTGGGAGGTAGAAGTGATTCTTGGAATAAGAATCAAACGAGAACATCAATGAATCTCAATTTCTTAGTCTCATTACATTGATAAAGTTCTTAAGAAGTTCAATTTTTTTGATTGTTCTCCTATTAGTACACTTTTTGATCCAAGTATGAAACTTATGCCAAATACTGGTGAAGCAGTTTCACAACTTGAGTAGTCAAAGGTTATTGGATGATTGATGTATGTTGTGACCACCACAAGGCCTGATATTGCATTTGTTGTAGGAAAGCTAAGTACGTCTACTAGCAATCCTAGTACTCATCACTGGCAAGTAGTAAGGATAGTGCTAAAGTATCTAAAGAAAACCATGGATTTTGGTTTGAATTATGTAAGGTTTCCTTTAGTCGTTGAAGGATATTCAGGTTCTAGTTTGATCACTAATGTTGAAGGCCACTCTTCTACAAGTGGTTGGGTGTTTCTTCTTGGTGTAGGTGCCATTTCATAGGCTTCTAATAAAAAAACATGTGTCACAAATTCTGTTGGATAAGGTGTCTAAGTCCATAGCTATTTCTGGTATGTACTTGACTCGGTTTGGCATGGTCCATTTGGGTTGCATGGCATCATGCATTTGGATAGACTAAAATGAGAGAAATAACACTTATGGTTTATTAATATATTATAAGTTCTAATATATTAGTTAAAAGGTTGGAAAAATCGCTTGACGTTAGCTAGTCGGTGGACTGGGATTAAGGGATTAATCGGCTAGACGAAGATTAATCGGGGACCATTAATAGATAATTTTTTGAATTTTTAAAAATTAAGTATGACTAGTATCATATAAAAGTTCATAAATACCACTAAATATCATAACAAAATATGTTATTATGATTAATAAAAGACTAATCATACCTTGAATAGTTTCTATTGAGATATAAATTCTTCAAAATGTTAAAATTTCACCGAGTTCTACTGTTTCACTCATTGTGTATGCAGGGATTAATCGCTAGGCGCCCTCTAATCGGTCGAGTAGCGCCTAGGGATTAATTGGAGATTAATCCGGACCTAGTCGGGATTTTTACAACACTGATTAATAATATTATTTAATTAGTATTGATCAAGAATGAATTAAGTGATCAAAAAGGTGACTAATTAAAATATATGGGTTGATTGTGTAAATCATCCATACTTTTATAGTGGGATAAATGCTCCATGGATTATCAAGTTGGGCTAAGACCCATAGGATGCTCCATGGATGCTGTATGGAGGTGTAAACCCATGGATCATGGAAATGAAGAGTCATGTCACATTAGGGTTTACATGGTGTAACCCTAATTGTAACACACTATATAAGTAACATAAAGCCCACCAAAATCGGCCACTAGAAAGACTAGAGAGGGCAAGCTGATTTTAGAAGTGTTATAAATTTTCTCTCAAGTCATTCCAATAGCATTTGGTGTTGTGTGAGACATTTGAGGCATTACACTTGGAGTGCTAGGCTCAAAAGGTTTTCAAGGAATCCAAACTACTACAAGGTGTGTTTTCTAGCTAACTTTTATGTCTAAAAGTTCCCCATGTATGCTAGATAGGATTATGAACATTGGAAAATCAATTTTGCATGTATCTTAGTCAAACATAGATCCAAGGTTTCTAGGGTTGCATGAAGACCTTAGGAGTGTTAGAATGCTCAAAACCCTTCAGTGGTATCAGAGCCTAGGCTTGTTTGTTTGATACTTGATGCAAAATAGCTGAAAAAGTCAAAATTCTTGCTGTCTGCACAGGGGACTTGCTGAGTCCATGGGGGGACTCGACGAGTCCAAACGTATCTTCAACCAACTCGGCGAGTCAGTTCCTACACTCGACAAGTTGGCCAAGCAGAGTGCAGATTTTCAATTTTTGCTACTGGAAATGGACTAGAAACATTACCCGAAACTGTTTTGGTGTATTAAAACTTGTTTTAGATGGTGTAATCGTTGTTCTAATCCATTTACAATGGCTAATATCAAAATTCCATGTTTGTATGTGTTCATATGTTCTTGAAATTTTGATATGAATATTCATGTTCTTATGAGTTCTTGCATGATCATAGGAATTATGTGCTATTGATTGCTAGTTAATTCATGATCATGATGTGTTTTAATGGAGTCCATAACTTGTCCTCAAGTTATGGATAACCAAAAGTCACTTTGTAATAAATCCATTAAAAGAACACATAAGTTACAAAAAATGAAGAGTCTTCATTTTTAATAAGCAATAACTCATAAGTTATGAATTGAAAAGTTTTGTAAAGTTACAAAACTTGCTCTCAAGTTTTGGAACATGTAAAGTCATCTAGTAAACATTAGTTCCAACCCCTAGAATTTTAAAAGTTAAAATTCAACCCTTATACTCTATAATATTATAAGTTAATAATATATATATATATATATATATATATATATATATATATATATATATATATATAAGATCAAGTCTTTTTACCGTTAGTAGGCCTCATTCACGAAGTCGGTCTATAAGGGGGTATAAGGTTGTTGCCTATAAAATGGTAGCTTAATGAGTTTCCACTCTCACCAACCGCTTCCTTGATTGGTGGAGGGTCGTTAGCCAAACGGGTAGGACAACGACTTTAAAAACCTCATTATAAGTATAATGATACTAAAGTAACTAAATGTTTTTATAAATTCCCAATCTTAGTTACTTTAGGAAAATGTGAATGAGGTGCTAACCCATGAAATTACACTTTGCACCTTGATTAAGTCGTTAGTGGAGCGTGTGTGGTTAACCAGCACACTAACTTGGACCTAACAAGGTAGGCAAATGGTGATTTAAGGTTTTTCATAGGTCGGTGGAGCGCGTGTGGTTAACCGGCACATCAATTGACTGAAAAACATTAAGGGTACCAAGTAAATTGCATGGTTAATTCACACCTTGTTTTGTGATCCTCGGCATCCCAGTCACAAAACTTGAAGGACACACTCGAGATTGAAACATGCCATTGAAAAGTTCAATGAATCTCAAAAGAATCTAGGAGTTTCTAAAAACCTAATAATTTATATTTCATTTTCATGGTGGAAATTGGTGAATCGTCATTCACCTACATTTCAAATATGTTATAACTTAGATTACGACATCCTTCTTCTAAGTTTTAATATATTGTGATTGGATCCTAACCTTAATATTACATTTGGGTGTTTTATTAAGGACTATCTTTATATCTAATCCAAACTTGTCTTCCTTTTAGATGTCTTCCAATAATGCTTCTTCTGACTCAAACCCTACCAGCTCTTTCTCTCTTATGAACCTTTGTAGGAGAGTCATCTTTGATGGATCCCACTTTATGGATTGGATCAGAAACATTAGGATGGTTACTCGGTATAAGGACAAAGAATATCTCCTCGACAAGGAGCTTAAGGTACCCGAGCCGTCTGCTTCTCCTGAGGAGGTCGCTGAATATGAGGCACATGAAAGAGATGCTACCAAAGTGGCATGCATCAAGTTGGCCACTATGACATCCGAGCTCCAAAAGTCCTATGAGGACTACTATGTTGGAAGTAGGTATGAATCAAGATTGTCATGAGTTGGTTGTAGAGGTCTAAGATGTTGGACATGACTACGACACTCATGAGTGCTCATAAGTTCTGAGTATTGGATTCAACCCATGCTCACTGGTATCACTTCATGGAATTTATCTCGAATGATCGTGAGACGGTAATATCATATAAATCTTCAAACATAGAGATATGAGTTGTTGCCTATGAGTTTGTTATGCATTGATTATACGAAAACGTATTGGTAACTCGATGTTATAAAACGTGCCTTTGTGTATAATTCAACAAGTAGTAGAACAAGCATATGAGTCGAAGTTTATCTGTTCATTCTTGGATTAGAAGTGATATACGGGCGCCTTGATGATTTTGTTTTGACCTATGTAATGGGCCTAGTCAGAACTAAATTGATGTGTTCGATTAAGTTCTTTGTCAAACAAATCGGAAATCGAGAAACAAACTACTGGATAATAAGTAAGACATTTTTCCATGTATTTTCCGGCTGATATCTGGAACAGAGGATTATATGATCATTTATCTTAAATGGCGTATCATCATCATCTCAGTTCCGAGAGACCTTGAAAGAGCTACAATTGCTGATCGGTTCCTGAATTCATACTTGCAGTTATAGTTATTAGACTTATCCAAGTGGGAGACTGTTGGATAAGGTGTCTAAGTCCATAACTATTTCTGGTATGTACTTGACTCGGTTTGGCATGGTCCATTTGGGTTGCATGGCATCATGCATTTGGATAGACTAAAATGAGAGAAATAACACTTATGGTTTATTAATATATTATAAGTTCTAATATATTAATAATATTATTTAATTAGTATAGATCGAGAATTAATTAAGTGATAAAAAAGGTGACTAATTAAAATATATGGTTTGATTGTATAAATCATCCATACTTGGATAGTGGGATAAATGCTCCATGGATTATCAAGTTGGGCTAAGACCCATAGGATGCTCCATGGAGGTGTAAACCCATGGATCATGGAAATGAAGAGTCATGTCACATTAGGGTTTACATGGTGTAACCCTAATTGTAACACACTATATAAGTAACATAAAGCCCACCAAAATCGGCCACTAGAAAGACTAGAGAGGGCAAGCTGATTTTAGAAGTGTTATACATTTTCTCTCAAGTCATTCCAATAGCATTTGGTGTTGTGTGAGACATTTGAGGCATTACACTTGGAGTGCTAGGCTCAAAAGGTTTTCAAGGAATCCAAACTATTACAAGGTATGTTTTCTAGCTAACTTTTATGTCTAAAAGTTCCCCATGTATGCTAGATAGGATTATGAACCTTGGAAAATCAATTTTGCATGTATCTTAGTCAAAAATAGATCCAAGGTTTCTAGGGTTGCATTAATACCTTAGGAGTGTTAGAATGCTCAAAACCCTTCAAATTCAACTATGGAATCTGAATTTGTAGCCCTTGCAGCTGCTGGAAAAGAATAAAAATGGTTAAGGAATTTGATCTATGAAATTTCTTTGTGGTCAAAGCCTATATCACCTATCTCTATACACTGTGATAGTGCTGCCACCTTGGCAAAAGCAAATAGTCAAGTGTATAATGGAAAGTCGTGACATTTGGGTGTTAAGTAGACATGGTACATCAGCTCATTACTCATGGTATCATTTTTGTTAAGTTTGTTAGATCTCAACAAAACTTAGCTGATCACTTGACAAGAGAGTTAAATAGCGAATTGGTGAAGAAGTCGATTATGGGGATAAGTTTAAGGCGCACTTGATGTCTCTATGGGTGAGATACCCAATTCCCTTCTAATACAATATTAGAAGTTGAATTCAATGTGGAAAGTTTACTTATGGAGATTGAAGCACATTTGTTTACTACATCCCAAGGTATGTGTTTATAACCTGTATTGTTAAAGTAGGTTGATTAATTTCTTAATGGTTCTTTTGAAAAAGTGCATTAATAGGTGTATGATATAGAAGGACTACCTATGTGAGTGTGAAGTGATGCCGCTTCATAAAGCTTGGGCTAGGCTTTTATGCACTCATGAATGGATATGCCACATGACTGTAATAGTGTCAAGTGTGAAACATTAAATATCGTGTTTAACTTAAGTGTATAGTATCTTCAGTTACTCAAATGAGTTGATGGGTTCAATCCTTATGACACCCCGATTCTCGAGTATTTGACATGTATATTATACTAATGTGAAAAATTCAATCTTCAAGATATTTTCATTTATGCATAAGTTTTATTTGTGTTTGCTTTTAGTTGATTAAGGATTACACTAAAATGGGGGAGGAGCGTTAGTTATTTAGTGTTATCAACATATTTTGATGTAATTATTATTAATAATGGGATATGCCAAACTTCATTTACTAACCGAGCTTGGAGGGCGTGGGGTGCACACTTGGTGTGATAATTATGAACTCGGGAATACGAGGGTCCGGGGCCAGTGCCCCTGGGTATAGAGCCCCTGGCGGTGGTTTCGCTGACCGGTCAACGGTCGGGATTCCAAGGGGAGGCGCCCCGAAACCTAAACGGATTTTACATTGGTTCCATGCCATTTCCCGCCCAAACTCTCCTGAGGATATCTTGATGATGTAAGCGTTAGTTACGTCTAATAACTACTGGTTTTGGTGCCAAATTTTGAGGCAGCCGCCATAACCTCTTTTCCCTCTAGTATAAGAACCTTTCTATGGTTCTAGAAAAAAGGGTTGAAACTCATTTACACAAAAAGTATATTTTATTCTCTCTATCTCTACAGAACACAAAACAACAATTTATAATTCTGTGTTTTGATTTTGGAAGTGATCTTATTTTCAAATTGCATTTCTTGGATTATCCCAAATCAGATTTCGTGATTCCCCAGGCATAAGGGTCGAAATCACAAATTTTGGAAAGTGATTACAATCACAATCCTAAAAATTAAGTTAATTGATATTCTAAGACTCCAAAATCTTACAAAAGAGAAAGATAGTAGAGAGAGATAGACACAAAAAAAAATGTTCTACCAATCAAATGCTCCGTGATCATCCGTGAAACCATCCACTCCATAAGACACACACAAAGTTTTGAAGCGGTGTTCACTGGTAAAAGCCCCCATCCACCTCAGCTTTCACACGTGAAAAGCCTCCAATACCGGATGACCTTACAAGTGTTTCAATAATTTCATAAACAAATTCATTCGTAATCTAAATTTCAATTAAAAAAGTTTGATAAAAATAAAGTAGGAATATTATTCTTATATTCCCATTGCATTTATGATCATTTGTTGATGCTTTATACACCAAAAAGTCGACAAATCCATTGTCATTTCAATCGGTCGATGATATCATGATCTTCACTTTCCTTATCTTACCTGTCTCTACTATCATCTCTTTAATATTAACATAAACGAAGAAGTGATGATATATATTGAGAAATCGAATATGCAATGAAAATAAAGAGTTTAAGAACAGAGAACCGATCATAAAGGAATGACTTTTATTCTTTACAAAATCTTGGAGGATAATTAGATGATTACCCATGTCTAACGTTATATCCAAATTACATCATACTATGCCTTTGAGCTACCAAACAATGATATCATAAAGTAGGGTTCTTTTCGATACCATGCTATTGACATATTTGGTTCCATTAATCTGTATAACTCATAAAATTTTATGTTCCAAACTAATAAATGTTTACAAAATTACAGTTAAATCAATTTGAGATCAACTATAATTAATGAATCTTATTACCAACCTAAATATAATAAAAAAAATATAATAAAATATAAATATATAAAAATATTGAAGTAAAAGAAAAAAAAAAAGTAGTAGCTGGTTCCCTTAAATTCTGTTTGTCGACTGTGTTTGGATTAAGTTCCACCGAAAGAAATTGCATCAAAAGGTGCAAACCTATATGATTGGCTCTATAAATTCACTTTTTTGGCAAGCGTTGGATTCAAATGAACTTCTCTATTAATAGTTATTGTTTGTAATAATTTTGATTTGATTAATTCATAAATTTTCTTAGAGAAAGTCGTATATCTTTTTATGAAAAAATAATAATAATAATAATAATATTTTATTGAAAATACGTATCTTTAAATATTATTAAAAGAGAAACTTTATGACATCACGTTCAACAATCATGGTCATTGATTGTGTTTCATTCATATATTTTCTACCGTTAGATCGTTATGCTGACATCATCATTTGGTCAACCTTTATTTTTGGTCCACCAATTTTATGAAATCTATTAATGACAATTACTTTTAACATTAGAAAATCTATTAATTACAATTAAATCTAACCAAAAATAAAATTATTTTTAAAATTAGGAAATCTATTAATGACAATTAAATCTCACCAAAAATAAAATTATTTTTAAAATTAAGAAATTTATTAATGACATCATCATTTGGTCAACCCCACCCCTCATTACCCGTTTCTTTTGTTCTGGTTTGAAAACCACTAACACAGTCATTATTTTCTTTTCAATTTATTGCAGTGAAGAAAAATATAAAGATCAATGGTGCTGGAAGATACATAAGAAAGATTTTTCCACTAATTTCAATGATGCGTACATCTTCTTTCACAACCATTCAATCGATTCTCCCTTCTACGACCTCGAATCCAGATACAACTATCATATCTCTATGCGCAGACAATCCATAATCTTATCTCTTTGATTCCTCCTTATGTAACCTCGAATCTCTTTCATCTTATGATCACAACTGCAAGCACTCATCTATTTCCTCTCCTTCCCTTTCTTCATATTTCTTGCGTTTCACCTTAGGGCTCTCCTTCTTCCAGTCAGTTATTTGTTTATCTGCACAACGTTTTATAATTGATTTGTTATGTTCCGACTCCTTTTTTGCATCAAGTAGCAATTCAATCTTCAAATATGTTTCTTGCTATATTTTTTTGTTTGTTAGTGATGAAACAAGCAATATGATAGTTAAATATATCTCTTTTTGTATTTGCTTTTAGTTGTAGAAAACCATAGAATAGACGAAGAAGTTATTGTCAAAAGATATCAAGTGAGTTATCTAGAGTTTAGATTGATTGAGTAGTTGGTAAAATAATATAAAAAAGTAGTCAACATTTATTTGTATGATCATAAAAAATAGAAGTGGTCAAATAATTTTATAATTTTGCCTCTAAAATAAAATGACTTTTCTTTTGGACTAAAAAAGAGTATTGAAAAACTCCCAAAATAAGACGCCCAACACTCATGTAGCACTAAAAGCTCCAAATGTAGCACCAATTTGTATTGCATTAATTGATACATCAACAAGAAAGAAAAAAGACAATTGATATTTGTTCCCAAACCTAAGGAGAGTATAAATTAAAAAGATATCGTATTGAAAGTACTCATATGTGACAAGGTCGTCCAACTAATAAAACAAAAAACGTTGTTTACAAAGAGATCCTTCATCGGTTATAGATATTCAAGCATTTAATTGTTTTTTTCAATGTTACCAATAAAAATAATTCAATTTATGTTACTTTCTTTTTAATTATTGTGTCAACTTTTTATATTTTTATATGTATTTTTTATGTGTTTCCTGCGTTTGACGCGGGTCATAATCTAGTTATTACTGTTACATGATTTTAGTAATTTCGATTATAGTATTAAATATTGTATTGCATGAACAAATTTATTTTTATTATTACTTTAGAGTTTAGACGATGTATTATTTACTATCAGAGAGCAATATATCTTAATTTTTGCTAATTTCCGGTGGGGGTGTAAGTGAGACAAACCAACTCGCGAGAAACTCGAGACCAACTCGGAAAATACTCGAAATCGACTCGACCTTAATCGAGCCGAGCTCGAGCTCAAGCTACTCGAGTACCTTATCGAGTCGAGCTCGAGTACAAAAATACTCAGCTTGTAAGGCTCACGAGCTTAGTCGAGCTTAGTGTAATTTAAATATATGTCATTTCTTTATAATTGTTCATTTATAAGATATATGTCATTTCTTTATAATTATTCATTTATGACTTATATGGTTGATGTTATATTGATATTAGGTGATTAATAGTGGTTTTTTTTGGTAGTTTGGACATTTACATGTGAAATGTTTAATATTTCTTACTCAATTTAGTGATTTTGATTTTTTTTTAAATATTAGTCGAGCCGAGTCGAGCCGAACTCGAGATTGTCGACTATTTCACGAGCCCGAGCTCGAGCTTAAAATCAAGGCTCGAGTCGAGTTCGAGCCGAGTTTCAAGCTCAAGTATTTTAGTCGAGCTGAGCTTCGAGCTTGGTAGTAATCGGCTCGACTCGGTTCGTTTACACCCCTAATTTCTGGTAATATATCTTGTTATTTTATGAAAAATACAATTAACTTTAAATTTATTATTTTAGAAAATCAATGTAAATTAATGAATGAAGGAATAATTTTCCTAAAATGCAAGTATGTATATCAAGATACGTTATTTATAGACCTGACAATGGGGCGAGTTTGGAGCGAATCGACCTTGATTCAAACCTTTTTAACAAATTTCAAAACCCGATCCAAACTCGCTCCATAACCCGCAGAGTTTTGAATAATCAAACTCATACCCTTATCTACCGAATCAGCAGATATCCAAACCCGCCCCGTAACCCGTAGGTTTTTTGAATAATCAAACATGTTTTACTTAAATCAGAAAATCACATTTGTTAAATAAAACAAATGTTGATTTAGAAAACACATTATGTACTCAAAGACTTTCGTTTGGAATTAAAATCATTATTGTAGTTACTTTCAATTGGTTTTTGACCCTCGACTGCATTGATAAAGAATAACAATTACAAACTTTCTTCCAGTTGATAAATGAATTTATTGATTTATAAATGAAATTGGTGATTACATGATGAAATATAAATGAAATGACATCATGATTTTTGGGAGAAGACTGGAAGTTTAAAAATTGAGTCCCTGAGTCCTATGTATAAATAGTTTAGTCTTCGGCCTTTTCTTTTTGGACTTTCGATTGTAATTTAAAGTAAAATTTAGGCAGTATAAAATATAAATGTATAATTCTAAAATTTATATGGGGCGAGTTATAAATGGAGCGGATCGGTGATGATCCATACCCGACCCTTTTAATTAAAGGGTCAGTGGATACGAGTCGTTAACAGGTAAACGGATCAAAAACTATGCTCCAAACCCGTATAACTATTAAGGGTTTGGATCGGATCAGGGTCAAAACCCGCTCCATTGTCAGGCCTAGTTATTTATGTTTGTATATGGAAATAGCATATAATATGTTATTATATGTATCTAACTTTATAATTTTATTAAAAATGTTTTTGATATATAATTATTAATTAAATTAGTATATAATATGTTATTGTATGTATCGAACTTTATAATTTTATTAAAAATGTTTCTGATATATAACTATTAATTAAATTATTTATGATTACATCCAAACCAGAATTTGAGCTGACTTCGTTCTAAATTATTTTAAATTAAACCAGATATTAAAATTTAATTAAAGTATATATTACGGAAGAATTTTTACTGGCTTTTGAGTTGGTGCGGATTTACTTATTTTGGGGAGGCGAAACGGCGCCGCCGCAATCTACGGCCCAGATAATTTCTTTGATAGGCCAAAAGAATGTTTTAGCGGTTTTCTACGTTTCCACGTGTCCTCATACTCTCTATCCCAATCAAACACTCCTTCCTATGTATATTGATTCAGTTCATTCTTTGCATTGTTATTTGATTAGTATACATTTTGTTTAGTTTCTTTTTATTATTATTATTATTATTATTATTATTTTAATATTTATAAAATTATATGATGTTAAGAGAAAAGATTATTGAAAGGTTAATTAAAATTTCAAATTTTAAGGCCTAATCTAATTGATCACTGTCTATGAAAAAATGGTATTTCATACGATTAAGAACCATAAAATATTTTTTTCGAGATGTAACATAAAAATTTCATAACGTGAGATTTTGAACTAGGAAAAACGACCGTCAAAGTAATTATCTTTTTGTTTTGTTGATGTTTAGATAGTTTTACTATTTAATTTATTAAATATAATTTTACATGGTACTATTATCACATGCTATTTCAGATGATAATGATAACAAATAAACACATTTAACAAGTTAAATGGTTAAATGTGTATAAAAAAGTTGCATAAATATGAACATTTTTTTACAAATTTCTTAAGAGTTTTTATAATTTATTACAATATTTTTAAGATATATTTTTTCTTATAGTTTTTTCTAATATGATGTTTAAAGGGAAAATGATTTATCAGTGTAATCATCTTTTCGTTTTTATAATTTATTATAATATTTTTAGACAACTTTTTTACATACTTAACTATTTAACTTGATAAATATATTACATGTTATCATTGTCACCTGAGATAGCATATGAATGCATTTAACAAATTAAATGATAAAATATGTAAAAAAAAAACATAAATTATCTGAATATGAACAAAACTAAATGTTAATTATCATGATAAATCATTTTTCCTCTCGAACTAGTTATAAATAAAATATATTTCAGACTTGCTTAACTAGACATTTATACATTTCAGACTACCCTTTATGACACATTATACTACTATAGTTCTCAATCCGATATTTCGGACATCATACATTCATTTCAAATATATATTAAAATTTGTATTTGTAAGTTTTTTCTTGTCATATATCGGTTAATGTTTAACAAATTTATCTCAAACACCACGCAATATACAATTACGTGTTGAAATTTATACTCGTTAGTTAACAACGTCATTCATTTAGTCAAACTTGTTGGAGAGTTAGTTAGCTTGATAAATGTTTATTAGAGTATATACGTAACTTTCCGTCTTACTTGGTAAATTAATGAGAATACAACAATTTCAATCATCTCTTATCTACTCTCGATTATGTTTCAATCAATATGGTATCATAGCATAATGCTCTTGATTTTTAATTTCAAATCTTATTGAAACTTTGATTATTCAATCTCTAATCCTTTGATTTTTGCATTTTATTCAATAAATTAATCATTCATTGATGACAATTCCAACTATCAATTTGCAAACTAATAAAAATAATTCTACTGATGCTTTGTATCTTCGTCATCCTGATCATCTAAGAATGTTATATTAGTTTTGCATACATTTTGATGGCTCCAGCTACAAATCATGGAATAAAGTTGTGATGATTTCTCTATCAGCCAAATTGTGAATGGAAAGATTTGAAAACCTATTTATATTTATCAAAATATCGAATTATGACAACGATGTAATGACATGGTAACTACATCGTACCTCAATGTTTTAACCAAAGACACAACAAGATTCGTTCTTTATTCTTCTTCATCATGTGAGATTTGGAATGAATTATATGATCTTTTTGGACAATTAAAAAGAGCTGAGCTCTATCAACATCATAAAGAGATTTTAAATCTTTCACAAGGAACTAATGATCACTCTACTTACTTTATGAAACTCCATAAAAGTTAGGATGAACTAGGTACATTATCATCTATTCCTCATTGTACTTGTGGTGCAACTCATAAGCTCCAAGAACTTACAAGCAATCAAAAGCTCATTATATTTCTCATGAGAATTAATAGTTATTACGAATCTAGTAGATGAAATGTTTAGATGATTAAGCCTCTTCCAACAATCATTCAAGCCTGATATATGTAACGTCCTAATTTCCAGAATAAAATTTTCATTTTTGAAATAGAATAAAAACCGATTTCCGTAAAATACATCCAAGTAAAAACCATGTGTTCAAAGCCCATAATTCAAAATTAGAGTTATAAGGGAAAACAATGTGAAATCTCGAATCATAAAACTATTGATATATGTGTGTACAGTCCTGCCTTCGTATTCTCACGAACCGATAAAGAATATGAAAAACATCTAATCAACAACTGTAAGCAAAAAGCTTAGTGAGCTCCTCAAGATATTCCACACAAAAATACACATACAATGCATGCACACAAAGCCTCTAACACACACAACTAGACCGCCACCGGGGTCTTCAGCAAAAGTTGGATCACCCTCTGGGCCTTCAGCAGAAAGTTGGACCGCCCCCCGGAGCCTACAATATCAAGCTGGACCACTTCCCTTTGGCCTACAGTAATGAACTGGACCGTCCGTGCCACTTAGCCTTCAACACATAGTTGGACCGCCTCAATACAACCATAATATATTGACATACACACATAACAACAACAAGTAAGCATAAGTAATCATAATACATCTACCTTTCTAACAGATCACTACAACATATCAACATCCTAACACATAATGGATACATACTACAGTATAAAGTATAGTAAGAAAACTCACCTGAGCTAAATTTGCAGCATCGTGGGGTCGATGCCCTAAAAAAAGAATCAAACTATTGAGCATTTGTTACAGATTGATATGGAGCCTTTGGAAGATAAAAAATGACACATTATTTCGAGGAGTCTCTACCACAACATCCAGGAATATTGATAATATTAAATCATTAGTTTACCTATGGCTCAAATATATAGGTAATGGTATTGTTGGTAACTCATTAGATTGGAATTCCTCCCCTCTTTCCCCGCTATAATAACTTTAAATTGTATTCTTGTTCTCACTTTTAAGGATGTCAACGGGGGAAAACACGATGAAGAATGCATCCCCCGCCCCACCCCTAAAATTTCCCCATTCCCCCGCCCTCGCCCAGCCCCCAAAATTTCCAGCCTCCCCACCCGCCCCCGCTCCTGAATTACCCCCGCCTTGTTCGTGTTTCCCTGCCCCCGATTGATTTTGAGATATTATTTTATTAAGTTAAAAGATGTTGCTTGGGCTTAAAGAATCTATTTTTAGGTTAAAATAGTTATTTATAACATAACTTTATAGGCTAAAAACAAAAATATTATCACGTCTCAAAAACATTATACTAACAACTTAAAAACATGTTTTTTTGTTGAATTTTGGAAGCTCAAAATCATTGTTATTATATATATATATATATATATATATATATATATATATATAATATATATATATATATATATATATATATATATATATATATATATATATATAGGTTCAGGTTCATTTGAGACCATTCTAATTTTGTGAGACCGTGAGACCAAATCTAAAAATAATTTTAAAATGCAAAATAAATGGAAAAATCCAAAAATTCTTTTTTTAAATATTATTTTCAGAACTTGAATTAACTAAAAAAAATAAAAATAAATAAATAAATAAATAAAACAATACCGTTTTTTTTTTTTTGAAAAATACGTGAAATATTCTAATAGAATATTACACTGTACATATTCTAAAAAATAATTTTAAAATGCAAAATAAATGGAAAAATCTAAAAATTCTTTTTTTAAATATTATTTTCGAAACTTGAATTAACTAAAATAAATTAAAAAAAAATCCTTTTTTTTTGAAAAATACGTGAAATATTCTAATAGAATATTACATTGTACATATTCTAAAAAATAATTTTAAAATGAAAAATAAATGGAAAAATCTAAAAATTCTTTTTTTAAATATTATTTTCGGAACTTGAATTAACTAAAAAAAAAAAAAAAAAAATGCGTCTCACGGTCTCACAAAATCAGGCCGTATCACATGAACCTAACCCTATAAGCGAGATCGGTTGATAACTCATAGTTTCCCGAGAACCCGTGAACTAAAAGTGGAGCATTTGATCAAAACTAATTCATTAAGGGAATGATCGTAATCTTATCAATCTCATTTAATATTTAATTTTTTGTTCTAATGTAATTATTAATAGAAATGTCTACAAAATTACATAGAAAATCAAATTTTCGGATTTTTTTAAGAATAGTATTTTTCATTTTTTTTTTGTTAAAAGTGCATAATTTTTAATTTTTTTTATAGAAAGCATTAATTTTTGAAAAAAAAATTGAAAAAAAAGATTTTTTTTAAAAGCTGCGGTTTCTTAAATGCATTTAAAAATCAATAAAATAAAAAAAACTGGAATATTTAAAAAATACTATAATATTTTAACCAAAAAAATCAATATTTTTGGTAAATTTATGCATATTTTTACAAATGCATATATGGATATTTCATATACTATAATATTTGAAAGGAAATCATAAGAAAACTCATTTTATTTACTAATCTATAAACACAATACAATAAGTATTTTATTTGATACAATATAAAATATAAAAAACAAAAAAAATGCTACAAAACTTCAAAGCATTTTCATGTCTTCGTGTCAATATTTTCATATTTTCTTCAATTTATCATTTTTCACCTTTTCAATATTGACCACAATTTCTTCCAAATCTACAAGAAAATTTAAAAAAATGATAGATGGAAAAACACTCACAAAAATACATATGTGATTTACATGTGAATCACATGTAATTCATATGTGAATTACATGTGAATCACATGTAATCCATATGTGAATTACATGTTAATCACATGTAATTCATATGTGAATAAAATGCGATTTACATGTTAATCTCATGTGATTCATATGTGAATTACATGTGATTCATATGTGAATTACATGTGAATCACATGTGATTCATATGTGAATTACATGTGATTCATATGTGAATTACATGTGAATCACATGTGATTCATATATGAATTACATGTGTATCACATGTGATTCGAATGTGATTCACTTTTGATTTACATGTGAATCACAGGTAAGTCATATGTGATTCACTTATGATTTAAATATGAGTCACATGTAATTTATATGTGATTTACATGTGAATCACATGTAATTCATATGAGAATAACATATGAATCACATGTAATTCATATGTCATTCACTTGTTATGTTGTTTTTTTATACCATTTGCATCAAAAAAATCTTTACCACATAAAACTAAAGATGACAGGCTAGGATCGGCAACAATAAGTCCATCTTCTACTTCATTTACAAGACTAATGGCATCCAGACCACTCAACCTGAAAATGGTCAAAACATTATCTAACAAGAGTTACATATCTACGTTCTTCATAATATCACACAGAATTCAGAACCAGATTAGCCAAGCATAACAACTAATTAACCGGATGATACCAATATATATATATATATATATATATATATATATATATATATATATATATATATGTCCACTATTAGAACTAGATTAACCAGTGCACTATACTTTTATATGAATCAAATATGCATTAGTATATTTATGCTTCACATTATATTCATCACTACCAACACATAAATAATAGAGATCCATTTAGAAAAATAGGACCTAGTCACTGGTTAACCCAATATATAAATGAAACAAAGAGTGCATATATATGAAGATTGCTTGCATCGATGGAGGTAATTATAAAGAAAATTATAAAATTAGTAAACATGAGGTTGATATTCTTCCATTAAAAATGTTTGAAGCTGTGATATCTTGATGAAATATGCATATATGATATTCACATTGGAGATTTTGCAAACCTTGTAGATTGATTTCGTTTCAGAATGTGATTTATCTCCTACTTTAAATTAACGAATGACTCCATTAACTTCAATCCAACTTTTTCCCTTACTTTTATTAACACCATTCCTTTTCATCATACTCCTCACTTTTTCGGATTTATCCCATTTATTTACTGAAAAATATGTGTTTGACAACAACATGTAATCTCCACTATCAAGATTTGATATTTTTGCAACTGTAAATTCACCAAACTCAAGATTTCTATGTATTCTACAAGAACTAAGAAATGCCCTCCATATAACAACATCAAGGTCCATTGGCATCTTTTGAATCACTTCATAAGCTTCTTCTAGAAGCCCATCTCGCCCAAACAGATCAACCATTGATCCATAATGTTAAATTTGTGGTTTAATCTTGTATTTGGTTCTCATTAGGTCAAAATACTCACGCCCCTATCGATTCAACCCACAATGGCTACATGCAGTCAAGATTCCAATGAAAGTAATTTGATATGGTAAAAAATTGTCAGCTTCCATCTTTGAGAAAGTTTCAATGGCATCCATGGGAAGACCATGCATTGTTAGACCATTGATCATGGCATTCCAAATAAAATATGATGGTCTTTTACACTTTCAAAAATTCTTTTTGATGTTTCAATTCTACCACATTCTGAGTACATGTCTATAAGTGTAGAACTCAGAATGAAATTGAGTTCGATTCTTTTTTCGGTTAGCAAACCATGTATCCATTTAGCTTGGTCTAAAATTTAAACACATAGAAGGCTTGAAATTACCTCCTGGAAGTGTAATTCAACAAGATGAAGGTTGGATGGGGAAAACCAATGAATTTTCAGCCACTAGGGTTACTACAAACAAAGTGTTGCCACAACTCCACCTAGCTTCACGAAGCTTCTTGATGGGTTTTGAGCACTATAACATCCATATGGTGCACATACAACCCTAATGATTTGGATCTAAGTTTTCTTTAGTTATACATGCAACTTTAATTTTCCAAATCATTAAGCCTATCTAGCATACAACTTGATATATGAATCATAAAAACTAGTTAGATGATTACCTCTTTATGTAGCTTGTATTACTTGGCCTTTAAGAGCTTAGCACCTCAAGTGTGATGCCTCAAATGCTTTACAAAACACCAACAACAATTGGAGGACTTGAGAGAGAGGTTAGGAAGACCCTAAAATCGGCTATACTCTTACTATATTACTCTTGCATCCGATTTTGGGGTCTAAGGGGTTACATATATAGTGTTAGAATTCCAAGAGTCATATATAACCCTAACTCTTACACTTAGGCTTATGATCCATAACTCATGTGGAATAACTCTTCATGGACTCTCACATAAACTTAGCCTATCATGGATCAATAGCCCAAACCATATGTATCACTAATTTACATAATCAATCCTTGTTAATTTAATTAGTCTCTTTTGATCACTAAATTAATTCCAAATTAATTCTTGATAAATACTAATTAAATAATATGATTTCTCAATTAATATATTATACTTATAATATATTAGTAAATCATAAATAACCTCTTCCCCAAATATCCATCCTATCCGATTGTTTTGGTGAATGCAACCCAAATGGCCCATGCTACTCTCGGGTCAAGTACATACCAATTATAGCTATGGGCTTAGACACCTAATCCAACAGTCTTTTACTTGGATAAGTCTAATAACTATAACTGCAAGTACGACTTAAAACGAATAGCAATCGTAGCTCTTAAAAGCCGCTGTCGAACTCTGACACGCCATTTAGATAAGGGATCACATAATCCTCTGTTCTTCAAGATATCATGTGGAGAAATACATGGAACATAGTCATACTTATTGTCCAGCAGTTTGTTTCCCAATTTCCGATTTGTTTGACATAGAACTTAACTGAACACGTCAATTGAGTCCTGACCGGGCCCAACACATAAGTCAAAACAAAATTATTGAAGGGCCCAAGATATCGCTTTTAATCCTCCAAGGATAAAAGGAACAAATAAACTTCAACTTATATGCTTGTACTAACTACTTGTTAAATCATACACAACAGCACGTTTTATAAGCTCAAGTTATTGATGCGTTTTCGCACTATCAATGTACAACCAACTCATAGTAAAAAACTCATACATCTTGGTTTGAAGACTATATGATATTATCGTCTCATAATCACTCGTGACAAATTCCATGAAGTGATTCATGTGAGCGTGGGTTTAGTCCAATACTCAAATCTTATTTCAGGAGCACTCATGAATGTTGTAGCAAACTTTTGATATGTCTAAACACTGTAGACAATCTACAACCCAAATTCATTACAGTCTTGCCTCAATACCTACTTCCAAAGTATGATCGACTGTGGATAGTTTGAATAATCTTATTATTCTGGAAGTCAAAACATGCAAAATGAAACAATAATAAACAATTGAAACAAGATAGTAACTTTACTCATAAATAAAACTCCTTTTATTTAATCATCAAATGTCAATTGCATTTTATCTATTACAAGTTTCTAAACTACTATCTAATCATTAAAACTAACATCGTCTTTCAGCCCAATGCTCCTCGCATGCTACAAGTGCTTAACCCTACTCAGTACCTTCGTAAAGGGGTCTGCTGGGTTCCCCTCAGGCGATACTCTCTTTACTACGAGGAGTCATTCTTCTATCCGATGTCTTATGAAGTGATATTTTCTGTCGATGTGCCTGGATCTGCCATGATCCCTTGGTTCCTTGGTTTAGGCGACCGCGCTCTCGTTGTCAAATAAAATATCCATAGGCTCGTTTACAGCTGGTACAACTCCAAGGTCTCCGATGAAGTTCTTCATCCATATCGTCTCCTTCGACGCTTCACTTGCTGCTATGTACTCTGATTCGCACGTTGAATCAGCTACAGTCTCCTGTTTGGAACTTTTCCAAGTTATTGCTCCTCTATTCAGGGTAAATACCCAGCCCAACTGAGAGTAGAAATTATCTCTGTCGGTTTGAAATCTAGCGTCACTATACCCTGTCACTCTTAAGTCATCACTCTCACCGAGGGTAAGGACCCAGTCCTTAGTCCTTCACAGGTACTTTAAAATATTCTTTACCGCAGTCTAGTGAGCTTTACCAGGATTCCCTTGATATATGCTGACCATGCTCAAAGCAAATTCCATATTAGGGTGAGTACAAGTCATAGCATACATGATCGAGCCAACTGCGGAAGCATATGGTACGCGACTCATCTCTGCTATCTCAGACTTTGTACTCGGACTCTGAGTCTTACTCAGTTTGGTATTGCTTTGGATAGGTAAGTCACGTTTCTTGTAATTCTCCATGTTGAAACGCTTCAACACCTTGTCCAAGTAGGTACTCTGACTAAGTCCTATTAGTATTTTACTCCTGTTTCTCAATATCCCTATCCCTAGAATATGTGCAGCTTCCCCGAGGTCCTTCATAGCCAAACACTTCCCAAGCCAGGACTTAACCTCCTGCAAGGTTGGAATGTCATTTCCTATGAGAAGTATGTCATCAACATACAACACCAGAAAGCTAACTATACTCCCAATAGCTTTGACATATACACATGACTCATCCTCACTTCTCGCAAATCCAAACTCTTTAACTTTCTCATCGAAACAAAGATCCCATCTGCGAGATGCTTGTTTCCATCCATAAATGGATTTCTCAAGTTTACACACTCTATTAGGGTACTTTTCATTGAAAAAACCCTATGTCTGACTCATGTAAACATCTTCTTCCAACTTCCCATTAAGGAAAGCGGTTTTGACATCCATTTGCCATATTTCATAATCATGAAATGCAGTTATGGCTAGCATAACCCTTATAGATTTAACCTTCGCTACTAGTGAGAAGGTCTCAACATAGTCAACTCCAAGAGTTTGAGTAAAGCCCTTCACAACCAATCATGTCTTAGAAGTGTGTACTTTCCCATCCATGTCGATCTTCTTCTTGAAGATCCATTTGCACCCGACCGTCTTACGACCTGGTACATTGTCAACCAAGTTCCAAACTTGATTGTCCTACATGGACTGAATCTCGTTGTCCATATCCTCTTTCCATTATGCAGACTCAGGGCCTTCCATGGCATCCTTGTAGTTATTAGGTCCATCCAAATTATCAGTGTACTATCACTGACAAACGTATCACCTTCAGTTGTTATATGAAAACCATATAACATAGGTGGAACACTAACTCTACTAGAATGTCTCAAAGGTACGGACTCGTCAATCAGCTCAATAGGAGTTTCCTCCTCGGGTTGAGCGCTAGTTTTTGAGGTTCCTTCATCACTTAACTCTTGAAGCTCTTCAAGGTTAATTTGTCTCCCACTTTCCTTTTGGCATATGATCTCTCTTTTGCGGAAACCCCCTCTCCTCGCAACGAAGACACCATTGTCACTCGGTCTATAGAAGAGATGTCCAAAGGACTTATGTGGGTAGCCGATGAAAATACATCACTCACTATGAGGTTCGAGCTTGTCGTGAGTCTCTCGTCTTAAGAAAGCCTCGCAACCCCAAACCTTTATATGTGCTAACGAGGGAACCTTCCATGTCCACATTTCATGAGGTGTTTTGGCAACCTTTTTAGTTGGGACTAGATTAAGGATATGGGCGGCAGTATCTAAGGCATACCCCCAGAATGAGATAGGTAATGAAGTTCGACTCATCATGGAACGAACCATGTCCAACAGGGTTCGGTTGCGCCTCTCAGCCACACCATTTAGCCGTGGTGTCCTAGATAGCGTCAATTATTAAAAAATTCCACATTCCTTAAGATAGTCATGGAACTCGATACTAAGATACTCACCACCTCGATCGGATCGGAGCATCTTTATCTTCTTGCCCAGCTGATTCTCCACTTCTTGCTTAAACTCTTTGAACTTTTCAAAGGTTTCTGACTTATGCTTGATTAAGTAGATATAGCCATATCTGTTGTAATCATTAGTAAAAGTCATATAGAAGTGGTTAGCATCCCTTGTGGCGGATCTAAAGGGTTCACACACATTGGTGTGTATGAGATCCAACAGACCCTCACCCCTTTCACAAGTATCAGTGAAGGGTGACTTGGTCATCTTTCCAAGCAAACAAGATTCACAAGTGTCATCCGACTTTAAGTCGAATGACTCCAAGACTCTATCCTTTTGAAGTTGGGTTGCGCTTCTTGTTGATATGTCCAAGACGACAATGCCACGAGGATGCCTTGTCCAAACGATTGGAAGAATCAATGTGTAATACATTATTTCCTAAGTTTTCTACAACCATCAAAGTTTTATATATACCATTACAAGGCAATGCTTTAAAATAAAATATACCATTATAAAAAGCATTAATAGAACCAATTTCATTATCAAATGAAAATCTAAAAACCTTGTTTATACAAAACTGGAAAGGAAATAATGCTTCTCGCCATGTTGGACGAGTAACAACAATTATTCAAATCTAATTTTAACCCACTACTAAGCAATAAAAAATAAACTCCAATCTTGGTGACAGGCGTCACTTTCCTATTCTCTATGATTAAGTTTATC
Source organism: Lactuca serriola (assembly GCF_051521515.1). Taxonomy (NCBI): domain Eukaryota; kingdom Viridiplantae; phylum Streptophyta; class Magnoliopsida; order Asterales; family Asteraceae; genus Lactuca; species Lactuca serriola. Next base: position 37,585,844 of record NC_136411.1, read on the forward strand.
TTTCCATGCTCCACATCCCTACTTCTTTTTAGTCCCTGCAAATCAGAACAAATGTGAAAACCACAACCTGTATCAAGGACCCAAAAATTATCATGTGATGAGTTATTAGAAAGAATAATGTAAATACCTACATGGGTGGGTTTTATCTTCGCATCCTTGATGTCTTGCAAGTATTTGTTGGAAAAGGTGTCTAAGCCCATAACTATAATTGATATGTACTTGACCCGATAGTAGCATGGTCCATTTGGGTTGCATTCATCAAAGCAATATGTTAGGAGGGATATTTGAGTAAGAGGTTAATTATGATTTATTAATATACTATATATATATAATATTAATTGAGGAATCATATTATTTAATTAGTATTAATCAAGAATTAGTTGAAGAATTAATTTAGTGATCAAAAGAGACTAATTAAAATGATACATATGAGTTGGGCTAAAGATCCATGGTTTGATTTGTGATGGGCTTATGGATTAATTCATGAAGTATTTATCCAAATCAAATGGATGGGCCATGGGATAATGTGTATGTTGGAATAGTGTCTAAGGCTGCAACTATATTACGCAAGTATTTGACCCGATTGTGCATGGTCCTTTTAGGTTGCCTTCACCATAGCAACTTGATAGGATGATTTATTATGAGAGAATAGATATTATTAATATATTATGAGAATGATATAAGGAATAATAATATTGTTATTTGATTAATATAAGTCATAGATTAATTAGTATTAATTTGGTGACTTAAAGAGATTAATTAAATAAGAGGGTATAAATTGTCAATTGTTTGATAGTTGCACTTTGGGCTGTAAATCCTTAAGGGATAGAGGTTGGACGAATTCTAGGGCTTGGGATAGCCTCAAATTCGTCCAAGGAATTATCTTGGAAAGTATTTGGATTGCTTTAAGGAAAGATTATCTAACTAGGGTTTAAGGGTGAAACCCTAGGAGCCTTACAAGTATAAATAGACCCCTAGGGTAAGGGAAATCGACATCTCTGCTAAAGCAAAGAAACCCTGGCCGATTTCTAATCCCTATCCTCTCTCTCAAATCATCCTCCTTGCTAGTTGGTGTTTGTAAGCCATTAGAGGAGTGACAATTGTGACTCTAGAGCTCCAAGACAACAAGATCAAACAAGAGATTCAAAGGTAAACTTCTAGATCTGTTTTTGTATTGTTCTTATACCTAATTAGTCATTAGAGGTCTTGGATTCAAAGCATGTTTAATTAGAGAAACCTAGATCCAAGCATTAGGGTTTGCATGTGCACATAGGAATGTTCATATGGCCAAAACCCATCAGTGGTATCAGAGACTAGATTGGTTTCTATTAAATTGTTGCTTGTTTGTTTGAATCTTACTTGCAAAATTCGAAATTTGTGTTTCTGAGTCATGGACTCGGCGAGTACCATAGTGGACTCGGCGAGTTGGCCTGACTCGGCGAGTCCGAGCGTCAGGAAGGGCCAAATTCGGGATTTTTTGATATTTATCTTATGGAAACTTGCCTTTATCATATTAGATCAACCCTAATCCGATTTTTTGATATATATGACTATAATCTTGATCTAATTAAAGATATTTATCAATTAATAAAATATTTAATTTCCTTATGTGATAATTATTAATTATTTTGATTAAATTGGTAAATTATTTTGCAAGAAATCCTTAAATAAATCAAATATGGATAATTATGGAATTAATTGTTAATTAAGATTATTTGTTATTTGATCCTCCATGTTTTTAAATGTTTAAAACTTGCCCTCAAGTTTTGAAATTTATGTTTTGAGATTAAAAGTTTTAATTTAGAAAATTTAAATTTCAAACCCTAGAATTTTACAAGTTTAAAATACAACCCTATACTAATATAATATTACAAGATTAATATATATATATATATATATATATATATATATATATATATATATATATATGTATAACTAAAATGCTAGTCTTACCGTTAGTAGGCCTCATTCACGAAGCCGATCTATAAGGTGGGTATAAGGTTGCGGTCTATAAAATGGCGCTTAATGGGTGTATACTCACACCCACCGCTTGCTTGATCGGTGGAGGGTCGTTAGCCGAATGGGTAGGATAGGGCAACCTCATCCTCTCATTAAAAGTATAATATGAAATACAAAAGTAACAACATGTTTTTTTAAATTTCCCAATCTTAGTTACTTTAGGAAAAGTGAATTGATGCAATCCCATGAAATTACACTTTGCACCCTTGCTAAGAAGTTAGTGGAGCGTGTGTGGTTTACCGGCACACTAATTGGTTCTAAGAAAAGGTGGCAAAGGGTGATTCATTGTTTATCATAGTTTGGTGGAGCGTGTGTGGTTTACCGGCACATCGAATAGGTAATCGTTACAATGAAGGCACCATGTGAATTTGCATGGTAATTCACACCTGCTTTGTGATCCTCGGTATCCCAGTCACAAACGAGAGGGGCATATCGAGATTTAAACATGCCATTGAAAAGTTTCAATGAATCTCATCTAAACATAGGAATTCTCAAATTCATTTAGAACTTAAAGTTAGGTTTTCATGGTGGAGAATTAGTGAATCGTCATTCATTTACCTTCAAATTGTTGGCATGTTAGATTACGGCATCCCTTTTCTAATATGTAAATATTGTTGTTGGATCCTAGCCCTAATTTTTCTTATTGGGTGATAATTAGGGATTCATATTCTAATCTATCTTTGTCCTTTCTATTTGTAGATGTCGAATGCGAACAACGCTGTTGCTAGTTCTTTCACATTAATGAGCCTTTGTCAAAAGGTCACTTTCGATGGGACGAACTTTAGCGAATGGATAAGATACATTCGCACAATTGCTCGCTACGAGGACAAGGAGTATGTCCTCGATGAGAAGCTCGAGAAAATCAATCATGAAATCGCTACTCCGGCTGAAATGACCGCTTTTGAAACTCACGAGCGAGATGCAACGAAGGTACATTGCATCATGATTGCCACTATGAACTCCGAATTCCAAAAGTCCTATGAGGACATGTACCCGTACGAGATGCATCAAGACTTATTGGAGAGATACCACCAAAACGCGAGACAAGAGCGTTATGAGATTTTCACTAACATGATTTCTGCTAAGATGGGTCATGGAGAGTCTCTTACCGTGCACCTGCAAAAGATGCAAAGGTATGTCGACCGTCTTCGCAAGTTGAATGTTGACTTTAGGGAAGACTTGGCGATCGACATGGTGCTTCACTATTTGCCTCCAAGCTACAATAAATTTAGGCTGACCTACCACATGAACAAAGAGGAGGTCACCCTAAGCAAACTCCAAGGTCTCTTGAGGGTCGCTGAGAGCAACTTCAAGGACAAGTCTGTTGCACCAACTCCCAATCCACCCGCTGCTCCTGTTTTGGCTATTGGACAAGGAAAGGGAAAGAAGAGGAAGGCTTCATCTAAGAACTATCTCAAGGTTAAAGCCCGAGATGGTGCCTCTTCTAGTGGGACCAAAGTTGATCCTGCTAAGACCTGCCCTAACCCAAAGGAGGCAGCGTGCCACCACTGCCATAAGATAGGACATTAGAAGAGTAGCTGCCCAGAGTACCTGCAAGCCATCAAGGAAGGAAAGATCAAGCCGTCTTTCGCATGTATATACACAATTAAATCTAATGATTCATCTCATGTTATTTCTTGGGTTCTTGATACCGGTTGTGGTTACCACATTTGTTCTAATGTGTAGGGACTAAGAAGAAATAAGGATGTGGAGCATGGAAGGATTAATCTAATCATGGAGAACAGAAGATCGTCGCCTGTGACCAAGATTGGAGTGTATTCTTTAGTGCTTAGGAATGGTTTAAGTTTAGATTTGAACAATTGTTGTTATTCGCCAAAAATGGCTAGAAACATCATTTCATTTCATGGTTTGTTTAGACAAGGTTTTAGATTTTCTTTTAATAATGAGAATGGTTCTATTTTGGCTTATCTAAATGGTGTCTTTTATTTTGAAGCAATACCGTGTAATGGAATTTATGAAACTGTTATGATTGTTGATAACTTAGGAAATGATGTTTTGAACATAGATTCTTCCAATAGTATGGATAGAGCATCCTTGTGGCATTGTCGTCTTGGACATGTCAACAAGAAGCGCATAGCCCAACTCCAAAAGGATGGAGTGTTGGAGTCATTCGACCTTAGGTAAGATGACACATGTGAATCTTGTTTGCTTGGAAAGATGACTAAGTCACCCTTCGCTGGTTCTTGCGAAAGGGGTAAGGGTCTATTGGACCTAATACATACCGATGTATGTGGACCGTTTAGATCAACCACGAAGGATGGGAACCGCTTCTACGTGACTTTTACCGATGACTATAGTAGATATGGGTATATCTATTTAATCAAGCAAAAGTCAGAAACTTTTGAAAAGTTCAAAGATTTCAAGAATGAAGTGGAGAATCAATTGGGCAGGAAAATCAAGATGCTTTGATCCGATCGAGGAGGAGAGTACCTAAGTCTTGAATTCCACGATTATCTCAAGGAGTGTGGAATAGTTTCACAATTGACGCCTCCTAGGACACCGCAGTTAAATGGTGTGGCAGAAAGGCGTAATCGAACCTTATTGGATATGGTTCGCTCTATGATGATTCGTGCTTCACTATCAATCTCTTTTTGGGGGTATTCCTTAGAGATTGCCGCCCATATCCTTAACCGAGTCCCTACTAAGAAGGTTGCCAAAACACCTCACGAGATGTGGATAGGGAAAGCTCCCTCGTTGGCACATATCAAGGTTTGGGGTTGGGAGGCTTTCGTAAGACGAGATACTCACGACAAGTTTGAACCTCGTAGTGAGCGATGTATTTTCATCGGCTACCCGCAGAAATCCTTTGGATATCTCTTCTATAGACCGAAGGACAATGTTGTCTTTGTTGCGAGGGGAGGAGTTTTCCGAGAGCGAGAACTCATAGGCCAAGGAGACAGTGGGAGGCAAATCGAGCTTGAAGAGATTCAAGAGTCGATAGATGAAGGAACCTATACCGCTGGCACTCAACCCGAGGAGGAAACTCCGGTTGAACCGATTGACGAGTCCTTACCTCTTAGACGTTCCGAAAGAGTTAGAGTTCAACCCTAGTTTTATGGTTTTCATATTACTACCGAAGGGGACACGTATATTAGTGATGGTACACTAATAAACCTTGATGAACCTAATAGCTATAAGGAAGCCATGGCAGGCCCGAAGTCTGCGAAATAGAAAGAGGCAATGGATAGCGAGATCCAATCCATGTATGATAACCAAGTTTGGAATTTGGTTGATAATGTGCCCGGACGTAAGACCGTTGGGTGCAAATGGATCTTCAAGAAGAAGACTGACGTGGATGGAAACGTACACACATATAAAGCGCGATTGGTCGCGAAGGGCTTTACTCAAACTCCCGGAGTTGACTATGACGAGACCTTCTCACCAGTTGCGAAGATAAAATCTATTAGAGTGATGCTAGCTATTGCCGCATTTCATGATTATGAGATTTGGCAAATGGATGTCAAGACCGCTTTCCTTAACAGGAAGTTGGCTGAGGATGTTTACATGGCTCAGCCAGAAGGGTTTGTGGATCCGAAGCATCCGAATAGAGTGTGTAATCTTGAGAAGTCCATTTATGGAATTAAGCAAGCATCTCGCAGATGGAATCTTTTCTTTGATGAGAAAGTCAAAGAGTTTGGATTTGTACGAAGCAAAGATGAATCGTGTGTATATGTCAAAGCCAGTGGGAGCATAGTTAGCTTTCTAGTTTTGTATGTCGATGACATACTACTCATAGGAAACGACGTCCCGACTCTGCAGGAAGTTAAGTCATGGCTCGGGAAGTGCTTCGCTATGAAGGACCTCGGAGAGGCTTCCTATATTTTGGGAATAAGGATAGTAAAAGAAAGAAGTAAGAGACTAATAGGACTTAGTCAGAACACTTACTTAGAGAAAGTACTAAAACGTTTTAGTATGGAAAACTTGAAGAAGGGAGAATTATCGATACTCGCCCTGATGTAGCCTTTGCTTTGAGCATGGTTAGTAGATATCAAGGGAATCCTGGCAGAGCCCATTGGATTGCGGTGAAGAATATCCTTAAGTACCTTCGGAGGACGAAGGAATGGTTCTTAGTCCTCGGAGGGAGTGATGACTTGAAGGTGCGAGGGTATAGTGACGCCAGCTTTCAGACCGACAGGGACAACTACCGTTCACAGTCGAGCTGGGTCTTTACCCTGAATGGAGGAGCAATGACTTGGAAAAGTTCCAAGCAGGAAACCGTAGCTGATTCAACGTGTGAATCAGAGTACATTGCAGCAAGCGAAGCGTCGAAGGAGGCGATATGGTTGAAGAACTTCATTGGTGACCTTGGAGTTGTACCTTCCATAAAGGAGCCCATGGAGATTTTCTGTGATAATGAAGGAGCGGTTGCCTTAACCAAGGAACCGAGAGATCATGGTAGATCTCGACACATTGACAGAAAATATCACTTTATTAGACATCGTGTAGAAGAAGGACAACTCGTAGTGAAGAGCATATCATTAGAAGATAACCCAGCAGATCCACTTATGAAGGGACTGAGTAGGGTTAAGCACTTGCAGCATGCTATGAGTATTGGGCTGAAGGATGATATTAGCATAGATTAGATAGTATTAGAAACGTGTAATAGATAAATGTAATTAACATTTGATGATTAAATAAAGGAGTTTTATTTATGAGTAATGTTACTGTCTTATGTTAATTGTTTAACTATTGTTTCTCTTTGCATGTTTTGACTTCCAGAATAATTGAGTTTATTAAGAATAATCGAATTATTCAAATTGTCCACAATCGTTCATATGTTGGAAGTAGATATGAATGAAGATTGTCATGAATTGGTGTGTAGATTGTCTAAATGGTTTTAGACATAGCAAAGGGTTGCTGCAACGTTCATGAGTGCTTATGAACTAGTTTTGAGCATTAGAACAAACCCGCGCTTGCTGGAATCACCTTATGGAATATGATATAAAAGGGTGATAGCAAGACGATAATATCATATAGTCTTAAAACCTAGATATATGGTTTGTTATTTGTTAATTGGTTGTACATTGATAATGCGAAAACGCATCAGTAACTCGGTGTTACAAAACGCATTGTTGTGTATAGTTGATTAATGAATAAGTAAATGCATATAAGTCGAAGTTTATCTGTTACTTTTATCCCAAGAGGGTAAAAGCGATATCTCGGCCGCTCGATGATTTGATTTGACTTATGTGTCGGGACCGGTCAGAACTAAATTGATGTGTTCAATTAAGTTCTATGTCAAATAAATCAGAGATCGAGAAACCTAAATGCTTGACTAATCATTCCATAGAATTGTCAGCATGATATCTAACAGAGGACTGTACGATCCCTTATCTAAAGGACAAGATTGATTAGATCAGAGTTTGACAGCATCTTTGAGAGCTATGATTGCAAATCGAATTGTACTTGTGCATATAGTTACTAGACTTATCCAAGTGGGAGACTGTTGGAATAGTGTCTAAGGCTGCAACTATATTAGGCAAGTATTTGACCCGATTGTGCATGGTCCTTTTGGGTTGCCTTCACCATAGCAACTTGATAGGATGATTTATTATGAGAGAATAGATATTATTAATATATTATGAGAATGATATAAGGAATAATAATATTGTTATTTGATTAATATAAGTCATAGATTAATTAGTATTAATTTGGTGACTTAAAGAGATTAATTAAATAAGAGGGTATAAACTGTCAATTGTTTTATAGTTGCACTTTGGGCTGTAAATCCTTAAGGGATAGAGGTTGGATGAATTCTAGGGCTTAGGATAGCCTCAAATTCTTCCAAGGTATTATCTTGGAAAGGATTTGGATTGCTTTAAGGAAAGATTAAAGGAAAGATTATCCGACTAGGGTTTAAGGGTGAAACCCTAGGAGCCTTACAAGTATAAATAGACCCCTAGGGTAAGGGAAATCGACATCTCTGCTAAAGCAAAGAAACCCTGGCGGATTTCTAATCCCTCTCCTCTCTCTCAAATCATCCTCCTTGCTAGTTGGTGTTTGTAAGCCATTAGAGGAGTGACAATTGTGACTCTAGAGCTCCAAGACACCAAGATCAAACAAGAGATTCAAAGGTAAACTTCTAGATCTGTTTTTGTATTGTTCTTATACCTAATTAGTCATTAGAAGTCTTGGATTCAAAGCATGTTTAATTAGAGAAACCTAGATCCAAGCATTAGGGTTTGCATGTGCACATAGGAATGTTCACATGGCCAAAACCCATCAGTGTATGGATTTGGGTTACACATGACCCTTGATATTCTACACACACACACACACACACATATATATATATATATATATATATATATATATATATATATATAAAAGCTTGAAATCGGTTACACGTTGCTTTCCAAGAAGTAGAATCCGATTTCTAGTCTCCTAAATCTCTCTCATATCCAACCTAATTGTTCTTGGTGTTTTGTGATTCCATTTTAGGCATCCCACTATTGGTGCTAAGCTTTCTTGAGGCCAAGTTATTCAAACTACTACACAAGGTAATATTCTAACTAGTTTTTATGATCCAAATATCACCTTGCATGCTAGTTTAGGCTTCATGCTTTGGAAAAATTTTATTGCATGTATAATTAGATAAACCTTAGATCCAAAGCATTACGGTTTTATGTGCACCATAGGAATGTTAGAGTACATAAAAACCAACAGTGGTATCAGAGCCTTGGTTGTTTTTCTATTGTATTGATGCAATAGTGTAATTTTCAAAGCTGAAAAACTGCAAAATTGGATTCTGCCAGGGCCTACTCGACGAGTCCATATATGAACTCAACGAGTCCATATATGAACTCAACGAGTCCATATATGAACTCAACGAGTGCATATATGAACTCAACGAGTCCATATATGAACTCAACGAGTAGGTGTCTTATGATGATGAAGTCATTGAGTTCATAAGTGCACTCGACGAGTTGGACTGTCTGTGAGCAAAATTTTCGAGTTTTTGACCTGTTTTGGATTAGGAACATTACCACAAACTGTTTTGGTTCATAAAATTTAATTTTAATGATATGGTAATATTAATCCCTATCTAATAACATGATGTTTGTCAAATTCTAAGATAACTGCTTGATTTTTGGTAAATGCTAGTTATTTGTAAAATTTGAAGTTATCATGAAACATGAACAAATTAGGTCAAGTTGGTAAACAATCATCCTATCATAATTGGATTAGTTAATTTGATATATGTGTGTTCTTGATTAAGTTTCATAACTTGTCCTCAAGTCATGGAATATGAAAAGTCTTTATTTATGAAACCATTAACTAATGTAAGTTATAGAATTCTAAGAGTCTTGGAAGGTTTTATAACTTGTACATAAATTTGGAATTGGAAAGGTATCATTCATGGAACATAAAATTTCATAAGTTATGAATTTCAAAAGTCTTGAAAAGTTACAAAACTTTCCCTCAAGTTTTGGAACTTGAAAAGTCACATTAATGAAACTTTAATTCCAAACCCTTGAATTTTAAAAGTTTAAAATTCAACCCTTATGCTATTATAAGATTAACGTTTAATACTTACATATATGTATAAGAAAACTCATTCTTACCGTTAGTAGGCCTCATTCACGAAGCCAATCTATAAGGGGGTATAAGGTTACTGCTTATAAAATGGTGGTTTAATAAGTGTCCACTCTCACCCACCGCTTCCTTGACTGGTGGAGGGTCGTTAGCCGAACGGGTAGGTTAGGAAACTAATTCTCATTAATAAGTATAATGAAAATTATTAAAGTAACTAAACTTTTATAAATTCTCAATCTTAGTTACTTTGGGAAAAATGTGAAAATGGTGCTATTCCATGAAATTGCACTTTGCACCTTGTTAAGTTGTTAGTGGAGCATGTGTGGTTAACCGACACACTAATTTGGGACTGATAATGTGTGGAAAAGGGTAGCTTGGTGTTAATCAGGGATCATTGGAGCATGTGTGGTTAACCGTCACATTGATCGGGTGATTTTTAACATCGAGAGTACTAAGCTAATTTGCATGGTTATTCATACCTTGTTTGTGATCCTCGGTGTCCCAGTCACAAACTTGTAGGGAAAAATCGAGATTTAAACAATCCATTGAAAAAGTTCAATGAATCTCAAAAGAATCTAGGAATTTCTGTGAGAACAAGAATGATTTGATGAGCAGGGACAAGGTTTAAAAACTCAAACCTTGAGTGAATGCTTAAGATCAATGTCTGCTTGCTAATAAATGTTCTAGTGTAGCCTGGATAGACCAGTAAAGTTTGAGTTAATGCTTTCAACAAGTGATCAAGCAATAAATGAAGAATCAGAATAAAGATCAAAGTAAAGTTAATAAATGAAGAACAAGAAGAATGTTTGAAAGAATATTCAGAAAGATGAAGTAACTTGAAAGTGCTAAGAGTTTTGAATAATCCGTCTATCTATGATTTGATATTGAATGCTCCTATAAGTAGGAGTACAAGAAACATAGTACTAACCAATTACATACATAGGACTGGATAAGAGAGTAACATCTAACACTCTGAATATCCGATTTGACTAAAGAGAAAGTCCTATGACTGGTTAAATCAAACTAAAGACAAATTACATTAAATACAACAAGACAAAATATTGATCTCGGAACAGAAAACATTCCAGAATTAAACATCCATTCCGGAATGCCTTTACTGTTAATCTCCTTATTACCGAAAAATCTTTAAGTCCAGACACAAACTGATTCCGGACCAATGTTCACTTCGGACCACCAGCTGACTTCGGAATGATATTGGGACTTAGGATTGCTAAAGGTTCACTTTCAGGTTCCAACAATCTCCCCCTAAGTGAACTAAGCAATCAAGTTAGCTTAGATAGCTTCTTCCTTGATGAATGTGTAGGCTCTGAACAACCATTCTCAAACTTCAATGTACCAAGATAGCTAACTCGCAAACTTTGCTTCAACATGCTTTAGAGCTTCAGATTTGGTCGCACGGCTGATGAACTTTTTGAGAGATTTTGTAGGAACCAGGTTTTTGTCAAGGACTCGTAAAAAGTCTTTCTTGTTTGTCTTCTTAGTCTTGTAAACAAACCCTAGAACCGAATCATCAATAGGGCCTTCGGCTAATAGTTCCGCTTCCGAAAGCACATACTCTATCTTGGCCACAAAGTTTTCGGTTCCGAACAATTGAGCCAACTCATAGTCACATCGACTGAATTCCGCGACATAGTCTTTGAGGAAGCTCAGTGCTGCATGATAAGCACCCATATTGATATCATCTCTTTGAAGTCCTCGGAAGTGATCGGCTAAGGTCAGAATGTCGTTCGGATTCATCGCCGGAAAATCAACATCAGTGATGGTTTGATAGAATGGCTTGTTTCTGACAACATGGTATCGGAAGAGTGGACAGTTAAGTTCAAACTTGGTGAGGACTTTTCTTCCGTACCCAAAAATTTTAGTAATCTTCTTCCTCGTCCATACTTCCATAAGAGGAAGTGCATTCATGTCATAGAATTTTTTTGAGCCTTTCACACTCTGTCCGGATGGTGACCTCCGGATTGTCGTTGGGATGGAAAGGAGAAAACTTAATGTAAAATTTGCTAAAGGGTGAGAGAGGAAGATCTAGCTGTTCGAAATCATCGGAAGGAATGTCATGGTACATAAAAGGTACTAAGTCGACATCCTTAAGAATGCCTTCACAGAAAAGAGGAGAAATGCCACACATCAGATTAGGGTTGTCTTTGAGTGATTGAATCCGGATGCTGTCCCCTAGAGCCTTGTTGATTTCTTCCTGAGACCATCCAAGTTTTTGCTTTGGAGGAGGTCCGGAATTCGTGATGGACTTCTTGCCTTTGTCTTTGTTTTTATTTAGGATTGAGATGACATGCAACATGTTCTCATCCACAGTGATCTTAGGAGGGGAGGATGGAAGAGGTTCTTCCAGAATGACATCTGGGGTCCGGAGACGAGAACCTTCATCAATTGGAGTGATTTTCGGCTCCAGAATGGAAGGTGTGGCTCGGAACGCTTGAGTAGTGAGGAAGGATTTGGCCTTGGCTATTTGAATACCTCTTTATAGAACATCCGATAATGAAGATGGCCATGAAACTGCTGACCAAATTTGTTTCTCTTCCTCAGTTAATTACTTAGGAAAAAGGTTCCAAGGAGCTCCAATATCCAGAACTCCCTTGGTGACATATTTCTCTTCATCACTATCTTCATCATCATCAAAGCTGCTTCCTAGAAGTCTAAAAACAACTTGGACTTCATCATCGGAATTTAAATCTTCATCCTGGAGTTGAAAAACCGAGGCAGGCTTCCATGGTTGACTCGAAACTTCTCCCCCTCTTGCATCGGTGGCTTTCGGAACCGGTGCAAGTAGCAATGAGTCCTTAAAATCATCAAACTTGGTGAACACCTTTTGAAGACCGGTTTTGAGTTGACGAGTAAGCGCATCGTAAGCTTCAGAAGTTGGCGCTTAGGAGGAGAGATGATCAAATAGATGTCCAAGGATCGCAAGCATCTCATCGAACTTGCGATTCGGAACATCAACAAGATTCCAGGTGGAGCGGAGCGGTTTGATGAGTACTTGCTATATGATCAGATTCATTTCATCCTTCTTTTTAATTTCCTTTTCCAACCTTTGAATCTGTTTTTCATGGAGAACATGAGTCTTTTTGATGAGATCGTTTGTAGCATCTACCAAATCATCAAGAACCTTGAGCATAGTAGTGATGGTGTCGAGATAATACTCAACTGAAGCATCATACTTCGCTTCAACTTCTTCGATTGAATGCGTGAGCCAGATGGAGATAAGTTGATCTAATTGAGCTTCCCTTTCATCACGGAAGATCCGGACTGAGTAGATAGGGACAGGAGAACGGCGTCAAGCTTGGAGTCCAGTCCGGACACCTTCTCATCAATTTGGGTGTTAAGCTCGGCCACAGAAGTTTCAAGAAATGTAACCTTCTTCATTGTGTTCGAAACATTGGATTGGATATCCAATAGGGAAAACGGATCTATGTGGTTTCCGGCTGAGGATCCGTTGTCTAATTTGAAGGGGACGAGGAGTGCGTTTTTGAGATTCCAAAGTGATTGGAGTGACAGAAGGTCTGGGTTTGTTGGTGGCATCATCATGAAGCTTTTGTGTTGATTCAGATTCATGCTGAGTAGAGGAGGAGGATCCAAAATTAAATGTTGGCTTTGATGAAGATGACATTGAGTGAAGTTGTACAGAGGAAAATAGGTTGGCATCAGCAACACATGCAACATCGGTGGTCAGTAGAACTTCTTCGGAAATCTCATCGTCCGAAGCTGGAGGAGGAGACTTTGGAGTTTCTCTGGATGTGAACTCTAAATCAACTAACTCATCAGTAGGAGAGACATAGGGCAAGTTGCTTTGCATGACTCTCTTCTTCATGGAAATAAGGGTGGATTCCACTTACGATCCGATGAGTTTTGGATGCCAAGTGTGTGCCCTGTTCACATAATCTTCCCACAAAGGATCTTTAACACCTGGTCGTCCTGTACCCTTTCTGGGTATCAGACCAGTTGCGACACCGGAGGTTAGAGGGACAACTCCAACCTCGGAATGATTGGGGTCCGGAATAGGGGTTTCCGAGTGTGTGCGTGTAGAAACAAGTGGGATATCAAATTTGACGCGCGAGTGTGTTTCAGGGGCAAGGAACTTTGGTCAATACCGGCATCACCTTTTTGGGAAGGTGAGGGTGGATTATGTGCCGACTCCCCATGTGTGTGTGCCTGTGTTTTTAAAACACCGAGGAGTACCTCGGATGAGTGGGCAGGAGGGGTGTTTGGACGGCCAGAGTCAGTTGGAATGTCCTTAGCACTTTCCTGTTGAGAGGAAGAGCCAACTTTGGTTCTATTTTGAGGCTTTGACTTAGAAGGAGAAGTCGTCCGCTTGGCGGACTTCTTGGTTTTATTAGGTCCGGATGATGTTGGCTTGGCCACTTCCGGAGTGGGCTGAATGGGGACATGGGTAGACTATGTTGGGTCGAACACAGTTGAAGTCTCAAGATGGTTTTGTAAATGAATAGATCTGGAAGGGATAAGGTCCAACATGTGTTGAGGTAACCTCTGGACAGGACCAAAAGAAGATTGGTCCAGAATTCTATTGGATTTAACTACTTTGAAAGAAACGCATGCCTCTGGAGGAATCGTATTAACATGAAGAGGTTCGAAAAGTTCCTTGAAGAGTTGCTGAATCGTCAAAGCCCAGAACCTGGGGCTTGAAATCTCATTCTCTTTTCTCTTGATGGAAAACTTATAGAAGTCTTGCCATAGCACCTCCGGAAGATCAACTGCGTTGCTTCATCCGGAGTAGATACTGTAGACGACATGAATCCAATCTTTTCTCAATGTGTCCGTTCCCCCGTGCTTTCCGGATAACCCGCGGACGATGAAATGCATCAACATTGTCCATAAACTAGAGACAACAGATTTTTTTGAAATTATTGGCGTTGTAATCCTCGATGTACCCACTGTGGTTCAAGAACTGTTGGAATTCTTCTGCACTTGGTTCTTGTACTTTGAAACCCTTTGGGTTTGGTTTCACACTGATTTCCCTAAGGAATGTAGATTTGTAGGTGGGCACTATTCTATTGCCAATGATCTTTGTTTCCAGAACATTGTCTTTGACTTTGATTCTGCTGAAGGCTCTGTGAAGATGATGAAGTGGGAGAGGTGGTTCAGGGACTTTGGTGAGAGGGATGGAGATGGGATGGTTTGCCATAAACTTGAACATGAATCTGATGGATTCATCGTAATCCATAGGGTTTAGTGAAAACGCTTAGGTTGTGTTCCTGAAAAAGGCTTACGTAATGTCGATGATGATGATCCCTTGGGTGGGTTTTTCTTGGAAATCGATTTCTTGGGTGTGGTGGAAGTTACAACAACCTTTTGGGATGATGATTGGGATGCCATTGATGAGTAGTTATGAATGCTTTAAGAACACAAAGAACACAAAGAGAATTTGAAGATTTGGAGGTTGTGCGCGTAAAGAGGTAAAGAGGGGGGGGGGGGGGTCAGAGGGGTTTATATAGGTAAGTGAAATGGATCGGATTAAAGAAGGTAATGATGAGTATTCGAAGCCAAAATGGGTTGCATTAAATGAGTAACCGTTTTTGGGGGTGAATTGACATGGGAAGAGAAAGGTAGGGTTGTTTGTAGCTTGAAATGGAAAACCCAAACGATGATTCGATGGTTGCTTTTAGGGGACGTGCGATCATGGCACGAATTTCAAGGAAGATAAGGATCCTCTTATGTTAGCATTTTAAAGAGAACGTTTCACCTTATTGACTCTTGGTTTCTGAAAGATCGATTCCGGATGGTTTGAAATCCGGAGAGAAAAAGGTTGAGTTCCGGATAGAAAATTTAAAAAGATGGCCCAGAATGAGATCAGTCCAGAGTGAAGCTTGGAATTTTGGAGTCAAAAAGTTTGTGATTCCAGAGTCAAAAATTGTTTGTGATTCCGGTGCAAAATTCCGAAATAACGATTTTAAGTTCCGGAGTGAAAGATTGAAAATTTTTCCAGAAAATGAGTTGTAAGACATTCCGAAACAACATTTGAGAAAACTTCCAGAGTGAATTTTGAAAATTCTGAAGTGTAGAATGTGATACCTTTCTGGAGTGGAATTCCGGAATGCCATTATGAAGTATATTCCGAGATGCAAAAAGTGATCAAGATGTCAATGTGGACTTAGAACAACAAATGATCAGAACGAGTTGTACAACTCAAGATTCAAGTAATGGTTAGAAATAAAGAGAATTAAAATGATCCTATGTATTCTGAGATAAAAAATATTATTAAGATCGGAACCAATTTTCTGTCAAATAATTCCATCAAAGAGAACAAGTCTCTTGAAAGAACTGAGGATTTGGCATCATAATATCCATCTTGTTCATAAAACCATTGAACTTGGTTTCGTCTAATGCCTTGGTAAAGACATCAGCAATCTCATCGTAAGATGGAACAAAAATGAGTTCAATGTTGCCATTTAAAACATGGTCTTTTATAAAATGGTACCGTATGTCAATATGCTTCGTCATGGAGTGTTGAATTGGATTTTGTGAAATTGCAATGGCACTTTGAGAATCACAATAGATAGGAATGCGGTGAAAACGATAACCATAATCCAAGAGTTGAGATTTCATCCATAGAACTTGAGAGGTACAATTGGCAGCAGCAATGTATTCTGCTTCGGCTGTAGAAAGTGCAATGCAGTTCTGTTTCTTGGATGACCACCTAAAAATTGACAGCCACCTGATGTTCTATCAATTTGAAGACCACAATAGTTTGAATCTGAATATGCTTGAAGTAGGAAGCTCTCGTTTGCTGGGTAGCAGATTCTGAAACTCTTTGTACCTTTGAGGTATCAGAATATTTGTTTCACAGCAAGAGATGAGACATCTTTGGGTTGACTTGAAATCTGGCACACAAACATGTTGCAAACATAATGTCTGGATGACTTGCTGTAAGATAGAGCAGTGATCCAATCATTCCTCTGTACTTCTTTTCATCAACTGCTACACCGGAAGGGTTGGCAAAGATCTTGTGTCCGAAACCCATTGGTACCTTCGATGAGGCACGGTTGTCCATTGAGTACTTTTTGAGGAGTTCCGAAATGTACTTCTCTTGGTGAATGAAAATTCCTCTGTTAGTTTGTTTGACCTGAAGACCAAGAAAGAAGCT
The DNA here is from genome assembly GCF_051521515.1 of Lactuca serriola. Classification (NCBI taxonomy): domain Eukaryota; kingdom Viridiplantae; phylum Streptophyta; class Magnoliopsida; order Asterales; family Asteraceae; genus Lactuca; species Lactuca serriola. The sequence goes on from NC_136411.1 coordinate 37,602,555, forward strand.
TAACTCCCGATTGATGCTCATTTGGAATCGATTGATCATTAGTTTAGCAAAGTTAGTAACCATAGATGAATCCGTAGATCCAAAAATGATGTCATCCACATAGATTTGAACCATCATGAGATGCTTTCCATTCGACCTTCGGAACAGGGTAGGATCTAGAATTCCTCTTTGGAAACCGGAGTGTTTGAGAAAGTCAGTGAGGGTCTCGTAACATGTTCGAGGAGCTTGCTTTAGGCCGTAGACAGCTTTCCGGAGTTTGTAACAGTAGCTTAGAAAAGAGAGATTTACAAAACCGGGGGTTGTTGAAGATATACTTCAGTGTCAAGAAAGATTCTGATTTCTTCTAGACGTGCAACAGGAGCAAAGGTTTCATTGTAGTCGAGGTCTTCGATCTGAGTAAATCCTTTAGCCACCAATCTTGCTTTATTTCGAATAATAACTCATGCATCATCTAACTTGTTGTGAAACACCCATCTAGTACCATGCTCGAGGAGCTTGCTTTAGGCCGTAGACAGCTTTATAGAGTTTGTAACAGTAGCTCGGAAAAGAGAGATTAACAAAACGGGGGGGGGGGGGGTGTTGAAGATATACTTCAGTTTCAAGTTCACCATTAATAAAAGCACTCTTAACGTCCATTTGGTATACTTTGAAGCCTTTATGAGCAGCATAAGCAAGAAAGATTCTGATGGCTTCTAGACGTGCAACTGGAGCAAAGGTCTCATCATAGTCGAGGCCTTCGATCTGAGTAAATCCTTTAGCCACCAATCTTTCTTTCTTTCGACTAATAACTCATGCATCATCTAACTTGTTGCAAAACACCCATCTAGTACCAACAATAGGGTGATCTGAAGGAGGAGGCACAGGAGTCCATGCTTCATTTCTATCGAATTCTGCCAATTCTTCGTGCATGGCTGTAATCCAGTCAGCATGCTCTAATGCTTCCTTGATGGATTTGGGTTCAACCATAAATATAAATGCCCAGAAATGACATTCATTTTGAACACGTGCAACAGATCGAGTTTGAACACCAACATTAGGGTTTCCAATAACTTGGTTGGGAGGATGATCCTTGGTCGAAGCATGTAACCTTGGAAGTTCTTGAGTAATATACGATCCAATATCAACAATGGGATTGAGTTTCTCCCCCTGAATGGTTTCAACTTGTGGAAGATGCTCCCCCTGAACTTCTTAACCGGAGAGGTTGACATTATCATCAGAACGGAACTCAAAGAAATTTTCGTTTTCATCAATGTTGATAGGATTGGAGTCATCAAAGTTGGCAGTTGCATGTAGGAATCCATCTACATTTAATTCAAGTGAGGGTTGAGCATTCTCCCCCTCAACCTAAGAAGGTTGAAACGGTTCGGAATCAAATAGAGAGAGACTAGGGAGAGGACTGGAGACATTTTGAGAAACAGGAGCTTCCGAAGGAGAGAGTTGCCTTGTTCGAGATTCCAAATCAAGGGCAGTTTCGGAGGGTCCAAAGAGAGTATCAAAGTCGACTTCAAGAATAGTTTGTGGGTTCGTACATCCTAGCGGTGGAGCATCGGACTCCATAATGTGTGTTGTAACATGAGCAGGGACAGAATTCCAAGCGAAGTTGTCATCAAATGTAACAAAAAATCTTTCTTCTAGAACACGAGTTCTCCGATTAAGAACTCTGTAAGCCTTTGATTTAGAAGAGTACCCAAGGAAGATGGCTTCATCAGCTTTATGTTGGAACTTGGTAAGCTGATCACGGTTGTTCTTGATGAAGCATCTGCATCCGAAAACATGAAGAAACGAGATTGTTGGCTTCCGACCATTCATAGCTTTGTATGGTGTGATGTTGAGGCGTCGATTGATGATACTCTGATTTTGAGTGAAGCATGTAGTTAATATGGCTTCAGCCTAGAGATAGAGTGGTATATTTGCGAAATTTAGCATTGATCGAGCAGCTTCAAGAAGAGTTTTATTGCATCTTTCAACTACACTGTTCTGTTGTGGAGTGTAGGGAGCTGAGAAGTTGTGGTCAATTCCTTTCTCAGTGAGGAATTTCTCAATGGTTGAATTAGTGAATTCTGAGCCATTGTCACTTCAGATTCTCTTAACTGGGAGTTTGATAAGAACTTCTATTCCTTTGATAAAATTGATGAGCTCAGAGGCTATTTCAGATTTCAGCCTTAGGAAGAAGACTCAAGTGAACCTTGTAAAGTCATCAACAATCACAATAATTTATTTCTTATGATGAAGACTTTCTATAGTGGATGGTCCACAAAGAACAATATGTAGAAGCTCCAATGGTTCCGAGATTGATTTTTCGATGATAACAAGATGACCCTTCTTCGATTGCTTTCCACACTCACAAGCAGGACATAAATGATGACTTTAAAATTTGAGAAGAGGTGAACCTCTCACCATTTCACCGAATACGAGATCATTCATGTAGCGAAAGTTTAGATGAGCGAGCCTTTGGTGCCATAACCAATTGATGTTAGGAATGGCTTTGGATAGAAGACAAAGTTGCGACTTTCCATTAATCATGTTGATGTCGAGAGGGTAAATGTTCTTATTGCGATTTGACTTGATTAAACACTCTTTTCGGTCTTTAGTCATTACATAACTATGTTTCTTACAAAATTCAACACGTCGGTGTGAATCAGTGAGTTGAGCAACACTTATTAAATTATGTTTCGGATCAGCTACATAAGGCACATTTGAGATAGAGAAGTTTCTATTGGTGAGAATTTCGTAACCAAGAATTTGAGAATTGGAGATGTTGTCATACGTCACATAACCAACATTTGGAGAAAGCTTGAGATCCCGCAAAAAATCTTTCTGCCCTGTCATGTGCATGGAGCAAGCACTGTCAATATACCATATTGTTTCTTGCTCCGAAGCACAAAGTGCCTGCAAAATTAGTGAATGGTGGAGTTTTTAGGTTCCGAGTTAGGTTTTGGGACATAGGCACAGGCTTTGAACTTTGATTGTGACTTCGGAACAACTTTGTGTTTTCTCTTGGTATTTTTTGAGTTCTTCAGAAAAAGACAGAAGGTCAATGTCTTTTCATCTATCCAGTAGTCATATTCAATGACTTGTGGGCTGCAAACAATTTTCTTCAAACCATTGACTTCCGGAGCGTTGGAAACACTTGTAACCTCTAGAATTGTTGTTTCATCAATGTAAGATTTGATTTTCCACACAAGATTTTGCTTTGAAGATTTTGAAAAAAAAATTTCTTATCAATTTTTTATTTGCTTGATGACACATTGGTTTTTGAAAGATTGGGTTTAAAAATTGTTCCATCAAATTTAGCAATGAAAACAGATGAAACAATCCGAGGAGAAGTGTTTTGGACAGTCATGGCATTCACACGAGATTTAGGCTGAGTAGTACTGACTACTTTCTTGGGTTCTAGAGGACTAAGAGAATCAAAAGGTCTCTTGAGGGTTTTAGTGGGTGTGAAGGAGTTTTGACTATGGGTTGATGAATGAGAATTCCGAGAAACACTCTTTTTGGAGTTTTCAAGGAATCTTGAATTTTGTCTAGTCTTAACTTCCTTCTTATGTGCATTTCGAGCTTCCACTTTTGGATCCACTATATGCTTCCTATTCAATGTTGGCTTTATTTTGGACTGAGATGTGGGTTTTGAAGTCTGTCCTACTGAAGGATTGTTGAACACAGGCTTAATGGGAACCAAATTTGTTTTTGAAATAACTTGTGGTTCAGAATCACATGAGATTGTCTCATCGACTTCACTATCTTAGGATGCCCAAACATACTCTGATGGTTCAGACGAGGTTGATTCCGGAAAAATTTCCTCAACAACACAATTGTTGGGACGGCCAAAGTTCAGATTTTGAACAACAAACTTTTGAGTGCTAGAGGTCTGATTCAGGTCCAGGTTTATTAGAGGTGGAAATTGCATGGAATCGGGACTCTTAACAACTATGGGTTGAAACTCAGGAATTAAGGACGCAAAGTGGTATGTGGTCTCATGAAGAGGTGACAATGGAGAAACAGGTGTGTCCGAATGTTTGATATTCGGAACCTCTCCCGTGAATGTTAAATTTTGCAATTCCTTCAAGGGACGAGCAATTGGTTTCGGAAAATTGCTTCCAAGACTAGGTGCTTTAGACCATGGATGTCGAAAATTATGAGTCATCTGTTCGTTTGCTTCAAGCATTTCTATAGAGTTATGCAAAACATCTATCTTAGCATTGAGACGTTTGTTATCAGAAATCAAGACATTTCTTTCAGAATAGATACTTTCACATTTGTCTTTTAAAATGATACATTCATCTTTTGACATTACAAGCTCAAGCTCTAAAGACTCGATTTTCAAATTTTTATCCTCAAAACGTAACCTAAGATGATTTAATTCACATTCCTTCTTCTCACTGGTTTCTATGGATGACTCATAGGCTTTATAGATGGTTCTCATATCTTTTTGGATCTTGGTTAGGTAAGGTTCACAAAGAGACAGATCAAAATTATTATTAGTAATCATAGATTTTACCTGCTGAACGATGCTTCGACCTGGTGGATCATTGATGGCCATGTAGCAGTAGCGTGGTTCAGCAACATCATCTTCATCTTCAGACCCAGAGGACCAATAGCCATCATCACATTCAACGATTTGTCTTGTCATCAAGAACATGTTGTTTCCAGTCACCATGTCATCATCATCTCTAGATGAGCAGTATCCTTCTACATCCCTTGATACAGTTGTTACGAAGGATTTTTCACTTTCTTCCATCTCTTGAGCTGTTCGGGCGTAATATGCAGAGTCCTTGATTTTTGGCTTTTACGGAGCTTCAACCAAGTAATCTTTTTCAAAATGATTTGCATGTCCACACTTATGACACACAATTTTTGGCTTGTCAGATTTTGGATTATTTTATGGTTCCGAAGTAGTGTTGGTTTTGAGATGTTTGGTTTGTATGAAGGAGGATTTTCCGAAGTTGGTTGAGGTTCCGGAGTTGAATATGGTTGAGGATTGTTTTGGTGTGGAGCATGGAAACGGTTTTGGTATGGTTTGTAAGAAGGATTGAAAGGACGTTTGTATTTCATGGAGAGTAGAGCAAACTCCAATTGGAAATGATGTTCAGAGTCCATGGCTTCAGAATCATCAACAAGATAGTTTTGTGTGGGTAAGACAGGTAAGGAAGATTGAAATGATGGAACAATGGGTTTGAAAGGATCCGAGGTGGAAGAGTTCGGAATGGTTGGTTCATAGGAACTGACAAGAGCAAGGGGACCCCTGGAGAGTTCCCTAATGGTCTGAGCAACATTGGATTCGTGTCCTTGAAGTTCATCAAAAAGTTGACAGAGCTTTAACTTTTTCAAGGAACCATTACTTTGGAGACAAGATTTTACATTTCCCCCATCCTTTACCGTGGCTGTTAATGAACTTGAGATTGTACTCCAAGGGAGTTTGGACAATCCCATGAGCAGTCATGTTGTTAACAACGATTCAGTATCAGTTAGAGGCCGAGGCTACTGATTCACCAGGAGTGGTAGTGAAGGTGTCAAAGTCATTGACAACCAAAGTGATACGCTTGTCTTTCATATTTTCCGAACCTTCAATTAGATCTTGTAGAGTGTCCCAAATCTTTTTTGCTGATTTGCACAACTTAACGTGTTCGAAGAGTGAAGGAGGGACACCAAACACAATTTCCGAGAAGGCAACTTGATCAACATGTAGCTTCTCAATATCATCAGCTGTCAGAGGAGCTGGACGAGTCTCATTTAGACCCATAAGCTGAGCATCAAGATCTCTTACAACTGTTCTTACAGGAACATGAGGGCCTTCTTTGACGAATCTCCAAATAGCTTCACCTTTCTCTTTAGCTAGTAAAAATCTTTCCATTCTAACTTTCCAGTGATCATATTCTTCCACAACTAGTAGTGTAACAACGTGAATTTCCAAAACAATTTTTCATTTTTAAAACATAATTTCATTCATAAGAAATATCAAAACCCAATGTAACATATGTCATCCAAATAAAACAATCCCAAGATCTCAGATACATAAAACTCCATCAATGTGTACAGATCATGCCGGCGCCTTCCCGCGATCCTCGTTGGTACCTGAAACACATATCACATAAACGGTAAGCACGCATGCTTAGTGAGTTCCCCAAAATACCACATACGCACATATTCCATTCAAGGCTATAACTCTATAAGACCTTCCGGTCCACGTGTCTCATAGGACTTCCGTCCCGTAATCTGGATAGACCTTCCAGTCCTCCTTTGTCGACCTTCCAGTCCCTAACATCTTGACCTTCCGATCCATATCATAACGACCTTCCGGTCCATACCATACTACTCATAACATAACATATCACATACATATCATCTAACGGCATACATCACATAATCCTCATAGCACATAAGACCTTCCGGTCTCACATAATCACCACTCTAGGTACAGTATAGTGAGAGTACTCACCCCGTACGATGTCGAATAATCTCTCGTGCTTGATAACCCGACCTAGCCTCCTCCTATCAACATAATAACATCTCCAATCAATACTTTATCTTGTCCTCATTTATAAAGAATGGGTAGAAGACCTTCTACCCTTCCCTGACCTCTCTTGAACCAGCTTGACCAAAACCCAAATGTCAACTGAAGTCAACTCTAGTCAATGGTCAAACTTTGACCAAACTTTTCGAGTGTACTCGTGTGACTCGACGAGTCCATGCGTGTCCTCTTAATCCTCATAAGTCCTCACTCGACTCGTCGAGTTAACCTTTCACTCGACGGGTTACCACTGGTCACAAATTGCGGGGCAACCCGACTCGACTCGTCGAGTCCCCTTATGGACTCGGCGAGTTCCGTCCATGGCAACACTCAAAAGACTTTCTGAGGTCAAATCTGCTTCTCTAACCTATAGATTTGACCTTCCAATACACAATAATCACGTAAAGGTCCAAACTTTACACTAATACAACACTCATAGGGCTTCTTTTGGTGAAATAGCTTCTAAAAGGGCAACCTAGGTTCATATCTCCAAAGGAATAACATAAAACAAGATAGATAGGACTGTCTGGACCTCTTAAGGTTCATATCTAAGAAGAATTCCACCTTGGGACCTCAAATGCTTCGAATCCAAGCTAAAGAAGGCATAAGAAAACCCTAGATTCAAGTTGATCACCATATACACGAGAATGAGGATAGATTTATACCTCTATCATCCTTTTCAGATCAAATGGTAGAGGATCTGAGCTCCAAAATATGCCTAGCTTGCCCTCCTTCCTTCTTTCTTGAAAAATCACACTAGAAATGAAGAAAATGGCTTCTTTTATCACTCACAATGCTCTCAGGTTCTCTGGTGCTCTCAAGGGTGAAGGTGGCCGCAAATGAGGGCTATAAGATCCCTTAAATAGGGCACAGGCCCGAGGATTTAGGGTTTCCGTCCATAGCGCGGACTCGTTGAGTCCATTCATTAAATCCAGTTAGCAATCGCGATCCTACTCGACGAGTCTAGGCGTCAACTCGTCGATTCCCTCTTCTTGACACAAACTAAATAATTAAAACATGATACCTGTAATTCCGGATGTTACAAGTAGTGGGACACGTGTAGGGCCACCCATACTATTTGCGATTTGCATTGAAATCATTTGTTGAGTATTAGAAGCAGCCATTGAATTTAAGATATCTTTAAGCAAAAGTGGTATATATGAGAACTTTTATCCTTAACACATAAATGGTTGAAACACCAGGGTAATTTCAAACCAACTGTAATCTGATATTATGGATTCAAAGGACAACCACTCATGCTCTGATACCAATTGTGAGAACAAGAACGATCTGATGCACAGGGACAAGGTTTGAAAACTCAAACCTTAAGTGAATGCTTAAGATCAATGTCTGCTTGCTAATAAATGTTATAGTCAAGCCTGGATAGACCAGTCAAGTTTGAGTTAATGCTTTCAATAAGTGATCAACCCAAAAATGAAGAATTAGAATAAAGATCAAAGTAAAGTTTATAAATGAAGAACAAGAAGAATGTTTGAAAGAATATTCAGAAAGATGAAGTAACTTGAAAGTGCTAAGAGTTTTGAATAATCCGTCTATCTTTGATTTGATATTGAATGCTCCTATAAATAGGAGTACGAGAAACATAGTACTAACCAATTCCATACATAGGACTGGATAAGAGAGTAACATCTGACACTCTGAATATCCGAGTTGACTAAAGAGAAAGTCCTATGACTGGTTAAATCAAACTAAAGACAAATTACATTAAACACAACAAGACAAAATCTTAATCTCGGAATAGCAAACATTCCGGACTCAAACATCCATTCTGGAATGTCTTCACTCTTGATCTCCTTATTACCGACAAATCTTCAAGTCCGGACACAAACTGATTCCGGACCAATTTTCACTTCGGACCAAGAGCTCATTTCGGAATGACATTGGGACTTAGGATTGATAGAGTTACACTTTCAGGTTCTAACAATTTCAATTCATTTAAAACCTAATCTTCAATTTCATTTTTCATGGTGGAAATTGGTAAATCATCATTTACCTACCTTCAAATATTTTGCAATTGAATTACGACATCCCTCTTCTGAATTGTAAAATATTTTGTTGAGTCCTAGCCGTAATATCTTATTTTGGGTGTTATAGTAAGGATCATTATCTAATCTAAACTTTTTCTTTCTTTTAGATGTCTACTTCAAACTATGCTTCCAACCCAATCCCTTCCGACTCTTTCTCCCTCATGAACTTGTGTGGGAGGCTCATCTTTCATGGATTGAATTCCAATGATTGGATTCGAAACATAAGAAAGGCAATTCATTATAAGGACATAGAATATGTCCTTGATAAAGAGCTTAAAGAGATTTATGAATCCACTGTGATGGGTTTGAGCATTCTAACACTCCTCTGGTGTACATGCAACCCTAGAAACCTTGGATCTATGTTTTCTCTAATATTCATGCAAATAAGAATTTTTCCAAGGCTTACATCCTAACTAGCATGGCATGGGGTACTTGTAATTTAAAACTAGTAGAATGACATACTTTATAGTTGCTTGGATTCCTTAAGACTTTGTGAGCCTAGCACCTCAAATGTTTCGCACAACACCAGAACTCTTGGAATAACTTGAGAGAAGAACACTTTGATCACAAAATTGGCTAGCCCTCCTTGTCTTGCAATAGTGCCGATTTTGCTTACCATGGGGTTCATTAAATAGTGTATCATATATAGGGTTAAACCCTAATGTACATGACTTTTCATTTCCTCCATGATCCATGGGTTTTAACCTCCATGGAGCATCCATAGAGCACCCGCTGGGTGCTAGCCTAATCTAGTGAATCATGAACCATAAGCCCACTATATAAGAATGAATGATTTACAAATCAATCCCCATATATTTAATTAGTCTCTTTTTGATCACAAAATTAATTCCAAATTAATTCTTGATCAATACTAATTAAATATTATGATTTCATATTAATATATTAGAACTTATAATAAATTAACAAATCGTAAGTGTCCTTTTCTCATTTTGTCTATCCAACAGTTGAGATGTCAATGTAACCCAAATGGACCATGCCAGGCCGAGTCAAGTACATACTAAATATAGTTACGGACTTAGACACCTTATCCAATAGTCTCCCACTTGGATAAGTCTAATAACTATAGGTATGACTTCAAGAACCGACCGACAATCGTAGCTCGTTCAAAGACTCACGGAACTAAGATGATGATGCGCAATTTAAGATAAGTGATCATATAATCCTCTGTTCTAGATATCAGCCGGACAAATACATGGAACAATGTCGTACTTATTCTCCAGCAGTTTGTTTCCCGATTTCCGATTTGTTTGACATATAACTAAACTGAACACATCAATTTGTTCTGACCGGGCCCAGTACATAGGTCAAAACAAAATCATCGAGGGGCCCAGATATCGCTTTTAATCCTCCAAGGACTAGAAGAAACAGATAAACTTCGACTTATATGCTTGTTCTACTACTTGTTGGATCATACACAAAGGCACGTTTTATAACATCAAGTTACCAATGCGTTTTCGTACAATCAATGTATAACATCTTTTATTTAAACACCATGTTGATTACTCATTATTTAAGCACCATATTGATTACTCATTATTCATTGTATAACGTTTCAAATAATCAACTTAATACTTGAACCGAAACAATAGTCATACCATGCTCCAAGCATGCACACTATGTTTGTCCAAACTGTAGTTATGCCATACACCAAGTATGCATACTATGTTTGTCTATGATCCTTACTTTGTGGAAAAGATCAATTGAACATAATTCCAATGATTCTCAATTGACAATCCCTAAACCTTACCGAAAATGTAAGAATTCCAAATTCCTGCCATTTACCGAAATCTATTAGATTTTTAACTTATATGCACTGATCCTCTTGTAATGATTATGCACAAAGTCACAAAGACTTGTCAACAGACATCACAAAGTATTCCAATGGAGATCAATTCCATGGAAACGAAGTCTCATATTCAAAGTACATTCCTTTGAACATCCTTCTTGCATTAGGTTTTCTAATCGTACACAGATTGATTATCACTTTTAAACAAGAGTTTCCTCTTTTCAGAATATGTCCACATTCCCATTTTGACAATCACTTCTGAACAATAGTTGCATCTTTTTAGAATATGTCAATATGGTCCTTTCAAAATTAACACTATACTTCTAATTGTCCATGATAATTACTTAATCATTTTAGTCATATCCAGTTCTAGTCCTTTTACCCTCTTAATTCCCTAGGCATTTGGAAAATTTAGAACGGATGAATATTATAGCACATGTAATCGATCCTATACCCGAAGCATATGATGTCTCACATAAAGACATGATCCTAGACCAACCTTTTGCTACAATATTTTTTTATTTTCCATGTTTTCATAATTCGACTATGAAGAGGGATGCCATAATCATAATCGAATTTTGAGAACGCTATATATATATATATATATATATATATATATATATATATATATATATATATATATATTTACATATATATATATATATATATATATATATATATATATATATATATATAGATTTTCCTTACGTTGAACCATTCCAACATAAAATTCACATATATATTCTTGATTAAAGATGATTAAAATCTCAATCTAATATTTTAGAATTGAAATGAATTATAATTTCCTCACCCTTAATTATAACAAAACAACTTTTTCCAATTGAAACTTTTGTTTTCTATAATTAATATTGCTAACTTGCAACACTTATCATAATTGATTATGCTCCCACTAGCATAATAATTACTAGCATAACACTTATGCTCTCACTAGCTTTGACATGTACTCAGAAATCAGCTGGACTTCTAGAAATCAATACCTTATTGAATTTCATACCAAAGTTCAGATTTCTTATACGAGTTGCTTTGATAAGACTTTATCAAAATCATACACCTTTCCTTAGATAGCTCATATGTGTGTCTAAACAATTTTAGAACTATGAAAAGGGATGTCATAATCATAGTCTCAATTTTTTAGACCTTTTCTATTTCTAACAAGTCCATGTTAGTGTGTCAGTTACCCACACACGCTCCACTAACGACTTTGAGAATGCAAATATTACAATTGCCATCTACTTAAAACCTACTTAGTGAAAGCGTTTCCTCACCATCATTTTCATGAATCAGAGAGAAACCTTATGACACTTAGATTTCATGGTGTATGTGTTCCTATCCATGTGAATTTGTCAAAACCATAATCACAAGACAAGGTTAGTGACAAATCCAAACTCATATGGACTGAACTTGTGCAATCTTAAATTCTTGTCACCTGGCAACACAAGGGCCTACCATTGCTTCCAAGTTGTTATGCAAACAATTGAGAACTTGTAGAACTCAGATGCATAGTCAACTTTAACTGGAATGGGCATAGAAACAAAAATTATGTCAGCACGATAGGTTATAAACCTCAAGTCATGTACTAGTGATAAACTACATGTTTTATTCTTGATTAGTTCTTGAAACTTTTTCAGGATCTTTAAGACTCCCACTGTCCTCTCGACATATAAGACTCTCTTGCCCAAAACCATTCCTTGACAAACAAATATTCATGAGATAGTGCGGATTCTTATCAAGACAAACACTTCACACAATTGGCCTTAGTTGGTCTTTGTTTTATTCAAAACATCACAACTTACCAATTTCAAATGTACAAGAGTAGAAACCACCTTACTCTTACGTTTGACAAGTGTTATAAACCTTATTTAAGATGAGTCACTCAAGTTACAATCTTGGATTATGACTCTAAGATTTGTTTTGGAATGAAGTATGACTCATCTTCTTGATTTAACCACTTCAACAATTCATGACTCCTCTTCTTAGCCATAAGAATGCATTAAGATGTCCTTAAAGAATTAAATGTGATATGGTTTCATAATCATTAAGATGATCATAAAATGTGATACTAAAGTACTCTCGCATCTTTTCAGATTCGAGAAACTTTTATCTTTCTGCCTAATTTGATTCTTCTCATTCGTTCTGCCATACACTGAAACTTTTCCAATGTTTCAGAATTACACTTAAACTTGTAAGTGTAACCATATTTACTAACTTTTAGTGAATCATTATGAATAGCCTTATCAATCTTTGTGTTGGACCTGACCAGCGCACAACCAATTGTACCTGATCCCTTTGTCCTTCACTTGACTCACATATACATGTGAACAAGGAATTTGTCTTAATTTTCCAAAGATGAAAATTCTCATTCATCATACAATACAACTTGCATGATTCCAAGTTTCTGCCCAATTGAAACTTGGGTGACGAGAACCTTTCCTTATTTGGTAAATTTAGACACTTCCATAAAGGAAAGAATCAAACTCATATTTCTAATATTGCTAGAAACATACAAACATCAATTTTTCATAAATGCCATGGCAAGGAGATATAATAAAATAAAACATAATTTTTATTAATTTATAAAATATGGAAATGTTTTTTCCTCAAAATGCAACTTTAAATGAAAACTATGCTATTACATATTTCCTAGCAATCTATCATAACCTCTAAGTAGTAGCTCAAAAATCCGACCTTCGAACCATGCAATTGAAATCCATCTTCGAACCATGCGATTGAAATCCATCTTCGCGATCAGATTCAACATGCTCTTCTTTTAAGTTTCCTTCCCTTTACTTGATCTTGCAAAACATCAAAATGCAACCTAGTCACATCATGTATTAAGAATCAACAATCAGGAACTTAACAGAGTTAGATAGTGGACTTACTTGAAGCAGAGTCAAACTTTTTGATTCTTCCTTCTCTCAGATCCTTCAGGTAGTTAGGGAAGCTTTGCAACTAATGCCCCCTCTCTTGACAATAAAAACATATAGACTCTTTGAGAATGGTACACGGGACTATCATAGACTTAGCCTTTCCCTTTACCTTTTGGTCTACCCGTTGACCAAGGCCGATCCCTTTCCATCGGGAAGAGAAAGCTTTTCTGGACTTCCAGTGTTACCATTGTCAATGCCCATGGAAGTTTGAGAAATAGATCTTCCACCCAAATTTACTTTTCCAGTGTGCCAAAACATTTTTGATTCAGCAGCAACGAGTAAATAAGTAGGATTAATAAGGGTCATGTTGTGGTCTGTCACATAGTAGTCCTTAATGAACTCACTATACGAATAAGGAAGTGACTAAAGAGCCCAGTCAATAGCCAACTTCCTTGGGAAAACGACACCCAACACTCTTAACCTGTCAATGTGTGACTTCATCTCTAAGACATGAGTACACACATGTCCTCCATCTTTATGTTTCATTGCAAGTAGGGCTTGAGTGATCTTGAACTTTTCAAGTCTTCGAGCTTGTGGGCCAGGGAGAATAATTGGAGGAAGTGGAGGAAGAGAAGTATGATTTCCATGATCCAATCACGGGACATCATCTTCAAGAGGAAAGGTTGTTCTAGGAGATTTGGGAAGATCATAGTTGTCTGAACCAGACATCTACAATGGGAGAAATTCAAGTTAGTTGATTTAAGTCCTTAATAGAACACCCAATATGAAATATTAAGGCTAGGACCCAACACAATATTTTATATCTTGGAAGAGGGATGCCGTAATCCTAGCTATAAAATATTTGAAGGTAGGTGAATGATGATTCACCAATTTCCACCATGAAAGACGAAATATGAACTAGGTTTTAATTGGATTGAAACTCTTAGATCTTTTGAGATTCATTAAAATTTTCAATGGCATGTTTAAATCTCGATTGTGTCCTCTCAAGTTTGTGATTGGGATGCTGAGGATCACAAACAAGGTGTGAATAACTATACAAATTAACTTGGTACCCTTAATTTTATCACCTAATCGATGTGCCGGTTACCCACATGCGCTCCACCAATCTATGATAAACATTAAGTCACCCTTTGCTACTCTTACTAGTCCATGTTAGTGTTCCGGTTACCCACACATGCTGCACCAATGACCTGGTAAGGTACAAAGTGTAATTTCATGGGTTGGCACCAAATTCACATTTCCTAAGTAACTAAGATTGGGAATATATAAGTGTTGAGTTACTTAGTATTTATCATTATATTTTTAATGAAGGGAGAATTATAGTCCTTGTCTTACCTGTTCGGCTAACGACCCTCCACCAGTTAAGGAAGCGGTGGGTGAGAGTGGACGCCTATTAAGCTTCCATTTTATAGGCAACAACCTTATACCCCCTTATAAACCGACTTCGTGAATGAGGCCTACTAACGGTAAAACTGACTTGCTCTTATACATACATACATATATATATATATATATATATATATATATATATATTATTAACTTATAATACTATAAAGTATAAGGGTTGAATTTTAACTTTTAAAACTCTAGAGTTTGGAATTAAAGTTTGTATGAGACTTTACAAATTCCAAAACTTGAGGGAATGTTTTGAAAAAATCAAAAAACTTTTGGATTTTCATAACTTATGAGTTTAATTAAGGTTTTTTTTTTTAAAAAAAAACTTTAATGAAGAGACTCTTGAACATCCATAACTTGTTGACAAGTTATGGAGTCCATAAAACTATTTATGAGAAAGGCTCTTCAATTATATAACTTATGACTCTTTAATGACTATTTAAAGAAATGACTTTTGGAAATCCATAACTTGAGGAAAAATTATGGATTCCATCAATAACATTTAGATCAAGAATTACATCATCAAACAATTTGCACATAATTCCTATGATCTTACTAAGACTCAGAAGCATGAACATTCATATCAACAATTTCAAGAATCATATAAACATATACAAAATTTGAAAATTTGATAATGACCGTTGAAAATGGATTAGTATAATCATTACCACATCAATGTTATGCTTATTGTCCAGCAGTTTGTTTCCCGATTTCCGATTTGTTTGACATAGAACTAAACAGAACACATAAATTTGGTTATGACCGGGCCCAATACATAGGTCAAAACAAAATCATCGAGGGGCCCAAATATCGCTTCTAATCCTCCAAGGACTAGAAGGAACAGATAAACTTCGACTCATATGCTTGTTCTACTACTTATTGAATCATACACAAATGCAAGTTTTATAACATCGAGTTACCGTACAATCAATGTATAACCAAATCATAGTCAACAACTCATATCTCTAGGTTAGAAGACTTATATGATGTTACCGTCTCATGATTACTCGAGATAAATTCCATGAAGTGATACAAGTGAGCGTGGGTTGAAAAAAGGGCATTGGAGATGAAGTTGCCCCAAATACTTGCAGGACATAAAGGATAGGAAGATCAAACCCTCATTTGTGGGTATTTATACTATTCTATCTAATAACACATCACATGCTAAATCTTCGTTCCTTGATACATGATGTGGCTTACACATTTGTTCTGATTTGCAGTTACCTGCGGGGTTGAGTTAGATTCATGATACCTTCCATGTGTCTCAGTTGAGGAAGTGTATTGCCGATGAATCGGCGGTGGTATCGTTAGAGGATATTCAGGTGGATGTGAGCCTAAATTATGTTGATAGGACAATTGCGATTCGGGATCGGAGAATCAAGGTTTTGAGAAACAAGGAGGTGTCCTTGGTGCAGGTTCAGTGGCAGCACTGGAAGGGGTCCGAGCTGACATGGGAACCAGAGATTGAGATGCGTGAGCAGTATCCAAAGTTATTTGCAGAGCGAGACTTCGAGGGCGAAGTCTGATTCTAGTGGGGGAGAATTGTAACATCTTGAGTTCGGGTATGTTAATTTAATTATTTATTTACTCTTTTATTGAGGAACTCAATGATTTGATGCCTCAACTCGTCGAGTAGAGTTTGATCTATTGGCGCATTTTCCCGAATGGACTCGACGAGTCGGGACCTGACTCGCCGAGTCGGTGATGATTAGGAAAACCCTAATCCCCGGGTTTGGGACCCTATTTAAAGACCTTTATGGCCTTCATTTGCGGCCACCTTGTTCCAGAGAAACCCTAGAGAGAGCTGAGATAGCGAGTTTGAGGGCAAGAGGAGGCCATTTCTTCTTCTTTTTGTGTGGTTTTACTTGAAGGAAGAGAGGAGCACAAATCTAGAGTGTGAAGGGGACTGGATCTGAGCTAATCATCTCGTGATATCATCTTTGGAGGTATAATCCTTTCCATTTCGTGTTATATTGATGGACTTCTTGATTTTAGGGTTTTTACACTCATTTTATGGGAGATCTAGTGAGTATGAGGTCCTCTTTGGGATTATGACATCAGATCTGGACCATGAGAGGTCCCTAGAGTCATTACCTTCTAGCTTTTTGCAAGCAAATAAGCAATTGGAGACTAGGTTGCCATTTCTAGTGTTATTTCTCCATTTGAGGCTTGAATTGGGTTGCATGCACGTAAAGGTTGCACCTTTATGTGACTTTTGAGTGTTTAAGGGTTAGATCTATGATTTGGCTAAGCAGATCTGACCTCAGGAGGTTGTATGAGCAAGTCCATGGAGAAAACTCGTCGAGTCCATATGTAGACTCGACGAGTCGGACCGGGTTGCCCCAGAGTCTGACTCTAGTGGTGACCCGGTGAGATGAGGGGTGACTCAGTGAGTCGAGTGAGGCTTAGAAAGGGAAGAGTCTGTGGGGACGATGGGACTCGCCGAGTCGTCGTATGCACTCGGCGAGTCTGGTCAAAATGGACAGTTGACTTTTGGGTTGACTTTTAGGGTTTGTCAACAAATGGGCCTTAGGCCTATAAAGGGGTAGAATGGTCTTTTACCCTTCTAGGGTTTTGCATGAGAGAATATCCAAATTGTGAAGAGACATTTATTTAGTGAAATTTATTATTGTGACTAGGCGGAGGCTAGGGCAGTATTCTGATATCGAGATTTTACCAAGATTCCCGAGGTGAATCTTCTCACTATACTTTACCTAGAGTGGTAATCAGAGCTATGTGACAGTGTACCTTGTATGCTATTTATGTGTTGTGATTCTATGTGATATGTGATATGCATGATTCAGAGTTTACAGAGTTAGGACCAGTAGGTCCACAGAGTTATGGGACCAAGAGGGTCCCATAGAGATATTCAACCAGAGGGTCATCAGAGTTACAGCCTTGAGTGGCTGATATGTGTTTATGTGGTATTTTGGGGAACTCACTAAGCATTTATACTTATAGAGTTTTGTGTATGTGTTTCGAGTACTAGTGATGATCACGGGAAGGCGCCTGCATGATCCGTACACACACTCATGGAGCTTTTGTTATATGATTCTGGGATATGTTTTTCTATGATGACTGTGGATACATTATGTTTATTATTATTTCATGAATGAAAGTATGTTTTAAAATTGTGAAAAATTTTATTGAAAATTTGGGTGTTACAAATGGACTCGATGAGTAGGTCCTACTCGACGAGTCTAGGGCTCTGGTGCTGGGATTTTCGATTTTCCTGCCAGATTTTGTTGAGGATAATTGCCAAAACTCGTTTTTCTTGCCAAAATTCGACTTTTAAGTTTGGAATGGTTATCCTCATCAAAATTAATAGATTTGGTTAAATATGGATAATATAGCATTATTATTAGTCAAATATTTGACCTTGTAAGATTGAAAAGTTCCAATTCACACCCTTTATGTTTTATAGTTTAAATTTGAACTTAAAGGTTTTAGTTTTGAAATTTAAATAGTTAAACCCTAATGTTTTGAAAGGTTTAACTCAAAACTTGTCCTCAACTTTTGGAATTTAAAATTTAATTAAAAGGTATTAATTTTGAAATATTAAATTCTAAGACCCTAGTATTTTGAAAAGTTCAAACTACACCCTTATGGTTTTATTAAATTAATTAAGTGTAAAACTAAAAGAAAGTTAATGAATCCATAATGATATGGTTTATATTTAATTAAATTAAAAGTGTAATTTTATTAAATTAGACCAAATAGTATTCTAAAAGTATAAAATACATCCTTATACTATATAAAATTAAAAGTCTAATATTATTGAGTAAAGAGTCAGTCTTACCGTTAATAGGCATCATTCACGAAGCTGGTCTCTAAAGGGTGTTTAAGGAAATTGCCTATAAAATGGCGATTGAATGGTTATCCACTCTTACCCACTGCACTCTTGACTAATGGAGGGTCGTTAGCCGAACGGGTTGGATATGACACAACCTTCCATTATCACTATAATGAAGTACGAAGTAACTAAACACTTTTACAATTTCCCAAATCTTAGTTACTTTAGGAAAAATGTTGAGTTGGTGCTAATCCATGAAATTGCACATTGCACCTTGGTGGTCGTTAGTGGAGCGTGTGTGGTTAACCGACACACTAATATGGGACCAATGAAGGATGGAAATGAGTAGCTTGGTGTTTATCATAGATCAATGGAGCGTGTGTGGTTAACCAGCACATTGATTAGGTGATTTGTAACATCGAGAGTACCAAGATAATTTACATGGTTATCCATAACTTGTTTGTGATCCTCGGCATCCCAGTCACAAACTTTAAGGGCACAATCGAGATTTAAACATGCCATTGAAAAGTTCAATGAATCTCAAAAGATCTAAAAGTTTCAATTCATTTAAAACTTCAATTTCCTTTTCGTTTTTCATGATGGAAATTGGTAAATCGTCATTTACCTACCTTCAAATGTTCTGCAATTTGGATTACGACATCCCTCTTCAAAATTGTAGAATATTGTGTTGGGTCCTAGCCTTAATATCTCATTTGGGTGTTTTATTAAGGACTCAATCAACTAATTTGAATTTCTCCCGTTTTGTAGATGTCAAAGTCTATCAACTATGATCTTTCTGAATCTGTTGGAAAAAGTTTTCCACTTGAAGATGATGTTCCACGATTGGATTGTGGAAATGGAAATCATTCTTCACTTCCTCCACCTATTCCAATAAATCTCCCTGACCCGCATGCTCGAAGACTTGAAAAGTTCAAGGTCACTCACGCCCTATTAGCAAAAAGACTCAAAGATGGAAAGTTTGTATGTGCTCATGTCTTGGATATGAAGTTGCATATTGATAGATTGGGAATGTTGGGTGTCGATGTCTCAAGGAAGTTGGCTATTGACTTGGTTCTTCAGTCACTTCCTGAATCATATAGTGAGTTCATTGAAGAGTATTGTATGATAGACGACGACATAACCCTTATTGATCTGACTTATTTGCTTATTCTTGCTGAATCAGCGATGATTTGGCGCACTGGTCAAGCAAATTGGTCTGGTAAGTCAATATCACAACCTTCTATGGGAAATGGCAACATTGGAAGTCCGGAAAAGTTTTCTCTACGCAAGAGAAAGGCTGAGTTTGAGATAGTCCCATGTAACATTCCAGAAGAATCCATATGTTTCTACTTCCAAAAGAAGGGGCATTGGTTACGAAGCTGCCTTGACTACCTGAGAGATCTAAAAGATGGGAGAGTCAAGATGTATGAATCTGCTTCAGGTGAAATCCACTATCTAACTCTATTAACTTTTCTATTTTAGATTCTTAATACATGATGTGATAAGATTGCATTTTGATGTGTAGTCGGATCGAAGAAAAGAGAGGAAACTTAAAGGAAGAAGTGAGTTGAGTCTGATTGCGAAGAAATGGATTTCGATCGAATGATTCGATGATCGGATTTTTGAGCTGCTACTTAGAGAGTTACGATAGATTGCTTAGGAATATGTAATAGCATAGTTTTCATTTGAATAGCGTTGTACGGACAAGTTTTCCCGCACCTTTTATAAATAAAATAAATTTGAGTTTTGTCTTATTTATATCTCCTTGCAATGTTAATTGTGAAAAATTGATGCTTGTGTGTTTCTATTATAAGCAATATTAAGTGGATGTGATTCTTAGTTATGTTATTTATGGTAGTGTCGTAATTTTCTAAGTAAGGAAAGATTCCCATCGCCTAAGTTTCAATTGGATAGAAGCTTGGAATCATATGATTTGAGTCATGTGATGTATGGAAATCTTGGTAATCAGAAAATTAAGATTAATTTCGTGTTCACATAAGTATGTGAGTCAAGTAAAAGACTAGGGGATCTGGTACGCAATGTTGTTCACTGGTCAAGTCCACCACAAATAACAATAAGATTATTTGTCATGATTTACTAAAAGTCTAGTAAATGTGGTTATTATTACAAGATTAAGTGTAAATCTGAATCATTAAAAAGTTTCAATGAATGGCAGAACGAATAAGAAGCATCAATTAAGCAGAAAGATAAAAGTTTCTCCATTCTGAAAAGAAAGGAGAGTACTTTTATATCATGTTTTATGATCGTTTTATTGATTATGAAACCATATCCTAGTTGATCCTCTAAGTAAATCCCAATGCACTAGTATGGTTGAGAAGAGGAATCAGGAATTGTTGAAATGGTTAAATCAAAAGGTGAATCATATTGCGTTCCAAAATCAAGTCTTATAGTCGTACTCCAAGATTGGGACTTGAGTGACACATCTTAAGAAGTTTTTAACACACCCATCAAATGTGGAGTAGAAAAATGTTTTTCTTACTCTTGCACATTTGAAATTGGTAAGTTGTGATGTCTTGGATAAGACAAAGACCAACTAATACCAATTGTGTGTAGTGTTTGTCTTGATAAGAATCCGCACTAACTCGTGAATATTTGTTTGTCAAGAAATGTTTATTGACAAGAGAATCTTATATGTCAAGAGGTCAGTGGGAGTCTAACTAATCAAGAGTAAACCTATTGTTAATCACTAGTTGACACAATTTTGTTTCTATGCCATTCCAGTAAAGTTACTTATGCATATGAGTTCTACGAGTTCTCAATTGACTGCATAAATGTAAGCACCTTGTTCAATGAAAGTGCATTGACCAGTATAAGTGAGTTGCTAAATAACTTGGAAGCAATAGTGGGACCCTTGATGGCAAGAAATTAAGAATGAACAAGTTCTGTCCATAAGAGTTTTGATTTGTCACAAACATTATCTTATGATTATGGTTATGAAAAACTCACATGGATAAGAGCACATGCACCATAAAATCTAAGTGTCATAAGGTTTCTCTCCGATTCATGAAAATGATTGTGAGGAAACGTTTTCACTAAGAGAGATTTTAAGGAGATAGAAATTATGATAATTGCATTCTCAATTTCAATCATGATTATGACATCCCTCTTCATGGTTTGAATTGTGAGATCTGGCAATTAGTTTAAACATTTAAGACTTATTGCTATAAGTGCTGAAATTTTTTAGACACACATATGAGCTTTCTAAAGAAAGGTGTATGAGTTTGAGAAGCTTGATAAAAGTTTATCGAAGCATCTCGTATTAGAATATGAACTTTGGGAAGAAAGTCAATAAATATTGATTTCTAGAAGTCCATCTAATTTCTAAATACATGTCAAAGCTAGTAGGAGCATAAGTGTTATGCTGATAAGGATATAATCATCATGTTAGTGGGAGCATGATTATTATATGTTGCAAGTTAGCAATATTAATTATAGAAAACAAAAGGTTCAATTCGCAAAGTTGCAGAGGTTGAAAGGTTGTTTTGCTATAATTAAGGGAGAGGAACGTATACTTCATTTCAAATCTAAAAGCTTAGATCGATAAATTTTAATTAAATTTAGTCAAAGGACATATATAAATGTTATGTTGAAAAGATTCAACATAAGGGAATTTTATATATGGTAGTGTTATAGCAAGAAATTGGTAAAGTATCGTGTTTTTCATTATGAATCGTGTCCCATACGCTTCTGGTATAAGATCGATTGCATATGTTGTAATATTCGAACGTTCTAAAATTTCTAAATGCCTAGGGCATTAAGAGGGAAAAAGGACTAGAACCGGATTTGACTAAAATAATTAAACAACTGTCAAAGACGATTTAAGGTTCGCCAATGATTGGTCACTTGTGGGCAGTTAGAAGTATAGTAACAAATGGACCATATTGACATTATTACTATGATTAGATATGATTCTATTAATAGTGAGTTGTCGTATGGTAAATATGGAAATGTTTCCATATTGGGAGTTGGATATCGAGAATCTATGTAGAGATTAGAAACTTTTATACAAGAAGGATGCTCAAAGGAATATACTTTGAATGTGAGACTTCATATCTATGGAATTGCCTTGTAACAATCTCCAATAGAGCACTTTGTGATTTCATTGGCAAAGTCTTGGTGACTTTGAAGCTATGACATTACAAAGAATCATTGCATAAAATGTTAGAATCTAACATATTCTAATAATGGCAAGAATTTGGTATTCTTACACTTATGACAAGGATTAGGAGTTGTGAAATGAGTATCATTGGAAATGTCTTCAATTGATATATTTCACAAAGGATGGATCATAGGAAAACAGAATGTGCATGCTTGGAGCATGGGACAACTGTTGTTATAATTTAAGTAATAAGTTGATTATCCGAAACATTATACAATGAATAATGATCAATCACTATGGTGATTAAATAAAGGTGTTTTATTTATACTCAAAAGTTTGGGGCCATATAGGATTTGTATTATTCTTGTGTTTCGCTTTGCATGTTTTGACTTCCCGAATAATAAGATTATTCAAACCATCCACAATCGATAAATACTTTGGAATTAGGTATTGAAGCTAGACTGTCATGAATCCAACTGTAGATTGTCTGAAGCGTTTTAGACATAGCAAAAGTTTGCTGCAATGTTCATGAGTACTCCTGAAATAAGATTTGAGTATTGGATTAAACCGACACTCACTTGAATCCCTTCATGGATTTTATCACGAGTGATTAGTGAGACGATAATATCTTATATTCTTGAAACGGAGACATGGGAATTGTAGTTTGCAAGTCGGTTGCGCATTGAAAATATGTAAACGCACCAGTAACTTGGTGTTATAAAACATATTGTTGTGTGTGATTTGATGAGTAGGTACAACGGAGCATTTGAGTCGAAGTTTATTCGTTCCTTTTACCCAAAGTGGGATAAAAGCGATATATGTGGACCCCTCGATGATTTAGTGATGACACTCTAAGCGCTTGGCCAAGCTTGGACTAAGTTGATGTGTTCAATTGTAGTCTATTGTCAGTCGTCATAAGTCGGAAATCAGGAAACAACACATGAACAGAGAGTATGATTAAAATCCATGTCTTGATTCATATGATATCTAGAATAGAGGAACATATGATCCCTTATCTAAAGGATGTGTTGCTAATAATATCAGAGTTGACAATGACTTTTGAAAGCTACGATTGATAATCAGGTTCTGAAGTCATACTTGCAAAATAATTATTAGACTTATCCTAGTTGAAGACTGTTGGATTAGGTGTCTAAGACCATAACTATTTTGGTATGTACTTGACCTAATTATGAGCATGGTCCTTTTGGGTTGCCTTCACTCATGCAACTTGATAGGATGACAAGAGGAGAGAGAGTAGAATTTATTATATGAATAATAAATTCGTACTCAAAAATGGTTTTATTAATATATTACAGTTAATATATTATTTGGAAATCATATTATTTAATTAGTATTGATCATAAATTAACTTGGTGATCAAAAGAGACTGATTAAATAAAGGGGACTGATATTGCAATTAACTGTTAGTTGCTAGTTGGGCTGATGGACTCCATAGAGTGGAATGGACGAAATTTATGGGGAAGCCCATAAGATTTCGTCCAAGGGCTCTAAGGAAGGAATCCATGGACTGCTTAGGCCTTAAGCAGGAATTAGGGTATCCTTCAGAAACTCTAACAGCCCACACAACTATATAAGGAATCCTTTACATAGGATTTTTGACCCCTATGAGTTTTATGAGAAACCCTAGCCGAAATCCTTCCCTCTCCAAGTCATCTTGTTGCATTGAATGTTTATGATTCCATTAGAGGTGCAACATTTGAGGCGCTAGGATTTCAGAAGCAAAGATCAAGAAGGATTGTGATTGTTATTGCTACATAACAATCAAGGTAAACTTTCTAACCCTATTCATATGTTAGTTTCAGATTTGTATGCTAGTCAATTAGGGTTTATTTCCTTGGTATTCAATGTTGTATGTTTACTTAGAAAAATCTAGATCAAAGCAATTAGGGTTGCATGAACACCATAGGATTGATGTTATGCTCATAACCCAACAATTGATATATGAATCATAAAAACTAGTTAGACGATTACCTCTTTATGTAACTTGTATTACTTGGCCTTTAAGATCTTAGCACCTCAAGTGTGATGCCTAAAATGCTTCACAAAACACCACCAGCATTTGGAGGACTTGAGAGAGAGGTTAGGAACACCCTAAAATCAGTTATACTCTTGCTATATTACTTATGCATCCAATTTTGGGGTTTAAGGGGCTACATATATTGTGTTGGAATTCTAAGAGTCATATATAACCCTAATTGTTACACTTAGGCTTATGATCCATAACTCATGTGGACTAAATCTTCATAGACTCTCACATAAATTTAGCCCATCATGGATCAATAGCCCAAACCATATGTATCAAGAGTTTACATAATCATTCCCCGTTAATTTAATTAGTCTCTTTTGATCACTAAATTAATTCCAAATTAATTCTTGATCAATACTAATTAAATAATACAATTTCTCAATTAATATATTATACTTATAATATATTAGTAAATCATAAATAACCTCTTTTCCCAAATATCCATCCTATCAGATTGTTCTTGTGAATGCAACCAAAATGGACCATGCTACTCTCGGGTTAAGTACATACGAATTATAGTTATGAGCTTAGACACCTAATCGAAAACTTCTTTCTTCTTGTTTCTCCTAATTACACACTGACGACTAGACAGTAGTACGTTAAAAACTCGGTACACTCGATCACTTATCACTCTACTTTAGAATTGTGACAAAGCTTGCTCTGATGCATCGACGCTACTAGGTTCGGTTTTAATGCGTGTAAGTTCGATTTTAATGAAAAATTGTTTCTGCAAGACGTGAAGATGTAAACTGCATCGATCCACCACCGAACGAATTAGGGCTTTGGCGATCTACAATTGTAATCGAAGATTAGCATAAACAGAGTTGATCTTATGGTTGGTGGATTCAGCGCTGATGATCGGGAATATAAGGATATAAGATTGGAGTCGTCATTGATGGAAGGGCGAGAGAGGAGATCGATGCAGAGGTAAGAGAATGTGAGGATAATACGAGAGAGAGAGAGAGAGAGAGAGAGAGAGAGAGTAATTTACAAAATTTCTATAAATTGGTAATTCATATTTTTTGTAATGTTATTGTTTTATACCATATTTACCCCCAAAGTGTATTGTGAAAAACCTAAACTGCCATTAAGTTAAGTTATAATTACAATCATGCCACTATTGATACAAACCTTTTATTTTTTGATATAACGTTCCACTTTTAGTTCTCAAGTTCCCGAAAAACTATGAGTTCTCAAATATATATATATATATATATATATATATATATATATATATATATATATATATATATATATATATATATATATATTAACGGGGGCCCCATAAGGGGTTCGGGATGGTACTGTTTACCCATGTCCTTGCCCCCAAAATTAAAACGAGAGTTAAACTTGCTCCCGCCTCCGATTTTTTTTTTTTTTTAACAAATATCTTCCATATGAGATCGGTATCCTACGAGACTTTTTAACGTTCCACTCATTTTTTCCCTTGTCTAGTTACTTGCTAGATCGTGAGTTTTAATTTTATTAATATATTTTGTCTTTTCTAAAAAAAAGCCTAAAATTAAAAATATTGTATTAGTTATATTTACTTTTGATGCTAAATATATAATATTACCAAATTGTTTCTAACATAATCGTATTCCGTATCAATTTTTTTTTTTTTTTTTGTTGAAGGTTTAAGTCTTTTTGAAAATATAAATAAATACTAAGATTAGTTTAGGATCAGATATTGCCCTTAAAAAAACAAAAATGCAATATTAATGTTTCGTTTTTACTCGAGTGATTGCATCAAAAGCGAGAAAATGTTAAGTTGTAAAGAAAGTGAAAAAATTATGTCAGATACTTTGGTATCTCATGGGCTTTTCGTCTTCTCTTGTCACCATTAACTTTTAATGTAAAACAAATTAATGATAATTAATGCAGATTATGTATAATCTTAAAATTTGAATTTAAATAAGGAGGGTCATAGATAACATAATAACATTTTAAATCTAAAAATATTTTTATTTGTAATCAGTTGTTGAATTGATAACAGTGTCCTTTTAAGCAATTATTATAGCAAAAAAAAAATTATATAAAAACCCTCACAACAATTTTAATTTGTTAAAACTTAAAACCACTGATAACCTTTAAAGATTTATTAACAAACATACACATAATAATAAAATTAAAATTTTCAAAAAGAAATATATTAATATTAACCTTTTTAAATTAAAAAAAAAAAAAAAAAGATGATGGAGTATAATTTCCTTTATTTTTGCCTATTTTTCATAATTAAAACCCATCCTTTTAAAGCTGATTTCTCCACTCGCTCGTCTGACGACTCCTCTTCCATCACCTCATAAAACCCTCATATTCCTTCCATTTCTGCAATCAAAATCAAAATCAAAATCAATGGTTTGCATAATTTCCAATCGATCCATTCATTAATCTTCTCATTTGCTCCAAACTGAATCGAAATTTCACGAGTTCTTCTTCAACGCTGAAGAAGATGATACAACAACTAAAGGCGAAGAGCGAACTCGACGACTGCAAATGGATCGTGAATTTGCTCGAAAGCAAGTTTTTTGGGGCTTGCATCGATCATAGAAACATGCGAAAAAACGAAAAGAATGTGTTTTGCATCGACTGTAATCTATGCTTTTGTAGACACTGTGTTACTGCTTTCAAAACACGATGCCACCACCACCATCGTCGTCTCCAAATCTGCCGGTATGTCTACCACGACGTCGTTCGTCTCCATGACATTCAGAAACACCTTGATTGCTCCAACATTCAAGTAAGTCTGTTTTTTCTCACTCATGTTGATAGAACTTAATCATATTCAAGTTGGATTCGATCAGAATTTGAATTTAAAATTTAAGATATTCCAAGAATTCAGAATTCATTATGATTTAATATAGTTTTAGAATTATAGTATGTAATTATAACTACCTTAATTAAATTGAATTATATAAATTCCATATGAATTAAAGAATTAGATTGAACTATATTTGTCAGTGTAGTTATAATCATATTGACTATTGAGATTTGATTTGATCAAAATTCAAAAGTTAAGATTTCATGAATTTGTTACATTTTGTAATGTAATTATTTAAATATAATATTAAATTATGTGCCAAATTAGTCAAATGAATCGCATGATATAATTTCAACCGAAATTAGATTGATTTGTTATTACTTTTTAATTTTATTAGTGCAATTACTCATCAAATATTGCGTATTCTTGTTAGAAAATGTATTAATTTAACCCTAAATTTTAAATTCAAATCATTGATATTTGTTTTATGTGAGATGAATTTGATTGAATTTTCCATATGTAGACATACAAAATCAATGGTGAAAAAGCTGTGCATTTGAATCCTCGGCCTCAACAACAAAAAGAATCAAAACCAATAAAATCGAAAATCTATGGAACTTATTGTGAAGCTTGCATGAGGCATATACAAGACATTCCAAATCGATTTTGTTCAATTGCTTGCAAGGTATTATATATATATATATATATATATATATATATATATATATATATATATATATATATATATATATATATATATAATTTTTGTTTAATATGTTACCATATTCAATTATTAATTTATTATTTTTCTTTAGGTGTCAATGATGGTGGAGAATATAAATAAAAACGAAAGTCATAAAAAGGGGGAATTGTATTCATTTTGTAAAGAAAATTATGACTTCGAGTCGTCTATTTCTTCATCACTTGAATCGGTTGAAGAAAATATACAAGGAAGCAGCAGCTGGTTAATTTCGAATTTAAAGATCAAAAAGACAATAGTGCATAAAAGGAAGGGTGTTCCTCGAAGAGCTCCTTTATGTTGATATATAATTTATAAATATTGTTTTGTTTGCGTTTTCTGAAAAAAAAAAAGAAATAAGAAATCTTGAACGTTATACTTTTACATTATTCTTTTTGGAATTTTTGGGTTTTTTTTTTATGTCTAAAGAATGAATTGTTCATAATGATGCAGTGTTATTTTGATTTTTGACACAATCGTGTGATTCTTTTAGAAAAACTATACGATATAGATTTTATACATTTATTGTCTTTTGATGAAAGAAAATATAAAATTGGTAACGAAATCTTAGTCACATCAACAGCCCATTTTTGGGGATTAGTGTATAATTAGTTGGTGAGGGAACCCCACATGTTTAGCTTTGAGCCTTTGACTAAATCATTTATTGTTTTATAGTTTCATTATTGTTTTAGCTAATTTGATTTACCGATATAAAAAGTTTGGTAGAATCAAGTGGTGTTTGTTTTAGCTTGGGGTGTGGGGAGTAATGTCAATCCATTTAAAAAAATGTTGTCAATTCACATCAACTCTTATCATAAAATTATTAGATATTAAAAATTGTTACCATGTGACATCCCTAATTTCATAGCCTGAAAAAACTGATTTGTTTATGTTTGTTTTTAAAATCAGAATAATCTTTTAAATAAAACAGTTGTAGAATTTGTTCCCAAAACAAAATGTGATAAGAGTTTATCGAAGCATTTCTTTAAAGAAATGTATTTTCATTAAATAACAAAAGCTCGAGATGTCATGTTTCGATACAGACCAAAAGCATAAACAGTAAAAATAAACCTTACAACAGTCATTTATAACTACTGATCTATAATCCAAAATCTCTCGTCAAGTCCATCAACTTATACTTTTGTGCCACTACCTGTAACACAAAGAAAACTGAGTGGGTCAGGCTTGGGAACCTGGTGACCATATAGGGTTTTCAACCCACAATAATATAATTATTATATTCAAACAATCAACCCAATTACTCATCCCCATTATCTTCTTTATTTCTTAGGATTTTACCCTAAGAATTCAACTACCCGCCATTTATTCATTCCTAAGGATTGACCTAAGGAATTGGCACAAAATCTATTGCTACATAAGGCGCATCTACCAACATCATCCTTTAAGCGCCTCTGCCAGGATTACATCATACACTATGAGGCGCGACTGCCAGGTTTATGACATTCTCTTTTGGGCGCATCTGCCGACATTATCCTATAAGCCCATCTGCCAGGATTATCCTATAAGCGCATCTGCTAGTGTTATGACATTCTCTATTTGGTGCATCTACCAATATTATTCTTATGCGCATCTGTTAGTATTATGACATTCTCTATTTGGTGCATCTACCAATATTATTCTTTAATCATCTTACATACCTCATCATTTTATCACATACCAACTATCTCATCTACCTATGTTCTACCCAACATATTAGTAGATATAAAATACATATACGGTTTAACTCATTTAAAAACCATATAAGACATCCATTCCATACTTATCTCAAATAAACAATAGTATATAAACACATAACACACATTTCAAAGCAAATACTTCATATTTATGTGTTAGAAGAAAGTAACCACACACTCACTTGATCAGAAGATGATCGGACCGCACTACGACTTGTATAAGTAGTATTCTTTAGTAGATCTGGAAGATCTTCACAAAAATTGGCTTCTCGCGGGCAGAGCTTCGGCTCGGAAATTGCACTTCTTGGGATCTTCGGGG
Organism: Lactuca serriola; assembly: GCF_051521515.1. Taxonomy (NCBI): domain Eukaryota; kingdom Viridiplantae; phylum Streptophyta; class Magnoliopsida; order Asterales; family Asteraceae; genus Lactuca; species Lactuca serriola. The sequence continues at coordinate 37,632,695 of NC_136411.1, forward strand.
CTTCGGGACTTGCTTCGGGGCTCGGCAGTGATACCGGGGCTTCGGGGTATAAGTTGCACGCAAAACGAGAAAAATTGGGGAGAGAAAGAAAGAATTTTGGCAAAAGAAATCGGCAACCTCGCATGCCCTTTTATAAAGGCTAAAGCCTCGCATTACACTGGGTGTACGCTTCGGAAATCGTCACTGCATGCGTCATCAGAGCACTCGAGTGCAAGGCGGGTCACGTTTCGGTGTACGTTGGGCGTAGTGTAGATCAGATTGCTGACTCCTTCGGATAACTATCCGATTTAAAGATTAAATAATATATATTAATTATTTAAAAATTTCAGAAATTCATATTTTCTTCATACGAGCTTCGTTTTCGATGTTCTTTATATTCACACATAGGTGAGACTATACTCTACAACTTTCATTTAGACTTCGTTGGCTAATTTTGACTTTATTTTTATTATACTATTTTTAATAGGCCAGGACAGGAAAACTCCGTTATAAATTCATAACTTCTTCCTCCGACGTCCGTTCACGTCTGTCTTTTTACCGTTGCACTACTATTAACGAGATATTCGATTCTCGTTTAGATTGTTTCGACCAACAATCACTCGATCTTGAATTCGATTTTCGGGCTGCATACTGCTAAGCTGAAACTTAGAAAAATCATAACTTCGTCATACGAAGTCAGATTTGGGCATTTTTTATATGCACACTCACGGTTTAACGAACTCTACGACTTTCGTTTAGATCACTAAGGCCAAATATCGCTCTAACATAAATTCACTATTTACGTCGTGCTGTGTCATGCCGGTTTTGTCGCGAAATTTCGACTGGTCATAACTTCTTCGTTATAACTCGGATTTCAGCGTTCTTTATATGTATGGAATCCTTGTAACATATACTACAACTTAGTTAAGAATATTCATTGAAAATAATATTCTATCAAAAAGTCATTTTTGATGCTTGTCCTCTCTAAATTGACTAACCCTGATCTACGGGCGTTACATAGCACTCCATAATTTTTTTATTCTTTTATGATTAAATTAAATAAAAAACATAGTAAAATATTTTATATTAATTGAAATCACATTACATTAATTAAAAACATAGAAAATTAAAGCTAAATTACTAAAAAATATATAAAAACAAAGAAATTTAAACCTAAATGACTAAAAAAAACATAGAAAATTAAACCTAAATTACTAAAAAAATATAAAAACATAGAATTTAGTTGCGATATTTTTTAAGAACTTGTTGAATTTTTAAAAACGCAATTAAATTTTCCAGATCGAGATTCAGTTACATGTAACCAAGATTTGCAAATGGATCAATTCGAGTGTTTGAAGTGGATGAGGTATTTTGATTTGGATCCTAAGGTTGGAGAAAATAAAGAAATGGGAAGAGATTGGGTGTTTTTGTAGTGTAAAATGTATGTAAAATAAGTATTACTTATAGTTGTAGTATGTTTTTTAAATTGAAAATGAACTAATTTTTACTTTTTATTTTATGGGTCCAATAGTACTAAAAGAAACAAAGAAAACAGTTAAAAAATCTATTGTCAGCCCCTTCTTCTTCTTGATTGGTTGTCTTCACACGTCTTACCAGCAACATCACAACCAAACCACCAGACACCGGGGTGGTGTTCACGTGTGACTTGGCTGTCCAAGTCAGCGTCACACGTCCTTCACCCCCCTCACTCCGGATAGCCTTAGGCTTCAGGGAGTCGTCATGAGTGGGTTATGAGTGAAGATGTGGCCATGTCACTATTTAACCACTCCACAACAAATGCATTAGATTGTGGATATGATATTCACTAGTGGCTACATTATGAAGAGGCAAAAGAGAGAGAGAGAGAGAGAGAGAGAGAGAGAGAGAGGAAAGGAAAAGAAACCAATCAAATCAATCGTCTTCCTCCACACCCAAGCCACCGGCCATTAGGGTGGTGTTCACGCGTCCCTTGGTCGGACACGTCCGCTTCATGCGTCTTCTTCTATGTCCACTCCGAACAACCTTATTAAATGCTTATTTTTCGAGATTGTGTTGTATAAGTTATTTTTTTGTTTTATTTTATAATTTATGAGTTTATTGTAACTTACACTAAAAATAAGTCGAGCTCATGACAAATAAGTCAGAAAAAATGAGCTTGTAAAAAATAAGCTTGAAAAATAAACCTTGAATAAGCTAAAAAAACATCTCCTAAGTTAGTTTTTTATATAATTATTTTTTAAGTTTTTGGGAAGAATTTCCGACTAATCATCGATCCAAAAAATTTATAATTAACTACCGTTCTTTTTCATGTTCTTCTACGGTAATACAACATAACCAAATGAAAAATATATGAATATTTTAAACAAATACATGCATGTTATAGTATTATTTTGTAAAATGAACCGGAACATATGTAACGACCCAAAATCTAAATAATTTTTTTCATTTTCAAAAAGGAAATTACATCCATAAATTGTTTCCAAAATCCATTACACCTTAAACATACTCAATTATCAGAGTAACAATATAAGTGAGTGCGGAAAATAGTGGAGAGTGAATGTTGCGTCATCAAGCCAGACTCTTCTTCTTAGTACCAGAAGTACCTGAAACCACAATACAAGCTGTAAGTTTTGCTTAGTGAGTTTCCCAAATACCACTAACATACTATCACAAAATACCACACAACATACATATGCTTGCCATGGGCTACCTTAAGGTCTTTTCCCTAAAATTCCATGAGCTACCCCCATGGTCTGACATCTAAGTGTCATGGACTATCCCCATGGTCTTTCCATACAAGTGCCACCGGCAACAAGATGCAAAACAAACTTTTTGAAAATAAATGTATTTTCTTTTTTATTTTTTTTTCCAAAATTGGGTTTTTTTTTTTGTTTTTTTTTTTACTTTTTTGTTTTTTTACTTCTTTTTTCTTTTTCGTTTTTTTCTTTTTTGCATTTTTTTAATCACTAACATGAATATATTTTTTATAAAAATTAAAATTTTAAAAACAAAAAAAAAACATAATATTTAAAATCTAAAATTACGATTACAATTAAAAAACATAATTTTAAATCTAATATTATAACTAAAATATCATTCAGATTACTACTAAAACCACATAACAATCATAATTAACCCAAATATTTCTTCCTAATTTGTTCCTTCATCATTTGCAGCACTGCTAGATCAGCAGGCGCCAAACTCTCCTCGCTCGTCCGAATAATTGACAACTAATGTGTCGTTAGTTCCCTCTCTTTTTGGTCCTGCTTCTCCCGCGCCTGCCTTTCCAGGAACTCCAAATAACGACATTTCAACTCATTTTTTTCTTTTATTAATAAATTGTGTTCGTCGAATTTCGCTCTCATTTCCGCCGCCTCTTTTGCTCTCCTCTCCACCTCCTCCGCATGTCTTGCAACGCGCCTCACTTTGTCGCGTCCAGGCGGTCGTCGTGATGGGGATATCTCTTGGATATCATCCGGGATCTCATTGTCGTCGGCGTCTAGGCCGATGTTAATCCGTGCGTCTGACACGTCGACCGAGCTAGAATTGCGAGACCTTTTGGATTGAACCTCCGACGATGTAGGCGTTTATTCCACTTTGGATCCGCTCGCAACAATTCCCATGATTTTACAAAGTCGAAAACATGACCCATTTCAACCCGATATTGTTCCTTAGCAGATTTGAACAAATCGAAGTCGTTGGTTCCGCTTTGTTGTTGCGCCTCAAGCCGGTTGTAAATACCGTTGAATTTGCTACACCGCTTAGCTATCATACCCCATTTACTGCTCAACATGTCATTTTTGCGATACAAATTTTTCTTTCAAATAGCGTGAAACTTGTCGAACACCAAGCAGCATTGTGGAACGTCTGTATTTTCTGTTTCTACCGCTATTGCTTTCCTTTTTGATTTTCCTTTTCTTTTCCCTTTCCTTCTCCTACTACCTACCGCTTCCACTTCACCCGATTGTTGTGTCGTAGACAATGGTTGGTTGGTTGGTTGTTGCATCGAAGCAAAAGAAGGGAAAAGATTCTGTTGTAAATTTGGGTTTTGACCAAATTGATTTTGTTGAAGGTAAGGTGAGTTGGGAAACTGTAGTGGCGGTGAAGCGGGATTGAAAGTTGCGCCTTGGTATGAGATTTATGGTGAGCCTTGAGACTATAAAATGTTGAAATAACCTTCATACCCCACAAATCTGAGAGGCGAGGTTGTGTATAGTTGTGTGTTTGGGTTTAATGATGGGAAGGTGTTTGGGTTTTGCTCCATTTTTTAGTAAGACAGTTTATAAAAGTGTAGATAGAATGTTTAAAAAGAAGTTAAATTAAAATGAGTATATATATATATATATATATATATATATATATAGGTAAAAAGGTAAAAAAAAAATTCTTGGTTTGAATTTGACCGTTTTCAAACGGTCTAATAGTCACAACGGTAAGTTTTTTGCCGTTACACTTCATTTCCATGGCAACGAGAAGCGGACGACGAGATGCAACGAGTTTGGGGGGGGGGGTTGTTCCCCCTGTAACGGCGACGTCGAGAACAGCCACGTCACCCGCGTCGTTACTCGTTTTGGCCCATACCGATCATTCTAAAGATTGAAAATGGTTACCACTCTAAATTTTTTTTTTTTATTCTTTTTGTTTTTTGAACATTATATTAATTAAAAAACATAATTTATAACATGCATTAATTTTTTAAAACATAAAAAAAATAAAAGCACATTTCATTAATTAAAACATAGAAATTTAAAACTTAAATTAGTTAAATTAAACATTACATTGTCTAAATAAAATAAAAATTAAAAAACATAAAAAACATAGAAAAATTCTAATCGTCGTCGTTGTCGTCACCGGTATCATCCGCCTCGTCGGCACCATCGTCATCCTCCTCATCAACATCATCGTCGTCTTCACCGTTATTTTGCCCTTAAAATTGTCATTCCCATATGTATTCGGTCAAATCATGTCGTATATTGTGATGTGTTTCACGGTATTGTATTTCCTAAACCCTTGAGAAGTATGCGGGACTGCCAACTTGTATTACTGCAGGTGGGTTAAGTATATCGTTTGTGGTATATGAGCAAATAGCCCTACCCTCTTCTTCTATTATCATGTTATGTAAAATAACATAAGCAGTCAACACCGTTCTCAATTTGTCTCTGTCCCATGTTCGTGCCGGATGTTTGATTATGTGCCAATTTTGTTTGAAGACTCCAAACGCCCGTTCTACATCCTTCCTTGCAGATTCTTGTGCTAACTTGAACATTTTTCGTTTATCGTCGGCCGGAAATGTGTAAGACTTGACAAATGTAGCGTATTCTAGATATATCCCATCACCTAGGTAATACCCATATTTATATTCATTTCCACTGACAACATATGGAATTTCTGGTGCTCTACCCTGTAAAATATCGTTAAATATTGGAGACGCTTGGAGCAAATTCAAGTCATTGTTTGACCCGGTCATACCAAAGAATGCATGCAAAAACCATAGGTCATTTGAAACCACCGCCTCCAAAATAACAGTCGGCACCCCATGATCACCTCGCGTGAACTGGCCACACCACGCGTTGGGACAATTTTCCCACTCCCAATGTGTACAATCAATGCTATCAAGCATCCCTGAAAAACCATGTTTCGCTTGATGCGTGACATACAACTGCTCGACATCGCTTTTAGTCGGATGTCGCATGTATATGTCATGGTAAAGCTCTATGACATACTCACAAAATAAATATGTACACTCTCGACCCGTCCTTTCAGACATTTTCAGATACTCATCTGATGCGTCTGCGGTTATACCGTATCCCAACTGTCTAAGAGCGCCCGTACATTTTTGTATTGTAGTAAAACCGTGTTTACCTTTAACATCCCATCGTAATTGAAAAAATTCATAATTACATGCCAAATCTCTAGCTATACGTAAAAATAAAGTTCTACTAATACATAAACGTTCTTTGAATTTTGATAGATCATATAAACTATCAACGACAAAATAATCATGTACCAAATGTTCATGTGCCGCCTCACAATCCCGGTTGATCCATTTTCTATGCTTCTTCTCGACGTTTGAACTTTCGCCCCTCTCATGTACCACGTCTCGTGTCGCGGATAACAACGTATACAAAATCAAATCTTCATCAGAATCGTTATCATCGGAAGACGAAGAAATTGGAGGTGGAAAATTATCCATTTTAATTTGGTTTAATGTGTGTGTTTGTTCTGAAAAAATGTGGGTGTGGTTTAGTGGAAATTGTGGTTAAAGTGGATGTATATACAGAGAATTTGAAAAAATTTTAAAAAAAAGTTTTTTAATGAATATAACGGTCGAATATAACGTTCGAAAATTAATTGGCCAATCAAAGATCTCGTCTTCGTCCGTCTTCCGCCTCACGCCACACGCAGCCCACCGGACTTGGGGGCGGTGTTAACGCGTGGGAGAGGGTGTCACCTCAACCCAAGACGCGTGAAAACGCTCCCATACTGGGTAGCCTTAGTAGACATTGAAAACTCTTATCACTCCATTATTTTTTTAATTTTTTATTTTTTATGAGTACATTAAGTGAAAAACATAATTTAAAACATAATAAAATATTATATATTAATTGAAACCACATTACATTAACTAAAAAACATAGAAAATTAAAGCTAAATTACTCAAAAAAACATATAAAAACAAAGAAATTTAAACCTAAATGAATAAAAAAACATAAAAAACATGGAAAATTAAACCTAAATTACTAAAAAAACATAGAATTTAGTTGCGATATTTTTTGAGAACTTGTTGCATTTTTAAAAACGCACTTAAATTTTTCTGATCGAGATTTAGTTACACGTAACCAAGATTTGCAAATCAATCATTTGGAGTCTTTGAAGTGGATGAGGTATTTTGATTTGGATCCTAAGGTTGGAGAAAATAAAGAAAATGGGAAGAGGTTGCGTGTTTTTGTAGCATAAAATGTATGTAAAATAAGTATTATTTATAGTTGTAGTATATGTTTTTTAAATTGAAAATGAAATAATTTTTACTTTTTATTTTATGGGTCCAATAGTAGAAATGAAACATCCCAAAAATACAAGCCAAAAAATTCGTTTGAAAACATTACTAAAACCATAATATCCAAATATCATATAAGAAAACCATAAGTCGTGTGTCTCAAAATGTCATAAAATATGTCTCATATCAAAACTGATGTCAAGATCATATCAAAAATATCAGATTCTAACTCCCAGGCTAAAACTGTGGTGTGTGCTATGCTATCATCCCGAGCCCTTCCCCTTGCTAGCTGAAGTACCTGAAACCAAAACTGAAACTGTAAGCATGAAGCTTAGTGAGCTCCTCCAAACTACCACATACGATACAATAACATATAAAGCACATACTGGGCCTTGCCCACTGCTTCAGACCGAAGTTCGGAAATGACTAGGGCCTCACCCTCTACATCAGACCGAAGTCTGGAACTTACTGGGGCCTTGCCCCCTGCATTAGACCGAAGTCCAGAACTGACTGGGGCCTTGCCCCCTGCATTGGACCGATGTCCGGAACTAACTAGGGCCTCGCCTTCTGCATCGGACCGAAGTCCAGAACTGACTGAGGCCTCGCCCCTGCATCGGATCGAAGTCCAGAACTAACTGGGGCCTTGCCCCCTGCATCGGACCAAAGTACGGAACTAACTAGGGTCTTGCCCACTACATTGGACCGAAGTTCGGAACTAACTAGGGCCTTCCCAACTGCATCGGACCGAAGTCCGGAACTGACTGAACATAGCATAACATAATCATGGCATATAACAATAACACATATACTGCATACTGCATCGGACCGTAGTCCAGAACACATAACACATAGACATGCCTGAATCGCAAAGATATCAAGCATACTGAACTACTTCTCGGGACCACCCCGACATCGGACCGCAGTCCGAAAACTACTGCTATCTAAGCAGGCCGGCATTGTGGCCATAGACCCGTTCCTACTAGAAGGAAACTCACCTCGTAAGGCTGACTGTTGGAATGCTGAACGGAAAATGTCTGACTACTGCTCCGTTAACTCCCCGGCTACAATTCCCATAAAGGCACTTAGTCAAACACTGATACTAATCTTAGGGTAAAGTGACTATTTTACCCCTGGCCAAAGCCCTTATCCTGGTCAAAGTCAACTGCGAGTTGACCTGACTCGTCGAGTTGGGCGACCAACTCGCCGAGTCCCTATCCTTTCTTCTATTCCCCAACCCGAATCTACTCGTCGAGTTTAGCAAAGACTCGGCGAGTTCTCCTTCCATAATAACACCGAGTCAACTTTCATCTGAATCGCCGAGTTGTATGAACAACTCGTCGAGTCCTCCTCCATCATATTAACACGTCTAGTCTACGACTCGTCGAGTTGTATGAAAAACTCGTTGAGTTTGATCTTGTAGGAAAGAAGATTGCCTTGGACTCGCTGAGTGTGTTATTTCACTCGCCGAGTCCCATGATTTCCAGATTATGGCCATGTCTTAATATGTCGAAACAATCCTTGGGACCTTTCTAAACCTCTGCTAACACTCGACTAGGCTCCTTTGAACCACAACAGATTGGGGACTCAATCCCCGGACTCGCTGAGTTGCAAGAACAACTCGTCAAGTCGGTCATTGTCCAAGTCTAAAACTCGATTTCTGCTGTACAACTCTCGTCCAAAAGGTAGATCTGGGCTTCTAAGGTCGATCTATCACGTAAAGTTATGAACTTTACGTGCATGCATGGAAGTATAAGCTTTAAGGACCCAAAAAGAGGTCCAAAGAGGTGCATGGGCTAATATTGTCATAAGGCTTGCATCTTTATGCCATGAACTAGGTTCTAGAGACTAGATCTGAAGGTGAATCTACTTGGGATGTCAAAGTCTTAAGGATCAAGATTATTGACCCCAAAACTCCAAAAAGAGGCAAAGGAGAAAATCTATAAAACCACAAATCAAGTTTTGAGCTTGATTACCTGAGAGTGAAAAGAAACTGACGTTGCTTCTGGATCTATTCCTTCTCCTTTGATCCTTCTTCCTTCCAACTCTTCTACTAGATACACAAATGCACCAAAAACCCTCCAAGTCACTAAGAAAGCTCAAGTTTGCCAAAAGGGAATTAGGTTTTCGAAAGTAATGCTCTAGAGGTGATAATGTTGTTTAAATAGGGTGCAAACCCTTTAATTAGGGTTTCATCCAAACTGGCCTAGTCGTCGATTCCAAGTGTCACACCCCAAAACCGGAACGGCGGAAATGTTCTGGGGTGGATGATGTCATGTCAAGTATCACAACATATGTTGTATAGTAATCAAAGTACAACAATCATTGCATTAATAGTAATAGTTTTACATGGTTTACATTTCATAGAGACATTAAAATAATACAAGTAATAATATAGGTGCAGCTTGGTACTAAACTGTCTTCACCAAAAGCTCCTGGGATGTACCTGTCTATTGTTGACCTGAGAATACAAGTTATTTGAAAGCGAGTATCAACATTTTTATAAATGCTGGTGAGTTCATAAGTATTTAGTGTCATTTTATTCAAATAACTTTATAAAAAGTAGTAGTTTAGAATCAACGGTGTATTAGAGTCCTTTCCAGAAAATCATATATTTTCTAAATAACAGCAGTCTTCTACCAAGACTCGACCGAGTTAGGTTTTAAAGAATAATTTTCCCTGAAATACTATCATTACCAAAATACGATATTTGATTTTAAAGGAAGTAGAAGGATATCACAAGTAAAAACATTAGGGAAAATAACATATGCCTCAGCAGGAAATACTGCTGACTAAGGGAAAAGAAATCATAGACTCCAGGAGAGTATTGAATGAACGACACACCTGGCTCAGTCTAACGAAAGGAGACACAGACCCCAGATGGTATCAAATGTAAGATACGGCTAGAAAGGTCTAAAAACAGTGAACATAGACCCTAGACAGTATCAAATGAAAGATACAACTAGCAAGGTCTGAAACAGTGAACACAGGCCCCAAACAGTATCAATTGAATGATACGTCTAGCAAGGTCTAAAACAAAGAAACACAGACCCCAGACAGTATCAAATGAATGATATGTCTAGCAAGGTCTAAAACAAAGAGTGATCTTAAGAGTGTTGTTTCAGAAATATAGTGTTAATTCTCGTTACCTTAAGGCCATGAATTATAAGGTAACCCCGAGATACTCATAACCATACCGATAGACACTAGAGAACTTGACGCCCTGCAAGCGTCGGAAAGATTGACATTTGTCACCCCTTGGCTTGGTAGGCCGTGAACTGTAGCTAGCAGTCAGGGTGTGGGGGTGTCAATCCTGTATAGATCTATACACACAATGCCCGCTCTCCCTACAGGAGACTCGGGTTACCAGCTTGACAATGGAGAAGGCCGTGTCCTAAAGATGCATCTCGTATAGTGAGTTCTGATGTAAATACTGGGCTAATGATAGAGACTCACAAATAAACTGACCAACGTAAACCTATATGTCTATACCTGTATACATAATATATAATTAATGATCAAACAACCTTCGGACGGATATCCGATCCCACCAGACCACATCCTAACGAGGAAAAGTAAATAGGGCGAACTAGCCTTCCTAAGTCCTTTAAACATTATTTATATAACTATACAAGTACATGCATACATTTAACTAAGTAGAAACATTTAACGAAGTTGAAGTGTTAACAAAATAGAAGCGTTAATAAGTAGGAGCGTTTACAAAGTAGGAGCGTTAACAAGTAAAAGCGTTAATAAGTAGGAGCGTATCACGAAGTAGAAGCGTATCACAAAGTAAAAGCGTATCACGAAGTAAAAGCGTTAACAAAGTAGTAGCATTTAACTAAGTAGGAGCATTAACTAAGTAGAAGTATAACGAAGCAGTAGTATCTAACAAAGTAGGAGTATAAAAACATGGAAGAAAACTTTGATGAAAACTTTGGAAAACCTTTACACTTAAGAAAATCACGACTTGGTATTCTTTTGTAAAATAAGTTTGAAAACCTTTTGAAATCCTTTCATAAACAAGTTTTAAATGAAACTTTGATAAAACATTATGGGTAAAGAAAACCTTTGTTTAAAATACTGCTGTAACTGAATCCGAAGTAAAACATACAGCACGAGAGTCAATTTGATAAAAGATTTGAAAAAGTAAAGACGTTTTGGAAAACCATTTACAGTATCATACTTGGTAAAACAGTTGACAGTGTAATAAATCCTTGTGCATGCGGGTTATCAATCACATGTGATTGATATGATAACTGGCATGTTTTAACTTGTATTCCCCCCCACCCCCATAAAATCATGTAAAAACATTTAAAAGGTTAATTCAGGAGTATGAACTCACCTGTTGTAAGTGGGTCGGGCGGAGGTGCCGGTTGGGTGCTCGGTGTCAAGTAAAGACTTGAACACGCTTAGTGACCTATTAACATATGATGACATATGTTTACATACAATTAGTAATTATAATACTAATTAATCACGTATACACATCCTAAAATGCGGAAAACACTTTGGTCAAGTGCTAGGAGTGTCCCGGGTAACATCTATTGGTGTGTATGGCCTAGATAGGGAGTTTACTCTTCAAGAGTAAACTCTTTATAGAGTTTACGGCCCTAATACCTTATCCCCATGATTTTACGGCCGTAAACTCATGGTTGGTGTGCTCTTTGATGCATTAAGGTCTTATAACACTTGTGGAACTAAGCTAGGTTCAATTCTAGGGCTTATGAAGGGTTTAAGGCTTCAAAATGGACCATTTGAGGAGTTTACGGCCTATGAATACTCCTTGAGGAGTTTACGACCGTAAAAACATGAGTTTATGGTAGTAAACTCATGTTGGTCCATTTCTTTTGTTGTTTGGTGGTTCTAACTCAAGCATGTATGGTTCTAGTCACTTTTAGGAGCTTAGGAAGGTGTTTAGGGCACTTAAACACCTTGGAAAGGTGTTTACGGTCTAAGAATATGTTCTTGGGTAGTTTACTACCTTAAACACATGAGTTTACGGTAGTAAACTCATTTTGTCCATGAATCCTATGTTTTGGTGGTTGTAGGTTAAGCATAAGAAGTTCTAGGTCCAATTCCAAGCCATACAAAGTGTTAAGGGCACTTTAACACCCTTTGGGGGTGTTTATGGTCTAAGAATAGGTGATTACGGTCTAAGAAACTTCTTGGACCGTAAATTCAAGTGTGACATGTTTTTGTATGCTTTGGTGCATATCATGAATGAAAATAAGGTTCTATGCACTCAAGGAAGTTCATGGAAGCTCTAGGAGGTGTTTGAGGGGTAGCTTAACACTTAAACAAGTGTTTATGGTCCAAGGAGATGGGTTTACGGTCTAAGGATTTTCTTAGACCGTAAACTCATGTTTACTCCCCATTTGGTTTGATTTTGGTGTTCTAAGTCTTTTCGTGTAAGCCTCTAAGCCATTGCTAAGCATAAGAAGTGTGTGGGAGGGTTTTTGGGCATCAAACCCACTTCCAAAGGGGTTTACAGTTTTGGGAGGCTCCCAAAACCGTAAACTCATGTTCTTGGGAGTTTTTGGGTGATTGAGTCATGAATTTGCAAGCTAAATAAGTTAGATAACAAGCTAGGAAGGTTTACTTACCGATTTGAGGCTCCGAGGGGCGATTTTTGACCAAAACCCGTTTGTAGAAAGAGAAAATAGAGAGAGAGAGAGAGAGAGAGAGAGAGTCTAAGGTGGGGGAAAAGGGTTGGAGTGAAACCCACTCAACCCTTATATAGGTGGAGCTTATGGCCTGGTTGGGGTTCACCTGACACCAACCGTGAACGGGTTTTTTTTTTAACGATTACCGTTAAACTCGACAACATTTTAAAATTATGCCACCTTAATTTTGGTTCACTTGACGAATATTATTTAAAATATTCCAACGGGTTTAAATCCGGTCAAAAATATTTTCGGGATAAATTTGGCTAATTTTTGACGTAATTAATTTGGACGTTAATTTCGACGTTAAAACTAACATAAATTTTTGAGTTGTCACACCAAGAGCGGACTCGACGAGTAGATTACTTAAACCTGCGTCCCAACCTCGCATCTAGTCGACGATTCAGGGCTGCCACTCGTCGAGTCAATAATACAAATGGCATAAACGAAGATCAAATACGTACCAAAAATGGGGCGTTACAAATCTCCCCCACTTATCTTAGACTTCATCCTCGAAGTCTGTTGTCTCTGCAAACAACTCTAGGTAGTGTTCTCTGATTTCCTCCTCAGGCTCCCACGTCCACTCTGAGCCCTTGCGGTGGTGCCACTGCACCTTTACTAGCTGAACCACCTTGTTCCTCAAGGTCTTTTTCTTCTCATCCAAGATCGCAACGGGTCTCTCGATGTAATTCAGGATGCCGTCAACCTGAATATCCTCGAATGGTACAACTGTTGACTCATCCACTAAGAACTTCCGCAGTTGAGAAACGTGGAAAGTGATGTGGATCTGGCTGAGCTCTGCCGGAAGATCTAATCGATACGCATCCCGACCCACCTAGGCCAAAACCCTAAAGGGACCAATGAATATGGGGCCTAGCTTGCCCCGCTTCCAAAATCGGATGACACCCTTCCAGGGTGACACCTTCAGGAGGACCATATTGCCCACCTGGAACTCCAAGTCTGAGCACCGCTTATCGGCGTAACTCTTCTGCTGAATCTGTGCAGTCTGAAGCCTGTTACGGACCTGTTGTATCAACTTCGTGATCTTGAGTACTACCTTTGTACTCCCCATGACTCTTTAACCGACCTCACCCCAACAGACTAGGTCCTAAACTTCCTCCCATAGAGCATCTCAAAGGGAGGACGGTCAATACTGGCGTGGTAGCTGTTTTTTGACGAAAATTCCGCTAATGGAAGATACATATCCCAACTACCACCGAAATCTAGGACACATGGCCGAAGCATGTCCTCAAGAGTGTGAATCGTCCTCTCGCTCTGCCCGTCCGTATGAGGCTGGAAAGCGATGCTGAAATGAAGACGAGTACCCATCTCGTCATGAAACCGCTTCCAAAACCTAGAAGTGAATCAGACGTGTCGGTATGACACCAGTGAAACGGGAACTCCATGATGTGCCACTACCTCTCGCACATAAATATCGGCTAACTTCTCAGCCGAGATGCTCTCCTGGATAGGTATAAAATGCGCACTCTTGGTCAACCGATCAACAATGACCCAAATCGAATCAACCCCACGTGCGGTCCTGGGAAGTTTAGTAATGAAATCCATGGTGATATCCTCCCATTTCCACATGAGAATATCCAACGGTTGCATCTTGCCGTGGCTCCTCTGGTGCTCTGTCTTGACCTTCCTGGAAGTCAGGCATCTCTCTACATACCACGCTACATCCCGCTTCATACAGGGCCACCCGTAATCGGGTCGAAGATCTCTATACATCTTCGTCGCCCCCGAGTGGATGGAGAACCGAGAGTTGTGGGCCTCGTCCATCAACACCTGTCGTACCCTGCCCTAGTACGGTACCCAGACCCTCCTATGCAGGGTCAAAAATCCTCGACTGTCATAATCGAAAGAAGCTACTCGGCCCACAATCCTCTAACACTTCTGCCTCTCCTCCTTCAGGCCCTCAACCTGTGCCTCTTTAATCTGCTCCAGCAATGGAGTAATCACTGTTATCCTCAGACATATATCTCTGATCGGGGCCGCCACCGCCTTGCGGCTTAGAGCATCGGCCACTATGTTGGCCTTGCCCAGATGGTAGAGGATCTCACAGTCGTAATCCTTTACTACATTTAACCATCGATGTTGCCTCATGTCTAGGTTCAGCTGTTCCATAAGGTACCACAGACTCTTGTGATCCATGTAAATGGTACAACGGACCCCATAGAGGTAATGTCACTAAATCTTGAGGGCGAACACCACTGCCCCCAACTCTAAATCATGTGTCGGATAGTTAGCATCGTGACTCTTCAACTGTCTCGAGGCATAAGCTATCACACGCCCTCGCTGCATCAACACTGCTCCCATACCTATGATCGAAGCGTCACGGTAGACTACAAAGTCATCCACTCCCTCTAGTAGGGTAAGAATCGGTGTCTCGCATAGTCGCTACCTGAGCGTCTCAAATGCTGACTGTTGCTCAGGACCCCAACGAAACGCCACTGACTTCTTAGTCAATCGAGTGAGCGATACTACTATCTTGGAAAAATCCTTAATGAATCTCCTGTAATACCCTGCCAAACCTAGGAAACTCCGAATCTCAGATAGAGACCTCGGGACCTCCCACTGCATCACGGCCTCTATCTTGGCCGGATCTATAAGTATACTCTTCTGGTTGATGAGGTGTCCAAGGAATAGCACCTCGCGCAACCATAACTCACACTTGGAGAACTTCTCGAAAAGTTTCTCCATCCTCAGTGTCTCTAGCACCTCTCTCAGGTGCTCCTTGTGCTGCTCCTGAGTCTTGGAATAAACCAAGATGTCGTCGATGAATACTATCATAGACCGGTCCAACATCGGTCTGCACACGCGGTTCATTAGATCCGTGAACGCGGCTAAAGCGTTGGTGAGTCCAAAAGGCATCACCACGAACTCATAATGACCATAGCGGGTCCTAAAAGCGGTCTTCTGAACATCCTCATCCCTGACCCGCATCTGGTGGTATCCGGATCGTAGATCAATCTTGGAAAATCAAGATGCCCCCTGAAGCTGGTCGAATAGATCATCTGTCCTTAGGAGTGGGTAACGGTTCTTCACCGTTACCTTATTCAGCTCCCGGTAATCTATACACGTGCGGTGCGACCCGCTCTTCTTTCTCACAAACAGGATTGGGGCTCCCCAGGGTGAACTGCTCGGCCTAATAAAACCCTTGTCTAGCAGCTCCTGCAGCTGCATAGACAGCTCTTGCATCTCTGGAGGAGCCAAATGATACGGTGCCTTTGCTATCAGAGCCGCACCAGGGACCAGGTCAATCTGGAACTCTACCTGTCTCTCAGAAGGTATCCCAGGCAAATTCTCCAGGAATACATCTGGGTACTCACGTACCATCGGTACATCATCAATCGTCGCCTTACCCTTCTCCCGGGCATCCATAACATAGGCGACATACCCCATGCAACCCTGCTGAAAGTAATGCCTCGCTCTCGCTGCGGAGCAAATAATTGGTCCGCGTTGTGGCCTTTAGCCTTGAATCACTAACTCTCCCCCACTAGGAGTGCGAATCCTCACTAACTATAGCTTGCAATCAATCACTGCCTCGTTGGGGATCAGCCAATCCATACCTACTATAACTTTATTCCCTCGCAGGGGAATAGGAACCAAGTCTACTAAGAACTGCTCATCAAACAACTGTAGTGTACATCCTCTATGAACTCTCGTGATCCTGATGGTCTTGTCATTAGCTATTTCCACATCAATAGGGAAATCCAGCTCCCCGGGAGCTTTGCAAAATCGCTTGCTAAGCGCGAGCGACACAAATGATCGGGTAGCCCCCGAATCAAACAATACTAGAGCTGAGATGTCGTTCACTAGGAATGATCCTATAGACAAACACATAACCATAAGCAATAAACAATAATAATAAAGAGTTGATGGAGAAGATACATACCTGCAACCATATCGGGAGTCGACCAAGCCTCCTTGGCTGTCAACTGGAATGCTCTGCTTTTCGCCACTGATGTCTCGGCGCCGACCCTTTCGGCCGTCTGTAATCCTCAGGGTAGCAGGAGCGGGTCCCACCAGCTGTCCTGCTGATGCTAAACTCGAACACTAGGAATTCTTGTGTCCTCTCTGATTGCAATGGAAGCAAATCAGATCAGATGCTGAGGTGGGAGACATAGTAGTAGTAGCTGTACAATCCTTGCTCATGTGCCCAGTCCGACCACACTTGTAGCAGCCGGAACTCCCTGCCTTGCACATTCCATCGTGCAACCTCTCACACTTGCCACACCGAATGTGGCTCTGCTTTCCCCTAGGTTTGTGATCGGATACCTTGGGATTTTTGCCCGAATTCCCTGACCCAGATACTACCTCTGGCTTCCTCTTCCTCTCCGTCTCTAAATCGATCTCCTTCTCACGAGCCATCGCAATCATTTCATCCAGCGTTTTACATCTGGAACGGCTCACAAACTGTCTGATATCACTCCTTAACATCTCATGGTAACGATCCTTCTTCATTTCCTCCTCTTCCGCGTACTGAGGAATGAGGAGAGCCCTCTCCCTGAACTTGGCGGTAATCTCCGCCACCGTCTCTGTTGTCTGTTGGAGATCTTGGAACTCCCTAGAAAGCTGTTGCACCTCAATAATAGGTGCAAACTCGGCTCTGAACCTGGTCGTGAAATCCATCCAGGTCATAGCATCAAGAGCTGCATCATCCCCGATGACACGTCCGACCTCCTCCCACCAATCACGTGCGCTGCCCTTCAAAAGACAGGATGCAAGTCGGACCTTGTCCCACTCGAGACATCTGCTAGTGTTGAAAGCGTTGGCCACATCAGCTAACCATCTGGTACTCGCAATGGGGTCTCGGACCCCCTAGTAATCGGGAGCTCCACAGGCTTTGAACTCCCTGAAGGTGAGCGTGCGCGACCCAATCATGGCCGCCACCTCAGCGCGAAACATTCCCAATCTCTCATCCATGAGCTCCAGAATACCTTCCTTGATCGAACCAAAGATCACAAGAGTCTGCTCGAGAATAGTGCGTGTGATCTCTGAGGAAAGAAACTCCCTAGTCTACTCATCTAGCCACTCGGCCCCCGAGCTCGAGCCTGATCCCTCACACGAACTGCCAACTGTCGGTCTAGGGCGTAGCACCACCATTCTGAAAACACATAGCGATAATTGTTAGAAATACTGATATATCTAGAGGGATCACATCTACTACAAGTTCCCTGGCCTTGTCTCAGCCTTCCTTGATTCAAGTACGGATCCCCTGGCCCATATTACCTTCTACATCTATTCGTACTTTATTCAAGAACTGCCTTGACTCCTCCAAGTCCCTTCTACTGCTACTCTCATCCTAGGTTTGCCCTAGGGTAATCACCAACTCTCTCTCTCCTCCATCAGCTGCATAAGAAGTCCCTTCTTTCCCTAACTAGCTCGCGAATACTATTACATATTACACAGACTAGATAATTTTTCGAATGAGAGATTCTACTCTACAACGGTTGGACTCAAACAAGAGCTGCGAAATAGAGCTAGACTTAACCTTTTGAAATTATTTAGTCCTTACAATATGTAACTTAACATATTCGTTTACTAGTTAGTGAAAGACAACTAGAACTCCTAAAAGCACAAAGCAAGTAGCATTCGGGCATTGAGTTCACATAATCAAGCATATACTACTCAGACTATCATCCTAAATAATCTGTACTAGCATGCAGTTCTCATAGAGCTGAACACATATAACAGGCACATAAGGCATCCTTCCTAGATCCTTAGTCCTAATCTAGAATACTGTTCTAATAAAGTTGATAATCATAACAAAGCATAAACTTGTATGGGTAATTTGGGAGTACTTACTTGAGCTCGGCTGATCGCATGCACCACACCCTTTTCTCTTTTTCAAAAACTCTTTTCTTTTTAACTTTCTTTTTACTTTTCTAAAACTATTTCTCTTTTGAAAACTTGTACCACTTCCTTAGTTTGAGTTCAGACACACTCATAAGTGCGCCCGAATCCCTCAAACTAAGGCTCTGATACCAACTTGAAACATCCCAAAAATACAAGCCAAAAAATTCGTTTGAAAAACATTACTAAAACCATAATATCCAAATATCATATAAGAAAACCGTAAGCCATGTGTCTCAAAATGTCATGAAATATGTCTCATATCAAAACTGATGTCAAGATCATGTCAAAAATATCAGAATCTAACTCCCAGGCTAAAACTGTGGTGTGTGCTATGCCATCATCCCGAGCCCTTCCCCTTGCTAGCTGAAGTACTTGAAACCAAAACTGAAACTGTAAGCACGAAGCTTAGTGAGCTCCCCCAAACTACCACATACCATACAATAACATATAAAGCACATACTGGGCCTTAACCACTGCTTCATACCGAAGTTCAAAACTGACTAGGGCCTCGCCCTATGCATCGGACCGAAGTCCGGAACTAACTAGGGCCTTGCCCCTGCATCGGACCGAAGTCTGGAACTGATTGGGGCCTTGCCCCTACATCGGACCGAATTCAGGAACTAAATAGGGCCTTGCCCTCTGCATCAAACCGAATTCCAGAACTGAATGGGGCCTTGCCCTTTGCATCAGACCGAAGTCTGGAACTAACTAGGGCCTCTTCCAATGCATCGGACCGAAGTCCGAAACTAACTTGGGCCTTGCTCACTGCATCGGACCGAAGTCTGGAACTGACTGGACATAGCATAACATAATCATGGCATATAACCATAACAGATATACTGCATACTGCATCGGACCATAGTCCAGAACACATAACACATAGAAATTCCTGAATCCCAAAGCCGTCAAGCATACTGAACTACTTCTCGACACCACCCCGACATCGGACCGCAGTCTGAAAACTAATGCTATCTAAGTGGGTCGGCATTGTGGCCATAGACCCGTTCCTACTAGAAGGAAACTCACCTCGTAAGACTGACTGCTGGAATGCTGAGCGGAAAATGCCTGACTGCTGCTCCGGTAACTCCCCGACTATAATTCCCATAAAGGCACTTACTCAAACACTGATACTAATCTTAGGGCAAAGTGACTATTTTACCCCTGGCCAAAGTCCTTATCCTGGTCAAAGTCAACTGCCAGTTGACCTGACTCGCCGAGTTGGGCCGCCAACTCACCGAGTCCCTATCCTTTCTTCTATTCCCCAACCCGACTCTACTCGTCGAGTTTAGCAAAGACTCGACGAGTTCTCCTTCCATAATAACATCGAGTCAACTTTCATTTGACTCGCCGAGTTGTATGAACAACTCGTCGAGTCCTCCTGCATCATATGAACACGTCCAGTCTACGACTCACCGAGTTGTATGAAAAACACATTGAGTCTGATCTTTTGGGTAAGAAGATTGCCTTGGACTTGCCGAGTGTGTTGTTTCACTCGTCGAGTCCCATGATTTCCAGATTATGGCTATGTCTTAATACGTCGAAACACTCCTTGGGGCCTTTCTAAACCTCTGCTAACACTCGACTAGGCTCCTTTGAACCACAACAGATTGGGGACTCAAGCCCCGGACTCGCCGAGTTGCAAGAACAACTCGTCAAGTCGGTCATTGTCCAAGTCTGAAACTCGATTTCTGCTGTACAACTCTCGTCCAAAAGGTAGATCTGGGCTTCTAAGGTCGATCTATCACGTAAAGTTATGAACTTTACGTGCATGCATGGAAGTATAAGCTTTAAGGACCCAGAAAGAGGTCCAAAGAGGTGCATGGGCTAATATTGTCATAAGGCTTGCATCTTTGTGCCCCCCCCCCCCTATAAATTCTGTTTCAGAGTTAGTTTATTTGACTTTATTATTCCATACACAATTTCGAACCAACGTTCCAGAGATATTTTGAATCCAATATATCACAACTGCTTTCTTCTAGCGGTGAAGAGATTTACTTATAATATGTAAGTTTATAATTATATGTATTTACTGTAGATTATATGTTAACATTGATATAATCTATGCAATTATATGGTTTTTATTTGTTTTTCAGTCATTTTAGTGGTTTAAAGGTATTTATATGATTAGATTATTTATATATGTATGCCACATCAAAAATCTTTCAAATATACTCATTTGGAACGAATTCGCAATCCGTAAAACACCTCCGAAATACTAAGACCTCATTCAGAATATGGCGAACAGTTCCACAATATAGATTCATATTTTTATTATCTGGAATCCTTGTACGGAAAAGAAATCCAGAATTATGATCCAGAATAGTCACTACTAGAAAAACGTTATTTTTCTAGGGAAGGTTGCTATGTAACATATTTTCATTGTTAATCTGCAATGGATCGTGCTATGGAATGTCGTTCCATAGCAATGTTGCTACCACATTGTCTATGAATTTTATTTCTGGTAGCGAGAGTGGGAGTTGCTAGGGAAAATGCTACCGACTCCATATCCGTTGGTATTATGCTACCGATAGCTCTATGGAACAAAAATTCGTAGCAATTTTCCAACGACATTTGTTACCAAATCATTTTCCGTTGTACTGCTACTATGGAATTCATCATTGTGGTTAATATGCAACAAAGTTTGTGACGGAAACCAAATGCATAGCTAATCATTTTACGTTGTACTGCTATGGAAGTACCATTCGTAGGTATTTGCTAGGAAATTCTGCTATGGAATATGATTTTGTTTGCTTGTTTTTCTATTGAACAAAATGCATAGCTAATTTGTGACGACATTTATTGGGATGTTGTATGCTTAATTAATTTTGTTATACTATGGATGAATTATTATTATGATCATTGGAGTTTGTAAGATATGGTTTGAATGAAATGTTTTTGAATTGGTAATATGTGACATAAACTAATGGCTAAAAAATGTAAAAATGAATAGATATTGTTGGCAAGCAGACTCGAGCTTAAGTTTATGCTAGAAAAGGGCGCGGTTAAGACAGTTGTGCTAATGATTTTTGTTATATGTTGTAATTTCTGAATTTATGTCCTATTTTGAATTCCTTTTCTAATTTTTTAATTTGTGTTATAGCATTTCAGTTATGAATAGGGCAAGACTTGATATCACTAACCCACATGGTGTAGTTCTGTCTCTATAGGCAATTCAACCTTTTATTACCTTTTTAATTCGTTGCATTTTAACAATTTTATTTGTTTTTTTTATTCCATTATTTACCTAAATGTTTGCATATTTGAATATTTTGTTTCAGGATGTTGATCTTGAAGAAGAACCTGATGACAATGATGTGTTTTTAAATAATATTGAAGTTCTTTGAAGCACCACATTATTCAAGAGCTATGTTTACCGAAGCTTATTGATGATATAAGGGGAATTGGATAGCATGAATACATACGAATAGTATAATGCACTTTTATTTTCACAAATTTGAAGAAATACAGTATAATGCACTTTTATTTTCACAAATTTGAAGAAATACAGTTCCGTTTTATGGTATTGTCACATTATTTTAAGAAATTTAGTACCGTTTTATGTTATCGTGGTAGTCATTTTTTAGCATGAATTAAGTAATCAAAATGAATTTTTATATTATTTTTTTCGTGTTTTTCATTTTTGAAGCATGATTTAGTTAAATTAAAGACATGTTCATCATTTACATGAGCTCTCAATTCATACATCTTCTTTCTATACCACTTGTTTGGGAGTTGTGGTTTAATCCAATGAAAAAACTTACAATTTATGTCTTCATTATTATAGTTTGTGCAGCCAATGAACCTCCGACTAGGATTTTTAATGTCCATGTTGTCCACATTCCAATCGGATCTCCACATTCGCACAGTGTCACGTTACTGCTTAAAGACGACAACATCGATCTGCCCTAATTTCTCTTCTTTTGCGTGTTGGTTTTTGAATGAGTGTTGGAAGGCCCACTTTATGCAAATAAATTCCATAATATGACATTATAGTGTAAAGTACTTTACAAAAAATTAATTCCTAGAAACTTAGCTAGACTTTCTTCCATAGCAAAACAAGCAACAAAAATCAAATTCCACAACAGAATTCTTTAGCAAATAGCTACGAATGCAACATCTATAGCAAAGCAATTATGGAATTTTATTCTGTTGAAAAATTATGTTGCATATTAACCATGATAATTAATTCCATAGTAGCAGTACAATGAAAAATGTTTTCGTAAAGATATCATTGCAAAATTGCTACGAATGTTTTTTCCATAAAAATATCCGTAGCATAATACCATTGAATTTGGATACGGTAACAGTTTCCGTAGCAAGTCCCATCATCGCTACCGGAAATGAACTCCATAGATAATGTGGTAGCAACTTCGCTATGGAACAACATTCCATAGCATGATCTGTTGCTGAATGACAATGAAAATACGTTCCATAGCGCCCTTTCATAGCAAAATCATGTTTTTCTTGTAGTGCAGGAGTGAAAACATAAGGACCAGTTTGGGAAGGTGCCATTGATGAATGTTTGAGAGCTCGAAGAACTGAGTACAGAGAGAAAACTCTAGGAAGAGGATAGCAATAGTGAAAATTGGGAATAGTTAGTATTCAAAATCCTTTTATAGGTTGGATATTCCAGGTCGGGTCGAAGAAAGTAATGATCACACCTGAAGACGAAAAGGTTGCATTTAATGCATTGCCAAAAACAACATCCTAAACAACTATAGCACACAAAAGATGGGACGTTCGTTTGTTTCAATAGAGAAAACCGTCGTTTCAGTTTTGATTTGTAATGCAATTTATTGGAACGTGTGCCAAAGCACATTTATTGAGAATTAAAGGATATTCATCAAGAAAAATTATCGTTAATATATAGATGAGAAAATGTTTTGGATTAAAATATTTAATGAAAACCTTAAAACTCTTTTACAACTGAGGATCTCAGAAAAATTGGATTCCGAGATGAGATGTCATAAGATATGTCGGAAAGAATATGAACACATAATTACTAGATAATATAGGGTTCAAGATGGCACAGTCTTAAGCTGAATTTTAGAGCTAAAAAAGCATTAAGATCTTAGAGGACTAGTTCAAAATGATTGAGATTCCGAGAACTCAAGGAACAGAGCCCGAAAGAAGATAAGAGATGAACTCACATTACCGTTTCGGATTTGAATTCCGAGATGAACTTTATAATGCACTTGATTTTGACATAAAATATGAGATGAGATGATTGCATGTACACCATTGTAACTATATCATTTAGATGATTCAAGAGATGAGGAAAGATGAACAACTTAAAAACTAGAAGAATATGTTAGACGAAAATACACATATGATGATCCTATATTGTTATCGAGAGGGAACGATTCCGAGGAGAAATGAATTTTACTTTATTATTTTACATTCTAATGTTTCCATCAGAGACTACAAGCCTATTGGAAGAATTGTGGATTAGGCATCATCATTCTCATTTTTTTTAGAAACCCAATAAATTTGGTTTTTTCTAATGCCTTGGTAAAGACATCAATAATTTCATCATCATATGGAACAAAAATGAGTTTGATGTTTCCTTTTAAAACATGAAATGTAATGAAATGGTACCGAATATCGATGTGCTTGGTCATGGATTGCTGATTTGGATTATGA
Source organism: Lactuca serriola (assembly GCF_051521515.1). Lineage (NCBI taxonomy): Eukaryota > Viridiplantae > Streptophyta > Magnoliopsida > Asterales > Asteraceae > Lactuca > Lactuca serriola. Next base: position 37,656,842 of record NC_136411.1, read on the forward strand.
GAAATTGCAATTGCACATTGAGGTTCATAATTGATTGGAATCTATTGAAATTGATAACCATAGTCCAGAAGATGGGATATCATCCAAAGAACTAGTGAAATGCAACTTGCAGCAGTGATGTCTTTTGCTTCGGCTATTGAGAGAGAAATACATTTATGTTTCCTGGGTGAGCGACTAACCAATCTTCCACCAAAATATTATCAACCTTCGGAAGTAATTTTTCAATCCAGTTGAAGACCTCCATAGTTTGATTCGAAATATGGCTGAAGAAGGAAACTTTCATTTCCCGGATACCAAATTCTAAGGTTCTTTGTTCCTTTGAGATAGTAGAATACTTGCATGACAGCCACAACATGAGACATCTTCGGATTAACCTGAAATGTAGCACACAAGCATGTAGAGAACATGATGTGTGGACGATTTGTAGTAAGGTATAGTAGCGATCCAATCATTCCCCTATACTTCTTCAGATTAACAACAGCACCTGATGGGTCCGAGAAGATCTAGTGTCCGAAACCCATGAGAACCCTTGCGAAGGCACAATTATCCATTGAATATTTTTTTAGAAGCTCGGAAATGTATTTATCTTGATAAATAGAGATTCCTCTATTGGTTTTCTTGAACTGGATTCCAAGGAAAAAACCTAATTCACGATTCATCATCATTTGGAATCGACTAACCATTAATATGGCGAAATTAGCAACCATCGTTGAATCCATAGATTCAAAGAATTATGTTGTTAACATATATTTGGACTAACATGAGAAGGTTTCCATTTGATCTTTGGAATAAGGTAGGATCAAGAACTCATTTTTGAACTTTGTATCAATAATTTGGATATGAAAGATTTACAAAACCAGGGGCTGTTGAAAATACACTTCATTATCCAGTTCATTGTTGAGAAAGGCACTTTTAATGTCCATTTGAGCTGCATAGGCGAGAAAGATTCGGATGGCTTCAAGACGAGCAACAGGGGAAAAAGTCTCGTCGTAATTGATTCCTTTGATATGACTAAATCCGTTGGCCACCAATCTCTCTTTGTTGCTGATTATACACACCATTGAGCTTGTTTCGAAAGACCCATCTTGTGCTAACAATAAGGGATCCTCAGGAGGAGGGACAAGAGTCCACACTTGATTTTTGTCAAATTATGCAAACTATTCATGCATGGTTGTAATCCAATCTTCATGTTCTAAAACTTCCTTGATGGATTTTGGTTCAACCATTAATATGAATGCCGAGAAGTGACACTCATTTTGGATGTTGGTAGCATATCGAGTTTGAACGCCAGCTTTGAGATTTCTAATGACTTGATTTGGAGGATGTTCTTTTGTCCAGATGTGTAATCTCAGAAGTACTTGTGCAGTGGACGATCCGATATCAACAATGGGGTTGTGTTTCTCCTCCTGAACAATTTGAATTTGAGGATGATGCTCCCCCTGAACATCTGAACCAGATATTTCAACGAATTGATCTATTGCATCTTGAAATCTATCAACATTTGATTCGAGGGTTGGATGACTATTCTCCCCCTCAACTTGAGAAAGTTGAAACAAATCAGAATCAAATGGAGGAAAGGTGGGTGTTGGACCAGAGACATTTTGAGAATTCGGAGCATCAGTTGATGAGGATGGTCTTGATCGAGATAACAAGTCAAGAGCAATTTCTAATGGTTCAAATATGCTTTCAAAGTCGGCTTCATGGATGATTTGGGAATTCGGAGACCCATCAGGTGGAGCATCGGACTCCATGATATGAGTTGTAACATGAGTTGGACTTGAGTTTTGAACAAAAATATCATTAAAAATGACATCAAAGATTTCTTCAATTTCACAACTTTGACGATTTAGAACTCTATAGACTCTGGATTTAGATGAGTATTCCAAAAAGATTGATTCCTCGGCTTTGGGTTGAAACTTGGTGAGTTGATCACGGTTGTTTTTGATAAAGCATCTGCATACGAAAACGTGTAAGAACGAGATACTCGGTGTGCAACCATCCATGGCTTCAAACAGTGTCATGTTAAGACAATGTTTAATGATTCTTCGGTTTTAAGTGAAACATGCAGTAGACACAACTTCAATCCAAAGATAGAGATGAAGGTTTTGCAAAGTTCAACATCGATCGAGCGACTTCAACGAGAGTTCCATTTCTTCTTTCAACCACACAGTTTTGTTGAGGAGTGTAGGGAGCATAAAAATTGTGGTCGATGCCTTTTCGGAGAGGGATTTCTCAATGGTGACATTGGTGAATTCAGAGCCATTTTCACTTCAGATTCTTCTAACAACGAATTTCACAAGAACTTTAATTCTTTTAATGAAGTTAATAAGTTCGGAGGTTGTTTCGGATTTTAGCCTGAGGAAGAAGACCTAGGAGAACCTTGTGTAGTCATTAACTATTACAAGAATGTACTTTTTTGATGTAGAATTGCTACAGCAAATGGTCCTCAAAGATCAATATGAAGAAGTTCTATTGGTTCTAAAATTGACTTCTCACATTTACATGCACTACAGAGATGATCATTTTTGAATTTCAGTAGTGGTAGACCTCAGACCGTTTCACTAGAAACAAGATCATTCATGTATCGGAAATTGAGATGAGGGAGCCTCTGATGCTGTAGCTAACTAACATCAGGAACGACGTTTGAAAGAAGACAAGGTTGAGGCTTTCTGATGATCATGTTGATGTCTAATGGATACATCTTCTTGATGCGATCTGATTTGATTAGACATTCTTTCCGTTCTTCTGTCATAACGTAGCTATGCTTTTTGTAGAATTCGACTCTTGGATTTGCATCCATGAGTTGAGCTACACTAATTAGGTTATGCTTGAGATCATCCACATATGCCACATTGGAGACAAAGAAATTGCCATTGGTCCAAATGCCATAAGCTTGAATTTTTGAATTTGAAATGTTGCCATATGTCGTAACCAATGTCAGAAGTGAGCTTTAGATAATGTAGAAAGTCTTTCTGCCCAGTGACTGCAAAATTAGTGAGTTTTGGAGTTTTTAGGCTCCGAGTTACACTTAGGGACTTTGGCATGGGCTTTGGACTTGGATTGTGACTTTTGAGCAGTTGGCAACTCGGAGGGCTTATTCTGAGATTATTTTGGAAAGAAGTAGAATGTCAAGCTCTTTTCATTTATCCAAAAATCGTATTCAACTAAAGGTAGTTTGGATACTAGTTTTCTCAGACCATTAATTTTTCGAGATGTTGTAGGAATCACTGTGTTCACAAATGTTACAGATTTGTTTTCATCCCTTTTTACTTTCCAATCAAACTTTTGTTTTGAATCTCTTAAGGATTTCTGAATAACAATATTCTTAGCAACATGTTCTTTGCTTGTTGCTTTAGAAGGCACGTATGGTTTCAGAAATTGTTTCGGTTTTAAAATTATGCCATCGTATTTAGCGATAAGCACAGAAGAAATTGTCCAAGGAGAGTCAATTTTCATAGAAGGAGTCTCAACAATGACCTTTTTTGGATTATTATATATAGAATTGTTTTGAACAACCAAACTAGGAGTATTATATGGCCTCTTAAGAATCTTAATAGGCATAAACGTATTGTGGTTCCTAGTAGCAGGAGTAACTGTTCGAGACACTTTTTTTTTCAGACCTCTCAATGAATCTGGAATCTTGCCTAGACCTAATTTCTTTCTTAAGAGCACTCTTAGCTGTGGTCTTTGGGTGAAAATTTTCTTTCTTGTTCAGCCAAGGTTTCTCCAAGAGTCAGATGATGACTTGGAAGTTTATCCAGATGATGGATTGTTGAACTTAGGCTTAATTGGAACTAGAAATGATTTTGAAATCACATCAGAGTTAAAAATATAAGAGTAAGATGAATCATCACATATAATTTCTTCCTCTACGTCACTATCAAATGACGCCAAAATGAAGTTGGATTTGTCAGATTCATGTCAAGTTGTCTCGGGAATTATTTCCTCAACAACACAATTTTTGGGAGGGCCGAAGTTTGGAATCTGAACTCCAGTACATTTGGTGTCAGGGAATGAATCTGAAGGATGATTCAAGTCCGCGAATAACAGAGGCAGAAGAGGCGTGCAATCAGGACACTTAATAATGATAGGTTGGAACTCAAGAATTAAATATTAGAACTAGTCTGAAGTCTCAGGAAGGTGCAACAATGGTGAAACAGGGGTATCCGAATGAGTATGGTTCAGAATGTCTCCCATAAACGTTAGATTTTGAAGTTCCTTCAAGGGACGGGCAACAAGTTTCAGAAACTCACTTTCGAGGCCTGGTGCTTTGGACCATGGGTGACGAATATTATGTGTCGTCTGTTCGTTTTCTTCTAGAATATCAATAGAGTTATGCAAAACATAAATTTTGGCATTAAGACGTTTGTTATCAGAAACTAAGAAATTGCTTTCACAAAAAATGATTTCACATTTATCTCTTACAATGATACATTCAACTTTAGACATTACAAGCTCTCTCTAGTGATTATATCTTAAGCTTGTGATATTCAAAGCGTAATCTAAGACGAGTCAGTTTACTATTTAGCCTCTCACTAACTTCTATGGCAGACTCATAGGCTCTATGCATAACTGTCATATCTGATTCGATCTGAGTTAGATATGGCTCACAAATAGATAAATCAAAATTATTATCAGTGATCATGAATTTTACGTTCTAGATGATGCTTCTGTCCGGTGGATCGTTTGTTGCCATGTAGCAAAAGTTTGGGTCAACATTGTCATCGTCTTCCTCTGAACCTGAAGACCAGTAGCCTTCATCACACGCGATCGATTGTTTTGCCATATGACACATGTTCCTTCCAGATCTCCCTTCATCCTCATCTCCAGAAGACCAGTACCCATCAACATTTCTTGAAATTGTGGTAAAAAAAAAGCTTTTTCACTCTCTGCCAGCTCTTGGGCTTTGCGAGCATAGTATGAAAAATCTTTTACCTTTGGCTTTTAAGAGGTTTCAGACAAACAGTCTTTTGCAAATTGGTTACCGAGACCACATTGATGACAAACTATCTTGGGTCTAATTGATTTCAGAATTTCTTAAGATTCTGAAGTATGATTTGGGATGTTGGTTTGGTATGCGGGTGGGTTTTCTAAAGGTTTAGGAAATGTTTAAGGATTACTTTAATAAGGGGCTTGAAATCAGTTTTGATAAGGTTTATGACTAGGATTCCAGGGATGTTTGTACTTCACTCAAGATCTGATACCAATTGAAAGTGCAAGACTTAGTGCATGGACAAGGTTTGAAAACTCAAACCTTGAATTAACTTAAGATCAATGTATGCTGCTAATATTTTGGTCCAACCAAGTTTGGTAAACTAGTCTTGTCTTGAAATATAGAGATCAATAAATTATTCAACAAAATATTTAAGTAAAATAAAGTGAGTGTGAACAAAGTAAAAACACCTGAAGAACAAAGAGAATGACGGAGAAAGAAATTTGACTTGAAAGATATTGAGTATGTGATGTGTAAAGAATATTGCTTCTTTAAGGTTACAATGCATGGATAAATCATTTCCTTAAATAGCATAGGAGAGACAATAAAACAAAATACAAGACTTGGATAGAGAATGTAAATCTGATAAGTCAGAAAAGCTGACACACACGATTTACTCGATTTTTCCCCATGAACTGTACAATCAATAAAAATGACAAGGAGCATTAAATGCTTGTATGGACTCTATAACATCAAAAAGTAGGAATGTCTCAGATGAGTCCTTATCTCAGAAGAAGCTTGACTTTGAAATTCTTTACATTGAATGCACTGGACTTCGGATCTGATTTGGCTTCGAATTGCTAGAGGTTCACTTTTATGTATCAACAGAATGTTTCAGTGGTTTTACAAAGAAGGATGCCCCTGAAGTGCAAGGACATCAGTTTCTTTACCGTGCGTTAAAAACTGAGGAATCTTCATGTACCTATACATATGATCGATTTAGGTGCATCCATAAACATTTTACCATATTTTGTTTATAAATCAATTGGTATAGGATCATTTAGCAACACCAGTGTCGTCATTCAACTTGCTGACCCGTCAATAGTACACCACAAAGGTGTACTAGAGAACGTGTTAGTGCATGTAAATGAACTTGTTTTTCAAGCTAATTTCCATGTTCTAGATATGCGAGATGATGACTCACCAAATTCAAGTTTCATACTTCTTGGTAGACCTTTTCTAAAAACTGCACAAACTAAAACTAATGTCTACGATGGTACTTTATCTATGGAATTTGATGGGGAATTCATTAACTTGAATATTTATGAAGCCATGAGGTATCCTTCGGATATGCATTCTCTTAAATTTGAGGATGTCATTCAGTCCTTGAATGAAGATTGTTTTAATTTGTCCATTCATTATGCTTTGAAGTTAGTTTTTTGACATATTTTGGATAGGGACAAAACCAAGGAACTTGCAAGGGTGTTCAATATAGAAGAATAGATGTTGGAAATTGTTAATATTGTGGATGAAAAGAAACACTCAGGGTTTGATGAAAGGAAATCCAAGTTTCCGACCACCAATGCCAAACTCCTTCCATTGGTGATTCAACCGCCCAAGTTGGAATTGAAGACTCTCCCAGACCATTTAAAGTATTCATATCTTGGGGAGGAAAACAATTTACTGGTAATCATTTCCAATAATTTGTCAAGGAAAGAAGAGGAGTTAATCAGTTTGCTAAAAAAAATACAAGAAGGAAATTAGGTGGATAATTGCAGATATAAAAGGATTGAGCCCTTCCTTGTGTATGCACAAGATCTTGATGGAGGAACACTTCAAGCCCACAAGGGAGGCACAATGGAGATTGAACCCTCCTATGATGGAGTATTGAAGAAAAAAGTCATGAAGCTTTTGAACCCTCCTATGATGTAATTTACTCAATCTTTGACAGTAAATGGGTTAGTCCCGTTCAAGTGGTCCCAAAGAAAGACGGAGTCACTATTGTGAAAAAATCCGAAGGGGAAATGGTTCTCGTTCGTGTGCAAAATGGTTGAAGGGTTTGTAACAATTACCGGAAGATAAATTCTTCTACAAGAACAGACCATTTCCTTTTGTCATTTATTGACCAAATGGTAGAGAGATTGGCAGGTAAATCTCACTAATGGTTTTTAGATGGTTTCTTAGGCTTTCAACAAATTCCGGTAGCCTTGGAAGATCAAGATAAGACGATCTTCACTTGTCCCTTTGGTACATTTGCTTATATGTGTATACACTTTGGTCTATGTAATGCACCTGCAACATTTCAGAGATGCACGGTGAGTATTTTTCCGAATATGTTAAAAATATCAACGAAGTCATCATCGATGATTTCATAGATTTTGGAGAATCCTTTGATGCATGTTTAAACAATCTAACAAAATTTTTGTAAAGGTGCACTGACACGGATCTTGTGCTTAACTATGAAAATGTCATTTCATGGTGGAAAAATAATTGATTTTTGGTTATATTGTGTCCCAAAAGGCTTGGAAGTTGGCATGGAAAAGATAGATATTATAAAGAATCTTCCTTACCCAAAAAATGTTCGGGAAGTACGTTTGTTTCTTGGTCATGTAGGTTTCTATGAACGCTTTATCAAGGATTTATCAAAGGTCACGGTTCCAATGTGCCAATTCTTCCAAAAAGATGTTGAATTTGAGTTTACTCAATTGTTAAAGGAGGCCTTTGATCATTTGAAGGACCTACTCACCTCCTTCCCATCATCCAACCACATAATTGGAATCTTCCATTTGACTATATGATGCAAGCAGCATGACTGTTGGAGTGGTGTTGGGCTAAAAAGTGGATCGAGCGCATCATGTCATCTATTATGAAACCAAAACTTTAGAAGGTGCACAATGCTACTACATCACCATAGAAAAATAATTTCTTGCCATTGTCTTTGTGTTAGAGAAGTTCCGACAATTCCTTCTCGGGACCAAAGTGATCATCTATTTGAACCATGCAGCTATCAATCACTTACTAACCAAGAAGGGTTCAAAGCTGAGGTTTATAGAATGGATGTTACTTTTGGAAGAGTTCGATATAGAGATAACATAAAAGAGTAGGAAGGAGAATTTAGTAAAGGACCATTTGACTCGTATTGTCTCGCTCGAAGACCCGAAACCTATCTATGAAACCTTCCCAGATGAGCACTTGTTTGCAACTCAAGTGGATCCTTGGTGTTAATTACATTGTTACCAACCAGTTTCCTCCAGAGTCTACAAGGTGGAAAAAGGAAAAGATAAAGAAAAAAGTGAAGAGGTACGTTTGGGACGAACGCTATCTTTGGAAATACTATGTGGATCAAGTGATTCGAAGGTGTGCGGAGCAACATAAGGTACTATCCATTTTGAATTTTTGTTACACCGAAGCATGAGGATGACATTTTGGTCCTTAAAGGATTGTAAGAAAATTCCTCGATAGTGGTTTCTATAGGTCTAATATTTTTCGTGACTCATATACCTTTTGTGCTTGTTGTGAGAGGTGTCAAAAATTTAGATCTCTCACTTCAAGGAACTAAATTCCCATTACCCCAATTCTTGTTTGTGAGATATATGATGTGTGGTGTATAGAATTCATGGGAACATTTCCACCCTCGTTTTCTTATATTTTGTTTACAGTGGACTATGTGTCCAAGTGGGTGGAGGCGAAAGCCACCCGAACTACTGATTCAAAATTTTTTGTTGATTTTGTTAGGTCTCAAATATTTTCCAGGTTTGGTACACCAAAAGCACTTATTAGTGACCGAGGGACACACTTTTGTGATAACACTCTTGAGGCTGTTTTCAAGAAGTACAAAGTCACACATTAAGTTTCAACAACCTACCACCTACAAACAAATGGTCAAGCACAAGTTTGTAATCATCAAATCAATGGGATATTAGAGAAAACTGACAATCCAATTGGGAAAGATTGGAGTGTGAGACTCGAAGACACGCTATGGGGATATCAAACTGCTTTCAAAACACCGATTGGTATGTCTCCATATCGGTTGGTTTTGGGGAAACCATGTAGATTGCTCGTAGAGTTAGAGCACAAATCCTATTTGGTGGTCAAGAGTTCATACATGAGTTTAGAAGAGAAAGTTGGAGCTGCAAGAACTAGAAGAGATGTTGAATGATGCTTATGAAAATGAGGCGATTTACAAAACAAAGGAAAAGGCTTATCATGATAAACTGATCTCAAGGAAGATATTCAAGAAAGGTCAAAAGGTTCTTCTATACCTTTATAGGTTGAAACTAATTTCCAGAAAGCTAAGGTCTCCATGGGTTGGTCCTTTCGTGGCCGCAAATGTCTTTGACCATGGGCCATAGAAATTACAAGCCCTCAAACCGGAAAAAATTTCAAAAGTGATTGGTCATAGTTTAAAGCCTTTATATGAAGGATTTCAAGTGGAAAAATGAAGAGGTTGCGATGTTGGAGACCCACACATATCAAGAATGATGAATCTATAAGGGCCACATTGAGCCAATGACATTAAAAATGGGCGGCTAACCGAGAGGCAACCCGAGGGTATTTTCATCAATTTTCCATTTTTCAAATTCCTTTATTTTTAATTATTCCAAATGAATTTTCAACACTATATAAAATTATCAATGAGTTTTAAAAAGAAAAAAATGAATTTTGAAAGTTGAAGGGTGCTGGAATCAAAAAACACAACTTGAGCATAGAACCTTGTACACAACTCATGTCTTGTTTGAACCCATTCCACATGGAGTCGTGTCAAAAAGGTTAGCAAAAAATTTGAAAATCTGCAAAGGGCACGACCCGTGTCATTTTGCTTTGGATTGACAAGGGGCCATGTTGAATGTGTAGTAAGGTTTTTTAAAAGAAAAACAAATCAGGTTTGCCCATTTTCACATAACACCTCCTGTTTCCAACTCGTTTTTCTCTCTACCTTTCTCCCCCAAAACTGATTTCACTAAAAAACCTACCTTAGATTCCTTAATTTTAAGTGAAATCTTCACCCAAGGTATGATATTTCTTGTTCTTAACTTCATCTTCTCCAAACTGAAGCTTCATTTTGGACCTTCCATGGCTATTTTAGGTTTTTCATTAAAACCTTAGGTCCAAAAATCTTATACTAATGGTGTTAATTTGATTAATTTTTTGTGTAGGATAAGCTTGGGGAGGTTGAAGGAGGAATCTAAAACAAGGAAATCACACATTAGTGGAACATTAGGTTAAAATTAGTCACTCATTGTCTATTACCTTTGTGCAAATCAACTCCATGGTTCCAAAAAAGCAAATTTGAGTCCCTTCTAACTCGAATCATGAAGGTATTGAATTTGCGAGTGACTTTCAAAGGACCAAATTTGATTCTCTCTTCCAAAGAGACTATGGAACTCAAAATATACGGGTATAGATGCCCTTCACCGCCTCCATATGGAGGAAAGTGTTTGAATTCTATTTTGAAACATCGGTTGGGAAAGACTTCCTAAATATGTATACCCGACTTTAGAAATGCCCACAGTTGAATTTGTCGACACTCGATTATGAGAATGAAGTCCTATGTTTCCACCTATGCAACCAAAGTTTTCAAATCTTTGCAGACCAAATTAGTGCCTACCTTAATGCCCCGATCGAAAACACTTTTCTCCCGAGCTTCAAACGTATCGAGAGATACAATGCATCAACTTTTTGTCTTTGAATTTTTAGCAAAGAACGTTATGAATCAAAATCTTTAACAGCTTCTCGCATCCTTCACCCCATCCACCATGTTTCTCACCACTTACTTGCCTCAATCTTTTTCCTATGACCTGAGCGTAACACCGTGACCACACAAGAGTTTAGGTTATTGTATTCAATGATTCACAATCTAACAACCAAACCTCACCTAGGTGCTTTGATATGCGAAAGACTCTTCCACACGAGCCAATTAAAATTAGGATTAATTCAATGTGCAGGATTGGTCTCTCTCATTGCATATTCTGATCCAATTAGTCTCAACCCTCATGTGTACACACGAATTTCCATCAACAAATTAATTATCCTTGTCACTTATAATTCCATGCACATGTTGAAGCAGCAGGAAGATGGATTTCTTTGGAACATCAATCATGATACATCCACCAATTGTCTTATCAATGGCGAGTCCATCCATTACCTTCAGTTTTCCGTCCCAACCGAGCATATTGATTAGACTTTCTTGGAATTCATGGTGGACAAAGAGGAGAGTTCGAGTGAAGCTAAGGAAGGAGAAGCAAATGAAGAGTAGGAACCGATGCACCAGGACCCACCTCATTTGGGTCATACCGAGTCATCTATTGGGACGACACCGTTTGACTACCTGCCTTACCACCAGATGTACATGGATCATTTTGATGATAATCACCATGATTACACCAGCCTTCATATCACTGTTCAGTCTGTGAGTACGCATGTTGATGCTCTCACCACTAACTTTCAAGGGTTAAACACGCGTTTTGGGGAATTCGTTACCGACTATAATACTAGGGATAATGGCATGCCAAATGCATTGATGACATCTTCGGGGATTTCGAAGAGGTACGCCACTGGACCCATCACTACCCCAGATATTAGCCGCCCCCTTGCGAGTAAATCATCCATCCCCTCTCCAAGCATCGAGGATGATGCTTATTTTTTTGCTTGGGGAGGGGTATAAGGTATTTCATGTTGCATGGTGTTGTATAAAAAAATTTAAAAAAAAATCTTATTTTCATCATAGAAATATCCAAAAAGATTTGTTTTCTTTTCTTTTGTAATGTATCATTTTCACAACCAAAAATTTTCATTTTATTTAAGTAAAGCTTCCATTTATAAATCCATTTTGAAGAAAATCGTTTATTACAAATACATTTATTGAAAATTAGAGTATTATTAAAGCGTGAAATCTTCATTGTTACTGATGAATGTGTACAGTTATGCCTTCGCATTCCCATGACAAGTGATGATACCTAAAACAATAAACAACTGAGTAAGCACAAAGCTTAGAAAGTTTCCCCCAAAATACCCTATACGATAAACATACAAGCAAGCATCGGGTCCGCTCAACCATCAGAATGGAATACCCAGGGTTTGTTGGCCTACCGCCTCAATCCAACCGCTCCTCTCGAGCCTCCGTGCCTTCAGCTTACAGCCAGCCCGCACCAGGTATCTTGGCCTACAACACAAATTAGGACCACGTCAACCTAATACCACCATATATCAACATATAAAAAATAGAAGATCAAGTAGGCACATAATATAGGCAAACATCAATCATACAACTCATTACCTCCTACTAGTCCTCTCACAACATACTGTCCTGCTGTAACGCCCGTGTTTCTGGGCTTGCCATTTTTAGCAATGTAATAGTCTAGGTTAACCTTTGTAACCCCAATTTGAAATAATAAAAATGTATTATTTGTGAATTATGTGAATTATGTGTTTATTTTCTTAATTTTTATAATTTAATGAATTAAGAATAAAATAAGCGTCAAAATTAAAGTGTGAGATAAGCCCGATATCTTTGCATAAAGTTGTAGTGGTTGAAACAAGGATTCCGGAGATATAAGGAATGCCAAAATCCGAGTTATAACGAAGAAGTTATGACCTGTCGAAGTTTCGCGACAGAACCCGCACGACGCCGAGTGACGTAAAATATGAATTTAAGATAGAGCGATATTTAGCCTTAGCGATCTAAACGAAAGTCGTAGATTTCGTTAAACCGAGAGCGTGCATAAAAGGAATGCCCAAATCTGACTTCGTATGAGGAAGTTATGATTTTTCTAAGTTTCGACTTAGCAGTATGCAGCCCGAATACTCGATTTGAGATCGAGCGGTTTTTAGCCGAAACAATCTAAACGAGAATCGAAGATCTCGTGTTAGTAGCGAAACGATGAAAAGATAGGCGAGAACGGACGTCGGACGAAGAAGTTATGATTTTATAACGAAGTTTTCCTGTCCGGGCTTTCTAAAAATAAATAATAAAAAATAAAGTCAAAATTAGCCGACGGAGTCTAAATGAAAGTTATAGAGTATGGCCTGACCTTCGCGTGGATATAAAGAACGTCGAAAACGGAGCTCGTATGCGAAAGTTACGCAATTTAGAAGTTCGACGAGTCAATTACGCCCCACGTAATTTGAGTACGCCCAACGTACTCAGTCGGATGCAAGTTGCCTGACCAATACTCGAGTGCCACAGATCGACGCATGCAGTGACGTCAAAGTACGCCCCGCGTAACCAAGTTACGCCCAGCGTACTGAGTACACCCTGCGTAATTTGAGATTACGCCCCGCGTAATCCCAAACCCTCAGCCTATAAATAGAACTCGAAATCAGCCATTTTCTCTTGTTCAAACTCTTCCCTCTCTCTAAGTTTTGCCTCGATTTGCGTGCCAATCATATCCCAAAGCCCCGGTATCATTCCCGAGCCCCGAAGCAAGATCCGAAGCCCCGAGGATCCCGAAGAGCGTTATTCCCGAGCCGAAGCTCTGCCCGCGAGGAGTTCGATTTTGGTGGAGATCTTCCAGATCTATCGAAGTATACTACTTCTGCAAGCCGTAGTGCTGCCCGATCATCTTCCGATCAGGTGAGTGTATAGTCCCTTTCAATACACGATGTTATACAAGTAATCGTTGAATGTATTCAAGAATACGGGAAGTGAGTGTGCAGTCATTTTCATTTCAACGCAATATTATGAAGTATTTAATATAAAATACGTGCTACGTGTATATATTTTGTGGTTATATGTGTGAATGTATATTCACTCTCTTCTATCTCATAGATCTGATATATTCTCTATGAAATACGTGTTATGTGTGTATGCCTCATCTGTTATGTGGAATATGTATTGATTAAAGCATGCTATACATGTTTTTAAACAGTGTATAAAAATGTATATTTTTATCTACTAATATGTTGGGTAGAACATGGGTAGATAATTGATGTGTAACAAACAGATGAGAGGCATCGGTGTTATTGGTGTTATTCTAGTCATTCAGCAGAGTATGGATGACGACCACGGACTATTCTAGACTGTCCTGTGGAACACTAGCAGGCTCATTACCTGTAGGTGTTGTGAACGACGTGTTCATCGGTGTACTCTATCCCCCACATGGTTGCCTTTAGTGCACTTATTGTTGAGGAAGCCCCTCTGCAGTAATGTCCGTCCCGATGAAAATCCTGAATTAGGTTCCTTATAATAGAAGTTATTTTAGGGACGTAAAGTGAGGATAACGAGAATGGGTAATCGGGTTTTACTGTGGATTGGTGAAATTAAATATAATTATTTATTGTGGGTTGAAAACCCTATATGCTCACCAGGCTCCCAAGCCTGACCCACCCAGTTTATTTGTATTACAGGAAGTGGCGCAAGAGCTTAAGATGGGCGAATCATCAAGTTGTTTTGTTTACAAGTCTGTATATGTATATATTTGTTGAATGACTTGTAATGTTATCGTTTATGCTTTATAATCTGTATCGGAACATGACATCCCGACTTTTGATTATGAAATGAAATCATATTTCTATATGAAATGTTTTGATAAATATCTATTTTATCATGTTTTGTTTTTGGGAACAAATTCCGCATCTCTTTTAAAATCAAACGGATTTACTCTAAAAATGTTTAAAAAGCATAAATGAAATCGGTCTTTTCTGGCCGAGATTTTGGGGATGTCACACCTGCTACTAGCTAACCTTCATGAAATGTGTAACCATAAGTAACTAGAGGTGAGATAACTACCTGAAAAAATGACCCTACTCTAAAGCAACAACTAAACAAGGAACATGCAAGAAAGCCTAGATCAAGAGTTCTCAGGCTATCCTACATGACCATTTACAGTCCCTAAGGCACTCCAGTAGATGATAACCAACAAGTACAAGTAGACATACACATCTACTGATCACTACCACATAGCAACATCCTAAATACTAGGATACAGATCTAACAGATCACTACAACATAGCAACGTACCAACAACCAGGATACAGATCTAACATGTCACTACAGCATAGCAACATACAAACTACCAGGATACAGATCTAACAGGTCACTACAACATAAAAACATACTAAATACCAACAATAAAAAGAATGCATAACCATATATACTCAGAGGTAGGATAGACACCTCGACAGGCGATCCTACTCTGGAACCACAACCAAACAAGGAACAGGTAAAAGAGACTAGATCAAGAGTCATCAGTCTGTCGTACGTGACTATCTACAGTCCCTATGGAATCCTTCAACTAAAGATAACCAAAAATAATGGTGTGGCATTGGTGCCTTTGACCCACGGGTACAATGAAGACAAACTAACCTAAATCGAAGAACCTTGAAAGAGTGTGATATGATCCCTTCTGTATTGCATGCTTCTGTGAATACACTAACCCGAGAACCAAATAAAATCTTAATCAATGGTCCAAAATCCTCAAGTTTGACCCAATGTCAAACTTGCTCAAAAATTCAATGGTCAATGGAAGTCAACACAAGTCAAAGTCCAAGGCATTTGAGTACGACCAACATACGCAACGTACGCCCAACATACGCAACCTGACCCCACTCATTCATTAAGCACTTAATCTCTTAATGACTTTTCACCCAAAATCAGATCTAGCCTCAAAACATTATCTTAAGTCATAAAGTTTCCACCTTTATGACTTCCATGGCTAGGGAAGGTCAAAAAGCTAAAACCCTAACTTATTAATCCATTAATACATCACAACTCTTGCATGGAAGGGATAGAAGGACCCATATCATATTTTTATGGGTCCTAATGGTCCCATAGTGGACAAAGTTTCCATCTTTATCGATTAGAAAGGTCCCAACAAACAAGATCTAGTCTTTAAGTCTCAAAGGGACCAAAAATGTATACTTTTCAACTTTATCCATTAAGGCCAAGTCTCCAACCTTCAGATCTGAAACAATATAATGTTTAGATGGATAAATTTTCCAACTTTATCCAAAACAAGGTCACAAACTTTCAAGATCTAAATGTTATGCACTTAAAGTGACCAAAAGCTCATAACACCCAAAACTAGCTAGATCTAACAATTTCATCATCAAGATTCAAACTTTATATCTCCAAAAGAAAGATCAAGGTGAACAAGGTATGTATCTACAATCTCCAATGCAACCAATGCTTCTTCTATGAGTTCCTTTTTCCCCAAGGTGCACCAAGAACACTCCAAAGCAATTAAAAACACCATCTTTTTTCTCACAAGGCTCAAACTAGGGTTAGGGTTTCAAGGGAGGGTGTTGGAGAGGTGGCGGTTGAGAACGGAATGGTTTTGGGGAAGTTAAGGAGCTTAAATACGGCTCAAACCATGAAAATAGGGTTTGGGAATTGATCGTGTATGCCCAACGTACTTCTGGTACTCCCAGCGTACGCGGCTAACCCAAACATCTCCTAACTTCTAATGGTCGTAACTGCTTTGTTCCAAATCCGTTTTTGATGTTGTTTATATCCACATAAATGTATTGAGGAGCTCTACAAACCTATCTAAATATCTTGGACTAAAAACTTCTCAAACAAAAATACATATTTCATGCAAGAACCCATCCTATGATTTTTCCCGTTCTACCCTTCGGCCCAAACACAAATCAAAGGTATAGATCTCCTAACCATCATTGCCTCCTTCCAAAAGGTCTAAACATTACCTCCTTAAATCCCAAAGCCTTTACACAATCAACTTCCGACCCACAAACCAGAAATAAGAAATGACGGGAAAGAGGATGTTACATCTTTTCTTCTCTTAATTATTCATTTTTTGCATTTTGCATCAAATTTAGAAAATCCCAAAATAAATATTTTATTCTATGTTTTCTTATCCAATCCAAGGCAAGCTAATCTTCTAAATAATAGTTGAGTTGGTAAGTGAGTCGTATTCCTTGAGATTAGACTTTCTCATTTTTTTTATTGAAAATGTTTAAAGCAAGCTAATCAAACACGAACACACCTCCCGAATCTACTCGTGAAAAAAAATGAAAAGGTTATCAACACTAAAGAAAAATGATTGGTATCAGTTAGCCCTATGAACGTACGACCGATCTTATGATTAGTAACTACTCAGTTTGACCTAAATTCAAAATTGAAGAGAATCAAAAAACAAATATAAAATTTCAATGCCTCGAACTTTCCAGTGCTCTAGAAAGTCCTTTCTGCCTATTCCCTTCTAAGTACCCTGCTTGGAGACACTGTTTCTAACTATACTTACTAGTTCTTGTATGTTAACATCAGTCCTTCAAAAATTGTCTTAGAAGTCTCTCATTGTTATAGACCATGAGATGTCCGAAAAATAGAAAAAGTCAAGGACAAAAATATAAATAATTAAGCTAAAAACATAACAAATATTTGAGTCATCAAGTCAATAAGTGGACAATTCCACATGTTTTGAGTCATTGAGTCAGTAAGTGGACAATTCCACAAGGTTTGAGTCATCGAGTCAACAAGTGGAAAATTCCACAAGTTTTGAGTCATCAAGTCTATAAGCGGATGATTCTACAAGTTTTGAGTCATCGAGTCAATAAGCGAATAATTCCACAACAACATGAGTTGCATAAATAAACATTGCTAGGAAAACTTGGCTGCTAAAAGATCCACTAGTACTTGGACTTGAACTCATGACATTGGACTGATTGTGAACTACTTTGGCTAGTGTAAGTGGTTTGAAATATGTAACCAATCTGGGTAAATCCTAGGGAAACTTTAGAAAAGACTTCTTTTATATAGAAAAGGATTATTGATGGTCAACAAATTGTTGGATTCGGTCATTGTCATGTGTTGTAAAATAAAGTTGATTGAGAATATTTTTCAACACATATGTTTTCATGAAAGTAAGACCATAAATTGTTCCATGTGCCAACCCAATACTAGTAAGAGTGAGCAAATGTCGTAACTTTTGATTTTGTTGAGTTGCGTTAAGGAGTGGCCAAAAGTCTTGTTTTCACTATTATATATCTTTATGGGGCTAATGCCAAGTTGACTCAAGGCACGATAGGTACACTCTCAACTATGCTCCAATAATAAGGTTAATTGGGTTGGATCTCTTTCATGTTTGTCTTGATTATTGCATTAAATATCAAAAAGTTGGATTTGGATTTTTTTCTTTCTTCTTTTCTTCTCTCTAGCTTAAACTCTTTTTGTTCTTTCTTGGGGACAAGAAAGGTCTAAGTTTGGAGAGATTTGTTTGGTGCATTTTATGCACCATTTTAGCATGTTTAATTTACTTTTTCTGTTTCAATTCAATAACAATCCATGCATTTTACTTGTTTTTGGGAAAAAACTTGGCACACTAGATTTCCACACTTTTTATGTTTTTTCAGGTTGTTCCGGAGGTTAGAAGTGACGCAGAATGGCGAAAAAGGGTCGGGAGCAAAGATGCGGATTTTTCGGAGCTTAAATGAAGAAAACAAGAATTTCAAATATAAGACCTAACATGGGCCTTGTCAAAATGGGCATGAAGCTTCACATGGGTGATGTCTGCCCTAACACTGGGCGTTTCATTTTAGTGTAATTCCACCTGAGATCGGGGAAAATGTAGAGTTGGTCAATTTTCAGCAATGCACTTTGAAAATGGGTCAAATGATAACATCATACGTTGGAGTGACACGAGGCCGTGTTATTTTATCCATATTTGACACGAGGTGAGTCAGGCGCGTAGCTTCCATTTGGCACTTTTCCTATATGACTGATTTTCAGGTTTTTGAGCCATTCTACACATCATCTTTCATTTCCTGGCGACCATGGGAGATTTTTACCACACGTTTTTGCTAGGGTTTATTTGGAAATAATTTTGGAAACAATTAATTTCATCTTTGTAAGCATTATAGCACTTTGATTTCATTTTCTAGACTTGTGATCTTGTTCTAGTCATGAGTGGCTAGAACCCTAGTTTCTCCAACTTCATGTCTTCACTTTTTATTTGTGATTTTAACCATGTGAATTAGGGTTAGGTCATTCAAGTTAACTAATTGCACAATTTGTAATTTTTTTGTGAATTAGACTAGGTAACAAACACTAAACTGATTTCCATTGAATGAATTTAGTTTAAATCTTATTCACACAATCTTATGCTCCCGAGATTTTGAGGAGTATTGGGTGTTTTTGGGAACATTCACATAACTCTTATTCCAACATTTTAATTTCTATCTAAGAGCTGCTTAGACTTAAATTAGAAAGTTAGGTTATTTTCAAAGAGCTTGTATTGAATTCGATAACTTGGTGAATGAGAAGTGTTATAGCTTGTTAACACTTTCAAGTGCCAACTTAGGGAATTAACTAGATATCATATAATCCTTGGAAACACATTACTAAATTGTCTTACATAGAGTTGGAGTCCTCACAAATCCTGAATTTGTTTCATTTAGTCGATCATTTACTTATTTCTTTATTCACTTGTTTAATAACATTTCTTAATTCAAGTACTCAAACTTTTGACAAGTATTAATGATTGTTTATGCATAATTGATTTGTATAAAAAAATTTGTATCTTATACCTTCTAAAATTCAACATATAATATATATATATATATATACATATATATATATATATATATACATATTTATATACATATATATATATATATATATATATATATATATATATATATATATATATATATATATATAACATGATCGGGTGATGACTCTTTTCGGTGAGGACACCTTAAAAAAGTTGAAAAATATTAAAAATAATAAAATCGAACATAGTACTATATCGGAGAAAAAAATGGATTATTAAAATTGAAGTATGGATCATTTTTATGATCCATTATTCACATTTTATGATCTATAATTCAATTTTAATGGTCCAATTTTTTTGTTTCCAATTTTTTTCTTTTCTATCCAATGTAGTAGTATGCTCGATTTTATGATTTGTATTTTTTTTCAATTTTTTTAAGGTGTGTTCACCGAAAAAAGAGTACTAATCGGAACCGGCCTATATATATATATATATATATATATATATATATATATATATATATATATATATATATATATATATATATATATATATATATATATATAGGGCTAGGTTATATATCTGACTGAATACATATTCTGATTGAATGAACATTTTGAAAAATAACAAATTTTTGAACCATGAGTTGAAGAATAATAATATTCTTAAAGAATAATCATCTATTATTAATATTATTGAAAAATCTAACGTAATAAAAAAAAACAACTTTTACTGTTACATTCTACAAAAATACAATGTCATTTTTTTAAATTTTTGTCAAGTTCTATAAGAATACAAGCTCCAAAGTAAGTCTTGCAAAAATCTTCCTTCTATAAGAATATTCTCCTTCTTTCTAGAAGGAGATTTATTTCCTTTGACTTTAGATCTTCAACTAACGAGTAAACAAAGACCTGTATTAAAAAAAAAAAAAAACAGAAATAAGCATGTGAATAAGATTATACAAACAACAAGAAAACATGTGGTTTAGAAATTAAATTTTATGACTGGATTAAGGAAAACTTGACAGCTTCAAAATTTACAATTACTAAAAGTTATGTGGGTTATGACCTTTTTGGAAAACAACATCACTATATTTTCAAGAATTAATGTGGTTCATTCATTGTCTTCTAACACACTTAGAAACACCATTATCTATATATACAAACAAACAAATCCACATAAATACATCAATTCTTTAGAAATTGCTATGCATAAGAATTAGGTGTACACATCTAAGAATCGACTCAACTAGTACATTTAAGAAAAAATTAAGGACACCAAAACTCAGAATTATTTAAAGATGTGGACGAAGGATAAAAAAGAAAACTTGCTATTTAGAGGGTTAGGTTCATTTGAAACCACTTATATTTTGTGAGACCGTGGGACGCATTTTTTTATTTTATTTTTTTTAATTAACTCAAGTTCCGAAAATAATATTTAAAAAAAGAATTTTTGGATTTTTCCATTTATTTTGCATTTTAAAATTATTTTTTAGAATATGTACAGTGTAATATTCTAGTAGAATATGTCACGTATTTTTCAAAAAAAAAATGGAATTTATTTTTGTTGTTTTTGTTATTTTTTATTTTTTTTAGTTAATTCAAGTTCCGAAAATAATATTTAAAAGAAGAATTTTTAGATTTTTCCATTTATTCTGCATTTTAAAATTATTTTTTAAAATATGTCAGTGTAATATTCTATTAGAATATTTCACGTATTTTCAAAAAAAATGGAATTTTTTTTAGTTAATTCAAGTTCCGAAAATAATATTTAAAAAAAGAATTTTTAGATTTTTCCATTTATTCTCCATTTTAAAATTATTTTTTAGAATATGTCAGTGTAATTTTCTATTAGAATATTTCACGTATTTTAAAAAAAAACGGAATTTTTTTTATTTTTTTATTTTTTTTTAGTTAATTCAAGTTCCGAAAATTATATTTAAAAAGGAATTTTTGGATTTTTCCATATATTTTGCATTTTAAAATTATTTTTAGATTTGGTCTCACTGTCTCACAAAATTAGAATGGTCTCAAATGAACCTGAACCTCTATATATATATATATATATATATATATATATATATATATATATATATATATATATATATATATATATATATATATATATATATATATATATATATATATATATATATATATATTCCACAGTCGCACATGCAACATACCTGAACATGTGTGCATTGCCCATAGTTTATATTAATGAATATCTTGAAGAAAAATAATACGTGCATAATATATATGTACGTGTTTTTAGTTGTGCGTGTCTCATGGGTGGTTCCACTTTTCATTTTGGAGATTGTGGTTTCATGGAAATCTTTGTCGGGTCGCAGATCGCGTCTACTTTTGTCTTTCTTATTGCTGTTCACATACACTTTTACATGATGGATATATAGAATGTTTTTAGTTCATACAGTCATACTTTATTAAACTTTTCAATCATATATATCATTTGTGTTTAAATTTGATCAAATTATTAGATACAATTCATTCATTAAGTTGATTAATATTATCTATAATCAATCCTTATCCAAAATGATTTATATTACTCAAGTTAATTAACTAAATTTAAATAAAATTACATAATTGATATGTTTGTGAGGGTATAAATTTGGAATAGATAAATCATTATTCATTCATCAAATATATGTTATTAAACAAACCATAAAATTTAGTAGTCGTGCTTTGAGTTTTCAGAAATTTGGAATAGATAAATCATTCATCAAATATATGTTATTAAACAAATAGATTTTGTTGTACCACATTTTGTTTAGTTTCGAAACTTCATTTAACATTATGTATGTCTTGAAACAGTAGTTGGTAAATTCTTATATTTTACTATTAAGATATTTAACACCCGATTTATTTGAATGTTTCGTTTAACTAGGACTGGTCGAAGTTGATTCAAGGCCTGGAGTAAAAGTAAAAACAAGGATTTTCAAAATACATAAAATTGTAGGCAGGTGACTAAAAGTAATATACAAAATAGTAAAAGACATTAACTCACTAAAACTCTAAGGGAAAATGACACTATAGCCCCACTAACTTACAAGTTTTGGTTTAAAAGGTTATTTATTTTATTTTTTTGGCTTTAAAAGGACATAAACTAACATTTAACCGGCTAATTTGGGATTTTGACCCAATTCAACCGGTTTGCTTGCCATGTCATGTCACACCCCCAAACCAGGGATGGCGGAAACGTCCGGGGGTGGAGGACTTCATGTACAGTATCACAACAACGTGTATAATAGTGTTCAAAGTAAATACAATCATCATAAATATAATTGAAAAAGTTACACCAAAGTATATGTTTACATGTTTCAAAATCAATTATATTATGATGACAAAAATAAATTGTTGACGGTTTAACGTCCCATCCTCAAAGCGCTGAAGTTTTTCTGTTTCACTGATTTCCTGAGAATACAAGTAGTTTTGAAAAAATGTCAACAATTAAGTTGGTGAGTTCATAAGAGTTTTGTTTGAAGTAGAAACCATTTTCCTTATAAAATCGATAGAGTTTGATTTCCAGAAAATCCAATATTTTCTTAGTTAAGTATGAACAGACTATTTCTATATGATGCGTTAATGAACCCTAGAATGACCCGTAGATTTCCCCTATAATCGTCCAGCGTATATAAGTTATATAAAATTTAAGTTAGATAAAACGTTGAATATAGTGGGTCTGCCCTAGGTCCACAACCCAACGAGGAACAGGAGATGAGACGGGCCCCACCAATTCTAAGCAAATCAAGACTCATTTCTTATATGACTCAGGCATATACGCTCACCGATTATGGTTGAAGTCTAACAATTCTAGATGAAATATAGTTTTAATACCAAAATAACTATTCAATGTGAACCCGGTACTTTGGAATGTACGCCATTCATATGAAAACCCGGTACTTTTCCTCAAAATGTGAAATGTAAGTTTTTATGTTATGAAATAGTGCACCCTAGAATTCCCTATAGATTCCTTCTATAATTTCCTTGTGTATATAAGTTATATAAAATTAAAGTTAGATAAAACGTCGAATGTAATGGGTCTGCCCTAGGCCCACAACCAAATGAGGAACAGGAAATAAGGCGGAACCACCAATTCTAAGCCAATCACGACTAGGTTCTATATAACTCTAGCATATACACTTAGAAATTATAGCTGAAAACTAACAATGCGAAATTGAATGTGGACTTAAATCCAAAAACCGGAACCAAACCCTAGTGTAGTGTATGGAATAGTAATAGTGACTGTGAACATAAACTATACATATCATAGTTCATCGGATAGTGATAGTGACTAGTGAACATGTACTATGCATATTATAGTTTACCAAAAGTGGTGGTGATGGTGAATATAACCTATACATATCATAGTTCATCAAATAGTGATAGTGGTAGTGAACATGAACTATGCATATTATAGTTTACCAAAAGTGGTGGTGATGGTGAATATAACCTATACATATCATAGTTCATCAAATAGTGATAGTGGTAGTGAACATGAACTATGCATATTATAGCTTATCAAAAGTGGTTGTGATGGTGAATTCCTTTCTTGTAATTAAGTTCGTAGTGTAGATGAAACATAAACTATACCTATTATAGTTTATCACTTTGTTTGTAATATATATGCCATAACTATACCGATTATAACTAGCGTGTTCGTTTGTGGGGGTATAATGGCTTAACTATACTAATTATAGTTTATCATAATTATTCGTAGTGGTAATAACTCTTTTGTATGTGTAACACCTTTAATAATGTGTTTGTTATGTAAACGAACCCTAAACTATACCTATTATAGTTTATTAAATATTTGTTTGGGTAGTGAGCATAAGCCTTACTTGTCATAGTTTACCAATGTTTGTATTTTAATGGATATAGCCTTGTAATATCATTTATATATTTACCATACATATGGTGGTAAGAATCCATTTGTTAACTGGTGTATATCTAGATACGAATACAAAAATGTCATATATTGCAACGACACATAATCACATAATGATGTATACCTTGCTCAACATGTTACAAGGTGAAATGAAATTTATAGTGTTTTTCTGTTAATAACATTTTCTGTAACAGTTATTGGAAAATTTGTAGAAAAATCATAAAATGTCCAAATCAATTTCTATAACTTCTGAGAGTTTGGAAAATGGGTCTAGTTTGTTCATAATTTTTATTATAAATTTTAATGACCTCTTACTTGTGTGAAAAAGTCCATAATCACAGACTGATCCGGATTGATGTTTGAAATGATATGCAGTTTTGTAAAAATCACCATAAATTGTAGAAAAATCGTATGGAGATGTGCAAGTAGTCATTTTAAAGCTAAGAAGTGGAACTACTTTTAAATAAAACATTTTTGAAAACTAAAATGTTTAAGTAGTCCAAAACAGTCCGTGAATGGAGTTGACCTTTTCTGATGAAGGCTGTAAGAAAATTTTAGTTATGTTCTTGGTGTTTTAACTTGTATTCCCCCCCTAAAAACTTGAGAAAACATGAAAATGTAGGGGTATGAACTCACCTTGAGTGATTTCAGTAGATGGATGATGGAGAAAAGAAGTGTTCAACTCAAGAACACTTGGGAGAATCACTTGAAGGTTCGAAGATCTAACAAGAATGTGATGATGTTTGTGTAAGAAATCAATGATTTGAGTAGAATGAAGAGCAATAATCACAAGGAGGGTGAATTATACTTACCAAGAATGTGAGAAAGCTTGATACTCAGCCTTGTATCTCGAATTTTGATGGAGAAAGTTTGAGAGAAAAATGGAGTTGGATCCTTGGTGAAATGAGAGCAAATGAGAGAAGTGAGGAGAGAGAATGGTTTGTTCCAGCTCTAAAATGTGGGAAAGGGTGATAATTGAGTGGAAAGGACATTGAAGTGACCTAGGTAAGGTGGGGAGGTGTGGCTGTTCATAGAGTGTGGGAGTGGTTGCTTGTGTCATAAGGTAAAACTAAGTCAACACTCCACTTTTTTGTACTGTACCCACTAGATTTTATTATTTAAATAAAGATTTTCATGAAAATATGATTAAATTATGAATATTTAGGGTTCATTATGTTAAAATATGATTTTTGGTGAAAATCCCGCGTTAAAATAATTAAAAACGGGTCTTAAACGCAAACTAGACGAAAACCGGGAGAAGAAGCACTTCCAGCGAGACCTCTCGGTCCTAGGCCGAGGTTCGGTCCTTGCTGGTGCCGAGTCCGAAATGAGGCGAGACAGAAGGAAGCGAGAGGGGAGGCTCGGGTTCGGTTCGCATGGAGGGTTCGCTTCTGACCTTCGCTTCTGATGCCTTCGGTTCGCAGGTTTCGGTCCTAGAAGTAAGAAGCGAAATGGACCGAATTAACAGTAGCTTCGGGTTCGGCTCAGGAGGGTTCGGTCCCTAAGAGGACTTTCGGCCCTGAGAGGGGTTTCGGGTCCTTAAGAGGGGTTTCGGGTCCTTAAGCCTATTTTTCTCGTTTTTACCCCGTTTCAAGCCGTTTTTGACCCGGTTAAGGGTCGGAATGACCCGAATGACTTCAAAAAGTTACGGAAACTTTTGAGAGAGATTTGGGAGAGATTTCACATACTTTGAGAGATTTGGGAGAGATTTGACATTCTTGGAGAGATTTCTCATACAAAGAGGTATTTGAGAGAGATTTCACATACTTGGAGAGATTTGGGAGAGATTTGACATTCTTGGAGAGATTTCTCATACAAAGAGATATTTGAGAGAGATTTCACATACTTGGAGAGATTTGGGAGAGATTTGACATTCTTGGAGAGATTTCTCATACAAAGAGATATTTGAGAGAGATTTCACATACTTAGAGAGATTTGGGAGAGATTCTCGATAAGAGGAGATAAAGTGAAAACGATTTAGAGAGGTTTCATTTGTGACCTTTTTGAGTATCCGGCTTCGCAACGCAAGGTCCGTAAACCCCGTTAAGCCTTGTTTAAGGATCTCACACACTCCCGATGAGTATGCAACATTGTTTTATTGGTTTGGTTCGACACTTACCACAGTTTTAGGTTAAGGAGATCTAGATGTACGTACTTTTCGATTTATGATCTCTCATTAGAATAGCGAGTTGTTTAGTAAATACATAACGTGAGCCCTAGTACACAAGGGTTAGTTGGGTTGACCGGTTTGACTTGTTGACTTTATTTGACTTTGAATTGACCCGAATTTGATGGTTGTCACATCATCCCCCCGTTAAGGGAATTTCGTCCCGAAATTTGCACTTTGAATGGGGATCCAAGAATTCGGAGGAAAGATGGGGGAAAATTTTCGCAGTACAAGAGATTGATTATGGTGAGCAATAACCCGCCTGATGTCACATGTCGGCCTTGGAATTTCTTATTGTTTATGCTCTCAGTTTAATCCTTGACATTACTACTATGCATGCTTTAATCGATGCTAGATTTAACATATAAAGAAGCTTAGAATTTAAACGTCGATGCTAGAAACACGTACTGATATTTGCGGGTTCCGGGGTGGTCTCTCCTTCGGTGATCGCAAGCACCCTTCCACCACCACTGGCATCTCTTGCACTTGGGCAGTTCCTTTTAAAGTGTCCCTTTTCTCCACGCTTGTAACAGGCTGGGCTTACTCCAAAGTCGGAGAACTGGTTGATGGGTCGTACCGGTGCCCTACAGAAATGGGTAGTGTGCCCCTTCCTATTGCAGTTCATGCAATGCAATTCTCTACAAGCCCCAGTGTGATGGAAGCTACACTTGTTACATTTCGGAAGGGTTCCAGCGTATTGTTTCATGGGAGTTGGCGTGGTGAGGGTTGTGGCAGCATGAACAGCAAAAATTGGCGTGGTTGTCGTAGTGTCATGGCTGGCACGATGGTCGATGAGTTGTTGTGCCAACTCCTTGGCGCTGTCGAAGGTAGTTGGTCTTGAGGCCAATACACTATCATGAATCTGGGATGATAGCCCCCAAAGGTATCGTTCTACCTTTCTCTCCTCTGGGGTGACCATTGCGGGACAGAGGAGTGCTAGGTCATTGAATCGGGCAGTATAAGCTTCGAGATCCGTCCCCGACATTTTGAGGTTCCAGAGTTCCTCTTCCAGTTTTTGCACTTCGCCTCTTGGGCAATATTCTTTCAGCATCAATGCTTTTAAATCCTCCCAGCTTATAGAGTTAGCCACTGAAGTAAGTGACTTAACTCTACCGTTCCACCAAGTAAGAGCTTTTCTTGTGAAGGTGAATGCCGCATACTTGACCTTGCTCGCTTCGGGACAAGCACAGATTTCTAAGACTGCTTCAGTCCTTTCGAACCATTGCATCAACGCGATGACGCCCCCACTTCCATCGAAAGGATCGGGTTTGCCATTCATGAAGTCTTTGTAAGAACACTCCTTAGTACGCCCCGTGTTGTCCCCCTGATTCGAGTTAGAATTCCCGGATCCGAAACCGCCAGAACCATTTGTACCCATTTGCGACATTGCTGCCGCCACGGCTGCTGTTACTGCAGCCTGAAACATCACAGGATCAAACTCCGGAGGTGGTGGCGGAGGGGGCGGTGCTGTGCTGCCGGAGGGTCTGGACTTTTTCTTTGGCGGCATAGTCCTGTCATAAGTTGGTAGAGACGAACAGACGATAAGTTTCTAATAGCAGTGACAAGTCAGATGTTATCAAGCCAGACTTGTCTGTATTATGTTCTGACTTAAAAGTATTTTGTATGTAATTCATAACAAAGCCCATATGAATGAATTTAGTGGTAGTGACTCAAATGCAACTTGTGATTTGTTTCGTGCCTGATTCCCTCCTAAAATCACTTGGTATATATTAAGAATTTCTTGGAGTTACCATATGTAAATTTTTTGTAATATAGGGTTCGAGGAAAATAGGTCTACATCTCATTAACGTAAGGAAAATCTTGGAAAATGCTACGGTTCCCTTGAATAGTGTAGTCTCCGGATTCTAAAGGATTCGAATGTCTCCATTAAACAGCCTAGGTTGGTCGTGTTCTTCGCTCCTGGTTTCCAAGCACTCTACCCAAGGAGGCGTCGGGCCTTGAAAAACCGGACGAGGGTTAGGATTCGGAACAAGGGTCATCGGGGGTAGGTTCTCCACTTCAGGTTCGGAGTCGGAACCGTCAGCAAAGCCTTCAGCTTGGTGACCATCCACAGGGATTGGGTAATCATTCTCTGGCTCCTCTCCGGACCATCCAACTTTGTCGTGGTTGGGGTAGTATGGGTCGTCGTGGGGATGGAATCCAGCCATGATATCTTGTTTAGTGCATACTAGTCATATGTATTCGGGACAGGATAGACCTTCGAATAAGCGATCCTAACTCTAAATGCCCAATCCAACGAGAACAGGAAGTAAAGCAAAGATCCACAGATTCTAAGTCTATGACGTCCTGGATACATATAATTTTAATGTATCCACTACGCAATTATTGACCTATTGATAAAAATCTATTTAGTTCTCAGATAAGTAATTATAATAACACCAAATACCCCTATGGTATTTCATTGTGGTAGTGTTGGTAAGTTTTTAGACTTGTTGCAACACCTACGACCATTCCTGGGCATATGCTAATCACTTATGGGTGAGACATAGTTGATCAGGCTATGTCATTCCCATACCTGACTATACATTCCCAAGCCTACTCGTACTGTTCAACAATCTCCACTTTTGTCCCATCCCACCATGATACTGACCCTAGTGTGTGTGCACATGCTCCTACTTTTACCGAGAAATTATTTGTTTCTAAAAGTATAGTTGCTTTGAAAACTTTAAATCAGATACTTTTAGTCCCAATGTATTTATAGTTTGTATATCTTATAAGGTTAGATATACTGAGTTCACTATAAACAATGCTCTGATACCAATCTGTCACACCCCCAAACCAAGGATGGCGGAAACGTCCGGGGGTGGAGGACTTCATGTACAGTATCACAACAACGTGTATAATAGTGCTCAAAGTAAATACAACCATCATAAATGTAATTGGAAAAGTTACACCAAAGTATATGTTTACATGTTTCAAAATCAATTACATTATGATGACAAAAATAAATTGTTGACGGTTTAACGTCCCATCCTCAAAGCGCTGAAGTTTTCCTGTTTCATTGATTTCCTGAGAATACAAGTAGTTTTGAAAAAGTGTCAACAATTAAGTTGGTGAGTTCATAAGAGTTTTGTTTGAAGTAGAAACCATTTTCCTTATAAAATCGATAGAGTTTGATTTCCAGAAAATCCAATATTTTCTTAGTTAAGTATGAATAGACTATTTCTATATGATGCGTTAATGAACCCTAGAATGACCCGTAGATTTCCCCTATAATCGTCCAACGTATATAAGTTATATAAAATTTAAGTTAGATAAAACGTTGAATATAGTGGGTCTGCCCTAGGTCCACAACCCAACGAGGAACAGGAGATGAGGCGGGCCCCACCAATTCTAAGCCAATCAAGACAAAATTCTTATATGAGTCAGGCATATATGCTTAGCGATTATGGTTGAAGTCTAACAATTCTAGATGAAATATAATTTTAATACGAAAATAACTATTTTATGTGACCCCTGTACTTTGGAATGTACGCCATTCATATGAAAACCCGGTACTTTTCCTCAAAATGTGAAATGTAAGTTTTTATGTTATGAAATAGTGCACCCTAGAATTCCCTATAGATTCCTTCTATAATTTCCTTGTGTATATAAGTTATATAAAATTAAAGTTAGATAAAACGTCGAATGTAATGTGTCTGCCCTAGGCCCACAACCAAACGAGGAACATGAAATAAGGCGGAATCACCAATTCTAAGCCAATCACGACTAGGTTCTATACAACTCTAGCATATACACTTAGAAATTATAGCTGAAAACTAACAATGCAAAATTGATTGTGGACTTAAATCCAAAAACCGGAACCAAACCCTAGTGTAGTGTACAAAATAGTAATAGTGACTGTGAACATAAACTATACATATCATAGTTCATCAGATAGTGATAGTGACTAGTGAACATGTACTATGCATATTATAGTTTACCAAAAGTGGTGGTGATGGTGAATATAACCTATACATATCATAGTTCATAAAATAGTGATAGTGGTAGTGAACATGAACTATGCATATTATAGTTTACCAAAAGTGGTGGTGATGGTGAATGTAACCTATACATATCATAGTTCATCAAATAGTGATAGTGGTAGTGAACATGAACTATGCATATTATAGCTTATCAAAAGTGGTTGTGATGGTGAATTCCTTTCTTTTAATTAAGTTCGTAGTGTAGATGAAACATAAACTATACCTATTATAGTTTATCACTTTGTTTGTAATATATATATATATATATATATATATATATATATATATATATATATATATATGCCATAACTATACGATTAAAACTAGTGTGTTCGTTTGTGGGGGTATAATGGCTTAACTATACTTATTATAGTTTATCATAATTATTCATAGTGGTAATAACTCTTTTGTATGTGTAACAACTTTAATAATGTGTTTGTTATGTAAAAGAACCCTGAACTATACCTATTATAGTTTATTAAATATTTGTTTGGGTAGTGAGCATAAGCCTTACTTGTCATAGTTTACCAATGTTTGTATTTTAATGGATATAGCCTTGTAATATCATTTATATATTTACCATACTTATGGAGGTAAGAATCCATTTGTTAACTGGTGTATATCTAGATACGAATACAAAAATGTCATATATTGCAACAACACATAATCACATAATGATGTATACCTTGCTCAACATGTTACAAGGTGAAATGAAATTTATAGTGTTTTTCTGTTAATAACATTTTCTGTAACTGTTATTGGAAAATTTGTAGAAAAATCATAAAATGTCCAAATCAATTTCTGTAACTTCTGAGAGTTTGGAAAATGAGTCTAGTTTGTTCATAATTTTTATTATAAATTTTAATGACCTCTTACTAGTGTGAAAAAGTCCATAATCACAGACTGGTCCGGATTGATGTTTGAAATGATAGGCAGTTTTGTAAAAATCACCATAAATTGTAGAAAAATCGTATGGAGATGTCAAGTAGTCATTTTAAATCTAAGAAGTGGAACTACTTGTAAATAAAACAGTTTTGAAAACTAAAATGTTTAAGTAGTCCAAAACAGTCTATGAATGGAGTTGACCTTTTCTGATGAAGGCTGTAAGAAAATTTTAGTTATGTTCTTGGTGTTTTAACTTGTATTCCCCCCCTAAAAACTTGAGAAAACATGAAAATGTAGGGGTATGAAATCACCTTGAGTGATTTCAGTAGATGGATGATGGAGAAAAGAAGTGTTCAACTCAAGAACACTTCGGAGAATCACTTGAAGGTTCGAAGATCTAACAAGAATGTGATGATGTTTGTGTAAGAAATCAATGATTTGAGTAGAATGAAGTACAATAATCACAAGGAGGGTGAATTATACTTACCAAGAATGTGAGAAAGCTTGATACTCAGCCTTGTATCTTGAATTTTGATGGAGAAAGTTTGAGAGAAAAGTGGAGTTGGATCCTTGGTGAAATGAGAGCAAATGAGAGAAGTGAGGAGAGAGAATGGTTTGTTCCAGCTCTAAAACGTGGGAAAGGGTGATAATTGAGTGGAAAGGACATTGAAGTGACCTAGGTAAGGTGGGGAGGTGTGGCTGGTCATAGAGTGGGTGTGGGAGTGGTTGCTTGTGTCATAAGGTAAAGCTAAGTCAACACTCCACTTCTTTGTACTTTACCCACTAGATTTTATTATTTAAATAAAGATTTTCATGAAAATATGATTAAATTATGAATATATAGGGTTCATTATGTTAAAATATGATTTTGGGTGAAAATCCCGTGTTAAAATAATTAAAAACGTGTCTTAAACGCAAAACTAGACGAAAACCGGGAGAAGAAGCACTTCCAGCGAGACCTCTCGGTCCTAGGCCGAGGTTCGGTCCTTGCTGGTGCCGAGTCCGAAATGAGGCGAGACAGAAGGAAGCGAGAGGGGAGGCTCGGGTTCGGTTCGCATGCAGGGTTCCCTTCTGACCTTCGCTTTTGATGCCTTCGGTTCGCAGGTTTCGGTCCTAGAAGTAAGAAGCGAAATGGACCGAATGAACAGTAGCTTTGGGTTCGGCTCAGGAGGGTTCGGTCCCTAAGAGGACTTTCGGCCGTGAGAGGGGTTTCAGGTCCTTAAGAGGGGTTTCAGGTCCTTAAGCCTATTTTTCTCGTTTTTACCCCGTTTCAAGCCGTTTTTGACCCAGTTAAGGGTCGGAATGACCCGAATGACTTTAAAAAGTTACGGAAACTTTTGAGAGAGATTTGGGAGAGATTTCACATACTTTGAGAGATTTGGGAGAGATTTGACATTCTTGGAGAGATTTCTCATACAAAGAGATATTTGAGAGAGATTTCACATACTTGGAGAGATTTGGGAGAGATTTGACATTCTTGGAGAGATTTCTCATACAAAGAGATATTTGAGAGAGATTTCACATACTTGGAGAGATTTGGGAGAGATTTGACATTCTTGGAGAGATTTCTCATACAAAGAGATATTTAAGAGAGATTTCACATACTTAGAGAGATTTGGGGGAGATTCTCGATAAGAGGAGATAAAGTGAAAACGATTTAGAGAGGTTTCATTTGTGACCTTTTTGAGTGTCCGGCTTCGCAACGCAAGGTACGTAAACCCCATTAAGCCTTGTTTAAGGATCTCACACACTCCCAATGAGTATGCAACATTGTTTTATTGGTTTGGTTCGACACTTACCATAATTTTAGGTTAAGGAGATCTAGATGTACGTAGTTTTCGATTTATGATCTCTTATTAGAATAGCGAGTTGTTTAGTAAATACATAACGTGGGCCCTAGTACACAAGGGTTAGTTGGGTTGACCGGTTTGACTTGTTGACTTTATTTAACTTTGAATTGACCCGAATTTGACGGTTGTCACATATCATCATCCAAGTAACCTACTGAGTCAACTCAGACGAGTCGGTTTACACGTCATCGACTCACTACCGAGTTCACTTACTTGGGCACTAAGGGTTAGGTGGTCCCCTACTATATAAATGGATGGTCTCTTGGAAAAAACCCTAACACTTTGTTACCACTTCCGACCAAACATAACTCGACAAACGAAAATAGAATACTCGTGTTCCCTTTCACTGTCTTCCATGGAGCCTACCCCACCACCATCACCAGATACTATAAACTCCAACAAATCGATTAGCTCAAGAGACGGGCTATACTTGAACGATTTACACACGATTTTCTGCGAATGTGGTGATAAAATAGCCGAGCAAAAAGGTGAGGTGGAGCGCATGAAGGAGGAGATGGGTCGCGGTTACCTTCATTCCAGGGTTGATGTCCTGAACATGCAGCAAAGGTTCGAGAAGGTTGAGAAGCAGATTAAAGCTATTGCGTTGTTGGTTGTGGGTCTTGTCGTGGTGATGCTCCTGCTAATGATTTGCATCATTCACTTGATAGTAAGCAAGTAATTCTCAAGGAGGTGAATACTAGTGGTATGATAATCTAGTGTTCGTCGTAATCGTCTATTATGTTTAAGGTTTTTATTGTAATATATGTTATTAGGATTGTGTGTGTTCATTTGTGTTTGCGGTAATCGTCTATGATGTTTGTGGTAATCTAGTGGTGGTTGTTTACAAATGTTTTTTGAAGTCCTGGGAACATGTAACAGGCATTTTGATATTATCTTGATGAAATGTAAACACCTTGAATGCGTTTTGATTTGTTGGGATCAATGTTCTTGATTAAGACTAACGATTTGGACACTTGGTTGGCTTAACTAGTGAAAATTAATTGTTGTTGGTACACCAACTGTGACAGATGTTAATGAGGTCAAACATTGGGGTAATTTCGTCAAGGGGTATTTTCAGAATTTACAATTTTTAAGAGCTTACTTCCTTACCCGGCTGGGATATTTTCGTCATTTGCTCTTTATAAGTACTTTACCTCCTTTACTCGCCAGTAGATCCCATTTCTTTATACGTGTTCTTGTTTGCATTTTAAAGTTAGCAGCTCTCGGAAATAACGAAGCAAAAATGGTGAAATGCTCATGTGGATGTTTGGCCATAATCAGAATGTCTTCCACTCCATCAAATCCTGGAAGACCATTCTATGCTTGCCCCACTAAATTTTGTTTGACTTTCTTTATCAAGACACTATATCCCTAATTTATTTGTTTTTATCTTTGCATTCTACACTTCTAACTTCTCAATTGATTTTGTTAGGGACCTCGTAATGGTTTTATTGTTGGGTAGAAGAAGCAGACACTAAAAATATGAGTGATGAAGCAGTTATGATTGCATGATTGGCTAGGTCAAAAAAGAAGCTTGAATCAAAGATTTGGAAACCGAAGATGTCTTTAGTTCTAAGTTGGATTATTTTCTTTGGCATAATTGTGTACAAGTTGTAACTCGTATGTAGCTGTTTTTTATGTCCTTGTCAGGGAAATTGTTATGGTTATTTACATTATCCTTGTAATGACTTTCAATCACTAATGTCAATAATAGACATCAATGCCATGTTCACCTAGAGTAAATGGGACCATATATATCCAACACTAATGTAAATAATGGACCCCAATACCATGCACGTCCATAAACACAACACACCATCATAAGGACATTGAAACCTTTTGCATACATAACACCATAGTGAGTTCATAACATAGAAATTTATATTAGATTAAAATTAAACAAAAATAGTACAGAACATAAAATTGAAACACTTAATCCATCATTGTTTAGCATAACCAAAGTGACTACATAACACCACAGTGAGTACATAACATAAAATTGAAAGACTTAATCCAACATTGTTTAGCATGACCAAAGTGAGTAGAAAACATCAATTAAAACACTTAACCCGAAATCAGTTGTCATAAACACATTGACTACATAACGACATTGACCACACTTAACCTATTCTAGTTCCATTGGCTTGTCAATAGTGTGGCCTTCCCCATTGTTACCCTCAACCCGTGTACCAAGTTTTTTCTTCAAAATTCTTTCCGACTTCTTTCTTATCTTGACAATTACCTTTTTACCCCTCCCTCCTATGTCTTCCTACCATTGCTTCTTTCCCCAACATTACCATTACAACCCTTTTTACCCCTCCCCCTTTATCATCTATAACATCATTTCCTTCTTACCACTGCTTCCTTCCCCAACTTTCCCATTAATGCCCTTATTACCCCTCCCTCCTTCCTCATCTGTTATACCTTTTGCCTTCTTAGCATTGCTTCCCTCCCCATCAATAACATTTGATCTCTTCCTTTTCCTTACATTTAGTTTTGGTGGCTTTTCATATTTAGAACATGTAACCTTGTTATGTCCTGCTTGTTTGCATACACTACACATAATCTTTTTCCTAACCTTTGACACAGTATGTCTAGCACCCCTTTCACTTGAATCCTTTCTTCTATTGACTTTAGGTCTACCTGGCATTTTTCTTTTCAATGGTGGCAAAGGTGGAATGAATTCAGTAGGTGGCCACATGTTGCTACCATTCATCCCACGCATAGGATACTTGTAGGTGTTCTTATAAATTGCTCCATAGTACATTGGATCCACATAATTACCAACATCACTGTTAAGGTATGAGATTGTTGCAACTGAATGCATACATCCATACCCATTTAGTTGCCACACTCTACATGAACAAGTTTTCCTATCTACATCCACAATGTAAGACTCTTCCAAATTCCTTGTTTCAAACTGGTTTAAACCAATAGGTAAAACCTGCCAATACCTGATGCAATGGTATAAAAGTTAGGGTGTATAGTGGAAAAACTAAATAAAGTATTAATAGAAAAGAAAAAACCTTTGAACTTTTTTCAACTGATTCAATAGGATTGTAAAGGCTGGGAATGGTTTATAATCAGGCCATGAACAACCTTTGATGGTGAGATTGAATTGCTTCTCCATAACATACAACCTAATTTCTTCTAACATTGTGATTATTGGTTTTTTCCTTGCATCTCTAATGACATTGTTGAAGCTTTCAGATAATCCATTTTCAACTGCATCACACATCCTCCCCTCTCTAAAGAAAGCTCTACTTCATGATTTTGGGTTCTTTTCCATAAGGTAGTCAAATGCTGTAGGATTTAGTACTTGTATTTCCTTCATTGCTGCATTGAATAAAGGTTCAGTTGATGCTTTGCAAGTTGTCCAAAACATCCTCTCATAATGCACACCAGTGAACCTTTTCCTAAAGTTGGCAACAATATGCCTTGCACACTGTCTGTGTTCAACATTAGACATTACTTCATTCACAGCCTCCAATAGCCCCTATACAATTTCAATTCATATGTTAAGAAAATGGAATTTTATTAACAAGAAATATGAAGTATAATAAGTGATTTACCTTATGTTGATCTGACATCAGGGTGATACCACTACCATCATCAACTTGTAGATCATCTTGAAGATTCTCCAAAAACCATTTCCAATTTTCTTTATTTTCCACACACACAACTGCCCATGCTATTGGGAAAATATGATTGTTAGCATCTCTTCCTATGGCACATATAAATTCTCCACTACATAATCCCTTTAAGAAACAACCATCCATGTTTATTACTCTTCTACAACTTCCTTTCCAACCTTGTTTTAGCCCCTCAAAGCATATGTAAAACTTACTAAAATATGTCTTCCTATCAGACATACTGTTGACATCCAATTTGACAGTTGATCCTGGAATTGATATTCTTATCTCTTCACCATATGACCAAATCTTGGCATAATGCTCAACTAGTGTATCTTCAATAAGTTCAATTGCATATTTCTTTGCTCTTCTACACTGTCCCATACTCACATCAATTCCAAATTTTTGTTTTACTTCTTCCTTTAGTAGCCTAACACTCATTTTTTGTTTTTGTAAAAATTTGGATGTGAAATGGCTACCAATCCATGCATAGCTTACAATTGACCCCATTTTAAAATTTCTAGCACAATTATGGTCATCTATAAGAGACTTAATCTGAAAAGAATTTTCCTCACTCATCCATGAAGCCCACAATCTAAACTTGCATTGCCCTGAACAACATTTAACTAAAAGCCTCCTACTATCATTTTTTTGTAGCACAATTGATATCCTTTTGCAACAACATAATTACACAACATATGTTTTAATTGTTTTGGATTTTCAAATCTCATTCCTAACACAGGTTTTTGTTTTTTCCAATGAACATTTTCATTAAAAGTTGTTACCTCCTCATGAATTGGGTCGTGTTCATCCATCTAATCAAATGGATCTTCATGAGATGGATCCTCTTAAGGTGGAGTGTCTGGAGTTGGCTGTTCCTTGGGGCAGAGCTTGTTCAAAAATAAATCATTCAAGGTCTTGTTCATGGGGATGCAATCTCCATCTTTAATGTTATCGTCCAAATCACCTTGCACTTATACTTCATCTAGGTCAATGCCTCCTTCTGTCTCAACATTCAACTCTTCTACTACTTCACCTAAACCAGAAAACTTGTCCTCGGGGGTGCATACTTCAGCCATCTCATCAACAATCCATTGATGAACATGAACACTAACATGATCCATGTACACAGAAATTACACAACCAGAATCATAACCTACTTCGATAAACTCCTTGTAGTCTTTCTCAGTTGCTATTATCCTCAGTCCTTTATGGAACTCACTATCGGGCATGCAAAAGTACACATCAACACATGTCTCGTTTGCGAATCTCTGAATGAACACTAGAAATTCGTTTTTGTGCATTCCAGCAAAATCCACATCCTCAAACCTTTGCTCCACTCCATCTGAGTAACTGATCACTGGATACCTCATAAACAAACCAGAAAATGAAGATTTATCTTCATGTAGACGGCCATAGAAAAAATCCAGGTTTGATTTTTGGATGAACAGTAGAAGAAAAAGAAGATATTGGGGTCACCGGGTGACCCCTTCACCTTATAAAAAAATGGCCTAATTAGCCGGTTAAATGTTAGTTTATGCCCTTCTCAAGCCAAAAAATAAAATAAGGGACCTTTTAAACAAAAAATTGTAAGTTAGTGGGGGCTACAGTGACATTTTCCCAAACTATAATTATTTGTGCAGCAAACGAGAATGAAAAAACACGCCAAGAATCCGAATAATTAGAATAATATTACTTGTAACGCCCGCAGATCTGGGCTAGACAATTTAGAGGAAATAAGTGTCGAAAATGACTTTTTGAAAAATGACTATTTAGAATAAATAATATTAACCAAGTTGTAGAATATATCTCAAGGGTTCCGTACATATAAAGAACGCCGAAATCCGAGTTGTAACGAAGAAGTTATGACTCGTCGAAGTTTTTCGGCAAAACCGACACAACACTGGGAGACGTAAATAGTGAATTTATGATAGATGATTTTTTAGCCTTAGTGATCTAAACAAAATTTGTACTATACATTAAACCAAGAACTTACAAAAAAATAACACCCAAATCTGATTTCATATGAGGAAGTTATCAATTTTCTAAGATTTGACTTAGCAATGCACAACCTGAAACTCGAATTTTAGATCGAGCGGTTTCTGGCCTATGCGACCAAAACAAGAATTGAATATCTCATTAATAGGAACTTAACGGTAAAAAGACAGACGAAAACGGAGTTCGTATGTAGAAGTTATGAATTTTACGCGGACATTTAACAGTAAAATCTCCTCGTACTGTTAAATTTAAGATCGATCGAGAATTAGCCGATGAAGTCAAAATGGAAGTTGTAGATCTTATTTTTACCTATGCATGGATATAAAGAACATCAAAAACGGATGTTGTATGTGAAAGTTACGTATTTTAGAAGTCGGAAGTGTGCTGTGCGAAAATGGGTAATGTGGCACAATCTTGGCCATTGCTTTCTCCCCAAGTCTTGCCACTAGATGGTGACATGTGGCACCAAGTTCAGCCATTTTTCACCCTATAAATAGAACCTCTCCCACCCTCATTTTCTTCACACTTTTCCCATTCTTTCTTCTCTTTACTCTCTCTCTAGAACCTCTCTCTAGCCCTGAAACCCCCCGAAAAGCCTAGGGAACCTCCATAGCACGAGGCGGAAGCCCTGGAATGCTCGACGGCTTCGAGAAGAATAGCTTTACGGCTTGGGAACATTGCTCCAAGAAAAACCCGGTTTTCTATAAAACTCGTTGTAAGTGAGCTACGCCTACGCTATTTTTAATATAGCTTTTATTTAATTATAGTAACGTTATTAGGAACTTATAATAAGTTCTTGGGATATTATTATGAATTATATAAGTATTGTTTAACGCTTATATAATAGTAATAATAGCTAGACTATTAATTAGTCTCGACGAATAATAGACTAAACTCTACTGGTAATAATACTAGGTTTTGATGAAGGAAATTATTTTTAAGAAGCGAAGCGCTGTCTGAGTTCAGAATCACCACCTTTTCAAGTGAGTGCATGGTCCCTTTCATCTTACACATAGATATGAAGTATTTTATATAAACTACGTGTTATGTGTGCATATTATCTATATACTTGCTATCTATGCTGGATGAACGATTTTATACAAGTTTTATATGATTTAAACTGTATATGTAATTATATCTACGTAATATATTGGGTAAAACATGGGTAGATGAAATATGAGTTGGATGATGAGTTGAGAGGTGATATAGACCATGAGGTAAGGGTGAGAGGTGGACGATGTGAGAAGCCTTGTTCCCAAATAATGGCCCCATCATCTAGCAGAGTATGGATGAGAACCACAGACTATTCTAGACAGTCCAGTGGAACACTAGCAGGCTCGCAACCTGTAGGTGTTGTGAACGATGTGTTCACCGATGTACTCTAAAAACCCATTGACATATATTGCGAGTGGACTCTTGAAAACGATATTGTTAATAAACAAGATAACCCTAGTAGTTGTGCTCGAAGGACAATACTTGCAGCTGCGCCTCACATAGAATGTCACAATCTTGGCAGTTACGCCTAAGTGATAGAACTAGCAGTTGTGCTTGACAGCTGTGTCATTGACAACGATGGACTTCGTACCTATTCCTTAGGATAATCCTTAGGAATGAATGAATGAGAAATAGCTGATTCTTAGGGTAGATCCTTAAGAGTAAAGAAGATAATAGGGATGGGTAATTAGGTTAATGATGATTAAACATAATAATTATATTATTGTAGGTTGAAAACCCTATGTACTCACCAGGTTTCCCAACCTGACCCACTCAGTTTATTTATATCACAGGTGTTAAAATGAAGTCACATTACACTAAGAGATTCAGGATATATAAATCAGTAGTGCTAATGAATGTAAGTTCTGTTTATGCTTATGTTTATGTATTGACGATGACATCCCAAATGTTTTAAAATGAATAAAAAAATACTTTTCTTCGGAAACGCCCTGATAACGTATTTATGATGTTTCATTAGGAACAAATTTCGCACATTTTTATTAAAAAGAGGTACTTTGACTTTTATAAAGCATAAACAAAATCGGTCTTTTCTGGCCGTGAAAATGGGGATGTCACTGTTGGTATCAGAGCATTAGTTTAAGCGAACTAGGAATATGGATTTATTTCTAGACTTAAACTTAGAATGCTAAGCAATGATGGTGAGGAGCGTGTCTAATAAATTTTAGGAAATTACACCTAAATAGACACGAGCACTAGCTCATTTAGGGAAGATGCCTAAATTGCTTTATGTGCTAAATGATTGTGATGTTTTATGATATTATTGTTTGATCGGATCTATGGTCTGTTGTCGACCGGATCTAGAAATATTATGTGTTCAGATTTCTAAACGTTTGATTACAGTATTAGAACTGGCATGTAACTTTCGAAGTAATATGGAGGATTACACGTCTAAATCTTCTCTATCTATATTCTATACTCGATGCACTGAATGCATGCTTCCGTGAAAATAACGTCATGGTGAAGACTCATAGAGAATTGAGTAAATAAAGGAAATGGAAAGTCTTATGATAGTGAATGACACCTATCGGAAGATATCATAAGAGTGGTATCTTGCCTTTAGAATATGCCAGGTTGTACGTTTAGAGGAGTACGGTACGTCCGAAGTACACCTTCGGTTGGCGGGATAATGGAACGATGGGTGTAATTCCTGAAGTTGTCCCATCGTATGACATTTCACCACCAACTGAGTTGAAGCAGAATTGATGATTGAAGATACACATGGAGGAAGTCCTTGTAGAGTCTAGGGAAAAATTATATGATTGTTTGGACACATTTGTATGTTTTAAAAATGTTTTTGTGATAATAACTTGGAGAACTGCGATACAATACTTGGGACGAGTATGAGTAGGTGTGAATGGTAGTAGAGGCATATACTACCGGAAGCACAGGAATCACGCTTGGATCAAGGAAAGTCACAAGGTTACCAAGGCACTAGTAATTGATTATGTCTGTCGTTAGCATCGTTTCGGTAACGATTAAGAAGATGATTGTCATTTCAACCCTAATGGTCATATCATATCGAGTCCGACTAAGATGAGTGTGTTACATGGTTCAGAGAACCAAGATCGATGTAGCATCTGACCTAAGCCACACGATTGAAGTAAAATCAAGGCGATCAATATAAGTGTCATGATCATTGTAAGAGATTGTAGCTAGAAGTGCTAAATTTAGAATGTGATTATATCACATTAGAGCATGAAGGAAGTTGTCTTCAAGTCTAGAATTTGACTCAAAAAGACCTGGGTCTAAGCGTCACATCATACGATGTGATGTCATTAGAAGATGACCCATTAGTCCATGGTGGTAATCAAAGAACTTATCATAAGTTTGAAGAAGGAGTCTCCAATAAGGAATCAAGATTGTGACTCGAAGGTCATGACTGGAAGACTAACGTGAGATAGAGAGTGGGTGCACGATCGTGTACTACTTGTAGCCACTAAGTCCAAGAGTTAGATACTAATTCGAAGGAATAAAGAAGTTATGATTATTAGCTAGGATGAAGAGATAACGTAAGGAGTCATTATACTGCTCTATTTCGTTGATGATTCTGGGACGTAATCATCCTAAGGGGAGATAATTGTAACGCCCGCAAATCTGGGCTAGACAATTTAGAGGAAATAAGTGTCGAAAATGACTTTTCGACAAATGAATATTTAGAATAAATAATCTTAACCAAGTTGTAGAATATATCTTAGGGGTTCCGTACATATAAAGAATGCGGAATCCGAGTTATAATGAAGAAGTTATGACTCGTCGAAGTTTTTCGGCAAAACCGACACAGCACCGGGAGACGTAAATAGTGAATTTATGATAGAGGAATTTTTAGCCTTAGTGATCTAAATAAAATTTGTAGTATACGTTAAACCAAGAACATCCAAAAAAAATAACGTCCAAATCTGACTTCGTATGAGTAA
Source organism: Lactuca serriola (assembly GCF_051521515.1). Taxonomy (NCBI): domain Eukaryota; kingdom Viridiplantae; phylum Streptophyta; class Magnoliopsida; order Asterales; family Asteraceae; genus Lactuca; species Lactuca serriola. The sequence goes on from NC_136411.1 coordinate 37,699,574, forward strand.
GTTATGAATTTTCTAAGATTTGGCTTAGCAGTGCACAACCCGAAACTCGAATTTTAGATCGAGCGGTTTCTGGCCTACGTAATCTAAGTGAGAATTGAAGATCTCATTAATAGGAATTGAATGGTAAAAAGACAGACGGAAATGGAGTTTGTATGTAGAAGTTATGAATTTTACGCGGACATTTAACAGTAAAATCTCATCGTACTGTTAAATTTAAGATCGGACGAGAATTAGCCGACGGAGTCAAAACGAAAGTTGTAGATCTTATTTTTACCTACACATGGATATAAAGAACGTCAAAAACGAAGGTTGTATGTGAAAGTTACGGATTTTAGAAGTCAGAAGTGTGTTGTGCGAAAATGGGTGATGTGGCACAATCTTGGCCATTGCTTTCTCCCCAAGTCTTGCCACTAGATGGTGACATGTGGCACCAAGTTCAACCATTTTCAACCCTATAAATAGAACCTCTCCCACCCTCATTTTCTTCACACTTTTCCCATTCTTTCTTCTCTTTACTCTCTCTCTCTCTAGAACCTCTCTCTAGCCCCGAAACCCCCCGAAAAGCCTAGGGAACCTCCCTAGCACGAGGCGGAAGCCCCGGAGTGCTCGACGGCTCCGAGAAGAAGAACTTTTTGGCTCGGGAACGCTGCTCCAAGCAAAGCCCGATTTTCTATAAAACTCGTTGTAAGTGAGTTACGCCTATGCTATTTTTAATATAGCTTTTATTTAATTATAGTAACGTTATTAGGAACTTATAATAAGTTCTTGGGCTATTATTATGGGTTATATAAGTATTGTTTAATGCTTATATAATAGTAATAATAGGTAGATTATTAATTAGTCTCTGCGAATAATAAAATAAACTCTAGTGGTAATAATACTAGGTTTCGTCGAAGGAAATTATTTTTAAGAAGCGAAGCGCTGTCTGAGTTCGGAATCACCACCTTTTCAAGTGAGTGCATGGTCCCTTTCATCTTACACATAGATATGAAGTATTTTATATAAACTACGTGTTATGTGTGCATATTATCTGTATACTTGCTATCTATGCTGGATGAACGATTTTATACAAGTTTTATATGATTTAAACTGTATATGTAATTATATATACGTAATATGTTGGGTAACACATGGGTAGATGAAATATGAGTTGGATGATGAGTTGAGAGGTGATATAGACCATGAGGTAAGGGTGAGAGGTGGACGATATGAGAAGCCTTGTTCCCAAATGATGTCCCCGTCATCTAGCAGAGTATGGATGAGAACCACAGACTATTCTAGACAGTCCAGTGGAACACTAGCAGGCTCGCAACCTGTAGGTGTTGTGAACGATGTGTTCACCGATGTACTCTAAAAACCCATTGACATATATTGCGAGTGGAATCTCGAAAACGATATTGTTAGTAAACAAGATAACCCTAGTAGTTGTGCTCGAAGGACAATACTTGCAGCTGCGCCTCACATAGAATGTCACAATCCTGGCAGTTACGCCTAAGTGATAGAACTAGCAGTTGTGCTTGACAGCTGTGTCATTGACAACGATGGACTTCGTACCTATTCCTTAGGATAATCCTTAGGAATGAATGAATGAGAAATAGCTGATTCTTAGGGTAGATCCTTAAGAGTAAAGAAGATAATGGGGATGGGTAATTGGGTTGACTGTTTGATGATTAAACATAATAATTATATTATTATGCGTTGAAAACCCTATGTACTCACCAGGTTTCCCAACCTGACCCACTCAGTTTATTTATATCACAGGTGTTGATATGAAGTCACATTATACTGAGAGATTAAGGAGATATAAATCACTAGTGATAATGAATGTAAGTTCTGTTTATGCTTATGTTTATGTATTGACGATGACATCCCAAATGTTTTACAATGAATAAAAAATATTTTTCTTCGGAAATGCCCTGATAACGTATTTATCATGTTTCACTGGGAACAAATCCGCACATTTTTATTAAAAAGAGGTACTCTGACTTTTATAAAGCATAAACAAAATCGGTATTTTCTGGCCGTGAAAATGGGTATGTCACATTAGTTCATGGAGAATATAACTAAGATATCAAACGTAGACAACCCCACAGAGAATAACGGTGCAGGAAATAAAAAGGACATAGAGATTTATGAGGAAACCCCAAAACAGGAAAAACCACGGACGGAAGAAGTCGAGAATCAATCCACTATAACTTGTAGTTTTCACAAAGCTTGAGAAAAGAGTGATTACAATAAGTTTTAATGGTGATTCGCAGATTAGGGTTAAAACCCTTTTGTTGATGTAATCATCGCTTTACATGGTGCCAAAGAAAAGAAGCAGATCTAGGTTATTAAATTGAATCACGTATGGTTGAATAAATATAAAACAAAGTTACACAAATTGCCCTTGACCATTAAACAATTGTCACATATGGAAGACATAATTCCACAATTTCCATCTTGACCAAGATGTAGCATGTAACAAAATAGTTCTTCAACATGCTCAACGATTAGTCAAAACCAACAACTCATCAAACTCCAAAACTCCACAAATACTTGCAACCACCATATAGAGAAAGATTGATTCTGTAAAGTAAAGTACCTCCTTCACCATGAGCCTAACAGGCTCAATTGCGTTCAGAAACACCCACCAAGTCAAGAAATAACTTAAACGTGGCTATTGGAAGACTTTTAATGAAAATATCAACATGATTGAAGTTCATATTGATCTTGTTCAGAATGCAATCACCATTTTCAATGATATCCAACACAAAATGAAAGCGAATGTCAATGTGCCTTGTTTGGTCATTAAACATTTGATCTTTACTTAAGAAAATAACACTTTGATTATCACCAAATATGGTGGTAAACTTTATTCTATCATGAAGTTCTCCAAATAATCCTTTCAACCACATATCTTCCTTATCAACTTTTGTAATCACCATATACTCTGCCTTAGTAGAGGACAAAGCAAATGTAGACAAAAACTAGGCTTTCCAAATGATAGCACAACCATTCAAAGTAAACTCATACCCTATAATGGATCTTTGTTTATGGAAGTATTTACCATGATATGAATCAACATATCCAAGCACCCCATTATTAAATACACCAAAGTGTAGACACATAGAAGACTTACGCAAGTTAGGGAAAATCCACTACACTGATTTCCAATGTTCTTTCCCTGAGTCCTCCATATATATTCTTACCATGCTAACAACAAAAACCAAATTTGGTTTCCTGTGAATCATAACATACATCAAAGATCTGATGACACTAGAGTATGGAACATGTGTCATGTACGTCATATCAGTCGCAATATTAGGACTTAAAGTGGATGATAGCTTGAAGTGCGCTGCAAAAGGTGTGTTAATAGGCTTTGTCTCATGCATATTGAAGCATCGTAGGACTTTCTCAATATATTTTTTCTTAGAAAGTTGTAAGAACCTACACTTCTTGCCACCCAAAATTTTCGTATGTAAAATCTTTTTGGCAGCTCCAAATCGTTTATTTCAAAATTTTCTTTCAAATGTTCTTTTAACTTCTGAATATCATTCATAACTTTTCATACGATTAACATTTCATTCACATATAAGAGTAAGTAGATCATCGAACCATCATCACCGCTTTTGTAATAAACGCAATTGGTGTAGGCTCACATTTTAACTTTGTGATTGGTCATAAATGAATCAAAATTTTTATACCATTGTCTAGGAGATTACATAAAGCCATAAAGAGTTTTGTTCAGTTTACACACATAGTCCTCCTTGCCAAGAGCTACAATCCCTTCGGGTTGTTGCATAAAGATCTCTTCCTTAATCTCACCATTTAGGAAAGTTGTAGTGACATCAAGTAGATCTAATTAAAATCATTAGAAGCAACCAATCCGAAAATACACGAATAGAAGTGTGTTTAACAACTAGGGAATATATGTCAATATAATAAATACCTGGAATTTGACTGTAGCCTTTTGCTACTAACCGAGCTTTATACCTTGGTTTTCCTTCCTATTTAACAGGTTCTTTAAGCTTGTAAACCAACTTGCATTTAATAGGTTTTTTTCCCTTTTTAGAGAATGAACCAATTCCCAAGTACCATCTCTTTTTAAATATTCTAACTCATTGTGCATATCAATCATCTAATCACTTGAGTCTTCAGACTTAATGGCCTTATCATAATTTACTACCTCTGTTCTCAACTCAATATTTTCGGCAACAGTAAGAGCATAAGCCACAAATTCAAGTATAGCATACGTCTTCGGAGGTATAATTTGTCTTCTTTCCCTATCTCTTGAAATGCATGGAGTAATAGATTATGGTTGTAAAGTTGTTGAATTTTCAAATAACAACGGGCTCATCTGGCAAAGAAGAAACTTGTTCCAAAACTGTACTTTGAATGGTAAGAGGTGGGGTAGGAAGCTCCACCTCAATTTTTGTATTCTCTTTAATTGCTTCAGGCAATTCTATTTGTACCAATAGAAGAGTCAATGGCCTTTTGAATCATGGAAGTCTCATCAAAAGTAACATCCCTTGAGATCACAACCTTATTCAGATTAAAGCTTCATAACTTGTAACCTTTTACCCATGGATTCTACCCAAGAAAAAGGCATTTGATTGCTCTCATTTCTAGCTTCTCATTGTCAACACATGCATAAGTTGGATATTCAAACAATCTTGAATCTACATAATTGGCAGGTTTCCTAAACCATAACTCAAATGAAGTTTTCTTCATCACTGCTAGTGATGGCGATCGATTGATAATATAGCAAGTTGTCAAAGCATCCTCCTCCCAGAAGGACTTTGGCATTTTGGAATTAGAAAGCATACATCAGATCTTCTCCATAATAGTATGATTCATCCTTTGGACTACACCATTTTGTTGAGGTGAATGACCCACTGTGCAATGTTGAGTAATGCATTCCTTTTGGAAATAGGCATTAAACTCTTCTAAAAAAATTGAGTTCATTATCTGTACGAAGATACTTTACCTCTAAACCTTATTTCTTTTCAACATGTACTTTCAAATGTCTAAAACTAGAAAAATTCCCCCTTATGTTTTAAAAACAAAAACTATACCTTTATTGAGAAATCATCAGTGATAGTAAGCATATAAAAAACTCCACCTTTTGAAGCAACTCAAGTTGCTCCCCATAAATCCAAGTGGGCATAATCAAGTGGTCTCTATGTTGCAAGAAAACCACTCATAGATGTTGTTGGATCTATATTCTCAAGAATCATTACTGAATGAAATTTCTAATGACACATAATCCTATAGGGTCACATCTTAATCAAGTTAGTACTTATTGAATATTTATTAAGTAATTGGTTATTAATAAATAAATTCAACTTTTGTATTTAATTAGAATAAAATTATGGTTTTGTGATAACTATATTATAAGAAGTAGAAAAGTTTTCATTATATGATATGGTATCATATAATAAGTCATGTACAAAGTTTTGGATGCTTTGGTTAACCATCATTAAATCAATGACTTACTCTACCATGGTTAAAAGACTAGTAAACATTTTTTGTCCTCTTTAGGGCCTTATGGCCGAAAGTGTGATGAAGAGTGGAGGTTGCTTGTCAACCTTCACTCTCATGTTTCCCATGCTCCTATTAGTAGCCATTAATTTAGAGTATTATATTCAAAAGGTTTTACTTTGCATGGGATATATAAAGGGGATCTTATGCATGAAAAATTGCTAATTTTTTGGTCTCTAACTTTTTCCCATTTCTCTCTAAAACCATAAGTTGTAGAAGATTGAAGATTCTCTCCCTTTTGAAGATAACACTTGGTTTTTGGTGTTTTTTGTGTATTTCTTTTCATGTTTATTTGTTTAAGTGCTTAGAGGCTTAAAGAACAAAGCATATAAGAAGGAAGCTAGAAATTTTGGTACCTTACTCGTGGTGGTGGATTACTTATAAAGAAGTTCAAGCTACTTGTTCTTGCCATCTACACCAACACCCGAAATCCAAGAGGGTCCAAAGGCTTCAAAGGATGATATACTTAAACACCCTATGGTTGTTTTATATAATTCTAATCTTTTTAAAATGATCATTGATGGCTTGGTTTTGTTATACACTTCAAATTTACTAGAAAAATTTAAAGCTTCTGTTGTTGTTTTTTGTGAAAAACTACCTATTTTATGTATTAAAAGTCATCAGTGGTATCAGATCCATCTTTTAAATGTTAAAATGATTTTTCATGTTATGATAATCTTTAGCTTTTGATAAACAAACATATATTTCTTTTTGGCTAAAGAAATGTCCATATTTCTTTTCTTTGACAACTTGTTGTTAAAAGTGTTTGCTTTTTATATTAAAATTTTTCCATTCATTTTGGTTATACAAAAAATTGCCTTAGAAAAAACAAAGAGTTGTATTTGATATGATTAATATGTTTGTTATGTATAAACAAGCCATTAAGGCATTTGTGGTTGTTATTTATTTATTTATATGATGATGTAACAAATAAATCTGTATTATTTTATTTGTTTATTTTTATAGGTAATGAATTAGTTTTGGTCTAATTGTATTTTATTTTATAAAAATGTAAAAAGATGGTGCATGGAGATCTTATGAAGAAATGAAGACATGTAGCCTTTTGAAGACCTTGAAGTTTCCTATTAAGTCCTTTAGGAAATAACTTAATATTTGTTGTGATGGTTCACCATAAATATTACTAGAAAAATGATTTTGTGATGTTTATTTTTGGTTGTTATAAAATTTTATATGTATGTAAATTTGTTTGACATGTGAAAAATACTTCGCAAAAAAAATAACAATAAACTTGAGGTTTAGACATTTATATAAAAGTTTCCAACATAAGATGTCAAAAATTGAGGTTTTTTTTTTAAAAAAAAAGAGATTTATTTTTTAGAACTTTTAAAGATATAAATAGGTTTAAAATGATTTTTAAACTTAATCTAAACTCCATAACTCTATAAGAAAGGTTGTTGTATTAAAAAGTTAAAAATTGGTTCTAATCGCTATAACGTCGAATACAAATTGAATATAAATTTTAACTGATAAAATTCTATATAAAATAAATTTAAATTTATAAATTTTGGAACACTTCAAATGTACCATGGAATATTTTATGCATGAAATATTTATGATACAAAATGTGTTAAAATGCAAGAATAATGAAACATTGATAAAAATCTTTATTTTCAAAACTTCAATTTTATGCAATCCTCTTAAAACCACTAAGCATTTTTGTGTAGTTCTTGTGGATTTTAGGGTCACCGTATTTATTTGAGTTGTCAAAAATTGTCAATATCTTTTATATTTACTTATAAGATAAAGGTCACCTAACCATTTGTGAAATATAATTCACAAGTTTTTTAAATGGATTATTTGATTAATTTCTTAAGTGATAAAGGTCACCTAAGCATAAGAGTTTTGAGACATAAATAAGATGAACATGCCACTAAAAAAATTAATGTTTTTGGATCCCATTAATCTAAGAATTATATAAGAGTTGTAATTGGTTATTGCAACCTACTGATCAACATAATCACTTGTGTTGTGGGTCACCGCCTCAAGTTATTTGGGTGATGTGGATCTTAGCTTTTCAAATCTAATTTAAAGGGTAATTATTTTTAAAAAAATTATATCAAAGATATTAAAATGAATCTCATTATTTTGTAGATGACTTCCCCAACTGTAACCACATCATCAGTCACCATCTGATCCATCCTCGAAAAGGAAAAACTAAACGACCCAACTTTCTTGATTGATTTAGAAAACCTAGAATTGTCCTCAAGATTGAGAAAAAGGGATATGTCCTTAATGAACCTATCCTGGAAGAGCTCCCGACCATTGCTACCAAATCACTGAAAGATGCTCTAGCAAAACATGTAAATGATTCAACCGAAGTGGCTTGCATCATGCTTGGAACTATAACTCCTGAACTTTAGAAAACTTTTGAGTTTCATGAAACATTAGAAATGATTGAGCAACTTAGAATCATGTTTCAAGTTCAGGATAAGCAAGAGAGGTTTGAGACTTTTAATGCTTTCATTGGTTGCAAGATGGTTGAGGGATCTTCTGTGAGCTAGCGAGTAATGTGATCCTAGACTCATTGACTAAGTCATTCAACCAATTTGTGATGAACTTCACAATAAATGACAGATAGAGGAGCATCAATGCGCTTCATAGCATGTTCAAGAATGTCGAGGCAGAAATCAAGAAATCTGGGAACAATCAAGTGTTGATGATCTGCGAGGGTCAAATCTCCAAGAAGAAAACTAGTAATAATACCAGTAAGGGGAAAGGTAAAACTGCCAAGAAAGGCAAGGGAAAAGGAAAGGGTCAAGGGATGCCTCCTGCTACCAACCCAACTCCTAAGCCCAAGATTGTTGCTAACTCTGATTGCATTCACTGTAATGAAAGAGGACACTATAAATGCAATTGTCCAAAGTAACTAGAGGAAGTTAAGAAGAGAAAGGCAACCTAGGTTGGTACATCCGGTATATATGTGACTGAATTATATGCATTCCGTACTAATTCTTGGGTATTTTATACTAGAAGTGGTACTAACATTTGCAATGATTTGCAAGGACTAAATAATGTTAGAGAACTCAGAGATGGTGATTTGGAACTCCATGTAAGCAATGGCACTCAAGTAGCTATCAAAATCATAGGGCAATATCATATTTTGCTTGCAAATGGTCTTTATATTGTTTTGAACAATTGTTGTTACGTACCTAGTATAACTAATAATATTATCTCTACTTCACATTTGTATGAAACAAGGTTTTCGTTATAAGTTTGACTTTGATTTTGAAAACATATTTGTGTTTAAAGATAATGTGTTCTATTTTGAGACTAGTCCCAATAATGGAATATATAAAATCGATTTAAATGCTTCATACCAAAAGGATAATTCAATGTACAACTTAACAAATTAGAAAACAAAGTTAGACTCAAATAAAACTTATTTATGGCATCGTCAACTTGGGCACATAAACAAAACTCGCATTGGTAAGCTTCAAAAGGAACGAATCTTATAATTAACATGTTCAATGTCATTTGATGTATGCAAATCATGTCTATGTGGCTAGATGACCAAAACTGCCTTTACCGGTATTGGTGAAAGAGCTTCGGATCTATTTAGGAATCATACATACTGATGTATGTGGACCTTTTAGGATAATGACAAGAAGTAGTGAAATATATTTCATTACATTTACTGATGACTTCGCAACTTTTATTTCCTTTCCCAGTGCCATACACAGCTGAATATCAGTTAAGGCTAGACAATCATAGTAATTATCTATAAAGATTTTGATGTGATCTAGAACAAGTCTCAAAATCTCTTTTCTTATTCATTAAAGTTTTGAAGTGTCCATATCATTGAGAATCAATGCAACTTGTATAAGTTCCTTCAAGTTTATTAATGATAAGTCAGCAATTGAAAAATCACAAACCACATTGTTTTCCCTTACAACATGAAATCGAAAATTCTAAGTCATGTTTTCAAACAATACATCCTTAGTCACACTTATCACACGCACAATCTTGATAAGGGACCAAACCTCTTCCTGATCATTTCCTAACACAACATGAAACCTCAGCTTCATATGTAGAAAGTCATCTTCATTCTTGAATTTCTCAATAATTTTGTATTGTGCTCTGATGAACATCATTTCATTAATTGTTAAATCAAATTGATTCGTATATGTGTTCACTATTTCATAGCTCTTTCTTGGCTTCTTCTCGAATTCATACATTTCATTATATGACACTCTCGCTTCAATATTTTCATAGCTATGTAGTTTCTTTGGATGAACTTTATCCATTGAAGGAGGATCAATTTCACGAAGCCTCGGGATGGAATTTGGCGTTGCTTCTCCAATTCTAACTCTACCTCAGCTTTTCTTTCATCTTTTAATTTTTCAATAAGTATCTCTTTTCCTTTTCCTCTGTCGGCTTTTGACGGCTTAAGTTTTGCAGAACTTGAACTCCCACCACCAACTGTCGAACCAATAAAAATCCCTTTTTGAATGGGTCTTGTTGTGGTTTTGGTAGCTATTATTGTATCAACTTTCGAAATAATTGGAGTTAGGATTTGAGTTGAAATCACCTTCCCTACAGTTTTCACTTTTTCCCCTTCTCATTTACTCACTTTTTCTCTTTCTCCTTTGTTAGCCTTCACATCTTTACCAACGTTCTCATTTTCTCCCCTTGCACCCCTAGGACAATAGGTGGGGCACTCGTTGGTAAAATACTGATAAATGTGGACATAGGGGCCAACTCTTTCTTTATCTCCATTTCGAGAGAATTAAACTTCTGATTAAAGTACTCAGGAGTTAATGTTGACGTTGAATCAGAATTCGTTACAATCTCTTTTAATTCAGCAAGTAAAGTACCGAGCTTTCCAAAACTTACAACATCATCACTTGCCTTGGCTTCAACCTGCGGAATTAGAGATTGGTAAGTTTCCACAAACTGTGTTATTGTTGCTGCTATAATATCAACTTTGGAAAGAATTGAGGAGTAATTGGTACTCAACTCATTTAGCTCTTTGGAAACATCAACCTTCATTTCCTCCAATTTTATGTTCACATCCTCCTGCACAGTTTTAACATCTTTAACAAAAAGAACATGTCGTTCTTTTGCCACCATCCTTAGCTCTTTAATTTTGCCATTAAATGAGTCAGATTGAGCCTTGACTCTAAGATCATTGTTTTTATCTATTATATCCAATTTATGTTGAAGACGAAGCTCCTGAGCTTTAAGCATCACGTCAACTTCAATTCCGGATACTTAATGCTTACTCCCAGCATCAGCTTGGGATTGCAGAATTGAATTGAGTTTTCTGTTGAGTATTTTAAACTGTTTTCCAGACATTAGCATATGATCCGGAATACTTTCTTCCTCGGGGCCAAATTCTAAGTCTACAAATGTTCCTCCAAAACCCCCTCCATCAGTTTCATCATCAGAATTGGGTTTGGGTGGATTAGTGGATTGGGATGTAAACAGAGTAGTGAAAGGTTGTTGTAGGATATTTTCGAAGGTATGTGATGTAGTTGTGATGAGAACTTTCGAAACAGACAATGGTAAAGAAGTACCGGGATTTGTAGTGGCTTCGAAAGTAGATGAAGTAATAATAGAAGATATACCTTGAGAACCAGCAGGATTCGATACAGCATCACCCATGATGACATTTGAATCTGTATTAGATATGTGTGCAGGATGCCTAAAGTTGGAACCTCCTCAGTAAATGACTTGGTTACCAAATCTTCGGGTCGAATAACACCAAAGGTGTGTCTGGGACAACCTCTTTGTCCATCAAATCCTCCTGAAGAACAAGCTTTCTTTTCTTTCTCTTCTTTGACATGTGTTTGGAAACATCTTCAGCTCGTCTTTTCTTTGAGGATGGAGAAACTAGTGCTGGGATTTCACAAATAATAACCCCTCTCCTATGAAGTTGAGCTTTTCTAACTAAAGGAGATTGATCTTCAGAAGATGACTTTGGCTTGTGAGATAACTTCTTTAACCTCTTAAGCACTCCTGATTTCAAAAGTACTAACTCCTTCGAAGGAACACCTTTTGGATCTTCTACTTGCTTTTCAATTATCTTTGAAAATTTTCCTTTATCACCAGAACCTTTCTTCGGTGACTTAGTAGTTATTTTCTCGGGGACTTATTTTGAAGGAATTGTGTCACTCTCTTGCTTGGACTTCTTTGATTTCTTCAAAGACCCCTCGTCAGTACGGGGTAAAAGAATTCCAGTTTCCACAGAAGGATTGATGGATTGTAAATAAGCCACTAGAATTGGGTTTGTCAGATCTATCTTCTTAAGCATAGCATCAGGAATGCGAGCTATACCAGGAAACACATCCTCATCATCTTCCACAGTTTTTGGAAAATGATATTTCACGAATTCAGCAATAGGTTCATCAGTAGGCACCAAAATCCCTTTTTTGTTATACGCAAAATGAATGATAAGAGTCCAATAACTTGTACAAGATATCCCATCAATAACATTTGTATTCTCCACACTCTTCAAGAATTCCTTCCACATTTGAGTTGCATAATCCAGTAATAAATCATAGTAAATACCAGCAACCATTGCATATACTTCTAATCTACCCTTATCTAGACCAACACTTCGACCTGTGAGACATCGAAGATAAATTCCAAACAAGAAGTTCCAAATACATGGTAGACTAGACTTCTTGAACTCACAAATCTTGGTGAGAGGGGTTGATAACCCATCTCATTAAACATATGAAGGACTTGCTCATTTGAAACCTTGCAGAGCGGTGGAGAATTCGAAAGCTCAACAATTTGCACAAACAGTTTCTTTGTTAGAAGAAACCTCTTATCGTTAATCATGTTGAAAGTAACAGTATCCAAAGTCTTGTTGTAAGCTGCTGTTGAGCCTACCAAGGAAATCCAAGACATTGGTACTGCATATGAACTAAACATCGTTGTTGATAATACTGAGTGCTTCAAAGCAACGATCAGCATCTGAAGTTCTTCTGGATAAAGAGAAACATCCGCCTCAACTTGATAGTTTGTGCTTTGAAGCTTCATGATTGGTTGATAAGATACATCTTCAGTGGTAGCGGATTGGTTTGCAGCCATTGTTAAGGTTTGGAAAAGTTTGATGAACAGAGAGCAATTATGGAAAATATCGTCTGAGAAATTTTTGAAATCGTAAAGTGTTAATGGAAACCAAATCCTCTTCTTTATCATATACACAGTGCTCACAAAACTCTAAATTGACAACCCTTTGTTCACCAAATAATCCTCTTCGAATCAGTTCATACATGTCTTCAAAACTCATACAAACTAGTTGAAGGAGCCAACGATGGGACTGATTGGATCAGATATAGACTTTGAAACAACAACTCCATCACTCGAAATTGTTTGCCCGTCAAGAAAATAGAGATTTTAGGTTTTCATTTGCCCCTTAAAGAGCCATAACCATCTTTGAATACACAAACAACTCCACCTTTCCCAGCAAAATCGCACCCCTTTTAATCAAATGAAGTAAGAGATAACAAGTCTCGTCTGAGGTCAGGAACATATCTAACATCCTCGACAGTTTGAATGACTCCATCAAACATATAGATCCTCACTGATCCATACCCAAAAGCTGGATATGTAGAATTGTTACCCATCAAAATATATCTCTCGTTAACCTTTTCAACTATATAAAACCAACTTCTGTTGTCACACATATGAAAAAGTACAACCGGAATCGAGTATCCATTCACTAGTAGAATCTTGTTTGTCTGAGTAAACTGTTAGAAATTCTCCAACACAACCAACATCTACAACATCAACTTCACCTGAAGTGCTACCTTTTTTACCATTTTTTTGCTTTCTCCTTTTATTTATTCTTCAATTGAAGCATTCATCAATCATGTGTTCCTTTTTGTGGCAGTAATTGCAAAACTTTCTTTTGCCTTTAGACTTGGATCTCACCATGTTGGAAGATTGAGGGTTTTTACCTCTCTTTGTGGTTCTTCCTTTAGAATTTAAACCTTCGACTTTCACAACACTTGAACCACCACATGTAATGTGCATCATATTCTCTTTTGAATCCAAACCTATCAAAACTTAAGCTTCGAGCAACGGTGATAGTTTAATAAAGAAAAGTCTTCATCTTTATATTCAACATCCATCTTTTCCAAGTTACTGACTAACTCTTTGAATGTGGATATATGATCAGCTAAAGATCTCCCTTCACGCATCTTGAGATTGAACAATTATTTCTTTACGTGCAACATGTTTGGTAAACTTTTAGTCGTCAATAGTTTCTCTAACTTTAGCCATGAAGAAGTTGTTGAAGTTTCTTTCAGAACAAATTTGGAATGAAGATTTTAGATCTTTCATCTCTTTTTCTTCATCCCACCATGCAACATACATCATATCTAAACCTAAATTTACCTTGTGGAATCCATTTGTATGAATATATCTCACATGTTTACTTGCCACAAAGCACACATAGTGTTTCGATCCAACAACAAAACATCTCACTTCATTGTTGTAATGTCCCGAATTTTAGCAAATTTTTTTTATAATTATAACATAATTTCAGCAACCTTCATTTCAAGATAATCTTCATATATTTATTAAAGAGAGTTTCGGTGAAAGTTTAAAAATATTATTAATTCATTTGATGAGAGTACAACCACATTGTAGCCTTTCCACGATCAAAAGAACAACCTGAAAATAGTTATTCAACTACTGTAAGTCGAGGCTTAATGAGTTCCCTAACATACTGTATACTACAAAACATATACATGCATATAAATAATGGCTCACAACCTTTCTCAATTCTATCGATAAGATGTGTCTGTACTCCCGACCTATCGTCGTTCTGTCTTCAACACGATTCGATAGGATTACGGTCTGACACCGTTCCACCATCACCTCTTCATATAATAATAATGAGTAAATCAAGTATACTACATGCAAGCACATAGAGATTATACCTTCGACTCTACTCTACTATCTTTTATAACCTAACATATATGATTATATAATTTAATACATAATAAAACAAGGTAACTCACCTGAACAGTCTCGAAGTAGCTAAGTATGTAGTTTTGAAGGTAGCTTGACTAACACGTATCAACCTGCAATATACTCTTCTAATTATTAACCATCTGAGCATAACGACTAGTATTTAGATTCTTCACCAATCCCAATAAATACTAATTTTTATCAAATAAGAAATAACCAGGTAAGATTATATCAGAGGTAGGGTCTGTTTGGTATATTGAGTATACTGTTTGAAAAATCCACTTTGAACGCCTCACTAGATATAGCTTATATATCAAACATGTAATTAGATCAATTAGAATTATGACTTGGATTCACTGAAAAAAAAAATCTTATTTATAGATTCATAATGATGACTATGAATATAAATATAAGTTACACTTAAAGCAAATTAAGTTCAACTTAACTTATAGAGTTTTTCTAACAAAAGTTCGGAAAGTTTGTAGGCATAACTTCGGCCCGAAAGATTCTATTTATCGATTCTTTGGTGACTCATAGCTCCCCTAAAAACTGTAGATAACTAGGGAAGTTTGGACTCAAGGGTGGGGAGGTTTAAAGATAAATGGGTTTGAAAGTGTGTGAAAATGAGCTGAATTCGAAGGCTATTTACAGGCAAATTACGAGGGCGCGCGACGCATAAAGTTAAGAGTCTGTTGCATTCTTGGCACGTTGTCCCCATTCCGTTCTTTCCACTTGTCGTTATTTCTAAAGTCTACATCGTGTTCGAGACTTTGTCTTCGGCCATGCCACACGGCACCCTCCGGTGGTTCCAAGTCATCACCTTTGCGGGTACTTTTAGCAACATTCAAAAAATCATAACTCTCGCATACAAGCTCGGTTTCCAGCATTCTTTAAATCCATGCATTCGTTTTGACGAGTACTACAACTTTCCTTTAGGACTCAACAGATAATTGTCATTTCAAATTTTACCTTATATTTTATGAAGGATTATACTGCCAAAATTGTTGTAAAAATCATAACTTCTTCATATGAACTTCATTCTCGATGTTTTCTATATCAACGGATTCGTATTAACAAGTACGTCGATTCTCAATTAGATTATTTTGGCTAGAAAATAACCAATCTATATTTCACTTTTTATTACAACCATTGTTGTGTCAGACTGAATTTGAAACTTTGAAAAATCATAACTTCTTCATACAAAGTCAGGTTTTGGTGTTCTTTATACTCATGGTTTTGTATTGAAGTCTACTACATCTTCTTGATAACTATTTTGGCTAAAAAGTAATATATATATATATATATATATATATATATATATATATATATATATATATATATATACACACACTATAACAAACGTTTTATATTAAAATCTATAGTAAAGTTGAAAATTTGGCTATCACAACTCTCCCCTACTTACAAGGATTTCATCTCCGAAATCTAACTAAGTAATTTTGGATAGTTGCTTCTCATCTCTTCTTCTGGTTCCCAAGTCCATTATGATCCTTTATGGTGTTGCCATTGTACTTTCACCAAACCAATCACCATTTTAAGTAAGGTAATTGTCTTCTTATCCATGAACGCAACTGGTTTCTGTACGTAGTTCAGACGTTCGTCTACATGAATATAATCCAAAGACATAATTGCATAATCATCCGTACTGCGCTTTCTTAATTTAGAGACATGGAAAGTGTTATGGATCTAATAAGTTATTCCGGCATATCCAAATGGGAAGAAACCTTGCCCACCCGAACAACTGTTCGCTTACGTGTCTAAGTTTATAACTATTTCTGGAATGTACTTGACCTGATTAGCATGGTCTATTTGGGTTGCATGGCATTGCAACACTTGGATAGACTAAAATGAGAGAAACGACACTTAAGGTTTATTAATATTTTATAAGTTCTAATATATTAAAAATATTATTTAATTAGTATTGATCAAAGAATTAATTTGGAATTAATTAAGTTATCAAAAAGAGACTAATTAAATATATGGGATTGATTGTGTAAATCATCTATTCTTGTATAGTGGGCTAATGATCCATGGTTTGTATGGATTGGGCTAAAACCCATAAGGTGCTCCATGGATAGTCAAACCCATGGATCATGGAATATGGAAAGCCATGACAATTAGGGTTTACATGGTGTAACCCTACTTGTGTCACAACTATATAAAGACCCTTATGCAAGCAAAATCGGCACTACAAGCAAGTAATAGAGGGCTAGCCGAATTTTGAGTATAAGTGAACTTCTCTCAAGGTTATTCCAAGTGTTTTAGTGTTGTGTGAGACATTTGAGGCATCACACTAGAGGTGCTAGGCTCACAAGGTTCTCAAGGATTCCAAACAACAAAAATGTATGTTCTTCTTTTAGCATTTATGTTTAAAAGTTCCCCATGCTATGCTAGATAGGTTAAGAACCTTGGAAAATCAATTTTGCATGTATCATAGTAAAACATAGATCCAAGGTTTCTAGGGTTGCATGTACACCTTAGGAGTGTTAGAATGCTCAAAACCCTACAGTGGTATCAGAGCCTAGGCTTTTTTATTTGATACTTGTTGCAAATTGTTGAAAAAACTCAAGTTTTCTGCATTCTGCAGCATGAACTCGCCGAGTCCATGGAGGAACTCGACGACTCGATGAGTAAATTCATCCTACTCGTCGAGTAGGTTCATGCACTTAACGAGTAGGAGTCCCAGAATGCAGATTTTCAAGTTTTTCCGTTGGAAATGGACTAGAAACATTACCCTAAACTGTTTTGGTCTTATAAAACTTGTTTTAGATGGTGTAATGGTTATGCTAATCCATTTTCAATAGATATGATCAAAATTTCAAGTTTTATATGGTTTATTTATGATTCTTGAAATTGTTGATATGCATGTTCATGAACTTATGAGTTTAGAAGATCATAAGAATTATTTGTAACTTGTTAGTTAGTTTAATTCTTGATCATTATGCGTTTTAATGGAATCCATAATTTGTCCTCAAGTTATGGATTACCAAAAGTCATTCTTTTAAAGTCCATTAAGCATAGGTTACATAAAATGAAAAGTATCTCATTTTAATAAACCATTAACTCATAAGTTATGAAAGATGAAAAGTTTTGAAAGTTACAAAACTTGCCCTCAAGTTTTGGAACATGTAAAGTCACTTTAAAAACTTTAGTTCCAACCCCTAGAATTTTAAAAGTTAAAATTCAACGCGTATATTTTATAATATTATAAGTTTAATAATTATTATATATGTATAAGAACAAGTCATTTTACTATTAGTAGGCCTCATTCATAAAGCCGGTATATAAGGGGGTATAAGGTTGTTGCCTATAAAATGGCAGCTTAATGGGTGTCCACTCTCCCACCGCTTCCTTGACCGGTGGAGGGTCATTATCCGAACGGGTAAGACAAGGACTTTAAATCTTCATTAAAAGTATGATGAATATAAAGTAAATAAATGTTTTTCTAAATTCCCAATCTTTGTTACTTTAGGAAAATGTGAATAAGGTGCTAACCCATGAAATTACACTTTGCACTGTGATTAAGTCATTAGTGGAGCATGTGTGGTTAACCGGCACACTAACCTGGACTTAACAAGGTAGGCAAAGGGTGGCTTAAGGTTTATCATAGGTCGGTGGAGCGTGTGTGGTTAACCGGCACATCGATTGAGTGATAAACATTAAGGGTACCAAGTAATTTGCATGGTTACTTCACACCTTGTTTTGTGATCCTCGGCAACCAAGTCACAAAATCTGAAGGGCACACTCGAGATTGAAACATGCCATTGAAAAGTTCAATGAATCTCAAAGAATCTAGGAGTTTCAAAACCTAATAATTTATTTCGTTTTTCATGGTGGAAATTGGTGAATCGTCATTCACCTACCTTTAAATATTTTATAGCTTGGATTACGACATCCCTCTTCTAAGTGATAAAATATTGTGTTGGGTCCTAACCTTAATATTACATTTGGGTGTCTTATTAAGGACTATATTTATATCTAATCTAAACTTGTCTTTCTTCTTTTCAAATGTCGTCCAACGATGCTGCTTCTGGCTCAAACCCTACCGGCTCCTTCTCTCTCATGAACCTTTGTGGGAGAGCCATCTTTGATGGATCCAAATTTATGGATTGGA
The DNA here is from genome assembly GCF_051521515.1 of Lactuca serriola. NCBI lineage: Eukaryota > Viridiplantae > Streptophyta > Magnoliopsida > Asterales > Asteraceae > Lactuca > Lactuca serriola. Next base: position 37,718,178 of record NC_136411.1, read on the forward strand.
TCAGAAACATCAGGATGGTCACTCGGTATGAGGACAAGGAATATGTACTCGACAAGGAGCTGAAGGAACTTGAGTCGCCTACTACTCCTGAGGAGATCGTTGAATACCAGGCACATGAAAGAGATGCTACCTAAGTGGCATGTATCATGTTGGCCACAATGACAGCCGAGCTTAAAAAGTCCTATAAGGACTACTATCCTTTTGAGATGCACCAGGATTTGATGGACCGCTACCATCAAAGTGCTCGTCAAGAGCGATATGAAATCATATCCTCTATCGTAACAAACCGGATGAAGGATGGTGAATCCATCACGGGCTACATGCAGAAAATGCAAAGGTATGTGGACCGTTTGTTGAAACTGAATTTGAACTTCCCCGAGGAGTTGGCAGTTGACATTATTTTGCACTCCTTACCTTCATGTTATGATCAATTTCGTATGACATACCACATGAACAAGGAAGAAGTTACACTTAGCAAACTTCAAGGACGCTTGAAGACTACAGAAAGTGGTCTTAAGAGTAAATCGGTTGTTATCACTCCTACTCCTACCACGGCCCTTGTCTTGGAAAACAGGCAAGGAAAAGGAAAGAAGAGGAAAAGCCCTTATAAGGGTACCAAGGGTAAGACCCTTGATGGCTCCTCTTCAAGTGGAACCAAGAAAGGTTTCATCACTCCTTTTGCTAACCCTAAAGATGCTGAATGCTTCTACTTCCATGAAAAGTCGCACTGGAAGCGAAACTGCCCAAAGTACCAACAAGATGTGAACGATGGAAAAGTAAAACCCAACCATGTAGGTACATACACTATATTGTCTAATAATTCACCCCATTCTAATTCTTGGGTCCTTGATATAGGTTGTGGAATTCATATATGTACTGATTTGCAGGGACTAAGAAGAAGTGAGAATGTGGAGCATGGGAAGATAAACTTGATCATGGGGAATAGGAAAGCTTCACCTGTCACCAAGATTGGAGTTTATTCTTTGTTTCTAAGTAGTGGATTAGTGTTAGATTTGAATAAGTGTTGTTACTCGTCTGAAATGGCGAGAAATATTATTTCCTTTCATGGTTTGTACAAACAAGGGTTTACCTTTTCATTTGATAATGATAGTGGTGGTATTAATTCTTTCCTTAATAGTGTTTTTTATTTTAAAGCATTACCTTGTGATGGTGTATATGAAACTATGTCGGTTGTTGATAACCTAGGAAATAATGTATTGTGTATCGATTCTTCCACTAGTTTGGATAAAGCATCATTATGGCATTGTCGTCTTGGACATTTAAGCAAGAAACACATAGGCCAACTCCAAAAGGATGGAGTCTTGGAGTTATTTGACCTAAAGTCAGATGATAGTTGTGAATCTTGTTTGCTTAGGAAAATGACAAAGTCACACATCACTAGTACTTGTGCTAGGTGTGAGGGTTTGTTCGACCTCATACATACTGATGTGTGTGGACCCTTCAAAACCGCCACAAGGGATGCTAACCGCTTCTCTGTGACTTTCACTGATGATTTTAGTAGATATGCATATGTCTACTTAATCAAGCATAAGTCAGAGACCTTTGAAAGATTCAAAGAGTTCAAACAGGAAGGGGAGAATCAGTTGAGCAGGAACATTAAGATACTTCGATCCGATCGCGGTGGTGAGTATATTAGTACATAGTTCCTTGACTATCTTAAGGAATGTGGGATTATCTCACAATTTACACCTCCAAAGACACCACATCTTAATCGTGTGGCTGAGAGGCGCAATCAAATCTTGTTGGATATGGTTCGTTCCATGATGAGTCGAGCTTCGCTACCAATCTCATTCTGGGGGTATGCCTTAGAGACTGCCGCCCATATCCTTAATCTAGTACCTACAAAGAAGGTTGCCAAAACACCTCATGAGATGTGGACCGGAAATGTTCCCAATCTGGACCACATCAAGATTTGGGGTTGCGAGCCTTTCGTGATGCACGAGTCTCACGATAAGCTCGAACCTTGAAGTGAGAGGTGTATTTTCATTGGCTACCCACAGAGATCCTTTGGTTACCTCTTCTACAGACCTTGTGATAATGTGGTCTTTGTAGCAAGGAGAGGAGTCTTTCGCGAAAGAGAGTTCATGAGCCAATGAAATAGTGGGAGGCAAATTGACCTTGAAGAAATTCAAGAGTCAAGTGGTGAAGGAACCTCAACCCTAGCAATCAACCTGAAGAGGAAACTCCTATTGATCTGAAAGAAGAGTATGTACCTCTGAGGCGTTCCACGAGAGTTAGGAATGCACTTGAGCATTACTATGGTTTCCATATTACTGCGGAATGTGATATACTTATCAGTGATAGCACACTGGTAAGTCTAGATGAACCTAACAATTACACGGAAGCCGTGGCAGGCCCTGAGGCTGCTAAATGGAAAGAGGCTATGGACAGCGAGATACAATCCATGTATGACAATCAAATTTGGAACTTGGTTGACAATGTACCAGGTCGTAAGATAGTTGGGTGCAAATGGATTTTCAAGAAGAAGACCGACATGGATGGTAATGTACACACTTATAAGGCGCGATTGGTTGCAAACGAGTTTTCTCAAACTCCGGGAGTTGATTATGATGAGACCTTTTCACTAGTAGGGAAGATTAAGTCTATTAGGATTATGTCAGCTATTGCTACATTTCATGATTATGAAATATGGCAAATGGATGTCAAAACTGCTTTCCTTAATGGAAAGTTGGCTGAGGATGTTTACATGAGTCAGCAGAGGGTTTTTTTTAATACAGAGTACCCTAATAGAGTGTGTAAGCTTGATAAATCCATTTATGGATTAAAGAAAGCACCTCGTAGTTGGAATCTTTGTTTCGATGAGAAAGTCAAAGAGTTTGGTTTTTCGAGGAATGAAGATGAATCTTGTGTATATGTCAAGGCTAGTGGGAGTGTAGTTTGCTTTTTGGTATTGTATGTGGATGACATGCTACTCATAGGAAACGACATTCCAACTCTGCAGGAAGTGAAGTCCTTGCTTGGGAAGTGTTTTGCTATGAAGGACCATGGAGAAGCTGCCTATATCCTAGGGATAAGGATTTTAAGAGACAGGAGTAAAAGACTAATTGGACTTAGTCAGAGTACCTACTTGGAGAACGTCTTGAATAGGTTCAACATGCAGAATTCCAAGAAATGAGAGTTACCGATCCAGAGTAACGCCAGACTAAGTAAGACTCAGAGTCCGAGTACAGAGGCTGAGATGGTAGAGATGAGTCGAGTATCATATGCTTCCGTTGTAGGCTCGATCATGTATGCTATGACTTGTACTCGTCCTGATGTGGCCTTTGCATTGAGCATGGTCAGCATATATCAGGGGAACCCCTGCAAGGCTCACTGGACTGCGGTAAAGAACATTCTCAAGTACCTGCGGAGGACTAAGGATTGGGTCCTTACCCTCGGTGGGAGTGATGACTTGAGAGTAGTAGGGTATAGTGATGCTAGCTTTTAGACTGATAGGGATAGTTTCTGCTCTTAGTCGGGCTAGGTCTTTACCTTAAACGGAGGAGAAATTTCTTGAAAAAGTTCCAATCAGGAGACAGTGGTTGATTCAACTTGCGAATCAAAGTATATGGTGGCATGCGAGGCAGAAAAGGAAGTTATATGGCTAAAGAACTTCATTGGAGACCTTGGAGTGGTACCAGCTATAAAGGAGCCTATAGAGATTTTATGTGATAGTGAAAGTGCAGTTGCCTTAGCAAAGGAACCAAGCGATCACGGGAGATCCAGACACATCGACAGAAAATACCATTTCAACAGACATCGAATAGAAGAAGGACTCCTCGTGGGAAAGAGGGTATCATCGGATGAGAACCTGTCAGATCCCCTCATGAAAGGACTGGGTAGGGTTAAGCATCTCCAGCATGCGAGGCATAAAGTGTTGCTATCTTTTGTCAATCGTTTACTATCGTTTCAATTTGCATATTTTGACTTCCAGAATAATTATGTTATGTTATTTCATATTATTCAAATTGTCTACAGTTGTTCATATGTTGGAAGTAGATATGAATCAAGATTTTCATGTAGTTGGTTGTAGATGTCTAAGATGTTGGACATTGCAAAGTGTGCTACAACACTCATGAGTGCTCATAAGTTCTGAGTATTGGATTCAACCCACGCTCACTGGTATCACTTCATGGAATTTATCTCGACTGATCGTGAGACGGTAATCTCATATAAGTCTTCAAACCTAGAGATATGACTTGTTGCCTATGAATTCGTTATACATTGATTGTACGAAAACGCATTGGTAACTCGATGTTATCAAACGTACCTTTGTGTATAATTCAACAAGTAGTAGAACAAACATATGAGTCGAAGTTTATCTGTTCCTTCTTGGATTAGAAGCGATATCTGGGCCCCTCGATGATTTTGTGCTGACCCATGTATCGGGCCCAGTCAGAACTAAGTTGATGTGTTCAATTAAGTTCTATGTTAAACAAATCGGAAATCGGGAAACAAACTGCGGGAAAATAAGTAAGACATTGTTCCATGTATTTGTCCGGCTGATATCTAGAACAGAGAATTATAAGATCACTTATCTTAAATGGCGTATCATCATCATCTCAGTTCTGTGAGACCTTGAAAGAGCTACGATTTCCGATCGGATCTTGAAGTCATTCTTGCAGTTATTGTTATTAGACTTATCCAAGTGGGAGACTGTTCGATTAGGTGTCTAAGTTCATAACTATTTCTAGAATGTACTTGACCTGATTAGCATGGTTCATTTGGGTTGCATGGCATTGCAACACTTGGTTAGACTAAAATGAGAGAAAGGACACTTAAGGTTTATTAATATATTAAAAGTTCTAATATATTAATAATATTATTTAATTAGTATTGATCAAAGAATTAATTTGGAATTAGTTAAGTGATCAAAAAGAGACTAATTAAATATATAGGGTTGATTGTGTAAATCATCTATTCTTGTATAGTGGGATAATGATCCATGGTTTCTATGGATTGGGCTAAAACCCATAAGGTGCTCCATGGATAGTCCATGGAGGTTACAAACCCATTGATCATGGAATATGGAAAGCCATGACAATTAGGGTTTACATGGTGTAACCCTACTTGTGCCACAACGATATAAAGACCCTTATGCAAGCAAAATTGGCACTACAAGCAAGTAATAGAAGGCTAGCTGAATTTTGAGTATAAGTGAACTTCTCTCAAGGTTATTCCAAGTGGTGTAGTGTTGTGTGAGACATTTGAGGCATCACACTAGAGGTGCTAGGCTCACAAGGTTCTCAATGAATCCAAACAACAAAAAGGTATGTTCTTCTTCTAGCATTTATGTTTAAAAGTTCCCCGTGCTATTCTAGATAGGTTAAGAACCTTGGAAATCAACTTTGCATGTATCATAGTAAACCATAGATCCAAGGTTTCTAGGGTTGCATGTACACCTTAGGAGTGTTAGAATGCTCAAAACCCTTTAACAACAACTCGAAAGGGTCCGATATATCTAGGGCCTAACTTGTCGCGCTTCCGAAACCGAATGACACCCTTCCATGGAGAAACCTTAAGTAGTAAAAAGTCCTTATCAATAAACTCAAGATCAGATATATGTCGATATGTACAACTATTTTGCCTACTCTGAGTAGTTTGTAGTCTTTCTCCTACGTAATGAATAAGCTCGGTCGTCTTCATCACTACTTCAGTACTTCCCATAACTCTTTGACCTACTTCCCCATATCATATTGGTTTCTAACATTTCCTTCCATAAAGCATCAGAAAGGGAGGTTTGTCAATACTTGAGTGAATATTGTTGTTGTAAGAGAAAGATGCCAATGGTATATATGAATGCCAACTCCCACTGAAGTCGAGTACGCATGCTCGCAACATGTCCTCAAGAGTTTATATCGTCCTTTCACTTTGTCCATCGGTCTGAGGATGATAAGCTATGCTAATATGTAATCGTGTTCCCAACTCATCATGGAACCTCCTCCCAAACCTAGAAGTGAAACAAACATCTCTATTAGATATTATTGAGACTAGTACTTTGTAACAAGATACCACTTCTTTAACACATATATCTACGAGCTTCTCAACCGATGAGCTTTCTTAGATAGGCATAAAGTGGGTACTCTTGGTCAACCTTTCGACTATCACCCAGATGGTATCTACACCACAAGGAGTCTTTGTTGTTTGGTGATGAATTTCATTGTTATCTTCTCCCATTTCCATATCTAGATATCAAGAGGCTGCAATTTTCCATGAGGTTTTTGATGTTCAACCTTTATCTTTCAACAATTCAAACACCTCTCAACGTACCATGATGCATCCTATTTCATATAGGGTCACCAATATTTGTATATGAGATCTTTGTACATTTTTCTATCCCACAGATAAATTGAGAACTTGGACTTGTATGCCTTGTTCAACAGTTTTTGCTAAGTCCCACTAAATTACGGAACTCAAACTCTGTCATGCAGGGTTAACAACCTTCAGGTGTCTACGTCAAAAGCTGAAATATTACCTACAATTCTTTTGCTTTTTCATTTCTCTTCTTTGACTGCTTCGTTCTGAGCTTTCTTGAACATTTCAAAAAAGGGAGTGATCAAATTCATTCTTAGACACATGTCATTTATCCGTGTGTTGGTTTTGTTCTGACTTAATGCATCATCCACTACATTGGCCATGTCTGGATAGTAAAGGATTGTGTGGTTGTAGCCTTTCACCATATCCAACCATCGATGTTGTCTCATATTTAAATTTTGCTGATCCATTAGGTATCTCAAGCTTTTGTGGTCTGTGCAGATGGAACATCGAACTCCATACAAGTAGTATCTCCAAAGATTGAGAGCAAAGACCACTAATCCTAACTCCAGATCATGTGTCAGATAGTTAGTGATAGATACCATTATATGTATCTTTAGGGTAGTTTTTATTAGCATTTTGCATCATATTTTATGTTATTTCATGTGCATTAGCTTAACTAGTGTTCAAATCATGTCTTTCATTAGAATTCTCATACTGCTCATGTCCCGATGTATTTTTCTGATAATTCGAGTAGAGCAGTACTTTGGCGGCAACTTGGATTCATATTTGGAGCTTAATTGGAGTTGAAACTGAAGAAGGATGTTGAGGAATGACTTGGATTGCTTATAAGAAAGAATCACGACCAAACCAAGGCAAAAAAAGGAAAAATACAATCGCATTTTTTCATATATGCGATCGCATAAATGTATCGAAGTTTTTTTGGGTTGAAAAATACCAGTCTGAGAAAAAAATATGAAAAATGTGATAGTGGAACCATAAATGCGATCGCATTTTCATGTCAAGGTTGTAAAAAGTTCAAAAATAGTAGCGTACTTACTTAAAAGACAATTTTGGAAAAATTGGGCCAAAATGCAATCGCATTTTTGCAATAATGCGATCAGTTTTTTGTTACTTACTCCAAAATTAAGTTGTTAGCTTGCATATAATTTTTACCTCTCTGGTGAATTTAAACCCTAGTTGATTCCTGTTACACCAGACGATGAAAAAGACGATTTCTGAGGCAATTTCTCTCCGATTTCTATTGATTCTGGATTGTGTCTCTCAATTATTTTATTAATAATTAGTAGTTTGGTTTCTCTTCTTACTATTCTAGACTTGTTTTTAGCCATGTCTAGCAAAAACCCTAGTTTTTAGTTATGCATAGATTAGTACTTTTTATGTAATCAATCATTAGACTTGGTTTTTGCTTTGTGTTTCTATCTAGATTCTTCAGTTTGGCACTTAATGAATGTTTGATTTTGATTCTTTTTAGCCTGATCACATAATTATGGTTTAATCATTCTAGTTAATCAATTAATAGAATTCGAAATTTGTTCTAATCAACTGGTAATAAGTAACAAGTATTAGATTGGTTCTGTGTTGGGATTTAACACTAATATAAACTAAAAAATAATATATTTATGCTTCCGATCTTGGTGAGAAGTATTAGATATTGCTCGGAATTTTACACAAATCTTAATGATGTTTTTATGTTTTTAATTAAGAGCTTGTTTAATTAGACAGAAAAAGGTTAGATTTAATTCAAAGAACATGTTTTGGTTAATTAATTAGGTAAAATAGAATATACTAGAGCATATTACTTGCTCTCGGTACCAACTTAGATACAATATACTACCATGTTGTCAACACCCTCGGGAAGGTTCAAGAATGCAACTTGCATAACTTCTTTCTCAAGCTCTCAAATGTTAATTGTTGTTCATATCCCCAACAGAAAACCACACCCGTCTTCGTTAAATGGGTCATTGGTATTATAATCTTGAAGTATTGAATAAATCTTCTATAATATCCAACTAATACCAGAAAAACTTCAAATCTCAAAGGGAGTGGTGGGAAACTGCTACTGCATTACTGCCTTAATGTTGGCCAGGTCAACCAAAATACTGTTGGGTTTTGTATATTACAACATCCTATGGTGCACATACAACCCTAAATTCTTTGGATCTATGTTTTCTCTAATTATACATGTAATAGTGTTTCCAAAGCATTAAGCCTATAACTAGCATACAAATAACATATGTATAATAAAACAAGTTTTAGACATACCTATTGATGTTGTTGCTGTTGCTAGGAAGACTTTGGCCTTTAAGAACTTAGTGCCCCAAGTGTTGCACCTCAAATGGAATCACAACACATCAAGGACAAAGGATGAAATTTTGAGAGAGAATTCCATGCACCAAAATCGTTCATCTTTCTCTAAGAATGGAAGCCCACAAAATTGATCATGAAGTAACATATTTATATGTTGGATTCCAAAGGTCATGGGTCAAACCCAAATCTATACCCATGGGTTTATGATCCGTGGTTCATGTGGCCCAACTCTTTATGTGTCTATACATAAACTTAGTCCATTATGAATCATAAGCCCAACTTTTTATGTTTTTAATTAAGAGCTTGTTTAATTAGACAGTAAAAGGTTAGATTTAATTCAAAGAACATGTTTTGGTTAATTAATAAGGTAAATATTATATACTAGAGCATATTACTTGCTCTCAGTACCAACTTAGATACAATATACTACCATGTTGTCAACACCCTCGGGAAGGTTCAAGAATGCAACTTGCATAACTTCTTTCTCAAGGTCTCAAATGTTAATTGTTGTTCATAACCCCAACGGAAAACCACACCTGTCTTCGTTAAATGGGTCATTGGTATTATAATCTTGAAGTATTGAATAAATCTTCTATAATATCCAACTAATACCAGAAAACTTCAAATCTCAAAGGGAGTGGTCGGAAACTGTTACTGCATTATTGCCTTAATGTTGGCTAGGTCAACCAAAATACTGTTGGGTTTTGTATATTACAACATCCTATGGTGCACATACAACCCTAAATTCTTTGGATTTATGTTTTCTCTAATTATACATGTAATAGTGTTTCCAAAGCATTAAGCCTATAACTAGCATACAAATAACATATGTATAATAAAACAAGTTTTAGACATACCTATTGATGTTGTTGCTGTTGCTTGGAAGACTTTGGCCTTTCAGAACTTAGTACCCCAAGTGTTGCACCTCAAATGGAATCACAACACATCTAGGACAAAGGATGAAATTTTGAGAGAGAATTCCATGCACCAAAATCGTTCATCTTTCTCTAAGAATGGAAGCCCACGAAATTGATCATGAAGTAAGATATCTATATGTAGGATTCCAAAGGTCATGGGTAAAACCCAAATCTATACCCATGGGTTTATGATCCGTGGTTCATGTGGCCCAACTCTTTATGTGTCTATACATAAACTTAGTCCATTATGAATCATAAGCCCAACACACACACACACAAACACACACACACACACACACACATATATATATATATATATATATATATATATATATATATATATTAATATAACCAACTACCATAATTAGTCCCCATAGATTTAATTAGTCTCTTTTGATCACTAAATTAATTCCAAACTAATTCTTGATCAATACTAATAAAATCATATGACTTCATACTAACATATTAGAACTTATAATATATTAATAACTCATATATAACCTCTTCTCAAAAGTCTATCCTAACAAATTGTCCTGATGATATGCAACCCAAATGGACCATGCTACTCTCGGGTCGAGTAAATACCAATAATAGTTATGGGCTTAGACATCTAATCCAACAGTCTCGCACTTGGATAAGTCTTAAACTATTATTGGAAATACGACTCCAAAATCCCGACTAGCAATTGTAGCTCATAAAGCTGTGGTCAAACTTTGACCTTGTCAATGACGTGTTGTAACAACAGCAAAATTCAGGTCAAAATTTGAACTTTTATAAAACCGTAATTGATTATACTAGGTGGTAAATATTGTAACAAGGTTTTCATACATATAAAGAACACTAAAATCCGAGTTATGACGAAGTAGTTATGACCATTCTAAAATTCCCGACAAAACCGGCAACACCGATTAAACGAAAAACGCGAAGTTTCAATACAATAGTTTTTAGCCTTAAGTATCTAAATAAAATTTATAGATAACATCAAACCGTAAGTGTACACAAAAAAGAACGTCCAAATCTGACTTCATATGAAGAAGTTATGATTTTTCCAAGATCCGAATATAGCAGTAAACAGCTAAAAACTCGAATCGAAGATCGAGCGACTTTTGGCCGGAATGACCTAAACAAGAATCGAAGGTCTCGACAATGGTATTTCAGCGGTAAAAAGTCTGGCAAAAACCGACATCAGATAAAGAAGTTATGAATTTTCAAAGAAATTCCTTAAACACGATGAGTTATAAAATAAATAATAAAAATAATTTTGGAATTTGCCAACGGAATCTAAACGAAAGTTGTAGAGCGTAGTCTCACCTACGCGTGGATATAAAGACCATCGAAAACGGAGTTCGTATGAAGAAGATATGAATTTTTGAAGTTTATTAAATAAATTATATATTTATTTAAATCAAAATTTCGGACCTTATCCGAAGAGGAGTCAGCGTCCTCATCCGGGTACGCGCTGCGTACCCCTGTACGCGCCGCGTACCCGAGAGACTTGGCCTCTGATCGTCCACGTCGCCCTATCCGAGCCATCCGACCCGTCCGAAGTACCCGACCCGTCCGACCCGCTGTCCCGTCCGACCCGCCGTCCCATCCGACCCGCGTACCCAGCAACCCGTCCCATCCGAAGCCGAGGCAGTCGAGGCTTCGGTCATGCATGACGTACGCGTACGCGCTGCGTACGGGCGTACGCCCCGCGTTCGGAGGCGGTTCAGCCTTCCTATAAATAGGATGCGAGGGCTTCCGAGAAAAATGCTCATTTCTCTCCTCTCTCTCACAATCTTGCCTCGTTTTCCGTGCCCGTTCAAACCCGAAGCTCTGGTCTTTTTGCTCAAGTCCCGAGGGTCGATTTTACTCCCGAGATTCCCGAGAATCCCGAGGAAAATCCGTTTCCCAAGACGAAACTCTGTCCGGTTTTCCATCTCGCTATCTTCAAACTATCGGGTGAGTTCATACCCCTGCAAGCACACTTTAAATGCGTTTTTAAATGCTTTTTATACTCTTTTAGGGGGGGATACAAGTAAACACACGACTAAAATCGTGTGAAACATCTATCTTTTCATATACTTTTCATACTGTTGCTTTAACTGTCTTATGAGGTCATTATCATGCAAAACACCTCACAACACAACTTTACCCTCTTGGGATACAATATGTTTATAAATAGAAATCTGTTTTATTTATACGTTTGCATACAAATACATCATATCAAGGGTAACATTCTTTACTAAATCATTTTATGCATTCAAAGAACTTATGATTTATGCTTTGTCAAACATTGTGAAAAAGGATAAACTTTGCATACAAACTACTACTTTAATACAGACTTAGTTGAGAATCCATGAGACGTGTACATCTTCAAACACTGCCTTTTTGATAAAAGGTATCGCTACAAGTCCTGTCTATAACCAGAGTCTCCCGTTCGGAGAACGTGTCAAATGTGTATAGATCTATACGGGAAGTCATGATCCCGCGCCCTGACTGTTAGCTACAGTCCGTCTTTTGGGGTGACAGTTGTCATAACGCTACGACGCCTGAAGAACGTCGCTACAGGCATATTATGTTTAGTATGGTTATAAAACTCATCGGATATACAATTATTATGGTATTATGCTTTTATGAACGAGTAGCTATTAAAACTATTCTTCATCTAACAAGTGCGATCTTCGTATAGCTTTACTATGTAAAACTATGACACAACATACGAGCACGCTGGTTGCTTGCGATTTTCGGTCTTAGAGACTGCCAGTTATGTCAGGAAAATAAGGGTTTTTCCTGTATACAAACCAAACAACTAATAGGAAAATAAGGGATTTTCTCGGTACGATTAGTTGCAACTTATATCACGAACATTCATATGCATTTCATACTTTTATAAGAAAATAAGGGTTTTTCTTGGAAAACACAACAAATCTTATCTCAACTATTAGGGAAAAATATGGGATTTTCTGGATCTAATACATTCATTTTCAACACACGAATCATAACTCATTACAATTGAAATACTACATTTTCTGGAAAACATACAAACACTTTCGAATGGCATACATTTTCTCAAAACACCACTTATGAACTCACCAACTTAAATGTTGACACTTTTTCTTTGAAATAACTTGTATTCTCAGGAAACCGCTAGACCAGGTAGCAACTACTTCTGAAGACTAACGCGCTGGCGTTAGTAACATATTTTGGATCACCATTTTGTATTTGATTTCTTTTGCAAACATGTAACATATACAATCATGTAAACTTTTCAAATATATTTATATTATGGTGGTGTGTACTTTCCTTTCTATGAACTGTTATGATACTGAATATGACGTCCTCCGCCCCCGAACGTTTCCGCCGTTCTGGTTTGGGGGTGTGACACGTGTCCATTAGATAAGGGATCATATATTCCTCCATTCTAGATATCATATAGACAGAGACATGGATTATAATCATTCTCTTTGTCCATTTGTTGTTTCTCGAATTCCGATTTATGAAGACCGACTAATTGAACAAAATCAAATTAGTCCAGGCCAGACCAAGTACTTGGGGTTGTCATCACTAAATCATCGTGGGGCCCACAGATATCACTTTTATCTACATGGGGTAAAAGGAACGGATAAACTTCGACCCAAATGCTCGCTTGTACTTACTCATCAAATTACACACAATGATATGTTTTCTAACATCCAAGTTACTGGTGTGTTTACATATGTCAATGTGCAACCGACACGCAACTACAACTCATATGTCTTCATTTGAAGAATATAAGATATTATCGTCTCATGATCACTCATGATAAAATCCATGAAGTGATTCAGATGAACATGGGTTGAATCCAATACTCGAATCTTATTCTAGGAGCACTCATGAATACTACAGCTATGTCTAAAGCACCTAGATAAACTACACACCCATTCATGACAGTCTTGCCTCAATACCTACTTCCAAAGTATGATCGACTGTGGATGCTTTGAATAACCTAGTTATTCGGTAAATCAAAACATGCAAAGTGAAACACAAGAATAATACTAATCATATATGGCCCCAAAACTTTTGAGTCATATTGATTACTCATTATTCATTGTATAATGTTTCAAATAATCAACTTAACACTTAACCTAAAACAATAGTTGTACCATGCTCCAAGAATGCACACTATGTTTACCTATGGTCCTGAATTTGTGAAATAGATTAATTGAAAACATCCAATGATGCTCATTTCACAATTCCAAATCCTTATTGCAAGTGTAAGAATTCCAAATTCTTGTCACTTCTAGAAAGTGTTAGATTTTAAACTATCATGCAATGATTCTTTTGTAATGTCTAGGTACCAAAAGTCACAGAGACTTAACCAAAGATATTACAAAATATTCCTTTTGGAGATTGTTACAATGCAATTCCATGGAAATGAAGTCTCAAATTCAAATTACATTCCTTTAAACATCCTTCTTGTATGAAAGTTTCTAACTTTTTCATTTATTCTTCAACTCCCAATATGGAAACACTCCATATTTCCATTTTAACTATCACTTCTGAACAAGAGTTGTCTGTCTTCAGAATATGTCAATATGGTCCATCCATTTTTATACTACCAACTGTCCTTAAGCGACCAATCCTTAGATTGTCCTTAACAGTTGTTTAACCACTTTAGACAATTCCTTTTTGCCCTCTTAATGCCCCAGGCATTTGGAAAATTCAGAACACAAGAATATTATAGCATATGCAATCGATCCTATACCCAAAGCATATGGGATAATATTCGTAATGCCTAACATAAAGACATGATACTTAATTATTCTTTTGCTATAATATTTTTATTTGCCATGTTCTAAAAAATTTAGATTTTGAAGAGGGATATCGTAATCATAACCAATTTCTTTAGAACACAATTAACCTTTCTAGATATAGAATTTCCTTATGTTGAACCATTCCAACATTACATTCATATGTATATTTGACTAAAATTAATTAAAATCTCAATCTAAGCTTTTAGATTTGAAATGAAGTATGAATTCCTCTCCCTTAATTATAGAAAAACAACTTTTGAAATCCTACATCTTTGCAAATTGAAACCTTTTGTTTTCTATAATTAATATTGCTAACTTGCAACACTTTCCATAATAATTATACTCCCACTAGCATTATAATTATTATCTTACTAGCATAACACTTATACTCCCACTAGATTTGACATGTACCCAGAAATCAGCTAGAATTCTAGAAATCAATACTTATTGACTTTCTTACCAAGGTTCAGATTTCTGATATGAGATGCTTCGATAAGACTTAATCTAGGCTTCTCAAAATCATGCACTTTTCCTTAGATAGTTCACATATGTGTCTAAACAATTTTAGAATTTAAAACTGTAAATATGTAATGTTTAGACCCTTTGCCATATCTCATAATTCAAATTATGAAAAGGGATGTCGTAATCATAATTGAATTTGAGAATGCAGATATCACAATTCTATCTCCTTAAAATCTACTTAGTGAAAGCGTTTCCTCACCATGATTTTCATGAATCGGAGAGAAACCATATGACACTTATATTTTATGTTGTATGTGTTCCTATCCATGTGAATTTGTCATAACCATAATCACAAGACAATGTTAGTGACAAACCCAAGCTCATATGGATTGAACTTGTTCAATCTTAATTTCTTGCTACTTGGCAACACAAGAGCCTACCATTGCTTCCAGGTTGTTATGCAAACAATTGAGAACTCATAGAACTCACAAGCATAGTCAACTTTAACCGGAATGGGCATAGAAATAAGAAAATGTCAACATGATAGGTTACAAACCTCAAGTCGTGTGTTAGTGATTATCGATAGGTTTACTCTTGATTAATTCTTGAACCTTTTCAAGATCTTTAAGACTCCCACTGACCTCTTGACATATAAGATTCTCTATGTCAATAACCATTTCTTGACAAACAAATATTCAAGAGTTAGTGCGGATTCTTATCAAGATGAACACTTCACACAATCGGTCTTAGTTGGTCCTTGTTTTATCCTAAACATCACATCTTACCAATCTCAAATGTACAAGAGTAAGAAAACATTTTACTCTGCATTTGACAAGTGTTATAAACCTTTCTTAAGAATATGTCACTCGAGTTACAATCTTGGAGTATGACTCTAAGACTTGTTTTGGAACGAAGTATGACTCATCTTCTTGATTTAACCATTTCAACAATTCACGATTCCTCTTCTTAGCCAAGCAAATGCACCAAGATGTCCTTGGAGAATCAATTGTGATATGTCTTTCCATAATCTTTAAGATGATCATAAAGCATGATATTGAAGTACTCTCCCATCTTTTCAGATAGGAGAATCTTTTATCTTTTTGCCTAATTTGATTCTTCTCATTCATCCTACCATACATTGAAACTTTTCCAATGTTTCAAAATTATACTTAAACTTGTAAGAACAACCATATTTACTAAACTTTAGTAAATCATGACGACTAGCCTTATCGTTCTTTGTGGTGGACCTGATCAGCGCACAACCAAGTGTACCCGATCTCCTAGTCCTTCACTTGACTCACACATATATGTGAACAAGGAATTAGTCTTAATTTCCCAAAGATGGAAAATTCTCATTCATCACACAATACAAGTTGCATGATTCCAAGTTTCTATCCAACTGAAACTTGGGTGATGAGAATCTTTCCTTATTTGGTAAATTATGACACTACCACAAACGAAAGAATCAAATCCATTTTCCAATATTGCTATCAATGGAATCATATAAACAAAAATTTTCACAAATGCAATTGTAAGGATACTGAAAATAAATAAAAACTTTTCTTTATAAAATTTGCGGAAAACTTTTCCTTACAATGCAATGAAAACTATGTTGTTATATATTCCTAAGCAATCTATCACAACTCTTAAGCAATAGCTCAAAATTCTGATCATTGAACCATGTGATCGAAATCCATCTATCGAGATCAGAATCAGCTTACTCTTCCTTTAAGCTTCCTTTCTTTTTTCTTCGATTCTACAAAACATCAAAATGCGACCTAGTCACATCATGTAATAAGAATCTCCAAATAGGAACTTAATAGAGTCAGATAGTGGACTTTACCTGAAGCATAGTCAAATTCTTTGACTTTTACCATCCTAGTGAACTTTCAGGTAAATAGGGAAGCTTCGCAACCAATGTTCCTTCTTTTGGCAACAGAAACATATGGACTCTTTGGTAATGGTACACGGGACTATCTCAGACTTAGCCTTTCTCTTTACCATTGGGTCAACCGACTTGACCATGGTTGATCTATAGGGTTTCAAAGCACTCCATGGATGATGGCAATGGGTCCCTTTGATGAATTCTAGGTTAAAAGCCCAAGACTTGTCTTTTCCCTATAAATAGTCATGTATTATTCACAATTAGGGTTAAGAGTGAGGCAAAATGTAGCCGCCACATGAGGTTTCTTATGTAGTGTTAGATTCTTTAGTCTATGCTTTAAGTGAAATTATTTATTCCTCTTGTTTGAATAAATCGAGTGATCATTCGACATAATCTTCATATTTGTGTTTGTTCATATTTTCCGCATCTTGTTCATCAAATCTCAATTAGGGTTTTAATCCTAACAAGTGGTATCAGAGCAGGAGGCTGTGTAATTCATACACATCTCTTCTGTGAAAAAAGTGATTAGGGTTATTCCGCATTAACTGATATTTATTGAGTCGTCACTCTATAATTGATGTATCTCATTATTTATTCGTGTGCCCTAATACTGCATATTACAAGTCTGATCTTTCAAACAGGTTAAACAATCAAGCATGGACGATTCTCAATCTAATCCTATCAACATCTCAAACAGTATTGGATCAACGACTAAGATTCCTATTTTATACACTCAGGATTACGAAGTTTGGGCTCATCATTTTGAAGACTATGTCATCGGATCTGAAGATAATGGGTATCTTATTTGGGAAGCCATTGTGTCTGGACCATTTGCTCACTCAGGAACATCCAAGATCATTAAAACTCAGAAACAATATAATGATCTGTTAAAAGATGTAAAAGACATTGCTCAAGACGAAAAGGAGAAGTTTCAGTGCAACATCAAAGCATTGAGACTGATCCGATTCGCTCTTCAATCTGACACGTTTAGGTTGGTGAGTTCCTACAGTACCGCTAAAGAAATCTAGGATAGGTTGCGAGAGCTGTATTCCATAGATGAAGATTTGGAGCACTCTATTCAGACGTTGCTTTTGTCTGGGTTTGGAGAATTCAAGCAAAATTCTGATGAGACCGTCACACAGACCTTTGATCGCTTCAATCATCTTCTTAGAAAAATGATCAAACATGATATCGAAAGGAAGCTGATTGAACAGAAGGTCACCTTTTTGAATGGCTTACGATCTGAATGGAGAGCTGTTGTGTCCACAGTTAACGCTCATGAGCAGTTCAAGTCATATTCATTGGCTAAACTGGTGGGGATTCTAAAATCCCAAGAAAAGATTATGATGCAAGAGAAGAATGTGGTCTCAAGTTTGGGGTCCTTGGCCCTCCTGTCCAAAAGCAAGAATGTAGTAGAAGATGAAGATCTAAACCTGGAGGACTACGATCTTACCTCAGAAGATTATGCTATGATGGTGTCCAATCCAAAAAGGTTCATCAAGAAGAGGTTTCCTACCAATAAAAACCGAAATTGGCAGGGAAGCTACAGTTCAGAAAAGGTAATGGAGGAATCGAAGACTGAGGAACAAAAGAAAGAGGCGAAGGTTGAAGGAGATTCTGGTGTCAACTGCTACTACTGTGGAGGAAAGAACCATTATGCCAAAGATTGTGTTCTGAAGAAAATGGCAGAGAAGGATGAGGAGAAAGATGAAGAGGCGGTCTTAATGAAAAAGCTGGAAGAGATCAAGAAGAAGAAAGCTGCTACTAACCCTTCTATGAATGCTCTTATTGTACAGGGTTCGGCAGAGGATGATGAGTTCGGTGGCGTGCAGGTGTGGTCAACCGACTCAGAAGATGATGAGGTGAGAAAGCCTTCGCATGGTAAGGCGTATGTGGCAAGAGGTGGTGAAAGCAGCAAAAAATGTTTGATGGTGACTGACGTATCTCACATGAGGGGATACAATACAGATGGTGGAAATGAGGACACCAAGGAGCGAGAGGACTTATGCTTCACAGCAAAACCTCTCAGTGTGCAGATCAATGAACTTGACGAATTGATCAAGAAGGTACAATCTATTTTTATCTCGTTCAAAGTTCCACAGAAATCATATGAAAAGGAATTAAATAACTTAAATTCAAGAATCTCAAATCTAGATAGTTGTTTAACTCAAACACGGGTCACCAATTCTAACCTAACTGACCAAATAAGCAGGGTGTCATCCAAGAGTGAGGAGCGAAGGATGTGGATTGAGTAGAAGGAGTCAGAGCTGATTAAGTCTAAGGATGAAAATATTTATTGACAAAGAGACAATTTAAAACTGTTAAAACAAAGAAATGTTTTTTGTTTGATTGCTAAAAGACTTTATGCTAACATTACTCAACCGCATCTGAATTATGAAATAGGGCAGAAAATACATCGCATGATTTTACCCTTCCTTGAGTTTAAGGAGGATGAAATCAATGTTGAAGCATACAACTGTGAAAGTGTTGTATCGTCTGATGATGTGAATCCCACTTACATGTATGGTCTGGACAAAATAGAATATTTTATAAAGTCGAAAGACCATAAGGACATGCTGAAAAATCTTTTGGATGAAAACGATAAACTGAAACTAAGGACCGAAACCATACAAAAATTTGAATCAATGAATGCTAATTTAAGTTCAGAAAATAAAATTGATGTTGAAAACGCATCTGAACTTAATGAGGACGATGATATGAGTGAAATTTCTGTAAAGGATGTAGTCGACTGTTCTGAGTTTGTCAAGAGCGAACCCGAAAACCACAAAAATCTGATTTCTGAAAACTCTGTACAGTTCGCTCGTTTGTCCCAAAATAAGTCCCCGATTCTTGAAGAAAAGGCTGTTGTGTACCAAAAGGTGAGAACAACACCAAATCAGGTGTATAAGGTCACAGGAGTAACCGAGCATCAAACAGCTAAACTCACTGCCATAGTGAACGAAGATAACACAGATGGCTGTGATGATTTCTTCTGGTCAGCTCCTATAGATAATGCCGACGAAACAATTGGTTTGTCAGAGCGAACGTCCTGGAAAACAAAAGGAAGATATGTACCAGAGCCGTTGAATAAGCCTGACAACTTTGACGTACCAAGCACAAGTGGCACAAAAGAAATACCTGTAGAAGAAGTCACTTCCACAAGCGAAACATCATCTGTGAAAAGTGAACCAGCTGACAAGAAGCTGAAACAAAAGGCTAACATCCACAGATAGCCGAAACAAGTGAAAAATCAAAAGCAGCAAAGGAATCTGACATACAAAAAGAATCTCTCAGACCGAAAGCAGTTTTGGCGATCTCAAAACGCCCATTTCTCCTATCATGATAAAGATTAAAAGTCAGAAGAAAAGGCTTTCAGGCCACATGAGGAACAGAACCGAAAGGACAGGTTCGGTCCCGAAAGCAATAGCTACCGAACGTCCTGGTTCGGTCCCTCTAATGACCATAAACAAAAGGGTCATTTAGAACCACAAGTCAGAAGAAATTCTCATTCTAATTCTTCTCGTTCTCAATTCTCTTCCAAACCCAATTCTGTTCCTGTACAAAACTCTAAATCGTCAACGAACCTGATAGGAAAATCGAAGATTTCCTCTGTCCAAGGAAGACCGAAAGCAGCCTAAGGCCCAAACACCAAAACCTGAAACCAAACCAACTGTTGCTAACCCCAACAAAATTAAAGTGTTTACCATTAAACGAAAAGATGAAACAACATTAATAAAAAGAACATATCTTGTTGATGTTTCTCTTACTATTCCTGTTCCTATGAAAGGCTCACATGGATCCAAGAAACTTTGGGTTCCTAAATCTGCTTAATTTTTGCAGGTTATAAGTCACGAGCAGTTCGACGAAGAATGGTATATTGACAGTGGCTGCTCATGTCACATGACAGGGAGGAAGGAAGAGCTAAGAGAGTTTCGATCTCTTCAGAATGGTGGGAATGTCAAGTTCTGCAACAACTCTTATGGAACGATAAAGGGTTATGGGATGATAACTAATGGAGACTTCACAATAAGAAAGGTGGCGTACGTTGAAGGGATACAACATAATCTCATCAGTGTGTCTCAACTGGTGGGAGGTACCGGTCTTAAGGTTTCATTTGAAGATGAAGGTTCAGAAATCATAGAGAAGAAATCAAAAAGGGTGATTCTCAAATCAGAACGCAAAGGCGAAATGTCTCCCCTCAATCTCAAACCAATGAAAGGAAATCCAGCTATATGTCTTTTATCCAAAGCTCATTCTGACAAAAGCTGGTTGTGGCACCAAAGACTCTCACATCTCAACTTCAAAGACATCAACAAGCTTGTCACAGGAGGTCATGTCCGGGGTCTCCCATTGCTCAAGTTTGATCGAGAACATTTGTGCGCTGCATGTGAAATGGGGAAGCAAAGTCGTCAAAGTCACCCATCCATTATAAACACAAAAGTTGTTGAACCACTTGAGTTGCTTCACATTGACTTGTGTGGTCCATCGTCAATCGAAAGCATTGGCGGTAGCAAGTATATTCTTGTTATTATTGATGATTTCTCACGTTTTACATGGGTGTTCTTTCTGAAGCACAAATCTGAGGCTACTCCTAAGCTAAAGATGTTTATTAAGCAGGTTGAAGTGCAACTGAGAAAAGTCGTTCGCAACATCAGAAGCAACAATGGACTGGAATTCAAGAATAAAGAATTTGAAGACTTTTTGGCAGAAAAAGGAACCAGTCACAACTTCTCATCCCCCTACACGCCTCAACAGAATGGAATTGTCGAAAGACGAAACCGATCCTTGTGTGAGGCGGCCCGAACGATGCTAAGTTTCGCTTCACTTCCTTTATATTTCTGGGCTGATGCTATTGCTGCAGCATGTTTCACATAGAACAGGTCGTATCTCAACAAGCGCTTCTCTCTTACTCCTTATGAGATCATCAATAACAGGAAGCCGAACGTAAAATTCTTCCATGTGTTCGGCTCACGATGCTTCGTCTTCAACTCCAAAGAACATCGTAACAAGTTTGACGTTAAAGTTGATGAAGGAATTTTTCTGGGATATTCTCTTACTTCAAAAGCTTACCGGGTCTTAAATAAGCGCTCTAGGAAGATCAAAGAAACATATTATGTGACTTTCGATGATAACTACATCAAAAAGCTAAAAGCTACTTAAGAAACAATTGGAGAGATATTCACTCAAACAGGTCAAGTCACGGCCTCCATTGCTAATCTGTTCGATCAGTTTGTGGAACTATTCGATGAACCTGAGAAAGCTACTCTCTCGGAAGCCAAGGCAGCAGACAACAAAGTCGACCATCTGAAGCAAATTGTCGAAGATGCCACCAAACGAATGGGTGAAGGAGAACAAGTTCCAAACGAACCTCCTCATCAAGGCGCTTCAGTTGAGAGGGAGAATCCACCTTCTTCAAAAGAACCGAGCTCACAACTTGAGGGGGAGAATTCTATTACAGTTCCACCCAAAAGCTCAACAGCACCCGAAAGACCATCAGCACCCGAAAGCTCAACAGCACCCGATTGACCATCAGCACCCGAAAGCTCGACAACACCCGAAAGTCCTGTAGCACCAGAAAGTCTAGCTACACCTGAAAGTTCATCAGTCGAGGGGGAGAACTCCGATATGTTCTACCACGACGATAGTCAATCTGAATTAGAAGAAATGGTCAATGCTGAATTGGATCCCTCCTATGATCCAAATCACCCTCTTCTTGTCAAATGGACCAGAGATCATCCTGTATCTCAGATAGTGGGTAATGTCTCTGAAAAGTTCCTGACCCGATCTGAACTGAAGGCAAAGCAAACATCTCTATTCTCCAAAGTAGAGTTCTGCATGTATAATTCTTTCGTATCAAAAGTTGAACCGAAGACAGTAAATACTGCTCTTGATCATTCTGACTGAGTTCAAGCTATGCAAGATGAACTCAACGAGTTCGAAAGAAACAAGGTATGGCGCCTCATTCCAACTCCTAAAGATGCCTCAGTTGTTGGTCTCAAATGGGTATTCAGAAATAAAATGGATAAGGAAGGCAATGTGATTCGAAACAAAGCTCGTCTCGTGGTGAAAGGATACTGCCAGGAAGAGGGAATTGATTATAAGGAAACTTTTGCTCCGGTAGCGAGGCTGGAATCTGTTCGAATATTTCTGGCCTATGTTGCACACAAGAACTTCGAGGTCTACCAAATGGACGTGAAATGCGCCTTTCTGAATGGAGAACTTGAAAAAACGGTTTACGTGGAGCAACCTCCTGTTTTTGTTAATGAAAAGTACCCAAATCAATGTTATATTCTGGACAAAGCAGTTTATGGTCTGAAACAAGCACCAAGGGCATGGTATGAAACGCTAACCAAGTTTTTAAAGCTGTCAAAATTCAAACAAGGTTCGGTTGACCCAACCTTCTTTCGTAAGAAGGAAGGTAACCACCTTATGATTGTTCAAATCTATGTCGATGATATCATCTTTGGCTCAACGAATCCTAGCTTAACAGCTGAATTCAGAAAGCTGATGGAGACTAAATTTGAAATGAGCTCAATGGGTCCGATTAACTTTTTCCTTGGTTTAAATATTAGACAGGGACCCGAAGGCATCTTTATCAACCAGGAAGCATACACCAAGACTCTTCTTGCTAAATTCGGCATGATGGGAGACTCAAATGTTAAAGTTCCAATGGCGTTTGGCACCAAGCTCACACCATCCTTGGAAAAACCGGCAGTCGATATTACGCTATACCGACAGAGGATTGGTTCTTTAATGTACCTCACTGCTAGCAGGCCTGATATAATGTTTTCTGTGTGTTACTGTGCTAGGTTTCAGGCGAATCCTCGTGAACCACATATGCTTGCAGCGAAAAACATACTCCGGTATCTGAAACGAACTACCTCTCTTGGTTTATGGTATCCATCAAACTCAGGTTTCTTCGTTGAAGCCTACTCAGATGCAGACCTTGGAGGTTGTGGTTTAGACAGGAAAAGCACCACTGGAGGCTGCCAATTCCTAGACGGGAAGTTGGTTAGCTGGCAATCAAAGAAACAGACATGTGTTTCTCTGTCTACAGCCGAAGCAGAGTACATTGCAGCTGCCTCCTGTACATCTCAAGTAATTTGGATCCAAAGCCAGCTCCGGGACTATGGACTCAATATGAAAAAGATCCCACTATATTGCGATTCAGAAAGTGCAATTAGGATCTGTCATAACCCAGTGCAACATTCCAAGACAAAGCATATAGCACTGAGGTATCACTTTATTAAGGATCATGTGGAAGATGGGAACGTCGAAATTCACTTTGTTCGAACCACTGATCAACTGGCTGACATCTTCACCAAAGCTCTTCCTGAAGCATCTTTCAATAAAATTCTACAAGGGCTTGGTATGATGGAATCGGAGTCAGTACCAAAGACTACTTCACAACATTAAAAGTCGGAAGCGAAATGTACCGAACGTTTAGGTTCGAGTCACTTGTGTGCCGAAATGAACCGAACGCTCGGGTTCGGTCCTCTCATCTGATCTTCGCTCATCACTCAAAGGTAGTTTCTTTGGTTGTAAATCTTTTGTATCATTTTCTCAAATTCACCTTTCTTATTTTCAAAGTTCTTTTCTTTTTCAAACTTATTTTTCTTTGCAATCGAAATCGACCGAACACTCGGGTTTGGTTCCAAATTTTTTTTAGCCGAAATAAACCGAACACTCGGGTTCGGTTCCAAAAAAAATTTTGTGTGTGTCTCATTTTTTTATTGAAATCAAAAACTCCAAAAACATTTTTTTTTATTTTATTTTTTTTATTTGTACGATATTTCTTTTATCTCTTATTTTTGTGTCGCTATTTGTGTGAAAAATCTTTCATCAGTTAAGTGTCCCTAGAAGCATGCTGTTGTATGTGTCCAAAGCCTCACCTGATTATGAATAATAGCCTTACTGACTTGGTACATACAAACCTTGTCTTCCTAATTAGGCTTTCATATTTATTCTAATCATGAGCTACCTAACTCTCCTCTTACATGAGATAAGTGTTTTCTGCTTGGTCCTTATTTTAACAGCAGAGGTACTTTGGCTTTTCTTTGCACCATCTACACTACTTTTCTCCATCTCATTCGCTTCATAAACGTAACCCTTGAGACTCTTAGAAATTACCACTGAGGTTTATGGTTACATAATTTTTGTGTTTATGATCTTAGCTTCGTGTCACTACGTACTAAGTGAAACCCACAATTCAATACCTACTATGCATTGACGGTGAACAATCAATTTTGCTCTAGCTTTCACTAATGAATTGACGGACTTATCAATGAGGATGGAAAGTAAAATCTTTGATTTTCTTTTGTGTGATTTCTATGAAATTGTTAAATCCCATAACATTTCTTCCCTTGGAATCCAGTTTTAATTTTTTTGAGATTTTACATAAATTATTTTTCATTGTCACTTAAAATATTTCAAACCTACTTGTTCAACAGACTACATTGGTCTCACAAGTACTTCGTTCGATTACTGTCGTATATCAAGATCAGGAATTCTGAACTGAAGCGAAAGCCACCCAAATTAGCCTGATTAAAAGAAGCCTTTCAACACTTCTCAATAAGTGTTTGATCCTTATTCAACGGGAAACCACACAAACACTTTAAAGTCTCTCTTGACTTTGAAGGAAGAGATTCGTGCCCGGGATCCTTTGTTTCGTGTCTTTACTGACATCACAAATTCCCTCATATGTGTTGCTTTATTTCTTTTTCTTTTACACACTAAGCACGGAAATCTTTTTGATTTTCCAAAATTCTGGTTTCATTAGTTACAAGGGATATTTTTTAAAATGGGATTTGAAGTCATAAAAGAGTTGTGGCTCACATTGATCCATGTGGTCAATTTTGCTTTAAGATGACGTTTAAGCTAAAAGGATAAGATGCTGACTCAGGCGGGAGTCCAATCGATTTGATTTTCAAACGACGCTTGGAGGCTAGGCGTGCGAAGTGGAACCGTTTCTTTTAAAAACGACGCCTGATGGGAAGGCGTGTGAATCGGGACTGTCATTCTCTCTCATGCGTAATCATCGGTGCTACCAACTGTCACGCATCAATCACTTCCGAAAAACTATTCGTATTTCCTTCGAAGAATTGGGACAGATTCTTCTCTCTCCTCTACCCACAGTATAAAAGGTAACTTCAACCATTGTTTACCTCTTTACTGCACGCAAATTTCAGAGAGCAAGAAATTCTTCACGTATTCTACTGTTCATCATCTCTCTCAACTTCTTCACAACAATGGCGGATTCATCATCAGTTCATGCCACTTCCCACATCCTGCCGATTCGTCCCCAACAGAGTTTGATCATTGATCTTACTCCTTAGGTCTACGATGCCTTCATGTTCCCGATCATCGAGTGCCTCAAATGCTCGCCACTTGCTCCTGCACTCACCAAAGCTGAAGCAGTTCCTATAGAGTTCTTATCTCAGATTTTCGCCATTGCTCATTACGACAAGTCAGTCGATAGGATCTTCTTCGACGTGGTTGATCACAAGGCGTCAATCTCCAAGCAGCAATTCTGCTCAATTTGAGGGTTTGAACCTGATTCATCTAGGGTTAACCCTGAATCGATTCTGGTGGGTCACAAGTTCTCTATGTTCTACAACATCGGGTATACTGAGGTGCTAACAACGGTCACGAAGTTCAAGAAATCGTGCCTGCCTCCTCAGTGGAATGGGTTGTTTACAGTGTTGTTCAAAGGGTTGTCTGAACGCAGTGCTGGATCAGACGGAGCGAGTCGTCTGTTCATCATGATTCTATATGGGATCTACAACGATATCAACCTGGATTATGGGTCGGTGCTATGGCAGCAGCTCATTCAGAGTCTGGCTCCTACTTCTCGGCATTCCGAGATTTCCTATGCTCGTTTTTGGACTCTCATTACAAAATGGGTGATGGACAAGTACCACGTCCCCATTGTTGCTGGTTCTCCAATGTCTTCGATTGGTACTTTCCATACCACGAAGATCATTGTCTCCGACGCATCCAAGTTTCAATTCATTGGCTCTATCCCTGAGTCGATGTATGGAGATGTTCCTGCAGACAGCCGGATAATCCAAACCTACAAGGAGTTTCGTCGCTCTGGTTCAAGAGAGCTAACTCCTGAGTTGATCAGATCCATCCATGAAGCTGACAAGCCTGCCCCAAGGGGAAAGAAGAATGAAAAAGGCAAAGACAAGCAGATTGGCAAGGGAGCGAAAGGCCCTTCTCCCAAGAAACGCAAAACTACCAAAGCTGCCCAATCCCCTCCGCTGAAGAAGAGAAAAACCCAACCAAGGCGAAAGTTGATCTTAGCTTCCTCCTCAAGCAAATATGAGGAAGATAATTCAGGCTCTGATGAGTCTCCTCGTGGCAACACTCCTTCACGATCGCATACCCCAGAAGTTCACTTTTCCACTTCACCTATATCTTCTCCACTAGTTACCATTCCTATTTCCATTCCCCCCATAACCTCCACCACTCATATACCACCTACCTCCATCCCCGTACCCCCTCCCATTTTTACAGACGCCGCTACAACCACTGTTGAAGTAAGAACCAACGTATCTGATACGGGGGCTCCTATTAAAGCACCCGAACCCACTCCCACTACCAAACCTACTTCACAACTCGAACCTACTACAACTACCGAGCCTCCACCTTCACCTCCACCCTCATCTCCTGCTCAGGCAGCAGAGGAGGAAGAACCATTCCTCGGCGGGGATGATATGACATTTGATTCGGTCTATTACATTCCGTTTCAGGTACAGAGTGACGACGATGATGATGCTCCCGTTACCAAGAAGCATCTTAAGGAGCTTCACGAAAAGATTGATTCGCTCATCGCCTCCTCTTCTTCATCACAGTCCTCCATCTCTGAAGCTTCTATTCTGAGAATAGTTGACGCTTTTACTAAGGCTCATGAAGCCTCAGTTAGCTCAGCTACTACCGCCATTGCTGAATCCACCAAAGCCTGTGAGGCTGCAACCGAAAAAGTCGAAAAACTATTTACTGATGCTTCCTCTCTGTTGAAGTCTTTACAGCAAACTGCCGAAGCCACCAAAACAAAGCTTGACCCCATCGTCAACACGCTGGCTACCTCAGTTGCCTCAGAACTGAAGTCATTTGCCAATCTTCGTCAAAATCTTTCAGACGACAACTCATCCTTTAAGGTGACGATTGAGGAGCGACTATCCAAGCTCCAAGAAGATCTTGCTGCTGAAAATTCTCTTATGGATGCTCTTTCCAGAAAGACCACTGCTCTGAAGGTCAAGAGTCTTCAACTCTCCAATTCTCAAAAGGAGATTGAGTCTCTTCGATCTGAAAGAGAGAGATTGTGTCTTCGTGTGTTTCGGATGTCCACGCAGCCATCTCAAACATCCTGGAAGCACATGACCCGATTTTAAACTACTCTGTGAGGCGAACTCTCATAGAAAAGCTTACTCCTGCCCTTTCTCTCCTGAGCAAGATTGAAGGGCTCCTTGATTTCGTGTCCATTCCGAAACAAGGGGTAGAAAATGAAAATGTGTCTCAACCGCCTCCTACTTCTACAGCAACCAAAACAACCGAACCTCCTCCAACAGGCCAAGCCTCAGGTTCGGGTGTCAAAGACAAGGGCAAGAAAATTGATGAAGATAGTGACAATGAAGATAAAGAGACCATTGCCGATCTTTTAAAAAAGCAAGGTCGAGACAAGGACGCTGACATTAGCGCTCGGGTTGCTAGAGAGGCTGAAGAAGCTGAACGAAAACAGAAAGAAGCTCACGACCTTCTCGAGAGCAGGAAAACTCTTTTTCCTCCTTGGACTCTTGAGAAGTTGCTGAAAGAAGCCATCGAAACTCCAAGCATCTTGTGGCTAGAACCAGTGATCTCACTTGATCGTGATAATTCTGTCGATTCTCAGTTCGGCATGCCACTGACCCGAAAGGCGTTCGTCTTTCATGCCTTTGACAACATTGCCAAGTTCCTTCATCCTCATTCAAAGTTTGACCGGGATTTGGTCGAGTTCTATCTGAGGGCCGCTCAACCACAGTATCAAACATGGAGCGCTCGGAAGATAGTCAATGTTTGGGTCCTCAAGCCGTATCTGGAAGGAAACTTCACCAACGTTCGGTTTAAGGTGCTGAGAGGATCTGCCAAGACCGAACATGCCATCTCGCTTGCTGATCTTCCCAACTTGAATCCACACGACTGGATTATTTTGCACAACATCCTTCTTACAAATGAAGCAGAATATGGTCCGATCATTGACCACTTCAAGAGGATGCTTGTCTGCTACATCATGGAAGTCGCCAAGATGGATCAGGAGATAGCGAGTGTCTTCAAGAAAAAGCCTATTATTTCTCCTGTTGGCTCAGCAAGTGATCTCAACATGATGCAGATGGGGAAGATAGACCCAAAGAGAAATTCAATTATGTTTACCAGAAACGAAGGCCAAAAATGCTTGTTCGCTTTGGCAGACAAGCATCTCTATACCACTGCATGTCTGGAACACGTCTTAGGGATCATTCATCGGTGCAAGCAGAATTGAGCGGATGACAAGAAGTACTTTGATGATATGATTCAATGGTACATTCGCTTCAGACAGACAATTCTCGCACTTATCTCTCGTCTGTTTGATACCACCAAGAAGGTTCTAGCAGCTGGACCCAGCAAGAAGAAGTGATAGTCTCGCTCCAAATTGACGCAAAGGGGAGATTGTTAGGTCCAGTTTAGTGTTGCGTCTTTGGGCTCTTTAGCTAGTCCAGTTTTGTCTCCGGTATGGGCCTGTCCATCCGTGAGTTATTTGTAGGGTTATTATATATAGATGCTTGCATGCATTCTTTATCGCAAGATCAGAGAAGATTATATAGAGATTTAATAGCGTTTACGTTCTTATCTTTTGTAACCCTAGAATCCTCTACAGCGGAAGTTCTTCATCAAGCTCCGCTGAGGATTGGTTTTAATCATTCGACTCATTCAGATCCATACTTGTGTTATTATCTCACTGTTTTTACTTGATTTGTTTGCCTGTTATAAAGATCTAATCGATCAAAGAGTTTTATAAACTCATCAATTGGGTTCGCTTGTTAATGGTTGGAGCGAACGGAGGATGCACCGAAAGCGAACCTATGCTCGGACCGAACATGGTTTCGGTTCAATGAACCTGGACCGAACTTGGTTTTGGTTGCTTGCACTCTGAGCGAACCTATTGCAGTCGATGTTTATATGTGCCAATTCAAGGTTTCGCGTCTGGTTTGATTCATCGTTGAAAGATCAACAGGAGTATGATGTTGTGCTCTTTCATCTACGTCTAAATGGGGAAGAAGATAGTAAATTTAATTTTTGGTCCCTACAACTTCAACGCATTGGCACTTTTGGTCCCTGTTGTTTTCACAGATTGGTATTTTTGGATCATTTCCAGTTTTTGCTTCAAATGAAGGGGTATATTGATGCTGAATTACCATTTCAGCACCCTTCTTTCAGCAAGTGACAGTTTCGGCCCAATATTCAGAAAAGTTTACTAAATTGAGGGCCGGTGAACAGTTTTGGATTTTTCAACGCTCATATTTTTTCGTGAACAGCAAAATAATGATTCCATCAAGTCTTGGCGGTTCGGAAAGTCGTTTTTCGTGATAACGTCAAATTTTTACGACTTTCTTCGGATTTTATACATTATTGTGTATATCATTTTGTCACGGGGGAGCATGGTAAATTTTTATCCATTCAAGATCATTCTCATGACCATTTGAAGGCTTTATAATCATGTTTTTGATTATAAATCGGGGGAGAATTTGGTATGGCCATTCGAAATTGGATTTGTGACTTTTCAAAGTTGAAGTTTTTTTGATAAAGCTTGTGGTAGAATCATGAAGGTAGCTTTTATAGCGGAAGTTCTTCATCGAGCTCTGCTAAAGCTTTTACAGAGAAGTATCCTTTACAGCGAAAGTTCTTTATCGAGCTCTGCTAAGGACTTGTTATATCTCCGACTTCTTGTATTTTCTCGATCAAGTGGCGTTACGAATCTTAAAGTTTGGGTTGTTACATGATATTTTTTGATGGCTTATATCATTAGCTTATTTGAAGATCATTGTGACTTGGAGGGGGAGCTCTTCAAAGCCAAGAAGTGATTCGGTTTCTTTGTTCTGAAATGGGTTTTTTATGGCGGGTTTGGTTTTGATGAAGATTCTTTGGGATTACATTCAAAAATGAAGTTTAAAGACATTACTTCAGTGCTTTATTTATATATCCTAGAGCCCGTGTTTGAAGACTATTAAAGAATCAAGATTCGTGGATTGCTTCATATATTCCTCGTTGCAGATCTTTTTATTTGCTAGATACTTGTTTTGGAAGTTAAAGCATTGTCATCCATTCCATACTTTGAGGGGGAGATTGTAGGGTTTCAAAGTACTCCATGGATGATGGCAATGGGCCCTTTTGATGAATTATAGGTTAAAAGCCCAAGACTTGTCTTTTCCCTATAAATAGTCATGTATTATTCACAATTAGGGTTAAGAGTGAGGCAAAATGTAGCCGCCACGTGAGGTTTCTTATGTAGTGTTAGATTCTTTAGTCTATGCTTTAAGTGTAATTTATATCTCTTGTTTGAATAAATCGAGTGATCATTCGACATAATCTTCATATTTGTGTTTGTTCATATTTTCCGCATCTTGTTCATCAAATCTCAATTAGGGTTTTAATCCTAACACGATCCATTTCCATTTGGAAGATAAAGATTTTCTAGACTTCTAATGTTACCATTGTCAATGTCCATGGAAGTTTGGGAAGTATATATTCCAATCAAATTTGGTTTACCAGTGCTCCAAATCATTGCTGATTCAGCAGGAACAAGCAAATAAGTAAGATCAATAAGGGTCATGTTGTGATCTGTCATCAAGGAATGACTAAAGAACCCAGTCAATAGTCAACTTCATCGAGACTTCGACACCCAACTCTCCCAGCTTGTCAATATGTGACTTCATCTTCAAGATGTGAGCACATATAGACATTTCTTGCCAATAGGGAGTGAGTGACCTTGAACTTTTCAAGAACTTGTGGGTTAGGGAGAATAATTGGAGGAGGTAGAGGAAGTGAAGTATGATTTCCAGTCCCATTAATGCACGATAAAGGGATTAATCTTTCACCTTGATCGCCATGTGGGATATCATCTTCATTAGGAAAGCTTAATCCAAAAGGATAAAGAAGACCATAGTTGTATGAACTAGACATCTATGAGGGAGCAATTCAAGCAAGTTGATTTAAGTCCTTAATATAACACCCAATATGAAATATTAAGGCTAGGAACCAACACAATATTCAACAAATTAGAAGAGGGATGCCGTAATCCAATTTGCAAAATATTTGAAGGTAGGTAAATGACGATTTACCAATTCCCACCATGAAAAACAAAATTTAACATTAGGTTTTTAATGAATCGAAATTCCTAGATCCTTTGAGATTCATTGAACTATTCAATGGCATGTTTAAATCTCGATTGTGCCCTTCAAGTTTGTGACTGCGATGTCGAGGATCCCAAACAAGGAGTGAATAACCATGCAAATTAGCTTGGTACACTTAATGTTACAACCACATTATCAATGTGTCGGTTAACCACACACGCTCCATTGATCTATGATTAACATCAAGCTACCCTTTGCCATGCATTTCCAGTCCCAGATTAGTGTGTCGGTTAACCACACATGCTCCACTAACGACTTAACAAGGTGCAAAGTGCAATTTCATGGGTTAGCACCAAATTCACATTTTCCTAAAGTAACTAAGATTGGGAATTTAATAAAAGTTTTAGTTACTTTATATTTATCATTATACTTTTAATGAATGGAGAATTAATGTCCTGTCCTACCCATTCGGCTAACGACCCTCCACCCGTCAAGGAAACGGTAAGTGAGAGTGGACACCCATTAAACTGTCATAGTATAGGCAGTAACCTTATACCCCCCTTACAGACCGACTTCGTGAATGAGGCTTACTAACGGTAAGATTGACTTTGTTCTTATATATATATATATATATATATATATATATATATATATATATATATATATATATATATATATATATATTAAACTTTTAATATTATAATAGTATAAGGTTTGAATTTTAACTTTTAAAATTCTAAGGGTTGGAATTAAAGTAAACATGGGGGGGTAACTTTACAAATTCCAAAACTTGAGGGCAAGTTTTGAACAATTCAAAAAACACTTTTCGTTTCCATAACTTATGAGTTTATTATGGTTTTATGGAAGACTTTTCAAGTTCCATAACTTGAGGACAAGTTATGGAAGACATAAAACTATTTTATGATGACATTTAAAACAAGACCTTTCATTTTTCATAACCTATGAACTTTAAATGAATATTTTAAAAAGAAAAACTCATCATTTTCCATAAGTTGAGGATAAGTTATGGAGTTCATAAAAACCATTAAGATCAATTATTCCAATTAACACAATAATCAAATAATTTTTCTATGATCTAGATCAAACTCATAAGTAAAGATAATTCACATCAACAATTTTCAAGAAACTGGCTAATCATAAAAACTAATACAAATCTTGAAACTTTGACAATTATCTTGTGTTTGGATGAGGATAATCATTACCATAGCATCAAAATCAAATTTTATGAACAAAAACATTTTGCGGTAATGATCCTAATCCAAAACAGACCAAGCAACTCGAAAATCTGCATCCAGGGCAACCAACTCGTCAAGTTCCTTAATGCACTCGACGAGTCCAAGAGTATCTTCAAGCAATTCGCCAAGTCACCCAGTGGACTCGGCGAGTCTTGATGTCAGAATGCAGAAAAACTGATATTTTTTTATTTGAAAACCAATAAGAACATCAAGTATAATAGAAAACAACCTGTAGCTCTGATACCATTGTTGGGTTTTGTATACTACAACATCCTATGGTGCACATACAACCCTAAATGCCTTGGATCTATGTTTTTTCTAATTATACATGTAATAGTCTTTCCAAAGCATTAAGCCTATAACTAGCATACAAATAACATATGTATAAGAAAACAAGTTTTAGACGTACATCTTGATGTTGTTGATGTTGATAGGAAGACTTTGGCCTTTAAGAACTTACTGCTCCAAGTGTTGCACCTCAAATGGAATCACAACACATCTAGTACAAAGGATGCCATTTTGAGAGAGAATTCCATGCACCAAAATCGTTCATCTTTCTCTAAGAATGGAAGCCCACAAAATTGATCATGAAGTAACATATTTATATGTAGGATTCCAAAGGTCATGGGTAAAACCCATATTTATACCCATGGGTTTATGATCCATGGTTCAAGTGGCCCAACTCTTT
Source organism: Lactuca serriola (assembly GCF_051521515.1). Lineage (NCBI taxonomy): Eukaryota > Viridiplantae > Streptophyta > Magnoliopsida > Asterales > Asteraceae > Lactuca > Lactuca serriola. Next base: position 37,752,139 of record NC_136411.1, read on the forward strand.
ATGTATCCATACATAAACTTAGTCCATTATGAATCATAAGCTCAACACATATAAATATAACCAATTACCATAATTAGTCCCCATAGATTTAATTAGTCTCTTTTGATTAATAAATTGATTCCAAACTAATTCTTGATCAATATTAATTAAATCATATGATTTCATATTAATATATTAGAATTTATAATATATTAATAAATCATATATAAGCTCTTCTCAAAAGTCTATCCTAACAAACTGTCCTGATGATATGCAACCGAAATGGACCATGCTACTCTCCGGTCGAGTACATACCAATAATAGTTATGGGCTTAGACATCTAATCCAACAAATACCATCCCGGTTGACAAGATGCACAAGGAACTGGACCTCTCGTAACTAGAATTCACACTTGGAGAATTTTGCATAAAGATTCTCCCTTATTAGAACCTTGAGTATCTCCCTTAGTTGCTCCTCATGTTGCTCTTAAGTCTTGGAAAAGACCAAGATATCATTGATAAACACAATTATTGGTCGATCGATCATAGGCTTGTACACACGATTCTTCAAATCCTTGAATGTGGCAGGCGCATTGGTGAGCGCGAAATGCATCACTACAAACCCATAGTGACCATATCGAGTTCTAAAGGCTACCTTTGGTATATCCTCCTCCCTTACTCATATTTGGTGGTATCATGAATATAAATCAATCTTGGAAAAACACAATGGTCCCTGAAGTTGATAAAAAAGATTTGTAAATATTAGGTAATGGATAACGATTCTTTACTGTGAGCTTGTTAAGTTCCTTGTAGTCAATGCACATTCTATGCGACCCATCTTTTTTCTTGATGAATAGAATCAATACTCTACAAGGTGAACTGTTGGGTCGAATGACCATTTCTCCATCAGTTCTTAAATTTGAGTGGACAACTCTTACATTTCGAGTGGTTCAAGACGATATGGTGCTTTGGCTGTCAGCGTTGCACCAGGGATTAGATCAATTCTAAACTCCACCTGTTTCTCTGTAGGCACACCAGGTAAGTCCTCAGGTAAAACATCAGGGAATTCATAAACAACATGTATTCCTACAATGATTTCTTTCTTATTCTTTCGGGTGTCGATCACATAGGCCAAAAATCCATTACAACCATGTTGTAGGTATCTTCTGGCCCATACGACAGAACAAAAAGATTAAACTACTTTTGGAACCCTTGCATTAGATGCTCAGTTCTCCCTCACTTGGAGTCTAAAATCACACTAATTTCTTCTTACAATCGATTAGGGTCTCAAACTGGTTCAACTATTCCATACCTACTATTATATCCATCTCTCGCATAGAAAGTGGAATAAGATTTATCAGAAAACTAGCATCATAAATCTTTAGGGTACAACTATGGTAAAATTTTGATGCTTTAACTATTTTGTTTGTCAGTTGTCTCGACCTTTAGAGGGTAATCCAAATCTCCTATGGTGACGTCAAGGCTCTTGCTAAACTTAAGTGATACAAATGAATGACTTGCTCCCAAATCAAATAATACTATGGCAGGCATAGAGTTGACTATGAACGTACCTAATCCTATATATAACAAATATAAGCACTAAATGGTATAAAAGCGACTTCATAAAATCAAGGATAACATACAGATTATGACGTCTGGTGCCATCTAGGCCTCTTCTACCGTGAGCTGAAAAGCTCATCCCTTAGCCCTTAGGGCTTCAGCCCTGCCCTGACGTCCATCGTTTATCTTCAAAGTTGTAGGTATTGGAGCTTGTATTGCGCCTATTGGTTTTAGAAGGGTACATTTGGCCTTGATATGGCTCATCTGGTTGTAGTGGAAACAAAATGTGCATCCCCTACACCCCTTATTTACAGTCTTGACTGTAATGTCCCTCCTTGCCGCACTTGTAGCGTACCAAAGCATGAAAAACTCCCTCGTGTCATTTCCCATACTTGATACACCTAGGACCCCTTTACTCTCCAGACCTTGAATCAGTAGGTTTGAGCATCTTGGTTGATGGCTAAGATGAAGCCAGACTTTGCCTTTTCTCCTTTTTCTGGGTTTCTAATTCAATATCTCTTTTCCTAGCATGCGGTTGCATCTTTATTAAGGTATGATATTCATTGGTTGATAGAAACTCCTTGATCTCCGTCTTGAGGATATTCAGGCATCAAGACATTTTCACCTGTTTTGAGGATGCATATTCTAGGAAAAAAAAGGCTCTTTCGGTGAACATCTTGGTGATCTCCGTCACCGATTGCATTGCTTGTTTGAAGAAAATATGTTCCTGAGCTAGTCACTCCCTTTCTACCATTAGGACCTACTCTGCCCTACACTTTTCACCAAACTGGTCCCATGTTACTACATTCTTCTCAACAAGTGAATATTTCTTAGTGACAAAGATGCACCAGTCTTTTGCCCCCAAACGAAGAAGGTTTTGTGCATATTTAAACTTCAGTTTATCCGGATATGTGCAAGTGTAGAAACATCCTTCTACATACAAAATCCATCTCTTGGAAATAATTGGATCCTTGAAACCATAAAATTCTGAGGGTTTGGTGATATTGAACTCTTGGTAGGGCATTTCTTTGTCTCTAGATGGTGTTGCAGCAGAAACAACAACAACGACGACGTCAGTACTAGCAATGGCAGCATACTGCTTATCCAACATATATATTAATCTGGTCTTGATAGATCCATAAATTTATAGAATCATCTCCGTTACCACCGTTGATACCATCTTATCTATCTAATCCTGCATATCAGTCTCGCTTGGACCTGACCCATGCGACCCCATTCCAGAACCAAAACCACTTGATCTAGTGATCATCACGATACTGAAGATATAAATGAAATAGATTAAGACAAAATTGTGGAACTAACTTGTAATAGAATTTTAACCTTCACTAGTTCCTTAGTAACCATGTGGCTCTTCCTAATTCTTGATTTTGGAAACCCCATCCTGTGTTTCTGGTAGTACGGTCCCATACTACCTTCCACACCTATCCATACTATATCTAGTAACTTTCCTGATGTTTCAAAGTTACTACACTCTTCTACTGATAGGTCTTTTCACACACCTAATGTTACAAGGGCCTAATCACTAACTTTCTTAGCTTTTCTTATAGGATTCTCTCTATTTGTGCACTTGAACCATTAAAAGTCTTTGCTAACATCAATAGTTGACTTGTGTATGCAAGTCATACGAAATACAGGATTGGATAAACAATCAAATAAATGATTCTACCCTAAGCCCACAACCAAACAAAGAATAAGAAGTAAGGCTAAACTAAGCATTAAAAGGTTATAGAATCCTAGTTAGGTACAACTATAAAGCATACACTTGATACTTATATAATATCAGCACAGGTTTAAAAATAGCACATAAAAGCAATCTCTAAGGCTACAAGGCATCCTAAATATCAAGAAACTCTAATAGGTAGTTCCTAAAAATATCCTTAGCCTTCATACCAGTATGCATTTCTAACAATTCATACATTAATAGATATAAACAGTGTGGATATATTTGGAATCACTATCCTTTTTAAGTTCTGGCTCATTGTAGCATTGCATTTTTTTTCCTTTGTATAGAATAATTTTAAAAAGATTTATAAAGAGATTCAGATCCTTTCTTTGAGTCTGGAATCACACGAGTATTCATCCAGTCCTATAAAACCAAGGCTTTGATATGAACTTGTAACGCTTGTTTTTTAAACAAATTTTTTTTATATATACAACATAATTTCAACAACGTGTTTCATTACAAGATCATCGTCATATATTTATTAAAGAGAGTTTTAGCGAAAGTCTAAAAACATTATTAATTCATTTGATGCGAGTACAATCATGCTGGAACCTTTCCACGATAAGAAGAACAACCTGAAAATAGTTATTTAACAATTGTAAGTCGAGACTTAGTGAGTTCCGCAAGATATCATAGACCACAATACATATACATGTATACAAACCATGACTCACAACCTTTTTCATTCTACCGATAACATGTGTCTGGACTCTCGACCTATCCCCATTCCGTCTTCAACACGATCCTGTAGGTACATGGTCTGACTCGTTCCATCGTCAACTCTTCATATAACAATAATGAATAAATCAAGTATAATACACGAAAGCACATAGACTGTACCTTCGACTCTACTCTACTATCTCTTATATCCTAACATACATGGATATATATATATATATATATATATATATATATATATATATATATATATATATATATATATTGTAATACATAGTATTGTGAGGTAACTTACCTGAACAATCTCGAAGCAGCTAAGCTTGTAGTTTTGATGGTAGCATGACCAACATGTATTAACCTGCTATATACTCTTCTAATTATTAACCATTTGAGGATAATGATTAGTATTTAGATTCTTCAATAATCACAATGAATATTGATTTCTATCAAATAAGGAATAATCAGGTAAAATTATATTGGAGGTAGGATCCATTTGGTATACTGAGTATACTGTTTTGAAAATCTACTTTAAACACGTCACTAGATCTAGCCTAGACGCCACTCCTGTAACTAGATCAATCATTATTATGACTTGGAATCACTGCTAAATCTTATTTATAGATTCATAATGACAATTATGAATCTAAATATAAGTTATAATTAAAGCATAGTAATTAGAGCTTAACTTATAGAGTTTACTGACAAAAGTTCTTAAAGTTTGCAGGCAAAACTTTGACCCAAAAGTTTATCTTGGTCAATTCTCTGGCAGCTCAGAGCTCCACACCATCACCTTCGCGAACATTTTTCATAACATTCGAAATATAACAACTGTCGCATATGAGCTCCGTTTTCAATGTTCTTTATATCCACGTGTTAGTCTCGATGAGTACTACAACTTTCCTTTAGCTCTCAAAAACTAATTCTCATTTTAAACTTAACCTTATATTTTGCGAAGGCTTATACTGCTAAAATTATTGCAAAAATCATAACTTCTTCATATGAACTCTGTTCTCGATATTCTCTATATCAACAGATTTGTATTAACGAGTACTTTGATTCCGTTTTGATTGTTTTGGCTAAAGAGTAAACAATATCTATTTCACTTTTTATGACATCCATTGTATATCGGGTTGAGCGTGAAACTTCTAAAAATCGTAACTTCTTTATACGAAGTCAGATTTTGGCGTTCTTTATATGCATAATTTTGAATTGATGTCTACTACATATTCATAATAATTATTTTGGCTAAATTAATATATTTATGCTTCAAGTTTTATAACAAACAATTTATATTAAAATCTACAGTAAAGATGAAAATGGGGTACTACAATCGTAAAAATGATTAATCAGATGATAAAACAATTCCATAAACTATATTAAACCCTGGACGCTGTGATACCAATTTTAGTAAACGTGAATGAAAAAACATGCCATAAATCCGAATAACTAAAATAATATTAGTTGAAGTGGAATAGATTTAAGATATTAAACGTAGACAACCACCAACGAGAATATCGATGCAGTAAATAAAAGGGACATACAGATTTATATGGAAAACCCAAAACATGAAAAACCACGGACAGAAAAAGCCTAAAATCAATATACTATAACTAGCCTAAAATCAATATACTATGACTTGTTGTGTTTACAGAGCTTGAGAAAAAAGAAATTGCAATAAGTTTTAATGGTGATTTGGAGATTATGGTTAAACCGTTTTATTGATGTCGTTGTCGCTTTACTTGCTGCCAAAGAAAAGAAGTAACACGTAGGGTTTTAAATTGAATCACTAATGATTCAATTATTATAAAGCAAAATTACACAAATAGCCCTTGAACTATTGAATAATTGTCACATTTGGAAGGTATAATTCCACAATTTTAACGAACCAATAAAAACTAAAATCTGTTGCACGACACTCGAATCAACCGAATCAACCACTTATAAAAGGTGTAATCAAGTCTAAGACTAGTACATTTAGTTATTTGTTTCTAATTAGTTTTCCATCTTCAATTTCTTTATTTGTTTCTATTTATTTTAATATAATAAATTTTCGTTCTTTGTTTTGTTGTCTTTAATTTAATTAATAATCAGATTTTTATGAACTGAATCATACTCATTCTTCTAAAGTTCCAAACTCTTTCTTACCAAAGCTATACTAGGATATGATTGTGTACACTTTCTCAGTTGTGTATTAGTCTATGGTTCCGATGAAATGGATTAGAAATTTAAGACTCTAAATAACACATTAATTTTTTTTTGTGTCATTACCGGGAAATGGTTTCATTTAGTTTGAAATATTTTGTTATTATTTTCATTAAGGACTTGTTTTTATTTTATTTTTATTTTTGTAGAGTTAAAATTTTTGTTTTTGTTAATTTTCATAAGATGTGCTCTTGGTATTTTATGATTCTTACAATTTTTAGCCTTGAAATCGCATAAGTGTGGGGTGATGTTTCATAAGGAGCAAGATGTATGATTCTTACAATTTGTTTTTAGTGTCATTACCGAGATGATTGTCTGATCAACATACTTCAAGCCCAATTTACTCTGCGAAACGAAGATTTTTATAAAACCTACTTTTCAATTATGTTGCTAATCGTCGATTCATTTATTTTAAGAAATAAAAAATATGTTTTTGGGTGAGAAGTGACTTACGCGGTACGATCATGATCTTGAAGCAAGGAGCGGGAGCAGGTTGGACGCGGCATGGGTTGATGTACTTTGTGATGCGTTTCCGTCGACAACCCAAAACCCTAATCTTGGGTTTTGAACATTATTTAAAGTCATTAATCCCTACGGTTTTCTCTCTCGTTGGCTGCAAACTTACAGAAACCCTAGAAGCATGAAACTCTAGCTTATTTCATTGATTCAAGAGGCTTTATGCTTATTCTTGTCATCACATCTTCCTTTGTAAGTGAGTAAGCTTGCACCTTTTATGACTTTTACTTCAACATCTAGTTTTTTGGTCATTTTTGATCCCTTTTTCTATGTTATTCAATGAAGTTTTCAAGCTCTAGGTTTGTGAGTTGTTTAGATGACTCTTTTGGACTTATTATAGTGCATACATAAGCTCTCCTTAATCCATTAAAGAAATCTCTGCCCCTTTTAGCTTTTTTTGGATCTAGAGTTAGTGTTTATCATGTTTGGGGCTTGCATGTTAGTAAATTTTGGATTTTATCCATTGGACACCTTCTATGATGGTGTATAGAAAGTCATAGCCCATGACTTAATGGATTAAGCAATTTTTAGGGTTGCTGAATTGTCGAGAAAATGTGGCGCATCCAACCCTTGAAAGTGGCACAAAGAGTAGGAAAAAATCTGATTATTTTGGGCTGTTGTGAACGTGGCACGTCCACCTACGATACACGACTGTCACACCCCCAAACCGGAACGGCGGAAACGTTCGGGGGCGGAGGACGTCATGTTCAGTATCATAACCATAGTAAAGAAAGTAAACACAACCATCATAAATATAATTTAAAAGGTTACATCGTTGCAATATACATGTTTCCAAATAAATTACATATGATGTCAAAATAGTTCAAAAGAAATCTATGCCTTAGCGTCTTGCCTTCAAAAAGTCTTGTGATTACCTCTGTTACTGATTACCTGAGAATACAAGTTGTTTTTGAAAGAGTATCAGCATTAAAGCTGGTGAGTTCATAAGCAATTTATGAATAAAAAATGCATGTTGTTCCTTAAAGTTTGTTATAAGTTTGCTTCTAAAAATCCAATATTTTCTAAAAGGTTTAGTGTAGTCTTAACTGAACCAAGACTTAGTATATGTAAGTAAATCATCATACTTATATGTGGTTTTATATTTAAATAAAACCCCTTTTCGTGAAATCATTAAATTCACGTGAACGGTGTGTTTGTTAATTTTTCCCATGTGAGTTGTTATAACTGATGGGTTTTGGTCATAAGACATCCTATGTGCTCATACAAACCCTAATGCTTGGATCTAGGTTTCTCTATTGTACATGCTTTGAATCCAAGACTATAAACCCTAATTCTAGCATATGGAAATAGATGTTAACATATAATTAGGTTTAAGATGTTACCTTGATTGTTATGTTGCAATAACAATCCCAAATCTCCTTGTATTGACTTTGGAAGGCTTAGAGTCACAAGTGTCACTCCTCTAATGGTTTACAAACACCATAAGCAAGAGGATGAAGAGGAGAGAGGATGGAGCCTGCCAAAACCGTGTGAAAACCCTAGAAGGTTGCTTAGCCACGTTTTTGGTCCTTAAGGGATCCATATATAGTGAGGCAATTAGGGTTATCTAACATGGAAACCCTAATTTGGATGCTTAAGCCCTAAGCAACCCATGGAGCCCTTTCCATAAGGCCTTGGACGATTTCATATGGGCTTCCCCCATAGAATTCGTCTACCTTATAATAAAAGGCAATCCATGGCCCAAATTGCAATTATCTTATAATTACAATTCCAGTCCCTTAAGTTTAATTAATCTCTTTTAGTCACAAAACTAATTACCAATTAATTATTGACTAATATTAATTAAACAATATGATTTCTCCTTTAATATATTATTCCCATAATATATTAATAAATCATATTTAATCCTTTCTCTCCATAATTCATCCTATCAAGTTGCTTTGGTGAAGGCAACCCAAAAGGACCATGCACCATCGGGTCAAGTACATACCAAAATAGTTATGGACTTAGACACTAATCCAACAGTCTCCCACTTGGATAAGTCTAATAACTATTATGTGTATGACTTCAGATCCTGGTCTGCAATCGTAGCTTTCCAAAGCCGATGTCAACTCTGATCATATCAGATACGCGTGTCCTTAGATAAGGGATCATATATTCCTCCATTCTAGATATCATATGAGATATGATTTCAAATCATTCTCTTTGTACTATATCTCGATTTCCGGTTTATGACGACTGACTAATTGAACAAATCAAATTAGCCCTAGCCCGGCCGAGCATTTACGTTTGTCATCACTAAATCATCGAGGGGCCCAAAGATATCGCTTTTATCCTACTTTGGATAAAAGGAACGGATAAACTTTGATACAATGCTTGCTTTCACTCACTCACCGAATCACACACAACAATATGTTTTATAACACCAATTTACTAGTGCGTTTACATATTATCAATGTGCAACCGATTTGCAAGATACAACTCACACATCTCGGTTTCAAGAATATAAGATGTTATCGTCTCACCAATCACTCGTGATACAATTCATGGAGTGATCCAAGTGAGCGTGGGTTTAATCCAATGCTCAAATCATATTCATAAGCACTCATGAACGTTGCAGCAAACATTTGCTTATGTCTAATACTCTTTTAGACAATCCACACACCAATTCACGACAGTCTTTATTCATATCTACTTCCAACATATGAACGACTGTGGCCCATTCGAATAATTCGATTATTCTTAATAAATTCAATTATTCTGGAAGTCAAACATGCAAATGTGAAACACAAGAATAATACTAATCCCATATGGCCTCAAACCTTTGAGTATAAATAAAACACCTTTTATTTATCACCATATCAATTACTCATTATTTGTCGTTTCGGGTAATCAACTTCTTACTTGAATTATTACACTTGTCCCATGCTCCTACCATGCACATAATGTTTACCTATGGTTCTTACTTTGTGAAATAGACCAAATTGAGCACATTTCCAATCATTCTCATTTCACAACTCCAAATCCTTTTTCATAAGTGAAAGAATATCAAATTCTTGCTACTTATAGAATATGCTAGATTCTAACACTTTATACAATGATCCTTTCGTAATGTCACTGCACCAAAGTCACAAAGACTATTGCCAATGATATTACAAAGTCCTCTATCGGAGATTGTTACAAGACAATTCCTTAGATATGATGTCTCTCACTCAAAGTACATTCCTTTGAACATCCTTTTGCATAAAAGTTTCTAATCTAGTCATAGATTTTCAATATTTAAATCCCAATATGGACACGCTTCCATATTTTCCATATGACAACTCATTCTTAATAGAATATTTTCTATTCATAATAGAGTCGATATGGTCCATCCAATATGGAAACATTTCCATATTTTCTAATACTATACTTCCAACTACTCACAAGCAACCAATCCTCGTCGAACTTTGGATTGTCCTTTGATAGTTGTTTAATCATTTTAGTCAAAACCAATTCTATTCCCTTTTCCCTCTAAATGCGCTCGACATTTGGAAAATTTTAGAATGGTCAAACATTAAAGCATTTGCAATCGATCCTATACCCGAAGCGTATGGGACACGACGCATAATGTTTTATTTGCTATGTTCTCAATATTCGAATTGTGAAGATGAATGTCGTAATCATAATCGAAATTTTAAGAACACACTACGTACCCTTGACTAAATTTATTAACATTTCTCAACCTAATCCTTTAGATTTGAAATGAAGCATAATATTCTCTCCCTTAATTATAGCAAAACAACTTTACAACCCTTATGACTTTGCAAGGTATAACTCTTGTTTTCTATAATTAATATTGCCAACTTGCAATACGTGCCTTAATAATCATACAATCATAACTTTTATGCTCCCACTATCATGATGATTATTATAAAACATAACACTTATGCTCCCACTAGCTTCGACATGTTTGTAGAAACAACTTAACTTTCAGAAAAACAATGCTTATTGAATTTCTTAAGTTCATGTTTCTAATACTTAGTGCTTTGATAATCTTTTATCAAGGCTTCTTGAACTTATACACCTTTGCCTTAGATAGTTCATATGTATGTGTAAACAATTGCCAAACCTCACAATTCAAATTATGGAAAGGGATACCGTAACCATAATCGAATTCGAGAATGCAATTTTACAATCACTATCTTCCTAAAATCTTTCTTAGTGAAAGCATTTCCTCACAATCATTTTCATGAAGGAGGAAATCTTATGAAACTTAGATTTAAACGGTGTATTTGTTCCTATCCATGTGAATTTGTCAAAACCAAAGTTTACGACAAATTCAAACTCATATGGATCGAACTTTCTTAATCTTGATTTCTTGCCTTATGGTAGCACAGCTGCCCACCATGTCTTCCAAGTAGTTAAGCAGCTCACCTTTTTCTTATCAATGTACTTTTCATTGATCAAGGTCCTTGCCTTTTATGCATTCAAATGAGAACTCATAGGACTCACATGCATAACTAACTCGATTGGATCTGCACAGTACGATAGGTTGTAAACCTCAACTCGTGTGCTAGTGATGATCGATAAGGTTTATTTGATTTGTTCTTGAAACCATTCAAGACCATTAAGACTCCCACTGACTCCTTGACATATAAGATTCTCTTGTCAAAACATTTCTTGACAAACAAATATTCAAGAGTTAGTGTAGCTTTTATCAAAACTCTTCATAAATTGGTCCTAGTTGGTCTTTGTCTTATCCAAGACATCACAACTTTCCACATTTGATGAATGTTACAAACCTTCTTAATACTTTTCACTCAATGTCACAATCTTAACTTTAAGACTTGTTATTGGAACGAAGTATGATAGACTTCTTGATTTAACCATTTCTTCAATACTTGATTCCTCTTCTTAGACATACAATTGTACTAAGACTCACATAGAGGATCAATTGATATATGGTTCTTAATCATTAAGACCTATCATAAAGCATAAAAGCTACTCTCCCTTATTCTTAGAATGGAGAAACTTTTATCTTTCTGCCTACTTGATTCTTCTTATTCGTTCTGCTATTGATTTTAACCTTTTCAATCAATTCAGAATTACACTTAATCTTGTAAGTATAATCATATTTACTACACCTTTAGTAAATCATGACAAATATCTTTGTTACTCTTATGGTGGATTTGATTAACACGCAACTTTGTGTGCTCGATCTCCTAGTCCTTCACTTGACACTTTGTCAATGAATTAGTCTAATTTCCAAATATGAAATTTCTCATTCATCGTGCAACCAAGTTGCATGATTCCAAGTTTCTGTCCAATTGAAACTTGGGCGATGAGAAACTCTTCCTATTTGGTAAACTCTCGACTTTCCATAAATAACATAATAAGAACCAAATCCATTATAGAAACATTTTAACATCAATTTTTCATACACACCATTGCAGGGATAAATAAAATTTAAAATCAAATTTTATTTTATTGCGGAAAATTTTTGTCCTTACAATGCAATTCATTGAAAAACTATGCTAATACATCTTTCTTAGCAATCTAATTCTAACTCTAAGTAGTAGCTCAAGAATCTAATCTTCAAGTAAGGCGATCGAAATCCATTCCTTCTCGGTTAGATTCTGCTCACTTCTTCCCTTAAGCGTCCTTTTCTTTTCTTCGATCCTACAAAACATCAATTGTAATCCGAGAGAAGGAAGCAAATTTGCGAGGTTCGGCCCTTAGGAGATGAGAACCGAGAAAAGGGAGAAGGAGGGACCGAAGGTAGGTGAAAGAACCGAAGGTGGAGGCTCGGGCCCGAAGGTCAGGTTCGGTTCGCAGGGTTCGGTCCGAGGGGGGCTTCGCTTCTGACGAATTCGCTTCTGAAAGCTTCGACCCTTATGAGAGGTTCCCTCTAAGAGGGTTCGGTTCCTAAGAGGGTTTCGGCCCTAAATGGATATTTTTTAATATAACTTCTCGTTTTGAGTGATTTTTGGCCAAGTTAAGGGTCGGGGTGACCCGGATGACTATAAAAAGTTGATAGAGATTTTGAGAGAGATTTGGGAGAGATTGGGAGAGATTTGAGAGATATTCACTTTTAGCCATTTTCATTGAATAATCTTGCAATGCAAGGTCCTTGGACCCTGTTATACTTCGTTTATGATTATTTTAAGTCACCAAAAGGGTTCATAGATGTGTTTTGATGCGTTTAACTCCCTTCTTAGGGTTTCACATTGATAAACAGATAGATTTACCGAGACACTCGAATTCTTGACACACAATTATACGTTTTCATAGAATAACATTTAATCATACAAGTATTATACAAGATTGACCGGTTTGACTTGTTGAATTGACTTTGACTTGTTGATTTTGACTTGACTTGTTGACTTTGACTTTGACTTGAATTTGACAGTTGTCACATTATCCCCCCGTTAGAAGGAATTTCGTCCCAAAATTTGCATTTTTGAGAGGGACCTTAAGGGTTAGGGAATAGATGTCGATACTTTTGCTTCATTTGATCCTCACGTTCCCATGTAAATTCGGGTCCTCGCTTGGCGTTCCAGCGGACCTTTACGATGGGGATGCGGATTTGTTTCTTTGATTTGACCTCTCGATCCATGATTTCAACAGGTTCCTCTATAAAGTGGAGGTTCTCATTGATTTCAATTTCTTCCAAAGGAATGACAAGGCTCCCATCATACAAACATTTCTTTAAGTTCGACACATGAATGGTATGGTGCACGTTGCTGAGTTCCTATGGTAATGGAAGCTTGTATGCCACCGGGCCAATCCTGGCGAGGATTTCGAATGGCCCGATATACCTTGGATTTAACTTCCCACGTTTTCCAAAATGTATTAATCCCTTCCAAGGTGATACTTTCAGTAGTACTCGATCTCCAACTTGGAACTCCAAAGGCTTCCGTCTTTTATCGGCATAGCTCTTTTGTCGGTCTTGAGAAGCCTTAATCCGTTCTCGAATTTGGACGATCTTTTTTGTTGTTTCCCTTATGATCTTCGGGCCAGTGAGTGTGCTATTAGGAACTTGCCCTTTTGCTAGTTGCATATCGCCCACCTCATCCCAGTACAGGGGTGATTTGCACTTACGGGCATAGAGGGCTTCGAACGGAGCAACTTTGATGCTAGTGTGATAACTATTATTGTATGAGAATTCAATAAGGGGTAGGTGAGCATCCCACGCTTTACCAAAGCCATCACACAAGCTCTTAGCATGTCCTCTAACATTTGAATGGTCATTTCACTCTGCTCGTCAGTCTGTGGGTGGTAGGTTGTACTCATGTCCAGCCTAGTTCCTATAGCTTTTTGTAGTGACTGCCAGAATCGTGACGTGAACCGACAATCTCTATTGGAGAGAATGGATATCGGTACTCCGTGAAGTCGCACAACTTCTTTAATGTAGATCCTCGTCAGTTTCTCTATTTTTTCGGTTTCCTTTATCGGCAGGAAGTGAGCGGATTTGGTCAATCTGTCGACGATTACCCAAATGGTGTCAAGTCCACCAGTTTTCTTAGATAACTTGGAAATGAAGTCCATTACAATTCTCTCCCATTTCCATTCGGGCATCACTGGCTGTTGAAGTAGTCCCGAGGGCTTCTGATACTCTACCTTAACTTTTGCGCAAGTCGGACACTTGCCCACGAAAGTAGCTATTTCGGCTTTCATGTTCGGCCACCAATACAGCTTCTTGAGGTCTAAATACATCTCTTCTGAGTCAGGATGCACTGAGTAACGAGTTTTGTGAGCTTGGTTCATGACAACGTCCCTGAATCCACCAAATTTCGGTGTCCAGATCCGCTTCATGAGACAACGAACTCCGTCATACCTAACTTCAAGATTTCTATCCATTCCTCTCAATGCCTCGCCTGCCATGTTCTCTGGTTTCAAGGCTTCTTCTTGTGCCTCCTTGATTTGTGTGGACAGGTGTGAATGGATGGTCATGGTTAATGCCTTTACTCGGCGGCCAGAGTATTCCTTTCTGCTTAAAGCGTTTGCCACTACGTTGGCTTTTCCTGGGTGGTAACGAATCTCGCATTCGTAATCATTTAGCAATTCTACACATCGTCTTTGTCTCATGTTGAGTTCTTTTTGTTTGAGGATATGTTGAAGGCTTTTATGATCGGTGAAGATAGTGCATTTGGTGCCGTAGAGGTAATGCCTCCAGATTTTTAGGGCGGAAACTACCACTCCTAGTTCGCGATCATGCGTCGTATAGCTTACCTTGTGCGTCTTCAGCTGTCTTGAGGCGTAGGTAATGACCTTTCTGTTGGAATAGTGTCTAAGGCTGCAACTATATTAAGCAAGTATTTGACCCGATTGTGCATGGTCCTTTTGGGTTGCCTTCACCATACCAACTTGACAGGATGATTTATAATGAAAGAAAAATATTATTAATATATTATGAGAATAATATAAGGAATAATAATATTTTTATTTGATTAATATAAGTCATAAATTAATTAGGAATTAATTTGGTGACTTAAAGAGATTAATTAAATAAAGGGGCATAAACTGCCAATTGTATGATAGTTGTACTTTGGGCTATAATCCCTCATGGATAAGGGGTGGACGGTTTGGGGGTTTGGAAGGACCTAGAAATCATCCAAGGCTTATCAATAAGGAGATTTGATTGCTTAGGGCCTAAGTTATCCAATTAGGGTTTTAAGGGTGAAACCCTAGGAGCCTCACTAGTATAAATAGACCCATGGGGTCAAGGAAATCGGCACTCTTGCCTTTGAAGAAACCTTGGCTGACTTCTTGCCCTCTCCTCACTCTCTCTCTAATCATCCTCTTGTTAAGTTGGTGTTTGTAAGCCATTAGAGGAGTGACATTTGTGACTCTAAGCTCCAAGGACAAGAAGATTCAAGCAAGAAACTTAAGGTAATTCTTTAGATCTGTTTTTTCTTGTGTTATTATACTAGATCTATCATCAAAGTCTTGGATACATTGCATGTTCAATTAGAGAAACCTAGATCCAAGCATTAGGGTTTGTATGTGCACATAGGAATGTTCTTATGGCTCAAACCCTTCAGTGGTATCAGAGCCTTGATCGGTTTCTATTGAATTGATGCATTGGTTGCTTGATTGTTGATTGCGAAATTCGTTTTTTTTCCTTCTGCCTGATGAACTCGGCGAGTACCACTGTGTACTCGGCGAGTACATTGTGGTACTCGGCAAGTTCGAGCGTCAGAAGGCGCTAGTTTCGGGATTTCTTGTTGTTTATCTTATGGAAACTTGCCTTTATCTTAATGGGTCAATATAAACCCGATTTTAACATATATTTGAGTATATCCTTGACCTAATTAAAGATATTTACCAATAAACTGAATAATAATTTCCTTATGTGATAATTTAACGATTATTTTAATTAAATTGGTAAATTGTTTTGCAAGAAACAATTAAATAAATCAAATATGGATAATTATGTGATTAAATGTTAATTTAGATTATTTGTTATTTGATCCCTTATGTTTTGAAAAGTTTAAAACTTGTCCTCAAGTTTTGAAATTTATGTTTTGTGATTAAAAATTTAATTTAGACAATTTAAATTTCAAACCCTAGAATTTTACAAGTTTAAAATTCAACCCTATACTAATATAATATTACAAGGTTAATATATATATATATATATATATATATATATATATATATATATATATATATATATATATATATATATATGTATAATTAAAATGCTAGTCTTACCGTTAGTAGACCTCATTCACGAAGCCGGTCTATAAGGTGGGTATAAGGTTGCTGCCTATAAAATGACGCTTAATGGGTGTACACTCACACCCACCGCTTGCTTGATCGGTGGAAGGTCGTTAGCCGAACGGGTAGGATAGGGCAACTCTATCTCCTCATTAAAAGTATAATATTAAATACAAAGTAACTACATGTTTTTCAAATTCCCAATCCTAGTTACTTTAGGAAAAGTGAATTGATGCAATCCCATGAAATTACACTTTGCACCCTTGCTAAGAAGTTAATGGAGCGTGTGTGGTTTAGCGGCACACTAATTGGTTCTAAGCATAGGTGGCAAAGGGTGATTCTTTGTTTATCATAGTACGATGGAGCATGTGTGGTTTACCGGAACATCGAATAGGTGATTGTTACAATGAAGGCACCGTGTAGATTTGCATGGTTATTCACACCCACTTTGTGATCCTCGGTATCCTAGTCACAAACGAGAGGGGCATATCAAGATTTAAACATGCCATTGAAAAGTTCAATGAATCTCATCGAAACCTAGGAATTCTCAATACATTTAGAGCTTAAAGTTAGGTTTTCATGGTGGAGAATTAGTGAATCGTCATTCACTTACCTTCAAATTGTTTGCATGTTGGATTACGACATCCCTTTTCTAATATGTAAATAATGTTGTTGGATCCTAGCCCTAATTTTTCTTATTGGGTGATAATTAGGGATTTTAAATTCTAATCAATCTTTGTCCTTTCTATTTGTAGATGTCGAACGCGAACAACACTGCTGCTAGCTCGTTCACATTGATGAGCATTTGCCAAAAGGTGACTTTTGATGGAACAAACTTTAGCGAATGGATAAGATACATTCGCACGATTGCACGCTACGAGGACAAGGAGTATGTCCTTGTTGACGAGAAGCTCGAGAAGATCAACCCAGAAATCGCTACTCCGGCTGAAATGACTGCTTTTGAGACTCATGAACGTGATGCGACGAAGGTTCATTGCATCATTATAGCCACAATGAACACTGAATTCCAAAAGTCCTATGAGGACCTGTATCCATACAAAACGCACAATGACTTATTGGAGAGATACCATCAAAACGCGAGGCAGGAAAGTTACGAGATCTTCACTAACATGATCTCCGCTAAAATGGGACATGGAGAATCTCTAACCGTACACTTGCAAAAGATGCAAAGGTATGTCGATCGTCTTCGCAAGTTGAATGTCGACTTTGGGGAAGACTTGGCTATCGACATGGTCCTTCACTCCTTGCCTCCGTGTTACAACCAATTTAGGATGACCTAACACATGAAAAAGGAAGAGGTCATCCTAAGTAAGCTCCAAGGTCTCCTTAGGGTTGCAGAGAGCAACCTCAAGGACAAGTCTGTTGCACCCACTCCCAATCCACCCGCTGCTCCTGTTTTGGCTATTGGGCAGGGAAGGGGCAAGAAGAGGAAGGCTCCGTCTAAGAGCCACCACAAGGGAAAGTCCCGAGATGGTTCCTCTTCTAGTGGGACCAAAGTTGATCCTGCGAAGCCTAACCCTAACCCAAAGGAGGCAGAGTGCCACCATTGCCACAAAATAGGGCATTGAAAGAGAAGCTGCCCAGAATACCTGCAAGCCATCAGGGAAGGAAAGATCAAGCCGTCTTTCGCAGGTATTTACACAATTAAATCTAATGATTCATCTCATGCTATTTCTTGGGTCCTCAATACCGGGTGTGGTTACCAAATTTGCTCTGAATTACAGGGACTAAGAAGAAATAGGGATGTGGAGCGTGGAAGAATAAATCTAATCATGGGGAACAGAAGATCGTCGCATGTGACCAAGATTGGAGTGTATTCTCTAATGCTTAGTAATGGATTATGTTTAGATTTGAATAATTGTTGCTACTCTCCAGAAATGGAAAGAAACATCATTTCGTTTCATGGTTTGTTGAGACGGGGATTTAGATTTTCTTTTAATAATGAGAATGGTTCAATTTATGCTTATCTAAATGGTGTCTTATATTTTGAAGCAATGCCATGTAATGGAATTTATGAAACTGTTATGATTGTAGATAACCTAGGAAATGATGTTTTATGCATGGATTCTTCCAATAGTATGGATAAAGCATCCTTGTGGCATTGTCGTCTTGGACATGTCAACAAGAAGCGCATAGCCCAACTCCAAAAGGATGGAGTGTTGGAGTCATTCGACCTTAGGGAAGATGACACATGCGAGTCTTGTTTACTTGGAAAGATGACCAAGTCACCCTTCACTAGCACATGTGAAAGGGGTGAGGGTTTATTGGATCTCATACATACCGATGTATGTGGACCCTTTAGATCAACCACAAAGGATGGGAACCGCTTCTAGGTGACTTTTACCGATGACTATAGTAGATATGGGTATATCTACTTAATCAAGCAAAAGTCAGAAACGTTTGAAAAGTTCAAAGAGTTCAAGAATGAAGTGGAGAATCAATTGGGTGGGAAAATCAAGATGCTTCGATCCGATCGAGGAGGAGAGTACCTAAGTCTTGAATTCCATGACTATCTCAAAGAGTGTGGAATAGTTTGACAATTGACGCCACCTAGGACACCGCAGTTGAATGGTGTGGCAGAAAGGCGTAATCGAACCTTGCTAGACATGGTCCGCTCTATGATGAGTCGTGCTTCACTACCTATCTCATTCTGGGGGTATGCCTTAGAGACTGCCACCCATATCCTTAACTGAGTCCCTACTAAGAAGGTTGCCAAAACACCTCACGAGATGTGGACAGGGAAAGTTCCCTCGTTAGCACACATCAAGGTTTGGGGTTGCGAGGATTTCGTAAGACGAGATACTCACGACATGCTCGAACCTCGTAGTGAGCGATGTATTTTCATCGGCTACCCGTAGAAATCCTTTGGATATCTCTTCTATAGACCGAAGGACAATGTTGTCTTCGTTGCGAGGAGATGAGTTTTCCGAGAGCGAGAACTCATAAGCCAAGGAGACAGTGGGAGGCAACTCAAGCTTGAAGAGATTCAAGAATCGATTGATGAAGGAACCTCTACCGCTGGCACTCAACCTGAGGAGGAAACTCCGGTTGAACCGATTGACGAGCCTTACCTCTTAGACGTTCCGAAAGAGTTAGAGTTCAAACCCAGTTTTATGGTTTTCATATTACTACCGAAGGGGACACGTATATTAGTGATGGTACACTAATAAATCTAGATGAACCTAATAGCTATAAGGAAGCCATGGCAGGCCCGGAGTCTGTGAAATGGAAAGAGGCAATGGACGGTGAGATCCAATCCATGTCTGACAACCAAGTTTGGAATTTGGTTGATATTGTGCACGGACGTAAGACCGTTGGGTGCAAATGGATCTTCAAGAAGAAGACCGACGTGGATGGAAATGTACACAAATATAAGGCGCGATTGGTTGCGAAGGGCTTTACTCAAACTCCCGGAGTTGACTATGATGAGACCTTCTCACAAGTTGCGAAGATAAAGTCTATTAGAGTGATGCTAGCTATTGCCGCATTTCATGATTATGAAATTTGGCAAATGGATGTCAAGACCGCTTTCCTTAATGGGAAGTTGGCTGAGGATGTTTACATGGCTCAGCCAGAGGGTTTTGTTGATCCAAAGCATCCAAATAGAGTGTGTAAGCTTGAGAAGTCCATTTATGGACTTAAGCAAGCGTCTCGCAGATGGAATCTTTGTTTCGATGAGAAAGTCAAAGAGTTTGGATTTGTACGAAGCGAAGATGAATCGTGTGTATATGTCAAAACCAGTGGGAGTATAGTAAGCTTCCTCGTTCTGTATGTCGATGACATACTGCTCATACGAAACGACATCCCGACACTACAGGTGGTTAAGTCCTGGCTCGGGAAGTGCTTCGCTATAAAGGACCTCGGAGAGGCTTCCTATATTTTGGGAATAAGGATAGTGAGAGAAAAAAGTAAGAGACTGATAGGACTTAGTCATAACACTTACTTAGATAAAGTACTAAAACGTTTTAGTATGGAGAATCCAAAGAAGGGAGAATTACCGATACAAAGTAATGCCAAGTTGAGTAAGACTCAAAGTCCGAGTACCGAAGCCGAAATAGCATAAATGAGCCGAGTACCATACGCTTCCGCAGTTGGCTCAATCATGTATGCTATGACTTGTACTCGCCCTGATGTAGCCTTTGCTTTGAGCATGGTTAGTAGATATCAAGGGAACCCAGGCAGAACCCATTGGATTACGGTCAAGAATATCCTTAAATACCTTCGGAGGATCAAGGAATGGTTTTTAGTCCTCGGGGGGAGTGATGACTTGAAGGTGCAAGGGTATAGTGACGCCAGCTTTCAGACCGACAGGGACAACTACCGTTCGCAGTCGGGCTGGGTCTTTACCCTGAATGGAGGAGCAGTGACTTGGAAAAGTTCCAAGCAGGAAACCGTAGTTGATTCAACGTGTGAATCAGAGTACATTGCAGCGAGCGAAGCGTCGAAGGAGGCAATATGGTTGAAGAACTTCATTGGTGATCTTGGAGTTGTGCCTGCCATAAAGGAGCCTATGGAAATTTTATGTGATAATGAAGGAACGGTTGCCTTGACCAAGGAACCAAGGGATCATGGTAGATCTCGTCATATCGACAGAAAGTATCACTTTATTAGACATCGTGTAGAAGAAGGACAACTCGTGGTTAAGAGGATATCATCAGAAGATAACCCAGCAGATCCGCTTACGAAGGGACTGAGTAGGGTTAAACATTTGCAGCGTGCTAGGAGTACTGGACTGAGAGATGATATTAGATTAGATTAGATAGTTTTAGAAACTTGTAATAGATAAATGTAATTAACATTTGATGATTAAATAAAGGAGTATTATTATAAGTAAAGCTACTGTCTTATGTTAATTGTTTAACTATTGTTTCACTTTGCATGTTTTGACTTCCAGAATAATTGAGTTTATTTAGAATAATCGAATTATTCAAACAACCCACAATCATTCATATGTTGGAAGTAGGTATGAATGAAGATTGTCATGAATTGGTGTGTAGATTGTCTAAATGGTATTAGACATAGCAAAAGTTTGTTGCAACAGTCATGAGTTCTTATGAACTAGTTTTGAGCATTGGAACAAACTCGCGCTTGCTGGAATCACCTTATGGAATGTGATAAAAAAGGGTGATCGCAAGACGATAATATCATATGGTCTTAAAACCTAGATATATGGTTTGTTATTTGTCAATTGGTTGTACATTGATAATGCGAAACCGCATCAGTAATTTTATGTTATAAGACGCATTGTTGTGTATAATTGATTAATGAATAAGTAAATGCATATAAGTCGAAGTTTATCTGTTACTTTTATCCTAAGAGGGTAAAAGCGATATCTCGGCCACTCGATGATTTGATTTGACTTATGTGTCGGGCCCGGTCAGAACTGAATTGATGTGTTCGATTAAGTTCTATGTCAAATAAATTTGAGATCGAGAAACCAACTGCTGGACAATTGGTTCCATAGAATTGTCCGCATGATATCTAAATAGAGGACTGTACGATCCCTTATCTAAAGGACAAGATTGATATGATCAGAGTTAGACAGCATCTTTGAGAGATACGATTGCTAATCGGATTATGCTTATATATATAGTTACTAGACTTATCCAAGTGGGAGACTGTTGGAATAGTGTCTAAGGCTGCAACTATATTAAGCAAGTATTTGACCCGGTTGTGCATGGTCCTTTTGGGTTGCCTTCACCATAGCAACTTGATAGGATGATTTATAATGAGAGAAGAAATATTATTAATATATTATGAGAATAATATAAGGAATAATAATATTGTTATTTGATTAATATAAGTCATAAATTAATTAGGAATTAATTTGGTGACTTAAAGAGATTAATTAAATAAAGGGGCATAAACTGTCAATTGTATGATAGTTGTACTTTGGGCTATAATCCCTCATGGATAAGGGGTGGACGGTTTTGGTGTTTGGAAGGACCTAGAAATCGTCCAAGGCTTGTCAATAAGGAGATTGGATTGCTTAGGGCCTAAGTTATCCAATTAGGGTTTTAAGGGTGAAACCCTAGGAGCCTCACTAGTATAAATAGACCCATGGGGTCAAGGAAATCGACACTCTTGCCTTTGAAGAAACCCTGGCCGACTTCTTGCCCTCTCCTCTCTCTCTCTAATCATCCACTTGCTAAGTTGGTGTTTGTAAGCCATTAGAGGAGTGACATTTGTGACTCTAAGCTCCAAGGACAAGAAGATTCAAGCAAGAAACTTAAGGTAATTCTCTAGATCTGTTTTTTCTTGTGTTATTATACTAGATCTATCATCAAAGTCTTGGATACATTGCATGTTCAATTAGAGAAACCTAGATCCAAGCATTAGGGTTTGTATGTGCACATAGGAATGTTCTTATGGCTCAAACCCTTCACTTTCCTCGTTGCATCAACACACATCCAAGACCTTGGTTTGATGCATTGCAATAAACCACAAAGTCCTCTGTTCCCTCTGGTAGGGACAAGATCAGAGCACTACACAGAGCTCATTTCTGCGTTTAGAATGCAACCTCTTGCTTATCCTCCCATGCGAAGGTCACTCCTTTTGAGTCAAGGTGGTGAATGTTTTTGCGATTTTGGAGAAGTTTTGGATGAACCTTCGATAGTAACCGACGAGTCCTAAAAATTGATGGATTTCTGTGGGTGTTCTTGGCGCTACCCAGCTTTCAATTGCCTTGATCTTTGAAGGGTCCACATGTATTCCTTCCTTGCAGACTACATGTCGGAGGAAATCCACTTCTCGAATCCAGAACTCACACTTTCGAGAATTTTGCATACAATTTCTCCGCCCTCAGTGTTTCCAGGACTCGACGTAATTGTTGGTTGTGTTCTTCCTCACTTCGGGAGTAGACTAGTATATCGTCGATGAAAACAATCACAAAGTTGTCTAAGTAATGTCGACACACCCTATTCATCAGGTTCATAAACACCGCAGGTGCATTTGTTAAGCCGAAGGGCATCACTACAAACTCGTAGTGACCATAGCGCGTTCTGAAGGCTGTCCTGGGAATATCCTCCTCTTGAATTCGTAGTTGATGGTATCCAAATCTAAGGTCAATCTTCGAGAAGAAACTTGCTCCTTGTAATTGGTCGAAGAGGTCATCGATTCGTGGCAAAGGGTATCGGTTTTTTATGGTGATTTTGTTTAATTTGCGGTAGTTAATGCACATATGGAACGATCCGTCCTTCTTCTTATCGAACAAAACCAATGCTCCCCAAGGCGAGAAGCTTGGTCTAATGAAGACTTTGCTCAGTAGTTCGTTTAGTTGACTGGACAGTTCCTGCATCTCGGTTGGGGCTAGACGGTATGACGATTTGGATAAAGGAGTAGCTCCAGGAATTAGGTCGATTCTGAATTCGACTTGTGTAGCAGGGGGCACTCCTGGAAGGTCTTCTGGGAATACGTCAGGGAAATTACAGACCTCCGGAATGTCCTTTATGTTTTTAGCTTCTTGATTCCTATCCACGACATTGGCTAGGAAGGCGTGGTACTCCTTGTGGAGGTACTTTTGGGCCTTGACACACGAAATGATCTGAAAGTTTGAACTGGGTTTGTCGCCATAGACGAAGAGAGTTTCACCACTTGGCAGATTAAGGCGAACTGCCTTTTTGTGACATAGGATTTCGGCATGGTAAGGGCATAACCAATCCATGCCAATAATGACATCAAAACTTTTTATGGTGACCGGCATAAGGTCGATTTGGAAAGAGTGATTGTTTAGGGTGAGGATACACCCAATGTAAATGTCGTTAGTGTTCTCTGTTTTTCCATTAGCCATTTCTACGGTGAATGTGTCTTTTAGTATTTGTGGTTTTTGTTTAAGCAAGCGTTTAAATTGATGGCTCACAAAGATTTTCTCCACGCCACTATCGAAAAGAATGCATGTGTATGTATTGTTGAGGAGAAACGTACCGGTGACCACAGTTGGGTCTGCAACTACTTGCTCATGACCTATCGCTAGAACTCTGCCCACTCCACCAGTGTTGGGGTTTCTTGCCTTTAGGCAGTTCCGCTTGAAGTGTCTTGCCTCTCCACAACCATAGCAGGTTTGACTTGCTCTTGCGTTGGCAGCTTCTGCATTTTGTTGGACTGGAGCTTTACAAAATCGAGCGGTGTGCCCCCTTTTTTGTTACAGTTGGTGCAATGCATTTCACGAAAAGCGCCATTATGGTGAAAGTTGCATTTGTTTCACTTTGGCAGGTTCCTGGCGTATTGCCTTATTGGAGTTGGGTTGGCAGCAGTTGTGGCGGCGTTTACAACAACCAATTGTTGTTTCTTGGCAGGGTCTTGTGTAGGTTGACCCTTCTTCTTGTTCCAGAACTTCCTTTTGTTGTTTCCTCCTTTAGCTTGTTCGGAGGTGGTTGTCACAGTGCCATGACTGGCTTTATGGTCGATGAGTTGCTGTGCCAGTTCTTGGGCACTATCAAAGGTAGTTAGCTTTGAGGCCAATACGCTTCCTTGAAGTTGGGAAGATAGTCCCCAAATGTATCTTTCGACCTTCTTGCTTTCCGACGGAACCATTCCTGGACACAGAATGGCCAGATCATTAAATATTGAGGTATAAGACAGGATGTCGGAGCCTGTCATTTTGAGACCCCAAAGTTCCTCTTCCAACTTTTTTATCTCGCCCCTTGGGCAGTACTCCTTCATCAACATGGTTTTTAGGTCTTCCCATGTTATCGAGTTAGCCACCGGAAGTGTCAATGTCTTGACGTGGCCATTCCACCAGGTGAGTGCCCTTTCAGAGAATGTGCATGCTGCAAACTTGAATTTGTTTGCTTCAGGGCATGCACATATTTCAAAGACTGATTCGGTCTTCTCGAACCATTGAAGCAATGCTATGACACCTCCGCTCCCATTGAAAGTTTTAGGTTTGGCATTAGTAAAGTCTTTGTAGGTACACTCTCTCGAGCGTCCCTGACTGTCCCCGTTGTTAGAATTTGTGGGACCATTACTCGCACCACCCGCATTATTGGTGTTGATTTGGGACATTGCGGCTGCTACTACAGCGGTTATGGCAGCCTGGAACATTACAGGGTCGAACTATGGAGGTGGTGGAGGTCGTGGTGGAGCTCCTGCGGCGCCGCCACGTCTAGGATTTCTACGAGGTGGCATTTTCTGCCATAACAAGAATGAAAAGACAATAAGTCTTTGATAGCACTCCAAAAGTCGAGAGTTAAAATAAACATTATTAGTTTTTTTATGTACATAATGATTTCGACTTGTAAAGTTATTGTATGAATCCATTCATACTAGAGGTCAATAGATAATAAAATATAGACTTTATGAATGTTGATAGATTTGATTTACATGAAATGTCTGAGATAGAATCCATACCGGGCCCACACATAAATCGTTTGATGTATAATATTTACATATAATTAAGATTAAATAAACTTTCAAATCTAATGGGTCTGCCCTGGGTCCACAACCAAACAAGGAACAGGATCCAAGGCGGAACCACCATTTCTAGGTCGACATGGTCTTAAAATTATATATTTTGACTTATAAATCAAACAATCATAAATCGGACACCAATAAATTTAGTCTGAAAACAATCCTTATCATGAACTTGATGTGATAAAGCAAATAGCGTGTCAATTTCATTGATATAACTTAGTATACAATATTGGGAAAATTTGACCCTGTAAGGGTCTATGTTACATCAATGTACGGAAAAATTTGACCGCCTGACAGATCCCAGAAGTGTAAACACTTAAATCGCAGGATCGGACATTACATACTAGAAAATAATAGTAATATTTATCCGCAAAACTAGATTAAGCTGAAGCGAGCAGTGTAAGTACTACTTGCGGTGGTTGAAGCTCTGCTGATCACGAAATGAAGACACGAAGTTCCTCATTTCGGCTCTGGATTCAGCCGCCTGGCATTCTGCGTCTGTCAAACGTCCTTCTAGAGCAGCTCGGTGTTCTCGGAGTTCTTGTACTTCAGCTCGGGTCGCGGCCATCTCCCGTCGAAGAAGCTCAGTGCGGTCTCGAGTTCGATCGTGGTCATCATCCAACTGGCGAATACGAACGAAGTTGACTTGACTGGTGGCACCAACTTCCATGAGATGTCGTGTGTTAACTCTTGTTTGCTCTTCGTGGCATGTAACACGATGAACTATGACAGGGAGGGCTCGGTCGGCTGACCCCCCCTCTGCTGAGATCGTAGAAACCCCGTTGCATGCCATAGGGAGGTCGTTGACCTTGCTCTCGGCTCCATCAATGTATAGTTTCGGCCCATTGGGGCGTCGGGCCCTGGTAGTGTTGTGGAGGATTAGGGGCAGGGTGTGGATTGTAAACTTCGGGTTCTGAATCGGTTCCATCTGAGTCTTCTTCTTCTTCACCTTCTACTGATTCTTCCTCTTCCATGGGTTCTTCATCCTCCATGGGTTCCTCATCAGAATCTTCCTCCAGGTCTTCCACAATCCAACCAGCATTACCTTGATTGGGGAAGTAGGGGTCACCCGACAAGTGAAATCCTGCCATC
The DNA here is from genome assembly GCF_051521515.1 of Lactuca serriola. Lineage (NCBI taxonomy): Eukaryota > Viridiplantae > Streptophyta > Magnoliopsida > Asterales > Asteraceae > Lactuca > Lactuca serriola. The sequence continues at coordinate 37,779,007 of NC_136411.1, forward strand.
GCGCCTATACGAGAATAGGGATAAGAAGGATATGGCGAGAAATTTTAGTATAAGAAATTAGTTGTTGAAATTTTATGATATGATTATTTGCGTTAAAATACTCCTATAGTATTTTTTACGTTTGATTCTCAATATTTTTGGTAAGTTGAAGACTTGTTGCTCATCATGATCCTTCTTTGGCATACACTGGTCATACCTTGACTAAGTATAGTTGATCAGGCTATATTCATCCAAGAAGTGACTACATACTCCGAATCTGGATCATGGTGTCCAACTTGTCTCAATACTTTTATGTTATTACTATTTTGATATTGAACTAGTGAGTGTGATGGTACGAATACTTTTATAAAAATACGAGTTTCTACTTTTAAAAGTATTTTTGAAAGGCTACGTCAGAGAATTTTGTTTCGTTGTATTTATAGTTTGTATATCTTATGTGGTTCGATATACTTAGTTCACTATAAACAAAGCTCTGATACCAATCTGTCACACCCCCAAACCGGAACGACGGAAACGTTCGGGGGCGGAGGACGTCATGTTCAGTATCACAACCATAGTGAAGAAAGTAACACAACCATCATAAATATAATTTAAAAGGTTACATCGTTGCAAAATACATGTTTCCAAATAAATTACATATGATGTCAAAATAGTTCAAAAGAAATCTACGCCTTAGCGTCTTGCCTTCAAAAAGTCTTGTGATTACCTGAGAATACAAGTTGTTTTTAAAAGAGTATATATCAACATTAAAGCTGCTGAGTTCATAAGCAATTTATGAATGAAAAATGCATGTTGTTCCTTAAAGTTTGTTATAAGTTTGTTTCTAAAAATCCAATATTTTCTAAAAGGCTTAGTATAGTCTTAACTGAACCAAGACTTAGTATATATAAGTAAATCATCATACTTATATGTGGTTTTATATTTAAATAAAACCCCTTTTAGTGAAATCATTAAATTCACGTGAACGGTGTGTTTGTTAATTTTTCCCATGTGAGTTGTTATAACCATACTATGACTTGAGGACCTCGTACTCGACATTCTTCACGCGTCGGAATGTTATGACACTTGTCACCCCAGACCTGTTGGTCTAGCTGTTGCAAGCAGCTCAGGTGCGGGTTGTCAAACCCAATATAGATCTATATACAACTATCACGCTCTCTCTACAAGAGATTCTGCCTATAACTACAGGACTTTTATGTAGTACTAAAGAGTACCCCTAAGATGAATCTCTCCCAAATTTATTCCTTAACATGTTCACGTAGTTTGTAATAAAATACTCGCTTTATAAATCGATAGTATTACCGTTTGAGGTGTCCAAACTATACCTATTATAGTTTTATCAAAATGTTTTATGTTGTAAATGGAACCTTGCTATGCATTAATTTGTATTTCAATAAAATGGAATTGAAAATGCTAAGTATAAAATCTTACACACCTTGCTAAACATGTTACAAGGTGTGAATAACTCTTAAACTTGTTTTAACATTTTAACTCTTACCTGTCACTGTTTTAGATTATTTATAGAAAAATAATCGTAAATCGAAAACTAAATCTGTAAACTCGAAGAGTTTGGAAAAAGAGTCTACTATGTTCACCAATTTTCTTATAATTTTTGGTCGTCTCAACCCAGTGTGAAAATGTTCATTTTCACAACCTGGTCCGATTTCGTTGCTGCAATGATAGACAATTTTGTAAAAATCATCAAAAATTGTAGGAAAATCGTATGGAGACGTGCAAGTAGTCATTTTAAATGTATAAACCTAACACATTTTCATATTGAACATTTTTGAAAAAATATTAAGTTTAATTTGGGTAAAACAGTTCGTGAACAGGTCACAACTTTTCTGTTGTAAGCTGTCAAGTTAAGTTTCAAATATGTTTTAGTGTTTTAACTTGTATTCCCCCCTGAAAACTAAAGGAAACTATAAAATTTAGGGATATGAACTCACCTTTAGTGATTCTTAGAAGAGTGGAATGTCAAAGACGAGGAGTATCAAGAACACTTGATGAACACGTAAAAGCTTGGATGATCCTAAGAACGATTCTTTGGCGTTAGAATGTGTGTAGATGATTCAAGGATGTTATGAAAACATGATATAACACTTGATTTTAGAGGAAATACTTACCAAAAAGTGAATTAATAGCCCAAGAACACTTCCAAAAGTGGTTGGAAGTTGAGAGAAAATAAGCTTCTTTGTGTGGTAAGAAAGGTGTAAAAGTGTGGGAATGATCAAGTGAATCAAGAAATCCTCCAGGGATTTCTTTATATAGAGGAGTTGTTGGAGCAAGTTGTGAGCTTGAAGTGATGTGTGCATGGGTTTATGTGATGTGGATAAGGTGGCAAGTGAGAGGGTGACATATGGAAGGCAAGTGGGCACACTTAACCCACTTGTGGGGTAAATATCCTCTTAATATAAAATAATGATTTTAAATTAATAAATCCTTGAGAAATAAATAAAATATGAGTTCTGGGATTTTAAAATGGTAAAAATATGAATTTGGTGAAAAAATCCCGTCAAAAACGGGTTTAGGAGGCGAAAGTAGTCGAAAACCGGGAGAAAGAAGCGAACCTACGAAGTTCGGTTCTTAGGAGATGAGAACCGAGAGAAAGGGGAGGAGGGACCGAAGGTAGGTGAAAGAACCGAAGGTGGAGGCTCGGGCTCGAAGGTTAGGTTCGGTTCGCAGGGTTCGGTCCAAGGGGGGCTTCGCTTCTGACGAGTTCGCTTCTGACAGCTTCGGCCCTTATGAGAGGTTCCCTCTAAGAGAGTTCGGTTCCTAAGAGGGTTTTAGCCCTAAATGGCTATTTTTCAATATAACTTCTTGTTTTGAGTGGTTTTTGGCCAAGTTAAGGGTCGGGATGACCCGGATGACTATAAAAAGTTGAGAGATATTTTGACGGAGATTTGGGAGAGATTGGGAGAGATTTGAGAGAGATTCACTTTTAGCCATTTTCATTGAATAATCTTGCAATGCAAGGTCCGTGGACCCCGTTATACTTCGTTTATGATTATTTTAAGTCCCCAAAAGGGTTCATAGACGTTTTTTGATGCGTTTAACTCCCTTCTTAGGGTTTCTCATTGATAAACACATAGATTTACCAAGACACTCGAATTCTTGACACACAATTGTGCGTTTTCATAAAATAACTTTTAATCATATAAGTATTATACAAGATTGACCGGTTTGACTTGTTGACTTGACTTTGACTTGTTGATTTTGACTTGACTTTTTGACTTTGACTTTGACTTGAATTTGACGGTTGTCACAACAACGTGTTTGCCATTTTGACCCGTTTGACTTTTATTAAAACATTATCGAACATTTACTTTTGGATTGAGGTTTAATCTCTATTTGGTAATGGTTACTAGGATATGTGTAATGGTGAATTTATGTGGTTCTGGCTAGTTGATTCACTTGTGAAGACTTGGTTGTGAGATTTGGATTGCTAGCTTTAAGTTAGTTTTCTTACTACACTATGTTACATTTTATGTCATTGTGGTAGTATGTATGTGTACTGCTATTGTAAGAATGTATGGTTAAGAATCGTTTGACAGATTAGACTATATTAGCCTTTTGTTATGATAGTTGAAAGGTCTTATGATGAGGTCACATGTCTTCGTATGGGATGATGGTGGAACGATATTGGTCTATGAGCCTATAGGTCTGGTAGGATGATGGCATAAACCTACAGGTTCTATAGGATGACGACAAGAGCCTACATGCCTAATGGGATGACGACATAACGGTTTTGGATTGCAAGCCTACAAGCCCGGAACGATGGGGAATTACATTGAGATCGTAAGCTTGCAATTGGTATGCAAAGTATGTGCGATTGTATATGTGATGTATTGTGAAATGGAATATGTCATGTATTGTCGTATTAGGGAACTCACTAAGCTTTGTGCTTACTCGTTGTATATAAAATGTTTTTCAGGTTGTTCTCGTGAGTAAGGAAATTGTAACAGCCCGAAATTTCAGGTATTGCTTTAAAACTATTTTTGGGGGCATTTTAGGAAGGGACTCGGCGAGTTGGAGCCAGACTCGCCGAGTAGGACCGCAGACTTGGTCGCGGGTTCGCGACAGGACTCGACGAGTCCAGATATGGACTCGGCGAGTCGACGCTGTTCAGCAGAAACCCTAGCCGTTTGGTTTTGGATCGTATATAACGCCTCTTAGGCCGTCATTGTCCGTCTTTTGGTCGATTGAGAAGAACCCTAATCGTTGTGGACGTCTAGAGCAGGAGAGAAAGCTATTGGAACTTGGAGGAACTTGTTAGGCAAGAAGAAGAAGAGTTTGGCCAAAGGAATATCAAGGAGGATCGAGTCCTGAGGTTTGGGGACACAGAGAGTGCGTTTTCAGGTAATACTCGGACCATTTCTGTTATTTTGATGTGTATACGAATCTAGGGTTTATGAAACCCATTTAGTGATTAGATGGGTTATTATGTTATTACCCAGACGTTTTATACCCCAGTAATAAGATGTTTAGAAGTCCAGAAAGTCCCATGATTGTATATCTCGGGACCATACGTATTTCAGGAGCAGTTGCTCGTCTGCATGGCATGGACTCGCCGAGTCCAATGATCAGACTCGGCGAGTAGCTTGAAGATTTACTGGGACTCGCCGAGTTGTTCTTCAGACTCGGCGAGTAGCTTGGAGATTGGCTGGAACTCGTCGAGCTGTTCTTCAGACTCGACGAGTGGAGTCGGGGTGGCCCCGCGATTCTTCCACGAGGATCTCGTCGAGTCAAGAAGGATACTCGACGAGTAGATAAGGAATCCCAGAGAGTTGGAGGACGTCTAGACTCGCCGAGTCGCCATGGCACTCGCCGAGTCCGGTCGAGTTGACCGTTGACCGTTGACCGTGGACCAGAGTTGACCTAAGTCTGACTTCTTAGGGATAGTCACACTTAGAGGATATAAGTGCTAATGAGATATGTGATGTTATAGGGAGGTTGTAGCTCGTTGGATTGTTCACGAGTGATTTCAGGATTTGCTAGCTTTCAGCATTTACGAGGTGAGTCTTCTCACTATACTGTACCCGGAAGGGTTTGACTGTATGACCGGAAGGTCAGCTATGATATGTGATATGTGTGCTATATGTGGTAAGCTGCTTGTTATATGTGCTATGCATGTTATGGGCCGGAAGGCGGTTATATTATGGGCCGGAAGGCAATATGTTATGGGCCGGAAGGCAATATATTGTGTGATGGACCGGAAGGTCGGCGTGGGTAGGACCGGAAGGTTTACCCAGCAGGGACGGAAGTCCCCTGAGACACATGGACCGGAAGGTCAGGGCCTGGAAAGGCGTATGTGCGTAAGTTGTATATTGGGGAACTCACTAAGCATTTATGCTTACAGTTGTTGTGCATGTATTTCAGGTACTAGCGAGGACCGTGGGAAGGCGCCGGCGTGATCGATACACACTGAAGAATGCTTTGATGATCTTGGGATTTTGATTATTTGTATTTGACAGAATACTTAAACTATTTATGCCTTGTTTTGAATGGAAATAAATATATTTTTAAAATGAAAAATTTGTTTGAAAATTTGCGTTGTTACAGAAATGGTGCAGCATAACTGTACTTGCATCTTTCTTGTGATTATGTTTTTGAGACTTCCACTTGACTCTATGATATGTTTTATGACATTTGAATCTAATGGATATTTATGTTTCTTTTAGAAGATGGTTTTTAGTTTTTTAAATTATATTATAAAAAAATTGGATGAAAATTTTGGGACTTTAAAATATCATTGTTCGCTTTACACCAAGTGTTTCTAGCTAGTACACGTTGTTTAGTATTTTTACATCACGATAGAATTACTCTAATTCGATTTTCACGATGCATTCGTATATAATACATACCACATAATTGCTCTTACTGAAGTTTATTGTGCTTATACAATTTACCGTTTCTCCCACCTTTTATTCACATACCAATTGTCCATGAATGTTCAGAATTTTCGTGCATTCCAACTTATTTAGAATTGCAGCTCACATACTTCAACCTTCTCCCAACATAATCAGAGTTCGACCTCGTTACTGATATCCTATGAGAGTATGTTATGTTTCTTCCTTCTCTTTATTTTTATTTGTTGCATACAACAAGAGCATTGTATGATCTAAATGTCGAGTGTGGGGTTGAATGTTGAAAATTACATGCAAGTGATATTTGTACCTAAAATTAAAAATTTTATGCTATTATTATTTTAATCAAGTTGTGTTTATTATTAATATATGAAATAATCTAAAACGAATCCTATGGTTTTGTTTCCTGGTTATATATTCAAAGAAATGCAAAATAAGTATTATTCAAAATGAGTGGTATACATTTATAAAGATTTTTAATTTTTAAGGCTTCAAAAGTTAATAAGTTTAGAACACATTTATGCCTATAATTCTAAGTATAGTTGGTGCATCTCAATTTGATTATTTCGTGTAGTATTGATAAACAATGATTTTTTTTGGGTAGTAGTGATGAATTGAGTTTTGATTTTGACTTTTTGGATGTTGTGGAGATATGGAACTTGGTTGTCTTAATATATGCAACATATAAGGACATGATTTTAGATTGTATTATTTTGCATTTGTTTTCTTGGATTAGTAGTAGAAATCCAAATTTTAGTTTCACATGGGTTTGAAAAACCCAGTTGATTCTATCTTCTCGTAATTTGTTTTCTTGTTAGTTTAATACAAATTCGTTTAAAAAAAGAATCGGCTTACAATAAAAACATTGAAATAACAATCTTCAACTTTACGAACCCTAACTAAAATTTTACTGCGCACATAACCATATTTAACAAAAAATTTGCAACGATTTGGGTTCCAAAACAACTCATTTAAATTTGAGTTCCAAAACAAATATTTAAATGTTATGACACAAATTACTATAAGAAAAGTGTTTTTAGAGAAAATTGTTTTTGGTTAATAACTTTTTCTAAATTCAATCTCATCCAATGATTTCATATTTTCTAATAATAGTAAAATCGAGAAACATATTTAAAAATGCCTATTGCTCATAACAACAATCTAATAAAACAACTGTTATATTACAACTATAAAATACTTAATTGTTAGGACTTTTTAAAATAATTTTTTACACTATTAGACTATAAAAAAAAACAAGTTAAACGTCTAACTAAGAGGATCTTTAATGGGAGAATATATATATATATATATATATATATATATATATATATATATATATATATATATATATATATATATAATCAAGATCAAATAAGAAGGAAATTTTTGGTAAGAAGGTAAGAAGTTTTTTTTTCTACATATTTTTTTCGCGAACAAACAAAATGAATCATTAGATAATTTATTTGTAAGGTGATTCACAAGAAAAAATTCTCAAAAAAACATTTCGATGATTCATTTATACAATGATTTTGTTGTTATTCACTAAAATTGTCACAAAAGTGAATTTTTTTTTAATTTACATAAAAATGAATCATAAAGATATTTTTTTGGGAATTTTTTCTTGTGAATCATCTTACAAATGAATCATCTAGTGATTCATTTCTTTTGTTCAACAAAAAAATATGTAGAAAAAAAACTTTTTACCTTCCTACCAAAAAAAATTTCTTACCGGATATATATATATATATATATATATATATATATATATATATATATATATATATATATATATATATATATATATATATATATATATATATATATATATATATGACTTTTTTTGAGCATTTTTGTCTGCCACTATAGGCTTAATAATCCGCTTGCAAACAAAACTCATAAGAAAAGGACAAAACTCTTTGATTGTATAATAGAATGTTTGATTTTAACTAAACCATTCAAAAACTATTACAGCATTTATAACGATTATAAGTATTATGTTATGATTTAAAATAAATTAATATATCATTCTTTTATTATTTCGCTTCTAAATAAATTACTTCATGTTAAGTTTATTTATAAAACATTTTTCTATAAATTTAGTTATTTACGCTCATTTGTCTAAACTGTTTTTTAAAACCTTCTTATTTAATTAGTCTATTTTTAACATAAATAATATTTTAATACGAACGTATAAATACATATATTGGTTCATTATTTATATACATAAAACATAAAAATTAGTATGTTATAGCTACAAAAATAAAATAAAAACATTGAAAATATTATATTATCCTCATAAAGTTTATATTTTACAAATCAGATGTCATGTAATATTTAATAGTGATAATTAATTAGTAAAAAAATTATTTATAACTAAATTATCATTAAAGATGTAAAGTAAAATATAGTTAAAATAGAAGTGGTTATATTAGGGATGAGCATTAGGACCGTTAGAACCAGAACTGGAAACGAATCGGAACCGAACTGGAACCGAAATCGAAATTGGTAATAAAGTCCGGTTACCGGTTCTCCATTTTTATGAAAACCGGTCCCGGTTCTAAAAACCGGAACCGGTTTGATAATTTTCTTGTTTATTAAATGTGCATAACTCACTCATATAAAGTCTGAATTATTTGATTTTTTCCGACTTGTAATTTGGAGTTTCTAATTTATTTTTAACTGTACAAACATATGTTTTGGTTAGATATTGAATCAGACATATTGCCCAAAAGAAACAATTACGATACTGCGTTTTTTCTATTTCAACATTTTTTTTGTTTTTTTGAATTTGTGCCTTTTTTTTTAAACGTGCATAACTCATTAATATGACGTCGGAATTACTTAATTGTTTTCCAACATGTAATTTGGTATTTGTATTTCATTTTAGACTATAAAAACACATATTTTGGTTAGACGTTGAGTCAGTTATAGACCTTGGAAGAAAACATATCAATGTTGCGTATTTTCTATTTCAACATTTTTTTTGAATCCGTCTCGCTTTTAAAATGCACATAACTCACTCATATGAAGTCGAAATTACTTGATTCTTTTTTCATCATGTAATTTAGTGTTTTATACTTCAATTTAGACTATAAAACATCATAATTTGATTAAATATTGAATCATTTACAATTTGTGGAATATAATATATCATCTATAGTATTTCAAGCAGTTCTAGTTTGAAAAAAAAAAAAAAAAAAAAACGAAAAATGGGGATCGGAACATGACCCGACGCTAGAACCGGCGGTCCTGTTCCCAGTTCTTATAATATAGGAAAACCTGTTCCGGTTCTAAAGCTCATACTTAGCTTATATATATAAGGTATGAAAGTATATGGATCATTCAATATATATATATATATATATATATATATATATATATATATATATATATATATATATATATATATATATATATATATAATGATTCATTTTGTTTGTTTGCGAAAAAAATATGTAGAAAAAAAAAACTTCTTACCTTCTTACCAAAAATTTCATTCTTATTTGATCTAGATTCTCTCTCTCTCTCTCTCTCTCTATATATATATATATATATATATATATATATATATATATATATATATATATATATATATATATATATACTAGGTGTACACCCGCGCAAAGCGGCGGCAAAAATTATTACTGTTTCGATGAATGGTTTTATTCAGAAAATGTTATTTGACTGTTTCAATGACTATAATTTTTTTGTCTAATATATTAGAAAATTTTCATGTTCAACCTTTGGACAAACATCATGCACACGTTAAAATAAATTAATTAATGTTTTCCTCCCTTAAATTTTTTCGTTGATTATTATTTACCATAATTAGTTTTTGTTTATTAAAGATGAGTGGTTTGTGCATAACATAGTTAGTTATCAAGCATGTACCTCTTAATTTTCAAGAAAAGTTAGATATGTTTTATAATATAGTTAATATATATATATATATATATATATATATATATATATATATATATATATATATATATAGTAGGTTAAAACCCGTGGAACCCACAGGTGATAATTTTAAATAGAATTAAAAAATTGATTATATAATAAATTAATATATCATTAATTTAGAAAAACTTATGAATTGCAATATTACATTTTTTTAATAACTTTGTAATTTGTAAGTATTTAATTATACATGTAAATCCATATATTTTATAAAAGTCATGAGTTTGTATAATGAAATATAGTATCACTCAAAAGACAAGCGTGTGAGTTGTAAAAAAGATTTATTCTTATTAAACCCTTACTTTTTGTGCATGATTATTTTTGAACATATATGTGTTGTAAAATCAACCACATGAGAGCGCGTGGGAAGAAAAAAGTTTGTTGGCTAAAATGTCATTTTTCTCATTGTAACTTACCAGCCTAATAAATCTTTCAACCCCACTATATCCATCTTTTTTCTTTCATTATAACATCCCTCTTCCATTTCTTTCTTTTTAATATTGATTTTTGAAAAAAAAAAGTATTTCCTTTATAAAACAACACCATTCTTTTGTGGATTATTGGTAAATTAAAGATCAACATCTTTTGCACGCAATTTATCAGTAATCAGTATATTAAATGACTTTTGATAATTCTAAATCGTAAATTCTATTATAATCGTTAATGAAAGATATTGGAAGTCTCCATACGAATTATAAATGTAGTTTCACTGGAATGTTACTAATAAAGACCAATTACCAAATTACTAATATAATTTCATTGGAATATTATAAATAAAGACCGATTAATAGTTTAGGGGATCATTTTATAATTTTATATTCTAAAAAAATATAAACGACATTTGTAATTTTATATTTTAAAAATGATAAACAGAAGAAAAGGAAAAGAAAGATGGAGAATGTTTGTTTATTTGTTGTTAATGTCTTTATAATTTTGATTTTGTCAATGATAAAAATAGTTAGATTTGAAGAACTGGTTAAGGAGTTATTGAATCCAGCCCTTTAGTTATTACATAAATTTAGTTTTCCCTATTTTTGATTAACTGTAAATGTTATTAATGAAAAATGAATCGACCGATTAAAAAAAATCACAAGGTCCATTTTACCCCTGCCAACAATATTCTGGTAGCTAACAATCCGTAATGAAACTTAGTTATTTAGGTAGCTTAGAATGTAAAGTATGTTACTGTTAAAACAACTAATTATGAACTAAAATGCTAATAAAGGAATGTAAACATACAAACACAACACAGAGACATACACACATAACAAACATAGAGAACATAAGTAGTTTCACAAAAGTACAAATCATAGTCAATCTCATATTATAGTATTGAACTTTTCCAAACAAATAACATATTATAGCATCATATTGTACTACACTTTAAAAAAAAAGACATATTATAACATCATAACGTACTATAGTAGCAGATAAAACTTATTCATTTATCGCCATTTTACATTTCAACATGCTTTTTGATTTATCAATAATAATAGATAATAACATGATATTCATAACAAATAGTAATAAAGAAAATATTAGCATACTTTTTTTTTCTAGAAATGAGTTAATTAACAGCATATCAAAATGACTACGAATAACAATCTTTAGTGTTCCTTTAATTCATTTCTTCTAACAATAAAAATTATAATCTTATCATTTGTCAAACAAAGAAAATACTTAATTTTTTTGGATATGTAGTTTCACAGGATTTGTTGGTCACTGTATAAAAAATAACAATGTACTTTCAAGTATATATATTTATTATACCATCTATTTTAAAGTACACTGCCCTAAATATAAAAAGTTTTCAATAGAAACATAATTAGTAAACATAAAAGAAAAGTAAGATTGTAAAAAGATGACCATTCTGCCCCTAAACAGAAAATAACCATTCCACCCCTACAAATAAAATGAATCTTCTGCCCTTGTATTGTTAACATATAATTATTTTTTAAAGAGTATTTTGACTCGGGAACAAAAATTAAGAAAAGTTTGACAATTTAGTTTAACAATCATAAATTCAAAGTACAAAGCTAAAATTGGTAAAAGTGAAAAACAAAAACTTATTAAAAATGATTTAAAAGCTTTAATGTTACCATTTGTCAAACAATGAAAATACATAAACTTTTTGAACTATTTCCATTTATTTTCAGGAATGGTCATTCAAAGTACAATGGTTTAACAAGAAAAAGGTTAAGAAATCAGTTTTTTTTTTTTTAAAGTACAATGCTATTTCAACATATGATACAAAGTTTGTTGTCCATTTTATATTTTTATGGAAAATGGTTTGAAATACAACACGATAGAAACACACATACACGAACATACATTAAGAATGTTTTTGTTTTGGAATGAGAAGTGGAGACCCAATTTAAAAGGATCCGAATTAAATGACAGGTAAATATGAGTAAGTTTTGCAATAATTAGAATTATTTTTCCTGATTTTGTAGGAATATTATGACTGTTTCTATTGTTTAATTGCACCGAATCAGGAATGAACAATCGAATTTTTAAGTAGCACAAGGGCATAACCGGAATTTCAGTTTCATATCTTGGGCGAGATAAGAAGCTGGTTGGGGATTAGGAGATGACACATGGCATCCGCACATATAATATAACCACCTGCAAAACCAAAAGAAACAATATCTTTGTAAAAAAAAAGGACTATGTTCTAGTTATATAATTTGATGAGATTTAGAATCGAGTTTGAATGTAATTCGAGTATGAATTGAGTAAATGATTTCAAAAGAAGAACAGAGAAGTAAATAGAATCTTTTATCAGCTCGTATTATGCTTTTAAGTTTACAATATACAATGACTAAGCTGTAAATCTCCGTTCTAGACTCTGATGAATACTATTACAGACCCCTATTTATAGGAGAACAAAAGCATAACAATACTAAGGACTAAGAGTTAAAACTTGAATTTATAATGCCTTAGTAAAATAACAATACATCCGAAGACCTATATATACGAAGACAACAGATACTGCGTAACAATCAAACTGACCCTTCGACTATTACAACATTCTAGCCCTTACAATCTCCCCCTTTGGAATCAGGTCGAAGTCTTCAAGACGTCAGTGATTGGACAACATACATCAGCACTCTTCGGATTTCCATATACCATGAGATAACTTTCTTTATCTCTTTCTTGTCTCCTTCATTGTTTTTCTTGCAGTGATTCATACGAACAATTAAATTCGTATATTGTGAATTTGAGTATCTCTCCACTTCACAAGTTTGAAATAAAAATCTTTTAGCTCTTCCAGCTTTATCTTTTCCTGCAAAAACAATCCCCAATGGCTTTAAACAAATTTCACCATCTTCGTACTTGTTCAACTCAGTCTGTTTCTTCGTTGGTGCCATTGGTGCAGTTATGTCAAAGCCTTTGACAGTAGCAAGTTCGACATCTGTTTGAGCCAAACACTCAAAGTAATTCTCCAAAAATATTTTGATGTGTTTGCACCCAAGACTAAAAACATCTGGCTCAGTGTCTTGAAGAAAAGAAAATGATTTGTCTTTGAGCATCAAGGCGATATTGATTAGATCATACGTATTCATCAAAGAAAAGTCTGCCACTGTAAATTCTTGTATCTTTCCACTTGCTCTTGCCACAGTATACTTGAGTTTTTCAAACTTCCCTTCGAATACAACATCCCTTTTTATGGATATCACCTTTTTAATCTTCTCTAAAAACCACACTTCTTCCTGAGCTTTAGCCAACACTACATGAAATCTTATTTTCATCTTCTTTCTCTCTTCGATTTCCAATGATTTCATTTCAACTTTGAATTGTGGCATAACAAACATCATTTCATTGAAAGGAAAATCAAGTTGACCAAAATCTATGTTTGTAACCACATAGCTCTTTTTAGGGACCTTCTCAAAAGAATACATGTGATCAAACATCACCCTGGATTCTATTGTTTCGTAGTTGAAAACTTTCGAAGGATCACCCTTGTCAACTTTCGAATTATCCAAAGCTCTTTGTCTCATTATACTTTGAACATGTCTCATTCTTTCAACCTCAGCTGCCACCTCAACTTTCTTCTCTTTATTTGACTTCTCAATCATAACTCCTTTTCCCTTGTCTTTAATGTTTGACGAAGCTATATTCTTTGAAGAAGAGACATCAATTTGTTTCTCAATTACAATACCTTTTGAAATAGTTTTTGAAATTGGAAGTGTTGTAATCACAGTTGAAATGACTAGATCAGCTGAAACAACAGTTGGCTTTACTACCACTTTCGAAGGATATACTTTTCCGACTACCTTCGTATCTTCGGTTGTCTTTATTTGTTCCCCAGCCTTTGTATGATCAATCTTTTCTCCCCCTTGCACCCCTGTGAAAGTAGGTGGGGCATCCGATACATTTGGTAAAAGGCTCGAAATGCGAAGTAGTGGAGCCAAATTCTTGTGTAAGATGGCTTCGAATTGAGAAAATTTTTGAGACAGAAATTCTTGAGAAATAATCGAAGAGACATTCTTCGAAGACAAGTCTTGTAATTCTTTCAATAACCTGACCAATTCTCCAAAAATTTGTTCTTCTTTGGCAGAAATAGTTGTCAGTTGTGGATTTATCTGCTCAAACATTTTGACACATTTGACAACAACATCACAAATGATGTCAATTTTCTTATTTGCTAAAGCATAATCTTGCTGAGCAGTCTGAACTTCCTTCTGCATGTCTTCGCGAAGTTCTCTGATCTGTAAGTTGACATCTTCTCATACTTTCTTGACTTCCTGTACGAAGAGCACATGACGCTCCTTCGTAACCATTTTAAGATCTTCCAACTCTCGTACAAAATCAGATCTCTGAGAATTAATACGATTCTCATTCGAAACATCATGTTGATCAACTTTTTCAAGAATACGACTCTCTGAATCCCGAATGATGCCAGATGCCTTCGAAATCACACGGCCCTCCATCATCTTGATTAAGGAATCAACTTCCAAACTTGTAACCCCACTACTACCCACATCAGCTTGTGATTGCAAGATTGAATTCAATTTTGAATTTAAGATCTTGAATTGCTTCATTGTCATCAACATGTGGTCTGGAAAATCTTCTTTGGCATGATCAAAATGAAGAGCTTCGAATGTACCTCCAAAGCCTTCAGTATCAGTTTCATCATTAGCATCCATAGTTTCATCAATTGGGGATGATTGGTTTGGTGGATCAGTTGATTGTGTTGAAAATATGGTAGTGAATGGTTGATCCATGATAGATTGAAAAGTAGGAGAATCAATAGTCGATGTAACCTGAGGTAATGAAACAATAGGACTTTGTTCAATAGGCTTCGAAAGACCAACAGACACACTGGTCTTTGCGTCTTCATGAATTCGAATCTCCGGTGTTTCAGGAACTTGTTCTACATCTTCTATTCTTTGATTTTTCTTTAGAAACTTTGCAAGATCTTCAGCCCTTCGCTTTTTGGATGATGGAGACACCGGAGCAGGAATTTCCCTAACAGTTACACCCTGATGTGTAACTTGTGTTTTCTTAACAAGCTGAGACGAAGACTTTCGCTTTATTTTTACTCGACGAAAAACTCCTGTCTTCGATGGAATAGTTTCTTTCGAAGGGGATGCTTCAATTACAGGTGTATCAGCAACTGTTGTTAAAATGAGAGAAACATCTTCACTTGTAGCAGATTTAGTTTGTGGAGATTTTTTCTTCTTCTCATCCTTCACCACTTTTTTCGAAGACCCAACATCTGTCTTCTTCGATTTCTTGGCTTTTCTCTTCTCTTCTTCATACAACATTCATGTCACAACTGTTGTGTCAATTGATTGCAAATATGACACCAAAACTTCATTTGTTGGATCCACCTTCCTGGGCATCGCATCCAGAATACGAGCTATGGATGTAAAAACCTTAGGATCATCAACAACTTCCTTCGGACTGCCATACATGTGAAACACTGTTTTTTCTTCAAAATCGGGAACTTCGATCTTCTCCTTGTTGTAAACATATTGGATAATCAAACTCCAATATCGAGCACATGAGATTCCCTGCTTGGCACTTGTCTTGGAAATACTTGTTAAAAACTCTGTCCACAGCTGTTCAGAGTAATCAACATTCAGATCATAATAAATCTCTGCCACCATTGCATAAACTTCCATTCGTCCTTTATCGAGACCTACAGTTCTTCCGGTAAGACATCGAAGAAAAATTCCGAACAAGAAATTCCATATCGTAGGTAATCCATACTTCTTAAAGTCACTGATACGCGTCAATGGAGGTTGATGTCCCATTTCGTTGAACATGAACACTACTTGAGAAGATGAAATTTCGTCATACGTACCAGTATTCAGAATCCCCAAAATTTTGCAAAATAACCGCTTAGATACCCTAATACGAGTATCATTCACCATTGTAAATTCCACGCAACCAGTCTCCTTGTTGTACGATGCAGTGGAAGCAGCCTTTGATAACCATGACATAGGAACAGCAAAGAAATCAAACATGGCTTTGGATAGAACTGAATTCTGTAAAGCAACCACCAACATTTTGAGTTCATCCGGATATTTGGATAAATCCGACTCCACTTGGTAATTTGAACCTTGGATCTTCAAGATTGGAACACTAACGACTTCTTCAGTTGTTGGTGATGATGTAACACTGTCTTGTTTTTGAGTCGCCATTGATAAGTATGATCAAGATGATTGAAGAAGATAAATGTTTGAGAGATGAATTGTACAGAGAATTTGTATGACTGAGAATGTGTGATCGCGTAAAGTGTTATAGACCTCTGAGTTCCCTTTTTATATGTAACCCTAGAATTTTGAATTTGAAGCGGGATTCATTAAATGCTTGCTGACATGGCGCCTTGAAAGACGGGTCGTACTCATCAAAAAGTAACAATCGTAACTGTCAGCACGCCTAAAACTCGTATCGTATACCATACGTCACCAAGAGACAAGACTGATTGATATTCCCCAAAATAAGTGTAACCGTCGGATTCCTTCGAATAGAGGTAAGGCTCTTTCGCTTTTGGGTTGAAAAAACGAAGTCATATGCCAGAGATTTGAAATCATCAGATTGAGTTGGTAATACTCAAACCTCAAGGATTTTGTTTGTGCTGTGTTCCAAAAAAAATTAGAAAAGAACCAAATAACAAAAATTTTGAAACCTGTGATGTCAAAATTTTTAATTTGACACAAAGCAATTGAGTCCCGGGCAAAGATTTCTTCGAAAATTATCAAGAGAGATAATTAACAGCTTGCTTGGTTTCCCGTGAATTACAATCGATAACTTGTAGAGAAGTTTCGAAGGGTTTCTTTTATAAGGCAAAAGGGTGGCTTCGAAAATTTCGTTACATATCAATCTTAACATAAGATGATAAATTGTAACCGAAATTATTTGTGTGACCAATGTAGTCAGTGACAAATTGGTTTCGAATGATATTCAAAGTAACTAGGATTTTCGAAATATACTCACACAGAAATCATATTCATAAAAAAAATTTGATGCTGGATCTTGTTGGGAACAAACATCATAGGTTTCGAATGTTTGATTAAGATCACTCAAAAGAAATGAATATGATTTTGAGTATAGAAGGTACTGAAACAAATGTTTCGTAAGTTCTGGAACATAGTTCCCCGTCAATTCCTTAAGGTTTATGATATTTGGGTTTCACCTCCATCATGGACTCATGATGTGAGATCATAAACACAGACTTGTGATTTGTCTAAGTTTTGATTGGTTTAATCAAAGACCTCAAGGACAAATCTCTTCAAAAATTTGGATTAAAAGAATTGTTTGGTATAAAAAGATTGGATAAGAATCGAAATGTACCTCTGTTATAATGAACAAAACAGAAAACTCTTAACTCATTTGAGAAGAGTAAGGTAGCTCTTGTTGACTTATGCGAATACAAGCCTTGTTGGGAAGAAATTTTCATGAGATAATTTCATCAAGGCTTTCATTTCCCACACATAGAGTCATATGAGGCTTCAGGCAACATGCAGCAGCATGCTTCTAGGGACATCCTAACTAGTACACGATTTATTGAAAGCATACCTTCCCATAGAAGACACAAAATATGAGCTCTTCGCATTTTAGTCCTGTACTAAATTCTCAGCACACAAAGGTTAAAGAACAAAGAAAAACAAAAATATTTTTGTGATTTTTGAATTTTTCAAAATGAAAAACATAACAAAATAAAATCTTTTTGGATTTTTAATTTTTCAAAATTAAGAACATAACAAAATAAAATCTTTTTGGATTTTTAATTTTTCAAATTTAAGAACATAACAAAATAAAATCTTTTTGGATTTTTAATTTTTCAAAATTAAGAACATAACAAAATAAAATCTTTTTGGATCAAAAGAAAATATTTTTGATTTTTCAGGTTTTTCGAAAGCAAAGAAAATAAAAAAAAAAAACAAGAATTCTAACCTTAGTTGAGATATGTATTATCTTCTAAACATACGAACACGAAGCATCCGAATCATTTACTTGGAACAGTAGTTTTTGAATATGAACTGCAACATTGAATAAATCATACGAATGCGAACCATTCGAAGCGTTGACCATGAACAGTAACCTCTGAACACTTAATCACCCTGTCCGTCAGTTCACCAAATCATTCAGACCCATCACTCTTCGTTTTTATCACATGTAAGTGAATTTCCATCAATCATACCCAATCCTTCTAAGATATGAAGAAATGATTTTTCATCCAATGCCTTTGTAAAAATATCTGCCAATTGTTCCGTTGTTTATACAAAATGAACTTCAATATTCCCTTCTTCCACATGATCTTTTATGAAATGATATCTGAGATCAATATGCTTAGTCTTCGAATGCTGCACAGGATTATGACAAATTCTTATTGCACTTTGTGAATCACAATATAAATGAATCTTTTTCATATTTATAGCATAATCACGTAATTGACTTTGAATCCAAATAATTTGTGATGTACACGCAGCTGCAGCAACATATTCAGCGTCGGTCGTGGATATCGAAACACATGTTTGCTTCTTCGATTGCCAACTGACCAATTTTCCATCTAGTAATTGACATCCACCAGTTGTGCTTTTTCGATCAAGACTGCATCCTCCAAGATCCGCATCTGAGTAAACTTGTACAAAGAACCCTGTTTTCGAAGGATACCACAAACATAACGAAGTAGTGCCTTTCAAATATCGAAAAATATTCTTCACTACTGTTAGATGTGGTTCACGTGGATTCGATTGATACCTTGCACAATTACAAACAGAAAACATAATATCAGGTCGACTTGCAGTTAAGTACAATAAAGACCCTATCATGCTTCGATACAGAGTAATATCAACAGCAGATTTATCTAACGAAGGAGTTAGCTTTATGCCCATTGTCATTGGTATTCGTAACCGTGTGCTATTCGTCATTCCAAACTTTTCTAACAAATTCTTCGTATATTTCTCCTGATTAATCAAGATGCCTTCTCTGTTTTGACGTATATTCAAACCCAAAAAATTATTGATTTTGCCCATCATACTCATTTCGAATTTGCTTTTCATCAAGTCTTCAAATTCTTTAGATAAAGTAGGGTCAGTAGAGCCAAAAATTATATCATCAACATAAATTTGAACAAGCATCAGATGAATCCCAACTTTCTTTCGAAATAAAGTAGGATCAACTGATCCTTGTTTAAATTTAGATTGTTTCAAAAATGATGTTAATGTTGCATACCATGCTCGTGGTGCTTATTTCAACCCATACACAGCTTTATCTAAAATATAAACATGATCAGGATGTTCGTTATTTATAAAACCTGGTGGTTGTTCAACATAAACCGTTTCTTCGAGTTCACTGTTTAAGAATACACATTTAACATCCATTTGATAAACGTCGAAGTCTTTATGAGCTGCATAAGCTAGAAAAATACGAACAGCCTCGAGTCTTGCGACAGGGGCAAATGTTTCTTCATAATCAATTCCTTCTTGTTGAGAATATCCTTTAACAACAAGTCTGGCCTTATTTCGAATAATATTTCCATCTTTGTCAGTTTTGTTTTTAAAAATCCATTTAAGTCCAACAATTGAAACATCAACAGGTTTAGGAATTAATCTCCAAACTTTGTTTCTTTCAAATTCAAACAATTCAGCTTGCATTGCAACAACCCAATCAGAGTGTTCCATTGCAACCTTAACTGTCTTTGGTTCTATTTTGGAAATGAAAACATTGAACATGCACAACTCTTGGTGAGTATTTAATACCTCATTTCTTGCATGAAGTTGAGCCCTTGTTAATACTCCCGCTTGTGGATCTCCAAGAATTTGTTCTTTTGGACAATTTCTTGTCCATTTATCTAATGGTGGATAATCAGGATCAAAATCCAAAGGAGCATCTTCAAACATAGCATCATTTTCTGATCCATTTATTAAACACGCATCCTCAGCATCATCAAAATGTTCTTCTTCAAGAATTCGATCCTTCTCAAGTATGGGCTCCCCCTCGATGATTGACTCCCCCTCAATTATTGGCTCCGCTTCGATGTTTGGCTCCGCTTCGATGATTGGCTCCCCCTCAACATTAACATTGGTTGACATTACTTCTGTTTCGTAAGAATGTTCCCCTTCAACAAAACTATTCGAATCCAAGTGCTCCCCCTCCATTGGACCACCATATATAGCATTTGTGTTTTGATTTGAACACGAAATTGAGTCATTATCAAGCTTCGAATTTTCTGATTGTTTATTATCTTTCGCATTTCTCTCTGCATGAATTGTTTGATCTGAAATACCAAAAATCGATTCATAATTAGCATCATCCATTTCAATTGGTTCATTTTCATTCAAAGAATTTTGCAAAATAGGATAATTTGCAAATTGATGATTAGTCTTTTTAATGTAATTATCATCAAATGTCAAATTGAATGTTTCTTCCACTTTGCGAGTTCGCTTATTTAACACTCTATAAGCAATAGAATTATGTGAATATCCCAAGAAAATTCCTTCATCAGCTTTTGTTTGAAACTTCGAAAGATTATCCTTAAGATTCATTATGAAACACCTGCATCCAAAAACATGAAAAAATTTGACATTAGGTTTTCGATTATTGATGATTTCATAAGGAGTAGCATTAAACCGTCTATGAATGAATGATCCATTCTGAGTAAAACAAGCAGTTGAAACAGCTTCGGCCCAAAGATATTGAGGTAAATTTGAATATGGCAACATTGTTCTTGCAGCTTCGCATAATGATCGATTTCTTCGTTCAACTATACCATTTTGTTGTGGCGTATATGGAGATGAAAAATTATGCGAAATACCTTTTTCCACCAAAAATGAATCTAAAACACGATTTTTGAATTCAGTTCTATGATCACTTTTAATTTTTCGAACTGGCTTCTTCAACGAAATTTCCATTTTCTTGATAAAATCAATCATCATTTGTGAAACTTCGGATTTTAACCTGAGAAAATAAACCCACGTAAATCTTGAAAAATCATCTACAATTACTAGAATGTACCTTTTCTTGTTAAGAGTAGCAATTGTTGAAGGACCACATAAATCAATATGCAAAAGTTCGAGGGGTTCAACAATCTTTGAATCTATTGTGATTGGATGACCTTGTTTGTGTTGTTTTCCTACTTCACAGGCTGCACACAAACTGTCGTTATCATATTTAAGAATGGGTAAACCTCTTACTAGATCTTGTACGACAAGTTTGTTGATGTTTCGAAAATTGAGATGTGATAACCTCCTGTGCCATAACCAGCTAACATCGGCAGCAGCCTTCGAAAGTAAACACACAGCAGGTTTGCCAACAATGGGAACTATATCCAATGTAAACATATCACCTTTTCGTTTTGACTTGAGTAAAACTTCATTTGTCTCAACATTCGAAATAACACTGCCTTCTTCATTAAAAAGAACTTGATTTACAGTGCCCACAACAAGTTGTGAAACACTTATCAAATTATGTTGTAAGCCTTCGACAAATGCAACTTGATTGACAGTGAATGTTCCATTCTTTATCTTTCCATAACCTTTGACTTTGCACTTGTGATTATTGCCAAACTTAACCACTCCACCATTCTCTAGACTTCGAAAATCTCTTAAGTTATCCTTCTTCCCAGTCATGTGACGTGAGCAACCACTATCAATATACCACTTGTTATCATATTGCTCGTCACAAAGTACCTGCAATTATTGAAAAAATTTAGGTACCCAAAACTTGTTGGGTCCATTCATATTAGATGTCTTTTCAATTGTAAAGTACAACCATTAACCCAATCACAAACTCTTGTTTCGAACCTGTCAACAAATTTAACATTTTCATTCAAAGGGTCAGATATATGAGTTTTTAATGTTTTCAAATTTTCACTGATATACCCCTTCGCATGTTGAGTTTGTGATATGTTGCTTTTCTCTTTTGAGACTAGTTTCCAGGCTTTAACTGTAATGTTGGACTCCTTGGATGATGAACTGCCATTTGTTGAAGGATTTGCATACTTGTCATACGCCTCATGTATCTGTTCTTTTGAAAACTTACTTGATTGATACATTTTTCCCTTTCCTTCCAACCAATGATCAATATTTCTTTTAGTTGTTATACCCTTCGCATATGATACTTTGTCAGCTTGTTTCTTCGAAGGATTATAACATTTTGCTGAACTTGGAACATAATCCACTTCTGGTTTTAAAAGATATGATTCATGATAAGACGTATTGAATTGTGATTTTGAAATCTGTTTTTCAACCTTTTCATGAAAACTTTTTCTTGGAAGTATTGTTTTTGTTTCTTTAGAAAAGTTTGTTTGAATATTTGAAAATGAAGTATTTTTCTTTTCAAAATTTCGAATCTTTGATTTTCCTCTAAAATCTTTTCCTCCTTTTGAAAAATTTAATGATTTCTTATTTAATGACTCAATAGTTTGCCAAAAAATTGTTGTTCTTGCTTGACGTTTAGAAATATTATTTTCTTTTGAGAATTTTTCAACTTGTGCTTTAAACTCTTTTGAATTTAATTTTATAGCTTATTGACTTCTTTAATTTCTGGTTTAACATTGTCGTGCTTTGTGAACACATTTTCAGTTGTGTTAATGTGACATCCCCAAAATCTCGGCCAGAAAAGACCGATTTTCATTTATGCTTTTAAAATATTTTCAGAGTAAATCCATTTGATTTAAAAGAGTTGCGGAATTTGTTCCCAAAAACAAAACATGATAAAACAATGTTTACCAAAGCATTTCATAAAAGAAATGTATTTTCATTATAATCAAAACTCGGGGTGTCATGTTCCGATACAGACCAATAAGCATAAACGAAATACATTACAAGTCATTCAACAAATATAAACATATAAAGACTTGCAATCAAAACAACTGATGGTTCATCCATCTCATGCCCTCGCGCCACTTCCTGTAATACAATTAAAACTGAGTGGGTCAGGCTTGGGAGCCTGGTGAGCATATAGGGTTCTCAACCCACAATAAATAATCATATTTAATTTTCACCAACCAACAATAACCCAATTACCCATTCCCGTTATTCTCACTTTATGTCCCTAAGACAACTAACATAAGGGACCTAGTCTAAGAATATTTCATCGGGGCGACAACACATGCTTCGGGGGTACCTCAGCAATATAAGTCAAATAAGGCAACCATGAGGGGGATGGAGTACAGCAAATGAACATCCAAGTTCATTAACACCTACAGGTGGCGAACCTGCTAATGTTTCCACAAGACTGTCTAGAATAGCCAGTGGTCGTCATCTAAACTCCGCTAGATGACTAAATCAAACAACAACGAGGCCTCTCATATGTTTATTACACACCAACTATCTACCCATGTTCTACCCAACATATTAGTAGATAAAAATATACATTTTTATACATAGTTTAAAAACCTGTATAGCATGCTTTAATCAACACATATTCCACATAACAGATGAGGCACACACACACATAACACATATCTCATAGAGAATAAATCATTTCTATAAGTTAGAAGAAAGTGAATACACATTCACACACATAACCACAAAATTATACACATAATACGTATTCCGTATAAAATACTTCATAATTATGCGTTAGAAGAAAGTAACTACACACTCACACCTATAAACAACAATATACTGAAAGTGGGTTAGATCTGATCCCACATCGGCTGGGAAGGAGAACTAAGCATTCCTTATAAGGGGTGTGGATACCTTCCCTATCACAACGCGTTTTAAAGCCGTGAGGGCAGCAAATCCCATAAGAACTCTGCAGTTAAGCATGCTCGGGCGGGAGTAGTACCAGGATGGGTGACCCCCTGGGAAGTCCTCGTGCCGAGTGGCCCAAAGCAGACAATATTGTGATACGTGCCAGAGGGGGATGTTACAAATAGTATCAGAGTTAGGGCACGGGTCGATGTGTTCGACGGGGACGTCGAACCCTATAATGGGGGGTGAAAGTGGGTTAGATCTGATCCCACATCGGCTGGGAAGGAGAACTAAGCATTCCTTATAAGGGGTGTGGATACCTTCCCTATCACAACATGTTTTAAAGCCGTGAGGGCAGCAGATCCCATAAGAACTCTGCAGTTAAGCGTGCTTGGGCGGGAGTAGTACCAGGATGGGTGACCCCCTGGGAAGTCCTCGTGCCGAGTGGCCCAAAGCGGACAATATTGTGATACGTGCCAAAGAGGGATGTTACAGTTAACTATCTTCTTTTCAAGCTTCGACTTTTCAACCCATATTCGTTTTGGTTTTTGACGTTGAAAGATATATGAATTCTTTGTTAGATTGTTTTCAACTGTGCTTTGATTCGAAAAGAAACCCTTATCAGAAGTTTTCTTATTGTCTTCCTCTACCAAATTTTTGAATTCAGGCTTAATATTTTCAACATTACCTGTTGTTACGAAGATTTGGTTTGGGAATACAATATCATCAGTGCATTTGAAGATTGTATAAACCACAGTATTCGTTTCAAGATAATGAGCACCTTTTTCACTAAGAATTTGCTCAAACTCTTGTGAATCCATATAAACTTGATCAACAAACACTCGAGGAATTTCAACTTCTTTCAAACTTTTATTTGTCTTCGAATTTGTACTTTCTTCCTTATTATCACTATCATCTGTCTGACTATCATGTATTTCCACAAATTCCATATCACAAACTTTCGAAGTTGAAGGTTGATCAGTGTCAATTTTTACCAATAAATCTTCACATTTATCTTTCCCTTTAAAAGAATTTGCTACATTTATTACAGACAATTGAGAACAATCTACATCCTCTAAATCACTAATTTCACTAATATTATCAGAATTATCTTCAATATCAATGAAATTAGATTCTGAATTAGATGTAGAATTCTCAGTCTTTTTCAAAATTCGAATCTGTTCAGATTTAGTTAAGGTTTCATTCACAATGTTTACTAAATCATTAGCATCAAGACAATCTTCAACTTTAGCAATTCCATATCTAAACCTATCATCTGGAACTTTGTTAAAATCAGAAATTTCTTTTTCACAATCATATGAAATACTATCTACCTTGGCTCTGTCATAAGCTAAGAATGGTAGCAATTTTTTATGTTGTTCCTTACTTATCTCACTTGAATGGTGTAATTCAGTTAATTTTCCATATAGTCTTTTTGCAGAATTACAAAAAATATTTCTTTGAGCTAACAACAAATTTATTTCTTTTTACAAATTCTCCCTATCTGCCATAATATTTGATACTTGCAATTCTAAGTAATCAATCCTAGTGACTTTTGAATCTAACTTCTTTCTTGTCTCTAGTAATTGATCACTTAACTTTTTCGCCTCATTGCTAGCAGACACAACAATTGAATCAAAGTAAGTAACAGTTTCATCAAAAGATATTAATTCAGAATTATATGCAGAAACATGAATATTAAAGGATTCAAGAATATTACTTACCTTTGTTGTCATAGGTGACTTGTCAGTAGACTTCGATACGAAGCATTGCCCACGCACTTCGTAAATCTGTTCTTCGTCTGAATCCTCTTCCATCTTTGCAAACATGGCTCCATGTGATGGATTTTTCATCTCTTCATCATCAGAACCCGAAGACCATATTTGATATGTACCATTCGATTCAGTTTCTCCATGAGCTACCAGAGATAAATTCTTTGCCTTTGACTTCACTTCCTCCAGTTTCTCTGTATAATAAGCTTCATCCTTTGTTTTATTTTTCTTTTCTTCCTTCTTTCTTAATAAGCAATCTATTGCCAAGTGATTAGCACCATTGCAATAATGGCAATTAATCCCCGTATCACCTTTTAAAATCTTTTCCATTTTCTCCATTTCGCTCTTCGAATCCTTCTTTACTTCTTTTAGCTTTTCATCCACTTTGTTTTTATTTTCAAAATTACCCTTCGAATCCGATGACTTGTTCTTTGTATTAAAAGGTTTCTTAAAAAATTTCTTTACTCGATTGTTTGAGTAAAATGCAACAGCCTCATCTTCAGAATTCATCAGAAAACCTTCTTCTTCATCAGACTTTAATTTTTCATTCTCTCTTTCTGAACCCTTCGAAATGAGTGCCAACGGTCCACCAAGACTTGCCATTGTTTCCTCAGCTATTTCATTAACCTCATTTTCATGAGATTTCAACTGATTGTACAAGTCATTTAATGTCGAAGTGTCAAAACTTTGCTGATTTTTCACCATCATACTTACACTTCTCCATTCCTTTCGAAGTCCCATAACAAAAATCAAGTTGAAATCCATTGATGACCTTATGATACCATAACGATTACAACGGTAGATTAACTCGTTGAATCGATCATAGTAAACTTCAATGGATTCAGATTCCTTCTGTTTGAAATCCTTGAGTTCCACTAGACATTGTTTCACAGATGTGATCTTTGTCTTTTCACTGCCTTGAAATTTGTCTTTGAGATTGTTCCAGATTTCTTTAGTTGTTGTACATGTCCTGACATAATTGTACACAACAGGAGGCAAAGCACCTCTTAATTCCCTCATGCATTTCTTCTCCAGTTGTTTTAAACGATTAGATTGATTTTCAACCTCTGAACTGCTTGAAGATGCACCGATTGACTGAACTGTTGTAGGTGGATTTATTTCTCCTGAAATGCAATTCCATAAATCCTCATCCAGTCCGTTCAAGTAGTCTTGCATACGATCTGCCCACTGATCGTAATATTCTGGAATTAGTATCGGAATCTTTGTGGATGATCCAAGTAAATGAGAAAATGATGTCATTGAGCTAAGATTGAATGACGCCATTGTTGTACGGAATAAAACTTCAACAATAATATGAAAACTTTGAGAATTTGAAATCAAATTGTGTATTTCAGATTAGAATCACACTACAAACAATCGATTCCCAAAAATATTCGCAGAATCAGATCCTAGATCTAGATCAAGAAGAATTTTCACATATAAAAGAACGGAAACTTTTTGAATCAAACAATAGATTCAAAAATCTTTTTGAACGTATGAAAATCAGATCACAGAAAGGATTCCTGCTCTGATACCAATTGATGAGATTTAGAATCGAGTTTGAATGTAATTCGAGTATGAATTGAGTAAATGATTTCAAAAGAAGAACAGAGAAGTAAATAGAATCTTTTATCAGCTCGTATTATGCTTTTGAGTTTACAGAATACAATGACTAAGCTGTAAATCTCCGTTCTAGACTCTGATGAATACTATTACAGACCCCTATTTATAGGAGAACAAAAGCATAACAATACTAAGGGCTAAGAGTTAAAACTTGAATTTATAATGCCTTAGTAAAATAACAATACATCCGAAGACCTATATATACGAAGACAACAGATACTCCGTAACAATCAAACTGACCCTTCGACTATTACAACATTCTAGCCCTTACATAATTAGTCATTCAAAACACCTCTTAGAAAGAAAAAAAAAATAATAAGAAAGTTTAACATACAAAAAATATATTATTTATGTGAAACGTCTTATAATAAATATGGTAAACTTGACGTCTTTCTAACTTGAGCCATGAACTTTCATCTAAGCATCTATAAGAACCAACTAAAGATAGCAGCAACAAATCTTAACTTGCATAAAATTTGAAAGCAGAAGCAGCAGCAGACCATGAAATATATATGTTGAAAATACCCTCCAGCAAGATTGAGGCGGATCCAAGGGTATTCCTTGTTAGTGAAAATTACATTGATGATCCTTGTTTTGAAGTATTGTTATTTTTTTCTAGAATCTGATCAAATATGGCCATTTTGGACTTTTTGGTAAATTTGACCACTTTTTTGTCATTTGGATGAGTTAAACATGTTAAAAACGTAGATCCAATTTTCACAAATATAGACCCATATAATGAATAGAGAAAGAGCTCTTCAAAGACGATGGCCTACTCTATAACAGGCGTTGGTAGTCCTCTTTCTCTCTTTAAATCTGAGCAAACTGCCATAAATGTGACCAGAAGTAAGAGTAACAGAATAAGGTGATAGTTGAAGAACAAATTCCCTTTCTTGATACATAATCATAAATTATTCACGAAAATTTATATTTAAACTGTAAACCCCATTATTTAGGGAGACCTAGATCTTGATAATGACTTGATTGAAACTTCCCAATAAATCACGCTTATGCACCATATAGGCTAGTACCAGAACAGAATCCTTGCTCCAAAAATAAAGAAAAAAATAGCCATGGTTGTATATGTATGTTGGTACTGTAGAGAAAATAAATAAAAGGAATACATGAAATTGATTCAATGTGGCATTTTGTCAAACACTTGGCGTGTATTGATGAAAACGATGATAATACCAAGATGTAATTCGATCTTATACATTAAAAATCAAAACCAAAAAGAGATGGAAGACATGATATCGATTCAATGATTCCTCACTAAACCATGAGTTAAGGTTTTAATTTCTGATTTGTTATAAAGAAACCTATTAAAGAAAAATCATAACAATTTACAATCAAGAAATTGGAACATTCACATTAAGATAAAACTCCAACAAACAGATACCTAGAACATATTAAGATAAAACTCCAATAAACGAATCTGAATAAGAAAAATTGTCGGATGTTGGGCGATTTGAAGCCAAGAAGTCAATTTTTTGAAATTCCAATTAGGTGGTCTTGTAATTGACTGTCATAGAGAAAACTCAATATTTTACAACATAGAAGCAAACTGATTAATCCAACAATCAACATCTTATAATATAACCAGAATGAGAATTAAAGAAAAAGATAAAAAGGCTCACTATTGATCGAGGTTTACCACCATATTCACCCATATCCACGATTTTTTATAGTGTCTTGCAACCAAGCATTAGTTGAATTGTACTTACATGGTGTTGGTTAAGAAGATCGAGGTTTCACAAGACTTCAAATGAAATTAACGCAAAAACGGACTAAACAACCACAATCAGTAACGATTCCTTATCGTCTCTTCTTCAATCGACCCTGAACAGTAACAATTTTTCGTCTCTTCTTCAATCGGACATGATTGCTTAGTCATATGTCTTGTTTTTCCAAGTAGGGCCAATCTTAGCATAATCAAACTCAAACTAAAATGTTTAACTGGGAATCCTTCGAAAGTACTGAGAGTGAGTTTTTTGGGAGTGGATTTAGGATTGAAAAAGAGGAAAATAGAAAGAATAGGCCACATAAACATCAGAGTGTGAGAAATATAAGAGAAGAGGAACGGTGGGGAAATGAATTCAAAGTCGGAGAAGATTTGCTTTCCGATTTATAGTGATTACGTCCTAATTTCATTCAAATCAGTTGTTAATGATATACGACTCTCAAGGAATAGGCCAGACTGGGAGTTGAAGGAAAGGGTATGATTGGTAATTAGCATAGAAACTATAAGCGGGAAAAGTATATGGGGGATGCCAAGCAAATGACACGTGGATCATAGGTACAGCCCCCTAAATAATTCTGTTGATCCTTCCATCGTGAGACGAGACATGGTGGATCCTTCATCACGTCTTTCTATCTCGTTCCCCTATTGGCTAAAGGGGAATCTTCGATATAATGATGATCGTGGTTGTCGTCAGATACACAAGTGGAGCTCTTTGATTGGCTCCATGTTTGTTGGGTTATTTTTTCTTGTGGAGAAGAAGGTAAGGCGTGGTTCTTTCGATTAACCACCATAACAGTGAGTCCATGCGAGCGGAGGCCCGACCTTGGCCTCAGACTTGGTATGACCAGACTCTAACTAGGCCAAGCTTGGCGCTAGTTTGACTTTTCTTCTTTAACGTTTTTCATGATGGATACGTTAACAATGAGCCATTAGAGGCATCCACAATATTGGTTCTAGATTTTTAAAGAACACTTGAGGATCAAAGAGTGTTATATACAACCGTAACACAAATGTATGTATTCCAATCCATATGATTTTCGACTATACCTAGTTTAGTTCATACTTTCATAGCATGTTGTTATTATGAGAAAAAGCCATAGATCTCTAGGTTGCATGTACCCATCAATATTTTTTATGTGAATTCCGATGTGAAAAAATTATCCATATATGGAGATGATGAACGATCATATATTGATCGGGCCTTCAAACCGGAGAGAACAATTCGAAAAACGACAAATAACTTTTGAATATCTCATACTTGAAGAACACGAAACATATCTGAAGGAACTCAGATTTGGAATTAAAAGCATGAACCACAAAACGATGTAGATATCTCGAGACAAAAGAATATATGGAGAAGTGGCAGAGGTTCAGCGGTTTATGGATATGAAAGAGATATGAAGGTTTAGAAGGTGGACGTAGGCGGTAATGACGACGTATCAACGATGATAGCCACTATAGTTACTAATGTGTGTGTGTGTGTGTATATATATATATATATATATATATCATATCTTAATATTTTAGCCTTTATTATTATTATTATTTAGAACTAAAAGGTACTCATAATGGTTAAATTTATGTTTTACAGATATAATCGTTGCTAGCGCGAAAAATAACTAAGTGGAGCGGAAATCGGGCTTCGAAGAAAAAAAAGAACAATTTTGGCTGAAGGCAGCCCACTACGCCCAGCGTAGTGGGACTTACACCCCCGCGTAATTCCAAGATGAAGACTACGCCCAACGTAGATAACATTACTCCCAGCGTACTGGGCTTGGTGTCCGGAATCCTGATCACGATGAGTTTCTTGGTACGCCCTGCGTACACTGACTTACGCCCAATGTACATAAGTTGGTTCCAAAGCTTATAAAAAGTGATCTTCGGCCAACCAGAGAGGAGAAATGGATTACCATTTATCCTTAGTCGACAAGTAACTTATATTTGGCCGTTTTTAGGGTCTAGAAGGCGGTTGAAAGGCTGTTAAGCTGACAGGAGCAAATCTCTAAAGGATTACAGAGCAAATTCATGTCGGTAATCATGTGGTTTGTTATCGTGACCATGTTTAGCATTCCATTATGATGCCACTATCTGTTTACTTTCTGATTTAGGTGTAAAAACCTTTTACTTTGTGTTTATGATTGAATGAACCTTTGAATTTATGGTTTAATTGCTATTTGGATTATTTAGTCTTACTTAATTTATTTTGTCAAGTTTGATTGAAGATCCATATGTGTTAAAGATTGTTACTTTGTTCCCTATTGCTAAATTGATAGAGTTTAGATGACCATCTGACTGTGTTAATTTGAAGCATAGTTATCCAGTGACCATTGGTGATTATGACTAGTGTTTTGACTAAAACCTAGGGTTAGGAAATAAAGTTGTGAACTCTAATGTGTGTGCATGTGTAGAATGACCATTCTCTGTATGATTTAACTCCTATGACCATTAGGGTTAAATAAGATCAAATATTACTTAATACGAACCAAATACTAATTTGCATGATTGTTTGTTCACCTTATCAAAGAATTAATAGCTGTGTTGAAATCAAAGGATTAGTAGTCGTGACCATGACACTAGTCATATTAGGAATCAATGAATAATTAATAAATATCCATTATATTGGTAGTTAACCATTAGTTTGAGAAGTAATTTATCTAAACCAAAGTACCTAAAGAGATTTTTCTCCAGTCAGTTTATTGATAGTTGATGTTAAGTGGTATTTGAGTATTTAATAAAACATTTCTTTATTGCTTTCTTGTGATTAGTGTAACCTATAATCAAAAACTCCAAATTAATTTACCACCATTCCCCTTATGTCCGACACCTGTTCTTACCACAGCTATGCTATTACACAATTAGGTTCACTGCCTAGTGTGTGTGTGTGTGTGAGTGTGTGTTAGTCTGGTTGCGATAAATTCAGTTTTATAAATTTAAAACTTGAGCAATATATATATATATATATATATATATATATATATATATATATATATATATATATATATATATATATATATATCACACATCAGTTACATGTCTTGACACAATGGTGGTTTTTGCAGCGGCAATAGGTGGTAGAGAAGGAGGTGGGCGGCAACACATTATAATTGACAAAAATACCTTCAATGAAAAGGGTTCATAAATGGTTTCTAATATTTAGAATTTACTATCTATAAGAACATGAGAAATTTTTTTCTACAGAATATTTTTTCAAAAAATAAAAAGCATCAAAAATTTTGTGCATATGCTTCTAAGAGATTTATGAAAAAATAATAAAAAAAACTTTTTTCGTATGTGCATAATTGCATATGGATATGCACATATATAGATCATATACATATATGCAACCAAAAAAACAACAACAAACAAACACATAAGTTTTATCTAAAACATTCAATAAAAAAACAAAAAAAAATATCTCTACATATGGATTTAAGACAAGGTGATTCATTGTCTTCATTTCTATTTATACTAGCAATGGAGAGTTTGCGTGTTGCAATGGAAGATGTGGTTCAGGAAAGGCTTTACCGTGGAATGGTGATTGGTGATGGAGAGTTACATTTGTCCCACTTATTTTATGCCTACGACGCTATCTTTTTTGGCGACTCGAATCGGGAAAATATTCTCAACTTGATTGTTATCCGCGGGTGCTTCTATTTGGTTTCTGGTCTCAAGGTAAACCTGCAAAAAATCAAATTTATTTCGTATTAATATTTTGTTCCCCTTGGTAGAATAGTTTGCGGTTTTAACATGTTGTAAGGCTGCCAAACTACCATTTTTCTATCTTGGTCTTCCGGTAGGTGGGATTATGTCGAGATCCTTGGGATGGAAGAATATCTTTGACAAGTTCCAAAATAAGCTTGCATCATAGAAAATAAAACTCATGTGAATTGGGGTCGGTCCATGTTATTGAAGTTAGTTTTAGGTTCTCTTGGCATTTATTACATGTCAATGTTTTGTATTCCAGGAGTTGTAAACAAGTCCTTAGAGAAGTTGAAAGCTTCTTTTTTCTAAGGAGAAGAAGAAGGTGATCAAATATTACACTGGATCAACAAGAATCTATTTTGGCGAATAACGGAAAATGAGGACTTGACATTGGATCATTAGATATGATTAATAGAGCTTTATTGTATAAATCAAAGTGGTGTTTTTTGAATAATACAAATGATCTTTGGTTCAAGGTGATAAAGATGTTTCATGGTAATGATGTGGGGTTTGGGTGGAGTGATGAAAGTTCGGTTTTAACAAAAGGGGTGTGGGTCAAGATAATCAGTACAATTAACTAATTACATGATTAGGGTATTATTCCATAGAATACTATTCAAAAGGTGATTGGTGATGGGGCTTCCACTTTTGTATGGAATGATCAATGGGTTGGATAAAATACTTTGATGGTTCGGTTCCAAGATTGTTTATTATGGAGATGGACAAATATTGTACAATTACTCAATGTTGGAAGTGAGCTACATTTATATCGTTTGGAGTAGGCCAATTACATAAGGTACTTTATTCGTCATGTACAATAACTAGAGGAAGTACTTCACGTCGTTAATATATCCACATTACATGATAGTTGGGTGCGGAACTTAGGTGGACATACTGAATTTACTATTTCGAAAGTTCGAAAGTCTATTTATGATAATATTCTTTCGGATGGTGTGGTGTCTACAAGGTGGAGTATATATCTGCCTAGAAAAATGAATATTTTTAATTGCCAAACAAGACTAAACAGGTTAACAATGCGAATCACTCTAGATGATAAATGTATTGACATACCTTCCATTGTTTGTGGTATATGTAATGAAGATATAGAGGAAATTTCACATCTTTTTATCTCTTACTAATTAGTGGTCGAATTATAGCGATATTTTGGAAAATGGTGTTGTTTTAAGGTCCCTGATTTCAGTCAAATTGAAGATGTAATTTAATGGGTGGATTCAATTCAACTATCCAAGACAAAACAAATGGTGTTAGAATCGATTGTTATGGTAATGTGGTGGCTCCTATGGAATTTTAGGAATTGTGTTCTTTTTAGTGGTCAAAATGTCAAAAAGAATTTGTTGGTTGATAGATTAACTGACTATTCATATAATTGTGTTGTTAATAGGAATAGGATGTTTAGTATGAGTCGAGTAGCATGCCTTATAAATCCAATTTTAAGTATTCCATTGTAATTATTTGTTAGCAAATTGTTAACTTTCTTAATAATAATTGAACTGTTCAAAAAAAGATAATACATGTAAGTCCCGAAATCGCTATGTATCAGTCGGATTCACTATGATGGTGTGGAATCCCAATTTAGTGAATGATGCAAGATGTAATATGAATAAGAACAAGATGATTAATCTTCAATGCACACTATTATAGATGAATAGTCGAGTACATAAGATTCATGATTATACTTTGTTTTCTCTTTGTTTCTCTCTAGATCTTGTTCTTGCCTTATGGCAGCCCCCAAAAACGTCCCACTCACTTTACAAGGCTCAAATAACACTATTTATACCTAGGCCTAATAACCAAAGCCCATCCCAAAACCCAAACAAGACAATATTAAGTCTAACCAAAATCACATGTGATTTGGTCCAAACAACACCAAATGGTGTTTTCGCCCGTAGACCAAGAACTCTAATAGCTTATGAAAAGCAAATTATAAACCACAATTTATGACCTAACAATCTCCCCCTTGGTTTATAGCTTTCTTTTCTTATGTCCTAATAATCCCCCTGGGTTTGTAGCTTTCTTTTCTTTTCAATCCTTGCTTCGTTCTTGACTTCAGCTTTTAATCTTCGATTTCTTCATAAATTCAAGATGAACATATGAATTTCTACATGAATGACTTTATCTTGAACAGTCAGACTTCCTTCAAAGATTTGACCTTGAATGCACATTAGGTGTAAAGGTTTCTTGTAAGGATTCTTGAAAATCAGCACTTGCAGCTTTGAAATACTTCAAAGAAAAAAACAGAGAGACCAATTCTTCGGGATCACTTCAGCAGGTTCATAAATAGCATCAAATTGATTGAGAAGACTTCAATTCAACTTGTCACATAACTTCAATTACAACTTCACCTTGTTTCTGGGGTTGGAAGGTTGAGTGTTGAAAAATAATCTTCACTTCCAGTTCCTTCGAATCAATGTTCTTCAACGATCACTGATGCATCTTGAAAAGTAACCATGACTAAAAAGTACCTGTGGATCATAGAATTATAAAGACTCTTCTCATCACAATTGTTCAAGGACCTAACATTGGCTCAAATGGAGACTACTCGCAATATATGTGTGAGCACGGAGGAACGTAATGTGATTTGTTCAGTATCGAAGAACTACTCATGGCTATTTTGACGTTATCCCCTGCATATCCTAGATCAAAGACCTCAATGCAGTTTTTCAAGTTAACAAGTTAACTTGACCCTTGGCGAGACGTTCAACGATATTTGTTTCCCTGTTGGGTGAATTGCCTTGGTGCCATGATAGTTCTTAGTTAAAGAAAGTTGACAAAACCAATTTGGCAATTCGTACAATTTTAGACTTCCAATTCTTTAAATACGACAGTTCTTAGAAAGAAACCGCCTAACTGACATTTTGTACAGTGTCACACCAGGTATGAACCATTATCCATCAATTTCATGGGTGAAAATATCTAGAACATTAAAATGTTCACCGTCAATTAAGAAATGGATGGATTTTGGATTTTGGGTTTCACTTAGATTCATGGTGACAATGACTTCCAAGATCATAAACACATAATTTTTGGTAACCGTCAGCCGATTTGTTTTATACTCGAACCTCAAGGGGTACCGGTACGTGGAATTGATTTAATGGAGAAAGTTTAGATATGGGTGAAAAATGGTTGGGTGTTTCACATTAGTCATGGTGAAAATGACTTTTGATCATTAACATTTGATGTGAGGACTCCTATTAAGACTGGTATATGTCTCAATATGGAAGATTCTATCATTCGCATTTGAATCCGCTGTCAATTCCTTTCCAAGTTTCTTCTCCTTGCTCAGAAAATTCTGATACAGTCTCCTTGAGTCTCTGCTTCTTTTGAATTCATGTTTCAAGACAAAAGAAATTTTTGTGATAAAAGCAAAATAAAAAATAAACTTAGCACACAAATAAAGTAACTAAGAATAAATATTAAAATTAAAATACGCTCAAAAACAATATTTTGGATTTTTGATTTTTCTAAAAAAAATAAAAATAGAAATAAACATATTTTTGGATTTTTGATTTTTCTGAACAAAAATAAAAACATAAATAAACATATCTTTGGATTTTTAAATTTTATGAATTTATTTGATTTTTTAATTATCCCCCTAAATTTGTGCATAAAGGAAAAATATGAAAATATTTAACAAGAACAAAAATAATAACTAAATTCAAAACTTTTTGGGATCAAAGTTGTCAAGCAATTCAATATCGTTTATCAGCACACACCTACATGTTTAGCTCTGGTCAACCACCAATATTGTGGTCTACTTAAACACAAACGATGTTGACAAGTTGGATAAATTATAAATGACAAGACATTGCGATTATATTCCTTAAATAATATTCCAAAATGGACCATTTTGCTGACGACGACCAATGATATTGTTGTCCACTTAAATTCAACAATGAGATCTATAGTCAACCTTTAGTTAATTCAATTTTAAGTTCACTAGAATGTGTTCCCCATTTCACGACATACCTTAGTAATCAAGGAATTCCAAAGAACTCTTTACTTTAGGTGAGTGCTCAATTATTTAAGAGAGAAGATAGATATAGAGATGCATATGTTGTGCCCCAGGTCAGATCTCTTCCAATCACGTAGAGGGGACAACATATGACTAACACAGATAGAGGGATAGAAAGGTGCATATGTTGTGTCCCAGGTCGGATCTTCCGATCACGCAAAGGGGACAACATATGACTGACATAGATAAAGAGAAGCATAGATAGAGATGTATAGAAATAGAGGAGCAAATGTTGTATCCCAGGTCGGATCTTCTGATCATGTAAAGGGGGCAATATATGACTGATAGAGAGGATAAGAAAGAAAAACAATTTCACACCGACCTACTTTATCAGAACCCCCCAGTCACCCTATCAGCACCAGAATTAAGGACATAAGTTCGTACATCGAAGAAATATTGAGCCACGGTTCTAAATGATAGGTAACTTTAATGTATCTTGTAGGCTCCCTTGTTTATCTCACTGTTCAATATACCCAAGCATCGTATGGTCAGTCCAAATGTAACTATCTAAGTCCAGATGAGTTAACATTGTCAAGTCCTTCAGCTATGTCTAGTCCTTTTGAATCTTTCGTGCCTATCAGCACATTAAACGCAAAGTCTAAACAATTTAGTTTCAGTGCATTACACAAATTTCAGATTTCCCTTTAACACTAAACTTTATATCACTTTCCAATAACACTAACAAAAAAAAACACATTTTTGTTTTTTTTTTCTGACTTTTTTTTTTAAGTTTTTTTTTTTTAATTTCTCCCCCTAAAATTTTGCATGGGGAAGAAAGAAAATAACTGCGCAAATTTAAACAAACAAAAATAAAAATTTGTCTTTGAAACAAATCATTTGAATAAAACTCAGGAGTATCAAAAGAATTCAAACCATATTTCAGCAATTGAAGACGCATTCAGATAACTTAATAATAGCAAGCAGATACAACAACGAATTCAGCCTTAGCTATGCTTCAATTCTGGAACAAAGTTAACAAACTCAAAATCCAACACGTCGTTAAGTACGATCCCCATTTGTGATCCTTTCTTTCTTCTTTTCCAACAAAGGACACACGCCATCACTTAAAGTTCTAAATGTTGTGCAGTTGAGAGATGTCTCTTATCATGTGCCTGGAACAGCCACTATCAACCTACCGAAGTCTTATGATATTCCTCCATAGCTGCTCCAGCACAGAGTGCGGGATTAGTTGGTCTTTGGAACCCATTCAATTTTGAAACTAGGTTGACCTTTATCATCTACACAAGGTAATCTTTCCCATGACATATCCTCTTTATCAGACACAAAAGATGAAGAAGTGTTAGAATCATTAGATGACTTGGGAGTGTGAACCTTTGGTACCCATCTGTAGTCGGGTTTAACCCATTTCTTGTTTGATCGGATGGGTGCCTTATCACTTGCTTTAGAACTTGAAATGGGTCGACGAGATGACTTCGAACTAACGGATCTTCATTTAACTGAACCATCTCTTGAATTTGGCTTCTTGTACGACATTCCCTTCTTGTACTTGGGAGTTTGATTCTTGGCCTTTTTCGCATTCCAGTCACCATTGCGCGACTGTGACCTCAAAGGATTTCTTTTGTAGAATCTCCCTCTTGGCACGTTCTGCCTACCTTGTGCATAGTAGGGAACATATGCACGATTTGGACAATTTCTAGCAAGTTGTCCAGGTGTTCCAACAGTGGAAACATGTATGTTTCTTCAAGTAGAAATTGTTTCTGTCTGTCCCTGGTAGCGTATCTGTCACACCCCGAAAACCGAAGGCGGAAACATTTCCGGGGTTGACTCCACGTTGAGTATCAAATCCAATGCACATAGTAAGTAAAGTAGAACAACCATTACATTACATAATAAGGTTTTACAGTTGATTCAAAAGTAAAGTTTGTATAGTTGTGATACATAGTATATATAGACAAAATGAAACGGATCTTCATGTACTCCATCTTCTGATCAAAAGAAATCTCCGGGTACCTGTTCTAACACTGACCTGAGAACACAAGCGGTTTGAAAATCAGCATAAAGCTGGTGAGTTCATAAGTAGTTTTGCTTTATGAAAATGTTTATGTTTCCTTTCTGTTTCTGAAAATGTATCAGTGAATTCCCAGGAAAGTCCCATACTTTCCTGAATAGTTAGTTATTGTAAAAGATGTAATCATAATCAGTTGGTTACTCTTTTCTGGTTATGTGAATGTTACCCAGGAATGCCCCATGCTTTCCTGTATGTTTGTTTTCAATGTAAAAGATGTATTCTGATAGACCTGGTTGTGTACAAGATTTCCCAGGAAGGTCCCATACCTTCCTGAAGGTTGGTTATCATATGTAAAAGATGTAAAAGATGTAAAAGATGTAAAAGATGTAAACTGAATCCTGGTTATCTGTAAAATGTAGTAGGTGATTCATTATTACTATTAGTAAATCTCTGTTATCCTAATTGCGAGTTCCATAACCATACTAAAGACTAAACCTGTGGCAATAAGTAGTCCACAACCTTGTGGCAATAAGTAGTCCACAATCCTTATGACTTTCGTCACCCTTGAACCATTTCGGTTCGGCTGTAGCTAGCAGCCAGGTGTGGGGTAGTCAGCCCCGTATAGATCTATACACTCAAGTCACGCTCTCTAAATCCCAGAGATTCTGGTTACGGGTGTAGTCCTCCACTCGCGTATCTCTGTGGAGTGTTCGCCGAGGACGTGTCTCCAATCATACGGAATAACAAATTTACTAGTAATAATAGTATAATCCTCCATTCGCGTATCTCTGTGGAATGTTACCGAGGACAAGACAGGGTACGAATTATATTGTTCATGTGTTATAATGTCATGCTTTTAACTGATAAAATGTGGAAACCATTTGTGAAATATATAAAACATAACCGTTTATAAAATCCATTTCACAAATAAATGTTTAATTGAATTGTATGATCTACTGGTTATCAGTTACGTATATCAGTATTAAAAGCATAAGAAATGTGAAACACACACACGAAAAATAAGTTTTTGAGTACAAGAAAACCCTTGTACTTTGCTTGTGTTCCCCCCTGAAAACAGTGAAAAAGGTAGGGGTATGAACTCACCGGACTCGGAAATGTGTCGGTTTTGAATGCTAGACGTTGGTTCGGGGTTTGATTACTCGCAATGACCCTATGTAAAATGAAATAATGTCCATATATATACAATTAGGGATAAATTCACTAATCATATGGAACATTATACTCCAATGAGGTCAAACACCTCGAAATGAGCGTTTGGAGTGACCCGGGTGGCGTTTAAGGACATGTAAAGGCACTAGGGACATGGGACTTGGGTTTACTCTCCATAAGTAAACATTTAAATTAGTTTACAACCATAAAATACACTCACACATGATTTTACGGCCGTAAACTCATGTTGGTGTGGTTTTGATGATTTAAGTGACTTAAATGGCTTACATGGACATGGGAAATGCTAGAATGATTTATCTAAAATGCCTTGGAACACTCGGAATGAATTTACAACATTTAAACATGAGTTTACGGACATACTCTTAGAGTTTACGGCCGTAAACTCACCCATGGCCAAGAATGGTTAGTTTAAGCTACAAGGGACAATCACATGTGATTCTAGTTAATTTTCCAAGCTTTGTTATGAATTTAGAACATCATTTAACACATTTATTGGAGTTTACGGCCTAGAGGTATGTTCTAAAGCCGTAAACTCTCCTTTACCCATGAAAAAAAATAGTTTTTGATGTTTAAAACAATCACATGTGATTCTAGAAATTTATACAAACCATTTGAGTGTATTTGATGCATCATTAATCATGGTTTTTATGAGTTTACGGCCAAGGGTATGCTCCTAGGCCGTAAACTCCTATAAATAACACTTTTGATATGTTTCAAACCCTTAAACTATTTTTAGATGCATCTAGATTTTACCACAAGGCCATTGGTTGAGTTTCAAGGCATTTGGACATGTTTAAAGGCACTAAATCCCCCTTTTAAGTGGAGTTTACGGCCCAAGAATATGACTTGGCCATAAACTCATTTTTGTCCCCCATAAATCATGTTTAAGGTGTTCCAATTCTAGTTTAGCAAGCCTTAAGGTCATATCTAAGTCCCAACTATGATTTGGAAGGGTTATTTGGCTCAAAACCCTTTGAATATGAGTTTACGGCCCAAGAATGTGTCTTGGCCGTAAACTCCCTTTTGTCACTTAAAATTAATGTTTTAATTGTTGTAAGTCCCTTCCATTAAGTCATTAAGCCATTACTAATGTCTAACATTGCTTAGGAGAAGGTTTTAGGGCTTAAAAACCCCATTGATAGGAGTTTACGGCCCAAGCTAGTTCCTTGGCCGTAAACTCATGTTATTGGTCTCAAATCACAAATTAAACACAAAAATGAAGGCTAAAGAGGTTGAATAACAAGTTAGGGGTGTTACCTCTTTGATTTCAAGCCTTAATTCTTTGTTTTGGACCTTGATTTTGAGTTGAGGAGAGAGGTTGTAAGAGTTTAGTGTGAATTTGGCCAAAGGCTTCAAATGGAGTCTAAATTATGTTTATATAGTGTTCGGAAATTGTACACGATAGAATTCTACCTGATACCGACGTTAATTGAGGTTTTTGGTCGTACCCGATTGAGTTACCGTAACCCGATATGGTAGTTTCTAGAAATATTCTGATCACTAAAGTTGGGTGTTAAAATGATTTCTAAATGTATTAAGACACCCATTAAGTCATTTTAGGTCAATATAAACTATTGACTTAATGAAATGGAGAAATTGGAAATGAAATTGAAAATGACGTCGGGTTGATCGGATTTGAATTACAAGTTGTGGTACAAGAAGTGACATGAAATTTCGGGTTGTTACAGTGTCCATGCCTTGTCTCTGATAGTTCCCACAAGCACACTTACAGCAAGTAGTCTGTTTCGCTTGTTTTGGAGGCATGTATTTACCAACAACATGTTTATTAGAAGTAACAGAATTAGAACCAACAGATTCAAAATTTAAAGAGACATTGGTTAGACAATTAACAGGATTAATAGAACTAGAATTATTTATGTTCTCCTTGTTCTCATCTTCCACTACTTTACCTGTACATGACGTAGAAGCATCAGAATCATTCACATTATCATCATTTACTGTCTCAACTACAATAGGTTTTACCATACTGTAGGTCTGCTTCCATTTCTATTTCTTCCTCATTGGTTTCAAGGGGTGGGTATAGTTATCATTAAAGGGAGGTGGAACACTATGATACCCTAGACCCTTATTCTGATTATCTTTAAATTTTAATTGTTTTTCTATCATGGATTCAACTTTCATACTCATCATTTTTTTTAAAATTAAAGTCTACATTTTCAAACTTATTTCTCAACGTGTCAAGCTCGGCAGTTAGACTGGCAATCTTTTCTTTAGCATAATCATAGTGTTCACATTTTTAGCTGTATTCTTCTTGAAGTTTTCTAAAGTCCTTGGTTTTGGCCTCTAATCTTTCTTTTAAAGGTTTTTGGGCCTTTTTGAGAGTATAACATTCATATTTAAGGTCCTCAATTTCCCTAATTAATAATTGATGTTGATCATGATAATGTTTAATTTTAGCTTCACAAGACTAAGAACATGAGTTTTCACTTACTTTGGTGATTGAAGAACTCATTATTCACCAAAAAGAATAATTTACCAAAAATAGAACGGATTGTGAAACCAAGAAAAATGCCCTTTCACTTGAAACCTCGAAAGTCAAACTTGAAGGTCAAACTCGAAAGTCAAACTTGAAAACTTGAAAGTCAAACATGATGATGGGATTAAAAAACAACTTTTAATCTATGAAGATCGATTAGATCTTGAACAAGTATATGAATATGAAACAGCAAGAACACAATATTAAAAACAAAGCAGAACGCAATATTAAGAACAAAACAGCTTGAATCAATCGTGTTGAATGATTAAATAAAATCCTTAGAAGAGCTCGATTAAGAACATCAACTGTAAAGGATTGGAAGATTACAAGAACGATTACTGGAAAATATTGTACTCTTGATTAATCGCTATATTGATAATCTCTAGAATCTTTTTCTAATATGCATGCAAGCATTAACTTAAATACTATACATAAAAGGCTCTCGGTTGGACAGGCCCAAACCGGAGAATAAAAGGCTAATCTAACGAGCCCAAAAGACGCAACATCTAATAGAACTTCAGCCCAACAATCTCCCCCTTTGCGTCAATTTGGAGCGAGACCTTCACTTCCTACTTGGGCCGGCGGCTGAAGCTGGTACCTTCTTCTTCACGGTGCTAAACAGACACTTGGTTATTGAGAGGATGGTCTGTCTAAACCGGATGTACCAATTGATCATATCATTGAAGTACTTGATGTCATCAGCCGAATTGTCTTTACACTGTTTGATGATGAATAAGATGTGCTCCAAGCAAGTTGTAGTGTAAAGATGTTTGTCAGCTAAAGCGAAGAGACATTTCTGTCCTTCGGCTCTAGTGAACATCACAGAGTTTCGCCTCGAATCTATCTTGCCCATTTGCATTTGATTCAGATCACTGGCCGATCCCACAGGCTTGACTTTCGGTTTCTTCTTAAAAACTGTGGCAACCTCCTGATCCATTAGGGCCACCTCCATGATATAGCATGCCAGCATCCTTTTGACATGGTCTAAGATGGGACCATATTCGGCTTCGTTTGTCAGCAGGATATTGTACAAGACTATCCAATCATGAGGGTTCAGATTGGGCAGATCCGCCAGAGAGATCATGTGAGCAGTTCTTGCAGATCCTCGGATAAGCTTGAACTTGACGTTTGTGAATCTCCCCACGGCAAAAGGCTTCATCACCCGAACATTGACAATCTTCTGGGCGCTCCATGTAAGGTATTGAGGGCGAGCGGCCTCCAGGTAGAAGTCAATGAGCTCCCTGTCAAGCTCATCGTTCGGATGCGGGACTTCAAAGATGTTGGAGAAGGCGTGGAAGATGAACGCCTTTCGAGTCAGTGGCATATCGAACTGCGAATCGATGGTGTTGTTGCAGTCGAACGATATCACCGGCTCGAGCCATAGTATGCTTGGAGTCTCTATGGCCTCTTTTATCAAACGATCCCTGGTCCAGGCAGGGAAGAGCAACTTTCGGCTCTCAAGGAGATCGTGGGCTTCTTTTTGCTTTCGTTCGGCTTCTTCAGCCTCACGCGCCACACGACTGGCATCACCTTCAGCATTGCGACTGTTTTTCCGTTTCAACAAGTCGGCAATGGTCTCCTTGTCTTCATCTTCATCTTCATCTTCATCTCCTCCCTCTACTATGTTTTTGCCCTTGTTCTTCACACCCGAACCCGAGGCATGACCAGTTGGGGGGTGGTTCGGTTGTGTGAGTAGCTTTGGAGGACGGAGGTGGTTTCGATCCTTTCTTCTCATCTCCCCCTTGTTTCGGAATGGACACGAAACTCGGCAGACCTTCAATTTTGCTTAA
Organism: Lactuca serriola; assembly: GCF_051521515.1. Lineage (NCBI taxonomy): Eukaryota > Viridiplantae > Streptophyta > Magnoliopsida > Asterales > Asteraceae > Lactuca > Lactuca serriola. Next base: position 37,823,308 of record NC_136411.1, read on the forward strand.
GAGGTCCATGGCCGGGGAGAGCTTTTCAGCGAGGGTGCGCCTCACCGAATGATTAAGGATGGGGTCGTGTGCTTCCAGGATGTTGGATAGAGCAGCGTGGACATCCGAAACACACGTCTTTATGACTTCCCTCTCGGATCGAAGAGCTTCCAATTGTTCTTGAGAGTTGGAAAGCTGCGTGCTCTTGACCTTTAGGGCAGTTGTTTTACTCGCCAGAACGTCCATCAGAGAGTTCTCTGCCGCAAGATCCTCTTGTAGTTTTGCCAGACGGGCATCGATGGAGGCACGGAGTGCCGAGTTGTCGTCGCTTATATTTTGTCGGAGGGTAGCGAACGAAGTCAACTCCGTCGAGACGAACTTGGCCAATTGCTGAACAATCGGTTCCAGAGTTGTCTTTGTGGCATTGGCGCTTTCCTGCAGAGACTTCAGCAGGTCAAAAGCGTCGGAGAATAGTTTATCGACTTTTTCTGTCACTGCCTCACAGGCTCGGGTGGAGGCGTCTATAGCAGCAGTAGCTGAGGCCACTGAGTCATGTTGAGCCCTGGAGAAGGCATCAACTATCTTCTGAAGGGCAGCTTCAGATAAGGATCACTACTGGTTGGAAGAGGAGGCGAGAAGTTGAGCAACCTTCTCGTTAAGCTCGCGGAGATGCTTCTTTGTCACTGGAGCATCATCCTCCTCATCACTCTGAACTTGAAACGGACTATAGTAGACCGAATCAAAGTTCATGTGATCACCACCAAGGTATTGATCATCGCCATCGGAGGCGTCTTCTGGAGATTGAGGTGGTGGTGAAGCTGGGGGTGTTGTGGGTTTGGTTGGTTCAGGTTGAGTGGGTGGGGGGTTAGTTTCGGGTGGTGGTGGTGTATGGGTTTCGGTTTGTGGAGGTTCGGTTATGGGAGGGGTTTCGGTTACAGGTGGTGTTTCGGTTGATGTGGTGAATATGGGTGGTGGTATAGGGAATGAGGTTGGTGGTATAGAAGGGTTTATGGTGGGAATGGAAATAGGTATTGTGGGTGGAGGGGAAGGAACTGGGGATTGGTGAAGTTCCATCTCCGGGGTTGGGGACCGAGGGGGTGTGTTGCCTCGTTGTGGAGATTCGTCTCCTTGTGAGCCCTCAGAGTCCGAACTCCCACCTTCGGATTCGCTTGAAGAGGAGGGTATGAGGAACTTTCGTTTCGGTTGGGTCTTCCTCCTTTTCGGTTGTGGGGATGAAGCAGGTTTCTGTTGTTTACGCTTCTTTGGAGAAGGTCCCTTTGGAGCTTTGGACACTTGCTTTCCCTTGTCACCCTTTTTGCCCCTGGCCACCGGTTTGTCGGCATCATGAATTGATCGCAGCATGTCCGGTGTCAGGTCCCTCGGACCAGTTTGGCGAAACTCCTTAATCGTTCTGATCAATCTGCTATCTGCTGGCACATCAGCATACATTGACTCCGGGATAGAGCCAATGAAGGAGAATTTCGATGCATCGGATACGATGATCTTCTTGGTATGAAAGGTACCAATAGAAGACATCGGTGCACCGTCGGCTGTGGGAACGTTAAACTTGTCCATAGCCCATCTGGTGATCAAGATCCAGAACCGAGCCAGCGACACCTCGGAGTGTCGGGAAGAGGAAGAGAGGCTCTGAATCAGTTGTTGCCAAAGGACAAATCCATAGTCCAGATTGATCCCGTTGTACACCCCATACATAATTGACAAGAAAAGACGACTGGCCCCGTCCGATCCTGAGCTCCTCTCTGACAGTCCCTTGAAGAGAACTGTAAATAACCCATTCCACTGGGGCGGTAGGCAGGACTTCTTGAACTTTGCAACGGAGGTAAGAACTTCCGTGTAGCCCATGTTGTAGAACATGTTGTAGAGCATACCAACCGGAATCGTCTCCGGGTGAACACGCGATGGGTCAGCAGCAAACCCAAGCATGGTGCAGAAGCGGGGACGAGAAATCGACGTCTTGTGTTCCGCCACTTCGAAAAATACCCTGTCGACGGCTTTGTCGTAGTAAGCCGTTGCGTAGACCTGAGATAAGGCCACCATTGGCACCGTTTCAATCCGTGACAGTGCAGGAGCAAGTTGGGAGTATTTGAGACATTCGATGACCGGCGACATATAAGAATCATACGCCAGTGGGTTGAGATCAATCACGAGGCATTGCTGAGGACGGATTGGAAGAATCTGAGAAGTAGCATGGACGGAAGAGGATTCAGCCATTGTTGCAGGTTTGGAGAAGAAGATAACCGGGAGAGAGTTTGGAAGTATTTTTGCTTTGGAAATTATGGGGCAGTAAAGAGGTAAAAGGTGGTGTTGATGGGTTTTTATAGTAGGTGATAGGAGAGAGAAAGATCGTTTCAAATCTCTTATGGAAATACGAAACGGGTGTTTTTGGAGTGACTGATTGGTGACAGTTGGGACGAGCGATGATCACGTAGGAGAGAGAGTGTCAGATTCCTAGGATCACGCCGCCCAATAAGCGCCGGTTCAGAGAAAGAAATCGTTTCCATTTCCACACGCGTCTGTAACTTCAGAGATATGACGCTTCGACATTGTACACGCGTCCTCAAGTGTCAGAAAAAGTGCGGTCGTTTCAAATCCACGCGCCCTCCTTTTTACCGTCGTTTGAATTTCTATCCTTTTAACTCCCGCCGAGTCAGCAAATTTTTGTCTTATCCCCTTTGAAACGGCTGTTTCCAATTAATGATCCACGTGGCTTATTTTTGACCACAACTTCATTTGTAACCATCCAGTAAATATCCAGCCTGTAAAATAATTAGTAACGGAATTTTTGAAAATCTTGGATTTTCGTGCAAAGAGTGTAAAAAAAAAATAAAGAAGTAAAGCAACTCTTTTTAGGATAATTTGTGATGTCAATAATGACACGAAACTGATGATCCCGGGCACGAATCTCTTCCTTCAAGGTCAAGAAAGACCTCAAAGTGTTAGTGTGGAATCCCGTTGAATTACGATCAAACATTCATTAATAAATGTTGAAAGGCTTCTTTTAATAAGGCAAATTAAGGGTGGTTTCGCTTTGATTCAACAGTTCAATTCTTGATATAAGAACGAACGTGAACAAAGTACTTGTGAGACCAGTGTAGTCTGTTGAACAAGTAGGTTGGAGTTGATTTTGAAGTGGCTTGGATTAATATGAAATCTCAGAAAAAAATTTAAAACTGGATCCCATGGGAAGAAATGTTATGGTGTGTAACAATTTCATTGGAACCACGCAAAAAGAAGAGAAATTGAGATTTCATGAAGGTACATTCGTCAATTCATTGGTGAAAACTTGATCAAGTTAATTGGTCACCATCAATTCGTTGGTGTTGAATTTTGGGTTTCACTCAGCTCGTAGTGGCACGAAGCTAAGATCATTAACACAGATGTTGTGTAACTATAAACCTCAGTGGTAGTTTCTGAGAGTCTCAAGGGTTACAGTGATGAAACGAATGTTATAGAGAAGTGTAATGGGGATGGTGAAAGAAGACATAGTACCTCTGCTGCGAACAAAAGGACCAAGCAGGAGACTCTGAACTCATGTGAGAAAAGAGTGAGGTAGCTCACGATTAGAATAAATGAGTTAGCCTTATTGGGAAGACAAGGTTTGTGTATACCAGGTCATGAAGGCTATTATTCAAAATCTTATGAGGCTTGGGACACATACAGCAGCATGCTTCTAGGGACACTTAAATAAGGCATCGAATACATTCCCATAAACAAATGAGCACACAATAAAAGCATTTTTGGATTTTTGATTGATTCAAAAAAAAAAAAAAAAAAAAAAGTATTCCCTGAGCTCCTCTTTCCTCCCTGTCATGTGACGCGAGCAGCCACTGTCGATGTACCATTCTTCGTCAAACTGCTCGTCACTTATAACCTACAAAAATTAAGCAGATTTAGGAACCCAAAGTTTCTTGGGTCCATGTGAGATTTTCATGGGAACGGGAATAGCAAGAGAGATTTCAACTAGATATGTTCTTTTAATTAGAGTTGTTTCATCTTTCTTTTTAATGGTGTAGACTTTTATTTTGTTAAGATTGGGTTTGTTCGCTTTGAACTCAGGTTTGGATTCATTGACTTTTTGCTTTCCCTTCTGTTCAGCAGATGGATGAGGTTTTTGAGAACCAACGGAATTAGCGTTAGAGCAAGATGGAGATGAATGGTTGGAAGTAGAAGAACGAAAAGAATTAGAACGAGAGAAGTTGGATGGGGAGGACTTCTTAGCTGATGACTTTAGGTGACCCTTTTGCTTTTGATCATTAGAGGGGCGGACCTTCGAGTCTTGTTCTCTTTTGACTTTAGAGCCGAACCTCTGCATTCGGTTGGAGTTGTTCTTGGAACCGAACCTTTGGTGTCGGTCGAAGTCCTTTTCAGAACCGAACCTTGGCTTTCGGTTGGTGTTTTCTTGCGAACCGAACCTTGACTTTCGGTTGGTATCTTCTTGCGAACCGAACCTTGACTTTCGGTTGGTATCTTCTTGCGAACCGAACCTTGGCTTTCGGTTAGTGGAACTTTCAGGCTTTCGTACAGGATTGTTTTCATACTTCAGATTCTTGTCCTTGTGTGTATAGTATGCGTTCTGGGAGTGCCAGAATTGTTTCCTTTCAGAAAGATTTTTCCTGTATCTTTGGTTCCTCTCTATCTTCTTATCCCTCATCTGCTTAGGTTGATGATGAACGTTCGCTCTTGTTTTTGCTGTCACCTTGGCTGGTTCCTTTTGAACTTCAGGAGTTTTTCTTTGAGTCGAGGGAGCAGAGGGAATATCTGAAGAAGATTCAGTTTGCCCTGAGGAAGTGGAAGGAGTATCTGATGAAGGAATGTCTTCTTTTGCTGAACTATCAACCTCTTGAGGAATATCTTTTGTACCACTTGTACTTGGTTCACTGAAATTATCAGGCTTGTTCAAGGGTTCAGGTATGTACCTCCCTTTCTTCATCCAGGAGGTTCTTTCAGAAAGACCAACGGTTTCGTTTCCATTATCAATAGGAGCTTCCCAGAAATACTCATCACAGCCATCAGCATTGTCTTCGTTAACAATAGCTGTGAGTTCAGCTGTTTGATGTTCAGTTACTCCAGTCACCTTGTATACTTGATTTGGAGTGGTCCTGACCTTTTGATACACAACAACCTTTTCTACTAATTTCGGGGACTTTTGTTGGGACAATCTAGCGAATTCCACAGAATTTTCAGAAATAAGATTTTTGTGGTTTTCAGTTTCGCTTTTAACAAATTCTGAGCAGTCAACCGTATCCTCTACAGAAATTTCACTCATGTTTTCGTCCTCGTTAAGCTCAGATGCATTTTCAACATCGATTTTATTTTCTGAGCTTACTTTGGCGTTTAGAGAGTCAAACTTTTGTATGGTTTCAGTTCTCAGTTTAAGTCTGTCATTTTCATCCAAAAGATTTTTGAGCATGACCTTGTGGTCTTTGGATTTAATGAAGGACTCAATTTTGTCCAGTCCAATTTTATAAGTTGGGTTGACATCATCAGACGATATCACACTCTCACAATTGTAAGCTTTGGCATCGATTTCATCCTCCTTAAATTCTAGGAAGGGCAAAATCATACGATGGATCTTTTGGCCTATCTCACAGTCCAAGTGAAGTTGAGTAATATTGGAATATAAACGTTTAGCTATTAAACAAAAAACATTTCGTTGTTTCAACAATTTCAAATTGTCTCTCTGTAAATAAATGTTTTCGTCTTTAACTTTAACTAATTCCGACTCTTTTAACTCAATCCACATACGCCGCTCCTCGCTCTTCGACGCCACCCTGCTTAATTGATCAGTCAGGTTAGAATTGGTGACTCGAGTTTGAGTTAAGCTACTATCTAAATGAGAAATTCTTGTGTTAACGTTTTTTAGTTCTTTCTCATATGAGGATGATGGTACTTTAGATGAAATAAAAGCAGATTGTACCTTCTTTATCAGTTCATCAAGCTCATTGAACTGTTGGCTGAGTGGTTTGGCCGTAAAGCACATATCTTCCTGCACCTTCGGTCCATTGCTTCCTCCATCGGTATTGTATCCCCTCATCTGAGATACGCCAGACACCATGAAGCATTTTCCACCACTGCTTTCCTCCTTAGCCATATAAGCCTTTCCATGAGTAGGCTTCCTCACTTCTTCGTCTTCTGAGTCAGTAGACCAAACTTCGGTGCTACCGAACTCATCGTCATTAACCGAACCCTGCACAATAAGAGCATTAATAGAAGAGTTAGCGGTAGACTTTTTCTTTCTCAACTCATCCAATCTCTTCTGCAGCACGGCTTCCTCATCCTTTCCATCGTCCTTTTCAGCCATCTTCTTAAGAACACAGTCCTTAGCATAGTGGTTCTTGCCACCACAGTAGAAGCAGCTTACTCCGGAATCGCCATCTGCTTTCGGTTCCTTTTTGGGCTCCTCAGCTTTCGGTTCATTGTTTGCTTTTTCTGAGCTGTAGTTCCCCTGCCAGTTTCGGTTTTTGTTGCTGGGGAATCTCTTCTTTATGAACCTCTTAGGATTGGATACCATCATGGCATAATCCTCAGTTGAGAGGTCATATTCTTCCAAGTTGAGCTCTTCATCCTCCACCACAGCTTTACTTTTAGATAGGAGGGCCAACGAACCAAGACTGGAGACAACATTCTTCTCTTGAACCACAATCTTCTCTTGGGACTTTAGAATACCCACCAGTTTCGCCAAAGAATATGATTTAAACTGTTCATGGGCTTTGACTGTGGAAACAACTTCTCTCCATTCAGATCGCAATCCGTTCAAGAAAGTAACCTTTTGTTCGATGAGCTTCCTTTCAATGTCGTGTTTGATCATCTTGCTGAGAAGATGATTGAAGCGATCAAACGTCTGGGTCACTGTTTCTTCGGCCCCTTGCCTGAATTCACCAAATTCAGATAGAAGCAAGGTTTGGATGGAATGTTCAAGATCTTCGTCTGTGGAATACAATTCGCGAAGTCTGTCCCACACTTCCTTTGCCGTAGTGCATGAGCTGACCAGTCTGAATGTATCGGACTGAAGGGCGAATCTGATCAACCTTAGTGCCTTAATATTGCACTGAAATTTATCTTTTTCATCTTGCGCAATATTCGTCACGTCCTTAAGCAGATCGTTGTACTCTTTTTGCGTCTTAATGATTCTGGATGTAGCAGAATGAGAAAACGGTCCATTGATGATGGCTTCCCATATGAGAAAACCATTGTCCTCCGATCCAATCACGTAATCTTCAAAATGATGCGCCCATACTTCATAGTCATGGGTGTACAAGATTGGAATCTTTGTCGTGGAACCGATGCTGTTGGAAATATTAATAGGGTTTGATTGCGTAGCGTCCATAATGATCGTAAAAACCTGTTCAAAGATCAGACTTGTAATAAAGCAGATTAGGGCAAAACAATAAATACTAAGATACGTCAATTAAGATGACGGCTCAATAAATATCGATGATTGCGGAAAACCCTAATGGAAATCTTTTTCACAGAAAAGATGTGTATCGATTACACAGCCTCCTGCTCTGATACCAATTGATGGGATTAAAAAACAACTTTTAATCTATGAAGATCGATTAGATCTTGAACAAGTATATGAATATGAAACAGCAAGAACACAATATTAAAAACAAAGCAGAACGCAATATTAAGAACAAAACAGCTTGAATCAATCGTGTCGAATGATTAAATAAAATCCTTAGAAGAGCTCGATTAAGAACATCAACTGTAAAGGATTGGAAGATTACAAGAACGATTACTGGAAAATATTGTACTCTTGATTAATCGCTATATTGATAATCTCTAGAATCTTTTTCTAATATGCATGCAAGCATTAACTTAAATACTATACATAAAAGGCTCTCGGTTGGACAGGCCCAAACCGGAGAATAAAAGGCTAATCTAACGAGCCCAAAAGACGCAACATCTAATAGAACTTCAGCCCAACACATGAAAATCAAACTTTTTGTCCAAAAATATAACCTTGACCAAGAAAAAAATTCTAGATCGAGAACGAAATTTTAAGACCAAAAACGAGGATATTTGACCAAAAATGAGGCTTTTTGACCAAATACGAAGCTTTAGAACCGAAAACGAAGTTATTTGATCGAAAACGTGGCTTTTGGACTGAAAACAAGCCAAAATATTGAAAGTCCGAAATTACAGTCGAGGATGCGAGGGTCTAAATATTCGAACCGAGAACAGGCCGAAATCTCGAACCGAAATCAAGAAAAACCGAGAAGAGGAGCTGACTAGCGTATGCGAGACCGAAATCGTGGAAGCGAACCAAACTGAAAATGTGCGGACTCAGAACCCTCGCTGTTGACCGAGAACCCTCGTTGCTGACCGAAAACCCTCGCTGCTGACCGAAAACCTTCACTGCTAACTGAAAAACTTCGTTGGCTGCCGAGAACCTCTAGGGTTTGCTGAAATCTCGCAAATTTCCACCAAAAACACGAGATTTTCAAATATTTAATGCCAAACTTGATCAAAACTCCAAAAATATGAAGAACACGAAGAACAAATAGCCAAAAATCTGTCAAAAACAATTCAAAAACGCCCAGAAATCCAAGAAACTCTTAATATCTTGTCAATTCGATTGATACCGATCTAAGCTCTAATACCAATTGTAAGTCCCGAAATCGCTATGTATCAATCGGATTCACTATGATGGTGCGGAATCCCAATCTAGTGATTGATGTAAGATGTAATATGAATAAGAACATGATGATTAATCTTCAATGCACACTATTATAGATGAATAGTCGGGTACATAAGATTCACAATTACACTTTTTTCTCTCTGTTTCTCTCTAGATCTCGTTCTTGGATTATAGTAGCCCCCAAAAACGTCCCACTCACTTTACAAGGCTCAAATAACACTATTTATACCTAGACCTAATAACCAAAGCCCATCCCAAAACCCAAACAAGACAATATTAAGGCTAACCAAAATCACATGTGATTTCGGTCCAAACCACACCAAAACATGGTGTTTTAGGTCGTAGACCGAGAACTCTAATAGCTTATGAAAAGCAAAGCATAAGCCACAATTTATGACCTAACAATACTCGTCTATTTTATTAACATTCAAAGGTACCCAAAAAATATACCAATAGTCCCTTATTTCAAGCTCTAGTAGATTGTAGCTTCCTCAATGTCTTGTAAGATTTCATTTCATATGACTTTCACTTTGTAAATGGGTTTTATAACAACTTCACATTGTAACTTGTAACTTCACAAGTTTCCTGTTTGAGTAATTAGGCACAAATGGATCACCTTGACGAAGGGATTAAAGTTCATTTTTTATTTGAATCTCATGTGTCTTTTAATGCATGACTAAAGGTGACTTGAATGGTAGAACATAGTTGATAAGAAGTGTGACAACCAACTACAGTTGTTAGGAGTGAGAGAAGCATGTAGTGGGGTTCAAACATGTTGATCAGATCACACCTAATCTTTATAATTAGGATTGGAGATGAACATAGTAGCATCTAAAGGGATATGCCAAGGTTTTGAGGGGAGGCGAGGTTATGCTATCACAAAACTTGTAGAGGTCGGAACAAATAAAAATTGGTTTGACCGGATCGAACCAGATCAAGTAGTTGGTCAAATCAAGTTTATGAGAACTCACAAGATGAACCATACTATTGAAAGTAAGAAAATTGTTTGATATATAAGAGGAGACAATAGATGTTTAGGATGAAGTTGTGTTCGATGAAGCAGAGGCTAGAGTCATGAGGATGGAGTTTTGAGAAAAAACTAATAGTCATCTAATAAAATCTATCTGAGGATAATAATTCATATCCCAAAAGGTGATAAGAAGCGTTATATTCTACAAATATACACAAAGATAAATATACATAAATTACAAAAGATAAGAACCATACTTCCAAACTAGGAAAAGATAATTCTATTTTTTAGAGGATCGTCATGATCTTCGTAAATACCCTAGGATCTTATTTGTTCTTTCGTCATAGTGACAAAGTTTACACAATGTAAACCTTCTCAGGGTTTACGAAATCATGATGTTACACTTTATCTTTGTAATCTTTCTTTACGTAGAAGTGTGTTCGTTGTTTAATGATTTTAGCTTAAAGACTGTTTTAAAAAACTTTGTTCTCGATTATATGATTCAAAGTATTTTTCTGTAATAAAATTATATTTGCAAGTTTATTAATGTGCCACACAAGGACATACACCAACTCTTTAAACCATAGTTGTCAAAATCGTGATCCTGATCGTATGATCGGACTAGGTATGCAAAACGAGTCGGGGTCGTAAACGGATCGTATTTTGGGAATGATCGTAGGATCGGGATTTGATCCAATCCTACATTCCCATGACTTATTTATTTATTTTTTTACAAATGAATTTTTTTACCACTTTATGTCTTTTATCCTTTACCAATTTACCGTTTATCATTTTGTGTTGTGACTTATGACTAATATTTTGAAGCTTTTATAACTTTTAAACGAAAAATTGAATGTTTGAAATATTTTTCATGTTTTAACATTATAAATTAAAATTATGTTTTATTTAGTGGGATCTTAGGATCCCGATCCCAATCTTGCAACCCCAAAAACGATCCTAAATAAGATCAACATTGCTTTAAAGTATTAAAAGAAAGAGATACACACAATTCAATTAAGTTCTTATAAGCACTACCATGTCTACGATTCCCCAACAAACATTAATCACTTCATGTTTTCGATACTCTCTTTGCAGATTCTTCAAGCTTTGAGCAACTTTTTAGGAACAGATCTCTATATTGATTAATGGACAAATAATTCCAAAAGTTTTATTAGTAATAAGACGAAGAGAGTAGGTTACTTTTCCTAACATTCCACTTGCCCTCTTCACTTTTAATAAAGATGAAAGTATCTTAGCTAAACACATTTAAATGGTTGTTTTTGTTCAATTTCCAATCGTTATCTTTAGCAGTTCATTACAAACCATTATGTAAATATATAAATGATACTTTATTTCGTAATTAATTACACAATTTTAGTAATTATAAAAATTTAAACACGCGTATTGTTATTTTTGTTTGTTAAAATCAAAACTATTTACCAGTTGCTACAGAATATATTCGATTGTATATTATTTACATATTTAGTATAAACATTAACAAAATAACAAATATGACAATTTGAGATTTTATCTTCATTTTTTATAAATAATGATAAATGGTACACTCAGATGAATGTACATATATAAAGTATTCGTTGTGGTTTAAACCCTAATATTGGATACCACGACGAAACTAGCCCAAACTAACCAAATATGAATTTTGAAACTCATTGGACGGTATCCAAAGAAAACAGCTAATCATATGGAATATTTTTGCAATTTTCTTTAGAGTTAACAACACAAAGATCGTACAACAAAATGAAAACACAATGATGACTCATCTCACAAAATGCAAATTTAGACAAAAGTTGCAACTTTTTATAAACATATGGATCATTTTGTAGCTTTATCTAAATATAATGAATTATATATTTGTTTTGACAACATATAATAAAAATATCAAATTTTTTTACGAATATTTTATATGCTATATGGAAAAGTCAAAAGTTACAAAAACATAAATACAAGAGTGAAACACGGACTCACCAACTGTTTCATGTCTCCTCGTAAACTCCATACCAGTCACTATGCGCCACATAGAAATTTCACAATCCACCAACTCTTTGTAGTAGGGAAATTTGGGATTATAATTTATAGCGTCTTTTATCATTAATGTACTTTTGATAACTTATTTATTGATACATACAAATAAAATCTAATTTAAAACATATATTTTAAACAAGTTTCAAATATTTAACTGAGAAATATTTTTATTATTGCTCACAAAGGTTGAGTTCAATAAATTAACTATCAAAGTAGTGAACGATCGAAAATCCAAACGATCAATGGTCAGATAAAAGGTCATATACTCACTAAATCATAACAAAAAAAAATTATTTTATTTTTTATTTTTTTTTAATTTTAGTTCGTGTTTTTAATTGAAAAAAAAAAAAAAGAACTGAATATAACAAAATTCATAGTTTTTATCCACTTTAAATATCTATATTTGTATAGAAAATGAACTTAAAAAACCATTTCGTTTTTTTGTTTTTTTAGATAACCTTTATTTTCTAATAAAAAAATAAAAAAATATATCAAACTTCAAAATTTTTGATACTTTTGAGATAAACATTCATATCTTGATCTACCAAAAAAAACATTATTCTTTTTCAAAATCTATGTTCAAATTTACATGTGAATGTTATGTGTATTGAATTTTTATAGAAAAATATACATATGAATGTTATTATACTCGATTTTTCCTACAAACCTTTATCATTTACATGTAAATTTAAGTAAATTCAAATTTAATTTAGTAAAACTTACAGAAGAATGTGGATTTTGTTTAAATTCACATGCAAATTTGATATATCCAAATTAACATAGATATTATTAATTCATATTCATCATCAAAATGTGAATATGGACTAAGAAATAGATAGATTTTAACAAATTTTGTACAAATGGCCATTCATATACAATATTAACCATAAAAGAATATTACATGTTAACGAGTAATTATTGAATGACAAAACTGTAAAATTGGTCCCTGTGGTATTCAAAAAACTGTGGATAAGGTCCAAAAAGTTTTCAACTTGTATGGATGGTCCAAAATCAAGATTTTCCTTTGGTTTTGGTCCTGAAATTAAGAAACTTTTGTAGTTTTGGTCCATGTAGCACTTGAATTGACTGTTTTGCCTTTTAAATTTCTTTTTTGTATTATTTTTAACACTTTCTATTTTGTAAATATTAATTTAAAAAAAAAAAAGCAATTATGCTGGTCCACCCCATAACTTCACCCATCCACACACACACACACTCTCTCTCTCTCTCTCTCTCTAAACACCAACCATTTCATCTTCTCCGATAAACTCCCCCACCTTCAGTTGTTGGCCCTGTTGATGCAACACCAATCACAGTATTCACCCAAAAACTACCCCTTTTTAATTTGGAAGGTTTAAACGTCAAGTTATAAAACAACATAGGCAAAATGAAATCCAAAAGTATGCATCCAAATGCTCCAAACAATGCCATTATATCTCCAAAAAACGGCAAAATTGTATCCAAAGTTGTTGCAATAATCACAGATAATGATCTTGATATCAATCAAGGCACAAAGTTTCTTACAGAAAGTTGACCCTTTCCAAGATCTACAAATTTACGTTCAAAAACCACGTTTGATGGTTGCAAGTAAACCTGTATCAACAGAAGTTGTTAAGATCTAACTTTTTGTTCAAAAGTACAAGTGATTGTAGCATAACAACAGGTCTAATGGAGAACTTACCAATGTACAAGCTGCAACTTGCAAAATAGTGAAGGAGTTTGTCATAAGAAGAAACCATTTGGGCAACAATGGGTTTGAACCCACTATAAAATTTTAAAGAACAGAGCTCTGTACTATCTTACGGAATGCCCAATACCCAGAAATCCCAACGCTGAAATAGTTTGAGATCACAACCGTGTAACACAACAGTAGCCCTTTGAACATTTTGCCCTTCTCTGGCGCTGCTATTGTCGCCTGGTCTAACATAAAATATGAATTATTAGTGTTGAAATCGTAGGGATTGATGAGAAGCATATATGGAAAAAAGGAATATACAAACAAATACATGTATTACCGGGATGATTCCATTTCCGTAAGTCGTACAGATGATCAAAATCGCATTGAAAAATCCAAAAACTCGGTTTATTCCAACTTCGGTCAAGGAATTGCACTTCAGAAGTGCTTTCTTTGAATCCCCTGCAAAAAGTTATTTGTTATAAACATCAATGGAGAACACAATAAGCAAATAAAAAGAGATACCTGGTTAAGGTTTAGGGTTTCCTACCAATGTAGATGGCGCCAACAGTTGTGCAAGCACAGTAAGCAAAGCATAAGATGAGGGTGACAAGGTTTATTTTCCTCAAAGAATCAAACCCAACTTCATAAGACCTGGAGCTCTGCTTCAAGGTAGCTTGAACGAACTCATAAGAGAAAAGAAGAAATAGTCAAAGATAGATAAGAAAGTTAAATTGTCAAAGAGATAGAGGGAGAAAGAAGGGAATGGTACGGATAAAGGGTGTCGGGTAGGGGATTTTTTTCCCTTTATTTTTTAAGCTAATAAATATAAAAGAAATAAATAAAATGTAAAAAAGAAATAATAAGGGAAAAATAGTCATTTCAAATTTTTATGACCAAAACCAATGGAAAATCTTGATTTTGGACCATCCATGCAAGTTGAAAACTTTTTGGACCTTATCCACAGTTTTTTGAATACCACAGGGACCAATTTTGCAGTTTTGTCTTATTGAATTACCGGAAAAGCAAGTACAATAATTATTTATATATGATTTATCTTTGATAACAAATTGATACAATTCATATTCAAATGTTAATATAAATGTACAAAGTAATAAAAAAACAAGAAAAAAGTTTGTTTTTTATATATCAATATAGATCTTTATTTAAAGATGATAAAAAATCATGAATTTTTGTGTATTTGATTTTTTCAATAAAAAACATGAACTAAAAATAAAAACTAAAAAATGAAAAGAATAGGCGAGAGCTATGAAAGAAAAGAGTTTCTTATTCCATATTCTCGTTGACCAATTCGATTTTTTGGTATCATTTGCATATGCATCTAACATACAAATAGAGTTTTGTTCTAAGACGTATTTTTCAAAAATATTTACCAAATACTAACGGTTTTGAAAATAATTACCAAAACATAGTAAATTAATTTTGTTGGGTTTTATATCTATTTTTAAAATATTTTATTTACTTTCTAAATTCATAACCTTCACAACTACCATATGTCAATCTCAATATGGTTCGTACGCTGGTGTTGAAACGGATTAGAGATAAACAACACAAACATTATCATAATACACAATGGTTACACGAGTAGCAGGACATCGAAGTTCACACAATAAGTTACATATCCAAGAAATCTCAGCAACTGCATTAGCAACACCTCGGTATTCAGATTCTGCACTAGAATGACAGATCATACCATGTCTATTAGATGACAATTACAGTAGGTTGTGACTAAGGAACACATAGTAACCATATGTGGATCTTCTAGTGGTCGGACACCCAACCCATTCAACATCAAAATACGCAATAAGGAATCGAGCCAGATTCAAGAATAACTGTAATCAATGGTCAACTATACCTTTCAAATATCTCAATATATGCTTAAGAGTCATATAGTGAGATTCTCGTAGGTCATGCATTAATAGGAAAATATGTTGACAACATAGGTGATGTCTGGGCGGGTAAACATAAGGTACTGCAACGCACCAACAAGGCTACCATATAAAATAGCGTCGTCAACCGATGGACTAGAGAAGTCAAGCTTGGCACATGTGTCAACATGAGTACTGGCGGGTTTGCAGATAGACATATTTGAACGCTTAAGTATGTCAAGAGCATACTTACATTGAGATAAAAACATTCCATGCAAATCTCTATTAACAGAGATGCCAAGAAAAAAAATTAATCTTCAAGGCCAGTCATAGCAAACTCAGATCCGAGAGTGGTAATGATCTGATGAAGGAACTCAAACGAGGAGGTAGTGAGAAGAATATCATCCACATATAATAATAAATAGGCCGTATGTTTTCCCTGTTGATAAATAAATAAAGATGAGTCACATTGGTTGTTTACGAAAACCATGACTAAGAAAAAACTGTGTAAATCGCTGAAACCAAGTCCGATGAGCCTGCTTAAGGCCATACAATGAACGTTGAAGTAGAGATACATGATTAGGGTGACTAGGGTCTCACAAATCGGGAGGTTGGTACATATATATCATCTCATGTAAATGCCCATGCAGAAATGCATTTTAACATCCAACTGTGTAACATCCTGTTTCCTGTCGTTTCTTATTTCAGAGTCGTGGGCTGGAAGTCTATTGTGTAAAGGATTTGGATCTTAAGGAGGCAAAGTTTAGTCCTTGTGGAAGTAGGTAATGATGGTTAAGATATTTAACCCTTGAGTTGTGTTTTAGGCCGAAGGGTAGAAAGGGAAAATTCATAGGTCGGGTTCTTGTATGAAATAAGGATTTTTGTTCGAGAAGTTTTTAGCCCAAGATATTTAGATAATATTGTGGGGTTCTTCAATACCTTTTTGTGGATATAAAGATCGTCAAAAACGGAGTTTAAACGAAGAAGTTATGATTGTTGAAAGTGAGGAGGGTTTTGGATTTATCCTAATACGTTGGGTGTACAGGTTATACGTTGGGCGTACTAGGCAAGGATGATAGGAGAGAGTCAACTTGGTACCCTGGGCATACCAGGAGTATGTTGGGCGCACACGATCAGAACCTAAACCCTAATTTCGGGTTTTTGAGCCCTATTTAAGCTCCTTAACTTTCCTAAACCCTTTCCCTTCTCAGCCTCCACCTCTCCAACGTCCTCCCTTAAAACCCTAACCCTAGTTTGAGACTTATCAGTAAAAGAATGTGTTTTTATGTGCTTTGTAGTGTTCTTGGTGCATCTTGGAAAAGAAGGAGCTCAGTGGAGAATTGTTGGTTGCATTGGAGCTTATAGATCCAAACCTTGTTCACCTTGATCTTTCTTTTGGAGGTATAAAGCTTGAATCTTGATGATGCATTTGATAGATCTAGCTAGTTTTGGGTGTTATGAGCTTTTGGTCACTTCAATGCATATAATTTATATCTTGAAAGTTTGTGACCTTGTTATGGATAAAGTTGGAAACTTTATCCATCTAAGCATCATATTGATTCAGATATGAAGGTTGGAGACCTGGACTTAATGGATTAAGTTGAGAGAGATGCACTTTTGGTCCCTTTGAGACTTAAAGACTAGACCCTGGTTGTTTGGACCATCCTAATGGATAAGTTGGAAACTTTATCCATTGTGGAGCTATTAGGAACCATAAAAATGTGATACTGGTCCTTATATCCCTTCCATGCAAGAGTTATGATGTCTTAATGGATTAATAAGTTAGGGTTTTAGCTCTTAGACCTTTTCTAGCCATTGAAAGTCATAAAGGTGGAAACTTTATGGCTTAAGTCGATGTTCTGAGTCTAGATTTGAGCTCTGGACGAAAGGCCTTAATGGATAAAGTTCTTAATGGAGGAGTGAGGACATGTCACGTATGTTGGGTGTACGTTGAGTACGTTGGGTATACTCAGCACCCTTGGACTTTGACTTTTGTTGACCGTTGACTTTTTGACCAAGTTTGACTTTGGGTCAAACTTGGGGGTTTTGGACTGTTGATTAAGGTTTTACCTGGTTGTGATGATTAGCGGAGCGGATTCGTGGGAGCAAGCAGTGCGGACGAGAGCATATCGCAATGTTTCAAGGTTCTTCGATTCAGGTGAGTTTTTCCTCATTGTACCTGTGGCTCGAAGGCACCAATGCCAGCCCTCTACTTTTGGTTATCTTTTAGTGGAGGGATACCATAGAGACTATATATAGTCATCTAGGATAGACTGGGGACTCTTGATCTAGGATTTCTTGCCTATTCCTTGTTTAGTTGTGTCTCTAGAGTAGGATCACCTATTCGGGTGTCTATCTCACCTCTAAGTATATACAATTATGCATTCCTTGGATTGTTAGTATTTAGGATGTGACTGCGTTGTATTGATATGTTAGATCTGTATCTTGGTATATATGATGTTGTTATGTTGTAGTAATCTGTTAGATCTGTATCCGGGTATATAGGAAGTTGTTGTGCTATAGTGATCTGCTAGATCTATGTATATATCCTTATATGATAGGATGTTGTAGTAGTGGTATACTGGTTATCAACTAATGAAATTCCCTAGGGGTTGTATGTAATCATGTAGGATAGCTTGAGAACTCTTGATCTAGGCTTTCTTGCCTGTTCCTTGTTTGGTTGTGGCTCTAGAGTAAGATCAATTGTTTGGGTGGCTATCTCACCTCTGGTTACTTATGGTTATGAATTTCATGGAAGTTAGCCGGTATTGGGATAGTGTGTTGAGATAGGACTAGTAGGTGTTAAGGAGCTTATGATTGATGTTTGCATGTATTATATGCCTACTTGATCCTTGATTGTTTATATGTCGACATATGGCGTTAGTGGGTTGAGGCGATCCTCTATTTTATGTTGTAGGCCAAGATACGAGGTGAGGGCCAACTGTAAGCCATAGGTACCGAGGATTAGAAAGAGTGGTTGGTTTGAGGCGGTAGGCTAACAAACCCTAGGTATTCTAGCCTAATGGTTGATTGGACCCGTTGCATGTTGGAATTCGTGTCTGCAGACTGATTGGTTTGGGGCATTCAAGTCTGATGATTGTGGGTCGTTATGCATGATTGTAGGTTTACAGTATGGGGTATTTTGCAGGAAAACTCACTAAGGTTTGTGCTTACCTAGTTGTTTATTGTTTCAGGTATCATCGGTTATCATGGGAAGGCGAAGGTGTAACTGTACACATTCATTAGCAGCAATGAAGATTATGCACTTTAATATTACACTGATTTTCAATAAATGTATGTTGGAAAAAATAGTTTTCTTAATAATTGGGAAGTTTTACTCTAATAAAATGCAAATCTTTGGTTGTGAAAATGGGACGTTACAAGCTGACGAACCGACCAATGTTGAGATACAACCAGAGAGAATAGTGCATATAGTAGTCGGTTTAACGACAGGTCTGAATGTTCCCTCTTTTTAAACAACTATATGCAATTAATAACATTAGAATTTGCAAGACGAGGCACAAGAACCCATGTTTTATTAGAAATAAGAGCTTGAAATTCATCTTGCATGGCTTGCAGCCAGTTAGGATCTTTGAAGGCATGTAAGTAATTTCGAAGGACAGGAGAAGTAGATTGAGTATGTAGACTAATTTTATGAATGTGATTGATGATACCTTGATGAGCACGAGTCATAATTGGATGAGTAGAAGAAGGTAAGGAGTCGCGGAAGACGAAACAGCCGACGAATCGTCTGCCGAGATAAGAGGAGAAGAGTATGAGGCATTAGATGGAGTTGGAGACATGGAGTCGGTTGTTGTGGGAGATGTAGAAGGATTAAGAGAGTCATTGGTAGTGGAACTAGTTATCAAAAAGTGAAAAAACTCTTGAGCGGTGTGAACCTCATTGTCAAGGAAGGTATAAGAAGGTGTAGTATCAAGTATCATGGAACTAATAGGAAAGATCGTTTCATCGAACTTCACATTACGAGATATGATATTAGTGTTGTGATAATGATCAACATACCAGAAACTTCTATGATTAGAAGGGTATCCTAGGAAGGTACACGGGTGGATTGAGGTGAAAGTTTTGTTTGGAGCATTGATGTGCGGGAAACAAAGGCACTAGAACACTCTAAGATAAGAAGATGAAGGTTTTGGTTATAAAGTTTTTAATATGGAGAGATGTTGTTGAGAGTGGTGGATGGGAGAAGATTGAGAAGGTGAGTAGCCATATTTAGAGCCTCAACCCAATATATAGGAGGAAGGCGAGCTTGAAACAAAAGAGAGTGAATTGAGTTGTTTATGGTACAGATCATTCTTTTAGACTTTCCATTTTGTTGGGAAGTGTATAGACATGAAAAATGCATCTGAATTCCATGAGACTCACATAACGTGTGAAATTGGGTATTGTTATATTCACCACCATTATCACAATTAAACGACTTAATTTCACAATTAAATTGATTTTTAATATAAGATCAAAGATTAACAAACTTAGAGTAAACATCATATTTAGCTTTCAATAGGTACACCCAAAGAAAATGAGAGTATTGATCTAAAAATAGCACATAATATTTAAAACCATAATTACTATTGATAGGAGATGTCCAAACATCCGAGTGAACAATTTGAAATGGAAAGGTAGCAATAGTATCAGAACCTTTAAACGGAAGACCCACATGTTTACCTAACTGACAAGACTGACATAAAGAAGATAAGTTATTGTTTTACAAAGAATCAAATGTTGCAAAATTAAATGTTAGAACACATAATGATTAGGGTGACCAAGAAATTGATGCCATTTTAAGGCAGACACAAGAGCTTGAGGAGATGTAAGTGTGACAGGATAGATATCACCAGTGCTATCACAACGGATGAGAGTTCTGCGTGTTTGAAAATCCTTCACAGAAAAACCAAAAGCATCGAATTCTATGGAACATTTATTGTCACGAGTGAATTGACGAATCGATATCAATTTTTTGATGATTTGAGGTGTGATAAGAATGTTTTTAAGGATAAGGGGCCGGTACGGGTTAGTATGGGGAAGAACGGAATGTCCCGAAGTACTTATAGGAATTTTAAATCCATTTCTGACTAAAACCGATGTAAGTCCCTAATTTGCCTGTGTATCAGTCAGATCCGTTTGATGGTGCGGAATTCCAATCAAACGGATTATTTCAGATCAAATAGAAGAGAATGAGAAGAAGAAAAATATGAATCTTGTATGTATTGATATGAATTAAAGCTCCAGATACAAAAGATTCACTCACATATGCTCCTTATTCTCTCTAGCCGTAAACTCCTTCTAGTTCATCATCTTTACTCCTCACCCTAACACCTCTATTTATACAAGAGAACATGGGCCAGAAACAAATGGGCCGTAAATGATTTTACGGCCGTAAACTCATCTGTAAACTAGACCATAAATTAATAAAATATTACATAAAAATAATTGCCTAGAAAAGTAAAGTATAAACCATATTTTTGACCCAACAATCTCCCCATTGGTTTATAGCTTTCTTTTCTTAATGACCCAACAAGCTCCCCCTAAAAATTAGCTAGCTTTTCTTGTTAATCTTCAATGAGAGCTTGGCTTCAGCTTTAATCTTCGATTTCTTCACAGCATCAGGATGAACATATGAATCTTCAATGAATGACTTCATCTTGAGCACTTGAACTTTTCTTCAGAATTTGGCATTGATCGCACATTAGGTGAGGAGGCTTGACGTACTGATTCTTGAAAGATAACACTTTCAGCTTGAGAATCTTCAAAGAGAACATCAGAGAGAACAAATCTTCTGGATCACTTCAGCAGGTACAAAGATAGCAGCAGACTGATTGAGGAGACTTCAATGCAATCCGTCACATAATCTTCAATTTTAGCTTCACCTTGCTTCTGGGGTTGAAGGATTGAATGTTGAAAGAATAATCTTCATTTCTTGCTCCTTCGAATGTGAATTCTTCGATGCTCACAGACGAGGCTTTGGCTCACAAATCTTCAACACAAACTTCATGAGTCTTATCTATACCTGAAATCACTATTCAAGACAAAAACAAAACTAAAAGAAAACTTAGCACACAAATTAAAATAGAAACAAAAATATTTTTGTATTTTTGATTTTTCTGAGCAAGAAATAAAACAAAAATAACACTATTTTTGGATTTTTAATTTTTTTGATTTTTCTTTGATTTTTGAATTTTTTTTATTATTTTTAATTTTTAATTCTCCCCTAATATTTAAATTAGAAGAAACTATGACAAATTTAACAAAAATAAAATTGATATCTAATTTTAAGAGTGATTTGGGATCAAAGTTTTTAGACAACCTTTATCCACTTGTCGGTACCTTCCATATTCACATCTTTGTCTGGTCGATCGTCGGTATTGTGGTCCACTTAAACACGAAAAATTGTGACAAATTTAGGACATACTATTTGTTACAAGACAATGTGAACTTAAGTTCCTAAAACTTATATTTGATCCTAATTCCTTAAATACTATATCTTAAGGACCACTCATCTAACGACGACCAAGGATATTGTTGTCCACCTAAATTGAGCAACGAGATCTATAGACAATCTGTATGTGTTCAATTTTAAGTGTACTGGAATGTGTTTCCCGCTTCCTGATATGCCCCAGCCATCAAGAACTTCCAGAGTACTCCTTACACCGGGTGAGCAGACAACGATTCAGAGAGAGGAGAGATTCAGAATTCTATTGCTAACTACTTCAGAGGGGTTGAGAAGAAGAAGGTTGCATATGCTGTGTACCAGGTCGGATTAGAAGTCGCGCAAAGGAGACATCATATGGCTAACAGATGAGAAGTATTTCACACATATATATATCCTGCAGAGAAATAGAGTTGCATATGTTGTGTACCAAGTCGGATTAGAAGTCGCGTAAAGGAGACAACATATGACTAACAGACGGAAAGAAAGAAAATGATATTCTACAGACCTAATTTATCGGAATTTACCAGTCGCCCCATCCAACCGGAATTAAGGACAAAATCCGCACATCAAGGAAAAGTTAAGCCACGGTTCCAAGTACGGGTTCAATTAATGTGACGAGTAGATTCCCATATATATCTCCCTGCTCAACCTATCCGAGCGTCGTATTGTCAGGCTGAACGTATCTAACTAGGTCAAGATTTGTCAAGTCTATAAATTTTCTAAGTTCAACTCTGCCTAGTCATGTCCATTTAAAAAATTTCGTGCCTACCGACGCATCAAACCAGAGCATAGACCCTTCAATTTCGGGTACGTTACGCAGACTCAGGTTGCCTGTTATCACTTAATAATATCACTTCCCATATATCTCCCTCAAGCACATATCATAACCAACATAATTTTTTTTTTTGATTTTTTGATTTTCTAATGTTTTTGGATTTTTTTTTGATTTTTTTTAAATTTTCTAATTTTTGTTTTGTTTTTATTTCTCCCCCTAAATTTGTGCATAGGAGAGAAATGAAAGTAAATGCGCAAATTTAAACTATCCTAAAACAAAAATTAGTCTTTAAAGCGAATCAGGTTAAGAAAAAACTTAGGAGTATTAGAGAAGAAAACGCAAACCGTAAGACACCGATTGAATTTGCATCCAGAAGATCTGAGAATAGCACGCGTAATCTCAGAACAGATCCGAAAATTCTTCATGTCATTAAGCACAAACCCCGTGAGTGATCACTTCCTTTCTTCTCTTCCCGCAAAGGACACATACTCCCAAACAATATTCTGAGTGTTGTACAGTTGAGAGATGTCCCCTATGAAGTGCCAGGAACAGCCACTACCAACAAACCGAAGTCTGATGATATGCCTCCATAGCTGCTCCGACACAGAGCGGGATTAGTTGGTCTTTGGAACCTAATCCATTTTGAAACTGGGTCGACCTTTGTCATCCTTGCACGGTACTCTCTCCCATTACATGTCCTGCTTATCACAAACAGAAGACATAGAAATATTAGAATCGTTAGTTGATTTGGGAGATTGAGCCTTCGGAACCCATTTGTAGTTGGGTTTAACCCATTCCTTTTTCGATCTGATGGGTGGCTCAGTACTTGCTTTTGAACTTGATGTCGGCCGTTGAGATGACTTTGATTTTGGCTTCACGGGAGCATCTCTTGGATTGGACTTCTTGGCCGGCATTCCCTTCTTGACTTTGGGATTCAGATGCTTGTCATTTGGAGTTTGATTCTTGGCTTTGGGAGTTGAATTCTTGGTCTTCATGGCATTCCAGTCGGCATTGTCTGAACGTGACCTTGAGGGGTTTCCTTTGGAGTATCTCCCTCTTGGCACGTTTTGCCACCCTTGTGCATAGTAGGGAACGTATGCGCGATTTGGACAGTTTCGGGCAATGTGTCCAGGTGTTCCACAGTGAAAACATGTCTTTTTCTTCACTGTGAAGTTATTTCTTCCTGCCCCTGGTGGCGTATCCTTGCCTTGTCTCTTGTTGTTCCTATATGCACACTTACAACAGGGACTCTGTTTAGCTTGAAATGGTGGCCTGTATTTACCAACGGGAGGTTGATTAGAAACAACAGATTCAGAGTTCAAGGGGTCGTTTGTTTGTTCAGAAGAACTCTCCTTGTTCTCATCCTCTGTTACTTTGCCTGCACAAGAAGTAGCAACATTAGAATCTTCAATATTTATAACTCCTCCTGACACAAATCCAGCTGGTTTTCCATATTTAAGATGTGCCTCCCTGTCAATTTCTTCTTGTTTCATAGGGATGGATGTGTAGTTATGATTGTAAGGAGGAGGTACACTATCATACCCTAGACCCTTGTTTTGATTCCTTTTAAACTGCATGCTTTGGTCTATCATATTTGCAACCACCTCACTTGAGAAATCATATTTTCTAACATCAAGTTTGGCGGTTTCAAACTTTCCTTTCAAAGATTCAACTTCAGCCACTAGCTCAGCATTTTGTTTGACTACATAATCATAGTTTTCACATTTGTTACTGTAGTCTTCCTGAAGTTTCCTAAAGTCCTTGGTTTTTGCTTCCAACTCAGCCTTCAGGGGTTTCTGTCCTTTCCTGAGTTGATATCCTTCACATCTCAGGTCCTCAACTTCTCTTTTAAATACATCAATTTGTTCTCGAAGAAACTTAATCGTATCTTCACATGATTGAGAACATGAAACTTCACATGAATGAGAACATGACACTTCATTGATCGGAAGGTTTACAGAACTCTTTAAAGCGTCAAGCTCTTCAATTACTTCAGCAATACTAAGACGATTGAGATCTTTTGTCTTCTTGATGACAGCTACGTTCATATCCCAGAATTTCGGAAGTGAATTTAGCAGCTTTTTGTTTATCTCTGATTTGGACAAGAAGATCCCGACTATATTCATCTCAGTAGTGAGTGTAGTGAATCGCTGCAACTGAGCTTCGAGCGTTTCTCCAGGGACATAATCGAAAAAGTTGAAATTTTGTCTTAACATATCCTGACGACTTTCTTTCATGTTTTCAACTCCCTCGTAGACTTAAAATCAATAATAAAAAAAACTAGAAGCTAAAATAAAAATTAAACGTCAAATTTAAAATGCCGTTTTTTTTAAGTCAAATAAAAAATAAAAAAAATCAAACTCAAAAGTCAAACTTGAAAAGTCAAACTTAAAAGTCAAACCGAAAAGCTAAATTTGAAAATTAAAAAAAATCAAAGCTTAAAGTCAAAGGTCAAACATGGAAGTCAAAGTCAAAATTTAAAATAAAAAGTCAAAAATAAAGGAAAAATAAAAACAATTTATTATTATTATTATTCTTTTTTTTATTATTATTATTTTAATTTTGGATGAAAAAGGAATTTTAAAATAAAATGAAATTGAATTTGGGCTGAAAATGACAAAGATGCGAAAGATTGGTGCGACTGGGAATGGTTAAGTTTAAAGTATCGGAATGAAATCTACAAGTGATCTGTTGGAGGAGTTAGCAAGGCGCGCTGACTTATAATATGGAGGTCGCGGGTTCGATTCTTCGCAACCCCAATCCCGATTCTATTTTAATGCGAGGCGCTGATCAAGAGACCCTGATCCGAGCCGTTCTTCGAGCCGAGCCGAAAGCGTTCGATCCGCAAGCCGCCGAGTCGAGCCGTAAACTCCGGAAACCCTAGCCGTAAACCCGAATCCCGCCGCCGGCCGTGAACTGTTTCCGGCCGTGAACTTTTTCCGGCAGTAAGCTCCGGCCGAAAACCCTTCAACAATTACGTGAAAAACAACGATTTTTCGACTTTGAAGGTCCAAAACTCAATCAAAAACCCCTTTTTATGAAAAAAACGAAGAACAAACCCCCATTAATTTTGCGAGATCTATCCAAAAATGCAAAAATATTTTAAAAATAAGATCAAATAATGCTCCAAAATAGAGTTTACGGCCCAAGAACTCGGTGTTTACGGTCGTAAGCTTGGACCGTAAACACAGAATATTCGATATTTGGATGAAACAATAAATCCTTTTGACTGAGTGATTGCCCCCCGGTATCCATGAACCACTTGTTCTTGGACGGATAATTTAGACTCATTGTATTGAACATCTCAAGTAGGGTTGTCGCTTGATCAGCAGCAGAGGTAGGATGTTGGAACCAGGCCCACAAAGAAGGTGGGGAGTCTGAAGGGGCAACAAAGGCTTGCGGAGATGAAGGTTATTGATATGATCATTGCTATTGTCGAGTCGACTACTGAGGATGAGAGGGCTAGTGGATGTTGGACTGTTGATTGATAGAAGATGGGCTCGAAAAAAGGCTTGGAGAAGGGTGAAATCGAGAAGAAGCGGGTTGGAGAGGGAATCAACCATAACCCTACCCCGGAGGAGCTTGGAACGATCGAACACCATCAAGAGCTCTTCCACAGCCACCATTCTGGGCCCCACGGTAACTGTTATTTTGACCTGATTAACTACCACGAAAAGGAGTAGAATTTCTAGTTTGTTAACAAACAAGAACAGTAGGAGATAAGGCATTACCCGGATGATTTGAAACAAGTTGTGGTTCTTCCAAAAGCAAGATAGATCGTGCCTCCAAAAGAGATGGGAAAGGAGTGTGATGCCTAAGAAGAATAGCCACTATTGGGTTTTTATTTCAAAAATAGTTCACAAACTAGTAAAATGGAAAACAGAAGACTTATGAATTTTGAAAATAACATAACAAATTACATCCACCAATGATCATGTTGCAAGTTATAGAAAGATTAAATCACCAACTAAGAAGATATGAAGAAATAATAACCTTTGTAGTTCTTTGGGACCTCTTGGGAGGCTTGGAAGTTGATGAAGAATGTGGAACTTTAGAGACACCAACAATGACTCAACTTGATGTAGAATGCTAGTTCTTTGTATAAAACTCTTAAGCTCTTAAGCTTTAAGTGCATAATAAAAGTATGACTTAAAAAGAGCAAAATGCAAGCATGTAACTTCAAGTGTTTAACAAAAACTAGAGAAAATGAGGGAGGGCATGCAAGCTACAATTTTTTTCATTAAAAAATGAAGGGATGAAAGCATTCATAAAGCTAAAACTTTACCCAAGAGTTCCGAACACTTTAAGCACTCCACAATGTAACATCTCTAAAATTACAACCAATTTAAACTTTTCAAAACAACCCATTTACTAATAAAAGTGTTTACAAAACCATTATTTCCAAAAGATTATTCAAAATCACAATCTCCTAAGATCAACAACATAAAATCAGGATGTGTACAGTCACGCCTTCACCTTGCCAAGGTCCTCTAAAGTACCTGAAACCATAACCAAAAACTGTAAGCAAAAGCTTAGTGAGTTTCCCCCAAAGTACCACCACACAATACAAACAAGCATGATGGGTCTAATCAGTCATCAGACATGAATACCCACGGGTCCACAACCATCGGGTTGGATTACCCCTGTCCTAATCATTCATCGAAGTGGAATGCCAACATACAACAGGTCCACTCAGTCACCGGACTGGAATACAATTACACAGTGGGCCCACTCATTCATCGAACTAGAATACCCTCGGGTCCACTCGGTCATAGGACTGGAATACCCCTGGTTGTTTACTCATGTACATAGTAGTAAAGTCTCAACCCAACATAGTATGTCGACATATGATAGATAACAGACATATTCAACAGACAGACAATCATGCAGCCAGAAATCACAGGTAGTTCTACAGATCTACCGGTCTACGCATATCAGCAACTATCATATAATCATATAGATCTATCCCATACTCAGAATATCATAAATCAATGTATAACAAGATATCAATCCAATGGGCCGGCCTTAATTCCTATGACCTGTAAGTACAGTGAGGAAAACTCACCTCACAATCTGACGAATAGCTGATATTTACTCTGCTCCCAAATACCAGCTCAACCCAAATCCTAAATGTCAAAACATTATCCATTAATAATATTTTCCCCAAAATGCCCTTTGGTCAACTTGGTCAACGTTTAGAAGTCAAGTCAACACCTAGTCGAGCCAACCTGACCAAGTCGACCCAGCCGAGTACACCGGGCGTACTCAGTGGTTGACCAGACTACGGGATGTTGTACACCCAACGTACGCGCCCTATTCAACCTTTTCCCAATTAAGAGCTTAATACTCCAAATCTTCCTGTCCAAAGTCAGATCCAAAACCAAAATACCCTCAAGAGTCATAAAGTTTCCAACTTTATGACTTTGCATGCCCATTAAGTAGTTAATGCACAAAATCTCAACATCTTAAGGCCTTAAGACGTTCTATAACATATATGGAGAAAAATTAACCATCGAAACCACATTTTGTGACTTAAGACCCCTCCTACGGTCTAAAAGGATGACTTATTGGGTCAAGAACATGCCATGATCAAGAATCACCATATTTGGGACAAAAAGTGTCTTAAAGGAAGAAATGTCTAGAACTACAAGATGGAGTGATCAAGTTGTGAACTTTATACTTCCTGGGGGTAGCTAACAAGAAGATAATCTCATATCCAAGATGATTCCAAGATCCAAGCTCTTCTCACCACCTTTTTCTTCTTCAAGAACACCTCCAAAACACTCCAATAGGCCCAAAATGCACTCTTCTTACTTAGGGTTAGATTGGGTTCGTTTTTCACAGAGGGAGGTTGATGAAGTTATGAGAAATGAGGCTATAATGGTGTTTATATATGGACCAAACCCTAAAAATTAGGGTTTGCACTTTCTTCACGTATGCCCCTGTTAGGTGTGTCAGACCCAACAAATAATGGGGGTACAATATACTCCAAAATACACTGTTTTAATGCACTAAAAAGTAGTACAAGGCAAGCAGGGTCAAACCACAGACACACGGGACAAAAGTTTATACCTCTTTGCGCAGGGTATTTTGGTCACAAAAGGGGGGGGGGTTGTTTGCAAAAGTAAATAACTAAATAACAATCTACTTTAAAAGCATGCACAAAATGAAATAGATTTGTAAACAAATTGATTGAATGGTTCTAGTTCTAGTTCTCAATGATGTTGTTCAACTTGATTATGACTTGATGTAATTCAAGATTGCTATTCTATGTTGGTACTGAAAGATATTAACACGCTCTAATACCTCTCGCTTGCCAAATTATCTAACCAAAACACGCTCTTTGATTAGACCTAGCTTTACTAATTCAATCTAAACACGCTCTTAGATTGTATTGAAAAACTGCATTAAGTTTTGTACAAGCTTCCCAACAGTGTTCATTTCTTCTCATACGCTCGGAAGTGTGAAAACATGTGATGTATGTTTTACAATAAGAAAACTTATTGCTTGTTACCAATTATTAACTCAATAGAACAATTAGGTGCCCTAAAAGTTAATTAACTGCACAAAAATTCAATTCATGAAAGTGGCCAATCAAACACAAATCAAATTCAAGGATTCTAGTTTAAACAAAAACATAATCACTAGAATAGAATCACAAATCAAACATCAAATCATATACTTCAAGTCAAGCAATCAACATGTTTTGAACAAGAACTAGAAACTAGGGTTTCTTAGCCACACATGGCTAAGACAAATCAAACAAGAATAAAGATGGAATTGGAATGTTTAATCCTTACAAAAATGAAATCCAAATGTTTGCAATGATTAAGTCTCCTCAAAAGCTCCAAGAATTCTCCCAAAATCGCCCTAGATTGCCAGAAACTGCTCCCAAAACCGTTCTGCCTTCAAATGACGTTCTTCTGCTCTTTTAATTAAAGTTCACGTGACTTGCCATAAGGCCATGCGTTTTTGGCATGGCCATGCCTTTTGCCCATGTGTTTTTGGAATGACCATTTGTCTTGACCATGTGTTTTTGGCATGGCCCTTGCTTTTTGCTAAAATTCCAAAAAAGTCTTCACTGTTGGCTCAATCTTCATGTTTTCTGCCATGGAATGACCGGTTCATCTTCTCTTCATGTTCCAAAGCTCTATGCTCCAAGCATCCAAGCATCCATGCATCCAAGCTCCACGTTCCATGCTCCATAATGACTACAAAATAAATCAAAAATAGTGAAATACCAGGCATTCTTAATGAAATATGCAATTACCCTAATAATCAACTAAATGCAAGAATTATGAAGTGGAATGCTATAAAAAGACGGAAATAAACATGCAAAATAGGTGCATAAAATGCACCTATCAAACCTCCCCAAGCTTAGACCTTTCTTGTCCTCAAGAAAGATCAAAATTAAGAATCAACCTAGAGAAGACGATAGGCGACTAAAAAGAAACTAAGATGAAAAGAATGGAAGGAACGAAAAGGACTAAATGGAATTAAGAGTGCATGCATGCAATAAAAGAAGAACTAATGAAAATAACATATGTACAAAAAGATTTTTTTTCATTAATGCAATGAACAAAACAAACGAACATATTCGATCCAATTAACCTCATTATGTCATACAGTTGAAGGTGTACATGTCGAGCCTTGAGATAACTTGACATTAACCATGCGAAGATATATAACATGTAAAACAAGGTTTTTAGCCATTCCCTAACGCGGCTCAACAAAATCAAAAGTTACAACACTTGTTCACTTTTACGGGTATTGGGTTAGCACATGGAACAAATTATGGTCTTACTCTCGTGAAAACATGTGATGCAAAATATGCTCATTTTCATTTTTCAAAACATGACAATGACCGACTCCAGCTATTTGTTGACTAACAACAATCTTTTTCTAAAAAGTATTTTCTAAAAATTCTCTAATATTTACCCAGATTGGTTACATGTTTCAAACCACTTACACCAGTCAAAGTAGTTTACAGTCAGTTCCAATGTTTACAACCAAAAATTTTTCAAACACATTATTCAATTAAACTATAAACATAAATATATACAAACTATCTAATTATATTTTTCTGCAAATAAAGCTCATGGCTTCCTTTGAAATCCGTGTAATGGGCTTCCAACCAACACATCCAAATCAGATGACCTTAGTGTGCTAGATTTAAAGAGATCCCTTGGGTTTACTTGCCAGAACCTCAAAGGCCACAGATTAGCTTTATTTGTTATTATTAAGTTCATGACTTTCTATGGAACCCGTGTAGCAAACTTTCAACCCAATCAGTCCCAAACAATTTTGCTTTAGGTAATTAGGTGTAAAACACCCCTCGGAGTTTACTTGTTCGAATCATAAAGGTCACAGATTAACTTAATAATATTTTTATTTATTTAATTTTTTTTTATTTTATTATTTTATTATTTATTTATTTATTATTATTATTATTTTTATTTTTTTATTTTTTATTTTTTTTATTATGACTCTTTTAGGGGGGACTGATGTAAACGCGCAAAGACCCGTAAGTATAGTCGGAAACAATGTCCCCAAGCAGGGTATTTAGAAGGGAATAGGTAGAATAGACTTTTTAGAGCGCTGGGGAATTCGAGTCACTGAAATTTTATATTCATTTTATGACTCTTTGAAATTGGAGTTTGGATATGAATGAGCAATAACTCATAAGACCGATCGTGCGTTCCAAGGGCTAAACTATATCTGTCTTTATGATTCGGTGTTGATAACCTTATCAGTTTTTGTTTTGCGCGAGTAGCTTCGGGAGACGTGTTCGTGTGAGATTGGGTTGCTTCAAGCTTTTAACTGAAAAACAAACAAGTTCTAATCTCAAGTCACGACAAATTTACCACTTCAACTTATTTAAGAAGATTAGGTTCCTTTAGATTGATTTTTTTTGTGATGCGGAAAGATAAGAATGCTAAAAACATAAAATCTTTTTATTTTTTTTGTTTTTTTTAATGCTTTTAAATGAATGCATGAAAAGAAAATAAAAAAGAAAATAAAATAAAAATAAGAAAAGTAAAATCTTTATATATATACGTATTATTTATCTATTTATTTTTTTAATGCATGTTGAAACTAAAACCTAATGTACAAAGACCCCTCTGCAAGCTTAAGATTTAGCATCGTCCTCGATGCTTGGAGAGGGTAGGGCAATCTACTTGCTGCGAGGGGCCCAACGCTGCATGAACTGCATGGCTTGTTGTACAGTTTGTGTCAATTGTTGAACGTTAGCGCAAATGTCAGCAACAGCTTGATCAAGGTGATCAAAACGCCTCATGTATATGTCGTGGTACTAAGTTGCCCGCCGGGTGTAGAAATAACGTGCAGTCTCTACTGGGGCAGCAGAAGTGGACCCCCTCGCAGTGGGAGCAATGGAGTGAGCGGGAGGAATAGGGATGTCGTCTTCATGGTCGACGACTGGCCGCTCAGGAGCTCTCGGGATGGGCGCGGGAGCGCGTGGGATGGAATTTGCAGAAGTGTTCTTTAGTAGACACCACCGAGTCTGAGTGATGTCCTGCTGGAGTTGGAGAGAGCTGAAATCCCCAGCAGGAACTCGGAGGTGTGGCTCACCTTGCACCAACCATGTGATACTACCATCACCTTCTTTATGGAAGAAAGATGAGGCTACAAGGACATTGGAGGTGATGGTATTAGTGCCTTGTGTGATTTTCTCGAGGTCCGGGCGCTTGCTCTCAAAAAGCTCGGCACAAGCGAGGCGGGTGGCAAGATAGGAGATAATCCCACCACAATGAATAGGGCCCGAATCGCTAGTAGAGACCTTAATAAGTTTGGAAGCAAGGAAGGCGCCAAAATGAGGTCTCTTCAAGCCGGTGACCAAGCACCAAAGAATTTCTAACTCCATCTTACCGGCTCTGCTAACTTCTTCTTGGGGGAAGACAAGGTTAGCAATAATTCGGAGAGCCACCCTTAAGACTGGATGGATGATATGAGATGCTTTGGCGGATCGAGCCTCATACACATCAAGTCCTGTGATTTCCTTCCAAAAGGCTTTGGCATGGTCTTTAAAAAGATTATTCTTCTCTCGCATGTAGCCTAATTTAGGCCCATATGTATTGAATTTAGAAATCCCAACAAACCCACTAAGATCGTCTAGACTCGGTTTAAATTCCAAACGCATGAGATGGAAAGAGAGACATTTGGCATTGTCATTGAATTCCAAAGATTTTAAGAATTCAATGGTTGTGTTTTTATACGATTCCATTGGTGCCAAAGTGAGAAGTCTCTCCCAACCGATGTTGCTAAACAATCTATGGACGCCATCATAAACTCCTAGTTCTTGGAGAGTGAGAATATCTACAAACCGTTGTTGAGAATATTCGCGGTCCTTGAGGTGAAGGAATCGCTCACGGTGCTCAAGAGAGTTGTGAATAATGGTGGTGACACCATATTTGGATTCCCATTGTTCTTTTGGTTGTGGGTTTTTTCGTTTTGGCATGATGACAAACCGAATTTATGACAAACGAGTGGTGCCAAAAAAATGATAACACAACTAGACAAGCACGAACGGATTCACATATGAAGCACAAGAACGGATTCACAATTATTCCAACCAAACAATTTTAAATTCAATGTGTAAAACTTGAGATATAGAAGGAATGTACCGTTTAAACGCTTGGATTTGAGGTGTTGGCTTGTATTATTCACTTCATCTTCAACCCCAAGAAGGCTTGAACTCTTCAATGGTGGAATGTCTAATTGGAGATGAAAGCTTCTAATCTTCCTTCCAAAAGCACCTCCCCAAGCTTGGTCTTGAATCCTTTGTGCCTCAATTTTGGATTAATTGGAGAAAAATTCAAACCCTAGTCTAGGGTTTGTGGTATCGGCCAAGAATGATGAGGAGGGGAAGCAAGCACGATCGTGAGAAGAAAGAAGGAAGGAGTAACGGACGGCTAGGTGGAATTCGATTAGCGTATGTTTACCGAGTCGCAGACCCAAGCTGTCGATCGAGGATGTGATATGCGTCCGTGAGTTCGTGATTTTTTAGCCGTGCCCTTTTCTAATTTCTAATGAAGGTTGTGCATTTTCTAAGGATCTTGATCAATTCGCACGGGCCATGTGTTTAGGCCGTGCGTTTTCTAATTGTTCGCTTGGAATCTCGATGACACGCACGGGCCTTGTGTAGGCCGTGAGTTTTTCTCTTAACCCATGTGTATCTATTACAAGCTCCCAAGAAGGCACGGACCATGTGTTTGTTTTAAACGCACCGTGCGATTTGGGTTGAGTCTGTGCGTTTTTTTCTATTTGCTACAATCCTCGATGACACGCACGGTCTAGAACCTAGGCCATGCGTTTTGGTCCTTTACCCATGCGATTTCAAGCCAGCCCATGCCAAAATCTTTTTTTTTATTAAAAACCTCGAAGTGGCAGCACGGACAAAAAATTATGACCATGCGTTTTAGCATGAGCCCGTGTGTTTTTGGCTTACCCCATGCGTTTTCTTTCTGTTAACATGAAATTCACGATTTTTTTTTTCAAAACCAAATTTTCTTTAACTATTAGATAGGAGAATTATTGGGATGTAAACCTCGAAAAAACACAAAAACATTGCAACACGGACGAAATAAATCAAAATTAAGAAGATAGAGAGAGATACTCCCGAGTTGCCTCTCGGTTAGCCGCCCTTGTTGCAAGTCTTTGGCTCGACTTTGCCCTTTAGATTTACTCAATGTAGTCCGGGCATTCCAAGCTGTCAACCTCCACGTCTTTCTCTTGGAAACCTTCATAGAAGACCTTTAACCTGTGACCATTAACTTTAAATACTTTTCCAGTTTTATTACTCTTAATCTCAACTGCACCATGATCAAATATATTAGTAACATTGAACGGTCCCACCCACTGGGACCGTAACTTACCAGAAAACCATTTAAGTCGAGAGTCATAGAGTAATACCTTTTGACCAATCTCAAAGGTCTTACGAGAGAGGTACTTATCATGGAATGCTTTGGTCTTGTCTTTGTAAATGCGTGAACTCTCGAATGCTTCATTTCTTATCTCCTCCAGCTCTTGGATCTCTAACTTTCGTTGAACACCCTCTTCATCCATCTTCATGTTTAGCTTTTTGACAGCCTAGAAAGCTTTGTGTTCCAGTTCAACAGGGAGGTGGCAAGCTTTGCCAAACACAAGTCTATAAGGTGACATCCCAATTGGAGTTTTATATGTAGTTCGGTATGCCCAAAGTGCATCTTCTAATCTAAAACTCCAATCTTTGCGGTTTGTGTTCACTGTTTTCTCAAGTATGGACTTGATTTCTCTGTTTGACACTTCAACTTGTCCATTTGTTTGCGGGTGATAAGTTGTGGACACCCGATGTTGGACTCCATACTTCTTGAGAACTGATCCAAGAGTTTTGTTGCAGAAGTGTGTGCCCCTGTCACTGATCAAGGCTTTTGGAGTTCCAAACCTACATAAAATGTTAGCCTTGACAAAATCTACAACAACTTTTGCATCGTCAGTTCTTGTTGCCTTTGCTTCTACCCATTTGGAAACATAGTCAACAGCCAAATGGATGTATAAATTCCCAAAGGATGAAGGAAAAGGACCCATAAAGTCAATACCCCATATATCAAATATTTCACAAACCAAGATGGGGGTCAAGGGCATTTGGTTTCGGGAACTCAAAGAACCGGTCATTTGACATCTCTCACAACTTTTACAAAAAGTGTAAGAGTCATGAAAAAGTCGGGGCCAATAAAATCCACAGTCTAAAATTTTCCTGGCAGTTCTTTGAGGACCAAAATGCCCTCCACAAGCATAACTATGACAAAAGTTGAGAATAGATTGTACCTCATGTTCTTTAACACATCTTCTTATTACCTTATCTACACAATGTTTCCAAAGGTACGGTTCATCCCAAATGTACCTTCTCGCATCTTTCTTGATCTTATCTCTCTGTGACCTCGTGAGGTCGGGTGGGAACTTTCCCGTGACCATGAAGTTGCATATATCCGCATACCAAGGTGGTGTTTGGATAGCAAACAAATGCTCGTCCGGGAATGTGTCATGGATGGGAGTCGCATCTTCGGGTTGAACTATTCGGCTCAAATGGTCGACGGATAGGTTCTCTTTCCCGCTCTTATCTTTGATCTCAATATCGAACTCTTGCAAAAGAAACATCCACCGTATTAACCTTGGCTTCAAATATTTCTTGGTAAGTAAGTGCTTTATGGCTGCATGGTCCGAATAGATGATTACTTTAGTTCCAAGGAGGTATTGCCGGAACTTCTCTAGTGCAAAAACAATAGCGAGAAACTCTTTTTCTGTTGTGGTATAGTTGCATTGTGCACTATCAAAG
Source organism: Lactuca serriola (assembly GCF_051521515.1). NCBI lineage: Eukaryota > Viridiplantae > Streptophyta > Magnoliopsida > Asterales > Asteraceae > Lactuca > Lactuca serriola. The sequence goes on from NC_136411.1 coordinate 37,859,085, forward strand.
GTCTTTGATGCATAGTAGATGACATGGTGTGCTCGACCCACCTTTTGACCCAATACTGCCCCTACAGCCATGTTGCTCGCATCACACATGATCTTGAATGGGAGATCCCAATTAGGTGGTTGGATGATTGGATCAGAGGTGAGTAAATCCTTCAAACAATCGAAGGCATCCTTGCATGGCTGAGTGAACTCAAATTTAGCATCTTTTTGGAGTAGTTGACACATCGGCACTGTAATCTTTGAGAAATCTTTAATGAACCGCCGATAGAAACCTGCATGGCCAAGAAACGAATGAACTTCCCGAACATTTGTCGGGTAAGGAAGACTTTTGATAACATCTATCTTGGCTTTGTAAACTTCCAAGCCTTTTCGGGACACAATATGACCTAGAATCAATCCTTTGTCCACCATGAAATGGCATTTTTCATAGTTAAGCACAAGATCTGTGTCAATGCACCTTTGCAAAATTTTTGTTAGATTGCTCAAGCATTCATCAAAGGAGTTTCCATAGACTGCGAAGTCATCCATGAAAACTTCAATGATATTTTCAACATATTCAGAAAAATGCTCATCATGCATCTCTGAAATGTTGCAGGCGCATTGCATAGACCAAAAGGCATACACCTATAAGCAAATGTGCCAAAAGGACAAGTGAAGGTGGTTTTCTCTTGGTCTTCCGGGGCTACCGGAATTTGATGAAAACCCGAGAAACCATCCAAGCAACAGTAATGAGATTTACCCGCCAATCTCTCTAGCATTTGGTGAATAAATGGCAAGGGAAAATGGTCTTTTCTCGTTGAGGCATTCAACTTTCTATAGTCAATACAAACCCTCCACCTGTTTTGCACACGGGTTGGCACCAAATCTCCCTCAGAATTCTTGACAACTGTGACCCCTGCTTTTTTCGGGACTACCTGAACGGGGCTCACCCATTTACTATCTGAGATAGGGTAAATCATACCTGCATCCAAAAGCTTCATGATTTCTTTCTTTACCACCTCCATCATGGGTGGATTCAGTCTTCTTTGTGCCTCTCGAGTTGGTTTGAAATCCTCCTACATGAGGATCTTATGCATGCACAAGGAAGGGCTTAACCCTTTTATGTCAGCAATTGTCCACCCAATAGCTTTCTTATACTTTTTCAGCAAAGTCACCAACTCATCTTCTTCTACAATGGACAGCTTGTTGGAGATAATGACAGGCAAAGTCTTCTCTTCCCCAAGGTACGCATACTTCAAATGGTCTGGAAGAGTCTTCAATTCTAGCTTAGGTGCCCGTACAACGGAAGGAAGAAGTTTTGTGTCAGAAATGGGCAATTTCACATTGCTATTATCATACCTTATTTTCTTCTTTTCTTCCATGCTCTCCACAATTTCCAACAACTCTTCATCTAACTTGAAATTTTCTGCAATCTCTTTGACTGAATTGCTATCAAATTCCTGCTCAAAACTAACTCCAACAAATCATGGTTAGTCAACTCAAAACACTTTTCAGTCAAAGGTTGGATTATATCAACAAAATTTATGCAATGAACATCACTTTGGTACCTCATTACTTCATAGATATTGAAGTTGATGACCTCCCCATCGAATTCCATGGACAATATACCATTGTAGACATCAATTTTTGTTCTTGCTGTTTTCAAGAATGGTCTACCTAAAAGTATGGAACTCGAGGATGGATGGTCATCATCTCCTATATCAAGCACATAAAAATCTGCAGGAAAGACAATCTCATTAACTTGCACCAAAACATCCTCTAATACACCTTTTGGGTGTACTATAGAACGATCTGCAAGTTGGATGATCACCCCTGTTTTTGTTAAAGTGCATATGCCAATAGATTTATAAACAGAATATGGTAAAACATTAATTGAAGCTCCTAAATCTAGCATAGCATGGGGGACATATAAGTTTCCCAATTTGCAAGGAACGGTGAAAACACCTGGATCCTTGCACTTTGGGGGCATCCTTTTCTGCAAAACTGCAGACACATTTTCACTTACTTTCACTGTCTCATTACCTCGTAGCTTCTTTTTAGATGTGCAAAGTTCCTTAAGGAACTTAGCGTATCTAGGTACCTGTTTGATCGCATCTAATAGAGGGATGTTGACTTCAACTTTCCGGAACATTGCCATGATTTCACTATCTTCTCTCTCTTTTTTGTTGCTGCTCAATCTTGATGGAAAAGGTGGTGGTGTGATCTTTTCTTCTTTCTCTTCCGGCTTCTTTTTCTCCATCATTTCTTCTTTCTTTTGATCCTTCTTTGGTGGTTCTTCTATCACCAACTCCTCTTCTTCTTCTTCGGGCATCTTCGGGCCGTCATATTTCTTTCCACTCCTCAAGCTAATTGCACAAGCATTGTGCTTTGGGTTCTTTTCAGTTTGAGGAGGTAGCTTTCCTTGATTCTCCATTTTGCTCACCGATTGAGCAAGTTGTGCCATTTGTTGCTCAAGATTCTTGATGCTTGCCTTGGTCTCTTGCTGAAAACTTTGGGTACTGGTGGCAAGGCTTTTGACTATGTCTTCTAAGGACATACTTGAGGATCCGGCTTGTTGAGGAGGAGGTTGTAGTTGCCTCGGTTAGTAATTTTCTTGTGGGAATGGAGGCCTTGCTTGGTAATGGGGTGGGGGTCTTTGTTGATAACCCATGTGTTGGTTGTTGTTCCACCCTTGATTGCCTCGGGGCTGATCATAAGTTCTTTGATTTTGCCCGGAATAGCCTCCTATAACATTTGCTTCTTCATATTCTTCTTCTTGCAATTGAGGACACATATCAGTCGGGTGTCCCACTTGAGTACAAATGCCACAGGGACGGGGTGTGGATTGCACACCTTTGTCCTTAGCAAGCATCATTACCACCTTAGTCAACTCGGATAGTTAAGCTTCAATTTGAGGAGTGTGCACCTCTTTTACACCTCGAGGTGCATCTGTGTACCAATCTTCATCTTGACTAGTATGCTTTGAATCCTCCGCCATGTTTTTTATGAGATCCCGAATCTCCGTTGGGGTCTTGTCAGTCAAAGATCCTCCACTTGAAGCATTAAGAAGTCTTCTTTCCCAAGGAGTCATGCCTTCAATGAAGTATTGAAGGATTTGATACTCACTAATACCATGCTTTGGGCAACGGGCACAAAGCTTTTTGAACCTCTCCCAATATGTATGAAAGGCTTGTCTCTTGTGTTGTTTGATCCTAATTATCTCTATTCTTAGGGCTGAGGCTTTCATTTATGGGAAGTATTTGTCTAAGAAGAGGCGTGCAAGATCTACCCATGTGTTGACCGTCCCGGGTGGAAGGTCATAAAGCCAATCTTTTGTTGAGTCTTGCACTGCAAAGGGGAATGCCCTAAGCTTGATTTGGTCTTCAGTGACATTGTGCAGTTTAATGCCAACACACACAACATGGAACTCCGTGAGGAACTTGTGGGGGTCTTCATTTTCTAAGCCTCTAAAGGTTGGGAGTAAGTGAATGAGACCGGATTTCAATTCAAGGTTTGTGGCTGCCGGATAGGTGATGCAAAGAGGTTGTTGAGTAACCTCTTGCCTCGCCCATTGGCGAAGGGTTTGTTCGGGTGGTGGATTTGGAGGTGGATTCCCTCCATGGTTGTCTCCCATGGTATGAGTAGTGGTTGAAGTTTCTATGGGTGTAGTGTTTGGGCTGTAATGAGTAGGTGAAGAGGGTAGGGTGGTATTTCTGGATGAGGATGGTTGAGGTGAAGGTGATGGACTTTCTGTTTCGGATGCGGACACACTTGAGAGGGGAATATCCTCCCAAATGTTAATGATCGGGGGATTGGATGTAAATACGTACCGGAAACCGGTTGCCTCTTACGAAGCTTGGCTTGCTTCCTTAACTTCTTTGCAGTCTTCTCTATCTCCGAGTCAATTGGCAGTGGTGTACCTGTACAAAAAGATCTAGGCATAAACAATTAGTAACACCGTGTCCCCGGCAACGGCGCCAATTTGTTAGGCGTGTCAGACCCAACAAATAATAGGGGTACGATATACTCCAAAATACACTGCTTTAATGCACTAAAAAGTAGTACAAGGCAAGCAGGGTCGAACCACAGAGACATGGGACAAAAGTCTATACCTCTTTGCGCAAGGTATTTTGGTCACAAAGGGGGGGGGGGGGTTGTTTGCAAAAGTAAATAACTAAATAACAATCTACTTTAAAAGCATGCACAAAATGAAATAGATTTGTAAACAAATTGATTGAATGGTTCTAGTTCTAGTTCTCAATGATGTTGTTCAACTTGATTATGACTTGATGTAATTCAAGATTGCTATTCTATGTTGGTACTGAAAGATATTAACACGCTCTAATACCTCTCGCTTGCCAAATTATCTAACCAAAACACGCTCTTTGATTAGACCTAGCTTTACTAATTCAATCTAAACATGCTCTTAGATTGTATTGAAAAACTGCATTAAGTTTTGTACAAGCTTCCCAACAGTGTTCATTTCTTCTCATACGCTCGGAAGTGTGAAAACATGTGATGTATGTTTTACAATAAGAAAACTTATTGCTTGTTACCAATTATTAACTCAATAGAACAATTAGGTGCCCTAAAAGTTAATTAACTGCACAAAAATTCAATTCATGAAAGTGGCCAATCAAACACAAATCAAATTCAAGGATTCTAGTTTAAACAAAAACATAATCACTAGAATAGAATCACAAATCAAACATCAAATCATATACTTCAAGTCAAGCAATCAACATGTTTTGAACAAGAACTAGAAACTAGGGTTTCTTAGCCACACATGGCTAAGACAAATCAAACAAGAATAAAGATGGAATTGGAATGTTTAATCCTTACAAAAATGAAATCCAAATGTTTGCAATGATTAAGTCTCCTCAAAAGCTCCAAGAATTCTCCCAAAATCGCCCTAGATCGCCAGAAACTGCTCCCAAAACCGTTCTGCCTTCAAATGACGTTCTTCTGCTCTTTTAATTAAAGTTCACGTGACTTGCCATAAGGCCATGCGTTTTTGGCATGGCCATGCCTTTTGCCCATGTGTTTTTGGAATGACCATTTGTCTTGACCATGTGTTTTTGGCATGGCCCTTGCTTTTTGCTAAAATTCCAAAAAAGTCTTCACTGTTGGCTCAATCTTCATGTTTTCTGCCATGGAATGACCGGTTCATCTTCTCTTCATGTTCCAAAGCTCTATGCTCCAAGCATCCAAGCATCCATGCATCCAAGCTCCACGTTCCATGCTCCATAATGACTACAAAATAAATCAAAAATAGTGAAATACCAGGCATTCTTAATGAAATATGCAATTACCCTAATAATCAACTAAATGCAAGAATTATGAAGTGGAATGCTATAAAAAGACGGAAATAAACATGCAAAATAGGTGCATAAAATGCACCTATCAAACCTCCCCAAGCTTAGACCTTTCTTGTCCTCAAGAAAGATCAAAATTAAGAATCAACCTAGAGAAGACGATAGGCGACTAAAAAGAAACTAAGATGAAAAGAATGGAAGGAACGAAAAGGACTAAATGGAATTAAGAGTGCATGCATGCAATAAAAGAAGAACTAATGAAAACAACATATGTACAAAAATATTTTTTTTTCATTAATGCAATGAACAAAACAAACGAACATATTCGATCCAATTAACCTCATTATGTACAAAAATATTTTTTTTTCATCTTACCGGCTCTGCTAACGTCTTCTTGGGGGAAGACAAGGTTAGCAATAATTCGGAGAGCCACCCTTAAGACTGGATGGATGATATGAGATGCTTTGGCGGATCGAGCCTCATACACATCAAGTCCTGTGATTTCCTTCCAATAGGCTTTGGCTTGGGCTTTAAAACGATTATTCTTCTCTTGCATGTAGCCTAATTTAGGACCATATGTATTGAATTTAGAAATCCCAACAAACCCACTAAGATCGTCTAGACTCGGTTTAAATTGCAAACGCGTGAGACGGAAAGAGAGACATTTGGCATTGTCATTGAATTCCAAAGATTGTAAGAATTCAATGGTTGTGTTTTTATATGATTCCATTGGTGCCAAAGTGAGAAGTCTCTCCCAACTGATGTTGCTAAACAATCTATGGACGCCATCATAAACTCCTAGTTCTTGGAGAGTGGGAATATCTACAAACCGTTGTTGAGAATATTCGCGGTCCTTGAGGTGAAGAAATCGCTCACGGTGCTCAAGAGAGTTGAGAATAATGGTGGTGACACCATATTTGGATTCCCATTGTTCTTTTGGTTGTGGGTTTTTTTGTTTTGGCATGATGACAAACCGAATTTATGACAAACAGGTGGTGCCCAAAAAATGATAACACAACTAGACAAGCACGAATGAACAATTATATGAAGCACAAGAACGGATTCACAATTATTCCAACCAAACAATTTTAAATTCAATGCGTAAAACTTGAGATATGGAAGGAATGTATTGTTTAAACGCTTGGATAAATATATGATAATATCCCACCAAACCCAAGAAACTCCTGATCTCTGAGGGAGATTTTGGAACCTTGCACTGCATCACGTCCAAGATCTTGGCCGGATCGACCAAAATCCCATCTTGGTTGATGAGATGTCCCAGGAACTAGACCTCTCACAACCAAAACTCACACTTTGAGAACTAGGAATACAACCATTCCTGCCTCAATATTCACAAAAGCTCTCAAAGGTGCTCCTCGTGCCGCTCTCTAGTCTTGGAATACACCAAGATATCATCAATGAACACAATAACAGATCGGTCGAGCATCAGCCTGCAGACCTAATTCATCAACTCCATATACACCGCATGCTCATTGGTGAGCCCAAATAGCATCACCACGAACTCATAATGTCCATAAAAATTCTAGAATGTTCTATTCTCCACATTCTCTCCTCCCATTCTTTCCTGATGATATCCAGACCTCGGATCGATCTTGGAGAACCAAGATGCACCCTGCAACTGATCAAAGAGATCATCAATCCACAGAAAGGGATAACGGTTCATCACCGCTAGCTTGTTTAACTCTCAGTAATCAATGTAAATCTGGTGTGAACCATCCTTCTTCTTTACAAACAGTATCGGCACTCCCCATGAACAACTACTCGGTCTGATAAACTGCTTGCCTAACAGCTCCTAAAGCTGAGAGGACAAATCTTGCATCTCGGGTGGTGCCTTGGCAATTAGAGTGGAACATGTCACTTGATCAATCCTGAACTCAACCTGCCTTTTGGGAGGCACACTGGGTAACTCCTCCGGAATACATCGGCAAACTCCCTAACAACTGGCACATCTAAAACTGAGACCTGCTCCCCCACCCGAATATCAACCACATAGGCAAGATAACTCGCATACCCATGTTGAATATACCGCCGGGCCCTGGTTTCCGAACAAAACCCTGATCCAACCCTGGTACCCTCTCCATTGATAATCAGTTCTCGCCCACTTGGTGTTCGAACTATCACTCGCTGACCCTTGCAATCAATCATGACTCCAAACCTACTCATCCAATCCATCCCTACTATCACGCATGCATCCCTCATAGGGATAGAGATCAAATCTATCAGATAAGGCACCCTGAAGATCTCCGATACACAACCCTGATATACTCTGGATGTAGAAACCTCATGTTTGTTGGCGATAGAAAACCACAACAGACACTCTAACTCCCCAATAGTCATATCAAACTCCCTACTGAACGTCTGGGATACAAAAGACCGACTTGCACCCGAGTCAAAAAGCACAAGAGTAGGCAAAGAGTTCACTAGGAAGGTACCAACCATAATCATATCATAAAGAACTTAATAAAATATAAATAGAAACATACCAGTGACGAAGTCTGGCTCTGCCCTGGCCTCCTATGCCATGAGCTGAAAAGCGCGACCTCGAGCCCTCGTGGCTCCGCCCTGCCCTGGCTCCCATCAGTGATCCTTAGAGTAGCCGGCGCAGATGTAGCATCAAGCAAAGGACAGTTCGCCTTCATATGGGCCACCTGGTTACAGTGATAGCAAATCCTAGTGTTGGGTGTTGGAGCCTACTGACGGCATTCCCTCTTAATATGCACCTGCTTGCCACATTTGTGACATCCAGAAGAAGATCAGTAAGCACCATAATGAACCCCAAAGCACTTGCCATAAGTGTGGCCCCTATGACTCCCAGATCTCACATCAGCGGCCTTAAACTGCTTCGACGCAAGCTGCGGCTACACCGGGGTCTACCTCTTCTCCCTCTTCTAGAGCTCCATCTTGATCTCCCGCCACCTAGCGGCCTCCTGAAACTCCACCAGTGTACCATAGACCTGCGTGGATAAAAACTAGCGAATTTTTGTCTTGAGCATGCTCAAGTACTGGGTCATCTGATCTTGCTCAGAGGCAGCAAACTCAGGGAAAAACATAGCTCTCACTGTAAACATCTTGGTGATCTTCATCACCGACTCGGTCCCCTACTTCAAATATAAATACTCCTGAGCCAACATCTCTCGCTCCAGCAATAGAACATATCTCGAGCAGAACATCTCATAAAATTGCTCCCATGATATTGAAGCTCTCTGCTCTAAACTGTAAGAACTAGTAATCAGTCTCCACCAATCCTTTGCTCCGGACCTAAGAAGTTTTAGAGTGCACTTGATCCTCTAATCAGCTCGACAGGAGCAAGTAAAGAAACATCCCTCAATATCTGACAGCCAACTCATGGAAATGATCAAATCCTAAACCCCATCAAACACTCGGGGCTTCGTATTGTCGAAGTCCCGATACCGGAAGGCTCTCCCCCTCCAATCCCCACAGCAGCAATGGTCGTGGCGGCTGCAACAGCAACAGCCTTTGAAAGTGCAACATATAGGTCATCAAATAAATCCATCATGACAGTCTTGATAGACCGAAACAACTCTGGTATCTACCCCGGACAATAGAAACAGCCTCAGCATGAATCATCTCCATTACCTGATCCTCGGCTAACCCTAGCCTATCCTGGCCAGTCGCTTCTAATCCAGATCCCCTAGTGAACACCATAGTGAAAATAAACCAGAGAGATACCAGATAAAATGCATATCCTACCATAGAAACCATTCCCCAACAAAACCCTAGGGGTTGTAACTTCTCTGCTATGCATACGGATCCTGTGCTTCCAGTAGTACGAACCCATACTACCTTTCGCACCTACCCGTATTTGTCTCATAAGATCATCACAACAACCCTAACAACACTCACTAGAATACACATATACCTTATTCTCACTTCCTAGAGAAAGGCTAGATATCCCTCGAATGGTCGACTGGCCCCACATAACTCGTCCATTAAACTTCCACCAACCCTACAACACTCGTGTATGCGAATCATACATAACACTAGATCCTATAGATAGTCGAATACTTGACTCTACCTTAAGCCCACAACCAAACAAGGAACAGGAAACAAGGCCAAATCAAACATTCTCAGACTATAAAATCTTAGTTATCTACAATTTTAATGCATACACTAAGCAACTAGAGTAATTATGTCAATTTCATATAAGGAAGAACCCTAGGCTATTAGGCATCATATAATCAGGGAATTCTATCACACAATTCCTGAATATCCATGGCTTATCACTAGCATGATGTTCTAACATAACATAATATCAAATAACAACATGGTAACTTGGGGTCTACTTACTAGCTCCGGCTGGTCGTACACATCACATCCTTTCTTGATTATTTTTTTCGAAAACAATTTTGAAAATCATTTTTAAAACTTTTGCAGTTCCTTATTTTGAGAGTGGATTCACATGGATGTTCCTCCAATTCGCTCAAACCAAGGCTCTGATACCAACGTGTAACATCTCAAAAATACAAGTAATTTAAACTTCTCAAAACAACCCATTTACAAATAAAAGTGTTTGCAAAACCATTGTTTCCAAAATATTATTCAAAATCAGAGTCTCCTAAGTCAACAACATACAATCAAGATGTGTATGGTCATACCTTCGCCTTGCCACGGTCCTCTGAAGTAATTGGAACCATAACCAAAAACTATAAGCCAAAGCTTAGTGAGTTTCCCCAAAAGTACCACCACACAATACCCATATCATATACAAACAAACATGTTGGGTCCAATCAGTCATCGGACTAGAATACCCACGGGTACATAGCCATCGGGCTGGATTACCCCTGGCCCAATCAGTCATCGGACTGGAATGCCAACATACAACAGGTCCACTCATTCATCGGACTAGAATACCCTCAGGTCCATTCAATCGTCGGACTGGAATACCCCCGGTCTATTGACTCAAGCACATAGCAGTAAAGTCTCAACCCAACACAATATGTCGACATATAACAAATGACAAACATATTCAACAGGCAGACAATCATGCTGCCAGAAATCACAGGTAGTCCTACAGATCTACCGGTCTACGTATATCTGCAACTATCATATAATCATACATATTTATCCTATACTCAGCATATCATAAATCAATGTATAACATGATATCAATCCAATGGGCCAGCCTTGGTGTCTTCGACCCGTAAGTACATTGAGGAAAACTCACCTCACAATCTGAATAATAGCTAATCAATACTCTGCTCCCAAATACTAGCTCAACCCAAATCCTAAATGTCAAAACATTATCCATCAATAACATTTTCCCCAAAATGCTCTTGGTTAATGTCAGAAGTCAAGTCAACACCTAGTCGAGTCACCCAATCGAGCAAACCTGACTGAGTCGAACCAACCGAGTATACTGGGCATACTCCTCTATATGTGGGGCGTAATCAGTAGTTGACTAGACTACAAGACGCTGACCGCGTATGCGCAACATAGCACTTGGTACGCCCAGCGTACGCGCCCTGTTCTGCCCTTTCCTCGTTAAGAGCTTAATACTCCAATCTTTACGTCCAAAGTCAGATTTAAAGCCAAAATACCCTCAAAAGTCACAAAGTTTCCAACTTTATGACCTTAGCATGCCCATTAAGTGCTTAATACACAAAATCTCAACATCTTAATACCTTAAGACCTTCTATAGCATGCATGGAGCAAAATTAACCATCAAGACCACATTTTTATGACATAAGACCCCTCCTAAGGTCTGAAAGGACGAATTATTGGGTCAAGAACATGTCATGCTCAAGAATCACCATATTTGGGACAAAAATTGTCTTAAAGGGAGAAATGTCTAGATCTACAAGATGGAGTGATCAAGTTGTGAACTTTATACCTCCTGGAGGTTGCTAACAAGAAGATAATCTCATATCCAAGATGCTTCCAAGCTCCAAGCACTTATCACCACCTTTTTCTTCTTCAACAACACCTCCAAAAAACTCTAATTGGCTCAAAATGCATTCTTCTCACTTAGGGTTAGCGTGGGGTCGTTTTTTTCACAGAGGAGGCTAATGAAGTAATGGGAAATGAGGCTATAATGGTGTTTATATATGGAGCAAACCCTAAAAATTAGGTTTTTCACTTTCTTCATGTGCGTCCCGTGTACAAGGTGTATGCCAAACGTACTAGTGTGCTCTCTAGTACGCCTAGCATACACAACGTACGCTCGGCATACGAATCTAGGTCAAAATTATTATATTGGCACTATGGGCCAATCTAGCAATCTTCCTAAAACCCAAGGGTCAAAATGCAATATTATTCAAACATAGGGTTGAAATTGAAATTACCTTGACATCGGGATATTACACATACCCTAAGACCTACTTGTCTCCCATGTCTCCTAATCCATGCTTACTTTCCCTTATTATATTCAAAAGACCATGTCTTGTTTTCTAGAAACTAGCTCACTTTTTTATATAAAAACATAAAAGAAGTTTATAAAATACTTATAACTCTATATAGGATATAAACTTTAACTTTTATCTAAAAGAAAAATGTGTCTTTCTACTCCATAATAATGCACATGACTTAATAAATCATACCATATGATATATTATGTTACTTGCTAATGAAGATTAATATTTCCATGAAATAAATAATTTCCAATTAATTATAAGAGTTTATTGAATATTTATTAAAATCACTTTCTAATAAATAATCAATTGTATCAAGTTGTTAGTGTGACCCATTAATATCATATGTTAATTACCAACATCACTTTAATATGACTCTTGAGTATACTAGATCTTTCAATGTCCCACTTGTACAAAACTCATATTAGAATGATATAAATGGTGGTACATGTCTAGCAACATTTCATTACCCCCAACAACATCTGACTTTGTGTCATTCTATCAACTCCCAATCTATGCTATCAATAGCTCGCTATAGCGTTTTGCGGTGTTACTGAACCGCTAATTTGAAATAGCATTTACAAATAGTGGTGGCGCTATTAGCGGCGCTATTGACCGCTATTTACTGCAAATCTCATCAGCGCTATAACGACGTTACATCCGCTTTTACAATTTCGTACATATTAGGCTACTTTGACAAAGAAAAAAACAATTGTGTGTTATTTCAATATTAAATCTTTAGTTTTTAACTAGTACACTAAACTTTTTGTCTTAATAAATCCAAATAATAAATATAATTAATTATAAACTACAAAGCAACAAATGACAACTTCCCTTTATCATTTGTTTTAGTATATAGAAACCAAGAATGACTTGAGCTGCGATGACATTTTGACACTTTTTAGTTTCTATATTACTATATGAGAATATTATATATAGATTATGTTATGTTTTTATATGATTATTTATGATATTAATTCTATATAGTATTAATAATCTAATATATAAATTTTGTATAAATATATAATATAAATTATACATAATATTATAAAACCGCTGTACCACTGCTATACCACCGCAATAACCGCAATTTCAAATAGCAGCATGTGACCGCTATTGAAATTTCGACTGCGATAACTGCTTAGGTCCCAATTCCCCATAAGCTTAAAGCTACAATTGGTGTATAAGTAAGTTTATCATTTATCCCTTTGTCACGGACATCATGTTGAACACGAGATATGGATCGCGATCAATCTCATTAGGTGTTCAACTTTTTGTAAGGTGCCTTAAATGTCTAACTCTCAACACATAAGAGGAACAAATCTCATCTTGACTACATAAACCTCTTGCATAGTTCACACCATACAATATAATGACTTTTATAATTGTTTGGTTAAGGACCAACATTTAACCATATCAAAACACAACACTCCTTACACTTAAGTCCCACTATGTATCTCGGGTGTTAAGGATACAAAGATAGTACCTTTTAATCAAGTATCATTCATGATAGTGATCCATGAGATGATCTTGATGTGGTTCAGTTCAATACTAGTTCTCTAACAAGTACCTATGAAACTTGGTTACAACCCATTGCCTACCTTCATCTGGTGAAAGCCAACCAATCCAATTCATATTAGTCTTACTTTATAATTGCTCCCATAATTATAACTAACTATGAACTTTTAGAATAATAAGATTATTCATGGATTAAACATGTTAATATAGAACACAAGAAGTATTGATGTTATGATCATACCCCAATATATCAAAACATTATATAATAGTTTTTGTCACAATGTTCCAATATCCAAATACCAAATCCAAATCAAAATCTCATTTCTAGAATAATAAAGTCTTATAGCCAAAGTGTGACCATTCATACTTAGCTCAAAAGGACTTTATTAATGGGTTTGACTAAACTTAATTTGTGTGAATTTTGTGAATGCTATCATCTCCATATTAAAATAATTTCTTAAGATTATATATTCAATTTCACTATTTTTTTGGTAAGCATAATATAGTTTAATACATATAGATGGAAGGAAAACAGGCAACAAGCTACACCGCTAGCCCTTTCTGGATGGCAAAACTAATCCTTTTAAAAATAACATATGTGGATCTAGGAGATATGACATTAGAGTGCATGACCTATTGGACTCTGTTGAGGAGCCCCACGACCTCTGGTGCGAGAAAACCAAATGTATCAAATGCAAAAGGTACAAACACATGTTGATTTTATATACATGCATTATCGTGCTTTGCCACTTTGCACGCTGCGGCATGCCCTGCTGTGAAATCCCTGCTCCTCAAACCGACGAGAGGAGAGACCCCAGTAAAATGTCATCCGGTCTAAGTGTGGATCTTCCATCCTGCGGGTCCGTCAAAAAAATCATTGGCGCTTCTTTCTTCGCAGAAAAACTAGCATGCCGAAAAGCATCAAAGAGAACATCCCTAACCACATCATGTCTGTACTTGAAACCAGGGAGCTCTCTACAATGAACCACATGTTCCCCAAAGGTATCCAAACATGCCTTGCGGCAAACTGGCCATGTCTCGTCAATTGGTAATAGAGGAATCATGAGGCGGTAACGAATGATGGTTCGATACTCCACAGGAGACATATGCTGGTCAAGGCCATAAATGGGGATAGTTAGTAGAAAATCCTAAGCATGAGGTGCCCAAAGACACTCAAAAATTTCTTTCTATCTAACAGTCATAACGAGGTCGACTTCCATATCTTTGACAATTTTTCTAGAAAGGGCACACGCCAATGCTTTTTTGGATTTAGGGGGCGGTGTCCTTATTAGTGAAACCACTACAGTCGAATCCCGAAATCGTATCGCAAAGACGAGTCATAGCACATAGGTAATCAGATTCCATACCACACATGTCACCGTCACGTAAGATGTGGTCTTGTAATGCCTAAGATTGGTCCCTTGAGGCAACAAATGCATAGGAGGAAACCTCATATGCCGAGTACAAACCCAAACCATCGAAACGAATAGATAAGGAAGCCAGATGCCATTAAATGTCTCCAAAAGAAGGGGCCTCCACATACCACCATATCCTCGATAGACTTGTGCAATCCTTTGTCAAAGAACAAACTTGCTTCTTCAATGTGCACCAGCTGGTAAGTCCTTAAACCAAAGAAAAGTTTTGCAATGCCCATATATGATCGAAGCAAAAGGAGCTCACTCTGCGAGTCACATAGTTGTGGAAGAACACCCATCAAATCAACAGCATTGACCGCTCTCTTCATGGCCAACCCGCTAATAAACCTTGTGTCTCTACTAACAGCCCCCCCCCCAAGGAGCTTCACCCCTAAAGAAGGTCTCCCTATATCCGTTGGGAATAAATTGGCACGAAGCTTCCTACCATCACAGGAAGGAAAAAACTATCCATTTTCTTGATGTTCAACTCAAGACCCATGCCTGGACCATTCAACCGAATAATGTTCAACGCTCTAGCCACCTCCTCTGAATCCTCAATGACAGTCCCATCATCCAGATACCAAGCATGGAGAAGGAGCTTACAATTGTCTCTAATATTGTGCATAAATGGGTGCAAAACGAGGGAAAAAAGAAGAGGGACCAAGGGGTCGCCTTGCTGCACCCCAGTGGCAGACCATATATGTTGGTCTCCGATATAAAGTCTCGCTGCTTGCCCGTACAAGAAATTCACCCACAAAGAAATGGAAGGGCACATCCTCGTAACCTCGTGGAGCAATGCTAATCTATCCAGCAGGTTAAATGCGTTCGAGAAATCTACTGTCAGCACTACAAGAGACCCATCAACATGGGGTTCACTCAACACCCTATTGGCATTGTGTAACATAACCTCAGCACCCCCAAACACACCAACCCCGAACTGAAAATTATTAAGGTACTTGTCCATTTCTTTACCCACACCTTTCATGGTAACCTTGGAAACCAGACGTCTCCATATAGTGCCTACTGCAATTGGACAAATCCCGGTGTCAGGTTTAAGCATAGGCGTGAGAGGAGCAGATGCAACAACTCTGCCAAAATGGTTGGGCATCTTCCCACTAACCATAAATTAACCATTGAAGTGATAGCACGTATGAGATATGTGGCTATAGCAGACCCTTCTCCACAAAGGGCATCCAGTAAGTGTTAAGCCCTCAAGCCATCTTTCCCGCAAGAATTCCTTTAGGGAAGGATTTGATGCAACCAAATACACAGTCAAAGTCTGCAACAAGGGGAGGTTCAGAAATTATGGGGCTCGGCATGGATGGGGTGGCCTGAAAAGGTGTTTGTCCTCCAAAGCTTTAATAGTATCTCCATTATATGGCGCAACACCCGATGAGCATAACACTTTAACAGCTACGGTAAAATGCCCATCTGCAACCTTATGGAGACACTACCTGATATTGGTGTTACTTGATGTAGACTCCTTCTAAAGGATACCTCCACCCTGTCCCATGGCCCCAACCTCGGGATTGTCTAATATATTTTGAACTAACTTCATGATACCATCCTCTTTCCCCCATGTATCTAAGGACTTCAGGATGGAGCTTTGTTGTAATATATCTTGGAGTATATGATTGGTGTTCTTTCATGACATAGAGTCTCTTAGCTCGATTAAGCATACTCTCGAAGTCATAAAGATTTCTATGTGATCCTTGAATCGTAGAAATCAACATAGTTTTTCAATGAACTCATAAATCCAATCATATTAGATTTCTACTTCTAAAATAGTGTATTAGTATGTTGTAGTATATTGTTTCATTATGTTTTTGTTGTACCTAATTCCAACTAAACTTACTCTTCATCCCACTATGAAGTCATAATCCAGTTATAATTCGTAATTTTATATATTTGTTTAGAAATCAGAAGCTTTTGTATCTCTTTACATGAAGATTCTATTCTAAACTAATTATCTCATATACATTCTCTTGGTTCTTCTAAAATACTCTTAGAATGTTCCTACAATCATCCACTGACTTAACCATGTATCTAATTGGTATATTATGATATGCTCACAGCACATGATCATATACAAGGTCTTATGTATATTATGTAATAAATGATGGATTCATTTGCCAAGCAAATCGAATATAAATCATTTCAGCTAGTTCAAACCTATGAGCTAGGTCCCTTTTGAGGCTAGATCAAACTTAGTGCCATGTGACAAAGCCAAGATTCCTCCAAAGGAATCTTCTATCTTGATCTCTTTCAAGACATTGTCAATACATGCATAAAGATATAAAACTTTTAAAATTCATTTTATCTATTTCTATAGATTTTACATTTCAATAATGTTTCTTGTTCTTCCTAAGTCTTTCATTTTAGAAATACATTCCATGTCAATGTGAAAAGGCCTGGCATGGTCAAAATGTAATTTCTCATGATTCAATATGTCTCATTCGCACAAGATTATGAATGTCACTATGCTCCCACTAGTTCTTAGTAAACACACATGTTCTATTTATTTTCATATAAAAGCATACCTTGTGGTTTTATATTAAATTGTGATTGTAACCTTAAGATGTTTGCTTTATATCCACAGGTGGATCTCAAGCTTTACAAATTTCGCCAGGATAATCATGGATTAAGAAAACCTCCAGGCTAATCTATCTAGATATCTTCAATTAGATGTTTATTAATAAAAGCAGTTTTTCTTGAATCTATTTGTTATATGTCATATTAAGAATATGATTTGTAATAAATAATATCCTTGTTGATCTAATTATAGCTACTTGTGAAAGGGACGTTAATCAAGACCATACTTGATTATTATACATGGATTACATCTCATGTTCATGACTCCAAGTCATTTATCAGATTCGAGATCTAACATAGCAACTTCGTATTTGATGGATTTGCCAGAAACCATCAATAAAAGCTTATTAATGAGAGATTCCACATTTCTGAAGTCATTGATGATTTCTACCACTAATGCGAACAATTTGTGTTTGTGAATAGCTATTATTCAAGTTTAACAATCCTTGTTAAAACTAGTGCCAACTATAACTAAATCAGGTTAGGGTTCTTGAGCCGCTTCAAGTTCCATATACCTCTCACTTGCTTTTTCATTAGAAGCTTGCTTTCTACTAACTCAGATATCAAAGGAATAAGAAAACTTATTCCTGGTGTGTTTGCATATAATAATCTAAGCCACATTTAGAGTATTATATATAAATATGTATTTGGTAGATTTTAGGTTTAGAAGCTTTAGTCCAACATAAGCTTCAAATCCACAAAACATTTAATAAGATAGGGATGAAGCCTTTACATACAAAATCTTATAAACAAAATGTTATATTTACTTATTAGTTGGTATTTGTACTCAAGGTATAATTGATAGTGTTCTAGGTTTTATCCCAATGAAATAAAAGGTGGACGTTTCTACCGATTAGAAAGTAAATCAAACCAAGTAAGATATAATTCATCCTTTATTATCATTAAGGTCTTAGATAATTCTTATCGGTTTATGTCTTAACTTTATATTTGAAAGCTTTACCCAAGATTTCATAATTATCCTTTATCATATAAAATATAATTATAACTACTATAGTTGTTAATAAAGTTGATTTTGTATATTATGTTTAATCTTAGACATTTATTAGAAAGGAAGTCATACATCACAATGTATAGTTCCTCAATAATTTATTTTCTCTACTACTTCGTGAAAATATCATTAGGAATCTTATATATATATATATATATATATATATATATATATATATATATATATATATATATATATATATACAAGATTTACATATGTCAAATAAATTACATTATTTGCCTTCAAATATCCCTTTCTTGAAGTTTGGAATATGTGAATGTTATTAATATAATAAAGATAACAATGTCAAAGATGAGTTTGATTTAAAACAAGTTTAAGTCAAAAGTATTTTGAATATATAACTTGTTATTTTTAAAACATTGATATTTACTTCATAATTCTTATTAAGAGATCTAGTCTCATAAAAAGAATTTTCATCAATTCTGTATATGAAGTTGATGGTTATGAGAAACGATTTATGTATATAGTCAATCAATCATAAATTAAAATAATTGAGACATATATTTAGACAAGCAAAATTAAAACATACATTGTTCCAAAACAAATATTGTTTCATATTACAGGTACATCATGTTCCTATCATAATTAATAAACTAAAATCTGAGAGTGTAGTTCCAACTTGATTGCGCTCAACCGCTTACTCTTCAATAAATATCTGCAAGACATTTACAAATATTAGATTAACATTTAAGTACCAAGTACTTTGATGTTATATGAAAAGTAAGATTTTTATCTAGTAGAAACCTGAAGTACTAGTCTCTTCCAGACTTTCTTTCCAGATAAGAGGAGTAGATCCTCTTCCAGTGTCCGGTTTCTCTATAGTAGAAACAAGATCCATCAATGTGGGCCTTCTTGGATTTCTTGGGCTTAAAGGTGTTACTTCCATAAACTTGAGGCCTTTTATAGCACACAGGGTGATTCTTTTCAACCTTGGTTTCTTTCCAATGTTTCAACTGGTTCATACCAGATGTTACTGCGTCTTTGGAATATGTTTGTTGTTGGGTTTTGGCCATAAGAACATCCTATGTGCTCATACAAACCCTAATGCTTGGATCTAGGTTTCTCTATTGTACATGCAATTCATCAATACTTTAAACCCTAGATCTAGCATATAATTAATCAAATTAACTTATGAATAGGGTTTAGATCTTACCTTGATTGTTATGTAGCAATAACAATCTCAAACCCTCCTTGTAATGACTTTAGAAAGCTTAGAGTCACAAATGTCACTCCTCTAATGGTTCACAAACACCAAGAGCAAGAGGATGAAGAATAAGGAGAAAGGACGCTGTCCAAAACGTGTGAAAAACCCTAAGGAACAAGTTCACCACGTTTTTGAGTCTCAATGGTCCTTTAAATAGTGAGGCTATTAGGGTTATCTAACAAGGAAACCCTAATTTGGATGCTTAGGCACTAAGCAACCCATGGACTCCTTCCTTAGAGGCCTAGGACGATTTCTAATGGGTTTCCCCCATAGAATTCGTCCACCCCTCTAATAGGGAGTCCATTAGCCCAGTATTCAACTATCACACAATTGACAGTTCTAGCCCCTTAAGTTTAATTAATGTCTTTTAGCCACAAACTTAATTCTTATTAATTCTTGACTAATATTAATTAAACAATATGATTTCACCTTTAATATATTATTCTCAGAATATATTAATAAATCATAATTAATCCTCCAACTCCATAATTCATCCTATCAAGTTGCTTTGGTGAATGCAACCCAAAAGGACCATGCACCATCGGGTCAAGTACATACCAAAATAGTTATGGACTTAGACACTAATCCAACAGTCTCCCACTTAGATAAGTCTAACAACTATTCTGCGTATAACTTCAGATCCTAATCTGCAATTGTAGCTTTCCAAAGCCACTGTCAACTCTGATCTTATCAGATACGCGTGTCCTTTAGATAAGGGATCATATATTCCTCCATTCTAGGTATCGTATAGATATGAGACATGAACTTAATCATTCTCTTTATACTATTTCCCGACTTCCGATTTATGATGAATGACAACAGACTACAATTGAACACATCAAATTAGTCTCGGCTTGGCCAAGCGCTTAGGTGCCATCACTAAATCATCGAGGGGCCCAAAGATATCGCTTTTATCCTACTTTGGATAAAAGGAACGGCTAAACATTGACTCAATGCTCGCTTGCACTCACTCACCGAATCACACACAACAATATGTTTTATGACACCAAGTTACTAGTGCGTTTACATATTATCAATGTGTAACCGCCTCGCAAGATACAACTGGCACATCTTGGTTTCAAGAATATAAGATGTTATCGTCTCACCAATCACTCGTGATAAAATCCATGAAGTGATCCAAGTGAGCATGGGTTTAATCCAATGCTCAAATCATATTCATAAGCACTCATGAACGTTGCAGCAAACACTTGCTTATGTCTAATACTCTTTAGAAAATCCACACACCAATTCACAACAGTCTTCATTCATATCTACTTCCAACATATGAACGACTGTGGCCCGTTCAAATAATTTGACAGTTCTGAACCAATTAAATTATTCAGAAAGTCAAAACTTGCAAAGTGAAACACAAGAATAATACTAATCCCATATGGCCTCAAACCTTTGAATATAAATAAAACACCTTTTATTTATCACCATATCGATTACTCATTATTTGTTGTTTCGGGTAATCAACTTCTTACTTGAATTATTACTACACTTGTCCCATGCTCTTAGCATGCACACAATGTTTACCTACAGTTCTTACTTTGTGAAATAGATCAAATGAATACATTTCCAATCATACTCATTTCACAACTCCCAATCCTTTTCACAAGTGAAAGAATATCAAATTCTTGCCACTTATAGAATATGGTAGATTCTAACATTTTATGCAATGATCCTTTCATAACGTCATAGCGCAAAAGTCACAATGATTATTGCCAATGAAATTACAAAGTCCTCTATTTGAGATTGTTACAATACAATTCCATAGACGTGATGTCTCTCACTCAAAGTACATTCCTTGGAACATCCTTTTGCATAAAATTTTCTAATCTAGACATAGACTCTCAATATCCAACTCCCAATATGGAACCATTTCCATATTTGCTATATGACAACTCATTCTTAATAGAATCTTTTCTATTCATAATAATGTCAATATGGTCCATCCAGTACTATACTTCTAGCTACTCACAAGCGACCAATCCTCAACGAGCTTTGGATCGTCCTTTGATAGTTGTTTAATTATCTTAGTCAAAACCGATTCTTGTCCTTTTTCCCTCTAAATGCGTTAAACATTTGGAAAATTTTAGAATGGTTAAATATTACAGCCCTTGCAATTGATCCTATACTCGAAGCATATGGAACACGATGCATAATGTCTTACATAAAGATACGATACTTTATCAATATTTTGCCATAATATTTTATGTGTCACGTTCTCACAGTTCGAACTATGAAGAGGGATGCCATAATCATAATCGAAACTTGAGAACGCACTATGTATCCTTGACTAAATTTATTAACATTCCACAACCTAAGCCTTTAGATTTGAAATGAAGCATAATATTCTCTCCCTTAATTATAGCAAAACAACTATTCAACCATTACGACTTTGCAAGGTGTAACTCTTGTTTTCTATAATTAATATTGCTAACTTGCAATACTTGCCATAATAATCATACAAGTACAACATTTATGCTCCCACTATCATGATTATTATCACATAAGCATAACTCTTATGCTCTTACTAGCTTTGACATGTATTCAGAAACAGCTTAACTTCCAGAAAACAATTCCTATTGAATTTCTTAAGTTCATATTTCTAATGCTTTGATAATCCTTTATCTAAGCTTCTCAAACTTATACACCTTTGCCTTAGATAGTTTAGATGTGTGTCTAAACAATTCAGACTAATTACCAAATCTCACAATTCGAATCATGGAAAGGGATACCGTAACCATAATCGAATTTGAGAATCCAATTTTCACAATCACTACCTTCTTAAAATCTCTCTTAGTGAAAGCATTTCCTCACAGTCATTTTCATGAAGGAGGGAATCTTATGACACTTAGATTTTAATGGTGTATGTGTTCCTATCCATGTGAATTTGTCAAAGCCAAAGTTTACGACAAATTCAAACTCATATGGACCGAACCTTCTCAATCTTGATTTCTTGCCTTATGGTAACACGAGTGCTCACCATGTCTTCCAAGCAGTTAAGCAGCTCATCCTTTCCTATCAATGTACTTTCCATTGATCAAGGTGCTTGCCTTTTATGCGTTCAAGTGAGAACTCATAGAACTCACATGCATAATTAACTCAATTGGAACGGCACAAAAAAATAGTGTCAACACGATGGGTTGTAAACCTCAAGTCGTGTGCTAGTGATGATTGATAAGGTTTATTCTTGATTAGTTCTTGAAACTTTTCGAGACCATTAAGACTCGCACTAACTCCTTGACATATAAGATTCTCTTGTCAATAAACATTTCTTGACAAACAAATATTCAAGAGTTAGTGTAGCTTTTATCAAGATGAAACACTTCACAAATTGGTCCTCGTTGGTCTTTGTCTAATCCAAGACATCACAACTTACCAATTTCAAATGTGCAAGAATAAGAAACCTTTTTCCAAATTCTACATTTGATGAATGTTATAAACCTTCTTAAGACTTGTCACTCAATGTCACAATCTTAACTATAAGACTTGTTTTGGAACGAAGTATGATTGACCTTTTGATTTAACCATTTCTTTAATTCTTGATTCCTCTTCTCAAACATACAATTGTACTAAGACTCACTTAGAGGATCAATTGAGATATGTTCTTAATCATTAATACCTATCATAAAACATAATAAAAGGTACTCTCCCTTCTTCTTAGAATAGAGAAACTTTTATCTTTCTGCCTACTTGATTCTTCTTATTCGTTCTGCTATTGATTTAAACCTTTTCAATCAATTCAGAATTACACTTAATCTTATAAGTATAATCATATTTACTAAACCTTTAGTAAATCATGATGAATATCTTTGTTACTCTTGTAGTGGACTTGATCAACACACAACTTTGTGTACTCGATCTCCTAGTCCTTCACTTGACACTTTGTGAACGAATTAGTCTAATTTCCAAATATGAAATTTCTCATTCATCGTGAAACCAAGTTGCATGATTCCAAGTTTCTGTCCAATTGAAACTTGGGCGATGAGAAACTCTCCCTATTTGGTAAATTCTCGACAGTTCCACAAATAACATAATTAAGAATCAAATCCATTATTGTTAATAATAGAAACATTCAAAACATCAATTTTTCATACACGCCATTGCAAGGATAAATAAATAATATAAAATCAAACTTTATTTTATTGCAGAATAGTTTGTCCTTACAATGCAATTCATTGAAAAACTATGTTAATACATATTTCTTAGCAATCTTTTCTAACTCTAAGTAGTAGCTCAAGAATCCAATCTTCAAGCAATGCGATCGAAATCCATTTCTTCACGATTAGATTCCGCTCACTTCTTCCCTTAAGCTTCCTCTCTTTTTCTTTGATCCTATAAAACATCAATTGTAATCTTATCACATCATGTATTAAGAATATAGAATAGGAACTTAAAAGAGTTAGTTAATGGATTTTACCTAAAGTAGAGCCATACGTTTTGACTCTCCCGTCTCTTAGATCTCTTAGGTAAATAGGCCAGCTTCGTCTCCAATGCCCCTTCTCTTGGAAATAAAAGCAAATTGACTCTTTTGGAACAGCACATGGAACTACTTCAGACATTGCCTTTCTCTTATGATCAAACTTTTCGATCATGGCATGCCTTTCGTTGCCATTGCCTATATCCATAGAGGTCTGGAAGGTAGATTCACCAATCAACTTTGCTTTTTCCTATGCGCCAAACCATTGTTGATTCAACAGCAATAAGCATATAAGTGAGATCTATAAGGGTCACGTTGCGGTTCATCATATAGTACTCTTTTACGAACTCACTATACGAGTTAGGAAGTGACCGAAGAACCCAGTCAACAGCCAGCTCCTCACAGACAACGGACCCCAACATTATTAACCTATCAATGTATGACTTCATCTCTAGGACGTGTGCACACACCGACTTTCCTTCTTCATGTTTACTTGCCAAAAGGGCTTGAGTGAGCTTGAACTTTTCAAGCCTTCGAACTTGTGGGTTAGGGAGAATAATTGGAGGAGGTGGAGGAAATGAAGCATGGTCTCTTGTTCCTCGATCAAATCGTGGAATATCATCTTCATGTGGAAAGCTTGTTCCATGGGATTTGGGAACACCATAGTTGTCATACTTTGACATCTACAAAATGGGAGAAAACAAATTCAAGTTACTTGATTGATTGAGTCCTTAATAAATCACCCAAATGAGATATTAAGGCTAGGACCCAGCACAATACGCTACAACCTAGGAAAGGGATGTCGTAATCTAGTTGCAGAATATTTGAAGGTAAGTGAATGACGATTCACTAATTTTCCACCATGAAAAAAGAAAAACCGATTAAGTTTTAAATGCTTTGAAAACTCCTAGATCCTTTGAGATTCATTGAACTTTTCAATGGCATGTTTAAATCTCGATATGCCCCTCTAGTTTGTGACTGGGATACCGAGGATCACAAAGCGGGTGTGAATAACCATGCAAACTTACATGGTGCCCTCACATGTTACAGTCATCTATTCAATGTGTCGGTTAACCACACACGCTCCACCGAACTATGACAAACATTGAGTCACCCTTTGCTACCTTTGCTTAGAACCATTTAGTGTGTCGGTTAACCACACAAGCTCCACTAACGTCTTCGCAAGGGCACAAAGTGTAATTTCATGGAATTGCATCAATTCACTTTTTCCTAAAGTAACTAAGATCGGGAATTGTAATAGCATTTAGTTACTTTTGTACTTCATTATACTTATAATGGAAGGTTTCTGTCCTATCCTACCCGTTCGGCTAACGACCATCCACTAGTCAAGAGTGCGGTGGGTAAGAGTGGATACCCATTCAATCGCCATTTTATAGGCAATTTACTTAAACACCCCTTATAGACCAGCTTCGTGAATAAGGTCTACTAACGGTAAGACTGACTTTTACTCATACATATATATAATGTTAGACTTTTAATGTTATATATAGTATAGGGTGTATTTTACACTTTTGAAATACTAGGTGGTCAAATTTAACAATTATACTTTTAATTCAATTAAATTTGGAACTAAAACTTTATGGATTTATTAAACCTCTTTTAATTATACACTTTAATTAATTAATAAAACCATAAGGGTGTGATTTGAACTTTTCAAAACAATACTAGGGTTTTAGAATTTAACATTTCTAAGTTAAACTTTTAATCAACTTTTAAATTCCAAAAACTTGAGGGCAAGTTTTGAAACATTTCAAAACATTATGGTTTCAACTATTTAAATTTCAAAAACAAAACTTTTAAGTTCAAATTTAAACTATAAAACCTAAAGGGGAAAATTTGAAACTTTTTCACAAGATAATTCAAATCTAAATTACAAATAATCAAATTTTATCTAATAAAACAAATGATTATCTAAATTTTGACATTTATCTTCTATTTTGGTAAGGATAATCACCAAATATTGATAAAATTCGGATTTTATAACAAAAACACGTTTATGGTAATTATCCAACGCCAAAACAGGAAGAAAATCGTGAATATGAACTGTCAGACGCTTTGACTCGTCGAGTCTAGACCTGGACTCGTCGAGTACAACTGACTCGGCGAGTTCACCAAGTGACTCGGAAAGTCAAACACTCAGAAGCAAAAAATTTCGATTTTCAGTGTTGATTTCAATCAAATATGCATCAATACAATAGAAACCAATCAAGGCTCTGATACCACTGTTGGGTTTTGGCCATAAGAACATCCTATATGCTCATACAAACCCTAATGCTTGGATCTAGGTTTCTCTATTGTACATGCAATTCATCCAATACTTTAAACCCTAGATCTAGCATACAATTAATCAAATTAACTTATGAATGGGGTTTAGATCTTACCTTGATTGTTATGTAGCAATAACAACCTCAAATCCTCCTTGTAATGACTTTAGAAAGCTTAAAGTCACAAATCTCACACCTCTAATGGTTCACAAACACCAAGAGCAAGAGGATGAAGAATAAGGAGAAAGGAGGTTGCCTTAAATGTGTGAAAAACCCTAAGGAACAAGTTCACCATGTTTTTGAGTCTCAAGGGTCCTTTAAATAGTGAGGCTATTAGGGTTATCTAACAAGGAAACCCTAATTTGGATGCTTAGGCCCTAAGTAACCCATGGACTCCTTCCTTAGAGGCCTAGGACGATTTCTAATGGGTTTCCCCATAGAATTCGTCCACCCCTCTAATAGGGAGTCCATTAGCCCAATATTCAACTATCACACAATTGATAGTTCTAGTCCCTTAAGTTTAATTAATGTCTTTTAGCCACAAACTTAATTCTTATTAATTCTTGACTAATATTAATTAAACAATATGATTTCTCCTTTAATATATTATTCTCATAATATATTAATAAATCATAATTAATCCTCTCTCTCCATAATTCATCCTATCAAGTTGCTTTGGTGAAGGCAACCCAAAAGGACCATGCACCATCGGGTCAAGTACATACCAAAATAGTTATGGACTTAGACACTAATCCAACATTTGTAACCTAAAGATACATATGAAATGTATCTAAGGCTTCCAACTCTTTCCAAAATTCAGGAATGATTGTACCCTTAATAGGATCATAGACATCATCAGATTCACATTTGTGTATCCACCATACATAATGCGCGGGTAAATCATACAAAGAAGGTCGTTTAGGGATAGGGCCTTTTATGATGTATAATTTCTCATCTCTCCCGAGATTCTCTTTTAAGGAACGAGTCCATTGAATGATATTGTACCAATTGCATGTTATGATCTCTCGTAGATCTGTAAGTTCAAGGACATGTATGGTAATGAGATTGGATTTGGTTCTCATCTACAAAATTTTAACAAAATTCGTTTAGTATTTTCCATATTTAAACTCTTTAATAATTAATGTCCTTTTAGTTTCCAAAAACGTTAATTATCAAAGTCTAGGATCCAAATTACAAAACAAATAAATGGGTTAGGTGACATTTATCCAATTTATTTGAATCTAACTCGGTAGATATCAATTATCAATTATATCTTACTAAATAACTCCTAGATTTATGGGATCACTAAATACAAATTTAAATTAGACATGTTTGATCTCATTTATGCCTCAGGACTCTGTTGCTTAGGTGACCCTTATCACAAAAGATTTCCGATCAAATCATCCAATTTGAAAAACATGTGTAATCGGCCTATAACTTGGTTATAGAAATCGCGAAGACACTCCGACCATCAAAAGATAACACGAATCAGTTATGTATCCTTTATCCCACTAGTGCATACAAGAGATGTGCAAGTGTTCTTCAAAATGGATTGCATAGATTTGAAGTTTGAAAGGGTCATTTAATGTTTTATAATTCTAGTTTTAAAAACATATGATATCAATGATAATTGCATGCATCCAATTGATCCTGGTATCAAGTTTCCAAAAAAATCACATTTAAGGTTCAAATATAAAATCCAGTTTTCTATTTTTACGCGGTTTAGTTTTAACGATAATATCCAATATTAAGTTTGAGTTTGAGCCATATAAAGCATTATTTATTACTTAACACAACTTCCTTTTATTATCAATATTTTAGAGTTTTAATAAGTTATAAAATCACCATTTTAGACTTATAATTTTACAATTTCAAAATTTGTCGTTATTAACATTTTAATAAAACCGGTTTTTATTTTAAAGTTATAACTTTTTATATTTTATGTTCTCAGTTTGTAAATTGAAAACCAAACTTCATATGATGTTTATTTTGTCCAAAAAATAGTTTGAGTTTGTGGAAATCTAATTTATTAACCACTCAAAATACTTTCATAAAAATAAATAACACAAGCATTCATAATAGTGTAAAACAAGCCAATTTCTGGTGACACTTTTATGAGCCAACATAAAAGTGTCAAGTCCTTCCCTAAGGGACCAAATGGACCAAAAAAATTCAAGTTGTTCTTCATGTTGACTTCAAGCTCCCAGTTGTATTGACAATCTACTTTGTTTTAATTTTATAAATGTTATAAACTTTTAGAAAAATATTATAAAACCATGGGCATCGTTTTGATCTTCACAAATGGCCTCCATATTTATCTTGTTGCATATTGTATAAAATAATTCTAGTATAAAACTAATCTATTACATAAAAATAACAACAATAAAAACTAGCTACTTCTATTACATACTTTATGAATAATAGAATATTACAAACCAATTTAATAAATCAACCAACAACAACAACACAAAGGTCCATGGCTTGTTTATACACTCAAAAATACATATAAATATAAAACAACCTTTGTTTTTCTAAGACAACTTTAAGTGACAGAAAATACATGTAAGTTTTTGTAACATCCCGAAACGAGGTACAATTATCATTCTTTAAATATTTCTTTAATATGTCAAAATTAGTCCTATATATGAAAGGGTGGAAAATCAGTACGCGGGGGCGTACACATAAGTACGTATAGCATATTCATGCACCATGCAGGATCGTGGAGGCCACCTAGTACGCTGGCATACCCCTTGGTACGATGGGCATACTGGGCTCAAATGTAAACCCTAATTTCATGTGTGTGTGTGTGTGGCTTATGAGTGTGATTTTGCAAGTTTTGAGTGATTCTTAGCTCTTGTAGTTGAAGAAGAAGGTTAGAGAAAAAGAAGAAGAAGAAGGTGCCATCAAGCTTAGAGATCCAGAAACCTCCCACCTTTGTGCATCATTTTCAGGTATAAAGCTTATACCTTGGCTAGTATTCTTCTAGATCTCTTTAGTGCAATTTTTATGAGATTAAGTCCCCAAAATTTGGACCTTTTTGAGTTGGAGACTCTCCATAGAGTTTAAGTTGTCCTTTTATGCATCTTTGGGCCTCTAGGTTAATAAAAATGTTTGCTTGATCTTTACTTTCCCCCATGCATGAGTAAAGTACCTTGGAATGGATGAAATGATGTTTTGGCCTCTCTTAGCCATGAAAAGGCTTAAAGCCCACAACTTTATAGATTAAGAGGTCTTAAATTAGTCAGATCTATGGATGGAGTGGTTGTCTTAACGGATTAAGACCAAAAAGTAAGGAAAAAGGAAATTTGTGGAGTAAATCGTGCATACTCCCAACTATGTGCAGCGTAGCTCAATGATGCCCCGTCGCATGCTTAGCCAGGTTGTATGCCCAGCGTTAGGAGTAGTACACCTAATGTACTTGCTGGGTATTGACTTTCTGTTGACTTTTGCTGATTTTGACTTTTGGTCAAAGTTTAGGGTTTTGGACCAAGGGAGGGGAAAAATGATCCTTTTTCCTCTTAGTAGGTTAACTGTGGAATTTGGACTCATGAGTGGTTTGAACCTTAATGTAATTAAGGTTCATTATATTGATTAACTAGGTGGAGTCTAGATCCGACAGTTCGGGTGCTAGGTTTTCGTGTCATCAGTATCAGGTTAGTCTCCTCACTTACTCTTCCCTATATGGTAGCATAACTATAATATTATGACCAGCTGGGTCTAGCTGTTATGTTATGTTATGTTATGTTATGTTATGTTATGTTATGTTGTGTTATGTTATGTTATGTTATGTTATGTTATGTTATGTTATGTTATGTTATGTTATGTTATGTTATGTTATGTTATGTACCGATATAATATTTGTTTGTGATAAGGGCTGATGATAGCCATCCAGGGGTTGTGGATAACCTTACGAGCATGTTGTTAGCTCACCAGGACTGCTGATAGTTCCATGGTTGCAGATAACCCATAGTTTCTTACTTATGCAATGTTATATGTGGTATCTTGGGAAACTCACTAAGCTTCGTGCTTATAGTTATGGATTTCTATGTGACAGGTACTTCGCAGGAAAGCGGAAAGGCGAATGTCTGATTGTACACACACACTGGGAATTTACTATTGGGACATGATCTTTATGTACTCTGATAACTATGACATTTGTGTTTTGAAATGACTTGTACTTGATCTGGTTGTGAAACTATGTTTTTGGAAGTTTTAAAAATGAAAAAAATAATTGCTCTAAAATTTTAGGTGTTACAATTTTTGTCACACAAAATAAAAATTAAAAAAGTTGTCAAAGAAAATATCTATCAACTTATTTTTATACAAAAACAAGTTATCCATATTCTTCAAAAACTAAGATTTCCAAAAAGAAAAAAAATCTAACCAAAATTGCAACGTGGCTCTTGATATCAATTGTTGGGATTTTATTTCAAAAATAGTTTCATAAACTAGTAAAATGCAAATGGAAGACTTATGATTTTCGAAAATAACATAACAAATTATACCCACCAAGGATCATCTTGAAAGTTATAGAAAGATTAAATTGTAACATCCCAAAAATTTCAACAAATTTAAACTTTTCAAAAACAACTCGTTTACTAATAAAAGTGTTTACAAAATCGGTATTTCCAAAACATTATTGAAATCAGAGTCTCCCAAGATCCATTCATTCATAAAACCAAGGATGTGTATAGTCACGCCATCGCCTTGCCACAATCCTCTGAGGTACCTTAAACCATAAACCAAACTATAAGCACAAAGCTAAGCAAGTTTCCCCTAAAATACCACCACACAACAGATAACGACAACTAGTATGCACAAACACTCATGCCTGGCCCAATCATCCTCAGGTTGGAATACCAGACATGTCTACGATGGGCCCACTCATCATCAGGATGGAATACCATCGCACCCTAAACAGTTTGGCCCAATCAACCATCAGCTTGGAATACCAAACATGCCGGGTCCAATCAACCATCAAGTTGGAATACCTCGAGCTTATTGTCTGACGCACAAAGCAGTCTAGTTTCACAACATACCATACTATCATATCGGTTCCAATCAACCATCGAGTTGGAATACCCCAAGCCCAATCAACCATCGGGTTGGAATGCCAATATACAACAGGCCCAGTCATCCTCGGGATGGAATACCCTCAGGCCCAATCAACCGTCGGATTGGAATGCCCCCGGTCTGTTGGCTCATGTACATAGAGGTAAAACCTCAACCACCAACAATATGTGCCCATATAACCAGTCTACATGCAGACAGGCAGATCTATAGATCACTAAGCATAGCATCATCCTATATACCAGGATACCGATCTAATAGATCACTACAACCTGATAGCATACTATCACATAATAGGATATCTAATCCAATGGGTCGGCCTTGGTGCCTTCGACCGACAATAAGAGTGAGGAAAACTCACCTCGCACTGCCGAATCTCACAGAAAGAATCTCTGGATGTTGGCCTTCAAGAATCCATGCACTATCAATCACAAGTTAATCATCCATCAATAATCAAATCCGACCCACACTAAATGTCCAAACTAGGGTAAAGACCTTTTTACCCTCTTCATAACTTGTCCCAAAGCCAAGGCCCAATCCAGAAATCCAAAAGTCCAAACTCCCATTAAATACCCAAGGCCAAAAATATGGCCCAATTTTCCAAATTGGGCCCAAACCCTACCAATGGCCTTAAACCAAGGTCCAAAACATTCCTAGTCCAAAAATACTTGAATTCTGATGACCCAACAAGGCCCAAAGCACCAAAGTCCAAAAATGGCCCAAACCAAAGATCCATTAATCTGAGGCCCCGCCTGATGAGTACGCGGGGCGTACTCAGCTCGTATGCACAGCGTACTCGCCTTAGCGATTGTACGCTCAGAGTACTTGCTTGTATGCCCAGCGTACCCTTGCATCCATCCAACTTCCATTTTAAGCTCTTATTCCATAAAGACTTTACACCACAACCTAGATCTGACTTTCTTGGACTGATTAATCACATAAAGTTACTAACTTTACGTTCATGCATGGCTAAATGAAGCTCTTAAGCTTAAAGATGAATTAACAAGTGACTTAATTCATGCATGTGACCAAAAATCCCATAAAGCTTACACCTTTATGCTCAAGGAGTCCACCACAAGCTTAGATCTAAAAGAACAAGCCCTTAAAACGTCTTATATCTTCAATCAACCCAAAATGGGACCAAAAGCATAATAAAACCAACTATGATGAGATCTACATCTACAAGCCAAGGTATGAACTTAATACCTCAAAGAGATTGCAACAAGTGAGATGATTCTGGATCTATGACCTTCCTTCCAAGCAAATCACTTTCAATCTTCAAAGCTTCCTTCACAATGAGTAAAAAAATCACGAAATTCCTCTTAAGGGCTCAAGAATACCACTAAGGAAGCTTAAGGGATGATTTAGGGTTTTAGGAGGTTTGGGGGCTGGTAAAAAGGTCAGACCTAAAGACTTGAGGTGCTTAAATAGGGTACAACAGCCTTAAATTAGGGTTTCTAGAATCCCTCGTACGCCCAGCGTACAAGGCCGTAGCTTCGCGACCAAACTGTTGACTACGCTCAGCGTACGCCAAGGTATGCCTCGCGTAAGGGTCCACGCACAAGTACACCCTGTGTACTCCCCATGTACGCCCCGCGTACTAGGTTTTTTCCCCAAAACCCTAAATTCTTCCAAAGGCCATAACTTCTTCATTAAAAACCAGATTTCGACGATCCTTATATCTATGAAAAGGTAACAAGAATCTCTATGCTTTAATCATCTCATGATCGCCTTAAAAATTCCCGAATAAAATCCAATTTCCATCAAAGTCCAAGTTGACACTTTACAAAAATACCCCTTGGCTCTAAAACACAAACTGAACACCCAAATCATATAGATTACGTCACCCATACCCAAATGGGAACAACTCGGGACAGGGTGTTACATAAATCACCAACCAAAGAAGAGATGAAGAAATAACAATGTTTGTAGTTCTTTGGGTCCTCTTGGGAGGCTTGGAATTTTATAAAGAACATGGAACTTTAGAGACACCAGCAATGACTCAAGTTGATGTAGAGTTCTAGTTCTTTGTATAAAACTCTTAAGCTCTTAAGCTTTAAGTGTGTAACAAAAGTATGAATTAAAGAGAGCAAAATGAAAGCATGTAAATTCAAGTGTTTAACAAAAACTAGAGAGAATGAGGGAGGACATGCAAGCTATGGTTTTCTTCATCAAAAATAAAGGGTTGAAAACCTTCATAAAGCTAAAACATTACCCAAGAGTTCATAACACTTTAAGCACTCCATACCCTAAGACTTACATGTCTCCCATGCCTCCTATGTCATGCTTACTTTCCCTTATTATATTCAAAAGACCACGTCTTGTTTCATAGAAACTAGCTCATCTTTTTTTATATAAAAAGAGAAGAGAAGTTTATAAAATACTTATAACTCTTTATAAGATATAAACTTTAACTATTAGTTAAAAGACAAAAGCGTATTTCTAGTCCAAAATAATGTACATGACTTAATAAATCATACCATATGATATATTATGTTACTTTCTAATTAAATTAATATTTCCATGAAATAAATAATTTCCAATTAATTATAGGACTTTAATGAATATTAATTTAAATCAATTTCTAATAAATAATCAATTGTATCAAGTCATTGTTAGTGTGACACATTAGTATCATATGTTAATTAGCAATATCACTTTAATATTAGCCTAGAGCATACTAGATCTTTCAGCCACATGATTGAATCTTGGAGGGAGACCATTAATAGCGTACATTACTAGGTTTTTTTCAGGAACGGTGGAATTAATGTTGTCCAGTAGATCGGCAAGAGTTTTGATTCTGGTAAAGTAGGCATCAATGTTGGAGTCACTGAACTTAATGTTGTGCAGTTCATTGTCGACTTCCATGGATTTTTCATCTTTTTTTGTTATCAAAAGTGCTTCAAGATACTTCCACATTTACCAAGAAAGGGATTTTTTCCTCAAAGCATATGAAGAGGAGACTAAGAAATTGTATTGTACATACACATCTTTATAATGTTGTTAATTCTATCCCATTCAGATTGATCAGAGGTTGTTTAGGCCTTTTCAATCGGTTCTTCATGATGAGAATAAGCCCCAAAACCTTTACAGTGAGTTAGAATAACTCACTCCATGCATCATAGTCTAGTTTGTCTAAATCAAGAATCAGTAGGATTGATGCCTTGATGTTGGTTAAGCCATACGACTTTTCAGAAGCTTCAGCTTTGTTCAATGATCCTTCACCCATTGATGATCATGACAGAAAAAAAAAAAGAGAGCAATAGAGGAGGAGGGGGAATGAGAAGGGTTTTGGCGCCAGAAGGGAGAAACGGCGGCTACGGTAGAGGAAAATTAGGTTCGCTCTGATACCATGTAACAGACTTTAATTATCGCATAAAAATCTCTATCTCATTTCAATGATATATATATATATATATATATATATATATATAGAGAGAGAGAGAGAGAGAGAGAGAGAGAGAAAGAGAGAGAGAGCCAGGTTCTTTTGAGAACTTGCGAACTCATAATCAACTCATCCTTTTTCAACACCAATATTCTCTAAATGGTGCGTCTATCTAGGCTCAAAAAAAATTTGACGATTTTTTTT
Organism: Lactuca serriola; assembly: GCF_051521515.1. Taxonomy (NCBI): domain Eukaryota; kingdom Viridiplantae; phylum Streptophyta; class Magnoliopsida; order Asterales; family Asteraceae; genus Lactuca; species Lactuca serriola. The sequence continues at coordinate 37,893,896 of NC_136411.1, forward strand.
ATTTTTTTATATGACTACTGAAGAGCACAATCAACAGTTGTACGGACTGCTAATATGCACAATCAGCAGTCATAATTACTGCTGATGAGCACAATCAGCAGTCATACGGACCGTTGATTGCTCATCAGCAGTCCATATGGTTGTTGAGTGTACACATCTACAGTCCATATGACTGCCGATTAAGCTCATCAGCAGTCCGTACAACTGTTCATTGTGCATACATGCAAACTTCGAAAAAAAAATTGTCAACTTTCTTTTTGATCCTAGATATGGCGTAGACGCACAATTTGGAAAAGATTGGTGTTTTTGGTGTTGAAAAATTATGAGTTGATTATGACTTCGCATGTTCACACGTTTTTTTAGTTCTCACAATAACTCAGCCATATATATATATATATATATATATATATATATATATATATATATATATATATATAAAAACAAAATACATGTATGAGGCCGGATATACAAAACATGGGCTGATAACAATAAATGAAAATACATGGACAATTATAAAATAATATGTAACACCAACAACAAATAGTTAAAGGAACTAAATTTCTAGATGAGTATGATTGAAACATCAGGATCTTTGTAAATATTGAATATTATAGTTTTATGGTTTAAAAAGATATGATCGTTACATGTTTATGTAAGCGTTGTTTCTACTTGTTATAAGAGGGTATGTACAATATCTTATATATGGCAGTGTGACATAGAGGTGCACATTCTTTCGAATAGTATGCTTGAAAACCTTACATGTAAAATGTTCGATTAGGTGTCTAAACCAATAACTGCAATAGATATAAACTTGAATTAATGGTAGCACAATCCTTTTGGGTTGCCCTCAAACCTAACAATTGGACATGATGACTTTTAGAGAGAGATGTTAATTTATATGCGATTAATAAATTGAAATAAATGATTTATTAGTGTATTATGAAACTAACATATTAATTATAAATCATATTATTTAATTAATAATTAATCAGAAATGAATTGGAATTAATTTTGGGATTAATTTGATTAATTAAAAGTGCAGGGACTGTTTGGTTATTTATCAAAAGTTGAAGAAGGAAGACCCAAGGACCTCATTGGTTTAGGTGGACAAGAATCACTTGGTCAAGCCCAAGAGTTTTCTTTCAAGCCCCTTGGATAAGGGGAATGGGCTGCTTGGTCACAAGCAAAGGATTTAGGGCATATCCCCTTAACCCTAGCTTTGGAACCAAGTTTCCTCAACTATATAACGAGTCCCTAGCCCCTTAATGTTTTCCTTGCCTTTCTTCTAAGAGCCTTGGACGAAATCTTGGCTCTCTTCACCTCTCTCTATAGTTTTCCTCTTGCTAGTTTGGGTGTGATTCCATTAGAGGTACGCCACTTGTGGTGCTTGCTTCCAAGAGATCAACAAAGGAGGATTCTAGTTAAAAGGTATCTTACCCTAAACATTTTCCTTATTAATTTCAAAAATTACCTTGGGTTCTTACTGTTTCTTTTTGATATTGTTAGTTATGGGTTCAATAAAGAAAACATAGATCTTTATTTGGGTTTCATGCACACTTAATAGTTTAAGTTTATTTGTTTTGCATAAAACTCATCAGTGGTACCAAAGTTTAGGATTTGTTTTATGTTGAATATCTATAATTGAAGAATAGATCAATTAGGGTTTATAGAAATTAAAGCCTAAATGGCATAAATTTCGACTAGGCGTAGGGTTTGTCAAATCCCTAGCCTCCTTCCTTTGGAATTTCGAAATTTGGGCTATCGTTTGGAAACCCTAGCCTTCCGCCCCAAGCTTTCAAAAATATGGCTAGATTTTAGGGTTTCCAATTTTTTGTAATTCTTATTTCACTTTCCTAATATGAAATAATTAAAATTGGAATAAATCATATACCCTATTTTCGAAAATTAGAGGGTAAGGATTAGGATTAAATTATTTGATTAATTTAATTAGATAATCATTAATTTATTTAATTTATTTAATTAATTATTAATTAAAAGATAATAATTAAATCATTAATGGTTTATTTTAAATTTAATTGATTAGATATTAATTTTGAAATTTAAAATTTAAACCCTAGTATTTTGATAAGTTTAAAATACACCTTATAGTATATACAAAATTAAAAGCTTAATTATTACTATATGTATAAGACTAAATTCAGTCAAATAGCTAGTACGCCTTATTCACGAAGCTAGTCTATAAGGGGGTATAAGTAAACTGTCTATAAAATGGTAGTTGAATGGGTGTCCACTCTCACCCACCGCTTCCTTGATTAGTGGAGGTCGTTAGTCGAACGAATTTGATAAGACAAAATTAATTTTCATTAAAAGTATAATGATATTAAAAAGTACTGGAACCTTCTTTTTATTAAAATCCTAAACCTAGTTACTTTAGGAAAAATGTGAAAAGTATGCTAATCCATGAAAATGCACATTATGCTTTATATGACGTTAGTGGAGCGTGTGTGGTTAACCGACACACTAATAGGGACTATAAAGAGATATGATGGGCATATCAAAAACTATCATTGTTGATGGAGTGTGTATGGTTAATCGGCACATCAATGTGATATGATGAATGACATCAAGGTTGCCAAGCGGGTTTGCATGGTTATTCACATCTCATTTGTGATCATCGACATCCTACTCACAAAAGTGAGATCATAATCTAAGATTAAACATGCCATTGATAAGAATCTATGAATTTTAAAAGATCTAGGAGTTTCATCAGATTGGAATTGGTAAAAGCTTACCTACCCAAAATAGATTCAAATTTGATTACGGCATCCCTCGTCAAAGTTCGAATAAAAAAATGGATCCTAACCTTAATTTAAAATTTATGGGTTAATAATTAACAATTAAAATCAACTAACTTGAATTCTATTTTCTCCCATTATAGATGTTGAGTCAAGGCAACAATGGTCTTCCTTATTTTTTTGGAAATGGTTTTCCTCTTTCTTCTGAAGATGATCTTCCACTTTCTAATCAAGATGAAAATGTTTTCTCTTATTCGTGAAATGGTGGAACTAGACATCATGCTTCTTCAACTCTTCCACCTCCTCCTCCAGTGACTCTCCCAATGTCACGTTTTCCTCAAATCGAAAGATACAAAACTACTCAAGCCCTATTGGCATGAAGACATCAAGAAGGAAATCATGTATGTGTGCATGTTCTGGAAATGAAATCGTACATTGACAAATTAGATAGAATGAGTGTCGTTTTCCCAAGAGAGCAAGAAATTGATTGGGTTCTTCTTTTGCTTCCTAAGTCGTATGTTCAGTTCATTAAGAACTTTCATATGAGGAATATATACATGATCCTAATTGATCTTACCCAAATGTTGATTGTTTCTGAAACAGAAATGCTTAAGAGCACATCTGAAGTAGAAGTGCTTAAAGGGTCTGATTCCAAAGTTTCCATGGACATTGACAATGGTGACAGTGATGGTCCAAAACATATTTCTCTTCCCAATGGAAAGGGATCAGCAAAGGTCAAATCGTTTGATCATATGGTAAAGAGAAAGGTTAGTTATGAGATAGTTCCATGTGTTTGTTGGATTAGTGTCTAAGTCCATAACTATAATGGGTATATACTTGACCCGACCCGGCATGGTCCATTTGGGTTACATGACATCGGAACATTTAGGTAGACCTTTTAATGAGAAGAAGATATTTGTGACATATTAATATATTATAAGTTCTAATATATTAATATGAAATCATATTGTTTAATTAAACTGATCAAGAATTAATTTAGAATTAATTTAGTGATCAAAAAGAGACTAATTAAATATATGGAGATTGATTGTGTAAATCATTGATTCTTATATATGTGAGCTTATGATCCATGATTCCTTATGTCAGGTTTAACCCATGTGGTGGCCCATGGATACTCCATGGAGGTTAAAACCCATGGAGCATAAGGAATGGGTAAAGTCATAGGTTACATGGTGTAAACCTAATGTGCACACTATATAAAGACCCCATTGGTTGGTGAAATTGGCACTATGTGCATATCATAGAGGGCAAGCCGATTTCATAGAGTGATAAGACTCATATCTTCTCTCATGGTTATTCCAAGTTATTCATGGTGTTGTGTGAACCATTTGAGGTGTCACATTTGGGGCACTAGGCTCTTGAGCTCCATGGAATCAAGCACCAATAAAGAGGTATGTAATTCTACTAGTTTTTATATTATATGTACTTTATATTATGCTAGTTAGAACAATACCTTGGAAAATTGATATTTTCATGTATAATAGAGAAAACATAGATCCAAGCTATTTAGGGTTGCATGTACACCATAGGAGTGTTAGAATGCTCAAAACCCAACAGTGGTATCAGATCCTAGGCTTGTTTTCAATTATACTTGATGCTATTTGCAAGAAAAATCATTTTTTTGGAATCTGCCAGTTCACCACGAGGTGGTGACTGTTCAGTGAAAAAAAAAAACATTTTTTTGACCTGTTTTGGATTAGAATCATTACCATAAAGTGTTTTTGTTCATAAAACTTAATTTTGATGTTATGGTAATGTTTATTCTCATCCAAATAAATAATAATTGTCAAAGTTTCAAGATTTTTTTTTAGTTTATGTGATTAGCTAAGTTCTTGAAAATTGTTGATATGAATTATCTTGTTGTTATGAGTTGTTTTAGTTTAATAGAAAACTTATATGAAATTGTTGATATCGATTGTTCATGCTTATGAGTTTTGGTAGATCATATGAATTATTTGCAAAAGGTGTTTGCTAGTTAATTCTTGATCTAAATTTATTTTAATGGAGTCCATAATTTGTCCTCAAGTTATGGATTACCAAAAGTTTTTTTGTGTTACCTTGTGTTATGAGTTATTTTAGATCAACGAAAAAATTATGTGTTAGTTATTTTTCAATTCAAATTGATCTAAAAGTTGATCATAAAATGTGTTCTTCTAACTTGTCCTCAAGTTATATGAAAAGTCACATTTATGAATTTTTAAAACTCATAAAATTGCCTTAGGTTACAAAAAAATGAAGAGTCCTTTTCTTATAAATAGTTTTTATGGACTCCATAACTTGTCCTCAAGTTATGGATGTCCAAGAGTCTCTTCATTAAAAGTTTTTTAAAACTTTTATTAAAATCTTAAGTTATGAAAATCCAAGAGTTTTGAATAGTTTCAAAATTTTCCCTCAAAGTTTTGGAATTTGCAAAGTTACCACCCCATGTATGCTTTAATTCCAAATTAAACCTTAGAATTTTAAAAGTTTAAAATTCAACCCTTATACTATTATTATAATTTTAATTATATAGATATGTATAAGATAAAGTCAATCTTACCATTAGTAGGCCTCATTCACGAAGCCGGTCTATAAGGGGGGTATAAGGTTACTGCCTATAAAATGGTTGTTTAATGGGTGTCCACTCTCACCCACCGCTTCCTTGACTGGTGGAGGGTCGTTAGCCGAACGGGTAGGAAAGGACTATAATTCTCCCTTCATTAAAAGTAAAATGATAAATACTAAGTAACTAAACACTTATAAATTCCCAATCTTAGTTACTTAGGAGAATGTGAAAAGGTGCTAACCCATGAAAATTGTACTTTGCACCTTGTTAAGTCATTAGTGGAGCGTGTGTGGTTAACCGACACACTAACCTGGGACTGACCAAGTGTGGCAAAGGGTAACTTAAATTTATCATAGATCGGTGGAGCGTATGTGGTTAACTGGCACATCGACTAGGTGATAAATATTAAGGGTACCAAGTATATTTGCATGGTTATTCACACCTTGTTTGTGATCCTCGACATCCCAGTCACAAACTTGAGAGGGCACAATCGAGATTCAAACATGCCATTGAAAGTTCAATGTATCTCAAAAGATCTAGGAGTTTCAAATCCAATTAAAACTTAATTATATTTCGTTTTTCATGGTGGAAATTGGTAAATCGTCATTTACCTACCTTCAATTATTTTATAACTCAGATTACGGCATCCCTCTTCCAGTTATAAGTAGGTTGTTGGGTCCTAGCCTTAATATTTCATATTGGGTGTTATATTAAGGACTTTAAATTAACTAACTTGAATTTCTCCCTTATAGATGTCTCCTTCAGACAACTATGGTCTTCCCAAATCATTAGGAACAAGCTTCCTAATGAAGATGATATCCCAAATGGCAACCAAGGTGAAAGATCAATCCCTTTGTTGTGCATTAGTGGGACTGGAAATCATACTTTACTTCCTCCACCTCCTCCAATAAATCTCCCTATCCCACAAGTTTCAAGACTTGATAAGTTCTAAGTCACTTAATCCCTATTGGCAATCAAAGTCTATATGTGTTTACATCTTAGAGGTTAAGTCACGTATTGACAAGTCGGGAGAGTCGAGTGTTGAATTCTCGAGGTAGCTTGTTGTTGACTTGGTTCTTCAGTCACTCCCTGATGACAAATCACGACATGACCCTTAATGATCTTACCTATTTGCTTAATGATGTTGAATCAGCAATGGTTTGGAGCATTGGTAAAGCAAATTAGATTTGAAGATCTACTTCCCAAACCTATTTGGACATTGACAATGGTGACATTGGAAGTCCAGAAAACTTTCTCTTCCCAATTGAAAGGGATCGGCCATGGTCAAGTCGTTTGACCTAATGGTAAAGAGAAAGTCTAAGTTGGTGATAGTACCGTATACCATTTCCAAAGAGTCCATATATTTCTTTTTCCAATAAAAGGGACATTAGTTGCGAAGCTGCCCAATTTACCTGAAATTTCATAAGGAAGATAAAGTCAAAAGGTTTGACTTTGCTTCAGGTAAACTCCATTATCTAACTCGATTAAGTCTCTTTTTGAGATTCTTAATACTTGATGTAATGTAATTACATTTTGATGTTTTGGAAGAATCAAAGGAAGCTTATAGTATGATTATGTTGATTCTGATCGCGAAGATGGATTTCGATCGCATGAGCTGTTGCATAAGAGTTATGATATATATTGCTTAGGAATAGACAACAAAATGTTTTTCATATATATTTGCATTTTAAGGATATGTTTTTCCGCAATTTTTTAAATAAATTTTTATTTATTTATTTTAAGTATCCTTATAATGGCATTTGTGAAAAAATCGTTGTTTATATGTTTCCATTGATAAGCAATATTGGTAAATGGATTTGATTCTTTCATTTTTGATAGTGTCATAATTTACCAAATAAGGAAAGATTCTCATCACCCAAGTTTCAATTGGATAGAAACTTGGAATCATGCAAGTTGTATTGTGTGATGAATGAGAATTTTCATCTTTGGGAAATTAAGACTAAGACCTTGTTCACATGTATGTGTGAGTCAAGTGAAGGACTAAAGGATTGGATACACTTGGTTGTGTGTTGTTCAGCTCCACCACAAAGGTTGATAATATTATTCATTATGATTTACTAAAGTTCAGTAAATATGGTTATGCTTACAAGTTTAAGAGTAATTTTGAAACATTGAAAAGGTTTTAATGTATGACAGAACGGATAAAAAGAATCAAATAAGGTAGGAAGACAAAAGTTTCTCCAATCTGAAGAGATGGGAGAGTACTTGAGCATCTTGTTTTATGATTATCTTAGTGATTATGAAACCATATCACAATTGATCCTCTAAGGACACCTTAGTTCATTTGTTTGGCTAAGGAGAGGAATCATGAATTGTTGAAATGGTTAAATCAAAAGATAAATCATACTTTGTTCCAAAATCAAATCTTAGAGTCATACTCCAAGATTGAAGCTTGAGTGACATAATCTTAAGAAATGTTTAAAACACTTGTCAAATGTAGAGTAAAATGTTTTCTTGCTCTGGTATATTTGAAATAAGTAAGTTGTGATGTTTTGGATAAAATAAAGAACAACTAAGGCCAACTGTGTGAAGTTTTTGTCTTGATTAGAATCCACACTATCTCTTAAATATTTGGCAAGAGAGTCTTATATGTTAAGAGGACAATGGGAGTCTAAAAGATCCTGAAATAGTTTCAAGAACTAATCATGAGTATTGTTAATCACTAGCCCACGACCATTAGTCCATATGTGTTTGGATTTGCCACTGACCTTGTATTGTGATTATGGTTATGACAAATTCACATGGATAGGAACACTTACACCACATAAAATTTATGTGTCATAAGGTTTCTCTCCGATTCATGAAAATGATGGTGAGGAAATGCTTTTACTAAGTAGATTTTAAGTAGATAGCAATTGTGATATTTGCATTCTCAAAGTCGTTAGTGGAGCGTGTGTGGTTAACCGACACACTCACATGGACTTGTGAGAAATGGCAAAGGTCTAAACAATTCAGACTATGGTTACAGCATCCCTTTTCATGGTTCTGAAATTGTTTAGACACACATGTGTGCTATCTAAGGAAAGGTGTATGATTTTGATAAAGTTTTATCAAAGCATCTCGTATCAGAAATTTGAACTTTGGTAAGAAAGTCAATAAAGTATTGTTTTTCTAGAAGTCCAGCTGATTTATGAGTACATGTCAAAGCTAGTGGGAGCATAAGTGTTATGCTAGTAAGATAATAATCATTATGGAATGTGGGAGCATGATGATTATGTTGCAAGTTAGCAATGTTAATTATAGAAAACAAAAGTTTCAATTCACTTTGAAAAGTTGTTTTCCTATAATTAAGGGAGAGGATTTTATAATTCATTCCAATTCTACAAGCTTAGATTGAGATTTTAATCAACTTTAGTCAAGGATATATATGAATGTTATGTTGGAATGGGTCAACATAAGGAAATTCTATATACGTAGCGTTCTCAAAATTCGATTATGATTATGGCATACCTCTTCATAGTTTGAATTGTGATAACATGGCAAATAAAAATTTTATAGCATGAATCATGTCCCATATGCTTTGGGTATAGGTTTGATTACATGTGCTATAATATTTATCCATTATAAATTTTCCTAATGCCTAGGACATTAAGAGGGAAAAAGGAATAGAACTGGATATGACTAAAATGATTAAGCAATTGTCGAGGACAATCTGAGGTTTACCAAAGATTGGTTGCTCATGGACAATTGGAAGTATATGGTTAGGACCATATTGACATATTCTGAAAAGAGGCAACTCTTGTTCAGAAGTGATTGTCAAAATGGTAATGTGGAATTGTTTCCATAGGTAGAAGTTATTCATTGAAACTGTGTAAGATTAGAAATCTTAATGCAAAGAAGGATGTTCAAAGGAATATACTTTGAATTTGAGATTTCATTTCCATGGGATTGCTTTCCATTGGAATACTATGTAATGTCTATTGCCAAGTCTTTGTGACTTTGTGCATAGTCATTAAAAGGCAATCATTTCATATAGTTTAGAATCTAACAGATTATAGTAAATGGCAAGAGTTTGGTATTCTTACATTTACAATAAGGATTGGAATTGTGAAATAAGTATCATTTAAATATTGTCAATCGATATGTTTCACAAAGAGAGGACCATATGTAAACATAGTGTGCATACTTGGAGTATGGCATAACTATTGTTTAGACAAACAGTGTGTGCATGATTGGAGCATAGCATCACTACTATTTTAATTCAAGTATTAAGTTGATCAATCGAAACATGAATAATGAGTAATCCATATGGTGCTTTCTGGCATCCCCAATTTCACGGCCAGAAAAGACCGATTTGTTTATGCTTTGTTTTTAAAATCAGAGTAATCTTTTAAAGAAAACGGTTGCGGAATTTGTTCCCAAAACAAGATATGATAATAACTTATCAAAACATTTCTCAAAGAGAATGTATTTTCATTTAATAATAAAACCTTGGGATGTCATGTTCCAATACAGACACATAAGCATAAACAAAACATACATTCATTTACACTATTGATTTACATCTTCTTTAACGCAATCATATCAATACCTGTGATACAAAGAAAACTGAGTGGGTCAGGCTTGGGAGCCTGGTTAGCATATAGGGTTTTCAACCCACAATAATACAATTATTATATTAAATCATTAAACAAACAACCCAATTACCCATCCCCATTATATTCTTTACTCTTAAGGTTTTACCCTAAGAATCAACTATCCTTTATTCATTCATTCCTAAGGATTGACCTAAGGAATTGGCATGAAGTCCATTGTTGCCAAAGTTTATCTATCAAGTACTAAATCCATAGTTATCAGACGCTAACTCCATAGTCGTCGGGGTTTACTCAAGCGGCGCTAACTCTATAGTCACCAAGGTTCACTTAACAGGCACGAAGTCACATCGTCACCAAGGTTTACTCAATAGGCGCTAACTCCATAGTCACCAAGGCTTATACAATAGGCACTAACTCCATAGTCACCAAGGTTTATACAATAGGCGCTAACTCCATAGTCACCAAGGTTTATACAATAGGCGCTAACTCCATAGTCACCAAGGTTTATCTAACAGTAGGCGCTAAATCCATAGTCACCAAGGTTTATCTAACAGTAGGCGCTAACTCCATAGTCACCAAGGTTTATCTAACAGTAGGCGCTAACTCCATAGTCACCAAGGTTTACATAATAGGTGCTAACTCCATAGTCACCAAGGTTTATACAATAGGCGCTAACTCCATAGTCACCAAGGTTTATACAATAGGCGCTAACTCCACAGTCACCAAGGTTTATCTAACAGTAGGCGCTAACTCCATAGTCACCAAGGTTTACATAATAGGCGCTAACTCCATAGTCACCAAGGTTTATACAATAGGCGCTAACTCCATAGTTGCCACTATTTCATCTACCCATGTTCTACCCAACATATTTTGTAGATATAAAATACATATATAGTTTGAATCATTTAACACCCGTATAAAAACATCAACTCCAGGCCCATCTCAAATAGACAAATAATATATAACACATAACACGTATTTCATAGCTAATACTTTATATTTATGTGTTAGAAGAAAGTAACCACACACTGACACATATAAACAACAATATATATACACATAGCACGTATTTTATAAAATACTTCATATCTATGTGTAAGATGAAAGTGACTATACACTCATTTGATCAGAAGATGATCGGACAGCACTACATCTCTAAGAGTAGTATTCTTCGGTGAAACCGGGATATCTTCACACACCGGGTTTCTCGCGGGTAGAGCTTCGGCTCGGAAACTCTTTTCTTCTCGGGATCTTCGGGGCTTCGGGACTCACTTCGGGTCTCGGGGTTGATACCGGGGCTTCGGGGGGTTAAAATAGGGCTTAGAGGGTGTATCGGGAGTGGGAGAGAAGGGATGGAGCAACCATAGTCGGCTGGCCCTTCAAATCTATTTATAGGGCAAATTTGGCCCTTGCCATGTCGTGACACCCGTTTTCCATGTCGTGGGCTTAGTCGTCACTTCATACGTCATTGCAAGTTGCATCTGGGGGACTCCCGGAGGTGTCAGGAGACTTGCCACGTCGTGGCACTTCTTGCCACGTCGTGGTCTCTGACACAGCTTTGGGGTTCGCGCCCCGAACTTCAGAAATTCATAACTATCGCATAAGAACTCCGTTTTCGACGTTCTTTATATCGACGCGAAGGTGAGATTATGATCTACAACTCTCGTTTAGACTCAATTGGCTAATTTTGACTTTATTTATAATATATTATAATTATATTACTTATATATTATTTTTAGTAGGCCGGGACAGGAAAACTCCGTTATAAACTCATAACTCCTTCGTCTGACGTCCGTTTTCGTCCTTCTTTCCGTCGTTGCACTACTATCAATGAGATATTCAATTCTCATTTAGATTGTTTTGGATAAATATCGCTCTAATGTAAATTCACTATTTACGCCGCGTTGTGTCATGTCGGTTCTGTCGCGAAACTTCGACAGGTCATAACTTCTTCATTATAACTCGGATTTTGCGTTCTTTATATATCCAGAAACCTCGTAACATAAACTACATCTTAGTTAAGATTACTCCTTCTAAATAATCTTTCCCAAAAAAGTCATTTTTGACGCTTATCGTCTCTAAATTGACTAGCCCTGATCTACGGGCGTTACATGCTTAGATAAAAAGATGTTTTATTTACACTCATAGTGTTGAGGCCATACAAGATTAGTATTATTTTTGTGTTTCACTTTGCATGTTTTGACTTCCAGAATAACTAGGTCATTCTTCCCGAATAACTATGTTCTTCAAACCATCCATAGTCGGTCGTATGTTGGAAGTAGATATGAATCAATCTGGCTGGTAAGATTTGTCTAATGTGCATTAGACATAGCAATGGTTCCTACAACATTCATGAGTGCTCATAAGTTCTGAGTATTGGATTAAACCCACGCTCATTTGAATCACTTCATGGATTTTATCACGAGTGAATCATGAGACGATAATATCTTATATTCTTCAAACCTAGAGATATGAGTTGTTGACTATGAGTTGGTTATACATCGATTGCATGAAAACGCATTGGTAACTCAATGTTATAAAACGTGTCTTTGTGTATGATTCAAAAAGTAGTCAGTACAAGCATATGAGTCGAAGTTTATCCATTCCTTTTACCCTAATGGGATAAAAGCGATATATGTGGGCCCCTCGATGATTTAGTGATGGCACCCCTAAGTGCTTGGCCAAGCCTGGACTGATTTGATTTGGTCAATTAGTCGATCGTCATAAATCAGAAATCAGGAAACAAAAAATGGACAGAGAGAATGATTATAATCCATGTCTCAGTCCATATGATATCTAGAATGGAGGAATATATGATCACTTATCTAATGGGCGTGTCATTGATTTGTTCAGAGTTCGGCAGCAGCTTTTAAGAGCTACGATTGTTGGTCAGGTTGTGAAGTTATACTTGCAATAATAGTTATTAGACTTATCCAAGTGGGAGACTGTTGGATTAGTGTCTAAGTCCATAACTATAATTGGTATATACTTGACCCGACCCGGCATGGTCTATTTGGGTTGCATGACATCGGAACATTTGGGTAGACCTTTTAATGAGAAGAAGATATTTGTGCCATATTAATATAGAGTAAATTACACAAATGGTCCCTATAGTTTAGGGTAATTTTCACGTTTGGTCCCTAACTTATTTTTTTAAGTCGGAAGGTCCCTACTGTTTATTTTTGTTGGGCGTTTGGTCCCTGCCTTACCTAAAAAAACTATTTTTCCCTTGATTTTTTAATTTATTTAAATAAACACACCTCCAACCCCACCCTTTTCACCTTACCTTACCTACTCTTCCATTTTTCCCTATTTAAATAATAGTTTTTTTAGGTAAGACAGGGACAAAGCGCGTAACAAAAACAAATAGTAGGGACCAAGCGCATAACAAAAACAAACAGTAGGGACTTTCCGAGTTAAAAAAATAAGTTAGGGACCAAGTGTGCAAATTACCCAAAACCATAAGGACCATTCGCGTAATTTACTCATTAATATATTATAAGTTCTAATATATTAATATTAAATCATATTATTTAATTAAACTGATCAAGAATTAATTTGGAATTAATTTAGTGATCAAAAAGAGACTAATTAAATATATGGGGATTGATTGTGTAAATCATTGATTCTTATATATGTGGGCTTATGATCCATGATTCCTTATGTTGGGTTTAACCCATATGGTGGCCCATGGATACTCCATGGAGGTTAAAACCCATGGAGCATAAGGAATGGGTAAAGTCATAGGTTACATGGTGTAACCCTAATGTGCACACTATATAAAGACCCCATTGGTTGGTGAAATTGGCACTATGTGCATAACATAGAGGGCAAGCCGATTTCATAGAGTGATAAGAATCATATCTTCTCTCATGGTTATTCCAAGTTGTTCATGGTGTTGTGTGAACCATTTGAGGTGTTACATTTGGGGCACTAGGCTCTTGAGCTCCATGGAATCAAGCACCAATAAAGAGCTATGTAATTCTACTAGTTTTTATATTATATGTACTTTATATTATGCTAGTTAGAACAATACCTTGGAAAATTGATATTTGCATGTATAATAGAGAGAACATAGTTCCAAACTATTTAGGGTTGCATGTACACCATAGGAGTGTTAGAATGCTCAAAACCCAACAGGGTTAACCCTAAAGAGTTTCCATGTGTTAACCCTAAAGATTCCATATGTTTCTATTGCCAATTGAAGGGACATTGGTTGCGAAGCTGCCCAAAGTACTTGAAATATCTCAGAGATAGTGAAGTCAAGTTGTGTGACTCTACTTCAGGAGCATCCATTATCTAATTCCATTATTCCTATTCATAGACTCTTAATACATGATGTGATGATCACATTTTGATGTTATTGTAGGATCTAAAAGAAAGAAGGAATCTTAAGAAGAGTGAGTTAAATCTGATCGTGAGAGATGGACTTTGGTCGCATGGTTCGATGATCAGAATTTGGAGCTACTACTTAGGAGTTATGATAACTTAATAGATTACTATTACTCTTCGGAGATGTCTAGTTTTTCATTTTATGCTTTGTAAGGACAAGTTCCAATTTTTCATTTATTTTCAATAGAAGTGAAATTTTAGTTTATTTGGTTGCCTTATTTTATACATTTCCTTGCAATGTCATTTATGAAAGTGTTGGTTACATTTCTATTATTAGCAATGTTAATTGTGGATTTGATTCTTATGATATCACTTGTGGTATTGTCATAATTAATTAAGTGATAAATAATTCTCATCACCCAAGGTTCAATTGAATAGAAACTTGGAATCATGCAAACTGAATTACATGATGTATCAGAATCTTAATCGTTGGAAAATTATGAATAATTCACATATCACATGCTTATGTGCATCAAGTGAAGGACTAATGGATCTAGTACATGTTGATGTAGACTATTCACATCCACCACAAAGGATGACAACTCTATTTGTCATGATTTAATGATGTTTTACTAAATATGGTTGTGTTTATAAGATTAAGCATAATTTTGATACTTTGAAAAGGATTCAAAGAGTAGCAGAATGAATATGAAGAATCTATTAGGCAAAACGATAAGAGTTTCTCCAATCTGAAAGGAAAAGGGAGTACTTTAGCATCATGTTTTATGATTGTCTTAATGATTGTGGAGCTATATCACAATTGATCCTCGAAGAACATATTAGTGCAACTGCATGACTAAGAATAGGAATAAGATATTGTTGAAATGGTTAAATCGAGAGATGAGTCATACTTCATTTCCAATCTAGTTTTAGAACCATACCCCAGTCACTACAGATCGTATCTTGAAAAACTAATTTCGTACTAAGTAGGTTTATAACACCTCATGAAATGTGGAGTAATAACGCTTTCTTACTCAAGCACAATTGGAATTGGAAGTTTTAGTGTTTTGGTTAAAACAAAGGATGAAATAAGACCAATTACATGAAGTGTTTCTTATCGGGAATCCACACTAACTTTTGAATATTTGTTTTAGCTTGCCAAGTAATGTCCCTTAAGAGGGAAACTTATATGTCAAGAACTCAGTGGGAGTCTTATTGATCTTGATAGTTTCATGAGTCAATCGACAATGAACCTTTTTAGTTATCACTAGCGCACAATCTGAGGTTAATAACCTATCTTGTTCAGTTGACACATTCTTGTTTCTGGGCACCTTCCAGTTGAGTTGGCAATACTTATGAGTTCTATGGTTCTCATTCGACTGCAAAAACAAAGCACGTTGGTTAGTGAAGTACATTGATCAATATGGATGAGCTGCTTAACAACATGGAAGCACTGGTAGGCTCTTGTGCTACCAGAGGGCAAGAAATTTAGAATAATGAAGTTCAGTCCATAAAGGAAAACTAAATTTGAATTTGTTTTTGACCTAAACCTTGTCTTCTGATTGTATGTTGGAAATGATAAATTCACATGGATGGGAACGTCTACACCATAAAATCTAGGTGGCGAAAGGTTTTGCTCTAATTTACGAGAATAGTTATGAGGAAACACTTTTCCTAGTAGATTTTGAAAGATCTGATAAATATCATTATGGTTAGTAGTTGTTTTAATTGCATTCTCAAATTCATAATATGATTACAACATCCTCTTCATATTTTGAATTATGAGAATTGGCAAGGAGTTGTTTAAACTTTTAAGACATGTAGTCATAAGTTCTAAAAGTGTTTAAACACATATATATGTTATATAATAAAGGTGTATAAGCTTAAGAAGCCTAGTTGGAGACTTATCGAAGCATCACATATCAGAAATCTACACTTTAGTAAGAAAGCCAAGAGTATTGATTTCTAGAAGTCCAGTTGATTTATGGGTACATGTCAAAGCTATTGGGAGCATAATTGTTATGCTAGTGAGAGCATAATTGTCATGCTAGTATTGCATGTTAACAATACTATTCGTAGGGAACAAAGTTTTCAATTTACAAATTGCAAAGTTTGGGAATTGTTGTTTCTCTATGATAGGCTTAAAGGAGAGGGCACTCATACTTCATTTCAAATCTAAAGGTTTAGATTGTAGGGTTTGATAGAACTTAGTCTTGGACATATATGAATATCATGTTCAAATGATTCAGCATAGGAAATTCGATATATATAAATATTATAGCAAGAGACAGAATATATGCCAGATCCTTATGTAAGACATTATGAATCGAGCCCCATATGCTTTGGATATAGGATCGACTTCATATGTAATAATATTCACTTGTTTTGATTTTTCCAAATGCCTTGGGCATTGAAAAGAGAAAAGGGACTAGAACTTTGTGTGACTAAAGTTGTTTAACAACTGTCAAGAACATTATAAGGTAATACCAAAAGAATGATTGCTTATGGACAGTTGGAGGTATGATATTGTTTGGAAGGACCATAGTGACATGTTTTAGATTGAGCTGATTCTTGGTCAAAATTGATGGTCGTGTAGAAATATGGAAATGTTTCCATAATAAGAGTTGATTGTTGAATCTATATGTAAGTTGGAAACTTTAATGCTGAAGAAGTGTTCAAGGAGTGTACCTTGAATTTAAAAACTTCATTACCATGGAATTTTTTATAGTAACAAAGTTCAAATGGGACATTTTGTAATATCATTGGCTAAGTCTCTGAGAATTTGAAGTATCGACGTCACAGAAGGACAATGCATGTAAGGTTGGAATTCCAACACGTTTTAGTAGTGACAAGAATTTGGAGTTGTGAAATGAGCATCATTGGAATAGTGTCCAGTCGATCTGTTCACAAAGGAAGGACCATAGAGAAACATAGTACGCATGTTTATAACATGGCATGACTGATGTTTAATTCAAGCGGTTAGTTGATTACTCGAAACATTATACAATGAATAAAGTCTTAATTAATATGGTGATTAAATAATAAGAGTTTTATTTATATTCAATAGTTTTGAGACCATAGTTAATTAGGTTATTATTGTATTTCACTTTACATGTTTTACTTCCTGAATAATTTGATTATTCGAAACTTCACAGTCGCTCATACTTTAGGAAGTAAGTATTGAATGAATATTGTCATGAATTGAATTGTAGATTGTCTATGGAGATTAGACATTGAAATGGTTACTACAATATTCACGAGTATTTAGAAAATGGGGATTTTGAGTATTGGATAAATCCACACTCATAGAATTACTTCATGAATTTTATCACGAGTAATTATGAGACGATAATATCTTATATTCTTGAAATGGATATATATGAGTCGTGGTTTACAAGTCAGTTGTGCATTAATAATACGTAAACACGTCAGTAACTTGATGTTATAAAATGTATTGTTGTGCATGATTTGATGAGTAAATAGTGCAAACATATAGGTCAAAGTTTATTCATTCCTTTTGCCCTAACGGGGAAAGTGATATCTTTGGGACCCTTTATGATTTGGTGTTGACTTATATGTGCTAGGCCTAGCCAAGACTAAATTGATGTGTTCAATTATAAGTCTTATATCGTCATCACAAATCAGAAATCGGGAAACAAAAATTGGACAATAAGATTGACTATAATCTATGTTTCATGTCCGTACGATATCTTGTAGAACGGAGGAATATTTGATCACTTATCTTAGGACACGTAACTGACTGGGTCACAATTCGACAACAACTTTTGGAAGCTATAATTTGTTGATTGATTCAGAAGTTATACTAGCAGTTATAGTTATAGACTTATCTAAGTGGGAGAATGTTGGATTAGGTGTCTAAACCCATAACTGTAATTAGTATAAACTTGAATTGATAGTAGCACAGTCATTTTGGGTTGCCCTCAAACCTAGCAATTGGACATGATGACTTTTAGAGAGAGAGAGAGAGAGAGATTAATTTAATATGTGATTAATAAATTGAAATAAATGATTTATTAATGTGTTATGAAACTAATATATTAATTAGAAATCATATTATTTAATTAATAATTAATCAAAAATTAATTGGAATTAATTTTGGGATTAATTGGATTAATTAAAAGTGCAGGGACTGTTTTGTTATTTATTAAAAGTCGAAGAAAGAAGGCCCAAGGACCTCATTGGTTGAGGTGGACGAAAATCACTTGGTCAAGCCCCAAGAGTTTTCGTCCAAGCCCCTTGGATAAGGGGAATGGGCTGTTTGGTCACAAGCAAAGATTTAGGGCATATCCCGCTTTGACACCAAGTTTCCTCAACTATATAAGGATTCCCTAGCCCCTTAATTTTGTCCATGCCTTTCTTCTAAGAGCCTTGGACAAAATCTTGACTCTCTTCTCCTCTCTCTATAGTTTTCATCTTGCTAGTTTGGGTGTGATTCCATTAGAGGCACGACACCTGTGGTGCTTGATTCCAAGAGATCAACAAAGGAGAATTCTAGTTGTTTGCTATAACAACTAAAATGTATGTAACCCTAAACCTTTAATTTAGTACTTTTGAAAATTACCTAGGGTTCTTAGGGTTTCTTTTTGATGTTCTTAGTTATGGGCTCAATAGAGAAAACATATATTTTTATTAGGGCTGCATGCACGCTTAAGAGTTTAAGTTTATTTGTTTTGCATAAAACTCATCATAAACGACATGCGTCAGTTGCAAGGCAATATTGTTGAAATTGTATGTAATTTAGAGAAAGTCTTACATCCCAAGTTATATTGTCATTGTTTTGTCGTTATAAGGACCGGTTGTTGTTTTGTCACTAATTTGCTACAAATTATTAGCTGTTTGATTCCTTTAAACTTTGGTTTCGTAGTCGGTAAAAGGTAAATTGTATCGGATTTTGTGACACAAAAAGTCTCTTCGTGATTTGGAAAAGTCATGCGCTAATGCTCTCGCTAAAACTAGCAACCATATAATAAGCAGACGATGTGTTTTTCTATCACTAAGCTAATACATACAAGAATTAACATGTTCCACCGTATGTGGAAGACTGTTTTTGTGGTAGTTTTTCATCTTCATAATAATTTTATCATGGCCGAATGAAAAACAATAGAACGAAAAATAATTTTTGTATAATCTTGTTTAGCAACACGGTGAAAGAATTAAGGAAAATTGAGTAAACTAACCATTATAAGTGAGTTTTAAAAAAATAGTTTTTGAAAAAATGATCACTTACTCCCGAATTCCCATTCTAGATTTGATATTCAAATTTTGGAGTTCTTTTATGCTTTTCTTTTCAAAAGAAATCTCTCTACTTATTTTTGAAATGTCCAAAGTGTCAATTTCGAAGTTTTTAATGTCATTGTTTTTTCAATCAAATGTCCGATTTTATGTCTTAATATTGTATATAGTTCACATTTACTATGTTTGTTTAACATTTGTTAAATTTAAGTAAAAATGATTTTTTTTTCTCGAAATTCAAGATTGTTCATCAGATTTCGGATTTGTTCTTGAAATTCGAGAACTTTTTTTCGACCTCTAAAATTTCAGTCCGGAATCTAGAATGTTGGTCTGAAATTCCGGATTATCAATCTAAAATATATTTTTTGTCAGAAAAATAATTTTTTATTAGTTTCCCAGTGTAGATAAAATGGTTATTTTTGCGAAAACAAATTGTTTTGGTTGTTTTTAAGTAAACATTAAATTGAGGTTAAATTACTCAATTTTCTTAGAACAATGTAGCGTTTGGTGTACATCATGGATTGTAGTTAATAAATATTACTTTTATATTGGTATTTTTTTTCATTTAAATATGTAAACAAGTTTTTCTTATTAATTAGGTATTCATATTTTTCTCACAATCGTCCAACTCATATTGTTTTCGTCCAACCTAAAATGATTGATAAAAATATGGGATAACTAAATGATAAAAAGGACAATTTGATAAAACAAACTTGTACATGTTAACCATAAGTGATTATTTAAGTTAGTTTGATTATGAATAATAATTATATAATTGGTGATTATTAAATATAAAGTATATGACCAATAATGTACTCAACTTATAGTTAAATAATACATGAAATAGAATAATATCTTCCTTAATTCTATGTTAAATTGGCAGATTATAGACTTTATTTATAGCCATGTTGTCTATGTCTATATATAGTCCCACCATTCTTGTTTCCTTCACTCGCTACAAACACAAGATGAAGTTGAAGCTTCTAATTCCAACTCTCTTATCCACTCTCATCTCTTCCTTTTATATAACTTCTCCCCAACCCCTTGAAACCACCACCACCATCACTGCTGCCATCGACACCATCACCGATACATCTATCCCCTTCGACTCTGATGGTCATGAGGTCCAACCAGGGTTAAAGTACCATATAACCCCAATCCAATCAAACGATAGTAGTGGTGGTGGCCTCTCTCTTGCTTCACGAGATGGTATTTGTCCTCCCTTCGTTGTTCAAGAAAACACCCAACTCTCAAACGGTCTCCCTCTTAGATTTGTACCACTTGACACAAAACAAAATTCTATAACCTTGTCGAGTGATCTCAATATTTTGTTTAATGCTGCAACAATATGTGTTCAGTCCACCGTATGGAGGGTGATCAATGGTGGTGGTTTTGGTGGTGGAAAGTACTACGTGAGGAGTGGCGGCGTGGTGGGTCGGCCAGGGGTGGCTACCGTAAGTAATTGGTTTAGGATCGAGAGGGTTGGGGATATTGGATATAAAATAGTGTTTTGTCCAAGTGTTTGTAGTAGTAGTTGTAAAGTTGTGTGTGGAGATGTGGGGATTTTAGAGGAAAATGGAAAGAAATGGCTCGCCCTTGGTGACAAACCACTTGTCTTTATGTTTCAAAAGGCTTAATGCTCATATTTGGTATTAGAGAATTAATATTCAATACGTACCCAATACTTGTGAAATAAATATTTATAACTTTTTAGCATTAAAGTTGCATGTCTCTTATCAGTGAATGCCAAATTTTGTTATATGTGTAATAGTAGTGTATCTCCTAGTCAAAAAAAATTGGTGACAAACCACTTTTCTTTATGTTTCAAAAGGCTTAATGCTCATATTTGGTATTAGAGTACTTACGAAATAAATATTTATAACTTTTTAGCATTAAAGTTGCATGTCTCTTATCAATGAATGCCAAATTTTGTTATATGTGTAATAGTAGTGTATCTCCTAGTCAAAAATTTTGGATTCGTATTGAAAAATACAAGTATAGAAGGTGGATGGATTGTCTTCGACTTTCTGTCGTTATTGGAGGATGTTAATGTGGATATCCCAATTGCAATAGTTTAAAGAGTTTGGTCACATAGGAATATCATCATCCAAATGACAAATTTTATATATCATTTATATATTAATAAGAATTATATTAGCTTAGTTAACTAGAATCATACATGATATCAATCGTTTATATATTAATAAACATATATTAGCTTTGATGTGGCTTTTTAACTAGTTATATGAGTACTAGTTTTATTTTCTCATTAAATAAGTTCTTCTGTCAATTATCAAAGCAGAGGGTTAGATAATTACTTTGATAATAGCTATAGTAAAATTGATTATAAAAAAATTAGTCGTTTAAAAAAACAAATATTGATCACCAAAAGGTAACTCGTTTGTTTATGAGTTTTAGCAAAGAAAAAAATGGAAAATATATTGTATTTTCGTGTTCTAGAGTTTGAAAGAAATAAAATAGAAATAAACATTTTATGTGTTTCCTAGTTGAAAGGAATAGAAAATAAAAAATCTTATTTTCCTTCCTTTTGGAAGAAAAGTTAGGATAAAAGACAATCCTTCAAAATTTCAGGAACATCAAAAAATTTTCCCTTCTAATTTCATCAACTTCCTCACTTCCCACTTTAAGTGGAACTTGGGAACTAAAAAGAAATAAAAAAAAATGTTTATGTTCCTCGATTTTTGTAATAAAATGAATTAGAAAGAACAGAAAAATAAAAGAAACTAGGTGTGAAACCCCGCTACGCGGGGTGTGGATTTCTTGATAGTTTTGGTCGTCTCTTCATCGGTTATGTGTGTTGTGTAGCGGAGAGGTAGTGTGTGCTTGTTTGTCTTATCAATATTGTAAAAAATGTAAAGCTATGAGTATACACACAATAAAAAAAAAGGGACTTATATTATACAGTTTTTAATAATCGGTACAAAACTGTTATGTTTGTTATTATCTTTAGATATTGCAGCAAGAAGGCAAAGGTAATAAAAATAATTTCATTTAAGAGGTATCACCATTTTCGAACAACAAAATCCTTAGCCTACCTTGTTCATATCAAGCCGGATAGGAGAGACCCTCTTTCAAGTTAAGAGAAGCAATTCTGCTTGAAAATAGGCGCTGTAAATCAATTCAAATATATAGGGGAGTTCCAAACCAGCAACAAACCCTTTATAATGTCCTAGGCGAAGGCAGTGCAGGTGAAAGCCCAATAGATCCCATTATAGTTCCACCAACAAACAATGTATTCGTTGCACCTTCTACAATTAAAGAATATTAACTATTACTACAACACAACACATTAAAAATAAAAAATCAAAACATTTTACTCTGTGTGATTGGCCTTTGGCTTTTGAAAAACGTAAGCACATTGATACCTATATTTTCCTGTTTTTTTGGCAATTTATTTTAATTTCTTTACCAAAAAAACAAAATACATTGCCATTTGGCTCATTTTTTTTAGATACAGTAAATAACACTGTACTTTCAGTTTACAACTTTTTTTTAGATTTTTTTACCAAAAGAAAACACTAAATAACGATTTACTTTGTCTTTACGCATTTTCATTTTTTGTTTTTAACAATTTATTTGATTTTTTTTACCAAAAACCAAAGCACATTGCTACTCGTTGCATTTTTTCATATTTAGACGGTATATGTACTAAAAATAAAAGTTTAAAAGATCACTCTTGAAAGATTTTATAAAATCGCCAACAAAGAAAAACTTTAAGTTGTTGAAAAGCTTTGGACCCTGTAAAAAGATGTGATATCAGCTCCTTACACCATGAATGTTAAAGAGTAAAACCGTAAAACTGGTCTTACATAATTTTTTACTCTTAGTCTTCCAGGTTTAAACCCACCAGAACACACATGGGTGTCTAGATGTACTTCAAACCGGTTCATTAGTGATTTAGTTTCAAATGGACATCAAACAACATGAGTGCAGTGACGTCAAAATGGAGAATAAACATTGGTTTCCTACATGAAAGTACATTGACTAAACCAGTTCTAAAAAATGATTCTGTAAACCGGTTCCTAATAAGCTAGTACTGAACCAATTTTTGGTGAAGAAATGGTTAACTTTCATTCCATTCAACAAAAAGCAATACGTTTTTTTTTCATTCCAATAGAATCAATGATTCCATTCCATACCTTGAGCTTGTTTTTGATTTTGTCCCTTCTCTCAACAACCGTATGTAACTCTTCCTCAAAAGATTAGAGCGAGCAAAAACTAACCCAGCCTGAACCCAACCCAAAATTAGCTGGTTGAGTTGAGATTTTCAACCCATTTATGTTAAATGGGTCAACCCGTCTAACCCATTTAATTAAATTGGTTGGGTCGGGTAAAAACTATTAATCCGTTTTCAACTCACCAACCCATTTAACTTTAATTTATATTAAATTTAATAATTATTAAAATACCATCATGTATTAATCTAAGTATTAATTTATAAATTACAATGTTTGTATTATTATTTATGTTTTAAAAAAATGGAATCCTAATTTCTACATTTTTTCTTGGCACCGACAATACTAGTCACTCTAAAAAATCTCTTAGAAATTACATATCTTTAATGTTATTTGAATAATTTCTTTGTATATGTGAATTGTGACTGTGCTTTTGTCATACTTTGAAATTTTATTTAAGTCTATAACTAATTTAAGTGGTGTAATCCTTAGTTAATTTATTTTTTTTATTTTAAATGGGTCAACCCAAATTTAACCAATTTATTTAATAGGTTGGTTTGGGAATTACATAAACGAGTCAACCCGGTTACAACCCATTTATCTGAAAGGTTGGGTTGAGTTGGAAATATCAAACCATTTAAATAAATAGGTTGGGTTGGGTTGAAATTTTCAACCCAATTAATAAATGGGTTGAACTCGAACCCAACCCATTTTCATCTCTACTAAAGATGCAATCACACCAGTTATGACCTCTTTTTGTGAACCTCATCTAGATCAACATCAAAACGCTAGAAAAAAACAAAGAAATCATAATAGATATTAATAAAGATTGTCCAGTTTCCCAGGTCCTTTAATCACTGCATCAGTAACTTTGTAATGATCACCAAATTCATGTCTTCTAATGCATATACGCTTTGTCCATCCTAAATGTAAATAAAAAAAATATATGAATATAATAAATACCATGTTATTTAGAAAAATATATAAAAGTAACAAATCATCTTACGAATTTATAATATTCACCTGGAATTAAATTCAAAATTTATATATAGAGAGATACAAAGAAATATATACGCTCCATCTCAAATGTAAAAATAATAAAAAGAAAAAATGGAGGTAAATAGATATTTTAAAACCGAAGGTGAGCAACTATAACAACCAAAACATCTGGTTGAGATAAATTTTGAAACTTAGACGGTATCAAATTTTGAAAATAGGGATGAAGGCTATAGTTTTACTCTTACATTTTGAGAGTATTACAAATTCGGTCTGTATACTTTACCAGAAATTATAAAATATTTCGCACTTTGATATCATCCCAAGCTTGTCTTTAGGTTTATATGAAAAAAAAAATACAAACTTAAGTAGACAGTGGGACAATTTCAAATTTTAGTCTGAACTTAAAACTTTGTGTAAAACATAGGTGTAAATTTGTAATTTACCTTATTTTTATCTATTGACCTAAAAAGAGTTAATCTAATTTGAATGGAAAACTACTTGAAAGACCTGCTTGGCAGTCAATAACGGGTGGGCATTTTGGTCCAAATTCACCCGATCATGGTGGTCTTCCGCCGCTGTGGACAAAACAGTATCAGCAACCGATGCCGATCTCCTCGCCGGAAAAACAAACCCAGGGCGCATTGCAAGTCGAATGTACCTGGTATTACTCAATAAACTCGCGTGTTCAACCAATGTCCGATCAGTTGACCTTTGTGACACATTCACCAGCCGGCAGTCGAGTATCAATATCCGGTACCAATATGTTAGTTGTGTATATTAAATGCTGAAGATATAATTAATATTCATTATATCTTCAACATGTAATTTGCATTAATTACTTTTCTTAAAATAACTAAAATGATTGGTCCAGAATCAGTCATACATGCACACAATAAATAGTGAAAACAAAATAACCTAACCTTATATATATATATATATATATATATATATATATATATATATATATATATATTCTTGAATTTATGAATAATCGTTAGATTTAGAAAAGAATTTTTACCAGAAGATAAGACAAAAAGAAGAACTGATGTTCTCCTTTATTATATTGGTCGAGTTTCGTTGCTTCACAATCAAACATGTGGGTTGCATTGAGCACTGGACCAAAACGGAATGGATGTTAAAGCATCAGTGAGTGGAAATCCATTAAACATAAAAAGTGTAGAAACAGATATGAACATCATGGAAGGAGGCGGACCATGGAAACGGTAGAAACAAAGAAAAATAGTACAACAATTGAAGACGACATGAATGAACCGAACCCCGAGACGGATTTTTTTTCTTATTAGGATAAGGAAGTAGCAATTTATGTATAAAATTGTAACTAAGTACATTTGTAGACGAATTCACACTTTTTCATATTATATGAGAAGGTAGTATAGGAAACAACGAAATAAAAATCATAACAAAAAAATTATAATAGGAATGAATGTATTGTGAACTATATAAACGTCGCCGACTACTACTTTGAAGTCCAAACCTATGATACAAATCTTCTAATACTAACGGCATGTTTTTAAGCTGTCCATTAACAACTAAGAAACACAACTCCCACTAAGTTAGAAGATATTCTTACCAACATCATCCAACAACATCTGATTCAGGTAACTTGTGCATGAAATACCTAATATGCCATTCTACTGTTTTCTCGACTTTAAGCATTTCACACTCAAAAAATTACAATCTTCCTCTTCTGTTGCTTGTTGGCAAGTAAAGTAACAACATGCTTCTCCCATCTGTCAAGAAAATGGAAAAAATCCACTCTGTAAATAGTAAACATTTCATCACCAAATCTATACTTAAAGATTTTGAATCATAAAGATAATATTAGCCCCATTACTTTTTGTAGAAATTTCAATTTTCTGCTAACCTTCTTAACAACAAAAGTGATTGTAACCGTCTTATATTTCTTCTCATTGCTGCTAGATAAGTCTCATGTATAAAATATCCATAATCCTGGTTCCAGGTTAATATAATGGTTCCAGGTTAATATAAATTCATAAATCTAACTTTCCTCGTCTTTTAATTCCTGAAGCTTGTGAACTTAACTCTTTTCAGGTGTATGAAGATGATGAAGTTCATTTTGCAGAGAACCTTACAACAATTTTATAATAAATATTAGCATTAATAATAAATAGATAGAATCTTGTATATGTTATAATTTATATACTCGATACTAAATGAACAAAACATTGCTACCTTTTAATTGGTGGCACTTATCTTTTCTACAAATGTAGTTGTTGTTCTTCACCGGGCAACTGTTGTTCACCTAACATACGCAGACTTATATTCGTTGTCCAAGTTCTAGTAGATAACAAATAGTAGGACTCAGGAAAAATGGTGATACATGTGAAAATAATAGCAACACTAAGGTAGTGTTTGTTTTTTGTCTGCAGATCTGCGAGGCCTCTTCTGTCTGCGTCGTGCAGACCACGCGCAGACATTAGCCTTCGCAGACTGTTTGTTTTTTTGAAGATTGCATACCTAAAAATGTCTGCGCGCCCTCTTCTTGGCGCAGATGTGGACCAAAGTCTTCTAACATCTTCAGACATCTTCTAGCCTAAAAAAACATATATATCTTTATTTTTTTCAAGTTTTTTTGTAATTTATATTTTTTCCAACTTTATTAATGATAACAATTTGAAAAAAAACTACAAAACTTTAAAAAAAAAAAAAAAAAAAAAAAAAAAAAAAAAAAAAACTTTTGACGATACAAACATGATATTTTTGACAAATTTATAAATAAAGATTTATTACAATAATAGTCGTTAAATTTGTTTATATAAATATGAAAAAAAAATCATAATATATTCTTATATTTTTTTGCCAAATTTTGTAAAACATTATTTAATACAATATCGTCAATTTCTTGAAAAAATATTTATGGTACGTTTTTAATGGATTTAATTGAAAAAATCGAAGTTTATTTCCATCAATTTATGTATCAAATTCTTTGATCACTAATTATAATGGTTAATTATAATTTTGCAACCAAAGTTGCTGGTTTTTATCAAATATATATGCTAATTCATACCATTTTTAATTTTATTTTTTATACAATAATACATAAAAGTTAATCTAGATTCGTTAATTATTTATAACAAAATCATAAAAATATTAAAAAATCACTTTAAAGTTTAAAAAAATAAATTTATTTAGATTTCAGTTTATTTTAGTAGCGCGCAGATGTTAAAAAAACAAACAGTTTCTTTTTTCAGACTGCAGACGTTTGGTCCACCTCTTCTACTGCAGAGGTCTCCAGATGTGGTGGTCCGCAGACTGCAGACATTTTGCCTCAGAAAAAACAAACAACACCTAACATGTACAAATGGGAAAACCTGACGTGATAAATTCAACACATAGCAAAAAAAATAATGTAATGAAAGTATCATGAATGAATTAGTGGTTGACCAAAAGACATCCCCTGTGTCATCTCTATTAACCAATTTGAAGAACAAAATGAATAAAGTGAAAGTGGATATTCTATTTTTTCTATCTGGCAATTGATCAAACACCTACAGTGCATGAATGTATTCCAACCATTTAGTCAAAACATACCTACGTAAATTCAAAAGAAAATGTTGTGCACCCTTACATAGCGTAACCAAACACTCAATTCGGACACATTTATAAGATAGAATGGAAGACAATAAAGCAATGAAAAAGTGATGAAAGCTGTATAACGATGCTTCAGGAAACGATGCTTAAAAAGGGTAAACAACCTAAAACGAAATAAGGAAAATCTGATTTCGTGTAGAATTTGTCAAGTTAGGGTGGTAATTTAGAGAAAACTTACTTTAAGATGCAGAGTTTTTGAGTTACTCAAGTGTAATCTGGGATTTCACCAAAATTCACTTCTGATTCCTGGGGATGACGGCGGCGTTAACGTTGCCCCACCAGCCTTCGTTGTAGTACGCGTTGACCTTATGATGAAAGCTGACAGAAAACATGAAATCGAGGATTCACTGTATCAGAATCTCAACGACAACATTTGGGTAGACAGGAGCAACCTGAAATCCTTGTTGCTTTCCAATCAGAAGCCGCTAGATTGAGAAGAACGTGCGACTTCTGTTGAGACGGTGGTGGAGCAGACGGCAAACGGCGAACTGTGGTGGTTGGTGGTCGATACATCGTTGAAGACAGCGGCGACGGGATGACGGTGGTTTAAGCACGCGGAGATCGGCGATGCAGGGTGGTGTCCTTAGCGGAGTGGCTTAAAGCAGAAAGAGAGGCGGTGGGAAGGATCCAGAATACAAATGCACGATCAAGAAAACGACCTAGGTTAAAGCAGAACAAAAACAGATAACCATGGAATACAGTGAAAAAAACCCACGATGACCAACACGCCATAGAATACAATACTTTCTATAAAATACCCCTATACTAAAAACAATCTGAAAAGTGCAATATCTTCGCTGATAAATGAAGGGTTTTTTTTTGCCACTTGTCACTTTTATATTAATTTGGACACATGTCATTTTTTGATATTTTTGAATAATTTTTTTTTCTATTTTTCATTTTCTTATTTTTTATCTTTTCTTAATTAACAATCAAATTTACACACCAATTACTAATTGTCTTAATTAAAAATAGTCAATAAATTAAAATATTAGTACTTATATATTGTATAATATGTTTCCTTTTAAATTTAAATTTTAAATTTCAAATTTAAATAAATTTTTGTTTAAACATTTATATATATTTTTTGTTTACCAAACCCGTATAATATACGGGTCTCACAACTAGTAAGATATAATGAAGGGACTATTTGTGTGAATCCCTTATGATGTTTACTGTAGTTAACGGAGGGAGAATTTTAATATATATATATATATATATATATATATATATATATATATATATATATATATATATATATATAGGGTTAGGTTCATGTGAGACGGCCTAATTTTGTGAGACCGTGAGACGTACTTTTTTAATTTTTTAATTTTTAATTTTTATTTTTTTTTTATTTTTTTAGTTAATTAAAGTTCCGAAAATAATATTTAAAAAAAGAATTTTTTGATTTTTCCATTTATTTTGCATTTTAAAATTATTTTTAGAATATGTACAGTGTAATATTCTATTTAGAATATTTCACGTATTTTTCAAAAAAAAAGATTTTTTTTTAATTTTTTAAAATTTTTTTTAGTTAATTCAAGTTCCGAAAATAATATTTAAAAAAAGAATTTTTAGATTTTTCCATTTATTTTGCATTTTAAAATTATTTTTTAGAATATGTCAGTGTAATATTCTATTTAGAATATTTCACGTATTTTTCAAAAAAAAACGGGATTTTTTTTATTATTTTTTATTTTTTTAGTTAATTCAAGTTTTGAAAATAATATTTAAAAAAAGAATTTTTGGATTTTTCCATTTATTTTTCATTTTAAAATTATTTTTAGATTTGGTCTTACGGTCTCACAAAATTAGAATGGTCTCAAATGACCTGAACCTATATATATATATATATATATATATATATATATATATATATATATATATATATATATATAATATGATAACCTTTCTTCTTAGCTTTTCTTACAATTTAGAAGGATTTTGATAAAAAAAATCTTGGAAATAAAACTTAATTTGTTTTCTTTTTTCATTCAACTAGATAACACATAGAATATTTATTTCTTTTTCATTTCTTTCAAATTCGTAAACATGAAAATCTCTTTCTCTCTCAAACACACACACAAATATTAATACTCAATACAAAAGATTTTTGTTTCCATTTCACAATATGTGGCTCATTTTTCTTATTTATTTCTTAATAAATATTAGAATTTGACAAATACTCATATTCATGGTCGGCCCAGTCATAATTTACGGTCGCGGCCAAAACATGTAAAAGGCCTCTCAATATTAAAACTTATGGTAAAAAATATCATAAAAAATTGGACAAAGTTTACGGTGAGCGAGTTAAATACACAAACACAACCGCTTTAACATTTTATGTTATAAAGGGTGAGCTCGGTAACGAAACATAATTGATATCGAACCAAAAGTATTGGACAAAATGGTACTAGGGCTGACAATTCTCGACACAACACACGACACGACCCGCGACACGACACGACACGAAATAAATGGGTTTGGGTTGAGTTTTTCAACCCGCCAACCTGCTAACCCGCCAACCCGTTTATTAAACGGGTCATATATGGGTTTCTCAAAAAATAAACGGGTTGACCTGCCAACCCGTTTATATTCTTAATAAAAAAATTATTTTATTTTTAAATGTATTTATGTATCAAGTATTAATAATTAATAAGTATTATATAATATATATCATTGATTTATAGACCATTTGACTGTTTTGACATTTTGACTCGTGGTGGATGGTCTAAGGTCATAAGTCGTAACCTTTAAGGATAAGTCTGTAACATGTTTCTATGAATTTTTTTATTTTTCATTTTGATATTTAAGACTTAAATGTCTAAAATTCGGACCCATGAACCTGCCAACCTGTGAACCCGTATAAATAAATGGGTTGACGGGTCATATATGGGTTTATGTTCCAAACCCACCAACCCGTGACATGTATATTTAACTGGGTCGTGTTTGGGTTGACATATTTTGACCCGCCAACCCGAACACGACACGATTGTCAGGCCTAAATGGTACAAAAGTAAGAAACGAATAGCAAATTGAACTATAAAGTATGGTATTGGTTCGATTAGGGAAAATATGTTTAGTTTGAACTTAAAAGTGGAAAAAATATTGAAACCGGTATCAAACCAAATGTACCGAAACCAAAATGACATAAAAATAAAAACTAAATACGAAATACCAAACAAAGTATAGTGTAGTTAATGTTTCGGTACCATCGGTATTTTTGGTCAACCATAGTTATAAAAACCAATTATAGCTTTCGTGTATGAGTTAAACTTCCAAAAAAATATGTTAAAAGTATTGAGACATATGTTTGTAGAATAAGAAGCCAGTAGCTAGAAGAAACTTTCATTTCTTATGCATAAAATATTTTTTATATCCTTGTTAATTTTTTCATTTAATTTAAAAAAAACAATGATTATTTCCTATAGTTGGAAACAAATGATTACTACTGTTAATACTACCACAACTTTGTTTATAAAGTATGGAAATCTTATATATTTCTCTTTAAGTATGTAAAATCAATGCTAAATGGTTTTGAAACCCATGTCCATATATGGAGATCAAACATTATCGTTATTACAACTTTACAAAAATATTTCAATATTTTTCTTTGAAGAGATATTAAAAAAAAAAGTTTCGAACAAAATCCCCTTAATTGAAAGTAAAACTTCTTTACCAACTCTTTAACAATTATTTTATTCATTGTTTCAAATAAAAGTTTTTATATATACTAGGTGTAAGACCCGTATATTATACGGATTGAATAAAAAAATTAAATATAAAAAAATTAAATAATATGTATTTTTTAAAATGAAAATTTAAAATAAAGAATAAAGAAACATGTTAATTACAATTTACTATCATATTATATTTAATACTTTATACATATAAATAAAAATATTATGTGATTTTTTAACTTTAAAAATTAAAAAAAAACTTATAAATTAACGTATGGGTATTATTTATTTAAAAAATATCATAAATTTTCAAATGTCAAAAAAATCAATGATAGATTGATAAATGTCAAAATTATTTTCATTAGGATTATAAACACATACTAGTTTATAACCCGTGGAAACCACGGTTACAAAATTAATTAAATATTCATAATAAAAAATTCAAAATTATTAATCAATTATTTTATATAAAATTTTAAATACATTATTAGTTAAGAGATTTTTTTATTAGTTATGTAAAATTATAATTATTGATTCAAATAAATATGTGTAATTAATTTATCATATATATTAGACTATTTTTATTTGTAAACTAATGAAAACAATAATATAAAATTTAAAATTTAAAATAATAAATAAATAGATTGACAAATAACATTACATTAATTAGGAGGTTTAATGAATTTAAAATGAAAAATTAATAAAATGAAAAATGGCATCATATTAATTAGGTAGTTGACAAAATAACTACTCTTTTATTAGTTTTATTAGTATAGATTTGAATTATAGGCCGTTAGCGATTATCCGACTTACCTTGCCCATTGGCACGGCCCAACTTGCCCAGGAATTAAATATTTTATTAAATTATCATAAATAAAAAATAGAAAATGTTATTAATCTTTTGAGACGGAATGGGAGAGAAATACAATCATACTATTAGCATAGCCGAAGTTCCCGCGGAAATCTGCGGCATATCACTTTTTATGGCTCATCGTTCCCCCACCGGCCACCGGCGATTGCGAAAGCCTTCATCTTTCCCTTCTTGCATTTCATTCGTCTTTTCTTTTCTAGACTCAATTTCCCAGTTGGATAAATCTTAAAATATCGGTACGTACGTATGAATCTCCTTTCTAAATTTCGGTCATTTCGATTTCTTTTTTCTTTCAAACCCCATGTTTTGTAATTAATAATCGCCATCCGAGTTGGTTTAGGGTTATTCTATCTTTTTAATATCCATTTGTTATGATTCCATGGGGAAGTTGTTCTCATGATTGAAAAATGATATATTTCATTTGGTCAAAATCAAATTGTTTGATGGAATGCAACAAAAGAAGCATCTTGTTCCCAAATTTGAGTTTTAAGATTGTGTTTGTACTTTGTATTGAATAATTGGGATTGACCATTTATTGTCAACGTGAAATGCAGGTTCCAATGGCTGCTAATGAACCAAAGACTGTTCCTCCTGATACTGCACCTAAGTCAACCGGCAATATTTCAGAAGTGAGAACCAAACTTGCTTGTTATTTGATTTCCACCTCTAATCAAGTGATTCACAACGTGATCCAGCTAATTCCCTTGAGCATCTGAATATTGCAGGTTCCTACAGCTGCTTCTGAACCAAAGACTCAGAAGGATGTTTCTCCTAATATTGATGCACCCAAGTCAGAAGTGAGAACCTAAGTTACTTTAACTATTTTAGTTTGAAAAAAAAAGTGTGTTTTACTTTTACCATTTAAATTGTTTGAGAATTCAATAAATAATTGATTAAACATCTTAAAATTGCAGACTCCCAAGGCTGGTACCAAACCAAAGACTGAAACAGATGTTCCTCCAGCCAATACACCCAAAGTTTCACAAGTGAAAACCGAGCTTCAAAAAACATTTGTTTTTTTTTTTTCTTTTAGATATTGTTTTTCTTAATTATTCCATGATTGACTAGCGCTAATCTCATATTAACAGATAAAAACGGTGAAAGTGAGTAATATCTCAGTCGCTGTCACCAAAAAAGACATCTGGGAGTTCTTCAACTTTTCCGGTGATATCCATTACATTGAAATGAAAAGGTTAAATTTTATTCAAACTCCACTTTCTTTAATATATATTATATATATAGTCTTATTATGACTTCAAATGGTTCAGTGAAAGTGAAACCACACAACAGGCGTTTGTTACTTTCAAGGAATCACAGGGAGCAGACACAGCAGTTCTGTTGACTGTATGTAAATTTATATCATCGTAATTATTTGTTAATAAAAAATATATATATTTTTTGAGAAGATAATATTTTATAGGGAGCCACAATTGCGGATCTATCAGTGTCAGTAAGCTTAATGGAGAATTACCAGCTGCCACCAGATGCTCCACCTACAGATACAGATAAGAAAGGCGAAGTTGTACAAAAGGCTGAAGAGGTTGTAAGCACGATGCTTGCCAAGGGTTATGTTTTAGGAAAAGACGCACTAAAAAAAGCTCAGTCGTTTGACGAGAAACATCAGTTCACATCCAACGCATCTGCTAAAGTTGCTGACCTTGACCGGAAAATGGGTCTAAGTCAAAAATTAAAAGAAGTGAACGAGCGTTACCAAGTGAGTGAAAAAACACAATCAGCCATTGCTGTAGCTGAACAAAAGGCCAACACTCTCATGGCCAACCCTTACGTGTCAAGTGGGGCCGTTTGGTTTTCTGGTGCTTTTGCTGCGATTACAAAGGCCGCTGAAGGTGTGGGGAACAAGACTAAAGAGAAGGTTGACAAAGAGGAAAAGGAGAGGTCAAACTCAAACATAAACACAGTTAACAATAATGAAAAGCAGACCTCAAACTCAAACTCAACCTCAACCACAGTTAACAATAGTGATGAATCTTTGGTCAAAGGGTCTCCTGTTAACTCAAAGACAGTTAACAGTGGTGATAAATCTTCAGTTGTCAAGGACAAATCGTCCAGTGAAAAGAACAAGCTTCCAGAACTTTGAAATGTTATTCTACTCAATCTATACAGATTGCATATGACATATCTTCTTGCTATATAGTATGAGTATGTAATATGTTTACAACATGAGGTAATATTAATATCTATACTGTAAGTGTGAAAAAAAAATGGATAGTTTTTGACTTTTTAACTATATTAACGTAATGTACTTTTGGGAAGCTTGTTCCACTTATTTAAAACCAATACCTTTGTCTTTGTGCTACTTTCAAAACTGGGATAACTTTTATGGATATGCGTGTTGTGTTATTCCTGTATTAGCATATGTACTTAACCAACCACTCCAGACACTGTCAACATAAAAGCCAAAAATTGAAAATTTTAAGTTTTGTTTGGATGGAAACAATACTATATAATAATAATAAAGGGCAAATTGCAGGAAATAGCAATGTAATTCACTCTTTTTACCAATATAGACAATGTACTTCAATCTTTTTTTACCTATAATAGCAATATGGGTAAAAGATATAAATATGCTGCCTATATTTGTAAAAGGAGAAAAGTACATTGCTTTTTATTTTAATTTGCTATATAATAAAATGGTTTATGGTGTATTACCTTTATGCAGTCGGGTAGATCAGTATCATTTGATCCATTGTGAATCTGAAAATGAAAAATCCAGAAAGTTGGATTAATAGATGGAAGTAATTAAGTTATATGAATATAAAATGTAAACATGAATTAAGTTTTATAATTTATACCCATGCAATTTGTTGGTGAGATGAATGTTGGTTGTTTGCTAGACATGCTATGATGACTAAACTGGCTGCAACAGTTGAGGGCCAGAAGCATAACTGTTCATTGCCCAGTAGTGTGAGGACTGCAAGATACTTGGCAGTTTTATCAATATCTTGATTGGCTCTTGCAGCTTTGAGATAATACCTTTCATATGGTGGTGAATAAGCATTAAGAACAAATAGTGAGATTTTGTAGATAGAGTTTTTTGATGGATTGATTTGAGAGAATATTGTTTACCATAAGAAATTGTAGATGGTTGGTAAAAAGCATTGGAAGCTGAGGACTTCTTGAACCAGCCATTCCATGGCCACCACTTCGGATCTGCTGTATTCATTGCTTCCTATGTTGAATGACTTCTGTCGAATACTGCAAGGATCAAAATACAGTAATTCTTGTTATTAACTGATTATGAAAGAGGAAAAGGATTAAAAGGATTTTGGACCTGTTGGAGGGCTGGTTTTCTTCAATTCTTGTTGCAAGAGTGAGACAAGCAATGCCAACAATTTGAAGCTCCTTTTCATTTGTGAAGTATCCTTTGCTAAGAAATCGGTCCAAAAGGTTGACACCTAGGAACATGGTTTCCTTCTGGAATTCCTTGTTAGCTGATTGCTGTTCAAAAGAAAGAAATATTAGTTAAATAGGTCAAATGAATCATCATTGATCACTCTCTAGTTGTACAATTGTCCTAATGAATGTCATTAACCATTTTTGTAACATTGAGATATAATGATTGGAACAGAGAGCCAGAACCAATAGGAAATGCATAGGAAGTAGTTGAGTGTGAAAGTGCAATGACAACAAATTTCTAAGAGCAAGTAATTAATGTGCATTATAAAGCAGTTCAATCGGACCTCAATTATCCAATGCACCATCTGCAACCTTTGCTGGACAACCAAATGTCCATATTCCTTGGTCCCACAGTATTCATCTGCATAGTTGTGAAGATATACCTGCCTCCTCTCCCTTTGCCTCATCATCTGGTAGCTTTCTTCATGCTCTTCGTCTTCAGGTCTCAACAATTTCTGACAATGATAAACCAAACCACATTATGTCTCCCATTGTAAAAGTAAATGATCGATTAAACAACTTTCAAACCACATCGTACATCTCACTGGAGCAATATAATTATTACGAGAAAGCAGCAAGATAAGTACTAACAATTAACTAATTAACTAATAATACTATAAATAAAAGTAAGTTTATCACTAAAGAATACAACATCTGAACCGCAATATAAATCTCCAAATAGCAGTGAAAATAGCACCAAACGTATGTAGTAATTAAAGGAGAAAGTAGCAACGTGGATATACAAAAAAAAATTAGGCAACCAAATCGAGGCAGAGGCGTAATTAACTTACAATAGTTGTATTAGGAGGTTCGTTGTTATTGCCTGTTGAAGTGACTTTTTCAGAAACCTCAGATTTGCAGAATTTTTGACGGTAGAGGAGGAACAATTGGAACGTTGGTGACGGAGTTGTATCCCCAAATGATCGTTCAGAAAATTGACTACCGGACATGTCCCATGTCGAAGGAGTATAGTCAGATGAAAATTCTATCTCAGAACTCCCCCTATTAGCATCCGTACACTCAGCAGATGAGTGATCAAACTCATCATCTTCGCAGGACAAACTTTCTGAACATGTCAAATCAAAGTCTGCTGAAATCAGCTTTGACTCTCCACAATTCTCCGCTTGAGGATCTTTGACTGTCTTACTTGTGTCTGATTTACTGATGTATGAAGTGATATTTGCGGATGCTGGATCAGGTTGAGATTTTGGACGAGAAGCAACTGAAACGGCGTAGTCCTTTGCCTCTGAATAGGCTGATTGACCTTCGTTGATCGTAGTGTCTGATAGTTTGAAATGCGAATTC
Source organism: Lactuca serriola (assembly GCF_051521515.1). Taxonomy (NCBI): domain Eukaryota; kingdom Viridiplantae; phylum Streptophyta; class Magnoliopsida; order Asterales; family Asteraceae; genus Lactuca; species Lactuca serriola. The sequence goes on from NC_136411.1 coordinate 37,931,460, forward strand.
ATTCCGAATTTTTCTCGAGGAGAAGCTAATCGAGAGGAAACTGATGCATCAATTTCTTCATTTCCTTGCAGCTCATCTCTTCGATCTGTCAACTCTACAGGAAAAATTGAACACTCGGATCGCGTTGTGACTTCTGAATTCTCGATTCCACAGACAGTAATTGAAACGTCATCATCGTTCTCTGCTTTTACATCTTTCAAAACTTCAGGTTGTCTCCGAATTGTGCTCTTCGAGCTCGAGTTAAGCATTTCCACGCACGAAGACGACTCCGACACTTCAACTTCCTTCTCAGCCATAATCTCCATCCGCTTACTATACGACCTCGTAATCCTCCGAAATTCGCTAGCGACGGCGGCATTTCCATCGGCAAAACTTCTCTTCTTCACCGATTTGTTGTTCGTCGATACTACGCTCGAGGAATCGCACGCAAATCCAACATCTCGTGTCAAATTCGAAGAAGAATCAATGATCGAACTATAATTGAACTTTAGAGCAGGAGAAGATCTAAGAATAGGAGAAATTTTAGAACGTTTCCGGCGAGGTAGCTTTGATCTGAACTTCTTCATCGCGAACACTACTAAGCTTGTACTATTGAATCGAGCTGTTGTAATTCAACTTCCAGATTTAAACTTCATGAACATGACTTCATTGAAGTGTTTCTTCACAAAATGTGTGTGAGATGAAAGCGGTTAAGGACGTTGGCTATGGAGATTTTGTGGGGTAGAGAGGGAGACGAGGGGAGGGTGTGTGCATGTGGTGAAGAAAGGTGGGTGGTTTTTACCATAAAAGTGTCGTGGGCCCCACTCAGCATTACAATTTTCACGCTAAACGACTTTCAGTCTTGCACACACTGCTATAGTGCTATTTGTCGTTCGAGTAAATGACCCAAATCAACATTTTTTTGTGTGTGTAAAAATAAAACGATTTTGATTTTTTTTTCTTGAAAAATAGATGAACTATACATGTTATTTCGGATGAAATTAGATGGAAATGGAACTAATAAGATTGTAAGAGGTAAATATTGAATTGACGTTTGGCTTAGCTTTTTTTCACAGTCAAAAATTCTTTTTAGAAAAGAAAAAAAAACAAAATATGTTTGGCAAAACTAATTTTAAAAACTACTTTTGAAGTTTTTACATAAGGAAAATTAACTTTTAGAAAAGTCGGAAAATCCTGACTTTTTGTAATTTTTCTAAAAAGAACTTTTGGGCTTTGAAAAGCTAAGTCAAACACCCCCTAAATATACAATTAAAAACATCATAATTCATCGACTATGTATGCCTTTTTCGTTTATTTTAAAAAAGACACAAACACGTTAAATTTAATGAATTCCGCTATCATTATGCCATATGGCTTGAAATGGAAACACCTTTGTGATAGAGTTATTGTTTAGAAATTCATAATAGTTCATGTACATAACTATGAACTTTTTGTCTAATAACCTACATATCATTATCATTTCATTTTATTATAAATCTTTTAATAAAAGCCATCTACTTATATTAGTTGATTGGTTTAAAATAAACTAACATCTTAACCCATATTCCTTTGAAACTTTCAAGTCTCTTCAAATTTCAAATAGTTAAATACACATTAATTTACTTTAATACTAAAATTCATTAAGGGTCGTTTGTTTCGTTTGATTCCTAAGGAATTGAAAGGAATTGGAAACTAAAATCCAATACAAAACGTATTTGGGTTACAGAAGGAATGGAATATGATTTTCCTAATTACTTTTTAATTCTGTGTATGAAAGATTTCCCATTCATTCAATGTTTATAAGAAATCCACATTCTGTTAGCTTATCTTTTTTTTTTCTAATTACACAATTATCCTCCCATATATATGCGGTTCTAGTAAAACAAAATAAACTATGTGATTTTTCATATCTTTTCTACGATTACCTTCTTCTATCGATTATATTTTCTCCAATCGGTATTTGTCAAAAAAGAAATCATCTATCGATCATAGCCATTGTACTGCCGTATTTCATCTCTGGCTTGTCATTCTTCTACTGCTTTGGTGTATCTATCATCTTCGTTTACAGGTAAACATCTCATGTTCAATTTTTCTGCAATTAACTGTGTTCAACCATTTTTTTTTATATATTTGTAATATGTGATTCATCTTTGTCTGATAGAAAATAGCATAATTTTTTAACATTTGTGCTGCTTACTACATCTCTAGTTTCTTTGTGTGAAGTATAAACAATTTTCTTTACATGCTATGTACGTTTATTCCTTTGTAAAATCAGCAAACCAAACAGAAAACAGATTCCATTCCTTGTCCTCCAAACGCATTTTAGCTTCTAGTACATTCAGATTCCAATTCCTTCAAATTCCAATTCTTTTAACAGATTCCATTCTTTCAAAAAATATTCTACGAAACAAACGCCACCTAAGTTTCAACTATTTATCACTACACCTCAATAGTTTTTAAATAGTTTTTAACTTGTATTAATGATTGGTTATAATGACACTATAACTCAATAGTTTAACTTATGGTATTTAATTGTTACATATAATACCCAAAAAAATTAATATAAGATTTATATATAATTAACATATTTAGATTAGATTCTAGCTTGGAGAATAAGATGGAAAACCAACAAAGTAATGAACAAAAAGGATGTTGTTGGACATAATTACTTCACTTCAGTGTTTTGATCATATCCGACTACTCGATGCTTTGATTGACATGAATCGAGTTGTGGTGGTAAGAACACAAAATTATCTATAACTTTCATGTTTTTGGTTTTCATGAATTGTGTTTTTATTGTAGCGAAAATCAATGTTGAAGTTGAACTGCAGTAGTTACAGAATTTGAAATTAACAATGTAGAATCTCATATCTTTTCAACCTACATTTAAACCTCATGGAATCCTTTACTCTATGCAAAAAAACATATATATCACAATGGATGCAACATAACATCAGATTTCAACATAGAAGAAAGAAAAAGTGTTGTCATGACAAGGTTTATACGAATTACAAATGCAAAGGCCAAAGTCAAGATTCTATGATGATCTCTTCAGTGGATACGTGTTAAATTTCTTACTTTCTGGTGACTTTAAAAGATTATATATTTGTTTTTTTTAAAATTCATATTGACACAAAAACAACACCATGACAAGGTTTATTTTTACCTTCTGATGAAAGCTTGGATCTCATGACGTATTATTATGCCAGTTGGCTTAGTTGCCCCACCACCAGACGATCATTCATGGTTTATTTTCATCAGCCTTAGTTGTACACCAATCTCATGGAGAACAAAGAGACAAAGTGTGGTTTCTCGGTTCTCTGTTGAATTTGAGTACATGGCAATAGGGAGTGAACTCACCTATAAAGCGTGAAACCGTTGATGTAGGGTAGAATTCGGTAGTTCGGAACTCGAGAGGCATTTTCGGGAGTTAGTGGCGCAAAAATTAAGAGGGAGTGAGATGTGTGTTGAGGTGTGAGAAAGGATTAGCCCGAGCTTGCTACTTATAAGAAGTTTTTGGGGTGCACGATGCGTAGTGCATGCCACGTAATGTGTGTGAACCACCTAGGTGTTGATATGCGTCCTCGTCTCATGGTGCCACATCATTCGTATCCTGTCGAATCGGGTGCAGAATGTATGTCGCACGTTGCGTGCGGGTGCACGCGAGGTTATTTTATAAACTTTGAAACTTTGTCACCTACATACAGTGTTCTAAAAGGTGCGCCATGGCGGACGCCAAGGCGCGCCATGGCGTGAGGCGCGGCGTCGCCGTTACGAAAAGCTTCATAACGTTATTGTTAGGCGTGGCGCGTGGAAAGGCATGATATGGCGTTCCATGGCGCGTTATGGCGTGTTATGGCGCGTGTTTTTGATGGTTTTGGTCATAAGACATCCTATGTGCTCATACAAACCCTAAAGCTTGAATCTAGGTTTCTCTATTGTACATGCTTTGAATCCAAGACTATAAACCCTAATTCTAGCATATGGAAATCAATATTAACATATAATTAGGTTTAAGATATTACCTTGATTGTTATGTAGTAATAACAATCTCAATTCCTCCTTGAATTGACTTTGGAAGGCTTAGAGTCACAAGTGTCACTCCTCTAATGGCTTACAAACACCAAAAGCAAATGGAGAAGGTATAAAAAGAGAGGAGGGGTGTTAGAATTCGTCTCTAGGACTTCTTGGGAAGGGTTAGACGAATTCATGAGCCTTAGGGGGTTTATATAGGTGTAAAGATTAGGGTTTTAGTCCTTATCCTTATCTAGTTGCTTGCCCACCAAGCAACCATAAGATAAGTCTTAGAAACCCTTATCTTAGTCGAATTCTAAGGCATTATCACCTTAAATTCGTTCACCCTATATTTAAGATAATCCTTACCTTATTTTGTAACTATCACATAATTACAATTCAGCCCCTCTAGTTTAATTAATTACACTTGATCACAAAATTAATTCTTAATTAATTATTGACCAATATTAATTAAACAAATATGATTTCTCCTTTAATATATTATTCTTATAACATATTAATAAATCATAATAACCTCTCTCTCTATTTATTTCTCCAATCAAGTTGCTTTGGTGAAGGCAACCCAAAAGGACCATGCACCATCGGGTCAAGTACATACCAAAATAGTTATGGACTTACACACTAATCCAACAGTCTCCCACTTGGATAAGTCTAACAACTATTATGCGTATGACTTCGGATCCCGATCTGCAATCGTAGCTTTCCAAAGCCGCTGTCAACTCTGATCATATCAAATACGCGTGTCCTTAGATAAGGGATCATATATTCCTCCATTCTAGATATCATATGAGACATGATTTCAAATCATTCTCTTTGTACTACTTCTCGATTTCTGATTTATGACGACTGACTAATTGAACAAATCAAATTAGCCCTAGCCCGGCCGAGCATTTACGTTTGTCATCACTAAATCATCGAGAGGCCCAAAGATATCGCCTTTATCCTACTTTGAATAAAAGGAATGGATAAACTTTGATACAATGCTCGCTTGCACTCACGCACCGAATCACACACAACAATATGTTTTATAACACCAAGTTACTAGTGCGTTTACATATTATCAATGTGCAATCGATTCGCAAGATACAACTCACACATCTCGGTTTCAAGAATATAAGATGTTATCGTCTCACCAATCACTCGTGATACAATTCATGGAGTGATCCAAGGGAGCGTGGGTTTAATCCAATGCTCAAATCATATTCATAAGCACTCATGAACGTTGCAGCAAACATTTGCTTATGTCTAATGCTCTTTAGACAATCCACACAACAATTCACGACAGTCTTCATTCATATCTACTTCCAACATATGAACAACTGTGGCCCGTTCGAATAATTCGATTATTCTTAATAAACTCAATTATTCTGGAAGTCAAAACATGCAAATGTGAAACACAAGAATAATACTAATCCCATATGGCCTCAAACCTTTGAGTATAAATAAAACACCTTTTATTTATCACCATATTGATTACTCATTATTTGTCGTTTCGGGTAATCAACTTCTTACTTGAATTCCAACACTTGTCCCATGCTCCTAGCATGCACACAATGTTTACCTATGGTTCTTACTTTGTGAAATAGATCACATTGAACACATTTCCAATCCTTTTCATTTCACAACTCCAAATCCGTTTTTTATAAGTTAAAGAATATCAAATTCTTGTTACTTATAGAATATGCTAGATTCTAACATTCTATGCAACTATCCTTTCGTAATGTCACTGCACCAAAGTCACAAAGACTATTGCCAATGATATTACAAAGTCCTCTATCGGAGATTGTTACAAGACAATTCCTTAGATATGATGTCTCTCACTCAAAGTACATTCCTTTGAAAATTCTTTTGCATAAAAGTTTCTAATCTAGACATAGATTTTCAATATTCAATTCCCAATATGGACACGCTTCCATATTTTCCATATGACAACTCATTCTTAATAGAATCTTATCTATTCGTAATGATGTCAATATGGTCCATCCGGTATGGAAACATTTCCATAATTTCCATATGACAACTCATTCTTAATAGAATATTTTCTATTCATAATAATGTCGATATGGTCCATCCAATACCATGCTTCCAACTACTCACAAGCGACCAATCCTCGTCAAACTTTGGATTGTCCTTTGATAGTTGTTTAATTATTTTAGTCAAAACCGATTCTAGTCCTTTTTCCCTCTAAATGCGCTAGACATTTGGAAAATTTTAGAATGGTCAAACATTAAAGCATTTGCAATCGATCCTGTACCCGAAGCGTATGGGACACGACGTATAATGTTTTATTTGCTATGTTCTCAAAATTCGAATTGTGAAGAGGAATGTCGTAATCATAATCGAAATTTTAAGAACACACTATGTACCTTTGACTAAGTTTATTAACATTTCTCAACCAAATCCTTTAGATTTGAAATGAAGCATAATATTCTCTCCCTTAATTATAGCAAAACAACTATTCCTTCCTTACAACTTTGAAAAGAATGACTCTTGTTTTCTATAATTAATATTGCCAATTTGCAATACGTGCCTTAATAATCATACAATCATAACATTTATGCTCCCACTATCATGATGATTATTATAAAAACATAGCACTTATGCTCCCACTAGCTTCGACATGTATTCATAAACATCTTAACTTTCAGAAAAACAATGTTTATTGAATTTCTTAAGTTCATGTTTCTAATACTTAGTGCTTTGATAATCTTTTATCAAGGCTTCTTGAACTTATACACCTTTTCCTTCGATAGTTCATATGTGTGTCTAAACACTTAAGACTAATTGCCAAACCTCACAATTCAAATTATGGAAAGGGATACTGTAACCATAATCGAATTCGAGAATGCAATTTTACAATTACTATCTTCTTAAAATCTTTCTTAGTGAAAGCATTTCCTCACAATCATTTTCATGAAGGAGGAAATCTTATGACACTTAGATTTAAACGGTGTATGTGTTCCTATTCATGTGAATTTGTTAAAACCAAAGTTTACGACAAATTCAAACTCATATGGACCGAATTTCTTAATCTTGATTTCTTGTCTTTTGGTAGCACAGCTGCCCACCATGTCTTCCAAGTAGTTAAGCAGCTCACCTTTTCTTATCAATGTACTTTCCATTGATCAAGGTCCTTGCCTTTTATGCATTCAAATGAGTACTCATAGGACTCACATGCATAATTAACTCGATTGGATTAGCATAGAAACAAAATAATGTCAACACGATAGGTTATAAACCTCAACTCGTGTGCTAGTGATGATCGATAAGGTTTATTTGATTTGTTCTTGAAACCTTTCAAGACCATTAAGACTCCCACTTACTCCTTGACATATAAGATTCTCTTGTCAAAACATTTCTTGACAAACAAATATTCAAGAGTTAGTGTAGCTTTTATCAAAACAAAACACTTCATAATTTTGGTCTTAGTTGGTCTTTGTCTTATCCAAGACATCACAACTTTCCACAATTAATGAATGTTATAAACCTTCTTAATACTATTCACTCAATGTCACAATCTTAACTTTAAGACTTGTTTTTGGAACGAAGTATGATTGACTTTTTTTTTATTTAACCATTTCTTCAATTCTTGATTCCTCTTCTTAAACATACAATTGTACTTAGAGGATCAATTGAAATATGGTTTTTAATCATTAATACCTATCATAAAGCATAAAAGGTACTTTCCCTTCTTCTTAGAATGGAGAAACTTTTATCTCTCTGCCTACTTGATTCTTGTTATTCGTGCTACTATTGATTTAAACTTTTTCAATCAATTCAGAATTACACTTAATCTTATAACTATAATCATATTTACTAAACCTTTAGTAAATCATGACGAATACCTCGTTACTCTTATGGTGGACTTTGATCAACACACAACTTTGTGTACTCGATCTCCTAGTCCTTCACTTGACACTTTGTCAATGAATTAGTCTAATTTCCAAATACGAAATTTCTCATTCATCGTGCATCCACGTTGCATGATTCCAAGTTTCTGTCCAATTGAAACTTGGGCGATGAGAAACTCTCCCTATTTGGTAAATTCTCGACTTTCCATAAATAACATAATAAGAACCAAATCCATTATTGCTAATAATAGAAACATTTTAACATCAATTTTTTCATACACGCCATTGTAAGGATAAATAAATAAAATTTAAAGTCAAAATTTATTTTATTGCGGAAAAATTTGTCCTTACAATGCAACTCATTGAAAAACTTATGCTAATACATCTTTCTTAGCAATCTAATTCTAACTCTAAGTAGTAGCTCAAGAATCTAATCTTCGAGAAACGCGATCAAAATTCATTCCTTCACGGTTAGATTCTGCTCACTTCTTCCCTTAAGCTTCCTTTCTTTTCTTCGATCCTACAAAAACATCAATTGTAATCTTATCACATTATGTATTCAGAATCTAGAATGAAGCTTAAAAGAGTTAGTCAATGGATTTTACCTAAATTAGAGCCATACGTTTCGACTCTCCCATCTCTTAGATCTTTTAGGTAAATAGGGCAGCTTCGTCTCCAATGCCCCTTCTCTTGGCAATAAAAGCAAATCGACTCTTTTGGAATAGGACATGGAACTATTTCAGACATCGCCTTTCTCTTATGATCAAACTTTTCGATCATAGCATGTCTTTCGTTGCCATTGTCTATATCCATAGAGGTCTTGAAGGCAGATTCACCAATCAACTTTGCTTTTCTATTGCGCCAAATCATTGCAGATTCAGCAGCAATAAGCATATAGGTGAGATCTATAAGGGTCACGTCGTAGTTCATCATATAGTACTCTCTTACGAACTCACTATATGAGTTGGGAAGTGACTGAAGAACCCAATCAACAACCATTTCCTCACAGACAATGGATCCCAACATTCTTAACCTATCAATGTGTGACTTCATCCCTATGACGTGTGCACACACGGACTTTCCTTCTTTATGTTTACTTGTCAAAAGGGCTTGAGTGGTCTTGAACTTTTCAAGCCTTTGAACTTGTGGGTTAGGGACTAGGTGGTCTAATTTAACAATTATACCTTTAATTCAATTAAATTGTAAACCTAAAATTTTATGGATTTATTAAACCTCTTTTAATTATACACCTTAATTAATTAATAAAACCATAAGGGTGTGATTTGAACTTTTTCAAAACTATACTAGAGTTTTAGAGTTTAACATTCCTAATTAAACTTTTAATCAACTTTTAAATTCCAAAACTTGAGAGCAAGTTTTGAAACATTTCAACACATTAGGGTTTAGAATTTAAATATACATCAAAATTATACCATTTAATCAAAATTTAAATTCCAAAACTTGAGGGCAAGTTTTGAAACCTTTTTCAAAACAGTAGGGTTTTTAGTTTTAACTATTTAAATTTCAAAACCACAAAACTTTTGGGGTTCAAATTTAAACTATAAAACCTAAAGGGCAAAATATGAAACATTTCATAAGGATCAAATAACAAATAATCTAAATTAACAATTAATCACATAATTATCCATATTTGAGTTATTTAATGATTTCTTGCAAAACAATTTATCAATTTAGTCAAAATAATTAATCAATTATCACATAAGGAAACAATTATCTTATTAATTGATAAATATCTTCAATTAGATCAAAAATATTGTCAAATATATCATATAATCGGATTAATATTGATCTAACATGATAAGGTAACTATCCCAATGCAAAAACAGCAAGAAATCCCGAGATAAGCTCTATATGACGAGTTGACTCGTCGAGTCACCTTGGACTTGGCGAGTTCAGCTATGGACTCGGCGAGTCCAGCCTCCAAAACACCAAAAATCGAATTTTTTAGATATACAATGCAACAATACAATTGAAACCAAGCTAGGCTCTGATACCACTGATGGGTTTTGGTCATAAGACATCCTATGTGCTCATACAAACCCTAAAACTTGGATCTAGGTTTCTCTATTGTACATGATTTGAATCCAAGACTATAAACCCTAATTCTAGCATATGGAAATCAATATTAACATATAATTAGGTTTAAGATATTACCTTGATTGTTATGTAGTAATAACAATCCCAATTCCTCCTTGAATTGACTTTGGAAGGCTTAGAGTCACAAGTGTCACTCCTCTAATGGCTTACAAACACCAAGAGCAAATGGAGAAGGTATAAAGAGAGAGGAGAGGTGTTGGAATTCGTCTCTAGGACTTCTTGGGAAGGGTTAGACGAATTCATGAGCCTTAGGGGGTTTATATAGGTGTAAAGATTAGGGTTTTAGTCCTTATCCTTATCTAGTTGCTTGCCCACCAAGCAACCATAAGATAAGTCTTAGAAACCCTTATCCTAGTAGAATTCTAAGGCATTATCACCTTAAACTCTTTCACCCTATATTTAAGATAATCCTTACCTTATTTTGTAACTATCACATAATTACAATTCAACCCCTCTAGTTTAATTAATTACACTTGATCACAAAATTAATTCTTAATTAATTATTGACCAATATTAATTAAACAAATATGATTTCTCCTTTAATATATTATTCTTATAACATATTAATAAATCATAATAACCTCTCTCTCTCTATATATATATTTCTCCAATCAAGTTGCTTTGGTGAAGGCAACCCAAAAGGACCATGCACCATCGGGTCAAGTACATACCAAAATAGTTATGGACTTAGACACTAATCCAACAGTTTTTTCGTTTGAGACACATTTTTTTGCTCTTTTTATACCTTTTCTAATTGGACATACAAGTATTGTGTTTTTTATTAACTTTCTGTTATTAGTTGTTGATATAATACTTCTAAAAACTAGGTATATTTGATATAAATTTATATTTCTGCGGTAATATAATTATAAATTAATACAAAATCGCCGCCTTACATCAAGCCTTGAAAAACGCCATGACTCGCCATAACTCGTTAAGCTTGATGCTTGGCCTTGCCGCCACGCCGCGCCTCACGCCTTTTAGAACCTTGCCTGCATATGAACTCTGTTTTCAACGACTCTTATATATCTGTGTAGGTCTTGACGTACACTACAATTTTCCTTTCGGTCGTTTTGGCTAATTCTGACTTTCGTTTTTCGACTAGTTTTTGTTATCATTATGATTTTATAAAATCATAACTCTCACATACAGTTTCTATTTTAGGCATTTTTTGTCTCTTAATTCATACTTTGAGTAGTACTATGCTTGTTCTCTTGGTGACTCTTTACAAAGCCAAAAATTTTCCTTGTAGTTTTTGGCGTTGTAAATTCTTCCGTATGGTGGATAATTATTTATTAATAAAGTCATGTCACACCCACACTGAGTCAGATTTTTGCGAAATTTATATTTCTGAGATCGAGGTTGTTTATATTTATCAAAAAATGTTAACCTGCTCTCGAAGTGATGCGACTTTTCGTACACTTATTTTTGAGCCTAAAGGTTGACATAATTAGAAACAAAAGTTTGGACATGTTGATATATATATATATATATATATATATATATATATATATATATATATATATATTGGTTGATTACAATATTGTCTTTATTACATTATCGTGTTTTATCGTTAAATATAAACGACGATTGATTACGTATTTTTCAGGTTGTCACAATAATGTATACAGGTTTCATTTCACTTAGTTTCTACATATTTAGATATTTAGAGTTAAACAATGATCAATCAGATTGAATGTGGGTGAGGATAAACATCAAATCAAACTCATATAAACCCAAATTTCTTTCGTGGGTATGTTAACAACAAAGCTAGGAAGAATCGCATCAATGGTTTGGATATAAACGGGAGGTGGTCAACCAGTGATTCGGAGATCAAATCAGAGGCATTTCTTTTCTTCAAAAATAAATTCAATGAAACATGTCCTACAAGGCCCAAATTAATCATTCCATTAATCAGAACTATGTCACAGGAACATGCAGAGCGTATTAAGTCTATCATCTCGTTGGAGGAAGTCAAAAACATTGTATGGGCGTGTGGTGGTGGTGGGGGGGGGGGGGGGTCGATCCCCGGGGCCTGATAGATTCACATTAAAATTTCTGAAGTCATTTTGGTCGCTAATTAGCAATGATGTGATGAATGTTGTTAGATACTTTGAAGCACATGGAACACTAGGGAGGGGTTGCAACTCGTCCTTTATAACCTTGGCAGCAAAAATTAAAGATCCTACTGTTCTAAGCGACTACCGTCCCATAAGTCTTATTGGTTCTATTTACAAAATAATATCTAAGGTCCTGGCTAGCAGACTGAAGACACTAATTGGGGGAGTGATTGATGACACACAGTCTGCGTATGTCGAAGGTCGTAACATCTTGGATGGACCTTTAATAATTAATGAAGTCTTCTCGTGGGCTAAAAAGACCGGTAAAGAACTACTACTCTTCAAAGTAGATTTTGATAAAGCTTTTTACTCTGTCAACTTGGAGTTCTTAGATTCGGCTATGTCGCAAATGGGGTTTGGATCAAAATGGAGGAAGCGGATGAGAGGGTGTTTGATATCAGCCAAAGCCTCAGTAATAATAAATGGCTCTTCGGTGTACGAGTTTGATATAAGCAAAGGTGTCCGACAAGGTGATCCGCTAAGTCCTTTCTTATTTATCATCGCAATGGAGGGGCTAAACGTCGCGATGAGGGTTGCGTGTAACAATGGGTTGTATAAAGGTATAAAAATCGAAAGAGATGGGCCTTTGATTTCACATTTGTTTTATGTGGATGATGCACTATTCGTAGGGGAATGAACTAGGGACAATATAAAAATTTTAGCTAGAATTCTGAGGTGTTTTCACATAGCCTCGGGATTAAAGGTGAACTTTCAAAAATCCAAGGTCTTTGGAATTGGTGCCTCACAACAGGACACAAATGAATGGGCCTCGCTACTGGGATGTGAAGCAGGATCTCTTCCATTTTCCTATTTAGGGGTACCGGTGGGGGCCAACATGAATCACATAAAAATTGACAGCCCATAGTAGATAAATTCAAGGCGAAACTTTCCAAATGGAAAGCTACAACACTGTCGTTCGGAGGGAAACCGATACTTATCACCTCGGTCCTAGGAAACCTCCCAACTTACTATCTCTCTCTATTCAAAGTACCATGTGGAGTGCTTAATTCATTAGAAAAACTGAGAAGGAGGTTTCTATGGGGCGATACTGATGATAAGGAAAAAAATTAAGTGGGTTTCATGGGATAAAATAATTCCATCTAAAGAGAAAGGTGCTCTAGGTATGGGTGCATTACAAGATCTTAATCTAGCTTTGATGGCAAAATGGTGGTGGCGATATAAGTTAGATAGTACTTCACTTTGGTCTCAAGTCATCACTAAAATTCACAATTTGGCTGAGAAACTTGTTGATTACTTGTAAAAAAAGAGTATTGTTGGAGTGTGGAACAACATAGCAGGGGCAAAATTGAAAATCAAAAATAGAGGAATTCCTTTTAACGTTATCTTGAAAAAAAGTGTTGGTTCAGGTTCAAACACTTTATTTTGGAAGGACGACTAGATATCAGGGGGTAAATTAATGGACTGGTTTCCTGGTTTGTACTCCATCGAATGTAGAAAATATTGTAAAGTGGCAGCCAGAATAAACACTCATGGTTTTGAATGGAACTGGTCGTGTGATGTCTCTAACGTGGGCCTATCACAAGAATTAGATCAACTTAGAGCTGTTGACGGGCTCTTTGTTCCAGGTGAGCGTGTGATGGTTGGAAGTGTGAGCTTGATTCCACTGGGATTTTCTCTACTAAATCATTCAGGGCCAATTTGATCAGAGCTATCCTCGGCCTCCCTTTAAATCGAATTGAATGGATGATGGAGGTTCCACTGAAGGTCCTCACATTTGTATGGCGAGCGAAAATGGGAAGGATTCCCTCCACTATTGCTCTTCACAAGAGGGGAGTCAATACATGATCACTGATTTGTGCCCAATGCAATGGGGTTGATGAATGTGCAGATCACATCCTCTCTGATTGTAGCTATGTTACAACAACTTGAGAATAGATATTTAGGTGGTGTGGACTACAAAATGTGGCTGCGGATATCAAAAGTATACGGGACCTACTTGACTTTGCTTCTTCTTGGGGGAGTTGTCCTAAAAAGAGAAAGGTGTTGACTTTAATCTTTTACGGTATGCTTTGGTTGGTGTGGAAAGCAAGAATGACAAAGTATTTAACCACAAGTCCACATCTCCTACATTGGTGACGAATAATATAAAATCTTTAGTTTTTGTGTGGCTGAAGCATAAAAGGAGGAAAAAAGAGCTAAAATGGGTGGACTGGAGTGTCAATCCATTCTTAGGTTTATAAGGTCTCTTGTATGTACATTTTTGCCCGCTAGCTAGCTGCTTGCTAGTTATGGCCCTTATATCTAATTTGCCATTTCTAAAAAAAAAAAAAAACTCATATAATCCCAAAAATAAACTTAGATGAACGCGAAATCAAATTTAAACCCAAATGGACATAATCGAACTCAATGTTAATTTATGAAGTGTTGACATTATGTAATAAGACATTATTTTCAAAAAAAAATTTCTATCACTTGTGTTCCCTTTCACTTTATGTTGAGATTTCCATAAGCCTTGTTCGTACATCATTTAATGGTTTAACTTACTTATATATAAAATTTTGCATGAGTCGCATATGGATTTCCTATGAATGTAAGTCCATATATATGATTCCCTTTGTTTTCCATAATATTGGATGGTGCAAGCTTTTGATCATTTCAGTTCAGTAACATCGAATAATTTGTATAACTTGTAGTAGTTATTTGTCAAATATAAATTTCTCTTGGGAAGAGAGTTTCGAGGAATGAATTATTGTCTTTCAAACCAATTATTGAATTGAATTTCTTACTCAATAGATTTTTTCAGGCATAACGTAAATTTAATAGTTATTCTCATTGACACAGTTAGTTTAGTAGACAATGCAAAATTTTCTTTCATTCCACTATTGATTTGGCCATTCCAAAAAAGTATCGAATCCGTACACCATTATATACTTTACATACATCATTTAATATATATTATTTATTTGAAAAAAACCCTAAGTCGTTTTAGTAAAGGGATGCATTTTCAATATGCTTGTTACAACTTTTAAAGAACAAAACCATGTTTAGAATGATAATTAACTCAAAAAATATACCTTTACTCTTCCAAAATAAATTTATTTCAAACAACGTAGTTCTTGACTTCTTGTATATTTTTCAAAACCTAATAATTTGGTAAAAGCACTAAAAAAATTTCAAATTTACCAAACGGTCCTTAAAAATTAAAATAAACCACTGGACATGGTCCTTCCATTTATGCTCGCACCACCATGGTTTTGGCTTCAGTTCGTCGTATACATCGCCTACCTTGCTATCTATCGACACACCTACCACCATCCGCCGGCTTTCAAATCGATCCGATTTTCCGGTAGTCACGGCCATTCTTCTCTCCCGGAGTGGATCACCATTAGAATCGCGCATAACGTAGTAAGATTTCATATGATTCGTGTACTTTCCTTTAGTTATCTGATAGTTAACTATGTGAAATTATGAATTATCTATCGGTGTTGGCATTGAGTCATGTCATAGTTTGCGATCTTAATTTATAATTAGAGTCGACCCAAATAGAATTATTGCTGATTATTTGAAATTTAGGGTTTCCATTTGAATTTCAAAGCATACGTGTATTGCAAGATATATGTTACAAATATATGGTTCTTCCAGTGATTTGTTTGTTTGTTGGATTAAAGGTTAATGATACGGAAGTTATAGTATGGGTTTGTCATCTGCTGCTATTACTACTTCCAGTGAAGCACTGAAATTTTGCATATTTGATTTGAGAAGGGGACAACATGAAGGCGAGGAACTGGAGAAGATTTTGTTCTTTTTCCCGGCTGATTTGCCCTTTCCAGCTCAACTTTCTGTCATTGGCCTCAGTGAAGGACTCATCACTTTCACAAGGTCAGCAGCCACTTATTCATAGTAGTCTACATAATTGGAATCACATGGTTGCTCATTGATTTATGAACTGGATTTTGCAGAATCTTTTCTCCTGAAGCAGCTTGTGAGGTTATAGAAGCAGAACTACATTCCCATGTCTTCTTTGAGGCAGAGCCAGATATCTGGATGGTAATGGTAAGCGTTTGTTTCTTTTAGAACATCATTAAACATATTCAACCTGTTTGTATACTTTCATTGATCATTTGTCATGTTGTAGGTGGTTGCAAAAAGCAAAGAAACAGAAGCCATATGGAGAATTGAAGCACTACGCAGCGTTCTTAAAGAAATCCACTCTCTTTTCATTATGTTTCATGGTTCTATAAGAGTGTTACTTGATAAAGAACCTGGTGGAGGATTAACTCGTAGTCATCTGTTCACCTTCATCATGGATTACCTTAATGGTAACCCCTTTCCTACATCATATACAATAATTTCCATCTTCTCTTTTTTAAAATCTTTATTGGAGATCACTAATTGTCAGCATATCAAAAGCGGTCTCCATTGGAGCTGTGTTGCTGTGGTAATCCATGCTGAAGTTTCAAAAACTTCCAATGAATTTGTGCTACTGAAGCAATGCTGAAGTTTCCATTCCTCTCTCTCTTATTATATATGCAGATTTTCTCATGGGAAACAAATTCGTTTTACCTAATTTTCGTGATTCTCTAAAGCAACGTGGAACTGTTCAGATGTTAACTGTTGGACGTGAGGCTGCTATTGAAGTACAGGTCAGATTAATAGATTATAATATCATGATTCATTTATCTTTTTTAGTTTTCTTACAAATAATTAAAGAAATAAATAAACAAACTTTCTTGTGTAGTCTCTTGTGGGAGCATTGGATTCATGCATGGGACACACTTCAGGCTACTCAGTTATCTTGTTTCAGGATCTTTTGGTCTCCACAACACTAACCCCTGTATGTTTCTAAACTTCCTTTCTCTTTCTACATTTAGTGGGACTTTAACCTTATAGTATGATATGATTCTGGAATCTTCCATTTTGATGTGTTTCAGGATGACACTACTAATCTGTTTTCATACGCCACCTCAAGGTTGACCCCACGTGTTCTATCTTCTGGAGGAAGTAGTACATGGTCTTACCTCCGCAAAGGGAATGCTGAGCTGGCGTCCAGGTCAGCAAATATCGGGTCAGGTTTAGATGGGTTCCGGATTGTGAGGCCATTACAACATGGGAAATGGTCAAAAGGGAAAGACGGGTTTCTTGTTACTGATATATGGGGGGTAGAAGTTGGTAATTTGGTACCTACAACCCCAACATTATGGCTTCAACAGACAGAGCATAAAATGTACTTATGTGCTTATCAACATAAAAGCCTTACAATAATCTTGCTCATACCTGTTACCTCTATGCTTAATGGAGAAGAAGGGATCTCCATGTTGAAGCAACAACTTCTTGAAAATGTCTGTTTTCTTTCTTTTTCCTATTTTACCCTTCCTCCTTTTGTTTTTCTTCTTCCTGAATGAATATTTATTTTTATATATATTTTAATCTGGCAGGCGTCTGCAAAGATTGTTAAAGTTGAGGAGAAGCTTGCAAAAGGATGGGGTGGTGA
Source organism: Lactuca serriola (assembly GCF_051521515.1). Lineage (NCBI taxonomy): Eukaryota > Viridiplantae > Streptophyta > Magnoliopsida > Asterales > Asteraceae > Lactuca > Lactuca serriola. The sequence goes on from NC_136411.1 coordinate 37,949,015, forward strand.
AAATGCTTATCATGTGAAAGGGTATCGTTATTTGCTAGTGGATGGTGATAGGAATATTTCGAGGGCATCCCCACCTGGAAAAGTAACAACTCTAACAAAGGTCAGAATGGTCAATTTCCACAAAATATTTTTTCATTCAGAAACATACTACTTTCATTCTTTACATCTTCCCATTTTCTAATAAGGAATGGAATCTGTCAAAAGAATTGTAGTCTGTCACATGTTTGTTTGGCAGAAAAATAGAACAGAATTCAATAATAAAAAATGAATAATATTTTTAATTTCAGTTATAGTTAAAAAAAAAAGTTATTGACCTATTTCAATATAGATAAGGAGGGTATTTTTGTCTTTTATAAAAAAGGATGTATCAATTGAATTCCTTCCATCCGTGGTGAAAGACATTAACTGGATTCCATCCGAATGGCAACCAAACATGACATGGAATGGAATCTCGAATTCCAGTTCCATCAGATTTTTCCGGAATTCACAAATCCTTAGGAATGGTGAAATCGTAGGGTATTTTGTTCTTATACTAAAAAAAAAGATGAATAGAATTAAATTCTTTCGATCTCCACCCTAGGAATTGTGAAATTCATCAAGCCCATATGGAATTTGACAGAATAAGATAGAATTGAATTTCATCCATTTAACACGCCATGGAATGGAATCTCGAATTCCAATTCCGTGGAATCAACGAACCAAACATGTGTAGTGTGGTGAAGAAGCATGTTTTAAAGGCTAAAAGCTGAAATTAAATTTTACTTTTATAGGAATCATTACTTGCTATAAATAAAGTTAGAGAAGATGTTGATTTGGAGAAAAGCAGAGGAAATGGGAATAATGATGAAAAGGATTTAGAAATATGCATCAGAGCAAAAAACAATGCATGGGTGATTGCTAGGTCTACAAGAGGAAAAGAACTTTATATAGTTCTTGAAAAAGCCAATGAAACTCTTCTCTATGCCTCAGAAGCCATTGAGAAGTTCAGTGACAGGTACAATACAACCTTTTTCCATCTTTTAATTTCTTTTATCTCTTTTAATTACTTATAACTAAAATAAATTTTAATAACATATTTAATATAAATTCTCAACATAAAATACAAAGTAAAAATGTTGACAAACATAAACATAAAAATTAATCCACTTAAATTAATAATGTATTATGTATGCAAATTTTAGCTAAAACTTTAGTCGAAACCCGTATTTTCTATTTTACTTTTCTCATCAAATAATAATTCTAAATGATCGGGTAATTGAAAAAATTAGCAATAATCACAAATGTTTTGCCAAAATAGTTTTAAATGTATTTTAGAACATGCTTTTTGAATTATAGGTGAATATAAAAGACATGGATTAGAAAATAATTGATTTTTTTAATAAGGTATAAGTTATATTTATATACTTATATGTTTATATATTTATTATTATAAAAGGTTATAAAACAGAATGAGAAAGAGGAAATAATAAGTACATGCACCGATGCACGCACAACTCCTACCTTGGAACATCCTTGAGTTTGTGGCTTTTTGTTTTTTTTCAGTCAAAGTCCCTTAAAACAAGGGCATTATTGTCATTTTATCTCAAGAAGCTACAAGTCATTTTTAAAAACTCAGATAGGAATAACTTTTCAAAAACTTCTTATTAGCAGTGGCAAAAAGCCGTTTTGAAAAGTCATTTCAAAATGCTAAAAGCTAATAAGCCCTTTCAAAGCTCAATCCCAAACACCCCTTGAATCCCAAATTTCCCTTTTTAATACATAATCAAATGACCAAAATGCCCTTCCAGCACTTTTTCCCATTCTTTTCCTATTTAATTAAAATATGACTTTGATCACAAATAGCAACGTACTTTGACTTTTCTATGAAGTCCCCCAAAGTCAACACCTAAAGCAACAATCTTGAATACTTATATAATCTTTAATCAGTATATCTATTTTGTTAAAAAAAATAAAAAATTATCATGTATGTAGGTACTGCAATGGAGCCTTTTCATTGGATTAGTAATCACTGGAATCAATGGTAGATGATGTTATATGTATACTGTAAAAAAAAAATAGCATAGCAAGTTAAACCCAAAATTCATAGAATTGTTAATTGTTATGGCGATGAACATGGAAATGTGGTTTGGTGTTTAATTGTTATAAGCGTTACATAGATGGTGCTAAAAATCTGGATAAAAATAAAGTTGAGTTCTTATGTACTCAAACTTGACTCAGTTTTATATTTCGAGCTCATTGTTCTGAAAATGTATAAAACTCTATATTCACAATAACTTAATAGAGCAAAGTATGAACTATAAGGCCATTTGTTATACCGGCAACGAAAGGGCTCGTGGTCTACGTGGCCACGAGCGTTGTCCGTGCACACCACCCCGGACGTTCGTGGTCGTGGTGGTTCATGGTGGGGAGGACAGAAGACCACGGCTGTTGCCTCTCTCAGCCAGCCTTCTTCTTCTCCCTCTCTCTCCGTTCGTTGTCGTCTCCGGTACCCCAACACAGTTCCGTGGTTCGTGAAGGTCCTCGTGGTTCCATTCTTCGTGACAAGCATAACGGATGGCCTAATGTGCTAAAAATCTCGATTTTTTTTTGTCAGTTGTCAGAAGATTAGTTGTAAACCTAAAATTGAAAAAATCAGCGGATTTATTTAAAAATAAAGTTTAGATTTAAATAGAAAAAAATCAGTAAATATAAGTGTTTTATAATTAACCCGAAAATAAGTGTTTGGCAAACTGGTTGGTAAGGTTAGATAGTAGCTGGAAATTGAAAGTTCTAGCTTTTATTGGTATATGAGTTTTTTATTGGTATATGAGTGTTCAGTAAAAGTAGAAATAATTGGAGGGTTTTGAAATATATAAAATTATATAAATATCAAATGTTTAAAAGATAAATATATACATAAATATATACATAAGTAGTATTTTTAAGGGTAATCTTGTAAATTTGTTATAATAAGTTGAAGGTTTTTTTTTTCTTCTCTAAAACAGTAAAACTAAAAGTTAATACCGTCATACGATTTTTTTTCTTTTTTAATTTTTTCTTAAAAGCTAAAAGTTAGTACCGAACATTTCTTGTGTATTTTTCTATTGCATTACTTTGATAATTTGTCATGTTTACTTGTGTATTTTTCTATTGCATTACTTTGATAGTTTGTCATGTTTGCTTTTTAATTTTTTCTATTGCATTACTTTGATAGTTTGTCATGTTTGCTTTTTAAATAATAATTGATATTAGTAAATAGTAAATTATATATATATATATATATATATATATATATATATATATATATATATATATATATATATATATATATATTAATTACCAAAATTGGTATGTGTGAGGATTTACTATTCATTCCACGTAAGTAGATTTCATACTTTTAATTTTTTTTCATTTTCTACTCTTTACTTTTATTTGTTTTATATTTTGTACCCCTACTAATTTTGATGTATTTTTTTTTTCATTTTCCACCCTTTATTTTTATTTGTTTTTTTATTTTATACCCCTAAACTAATTTTTATGTAACAACTTTTATCCTCAATTTTTTTTTTCATTTTCCAACCTTTACTTTTATTTGTTTTTATTTTTTGTACCCCTAAACTAATTTTGATGTAACAATTTTTATCCTTATAATTTAAAATTTTATATATATTTATATTATTTCTCCTTAATTAATTTTTATTTATAGTTTTCAACCCTTATAATTTTAAAGTTAATTTATTAGTATTTTATACATTATAATTTTGTCACTTACTATATTTTAAAGTTACATTTTGGCCCCTTATATAATTTTTTAATAATCTTTTTTTTATTAACTTCTTAAAGATACACTTTCAAGTCAATTGTTTGTATTCATGTTTTATTTTGATATTTTTGTGCTCCATTTTATATGATTTAATCGTCTTCGTTGTATATATGGTGTCAAACTGCTTTTTCTAATATACCGAAGCTTCCATATCAACGCGCGGATGGTCCAAACCCTAGTTATATTATATTTTGAAAAAATAGAAATAGATACGTAAACAAATGATAAACATGATGTGTACAAGCGTATACCCGTCACACGCTATCAAACATCTAGTGTATAATCCACTATACATGCATTTAGAAGGGACAATAAAATCTTTTGAAACTAAGTTGGCTTAATTTACATTTTCTATTAGAGAGGAGAGAGTCATTTCCTCCTAACCCACATCATCATTTTATTTTCATTTTCTTCTATCTTTTCCAATCTATAACATATGGAAATTCTATCTTTCCCAACTCATTCAATCCATTTTTCATATCATTCTTTTTTATTTAATTAAATTAAAATAAAACTCTACAAATAAATGAATTGTGTATTCATATTTATAAACTTATAAAACAAAAAAAAAGTAATAATAAATAAATAATAAAAGATGGCAGTCAAATGCATTCAAATATATGGTGCAATTGCTTTCAAATGCATTCAAATATATGGTGCAATTGCTTTCAATAAAGTTGCATTTATTGAAGCTGGCAGAAAACATTCATTCAATCTCTCTCTCTCTCTCCATGATTTAAAGCCACATAAAGACAAAATATTCAATATATTCAACAGTCACACTAGCGGGTTCACCAACCCATTTTTAAAAGGGGAAAATGACTTAGGAGGGTAACTATCATTTATTCGTGTTCACATATTGACAACTTCTTCTTTTTTGTACATAATAAAGCAACTAACTTGTTTTAACTGTTTAAATTACACTAATATTACCGGCTAATACCTGTTTTAACCGGTAACTCAAAGGGAAAATAACTTAGGAAGGTAACTACCTCTTATCCGTGTTCACATATTGACAACTTCTTATTTTTTGTACATAAGAAAGCAACTAACTTGTTTTAACTGTGTAACATCCCAAAAATCATGACCAAAAATTTCGTTTTTAATTTAATACTAAAACCATAATTGTCAAACCATTAATTTAATACTCCGACATCGGGCTACGCCCGACATCAGGCCCCGCCCGGCATCAAGCCCCGCCTGGCATCGAGCCCCGCTCGGTATACAGATTTGTCTCTCTTAGGCCACATATAAAGAAACATACTCTATTGTATCCCTGTCCTGAGAAACATACTCTGCTAATAATGAGATACGTAACTTCGTCCGTACTCAGCTAGTTCCAGCCAGGGCTTCAGCAGTGCAAAGTGAGTCTCCTCACTGTGTGAATGTGTTTAAGGCCACAATGTCAGCCCATGTAGTCTATGAGTAGGAAGACCTGGGGGTTAGCCCTAGGCATTGTATGCTAGTATGTTATTCCAGACCAAGGTCCGATGTCGGGCGGGTGCCCGAGAAATGTTAGCATGTTAAATTATACTTGTTGTCTGTGTGATACTTGTATGTGCCTGGTAGGGAGGTGAGTGTGGGCGAGGTCCCTTATCTCATCACTAGCTGAGTAGGGACGATGTTCCGTATCTCATTATTAGCAGAGTATGTTTCTTAGGACAAGGATACAGTAGAATATGTTTATTTATGTGTTAGCATGTTATATGATTGTATGTGTTTAGCGGGCGGGGCCCAGAGACAGGCGGGGCCTAAGAGAGACAAATCTGTATACCAAGCGGGGCACGATGCCAGGCAGGGCTTTATGCCAGGCGGGTCCCAATGCCGGAGTATTAAATTAATGGTTTGACAATTATGGTTTTAGTATTAAATCAAAAACGAAATTTTTGGTCATGATTTTTGGAATGTTGCACAGTTAAAACAAGTTAGTTGCTTTCTTATGTACAAATAATAAGAAGTTGCCAATATGTGAACACGGATAAGAGGTAGTTACCCTCCTAAGTCATTTTCCCTTTGAGTTACCGGTTAAAACAAGTATTAGCCGGTAATATTGGTGTAATTTAAACAGTTAAAACAAGTTAGTTGCTTTATTATGTACAAAAAAGAAGAAGTTGCCAATATGTGAACACGGATAAGAGGTAGTTACCCTCCTAAGTCATTTTCCCTTTTAAAAGCATCAATAGTGAACCCGTTTAACCCACCATCGCTAGGCATCGTTTCCCGACGGTACCCTCTAATCCCATCTTTGAAACCTCAACGACTCCGAGAGGCCTTAGGCAAATTCCACACAAGTTACAAAGTTTTTGTCTCAATTCGGATGAACACTTTGTATTTCAATTTGTTTTAATATTAGACCATTTATTGGTCACTTGGTTGCATGATGTCGTGGCAATATTGGTCACTTGGTTGCATCATATTTTGGATGTCAAAATTGAAAAAAAAAATTAAAATATAGTAACTTTTGCTATAGTCATCCAAAATATAATGACTTTTGTGAAATTTGTCGAAAAATAAAATAGATATCAATACAAACATGTTTGCTAATCTATGTCAACTAACGGGTTACGGGGTTAGATACAATTATTTGTTCTTTCTTTGTATCTAATTAGAATAAGAATAATATTACCTTTAATTGAACTCCTTGCAATTTTTTTTTTCTCATATTCAAACGTTAATGACTATATTAAAAAAATTTAAAATGAAAGGTGGATATCTTTATATGCCATGTAGTATTTACTCCAAGTAATGTCTTGTATCCTTATATCCTTATATTTGAATCCCAAGAATAAAGTTGTACAGATTTCCCAATGTCTTATGCCTATAATTAAGTTTATGTTTATTATACTATTATGAAAAGCTATCAATATAGCCTTCTAAATCTAACTATAGCACATGCCTAATCTTTTTATATAGCTATTTTTACGATCCTTATTACATAAAAGTTATAATACTAACACAAATAGTTTAATATAAGGAAGGATTAACATTTTGCACACCTCATCTCATTATCATAATAGACCATGACTTCATTATGTCGACATAACTGATAGGTAACTAAATAGTTAAATATATTGTCATTTTAAAAAGTGAGATAGGAATAACTTTTCAAAAACTCATTATTAGCAGTAGCAAAAATCAGTTTTAAAAGTCATTTTGTAATTGTCCAACACTCATTTGGGCTTTTATAGTGGTGACAAAATTCTAAAAGTTAATAAGTCCTTTCAAAGCTCAATCCCAAACACCCTGAATTCCAAATTTCCCCTTTTAATACAATAATCAAAAGACCAAAAGTCCAAAATTCCCTTCCATCACTTTTTGTCATTCTTTTCCTATTTATTTAAAATTCCTATTAAATATGATTTTTATCACAAATAGCAACGTACTTTGACTTTTCTATGAAGTCCCCCAAAGTCAACACCTAAAGCATCAATCTTGAATATTTATATATCTTTAATCAGTATATCTATTTACTTATATTTTTTAGGTTGATTTGAAGTCACAAAAATCCTTGAGATTTTGTTAATTACTTTATTATTATTATTATTTTTATCACGTATGTAGGTACTGCAATGGAGCCTTTTCATTGGATTAAGTATCACTGGAATCAATGGTAGATTATGTTATATGTATACTGTAAAAAAATAGCATAGCTAGTTAAATCTGAAATTCACTGTAAGCTGTAGTTTGCAATGATTATAAATTGAAAAATGTTATATGATGTAATAGATAATTAAGGGTTAATGTTTATATATTTTTTTTTTCATATTCTTTTTCTGTTTAAACCTCAATCTTTCAGTATTTAACAAAAATAATTCCAAAAAAAGCTTTTATATTTAATAACCACCAAGAACAAAATCAACATAAACAAGCACAAGAACAGACGAATTATGAACTAAAAAAAAAATTTATCAAGACAAAAGATTTTTGTCAAATATAAGGTTTTTTTCTATTTAGATTTTTTTGGTCCTAGTAAACGTAATAAAATGGTCGGATCAAAAAATTGAAAAAATAAGCGTATTTATTTTTAGATAAAAAAAGTTTATTCAAATGGAAAAAAATCAATATATATATATATATATATATATATATATATATATATATATATATATATTATAATTAACCCAATAGTAAAACTAGAGAGTATGACAAAATTAGTTGTTGGAAACTAAAATTATATTTTTATAGGTATATTATTGTTCGGTAAAAATAGTAAAAGCTTTTTAAATGTATAAAATTAAATAAATAACAATTGTTTAAAAGATAAATATATACTACCTCCGTCCCAAATTGTTAGTCAACTTTTGACTTTTGAAGTCTTTTTTCTTCAACTTTGATCTTAAATATTTTTGTTTTTTAACAGATAATACTTGATGCAAAATATATGAATGAATTGTATTTTAAATGTTTGTTCATTTTTATAAGTTTTATCAAGTAATATATAACACAAATAAAAAATATTTAAGGTCAAAGTTGAAGAAAAAAGACTTCAAAAGTCAAAAGTGAATTATCAATTTGGGAGAGGGAGTAAGTAATATTGTTAAAGATAATCTCGTAAACTTGTTATAATAGTTAAGTTTTTTTTGTTAATGGTACGATATATTTTAAATTAAATTTCTTTTTTATTTAAAATAAAAACTAAAAACTCATACCGAATTATTATTATTTTTAGTTTATTATTAAAGGTAAATACTCCTTACCAACAGGCTCTGTTGCATTATTTGATAATATGTCATGTTGACTATTTAAATAATAATTGATATTGTCAATTTATTATTATATTTTAGAAAATAGAAATAGATACGTAAACAAATGATAAAAATGACGTGTACAAGCGGTATACCAGTCACACGCTACAAAACATTTAGCATATAATCCGCAATACATACATTTAGAAGGGACAATAAAATCTTTTTCAAAATAAGTTGGTTTAATTTACATTTTTATTACGGTTAAAATGAAAAATAGAAAATAGCCAAAATGACCTAGGGTATGTTTAATTGGACGAGAAGAATGGACGAGATATTGGTTTTCACTTTTCATAATTATGTTTTGTCTCTTTATAAGAATACTAGGCGAATGTCTGCGCGTTGCACAGAAACACATATATATGATTTTTTAAATATAAAAATAACGTTGTTGTTAAATTTGATATACTAATTTATATATACTAAATTGATATAATATATTGATTATTTTGAATTATATTATAATATATTATATATACATTTATTATAACTTCACATGAATAAAATTAAATATAATATATGATTTGATGTTATTTATAGTTGTTTTTATTGTTAATTAATTTTTTAAAATTTATTTGCATAATGTTTTAATTTCTATCATTATAATTATTTAAAACATCAAACATTGTTTTTTTTATTTTAAAGCTAACAATATAATCATTTATATAGAGTTGTTTTTAACTATTGTTATTGTAAGTTATTTTAAGCTACTTATTTGGAAACTTTTAACGATTATAAAAATATATTTAAGAAATATTTTAGTTAAATTGAGATTACAATTTAGTTTTTGCTTTTATCACTACAATTTATCACTTTTAACTATTTACAAAATATTCTTTAGTTTTTTAAGTGGAACTGAAATTTATATTGAGTTGACATTGTAATGCGCAAAAACACCTATATAGTTGAAGTTTTTACAAATATATATTTTTTAAAATATAACACTAACGTTGTTGTTAAATTTGATATAATAATTCGTATATTAATTTGATATAATATATTGATTATTTTGAATTATATGATAATATATAAATCTATTATGACGTCATAATCTCAATCGTTTAAATGACTTCTACTCGCGAGTTACACATCAATAAAATTAAATATTATATATGGTTTAATATTATTTATAGTTATTATTTTTAACTAATTTTTTAAAATTTATTTGCTTAATGTTTTAATTTCTATCATTATAATTATTTAAAACATCAAACATTATTTTTTGATTTTAAAGGTAACAATATAATCATTTATATAAAGTTATTTTTAACTATTGTTATTATAAGTTATTTTAAACTACTTATTTGAAAATCTTTAACGATTATATAAATATATTTAGGAAATATTTTAGTTAAACTGATATTACAATTTAGTTTTTGCATTTATCACTATAATTTATCACTTTTAACTATTTATAAAATATTATTTGGTTTTTTTAGTGAAACTGAAATTTATATTTAAGTTGATACTGTAATGTTATATTTAAATTAACAATTTAAGTATTTTGTCCAAACTGTTCAAAAATTGTAGCTTTAAACTGATAATGGTTTACATGCAACAACATTTTAAATCTAATAAATTAAGTATAATATGTTAAAATTTAAAGACATAACTTTATAAATAGAAGTAAAGATATTATTTTAAAATTGAAATTTAGTCTATTTATGATTACATTTTAGGTTTGATATTTATTTAACTTTATTAACCAACTTACAATCATTATTAGACATACACTACAATTTATCACTATTAACTATTTGTAAAATAATATTTGGGTTGTTTAAGTTAAATAAAATTTATATTTAAGTTGAGCCTATAATGTTATATTTTAATTAATATTTTAAGTATTTTATACAAATTGTTCAAAAGTTATACCTTTAAAATGATAATGGTTTCCGTCCAACAATATATTAAAACTAATAAATTAAGTATAATATGTTAAAAGTTAAAAAACATAATTTTATAAGTAGAATTAAAGATATTATTTTAATATTGAGATTTAGTTTATATATGAATACACTTTAGATTTGATATTTATTTAACCTAATTGCCAAATTATAATTATTATTATAAAAAAATTGAAAAGTAATGTGAGTTCAAATGAATGTGGTGAATGGAAAAAGAATGGGGATTTCAAATGCATGAGATTCAAAAAAAAATGTTAGCTTTATAAGTATGTATGATAAACAATTTTTTTTTATAACGCATACTTAAATGCACAATATAGTGTTGGTTTTTATCCTGTATAGTATTTCAATTAAACATATATATACTTTTATTCATGTATATAAAAGATTACATAACACAGACTAAGTTAAACCTCAAGCAAACGAAGTATGAGGTACGCTTGCAGCGAGTTTTCAACTCTAAGTTTTGGAAAAAAAATAATAAATAAAAAGTAAAAATATTCATTCGAGAGTATGACCTTAAAATTTTTATTTTAAATAAAAAATATCTAATCTTTCAAATCGTTTTTGTAAGCTTTTAGTTTTTAATATTTAATTTTGGTGTAATTATATACTATTAAAAACTTATAGCTACTTTTTTAAATATTTCTATACAAATAAAAGTTATATCTTCAACTATCAACTAATACTTTTGAGCTGCCACCTTCTTGGGCCAGATATACCCATAATAAAATAATATCTTTGTATATTAAAAAAATAAAATTTAATTTAATTATATAAATAAAAGTAAGTTACTCGACCTTTTCATTTCATTACATAAAAAGATTTAAAAAAAATGGAATGAACGTGTGACCAGCAAAATCGGACCCAAATCGAACCGGATTTACCTATAACTTGGCCGGCTCTCGGTTCCAATGTTTTAGAAAAACCGGTCTTCATATAAAAATCAGATTAGGACTTGGAAATCACAAAAAAAAAAAAAACAACGGACCTTTGTATACGAAAATGTTTTTTTTTCTTCCTATTAGATCGATGTGGACCATGCCACTTTAGGTCTTGGATTAGAGCACCCGGTATGGGTACACAAAATGTCGTTATTGTCTATGTGGCACCTCATAAAACCATGAACATCATTTTTTCCTTGGTGTTATGACATATCTTGTTGGCCTTATGACATATTGAAAGGGGAACATTGATTGGCTGCACATTTCATCTCTCTCTATTTTTCTCCTATTAATGATGTTATAACACCATGAACACCATTTCCCCTTTGGTGTTATAACACCACCTTAACGGGCTCATACCTAATGCTCTTAGAAATAGAAGAGATTACTTAAAAATAATATTCCAAAGTTATGTGAACCAAGTTGCTTTTGTACTCGTAAAACATATTAGACATATCTAAAATGTTTTTTTTGTTTTATTTTAAATTTTATCAAAATGTTTTTTTATCGACGTACCCAGCAGGCCAACTGTGTATCCATTCTGTTTGTCGATTTTTTTTTGCTTCCTTCTCCTATTGAACGTCGACTAGTTCATGTGTAAAACAAAGCTTAAAATTATAATGAGTTAAGTTTGAGTTTGCAAACCGAAAAAATAGACCACATTACTAAATAATATTTGCCTTTAAACATATAATGAAAAAAAAACTAAATTTAATGTTAAAATCTGGTCCAAGATTCGAAACCGGGTTAGGTGAACTGGAATCGGCACAACCTAACCAGTCCAGTTTTTGGCAGTTAATTATGAATAAAATGGTCTTCAGGCGGGTCTGACCCGTTGCTCGTCCTACATTTGACAAACAATTTTTTTTTTCATATACTTACAAAAGCAAACCATTTCATATCATTTAAACACTTCCCGTTAGTGTTCGATCTTAATCTTGATAATAGTTTTTGCATGTATCTTAGCATATTAATTATATATAAAGAACAAAAACAACTTCTCTCCTTAATAATTTGTCACAGAATAGCCTAAATTTTACATGTTCCTCAAAATAACAATGTTTTAAAAACCGATTTTTAGTTGAACTGGTCTAATAATTGGTTCCTAGTTCAACCGCATGTTCAACCTTCGGTCTACATTTGGCAATGGGGTGCTTCAGCCTTCGAGTTTTGTACATTTCGGATAACCTGAAAAATCGAGCTATTCAATCTTTTTGAATATTGACTGTTTTTTAATGACTAAGTGAAATCCAACTATCTAAATACAATAAATTGATTCAAACGGTTTTTTACCGGTTATATCACATCGGTTCAACACGGTTTTTGAAGAAACTGTCCGGTTCAATTTGGTGTAGAACTTAACATAAATCGGTCGTAGTTGAACTGCTATCGTCTCCGATTTTTGGTTCGACCGGTTCAAACCGATTCTTATAACATTACAAAATAGCCAAACATTTTGATACAGGCATAACCCAAAATGCAAAACTGGTTGTATAAGCAAAAAAATCTCTCATTTTCTCATTTCGAGTTTTATTTGAACTTCCACTTTACACTGAGGAACTCACGGTAAATACTCAATGCGAAAATAGGCAAATTCAAGTAAAGATGATCATTTGGACTGAAAAACTGATTTGGAACACGATACGGGTTAGCACCAAATAAGTAAATTTGGCTGGGTTATCAGGTATGAGCATTCATCTTAATTGATATTTGGAAATTTCAGATCCATCGGTATAGGCTTACCTAGTTCTACATAAACTAGAACTGACATTTGAAAGGCTTGTTTTCCTCAAGGCCTGATCTGGATTGCTGATCACATTGCATGCAATACAAAAAAAAATGTCGCTTTCTCCTTCGGCTCTCGGTCGATATTTCCAGCTCCCCCCTAATCCTAGCTTTTTTCAACAGCTATTTTTTGTTAAGGAACCACATTTCCTCATTAAAGGTTAAGTAATGGACAATTGGGCTACCCATCAAGAAGCTCAAGTAAGCACCCATCATGTTAATTTCTTACTCAATTGCTTGTGTATCAATGTGTATGGTTAATCTACTACTCAATTGCTATTATTTCAATGTGTTACGTTAAACTTTGAATGTTTTATGTTGATCTATAAAAGTACATTGCTTTCTATTATACTAAATCTAATGTGTTATGTTAAATTGTTAATCTATCAATGTTTTGTGTTAATGTGCCACTTAGTTTTCTATTGTTTCAATATGTTATGCTTTAGTTTTCTATGTTGGATAAATGTCATTGTAGCCCTACGAAGTTTCATATTTTGGTTTAAATGGTCCCTTTCGTTTTTTTTTTTGGCATTTAAGGGGTACGAAGTGTAGTTTTACCAGCTAAAATGGTCCATTGACCTGTTTTAAGAGGTTTCGAAGCCAAGTCATAATCCAAGTCATCTAATGAGACAACTCTAAGTCAACTCACCCTACATGCCACTGAGTTGAGTTGACTCGTTTGCTTGGCCCCTAAGGGTCACTGTGGACCCAATTTATATAAAAGTGATGGTTTAATTAATCAAAACCTAAAACTTTACACCCATATTCGGCCAAACATTTACCGACAAGAAGGAGACAATCCCTTTCACGAGATTCACGAGATGGGTACCCTACCACTGTCACCAGATTTGATTTCGTTAAATTCTCGAGACCGGATGAACTTCAGTGACACACACACAATATTTTGCGATTGTAGGGAGAGAATGGAGGAAACACAGGTGGAGATGGATCGCATTAAGGAGGAAATGGGGCGTGATTCTGTGATATCAAGGGTCGAAATGCTTGCTGTGCATCGCCGATTAGACCGTAACAATAAGAAGATGCATGCTATGACTGTTGTGGTGGTGGGACTCGTGGTGGTGAAGTTTGGTTTTCTCGTGGAGAAAATGCACACTCTAATCTAATAGTGAGTCCGGTGGTGTTTGTTGTCTTAGGTTATATGTGTTTTTTTGTGTTAATGTGCAGTGTTGTGTATTAGGGTTAATGTGGATTTCTGTCTAGTACCTGAAATCGTTTTTTGGTGTAATTGTTTTGAAGTGGATTATGAAGTCCTGTCTTAGCAGGCATTTTGTATAAATGACTATGTAACCGTGTTTAATGTAATGGAAATGATGATGTTTGTTAACTAAGCTATATATTAGTTTAACATTTAAATAAAGAATTTGAATAACACTAACTCTAGAATTGTCCCGTTAGTTACTGAGGAACTTGGGGGTATTTTCGTCCTTTCACATTATAGTCTCGAATATATACCACTCAGATTGACCTGTTACCATTTTATCATTGTTTTTGCTTGCTTGTCCTTCTCTCGTTGGAAATTGAAGGGATGGAAGGAGCCATGAAATCAATGGAATGTTCTTGTGGGTATGATGCTATAATACGTACATCAACCACACGGAGCAACCTAGGACGACCCTTTTATGCTTTCCCCAAAAAGGTAAAAAGTGATTCCAACTTTCCTTGTACTGTAACCCTAGATTTGAAAAGGGTTTTCTGCACAATTCGTTTGTTTCTCACAAATATCTAATCTCAGGATCCCCGGAATGGGTTTATTTGTTGGGTAGATGAAGTTGATACAACGAGCACAAGTGGTGAGGCTATCATGATTGCAAATTTGCTTAGGTCGAATAAGAAGTTTCAGTCTGATGTTAGGAAGATGAAAATTTGTTTATTTCTTAGTTAGGCTATTTTCTTTGTCATAATAGTGTACAAGTTGTAATGGGTTGTTAATGGTCTTTTTTTATGATTTGTAATAATTTACCAATGTAGTTGTGTAATCCTCTTGGAAATTAATGAAAACATCGTTATACAATAATACAAGAAGTTAGTTTAGTGGACCACAAAAGTTGTAATGGGCTATTTTCTTTGTCATAATAGTGTCCCACATTATCACTAATTTGCATGCTCATATTTTAATTAGAAATTAGTTTAGTGGACCACAAAAGGGGCCGCATAGATATACAATAATACAGAAAGTTATTAACACAACCATGCACGTCCATTACATAATCATAAGTTGCAAACATCGTACCTCAGATAACATAACAAGACACATATCGGTAACACAACCAAATGTAGTAAAAAACATGCAACAAACATCCATACGTAAATCCCATAACATCCAACAAACATCCATACGTAAATCCAACAACATCCAACAACTTAAATAGAAAATAAACACATTATTCTTATTCAATATCTAGTCGATTAGCACTTGTATTGCCTTCTCCATTTTTTCCTTCAACCCTTTTAGCCAAAAAAAATTTACAATCCTTTAAGAGTGTTTCCTTTTCCTTGTAGTATGTTTTCCTTTTGGTTGTGTTCCACTACCTCCTTCACCTCCATTACCACCTTCATTTGTTTTTGTTCCACTGCCCTCTTCACCTCCATTACCACCTTCATTTGTTTTTGTTCTACTACCTCCTTCACCTCCATTACTACCTCCATTTGTTTTTGTTCCACTACCTCCTACACCTCCATTTTCTTTCTTTCTCCTTTTGACCTTAAGTTTTTTGGGCTTGTCAACTTTAGGACATGTAACCTTGTTATGTCCAACTTCTTTACACACACTGCATAAAATTTTCTTTCTAACCTTTAAGACCATGTGCCTTGTAGCCTTTTCACTTGGTCCTTTCTTCTATTCACTTTTGGTCCGCCTGACATTTTTCTCCTCAACGGTGGTAGTGGTGGACTATAGTCGGTACATGGCCACATATTGTTGCCATTCATCCCATGCATTGGATACTTGTAAGTGTTCCTGTAAATTGCTCCAAAGTACATTGGATCCACATAACTTCCAACATACCTATTAAGAAAGGAAATGGTTGCAACTGAATGCACACAACCATAGCCATTCAGTTGCCACACTCTACACGAGCAGGTCTTCTTGTCTAAATCCACCACGTAAGACTCAACCAAGGTTCTTGTCTCGAACTGGTATAAACCAGTTGGTGGAACTTGCCAGTATCTAAAAAAAATTGGTTGGAAGTTAGTATATGTTTATAGTAATCAAAGTAAACATATTAAATTATATTTACCTTTGTGGTTTTTTTAGTTGATTAAGTAAGGTTGTGATTGTTGGACATGGTTTAAAATCAGGCCATGAACTACCTTTGATTCTCAAATTAAACTGCCTTTCCATAACATACAATCTAATTTCCTCTAACATTGTGATGATTGGTTTTTTCCTTGCATCTCTTATGCCATTGTTAAAACTTTCAGATAATCCATTTTCTACTGCATCACACATCATACCCCCCTCCCCTTGAAAGAAAGCTCTACACCATGATTTAGGGTTCTTCTCCATAAGATATTCAAAGGCTGCAAGGTTAAGAAGTTGGATTTCTTTCATCGTTGCATTAAACAAAGGCTCGGTGGATGCTTTGCATGCCCTCCAAATCATCCTCTCATAATGTACTCCTGTGAATCTTTTCCTAAAGTTATCTAGAATATGCCTTGCACACTGCCTATGTTCTGCAGTAGGCAAAATGTATTTCACAGCCTCCAACAAACCCTACACCATAAAGGGAATTATTAAAAAAACAATTTACCATTCCTTATATTGATATGTTAACATACCTTATATTGATATGTTAGACTAAAATGAAAGGATATGGTAGTTAACATACCTTATATTGATATGACATCAAAGTAATCCAAAACCATTTACCATTCCTAGATCATCCCTTAAATTCTCTAAAAACCATTTCCAACTCTCTTTTTTTCCACACAAACAACTTCCCATGGAATTGGAAATATATGATTATTAGCATCCCTTCCAACTGCACATATTAACTCTCCAATACATAAACCTTTCAAGAAACACCCATCCAGATTTATTACTCTTCTACAACTACCTCTCCATCTTTGCTTTAGTCCCTCAAAACATATGTAAAATTTACTAAAATAAGTCTTCCCATCAGGCATACTATTGACACCAATCTTCACAGTTGATATAAGGTTTGATCTTCTTATCTCCTCACCACAAGACCAAAGCTTTGAATAGTGCTCAACAAGTGTGCCTTCAATTAGCTCAATAGCATGTTTCTTTGCCCTCCTACACTGTCTCATACTCACATCTATTCCAAAAGTTTGTTTGACCTCTTCCTTAAGCATCCTAACATTCATTTTTTTCTTATTTAAGAACTCAGTTGTAAAATGGTTATCAATCTAAGCATAGCTAACAGTTGATCCTAATTTGAAATTTCTTGCACAATTGTGCTCATCTATGAGTGAGTTAATTTGGAAAGATTGTTCTTCACTCATCCATGAGGCCGGAAGTCTAAACTTACACTGGCCAGAACAACATTTCACTAAATGTCTCCTACTATCATTTTTCTTGTAGCACAATTGATAGCCATTAGCAACAATATAATTACATAACATATGTTTTAACTGTTTCGGACTTTCAAATCTCATACTTGACACGGGTTTTTGTTTTTTCCAGTTAACATTTTCATTATAAGTTGTTACTTCCTCAACAATTATGTCATTGTCATCTATACGAAAATATACATCCTCATGAGGAGGACTTGATGGGATTGACTGCATTTAGGGCATAACTTTCTCAAAAAAAACATCATTTATGGTCTTATTCATAGGAGTGGAATCAACATATCCAAGGTCATCATGTACATTACCTTGAAAGTCATCAATCTCGTTCTGAAAAGCTCCCATGCTATGTAACTCCTCATTATTCCCCCTACACTCGATTGCTTGTCTTCAGGACTGCATACTTCAGCTTGGTCATCCACTATCCATTGATGGACATTGACACCAAGATGATCCATGTAAACTTGGATTACACATCCATTATTGTGCCCTACTTGAATCAACTCTTTGTAGTCTTTCTTGATGGCTATTATCCTAAATCCGTCAGGAAAAACTATATCGGGCATTCAAAAGTACACATTCACACATTTCTTGTTTGTGGATCTTTTAATAAACAGTAGAGATTCTGTAACGCCCGTAGATCCGAGCTAGTCAATTTAGAGGCAATAAGTGTCGAAAACGACTTTTCGAAAAATGATTATTTAGAATAAATAATCTTAACCAAGTTGTAGAATATGTCTCGAGGGTTCCGGACATATAAAGAACGCCGAAATCCGAGTTATAACGACGAAGTTATGACCCGTCGAAGTTTTTCGGCAAAACCGGCACGACATCGGGAGACGTAAATAATGAATTTAAGATAGAGGACTTTTTAGCCTTAGTGATCTAAAAAAATTTGTAGTATACATTAAACCGAGAACATAAAAAAATAACGCCCAAATCTTACTTCGTATGAGGAAGTTATGATTTTTCTAAGATTCGGCTTAGCAGTGCACGGCCCGAAACTCGAATTTTAGTTCGAGCGGTTTTTGGCTTACACGACCTAAATGAGAGTTGAAGATCTCATTAATAGGAACTCAATGGTAAAAAGATATACAAAAACGAATTCCGTATGAAGGAGTTACGAATTCTTCGCGGTCATTTAGTAGTCTAAACTCCTCCTACTGTTAAATTTAAGATCGGTCAAGAATTAGCCGATGAAGTCTAAATGAAAGTTGTAGATCTTGTTTTTACCTACGTGTGGATATAAAGAACATTGAAAACGGAGTTCGTATGCAAAAGTTATGAATTTTTGAAAATCGACTGATTTCCACCCTATGTGCGATGCCACGTGTCAGCACCAGGCTTTGCCTTGGTGCCCAAGTAGGCTCACGACGTGAGCATCAAGAAACTCACGATGTGAGTGACCCTCCAGACTCCTATAAATAGAGATGCCCCCTCCATTCATTCTCACACCTCCCTTCACTTCCTTCTCTCTCTCTCTCTAGAACTTCTCTCTAGCCCTGAAACCCCCCGAAAAGCCTAGGGAACCTCCCTAGCACGAGGCGGAAGCCCCGGAGTGCCCGACAGCTCTGAGATGAAGAGCCTTTCGGCTCGGTAACGCTGCTCCAGTGAAGCCCGATTTTGCAAAAAACCTGCTGTAAGTGAGTTATGCCTACCCTATCTTTAGTATAGCTTATGTTTTAATATAGCAACGTTATTAGGAACTTATAATGAGTATTTGGGCTATTGTTATGAGTTATATTGAGTGTTATTTAACGCTTAAATAATAATAATAATAGTCAGACTATTAATTTGTCGTGGTTATCGTTAGACTAAACCCTAGTGGTATTGATACTAGGTTTTATCGAAGGAAATTGTTTTGAGAGTATCGAAGCGCTGTCCGAGTGCCGAGTCACCACCTTTTAGGTGAGTGCATGGTCCCTTTCATCTTACACATAGATATGAAGTATTCTATATAAATTATGTGTTATGTGTGCGTATTATCTGAGTACTTGCTGTCTATGCTAGTTGGACGATTTTATACACGTTTTAAAGGATTTAAACTGTATATGTATTTTATATCTACAAAAATGTTGGGGTAAAACATGGGTAGATGTAATAGATGGAATATAAGTTGGACGATGAGTTGAGAGGTTTTATAGACCACGAGGTGAGGGTGAGAGGTGAACGATGTGAGAAGCCTTTTCCCAAACGATGGCCCCGTCATTCAGCAGAGTATGGATGACAACCACGGACTATTCTAGACTGTCCCATGGAACACTAGCAGGCTCGCAACCTGTAAGTGTTGTGAACGATGTGTTCACTCGGTGTACTCTAAACCTTGGCGATCATGCAGACTTGATGCCTAAACCCTGGCGATCATGCATACTTGATGCCTAAACCCTGGTGATCATGCATACTTGGTGCCAAAACCCTGGCGACTATGCAAACTTAGTGCCTAAACCCCAGTGACGATGGAATTCGTGCCGATTCCTTAGGAATGTATGAACGAGGAATGGTTGATTCTTAAGGTAGATCCTTAAGAGTAAAGAAGATAATGGGGATGGGTAATTGGGTTGATTGCTTGATTGTTTGAACATAATAATTATATTATTGTGGGTTGAAAACCCTATGTACTCACCAGGTTTCCCAACCTGACCCACTTAGTTTATTTATGTCACAGGTGTTGTTATGAAGTCACATTACATTGAGAGATTAAAGAGATGTAGATCACTAGTCTAAATAAATGTAAGTTCCGTTTATGCTTATGTTTCTATATTGACGATGACATCCCAAAGGTTTTAAAATGAATAAAATACGTTTCTTCGAAAATGTTTTGATAACGTATTTATCATGTTTTTTTCTGGAACAAATTCCGCAACGTTTTTATGAAAAGAAGTACTCTGATTTTTACAAAGCATAAACAAAACCGGTCTTTTCTGGCCGTGAAAAATGGGGATGTCACAAATTCCTTCAAGTCTATACCTGCAAAATCGACATCTTCAAAGCGTTGCTCCACTCCATCTGAGTAACTTATTGCGGGATACTTAGTAAAAATGTCAGCAAAATGAAGATCGACCTTCATATACACAACCATAGCAACGATTTGGAGAGAAACAATAGAAGAAGAAAGGGGAAGAAGATAGCGACGAGTGAATGTTATTTACAAAAGGGTTAAGTAGGTCAAAAGGTCATTTATTGATGTGGCAAAGGAAATTGCGACGTGACAATATTTTAAATGACGTATCTCTTCATACCCCCTGACTAGGATGAGGTTAACCGGCTGACCCCTTCGCTTTCTATAGAATTGCTTTAAGAATATGTAAAACTACACTTGTACCCCTTAAATGCAAAAAAAAAACAAACAAAAGGGATCATTTAAACCAAAAGATGAAACTTCGTAGGGCTACAGTGACATTTACCCTTCTATGTTTTATGTAATCTATAAAAGTATATTGCTATTCTATTATATTAAATTCAATGTATTATTGTGGTTTAGATTGATGATGACAATGTCTTGGTTGATAACACTCAAAATGAAAGCAATGTCAGACAAGTGAACAAGCAAACAAAAAGAAAAGAAAATCTAATACTAGGTCGCCTTGTTTTTTTTTTTTTTTTTGATGAAGTTGTTGATAAGGTTAAATGTAAATCGTGCTTCTAATTTCATTAAGCATATGATTAGTTGTAAAAATACCAAAAATGTTTAGAAAAACAAAGCAGTTTAAATTTCAAAAAAGAAACAAATGAGGAGGTAGTATTGGTACTTGGAAACACGACACCAAAAGAATAGAAAGAGTCTTGTTAAACTTGTTTGTAGGGGATGAATTACCTTTAAGTTTGTAGAGAATGAATTCGTATAATAAAACATTAAACGGAAAGATGGTTTTGCCAAGTAGAACTAGGTATGAAATTTCACCTGACCTGGTGAGGGACCCAGTTGACCAGTTCCAATCGGGAACGGGTATTCCCCGCAAAAACAGGTACAAAGTTAGGGATTGAGGAACCCCATTAAGCTAAAATCGGGGATGGGCTGGGTAATGCCAATCCCCCGTTTTGATGACATTATATATATAAACATGAATTGATCTGTTAGACCAGCAAAGACAAAGTCCGCATACCAAATTACGTTCCTAATTCTAAGAGTTCAACAATTGTCACTTCGTTCGACGGTCCGTATAACAAATAATCACTTCTCGTTTTCATGTTTTGTAAAGCTTTATGATTGATATATATACAATTTGATTATGACCTATTGTTTTGATTGCTTATTCAACTTGAATTTTTTTTAAGTTGAATTTATTATGTTGATATATTTATTGTGGGTCGGGATAAGCTGGGGATTTGCTTCCCCATATCCGTCGGGATGGAGACGGTTAGACACTCAGGGATGAAGACAATGATAATCAACCCTGTCCCATTTCTATTCCTAAGTAGAATTTGAAAAATAGTTTCCAATTATCTTGTTGAATAAAGAACTAAAGTATTTGTCGATAACAATTTCCTAAAGCCAAAAATAGTTTCATAGGTCGTGGACTGCCAACTCGTTTTTGGCACAGATTAATTATATACTTGTATTATTTGTTTTACATTATTTGCCTCTATAATTTATCTAACATTTTTCTAATCTCTCGTAACTTTAAATTAAATTATTAGTATATTATAAGTTTATGATTTTTATTCTTATTATATTAACGTTTTGGCTTTTACATAATTTATTTTTATAGTTTCGTTTTTATTAATATTACTTTTATTATTATAGTTTTTTAATTAATTGTCATTTGTGTGTATTATACAGATCAAGATATATTTCAAATCTTATTTTTGCTCATCACCTACATACATATACATAATTGTTACGATCGAAACTTTAATTTATATTTTTGTGACCGAGTTTACAAAAGAATTATCCGTCACAACGAGTGGGATTACAAACTACTAGTTGTTTTGAAATATCAAAAGGTGTAGATTTCACATAAAATATAGAGATTTCTTAGGGATGTACAAAATATTTACAAAGAGCATTTTTTATGGGGCAACAACTGTTTCTTCTGAGAACACAATTTCACAGTTTCTAAACCGCAAAACGGTTGTTGCCCTATGCAAACAACTCGTTATTTATAGACCGGTTTGGTGGGATCTTGATTAGGTATGTATCTGACTATTCGTAACTTGTGGTTTCTAAAAAAATACATTAAAGGGTTAAAGGCTCCTTTGTAGCAAAATATTAAAAAGAACTGGATTTCTTTTTTATAAGTTTGTAGCAAAATATTAGGAGATTAACCCAATGTCAAGTTAGAACGACCATAGCGAATACGATGCTTCCCAAGGAGACAAAAGGTCACGAAGGTGATGAGGATGGTGGATGGTCCGAAGTTCGGCGGAGGAAACAACAACCGGAGAAGAAGATCACATCCTTCTACGTATCTAACTTACAACAAGACACCTCCACTGCCTTGCTCAGAGATGTGTGCACACTTGGAAAACTAGTTGATACCTACATTGTGGGATGAAAAGATAAGAGTGGTTTTTATTTTGCTTTTGTCAAATTTGAAGATGTTAGAACTCTCTAAACAAAGTCAGATGTGGTCACTGTGTCTTGAAGGTGAACGTGGCAAAGTACGAGTAGTGGCGGACGCAAAATATTTTCGTAGGGGTGGCACTATTTTTTTTTTCAAATAAATCTATATTAGTAGTGTCACTCGTGTTTTAAGCCGGTGCACCCAATAGAAAAAACATTAAAAAAAATAATTTTACACTATGTGTCGGTGTCGGAGTAGTGGCCCGGGACCCTTAGGGCACCACTATGGTCCGCCACTGAGTACGAGAAGAAACCCACTTCCAAAGAGTCGGTGAAACCAAATCATAGAGTTCTCTACCCTCGACATAAGAAGAGCTATGACGGCTGGAATAAACTAGTGGCGGAAGATCATATGCAGATACAATCAGAGGTAGAAGTGGCGTTCCTACAACCTCCTCCCCACCGCCGATTCCGTCAGTCAATCTTAAGAGTGTCAAAACAATGGAGAATCCAGTTTCTCTTTTGGGTGAAGTCACCAGCTTCCAACTTCTCAGCAATCTTCCCAAGATGATAAACGTAGATGGGGAGATTCCATGCTATGCATATTATGCTGGAGGTTTAAAGGTAATATTAAAATTCTCTTCACAGGGGGCAGCGGAGAGATACTTAAAAAACGAACTCCTTTGGAATAGATGGTTCAAATGGCTCAAACTTGGAATCTCAGATAACACACAGTTCGAATGAATTGGTTGGGTCAAAATCATTGGTCTCCCTATTCATTTACGATATGATGATAATGCAAGCTTGGTGTTGGTCGAATGGGTTGAGACCATGGGCTTAATGTCGTGGGTCGACCCATCGGTGTTTTGGAGTGCTGTCCAAGATACGCGTTATATGGAAAGTTTCATAATTCTTTGTTTAGGAATTGTAATCCAATATGAATTCTAGATCTATATATGTATGCGTTGATCATGTATAGAGGTAGGTCAATTGTTAGAGTTTTTGTGATACTGAATTTCTCTAATACAATCAAAGTGTTAGTTTGGTTGATATAATTCTTTAATTGGTATCAGAGCCACAACCTCTTGCTCCCGATCAATTGATTTTTTCAAGCCGGCAAAAGCTTTTCTTCTTATGCAAAACTGTTGCTTTTCCTCCAAGTATTTAATACCCCAATTATTTATTAATTGTTTCCTCGATCAAGAACACGTTTTGAAGAAAACAATTGTTTTCTTGTGGTCCAATTAAAGAAAAAGCATTTGGTCCTATTGGTCGTCGTTTCCATTCTCTTAATTGGAATCATTATTTTATTGCTCATCTGTTGAAGAAGGTGTGTGGTTTGTTGTTGATTATTCATGGCAGGAGACAGAGCAAATATGCCCGTGAAGGAGGCACACTCGATCTCGTTTCAATTTCCGCAGCTGACGCCATTAAACTACACGATATGGAACATGCGTATGAAAGTTTTACTCGGCATTCACGGCGTGTGGGACGTGGTTGATCCGGGTTCAACGGATGCAAAGAGAAACAATATCGTGATGGGATTATTGTTTCAATCAATACCGGAAGATTTAATCTTGCAAATCGGGAATCTCGCCACTGCTAAGGAGATGTGGGATGCAATCAAATCTCGGAACATTGGTGCGGATCGAGTGAAGGAAGCACGTTTGCAAACATTGACTTCGGAATTCGAAAGTTTGAAGATGAAAGATACGAGCACTATTGACGATTTCTCTTCAAAACTATCGGGACTTGCGACCGTTTCAGCGACTCTTGGAGGAACAATCTCACAAGAGAAGTTGGTGAAGAAATTTCTTACGAGTCTTCCTAGTCGATTCATTCACATCGTAGCAGCACTCGAGCAAGTTTTGGATTTAAAAACCATTACTTTTGAAGATGTAGTTGGGCGGCTGAAAGCTTACGAGGAACGGACTAAAGAAATCGGCAAAGCATCCGATTCCGGTGAAAAGCTACTTTATGCCAAGACCGATAACTCAAATCGAAACCAAGACTCAAGCCGTGGGAGAGGACGTGGTGTATACCGTGGGGGACGAGGCCGAGGACGTGGCCGTGGTCGAGATAACACCCAAAACCACGATCAAAGGGACTCATCAAAGAATCGTGATGATCAAAGACGAAAAGGCAAAAATCATGAACAAAGAGACCTATCAAATATTCAGTGTTACCGGTGTGATAAGTTTGGACACTTTGTTTCGCGATGCCCGGAACGTAACAGGAAACATGAAGCAAATCTCAACGATGCCCGAGAGGAGGTCGATCACGAAGAAGGAACATTTTTTATGATGCAAGAGGAGACAATCTTCCTAAATGAAGACAAATACATTCCACCCAAAGTAGAGGCAAATCAAGAAGACGACGATATGTGGTACCTCGACAATGGGGCAAGTAATCACATGACCGGGAAGTACTCATATTTTTCGGAGTTGAATAAACGAATAACCGGAAGAGTAAGATTTGGAGATGGCTCGTGTGTTCGAATTGAAGGAAAAGGATGAATTTTGTTCGAAGGAAAAAACGGTGAGCAAAAAGTTATGAAAGATATCTACTATATTCCCTCTCTTCGTAGCAATGTCATAAGTATTGGCCAAACGACACTATCCGGTTGTGACATTAGAATGCATGGTGATTACTTGACAATGAAAGATCGAAATGGAAGGTTGCTAATGAAGGTTCCACGTAGTGAAAATCGTCTTTATAAAACACGACTTAAAGTTGGAAAACCCCAATGTTTGCAAGCAAAGATCGATGACGAGTCTTGGTTATGGCATGCATGACTAGGCCATATCAACTTTGGTGCGGTGAATATGATGCACAAGTTGACTAATGGAGTTCCAATTTTGAAACATCAAGAAGAAGTTTGTGAAATTTGTGTGATAGGCAAACAAAACAAACACACATTCCCGAAGAAAACCAATTATAAGTCTAAAAATATTCTCGAAATGTTACATGGAGATATTTGCGGGCCTATTGATCCTCCCACGATGGCCGGTAACGTTTATATTTTGGTGCTAATTGACGATTTTTCTAGATACATGTGGTCTTTTTTGTTAAAACACAAAAACGACGCGGCAGATGTAATTAAAAAATTCAAAAAGTCCATTGAACATAGGACCGGGAAGGCTATAAAGACGTTCCACACAGATAGAGGGGGAGAGTTTACTTCAAACGATTTTAATCGTTTTTGGAGCGAAGAAGGTGTTGCAAGAATGTTAACGGCTCCGTACTCACCCCAACAAAACGGCATAGTAGAACGACGAAACCGGACGCTAATCGAGATGACACGTTGTCTTATGAAAGCAAAAGAAGTTCCAAATCAGTTTTGGGGAGAAGCCGTTCGACATGCAACCTATATTATAAATCGTACCCCTACGAGAGCGTTAGTAGGAGTCACGCCTTACGAAAAACTCTATGGTCAAAAACCGAATCTTGAAGATCTAAAGGTGTTCGGATGCGTTGCGTATGAAAGGATTGTTTCGAAACATCTAAAGAAACTTGACGATAGATCGAGACCATTGGTTTATTTCGGAACGGAACCGGGTTCGGGAGGTGCTCGTTTATTTAACCCATATGAAAATAAAATTATTATAAGCAGCAATGTAACTTATGATGAAAAGTTGTCATGGCAATGGAAAAAGGAAATTGAAAAAGGTACGAGAACAATAGCAGCGGAAAAGGAAAATGATTCTGGAACATTCAAAATTGCTTGGGCCACTTTGATAAATCAGCCACATAATGGGACTCACCAGCCCAATACCAATGCCACCCCATCTCCGCAACATTTAAATGAAAGCCCATCAGTAGCGCCGAGCCCAGCAGCCCCGAGCCCAACAGTGGACAGCGCAATCTCGACAGAACCTGATACGGACAGCAGCGACCACGAGTCCGACGACAATAACGAGTTCGAGAATAACCCGGTACGTCGTTCTAATCGTGTTTCCGTTTTGCCAGTTCACCTCAATGATTATGAGCTTAACATGAATGAATTAATGTTATCGTTTGACGAGGAACCAAGTACTTTAAAAGAAGCCATTGTGAAACCCGAATGGCTTAAGGCAATGAAAGACGAGATCGAGTCAATTGAAAGGAATAAAACTTGGGAGTTGGTGTCTCTTCCCAAGAATGTTAAACCCATCGGATTAAAGTGGGTATATAAAATCAAAAGAAATGCGGACGGATCTATTTCTAGGTACAAAGCGCGACTCGTAGCAAAAGGCTATGTACAAGAACACGGGATTGATTTTGATGAAGTTTTCGCACCAGTAGCCCGACTCGAGACGATTCGTTTATTGATCGCTCTCGCGGCCGGGAAGGGATGGAAAATTTATCACTTGGATGTAAAGACGGCCTTCTTGCATGGTGAATTAAAAGAAGAAGTGTACGTACAACAACCCGAAGGTTTTGAGAAAAAAGGAGAAGAAGAAAAAGTTTACAAGTTAGCGAAAGCGTTATATGGCCTAAGACAAGCACCAAGGGCGTGGAACATTAAACTTGATGGCATCTTACGAGGAATGGGTTTTAAACGATGTTTGCAAGAAACGGCGGTTTATAAAAAGGCTTCAAAAGGAGAATATATCATTGTGGCAGTGTACGTAGATGACTTATTCGTAATGGGAACGTGTCATGAAATAACAAGCCAATTCAAAAACATGATGTCGTCAAAGTTTGAAATGTCAGATCTTGGCTTGTTGACTTATTACTTGGGCATTGAGGTTTCTCAAGAAAAGGGTTGTGTTACTATAAAGCAAGAGGGATATGCAATGAAAATTTTAAAAGAAGCCGGGATGGAAGAATGCAATGCCACTCAATGTCCAATGGAACCGGGACTAAAATTATCAAAAGCCGAGAATGAACCAGAAGTTGAAGCCACTAATTACAGAAGGATAGTTGGATGCTTACGCTACCTCCTTCACACTCGTCCAGATTTATCTTACTCGGTCGGGGTAGTAAGTCGTTATATGCAAAGTCCAAGAGAATCTCATGCGCGCGCGATCAAGCAAATTCTTCGTTACCTTCGTGGTACAATTTCGCTTGGAATTAAATATGAAAAGTGTGACGAGTTGAAACTTTTGGGTTATAGTGATAGTAGTCATAATGTAGACATGGATGATGGTCGGAGTACTACTGGTCACATTTTCTTTCTTGGTAAATCCCCTATTACGTGGTGCTCGTAAAAGCAAGAAACCGTTGCTTTATCTTCGTGTGAAGCCGAGTTCATGGCAGCTACTTCAGCAGCATGCCAAGCAATTTGGCTAAGGGAGTTGCTCTCGGAGGTGACCGGATTAGAGAAACAAAAGGTGTTGATTCGTATAGACAACAAGTCGGCGATCGCGTTGTCTAAAAATCCGGTGTTTCACGGGAGGAGCAAACATATTCACACTCGTTTCCACTTCATTCGGGAGCATGTGGAAAACGAGCAAGTAGAAGTCGAACACGTGGCGGGAAAAGAACAAGTAGCGGATCCCCTAACAAAAGCCTTAGCGCGAGTAAGGTTCGGTGAAATGAGATCGTTACTCGGTGTGTGCGAGTTGCCGTCTCAACCATTCAGGGGGTGATTGTTGGTCGAATGGGTTGAGACCATGGGCTTAATGTCGTGGGTCGACCCATCGGTGTTTTGGAGTGCTGTCCAAGATACGCGTTATATGGAAAGTTTCATAATTCTTTGTTTAGGAATTGTAATCCAATATGAATTCTAGATCTATATATGTATGCGTTGATCATGTATAGAGGTAGGTCAATTGTTAGAGTTTTTGTGATACTGAATTTCTCTAATACAATCAAAGTGTTAGTTTGGTTGATATAATTCTTTACTTGGTGGCCAACAAATTCGGAAAAGTCATAGAAGTGGTTGGCTGTCAGAATTGGCATGGCATTGATTTGTCTTTCGCGAACGTCAGAATCTTAACTCCATGCAGAAAATTAATCAACGACGAAATCTTATGCTCTTTCAATGGAAAATCATTCACAGTTGGGTTAGCTGAATGCGAAGATTCATGGGTGCCTTTCTCCAAATTCTATGAATCTGATTCTGAATCCTTCCCTCAAGATAATGAAAACATTGTGGATGATGAAGATAACGAATTGGAGAGGCCCGACTCAGATGACGAAGGTATTTCTGAGACATGGGAGAATAACAGAAACGTCGATCATGACTTAGAAGAAGGTGAGTTTGTCGCTAACTTTGGCGAAAACAATATTCCCGGAGCTGGAGCTAATCATACCACCTCGCCGGAGAAGACAGAGAACTTCGAGAATCCAATCAATGCATTTAATTCGGAAGGTGTAAAGTCGCATGCAGAATATCAAGCATTTAATGGCGTCAATTCCAATTTCACAATTATCCCTACAGATGTCATCATATCAGAGGCAACTCAAACGATACCAGGTACGGTGGGCCATTTAATTTGCCCTATTGGGCCTATTCTCAATCCATCAGCCCAATTTCACACTATTCCAACGGATTGTGGTGATGGTCCTCCTGACTTCGTCCGTCTCAGACTTTGGCCCATCACCATTCCGTCTCTTCAACTCTTGGCTATTGAGAGATGATTTCAACATGATCTTCTGCAATGCTTGGGAATCCTTTCGAGGCTTTGGTGCACCTGACAAATTTCTTGCTTCCAAATTAAAATTCGTCAAAAACTCCATTCGTGATTGGAGACAATTGGAATCATCCAAGGAGCAGGCTACACTGATACAACTTAAAAAAAAGGTGAAGAGTTTGGAGCTGATTACAGAATCTCGAATTCTATCTGAGCAGGAACAGATCACAAGACGCAGTGACAAACAAAAAATTATTGAGCTTGAGCGATTCGCTAAACTAGATTTACAACAGAGGGCTAAAATCAAATGGATTGCGGATGGAGATGAAAATTCTCGGTTCTTTCATGGCTCTCTCAAGCACAAGAATCGGAAAAACAAAATTCGTGGGCTCAACATAAATGGTGACTGGATCTCGAATCCTAAAGCAATTAAAGAGGAAATACATAAATTTTTTGCGTCCAAATTCTCGGAACAATGGCCCTGCAGACCAAAACTGATTAACCCCAACTTCAAACAACTTTCTTTGTCCCAAGCTAATTACTTGGAAGCTGAATTCACAAGTCAAGAAATAAAGACGGCTATTTGGAGCTGTGGTGGAGAAAAAGCGCCTGGGCCAGATGGATTTACATTCAAACTCTTAAAAGATAAATGGGACATTATAAAAGAAGATGTCATTAAATTTGTCAAACACTTTGAAGCATCTGGAACTCTTGCTCCAGGTTGCAATTCATCGTTCATTACTCTCATCCCGAAAACACCTGACCTGTTGTCACTTAGCGACTATCGTCCCATTGTCTCGTTGGCTGCATGTACAAAGTGGTGGCCAACCTACTTGCAACCAGATTAAAGCATGTGATTGGATCAGTCGTTGATGAGGTCCAATCTGCCTATGTAGATGACAGAAACATTCTTGACGGGCCATTGGTAATGAATGAAATCTTCTCGTGGGCTAAGCAATGCAAGAAAAAGATCTTTTTATTCAAATTTGATTTTGAAAAAGCCTTTGAATCGGTTAATTGGGGTTACTTGAACTCTATTATGGAACAAATGCAATTCGGGGGTAAGTGGAGACGCTGGATCATGGGTTGTCTTTTCTCTTCGAGATCATCAGTACTTGTAAACGGCTCACCGACGGTGGAATTCCCTATTTCAAAAGGGGTGAAACAAGGCGATCCAATATCACCGTTTTTATTCATACTTGCCATGGAGGTTTTAAACATGAAATCAAGAGTGCTTGTGATAGGTCCTTGATCCGAGGAGTCAAATTGCCAAGAGAAGGCCCCTTTATATCTCACTTATTCTATGCCGACGATGTAATCTTCACTGGGGAATGGGATTATTCAAGCATTAGAAACCTGTATCGCATTCTATGCTTTCACACGTCGTCAGGATTAAAAGTGAACTTCCTCAAATCTCGTATCTTTGGTGTTGGAGTCTCAAATGCAGAACTACATCAAACAACCCGGGTTCTTGGGTGTTTGGAAGGCAACTTTCCGTTCAAATACTTAGGGGTTCTGGTAGGTGCAAACATGGCACTCAAAAAAACTGGAAGTCGGTCCTTGACAAACTCACTTCCAAACTCTCAATGTGGAAAGCAAAATCGCTATCATTTGGCGGTCGTCTCACCCTCATCAAATATGTTCTCGGATCCTTACCAAACTACTATATGTCCCTTTTTAAAGCCCCACAAGGTATCATTGATGAAATCGAAAAGATCAGAAGAAATTTCTTATGGGGCGGTGATGGTGATTTTAAAAAGAAAATTCATTGGGTAGATTGGTCAAGAGTTATCGCGCCAAAATCAGTCGGTGGCTTAGGGTTGGTACTTTGATAGCCCATAACACATCCCTATTAATAAAGTGGTGGTGGAGATTGATGAACGACGAAGGAAGTTTATGGAAAGAAGTCATCGGAAGTATTCATAATTTACATAACAAACCGGCATCCTACATGGCAAAGAAATCTTCTAATGGAGTATGGTGCAACATATCCAAGACAGTGAACTCCATTTCTAAGCTAAAGATAGATATTAAGGAGATTTTTAACCTTATTCCAGGATTTGGTGTCAAAATATTGTTTTGGAAAGATGCTTGGTGCGGTAACGAGCCATTTTAAACAAAATTCCCTCATTTGTACTCACTTGAAATGGTAAAATGTTGTCTTCTGGAGGATCGTCTCTCAAGCAATGGCTTTTCTTCGATGTGGAGATATGAACCAACAGACACATCAGAACTTAATGAACTTCTTCAAATTTATAAAGAGATCGGTTTGATGAATACAGAGTGCACCTCCAAATATGGTTTTAGCTTTTGCTTGAACTCTAAAGGGGATTACACTGTTAACGCTATGAGGAGGTTAATAGAATCAAAACTCATTCTATCCAAGGGGCAATCTATCTGTTGGTCCACTATAATTCCTCTAAAAGTTAGATGCTTTGTCTGGAGAGCTTCAATGGGTAGGATCCCAGTGGCGGATGCTCTGGCTAGAAAGGGAGTTAATGTAACAAATACCACATGTTCACTATGCAATAAAGAGATTGAAACTGTTGATCATATTCTCATTACATGCGAATATTCTCAGGTGGTACAGGATTGGATTTTCAAATGGTGTGGGATTGCTAATATAAGATTTACATCCATAAGAGAACTCATTGACTTTGCGGCTACTTAAGGGAATTGCCCAAAAAAGAAATCTATCCTAATTATGGTGATCTATTGCCTCGTTTGGAATATATGGTTGGCCAGAAATGAAAAGATGTTCATGAAGATCAGTGCACCTCCAACAAAAACTGCTAATATCATCATCTCCTTGTTATATATATATATATATATATATATATATATATATATATATATATATATATATATATATATATATATATATATATATATGGCTTAAATACAGAAGTAATCTCGGTTGCGGTGCATAGGCAAACCGGTGTATTTCGCATTTTAATCACTTTTCCTCTTAGTTTTTTGTTTTCTTCCCTGTTTTAACTTTCTTAGGCCATCTCCAATGGGGATTCTATGAAGAGTTTAATGGGATAAAAAGTAGTGATGTGGCACTTAATAGAGTAAAAATGCAATGTAGCCTGAGTTTATTGAATGGGGAGTTCAATCCCCATTGAACCGTATAATGCTTTTTTTTCTTTTTTTTTTTCAATTTAATATAACAATTTCTAGTGAAAATATATATTATTATTATTTTTTATTTATCTTTATTTTATTTTATATTCAATAATTTAGTTTATTAAGTTACTTTATATTTTTTTATTCTAAAGAATAAAAAAATATATAAATCATAAAAATATTTTTAAAAGATAACATCTTATTTAATGTATTATTCGTAACTTTTAATTTTATTGTAAACTATAATTAATATTTTATAATTGTAATTTTGAATTTCTAATTAATGTAATATTTTAGTTTTATTTATTAATATTATTTATAAAAAAAATAAAATGATGATGTGGCAATCCATTGAACTTTTAATAGTTTAATGGAGTGTAGAGTTTAATGGATTAAATGGTATGGTTAGTGGAATACTGATGTGGCAATCCATTAAACTCTTAAGAGTTCAATGTATTGGAGATGGCCTTATGTTTTTTTTCTTCTTTCTGTCTTGTACTGTTAGTCTGCCTCGTATAGATTCTTGCTTTCGAGTGCTTTTTTTTAATGTTATTTGCCGTTTCCAAAAAAAATTAAATAACTATATTTTTTTAATAATTTGGTAAGTTGATTCCGAAAAAATTCTAAACAGAATTTGTAAATTAAATTCTAAACAGAATTTGTAAATTTTCGGACCTATAGTAAATTGTGTACATAGATACTGTAAATCATCTTCTGCTGCCACGTTGTGAGACAATAGCTGTGTGGCCGATGCATGGAAGCTATGTGACAAATTCCACATGTGTTTTACCGTTTTTACGATTTTAGTCCTTAATTTTTTATATGTGATATTACCTTTTTTTCAAAGTTTATCTTTTCTTTGCCACATGTCCAACATCTACCCTTCATGATGTAAGATTTGCCACTACTCAACATTCTATTTTTATAACCAACAATATCACCCCTCAACTTTCATAGTTAAGTTATATACCATCTAACTTATTAAAATTAGCACTTTCATTTTTTTTTCTTTCTGTTTGGTCATAGAATAGAGGTCTAGAAAAAATGGGTATAAACAAATTATAAGTGTTTCTTACTGCAACGACTTTCCTATCTCTTATTTCTCTAATTTTGACAACTCAACATGTTTTGACAATATAGGAAAAGATGTGAACTTATCGAGTGAGAAGGGGAAGATTTCTGATAAAATCCTTGCAATTTAAGAATTACTATAAATATATCTTTAAAGTGGGTGTAATATAATAAGTACAAATAAATTAAAATAATACTATCTAGACTTCATTTTTATTTAAAAATAGTTATCAGCAAAATGTTGATTTATTATCATCACATAAATGTTAACATATTTTACTTGGTCATAACCCTCTAATTTTTATAAATATAATGATTTAGTAGATATAAAAAGATTGATAACTTATATAAAACAAATAAGAAGATGCACATTATTTTATGGCCTTAACTCAATGAATAAATGTAAACAAATGGATTGAGGTTTCTCCTGTTCGTAATTCTATTTTAAATTTATGTATTATATTTAAAAATTAAAAGCAAGTTAGCAAACTTTTAAAAAGGACACACTCTATAAGAAAGAACCCTTATTATTATTATCCTATGGTTTGAAATAAAAATTCACAAGATCCAAAGATGATGCGACAGGACATTTTTGTCTCTTGTTTCACAGTTCGCAAATATCATATAAACTTGAAACCAAGAAAACCTGAAAATATGACTGATCCAATTACTTTTGGAAGAACCTTCAAATGTCATGAAACATACAAAATGACATTCAAATTTATTTTGAATATCTTTATGTATTTACAGTTTTTACCAAATGTAAATGTGTAAAATAGATCAATAAGTATCTTATTATTTAGTTTATAAACTTTTTTCAAAATATGTCCATATATAATATGGTACTAATAATAGGATATGATATCTTCCGAGGAATACCGGAGACTCCCATTCACGAATTCATGTCCATATTCTCATTATCAATGGAGAATAAATGCATCCAAATCCTCTTCTCAAGGCGAACGCCGATCCTTAACATCAGGCTCGGCCTTGACATTTTGGAGGCCATATGCAAAAATTTAAATTGAGCCCCCATAAAAATTTGTAAAATATCATTAACTAAATTCTTTACCGCTAAATTCAAAACAAAAGTTGATAAAAAAAAACATCTCGTAAAATCCCTAAATGAACATCATATACAGGTTTTTACTTATTAGAAATAAACTGAAACTATTACAAACAATTTTCCAAATGAAGATAAATATTCAATGGATTATCATTTTCTAAACATCGATCTTCTAGAATTTTTAGAAGCAAATTCATTTATTATATTTTCATAATCCATATTTTCAAGAAACTCATTCTCTATTGAAATCAATCCAAAATATTTAACATTTTTTTAGTTGAAGAATTTTCTTCTGTTACAAAATTACTATAGTTTTTATGTAGCTAGGAACTCTACATTTTAAGATCATTTTGAAGTTTTTTAAAACAGAAAAAAAAAAGTTTAGAAATTGAATATATATATATATATATATATATATATATATATATATATATATATATATATATATATATATATATATATATATATCATTTTTCTCTCTTTTTTTCAACCCAAGTTGACAAAACGTAGATAATAAATCAAGTAATTTGAGTAGATCTAATTGTACAATAGATTGAATGGTTCACATCATATACGTAGGATTGAATGAGAAATTTCAATAGATATACGATTATATGTGTTGAAACTTTAATGTAAGATTGAATGAGAGATTAGGTATGGTATACTTTTTTTAGATAAAATTTAAAACGAAAGAAATGGCGGATAGAAGATACAAGTCATAAATGTGGTGATAAAAGTAGAAAAACATCCAAATCCAAAAAAAAACTTTATATATAAGGTTAAAATGGATGAGCCAAAAATGAAATGAACACAAAGTAAATTTTGACTACTTCTTATTAATGACATTGTATATATTTATATAATACCTAGTAATCCCAATAATGAATGGAAAGATAAATACAATAAAATGGTTAACAATACTGTAACAACCCAAAAATCAAAGATAAAATTTTCATTTTTATTATAATCAAAACGTAGATGTAACTTGATCCAAACATTTAAAAACATTTTTAATTAACACAATTATCAAAGTTGAATCCTAAAATCACATATTGCATAAAACACGGGTGTATGTGTTGCAATCAAGCCGGACCCTTCACTTCCTAGTTGGAAGTACCTGAAACTAAAACCATAAACTGTAAGCACGAAGCTTAGTGAGTTTCCCAAATACCACATATAACACAAACATATTGTCAGACATATCTGGGTGCCCGACCTACCCTGCCGAGCATATATGGGTGCTCGACCTACCCTTGTCAGGCATATCTGGGTGCCCGACCTACCCTTGTCAGGCATATCTGGGTGCCCGACCTATCCTTGACATGCATATATGGGTGCCTGACATACCCTTGACAGGAATATCTAGGTGCCCGACTTACCCTTCGGTCTTATTCCAACCGATTACGGGGTCTATCCCACCCCCAACCACTACCATGCATATCTCACATAAACATCAAACAATACATACCACCTTAATAATTATCACAAAGACAATCATTAAGCTATATCAATACTAGTGGGTCGACCTTGGTGCCTTCGACCCACGGATTCTACGAAAGGGAGACTCACCTCGAATGTAGAAGCTCACTGAAAGAAATCCTTAGATGCTGCCTTGACGACTTCCCAAGCTATCAATACCAAAATATCACCCAATTAACAATTGAGTTCTAAACCATGATCCATAAAAGCCCACTAATGGCACAATTTTCCAAATTGGGCCCAAACCCTTACATGGGCCTTTCCTAAAGCCCATTTACTTTTCTAAACTAAAACACATAATCATAGCTAGCCCAACAAAACCCCATGCAATACAAGCCCATAAGATAGCCCGAACTCGAAATGGCACCACAAGGCCTAATAAGGTCCAATTACCCCAATTAGGCTGAAATCCATCATAGAACTATCCTGAGAAGGCCCAATATCCAAAAAAAAAACCTGAAATACTGAATGGTCAATCCTAGTTAACTCCTGGTCCAAAGATCCAAAGCCCAAAAAGTCAACAAAACAAGATGAGTCAACCAGGTTGAGTATGCCGTGCGTACTCATCTGGTACGCCAAGCGTACACCCTTTAGGGTCAGTACGCGCAGCGTACCAAGTGGGTACGCCCAGCGTACTCCCCTAGACTCCAAACTTCTCCAGTAAGCACTTAATCACTTCAGCCCTTGCTCCAACTCTCCAATCGGATTCCTATGGATGACTTTTCAAGTAAAGTTGGCAACTTTACTAGTTTGCATGGCTTAATGGGGCTCTAGAGCTCAAAAGAGCTTAATGGATGGTCTTAACTCATGCATGAACTCAAAAACTCCACAAAGCTTGCACCTTTATGAATGAGGGGCCCTTACAATGTCCGGGTCTACTAGATTGAGCTCCTAAAACAACGTTAGCTCACTAAGACCAAGAAAAGGGACTAAAATGGCCAAAAACCAACCCAAAGTAGATCCATGAAATGAGAAGACAATATCAAAGCTTTTTACCTTCAATGGACTGCAAAGGATGGAAAACCTCTGGATCTACAAGCTCCTTTCCAAATGGTGATTCTTCAACAAGCCCCAAGCTCTTCAAAGTATACAAAAATGCTCAAAAATCCTTCACAATAACTTAAATGCTCCAAGATATGGCTAAAGGTCATCTTCTAGGGTTTAGGAAGCTGAGAGATGGATACAATATAAGGCTCATGAAAGAAATGAGGTTTAAATAGGGTCAAGGGTCTTAATTTAAGGTTTCATGGCTGAAGGGAGTATGTTGAACGTACTCAAAGACCACATACGTCCATTTTCCATAACTATGTTGGGCGTATCCCAACTTATGTTGGGCGTACTCACGTGCATGTCACTTTGCATGCATGGGACTAATTTTCCAAATGTTTCCATTAGGGGCCAAAATTGTCAATAACTTTAAAATGCCATAACCCCCTCACCCTAGGTCCATTTCCAACGGACCTTATATCCACGAAAAGGTGGAGAGAAGCCCTACGTTCCGTACAACACAAGCAGACCTTAAAACCTCCCGAACAAAACCCAAAAACCATAAAAGATCAAGATATCCAATTACGATTATACCCTTGGCCTACGAAGACACAATTAAACACTTGGATCACTTATACTATGACACCCACATCCGAACTAGGCCA
Source organism: Lactuca serriola (assembly GCF_051521515.1). Lineage (NCBI taxonomy): Eukaryota > Viridiplantae > Streptophyta > Magnoliopsida > Asterales > Asteraceae > Lactuca > Lactuca serriola. The sequence continues at coordinate 37,987,209 of NC_136411.1, forward strand.
AATCCTTCCTTTCCCAAGGCCCTAAGCCTCATGAAAACCGATGATTGGTCCGTAGCACTGATCAACGAAACAAATCTAAAACCGAGTGTTATAAATATCCTTTAATAGCCCTCTTCAGTTGGAACAGGAGGAGTATGAATGCTCAAATTGGATATGAAGTTTAAAAACAAATGATGTGGTAAACCTTTGGTGAAGATATCAACATATTGGTAACCAAAAGGGACATGAAGAAACTGAATATGTCCAAGAGCGACCTTATCACGAACAAATGTATGTCCATTTCAATGTGCTTTGTACGTTGATGTTGAACTGGATTGCCGGAAAGGTAAATTGCAAAAACGTTATCACAGTAAACCAAAGCAACAGTCTTTAGAGGTGTATGAAGTTCAAAAAGTAGATTTTTCAACCAACAAGCTTTAGTGACCACGTTAACAACACCAAGAATATGATGTTCGACTTTGTCACTTGAGTGACAGGTTGTCGCTTGGCAGACCAAGAGATCAAATTATCACATAAAAACACACAGTAGCCGGATGTGGAACGTCGAGTATCAGGACACCCTCCCCAATCAACATCAGTGTGAGCAATAAGTTGTTACAATGTAGAAAATTATAAATGTAAACCAAGATGCATGGTGCCTTTCAAGTATAGGATGATCTATTTTAAGGCATTAAGATGTGGCTCCTTAGATTTGTTGTTGACGTTCAATACCAACTTCCTAATATTGGTCATTGACGATAAGACGAGCCTTATATCATTCAAGAGACCCATCAGTAATAAATTTGTGCGAAAAATCCAATGACAACCAATGATATTAGTATCCTGTGGACGAGGAACCAAATCCCATGTATTTTGTTTAAGTGAGGCATTAAATTCGTTAGTCATAGTATAATTCTAGTTTTAGTTAAGAATAACAGATCTAGTATTACAAGGAATGTGTGAGAGAAAATTGGAATGAAGAGAATACTTAGGATTGTGTTTATGTATTCCACTCTTTTATATCATGTGCATGTGATGTTAAGTGGTTAGTTGAGTTGGTGGGATACAAGAAGGAGAATAGGTCAAAAAAGTATCATGTGGGTTGTTAGGAGGTGTGGTTATCGATGTAAGAGATACTAATGAGGAAATTATTGTCAGCAGAGATACCAGAAGTGTGTTGCAATCAATAAAGTTGGAATGACATGAAGGAAGAGCTTCGGTATAATTGGAAGTTTTTGTATGATGATATAAGTAAGTAAAATGGGGTATATCATTGAGAAAATCATAGGAAGTAGGAGGGTAGGTGTTGCGATTTTGGTAAGGAAATTGTTGTTCGTCGAAAGTGACATGACGGGATATAATCGGTTGGTTAGTGGAGAGAGTGTGGACGAGGTAACCATGATGGTTAGGTAGGAAACCAAGAAAGTTTAAGGGTATGGATCATGGAGCTAATTTGTGAGTAGTATGAGAGGATATGTTAGGATAACAAAGACACCCAAAGGTTCTTAGATGAGAGTAGGTTGGTTTTCGAAGCTATATAATTGATGTGGGAGTTTTGTTTTGAATAGAGGTGGAGGTAAAAATGTTAAGGACATATGTGGCAAAAGAGATAACATGATGCTAAAAGGAGGTGGATTTTACGTTTTGAGGCGATGTGTATGGACACGTAAAACGAAATTTGGTATCGGTTTTAATGAAAAATTGATGAAACATATAATTATTGAGTTCTCTTCCATTATCATATTGGAGTTTTTGATGTTACGATGAATTTGTGTTTGAATATATGTTTGAAGTTGGAGATAAACAAAGAAGACTTGAGATTTTGTTTTTAATGAATAAGTCCAAATGAAGTGCGAAAAATTGTCAAGTAAAACAAGGTAATATTTGTGACCAAGTTTGGATTCAATAGGAGAAGTCCATAAATCAACGTGTATGAAGTCAAATGGAGCAAATGTAATAGTTTGAGATAAGGAAAAATATAAACGACGATGTTTTCCGATAGAACACATATTACAATAGTGATTAAGCTTAGAAATGAAATTCGAAAAACTAGGCTTAAGCAAATTGAAAACAGAAATCCCCGGATGACCAAAACGGTTATGCCAAATTGAAGGTGAAATGACAGAAAGAGCAATGGAAGAGGACTTGGTATTTGTGGAAGTAAATGGATAAATATAACAATATTGTTGTCCTCATTAGGACCTTATTTATGATAAGATCTTTCACAAAAAAAAAAACGAATGTGTCAAATTCGAAAAAAAATTAAGATTACGGCGACAAATTCTTTGTACAAAAACCAAGTTTTTAATAATTTTTGGATTATGGTAAACATTTTGGAGAGAGTGAGACTAGTTTGGAAAAGAGAGAGTTTTGAAACTTGACCAAGGCTAGGAATATTTATGCCTTTACCAACAATAATTGAATGCAGGTTACTTAAATAAATTTTATGAGAAAAATTACCATCATCGTTTGTGAGGTAGGAAGTCGACCAGATATCCATGTACCATGAATTTTTTGGAGGATGTAATTGCACGGTGTAGAAAGCAACTTTGAGTTATGTAGGAGTTATGGGTGTACCATGATCGGTTCAGTAATAACTAAGTGAACCATTAGGTTGTTATTGTCGGCCCTAGCGACGTGGAGCAAGGCCGAGAAGACCCATTTGAGAACCTTGGACTATTTTTGGATATGGGCAAGGAGGTATAGTCCACGAAGATGGGTGATACCATGATGTGGCCATGTGTAGGAAGTAGACCCGAAATCGTTGACCTTGCCCCTTTCTTCTTCATTGTTGACCACCATGTCCACCCTGATAATGTAATTCCCACAACTTTGGGTTGGACAATTAAGACATAATAATTGGTAATTATTATGAATTGAGCCCTTGAATTGGGAGATCGCTAGTCTTGTGCGTCGCATACTACATATTACATGTCCTTTAGGGAAATTAGCGATAAAATTGAATTTTGATAGATGGTTATTTAGGATAAATAATTTTATCAAAGTTGTAGTAGGTCTAACAAGGATCCTGTACATATAAAGAACTCTAGAATCTGACTTCACATGAAGAAGTTATGCTTCTTCGAATTTTCGTAATTAAACTGACACGACTATGCGCGTCGTAAAAAGTGAATTTTAAATAGGTTGATTATTAGCATAGGCAATCTAAATGAAATTCCTAGTAATCGTAAAACCGAGAGCGTGCATATAAAGAACGTCCAAATATGACTTCATATAAGGAAGTTATGATTTTTCAAAGTTTCAACACAGCAGTACAGACACAGAAATCAAAATTCAAATCGATTGTGTGTTAGACAAAACAATCCAAACGAGAGTTGAAGATCTCGTGATTAGGAGTCTGTCGATATAAAGACATTTGAGAATGGAGTTCGTATGAAGGAGTTACGAATTTCTCATAGACTTTAATAGTCTAAATCGGTCTATATATGAATTTTAGTTAGAGTGAGAATTAGCTGTTAAGAACTTAATAAAAGTTGTAGAGTTCGTCGAGAGGATTCTGTATATATAAAAAACTTTGAAAATAGAATTTGTATGTAAAAGTTATGGCTATCTGAAGATCCGCAAAAAGTTACCTGTTGGGATGGCGTGGCACCATCTGAGACGTCATGTGGCACGGTTGGCAGCCCCTTTCCTTCGAAAGACACGATGATGTGGCACCAAAAGAATTTGACACACGGATCCACATATTGGTGACACGTTCTAGAAGGCGGCTGGCATGCGACGCGGATGAAGCCGGAAGCGACACGTGGCAGCAGGGGGGGGGGGGAAGCGACCATGCCACCAGATGCGGTGCGCCTAGGCGTGGAGCCCCCTATATTTCTTATAAATAGCTTCGATTTTCTCATTATTTCCACACAAATCAATTCCTTGTCTCTCAAACGTTTTTCCTTCTTTGAGTCGAACTTATACAGGCCTCTAAACATTTTAATGAGGCTCTAAGATATCTAGGAGCCCAACGAAGAGAACTTTCGGGTCGGAATTCTACCTGTGAATTTTCCCAATTTTCGCTAAAATCTTTGTAATTTAAGTTGCACTTATTTTATTGCAAGTGTAACTTATATTTATATTCATAGTCGTTATTATGAATCTATAAATAAGATTTATTAATAATTCCATGTAATAATACTAATAGATCACCTTACCAGCGTGATGTTTAGGCTAGATTTAGTGAGGTGTTTAAAGTGGGATTTCCAAACGGTATACTCTATATACCCAATGGACCCTACCTCCGATATGATCTTACCTACTATCTATGCGCCAATTTTCAAGAATCTCTACATGAAGCCTCCACACCCAACCTGCGCATGTTTAGTCGGTGGTTGAGGCTTCACTGCTTTGTATGTAAGCCAACATGTCGGGGCATCCCAACCCGATGGTTGAATGGGCCTGAGGGTATTCCATCCCGAGGATGATTGGACCCATAGTATATTGGCATTCCAACTTGATGGTTGATTGGACCCGATATGATTGAATGATATGTGGTGAGATTGAACTGCTTTGTGCAATAGTCAAAAAGCCCGGGGTATTCCATCCCGAGGATGATTGGACCCATAGTGTATTGGCATTCCAAATCGATGGTTGAGGGCTTGGGATCAGGGGCGGAGCTTCAACGTTTGATTCGGGTGCCGAAAATATAATATGTATACAAATTGGTAAACAGGGGGGTCACAGCAAAAATTTTATATTTTTAGGCCTAAACTGTATAAGATGAAACTATAAGGACTATTTATTAAAAAAATCAGGGAGGGGGGCACATCCCCCTCTTGCCCTTATAAAGCTCCGCCAATGCCTGGGGTATTCCATCCTGAGGATAATTCGACCCATAGCGTATTGGCATTCCAACCCGATGGTTGAGGGCCTGGGGTATCCCAACCCGATGGTTGATTGGAAACATAGTATGTTGTTATTTGTATATGTTATCTGTTTAGGTGTTGGTACTTTGGGGGAACTCACTAAGCTTCGTGCTTATAGTTTTGGTTTATGGTTTCAGGTACTTCAGCAGATCTTGTCAGGGTGAAGGCGTGACTGTACATATCCTCTCATTTTTGGATTAATGATTTCTAGGATACTCTGATAATGACAAGGTTTTGAAAACTATATTGAGAATGATTCTATTGTTTAAATAATGTTTTGGAAACTATAGGTTTTGTAAACACTTCTATAGAAAAAGGGTTGTTTTGAAAACTTTAAATTTTATGGATTTTTAAGGATGTTACATGAAATTTCCTCCGATCCTCTCAATGTGAGAATTGAAAAGTTTGAGACAACCAAATCTCTTTTGGACTACAAATACAAATTTGTGGAATATATAAGTGTGCATTTTCATAAGATGAAAACATACTTTGATAGACTGACTGATTTAAGTGTTAGGATTACGAAGGAGCAGATCACGGGTTGGATCTTGTGCTCTCTTCCCACTTCATTTGTTGAGTTCCTTATGGATAAAATGGATTATCCCAATATGAACCTCATGGACTTCATGACTTGTTAATAGTATCTAAAGCTAGTATACAAGATATTGCTCAGCTCGTCGACCCCACATTGGCCATTGATCATGGAGATGCTAAAGGGAAAATGGTTTCTCATCCCAAAGAAAAGGAAAAGACCAAGGTTGGACAATCTAACTGAGGTACTAAGAAAAAGGTACAAGCTGAGATAGCTCCCTGTGTTGATTCATATGAGGCCATTTTTTTACTGCTAGTCAAAGGGACACCGGAAGCGTAGTTTCCCTAAATACATAGAGGACCTTAAGAAGGGAAAAGTCAAGGTGACTGGAACCTCATGTATGTTTATGATAGAACTCCATAGCACATCTACTTCTAACTTTTGATTCTTGATACATGATGTGATACTCATATTTGCTATGATATGCAAGGAGTTAGACAATGTAGGAAGTTGAAGCATGGTGAGTTGAACCTGATCATGGGAAACAGGCCCAAGTTAGTTGTTACAAGGATTAGTAACTATAAGCTTATGCTTGGTGGTGGTGGTTATCTTAGTTTAATAAATTGTTGCTTTTCGCCTGATATGGCACAAAACATTATTTCTTTTCATGCACTTTATAAGGATGGTTGTCGTTTTCCTTTTGATAATGATAATGATAACATTTTGGTTTATAAGAATGGTTGTTTTATTTTCAAAGTTAGTCCCTGTAAATGTGTGTATGAAAGTTTTCTTTGTGTAGGTAAAGTTGATAAACTGTTAATGAATGTTGGTTCTTCTAATAGTAAATTAGCTAAATCATGTTCGTGGCATTGTCGACTTGGCCATATAAACAAGAAGTACATCGCCAAACTCCAATCAGATGGGATCTTGGAATCATTTGACCTCAAGTCGGATGATGTATGCAAATCTTGTTTACTTGGAAAGATGACAGAGGCACTATTCACAGGCCACTGTGAAAGAGGCAAGGATTTGTTAGATCTCACCCACACATATGTTTGTCTAACATCCGTAGATCCGGGCTAGTCAATTTAGAGATAATAGGGGTCGAAAATGACTTTTCGACAAAAGATTATTTAGAATGAATAATCTTAACCAGGTTGTAGTATATGTTACAAAGTTTCCGTACATATAAAGAACGCTGAAATCCGAGTTATAACGAAGAAGTTATGACCCGTCGAAGTTTCGCGACGGAACCGGCACGATACCGGGAAGCGTAAATAGTGAATTTACGATAGAGCAAGATTTAGACTTAGCAATCTAAACGAAAGTCATAGAATACGTTAAACCAAGAGCGTCCATAAAAAGAACACCCAAATCTAACTTCGTATGAGGAAGTTATGATTTTTCTAAAATTTAGCATAGTAGTGCACAACCCGAAAATTCGAATTTTAGATCGGTCGATTTTCAGCCAAAATAATCTAAACGAGAAATGAAGATATCATTAATAGGAGTTAAATGATAAAAAGACGGTAAAAACGGAGCTCGTATGCAAAAGTTATGGACGAAGCTTAGTCGCTACTCTTCGAGCGCGATAAATTCAATACAGTTTTATAAAGCTGAGATAGAATGAGAATTAGCCAACGGAGTGTAAATGAAAGTTGTAGTACTCGTAAATACCAACGCATGGATATAAATAAAGTCGGAAACGGAGCTCATATGCAAAAGATATGGACGAAGCTTAGTCGCTACTCTTCGAGCGCGATAAATACGATACAGTTTTTGTAAATCTGAGATAGAAGGAGAATTAGCCGACGAGGTCTAAATGAAAGTTGTAGTCCTCGCAAATACCAATGCGTGGATATAAAAAACGTAGAAAACGGAGCTCGTACGCAGAAGATACGGACGAAACTTAGCGGCTACTTTACTATAAAATCCATATAAATAAAGGGTGAACCCTTCATTATTTCTTCACACCATAAGCATTTCTTTCTCTCTCTAACCTTCCTAAACCCCTCCCAAGTCTAAGGAACCTCCCTAGCACGAGAAGAAAGCCCTGGAGCGCCCGATGGCTCAAAGAAGAAAAGCTTTCGGCTCGGAAACACTGCTCCAGCGAAACCCGGATTTTAATAAAAACTCGCTGTAAGTGAGCTACGCCTATACTATATTTAATATAGCTTTTATTTAATTATAGTAACATTGTTAGGACCTTAAAATAATTATTTGGGATATTATTATGAGTTATATTGAGTGTTATTTAATGCTTATATAATAGTAATAATAACTAGACTATTAATTAGTCTCGGCGAATAATAGACTAAACTCGACTTGTAATAATACTAGGTTTCATCGAAGGAAATTATTTGTTTTAAGAAGCGAAGCGCTGTCTGAGTTCAGAATCACCACCTTTTCAAGTGAGTGCATGGTCTTTTTCATCTTACACATAGATATGAAGTATTCTATATAAATTATGTGTTATGTGTGAGTATTATCTGAGTACTTGTTGTCTATGCTAGTTGAACGATTTTATACACGTTTTAAAGGATTTAAACTATATATGTATTTTATATCTACAAAAACGTTGGGGTAAAACATGGGTAGATGTAATAGATGGAATATAAGTTGGACGATGAGTTGAGAGGTGTTATAGACCACGAGGTGAAGGTGAGAGGTGAACGATGTGAGAAGCCTTTTCCCAAACGATGGCCCCGTCATTCAACAGAGTATGGATGACAACCACAGACTATTCTAGACAGTCCAGTGGAACACCAATAGGCTCGCAACCTGTAAATGTTGTGAACGATGTGTTCACTCAATGTACTCTAAACCCTGGCGATCATGCAGACTTGATGCCTAAACCTTAGTGATCATGCAGACTTGGTGCCAAAACCCTGGCGACTATGCAGACTTAGTGCCTGTTGTATAAATTCTGGCGACTATGCAGACTTAGTGCCTAAACCCCAGCGACGATGGACTTCGTTCCGATTCCTTAGGATGATCCTTAGGAATGTATGAACGAGGAATGGTTGATTCTTAGGGTAAATCCTTAAGAGCAAAGAAGATAATGGGGATGGGTAATTGGGTTGATTGTTTGATTGTTTGAACATAATAAATACATTATTGTGGGTTGAAAACCCTATGTACTCACCAGGTTTCCAAACCTGACCCACTCAGTTTATTTATGTCACAGGTGTTGTCATGAAGTCACATTACACTGAGAGATTAAAGAGATGTAGATCACTAGTAAGTTCTATTTATGCTTATGTTTCTGTATTGACGATGACATCCCAAACGTTTTAAAATAAATAAAATACATTTCTTCGAAAATGTTTTGATAACGTATTTATCATGTTTTTTTTCTGGGAACAAATTCCGCAACATTTTTATGAAAAGAAGTACTCTGATTTTTATAAAGCATAAACAAAATCGGTCTTTTCTGGCCGTGAAAATGGGGATGTCACAATTTGTATACCATTCAAATCCGCCACAAGAAATGAGAAAGATACTTCGTGACTTTTACTGACAATTTTAGAAGATATGGATATATATATATATATATATATATATATATATATATAATCAAGCATAATTCGGAAACCTTTGGGGGTAAAGATGAGTTGAGAGTTACAGGTTATACAGATACCAGCTTCCAGACTGAGCAGTCCAAGCAGTCCACAGTGGCAGACTCTACGTGCGATTCGGAGTATATAACAACTAGTGAAGCTGCAAAAGAAGCTACACAGTTGAAGAATTTCATTGATGCTCTTGGTGTCGATCTGAGCATCAAGGATCCCACGGAAATCTTTTTTGACAACGAGGGTGCAGTCTCATTGACTAAAGAACCCAAGGACCATGATAACTCAAGACCTATACTTAGGAAATTCCACTATGTGATACATCGAGACGAGGATGGAGACATTGTCGTGAGCAGAGTATCATTAGAAGAGAATCCAGCTGATCCGTTCACGAATCCATTATCAAGGATCAAGCATGATAGTCATCCTAGATCTATAGGCATTAGATTTGTTGATGATATGATTGTTTGGTTATTTAGTTTGATGATCTTTGAAACATTTTGCAGTATGAGTTGTAACTGAATTGATGTTTATTTTGTGGAGACTTAATAAAGTGCTAGTGATGCTATCATTTCCGTTAATTTATTACTGTGTATCGCTTTTTCATGTTTAGAACCCACTTTGGTCATACTCTTGGAAGTAAGTAGTGATTTAAGATTGCCATGAGTATTGGTGAATTGACCATAGTGATTGGGCATGTCATAATGATTGTACCAACACTCATGAGTACTTAATGGAGATTTAAGTATTGGAACAACCTGCACTTAGAGATTACTTCATGGATATAGTTACGATTAATTATAAGTGGTGGATTAGGTGTCTAAGCCCATAACTATTTTGGTATGCACTTGACCCGATTGTGAGCATGGTCCTTTTGGGTTGCCTTCACAATAGTCAAAAGAAATTTTGAGAGAATATTATACTTCGTCTCAAAATCTAAAAGCCTGGATCGAAAAATTATAATTAAATTTTGTCAAAAGACATATATGAATGTTATGTTGAAAAGGTTTAACATAGGGGCATTCTATATATGGCAGTATTATAGCAAGAAATTGGTAAAGTATCACATTTTTTTCGCTGTGAATCGTGTCCCATACGCTTTGTGTATAAGATAGATTGCATATGCTACAATATTTGACCATTTTAAAACTTTCCAAATGCCTAGGGCATTAAGAGGGAAAAGGGACTAGAATCGGATTTGACTAAAATAATTAAACAATTGTCAAGTACAATCTAAGGTTCGCCAAGGACTAGTCACTTGTGGGAAATTGGAAGTTTAGTAATGAATGGACCATATCGAAATTATTATGAATAGATAAGACTCTATTCACAATAAGTTGTCATATGGAAAATATGGAAATGTTTCCATATTGGGATTTGGACGTTAAGAATTTATGTCTAGATTACAAACTTTTATGCAAGAAGGATGTTCAAAGGAATGTACTTTGAATATGAGACTTCACATCTATGGAATTGTCTTGTAACAATCCCCACTAGAGCACTTTGTAATTTCATTGGCAAAATCTTAGTTACTTTTGTGCAATAAGATTACAAAAGGATAATTGCATAAAATGTTAGAATCTAACATATTATAGTAGTGGCGAGAATTTTGTGTTCTTACACTAACGGTAAGAGTTAGGGATTGTGAAATGATCATCATTGGAAATGTTTTCAATTGATCTATTTCATAAAGTATGGACCATAGGTAAACAGAGTTTGCATGCTTGGTGCATGGGACAAATGTTGTTATGATTCAAGTAATAAGTTGATTATCTGAAACATTATACAATGAATAATGTGTAATCAATATGGTGACTGAATAAAAGGAGTTTTATTTATACTCAAAAGTTTGGGGACATATTGGATTCGATTATTATTGTGTTTCACTTTGCATGTTTTGACTTCCCAAATAATAAGATTATTCAAACCATCCACAGTCGCTCGTACTTTGGGAGTAAGTATGAAAGAAGATTGTCATGAATTGGCTTGTAGATTGTCTAAAGTGTATTAGATATAGCAAAGGTTTGCTGCAACGTTCATGAGTGCTTATGAATATGATTTGAGCATTGTATTAAACCCACACTCACTTGGATCACTTCATGGATTTTATCACGAGTGATTGGTGAGACGATAATATCTTATATTCTTGAAACCGAGACGTGTGAGTTGTATTCTGCAATTCGGTTGCACATTGATAATATGTAAACGCACCAGTAACTTGGTGTTATAAAACATATTGTGTGTGATTTGATGAGTAGGTACAAGCGAGCATTGAGTCAAATTTTATTCGTTCCTTTTACCCAAAGTGGGTTAAAAGCGATATATGTGGGCCCCTCGATGATTTAGTGATGACACCCTAAGCGCTTGGCCAAGCCGGGACTGAGTTGATGTGTTCAATTGTATTCTGTTGTCAGTCGTCATAAATCGGAAATCGGGAAACAACACATAGACTGAGAGAACGATTATAACCCATGTCTCATGTCTATACGATATCTAGAATGCATGAATATATGATCCCTTATCTAAAGGACACGTTTCTGATAAGATCAGAGTTCGACAACGGCTTTTGAAAGCTACGATTGCTGATCAGGTTCCAAAGTTATACGCAATATAGTTATTAGACTTATCCAAGTGGGAGACTGTTGGATTAAGTGTCTAAGCCCATAACTATTTTGGTATGTACTTGACCCGATTGTGAGCATGGTCTTTTTGGGTTGCCTTCACCATAGCAACTGATAGGATGAATTAAGGAGAAAAGGGATTAATTATGATTTATTAATATATTATATGAATAATATATTAAAAGAGAAATCATATTGTTTAATTCACAGTAGTCATGAATTAATAAGAATTAATTTTGTGGCTAAAAGAGATTAATTAAATAAAGGGGACTGATATTGCAATTATACGATGGTTGCAAATTGGGCTATGGATTCCTAATGGAAAGGGTATTGTACGAAATCTATGGGAAGCCCATATGGATTTCGTCCAAGGGCTTTCTAGGGGAACTCCATGGGTTGGTTAAGGCCTAAGCAGTCAAATTAGGGTTTCCTGGTTGAAAACCCTAATAGCCTAAGTATAAAAGGAGCCCTTGGCAAGCCAAAAACAGGCCTAACCTTCTAAGAGAAACCCTAGGACATTTTTGGTGCATCCTCCCTCTCTCCTTGTTCATCTTGTTGCATATGGTGTTTGTGACTCCATTAGAGGTGCAACATTTGAGGCACTAGGCTTTTAGAAGTCAATTACAAGAAGGATTTGGATTGTTATTTCAACATAACAATCAAGGTAAGATCTAAACTCTATTCTTTTGTCAATTTCGATTATTGTATGCTAGAATTAGAGTTTATGAGCTTTTGATGATTATTGCATGTATATTAGATATAACAACGTAAAAATTTAAAACAATTTTTTTATTTAAATAAAACAACCATAACTCATATAATAGTTCTCTAAATCTCATAATGTCAAATGTCATAATCATAACAAATCCCAGAATCTCAAACAACTCTTCTTCTAGTGTGTACAGATCATGCCGGCACCTTCCTGTGATCCTCGCTAGTACCTGAAAAAAATATCACATAGCACGGTAAGCATAAATGCTTATTGAGTTCCCCAAAATACCACATACAACACATACGCCACTCAAGGCTATATCCCAGTACGACCTTCCTATCGATGTGTCTCAGCGGGACCCTCCAGTCCCGTAGCTCGTTGGACCCTCTGGTCCAGTCATAGCTCGTTGGACCCTCCGGTCCGATCTGATTGAGGACCCTCTGGCCTCATGAGTCGTTAGATCCTCTGATCCGGTCTATTTAATAAATAACATACATATAGCACAATGCACATAATCTCAAACATACATATAACACATAAGACCCTCCGGTCTACACATAGCTACCACTCTAGGTAATGTATAGTGAGAAGACTCACCTCGTTTGAAGTCGGATAAACTCTCGTGCTCGAATATCCCGACCTAGCCTCCTCCTATCAACAGGATAATATCTCTAATCAAAACCTATCATGTCCTCATCTCTAATAATAGGTAGAAGGCCATTCTACCCTTCTTTGACCTCTCTCGAATCATCTTGACCAAAACTCCATGGCCAACTCTAGTCAATGGTCAAACTTTGACCAGACTCGTCGAGTGCACATGGGTGACTCGGCGAGTCCAAGTGTGTCCTCTGAATCCTTCTAAGGCCTCACTCGACTCGTCGAGTGAACCTTCCACTCGACGGGTTACCAGTGGTCATGAATCGTGGGGCAACCACGACTCGACTCGTCAAGTTCTCTTATGGACTCGACGAGTTTCTACCATGTTCATGCTCAAATGACCTTCTGAGGCTGGATCTATTTCTCCAACCTATAGATCTAACCTCCCAATGCTCAATAATCACGTAAAGGTCCAATCTTGGCACTCATGCAACATCCATAATGCTTCTTTTGGTGAAATAGCTTCTAAAATGGCACCCTAGGTTCATATCTCCAAAGGAATAGCATAAAGCAGGATGGTTGGGACTCTCTGGACCTCTTAAGGTCCAGATCTAAGAGTTATTCCACCTTGGTTTCTCAAAAGCTTCGAATCCAAGCTAAAGAAGGGGAAAGAAAATCCTAGATTCAAGTAGATCACCATAAACACGAGATTGAGCATAGATCCATACCTCTAGTAGCCTCCTCTGATAAAATGGTAGCAGATCTTAGCTCCTTAAGACGTTTAGTTTGCCCTCCTTCCTTCTTTCTTGCAAAATCAAACTAGAAATGATGAAAATGGCTTCCTCTCTCTCTCTCTCTCTACGCTCACTAGTTCTCTGGTGCTTTCAAAGGTGAAGGTGGCTGCAAATGAGGGCCATAAGATCCCTTAAATAGGGCAAAGGACCGAGGATTTAGGGTTTCCGACCACAGCACAGTCTCATCGAGTCGACTCCCCCACTCGTCGAGTCCCTTCATTAATCCAGTCAGCAAATCGTGATCCTACTCGACGAGTCCAGGCGTCCACTCGTCGAGTCCCTCTTTTGATAAAATAAATAAATAAAATATGATACCTGGAATTCCGGATGTTACAATTCTCCCCCACTAGAATCAGACTTCGCCCCCGAAGTCTCGCTTTGTAAACAGCTCGGGATGCTGCTCCCGCATCTGCAACTCCGGCTCCCAAGTCAGCTCGAACCCTCTCCGATGTTACCACTGGACCTGAACCAGGGGCACCTCCTTGTTCCTCAGAACCTTGATCCTATGACCTATGATTGCGATCGGCCTCTCAATATAATTCAGGCTCGCATCCACCTGAATGTACTCTAGTGACACTATCGCCGACTCGTCGGCTATACACTTCCTCAACTGAGACACGTGGAAGGTATCATGTATCTGGCTCAACTCCGCAGGTTGCTCTAAACGATACGCTACCCTGCCCACCCTCGCATTCACCCTGAAAGGACCAATGTACCGGGGCCCCAGCTTGCCCCTCTTCCTGAACCGGATCACTCCTTTCCAAGGAGATACCTTCAGGACTTCGAAGTCACCAACCTGAAACTCGATCTCGGATCGTCGCTTATCTGCATAACTCTTCTGGCGACTCTGAGCTTTCAGCAACCTTTGTCTGACCTACTGTATTTGCTCAGTCACCTAAAGCACTGTCTCAGTGCTACCCATCACTCATTGCCCTACCTCTCCCCAGCAGATGGGAGTCCGACATCTCCTCCCATACAACAACTCGAAGGGAGGCATACCAATACTCAAATGATGGCTGTTGTTATAGGAAAACTCTGCCAATGGTAAGTACGTGTCCCAACTGCCTCCGAAGTCCAACATACATGCTCGAAGCATGTCCTCGAGCGTTTGAATCGTCCGCTCACTCTGTCCGTACGTCTGTGGGTGGTAAGCGGTGATGAAATGCAACCTCGTACCCAACTCCTCATGGAATTTATTCCAGAATCTGGAAGTGAAACGTACATCTCGATCTGACACAATCGAGATCGGTACTCCATGTCGCGATACCACCTCTGTCACATACATCTCTGCCAGTCTCTCTGCGGAAGACCTCTCACTGATAGCAAGGAAGAGAGCGCTCTTCGTCAGCCGGTCAATGACCACCCAGATTGCATCGACTCGTCTCGCGGTCCTCGGAAATTTGGTGATGAAATCCATAGAAATTTGTTCCCACTTCCACTGGGGAACCTCAAGTGGCTACAACTTGCCATGCGGACGCTGGTGCTCGGCCTTAACCCTGCTACGGGTCAAGCACCTCTCAACAAACCACGCAACATCCCTCTTCTTACAGGGCCACCAATAATCTCTTTTCAGGTCCAAATACATCTTAGTGGCCTCGGGATGGATCGAGAACCTCGATCTATGTGCCTCCTCCATCAGGATAGTGCGTGCCCCACCTGCAAACGGCACCCAAATCCGACCTTGAAAGGTCATAAGCCCTCGGCTATCAGTAACAAACTTAGATACCTGCCCAATCACCCGCTCTTTCTTGCGGTTCTCTGGTCTCACAGCCTCTGCCTGGGCCTCTCGGATGGTATCCAATACCGAAGTCATCACTGTCATCCTCATACAAATATCTTGTATCGGGGCACTCTCCGCCCTACGGCTCAGAGCATCGGCTACAACGTTAGCCTTGCCTGAGTGGTACAGGATTTCACAGTCCTAATCCTTTACCACATCCAACCACCTCCTCTGGCGCATGTTCAGGTTGGGCTGATCCATCAAGTACTTCAAACTCTTGTGGTCCGTGTATATGATACACCGAACCCCATACAAATAATGACGCCATATCTTGAGGGTGAATACCACGGCCCCCAACTCCAAATCATGGTTGGGATACCTCTCCTCGTGGGGCTTCAGCTGCCTCGATGCGTACGCTATCACGTGCCCTCTCTGCATAAGCACCGCACCCAACCCTGATATCAATGCGTCACAATACACCGTGAAATCCTCCATTCCCTCTAGAAGGGCTAACACCGGGGCTTCGCACAGTCTCTGGCGAAGAGTCTCAAACGAGGTCTGCTGCTCTGGACCCCACGCAAAAGAAATGCCCTTCCGGGTCAAACTGGTGAGTGGCATGGCAATCTTGGAGAAATCCTTGATAAATCTCAGATAATAGCCGGCCAACCCCAGAAAACTCCTGATCTCGGTGGGGGATCTCGACACCTCCCAATTCATCACCACCTCAATCTTGGCCGGATCAACCAATATCCCATTCTGATTAACGAGATGCCCCAAGAACTGGACCTCTCATAACCAGAAATCACACTTGGAGAATTTGGCGTAAAGCCTCTTCGATCTCAAAACCCTGAAGATCTCCCTCAAATGCTCTTCATGCTGCTCTCGGGATCTCGAATACACCAGAATATCGTCGATGAACACAATTACCGATCGATCCAAGATCGGTCTACATACTATGTTCATGAGATCCATGAACGTTGTTGGTGCATTGGTGAGCCCGAAAGGCATCACCACGAACTCGTAGTGCCCATAACGAGTCCTAAACGCCGTCTTCTGGATATCCTCATCACACACCCTCATCTGATGATATCCAAACCTCAATTCTATAACCAAGATGCTCCCTGAAACTGATCGAACAGATCATCGATCATCGGTAATGGATAACGGTTCTTGACCGTCAACTTGTTCAACTCCGAGTGAACCATCCGGTATGAACCATCCTTTTTCTTGACAAAAAGGATTGGCGCTCCCCACAGCGAGCTACTCGGTAGAATAAACCCCTTCCCTAGCAGCTCCTGAAGCTGCAAGGATAACTTCTGCATCTCTGGCAGCGCAAGGCGATAAGGCACCTTGGCGATAGGCCTCGCACCCGGAACCAAATTTATGCGGAACTCCACCTGCCTCTCAGGAGGCACACCCGGCAACTCCGCGGGAAAAACATCCGGGAACTCACGCACTATCAGAACATCATCAACCAAACTCGGCCTCTCAGTGGCCACTCGTGTATCCATCACATAAGCTACAAACCTGCTGCAGCCCTGCTGTAAACTATGTCTCGCTCTGGCAGCCGAACAGAATGCCGACCCACATCGGGTACCCTCGCCATATACAGTCAGCACTCCCCCACTAGGGTCTCGTATTGTCACCTTCTGCCGCTCGCAGTCTATAACCACCCCAAATTGGCTCAGCCAATCCATGCCCACTATGACACAAACGTCCCCCATTGCAATCGGGACCAGATCTATCGGAAACTCAACACCGAAGATCTCGAGTATACACACTCAGATCACATCCGTAGCATAAACCGCTCACTCTTCAGCTATGGAAACTCGAAGAGGTCGACTCAACGCCTCTCGACGGATACTGATGTGCTGGCTAAAAGATAATGACACAAAAGATCGACTCGCACTCGAGTTAAATAACACCAAAGCAGGTACTGAACTCACAAGAAAAGTACCTACGTATATCATAATATAAGCACAATATCTCAAACTCAGAGTAAATAATGAAAGGATGCATACCTTCCACGACATCGGGCGCAACGCGGACCTCCTTCGCTGTCAACTGGAAGGCTCTCCCACGAGCCTTCGGTGTCTCGACCTTCACTAGCCGACCCTCGGTAGCTTGTGCAGCAGGTGCAGATCCCTGTGCCAATCCCTACAGCATTTGTGGGCACTCGGCCTTCCGATGGACGGTCTGGTTGCAATGAAAGCAAACCAAGAATCCCTTGGGGCAATCCCTCACAAAATGCCCCTCTTTTCCACACTTGTAACACACCTCAGCTCTGCACACTCCCTCGTGACTCTTGCCACACTTACCACAAGTGCGGCCCTTCGGACCTCCAGATCTTGAATCAGCGGGTTTTGCCTGCTTGGCGGCCGGCTGAGCCTGCTCCGGTCGTCTGTCCCTCTTCTGAGACTCGGCATCCTCCCTGACCTGAGTCTCTAGCTCAATCTCCCTCTTCCGGGCATTTGCCTGGAGCTCAGCAAATGTCTGGTATGACGAGTTCGCCACGAACTCATGAATGTCCCTCCTCAGTATGCTCAAGTATCGGCTCATGCGTGCCTGCTCAGACGACATGTGCTCAAGGCAAAACAATGCCCTGTCGTGAAACATCCGTGTGATCACCGTCATGGACTCCGTCCCCTGCTTAAGGGACAAGAACTCATGAGCTAACCGTTCCCTCTCCACCGGGGGAACATACTCATCCCTAAACATGGTGGTGAACCTTTCCCAGGTTACTGCCGAAATCTCCACAGTAGTGTAATCCGTTGTCACAAACTTCCACCAATCCTTCGCTCCCAAGCGAAGCTGGTTTAGTGCAAACCGAACCCTCAGATGCTCCAGACACGAACAGGTGTAGTAGCATCCCTCGATATTAGAAATCCATCTCATCTCAGCAATAGGATCCTGCGTCCCATCAAACTCTGGTGGCTTCGTGTTGTTGAACTCCCTGAACAGCAACGAGTCACCCCCCTAAGGTCTAGCAGCAGCCACAACTGCAGTAGCTGCAGCAACTGCAGCCTCAGTAACCGCTGTGTATCTCTCGTCAAACGTCTCAATCAGGGTGGTCTTGATAGACCCAAACATCTCTGGTATCTTTGAGCGGATAGTTGCAGCCACCTCATCGTGGATCATCTGACGAAGCTCCTCGTCACTCACACCGTTGGTCTCTGGTCTGTGGCGTGTCCCAACCATGATGTCTCTGAAATACAACTTAAAATATCAGAGACTTGCTCGAGTATACTCACACTCGATAACTCAACCCTACTTGCTCCTTAGTACCCTAAGGATTCTTACTTGGACTGCGCACTGATCCAGTGTTTTCAGTAGTACGGGCCCTATACTACCTTCCACACCGCAACAACATTCATTCCAAGTCCTCCTCCTATGATCCCAGATCACAAGTACTCTACATCTCTACATCTCGCTAAGCATAGGCTACCCTTCGGTAGACTTCTCATAAGCTCCTCACTGCTACCTACTCACTCTCGAAGCATCTCATAGCAGCAGTAATCTCCTAGGCTAAGGCATCACAAATCAAGCCACTCTAGTCCTAATAGGAATACCTAGCCTACTCTAACATGCGTAACATATCATATCATATCTCATAACACATAATGTAAGGGTATTTTGGGAAATCACCGTTTCGGACGCTGATTGATCGTACACACTGCTTCCTTCCACTTTCCTCACATTCCTTTACTTTTTAGAAAAATAACTTATTTTCTGGAAAACTTTTTCAAATCCTCAGTTTGAGTTCAAATACACCCGAAGGTGCATCCAAATCCCTCAAACCAAGGCTCTGATACCAATTTGTAACAACGTAAAAATTTAAAACAATTTTTCATTTAAATAAAACAACCATAACTCATATAATAGTTCTCAAAATCTCATAATGTCAAAATCTCATAATCATAACAAATCCTAGAATCTCAAACAACTCTTCTTTCAGAGTGTACAGATCATGCCGGCGCCTTCCCGCGATCCTCGCTAGTACTTGAAACACATATCACATAACACAGTAAGCATAAATTCTTAGTGAGTTCCCCAAAATACCACATACAACACATACACCACTCAAGGCTATATTCCAGTACGACCTTCCGGTCGATGTGTCTCAGCGGGACCCTCCAGTCCCGTAGCTCGTTGGACCCTCTGGTCCAGTCATAGCTCGTTGGACCCTTCGGTCCGGTCTGATTGAGGACCCTATGGCCTCATGAGTCGTTGGATCCTCTAATCTGGTCTATTTAACACATAACATACATATAACACAATGCACATAATCTCAAACATACACATAACATAAGACCCTCCGGTGTACACATAGCTACCACTCTAGGTAATGTATAGTGAGAAGACTCACCTCGTTTGAAGTTGGATAAACTCTCGTGCTCAAATATCCCGACCTAGCCTCCTCCTATCAACAGGATAATATCTCTAATAAAAAACCTCTCATGTCCTCATCTCTAATAATGGGTAGAAGGCCATTCTACCCTTCTTTGACCTCTCTCAAATCATCTTGACCAAAACCCCATGGTCAACTCTAGTCAACGGTCAAACTTTGACCAGACTCGTCGAGTGCACATGGGTGACTCGGCGAGTCCAAGTGTGTCCTCTGAATCCTTCTAAGGCCTCACTCGACTCGTCGAGTGAACCTTCCACTCGACGGGTTACCAGTAGTCATGAATCGTAGGGCAACCCCGATTCGAATCGTCGAGTTCTCTTATGGACTCGGCGAGTTTCTACCATGTTCATTCTCAAATGACCTTCAGAGGACAGATCTGTTTCTCCAACATATAGATCTGACCTCCCAATGCTCAATAATCACATAAAGGTCCAATCTTGGCACTCATGCAACGTCCATAATGCTTCTTTTGGTGAAATAGCTTCTAAAATGGCACCCTAGGTTCGTATCTCCAAAAGAATAGCATAAAGTAGGATGGTTGGGACTCTATGGACCTCTTAAGGTCTAGATCTAAGAGTTATTCCACCTTGGGTTCTCAAAATCTTCGAATCCAAGCTAAAGAAAGGGAAAGAAAACCCTAGATTCAAGTAGATCACCATAAACACGAGATTGAGCATAGATCCATACCTCTAGTAGCCTCCTCTGATAAAATGGTAGCAGATATGAGCTCCTTAATCCGTTTAGCTTGCCCTCTTTCCTTCTTTCTTGCAAAATCACACTAGAAATGATGAAAATGGCTTCCCCTCTCTCTCTCTCTCTATGATCATTGGTTCTCTGGTGCTCTCAAGGGTGAAGGTGGCCGCAAATGAGGGCCATAAGATCCCTTAAATAGGGCAAAGGACCGAGGATTTAGGTTTCCGCCCACAGCACGGACTCGTCGAGTCGACTCCCCGACTCATCAAGTCCCTTCATTAATCCAGTCAGCAAATCGCGATCCTACTCAACGAGTCTAGGTGTTAACTCGACGATCCTACTCTCTCTCTCTCTATGCTCACTGGTTCTCTGGTGCTCTCAAGGGTGAAGCTGGCCGCAAATGAGGGCCATAAGATCCCTTAAACAGGGCAAAGGACCGAGGATTTAGGTTTCCGCCCACAGCGCGGACTCGTCAAGTCGACTCCCCGACTCATCGAGTCCCTTCATTAATCCAGTCAGCAAATCACGATCCTACTGGACGAGTGTAGGTGTCAACTCGTCGAGTCCCTCTTTTGATAAAATAAATAATTAAAATATGATACCTGGAATTCCGGATGTTACATTCGACAAACTAGATCCAAAGATTTAGGGTTTGCATGTACACCACAGGATTGATGTAGTGCTCATAACCCATCAATAAGATGATAATATCTTATGTTCTTCAAACCAAGATACATGTGGGGTTTTGCTCTAGGATTTTGTTATGTATTGGTGTACTCTAACACTATCCGTAAATACCTGGCGGGGTCCTGAATGAAATTGATACATTCAATTTAGTCGTCAGATGCAGTCGTCACAAGTCTCTATCAAGAAAAATAATCTTTAATTTTGAGATTGACCATTATCTGTGTCTCGAATTCGTACATATATCATGAGGATGAAGGAATAGATAGTTACTTATCAGAGAGTTGAAACTGATTAGATCAGAGTTCGGCATGGATGGCATTCTCTTTGTTGATTATTAGAAAAGTATTGGAACATATATATGTTGGATTACTGTCTAAGCATGTACCATATTCGGTAAGTACTTGACCCGAGAAAGAGGTTATTATGGTTTATTAATATATTATATGAATAATATATTAAACGAGAAATCATATTTATTTAGTTAACATTGGTCAAGAATTAATTAAGAATTAATTTTGTGATTAAAAAAGTTAACTAAACTAGGGGGTTGAACTGTAATTATGTGATAGTTGCAAAGTAGGGCAATGGATGCCCTATAGGATAGGGTGGACGAATTCAAGGGGATAAGGCCTTAGAATTCGTCCATGATAAGGTTTCTAGGGTTATCCTTTGGGCTGCTTGGTGAGCAAGCAACCAGATAAGGATAAGGACCGAAACCCTAATACTTAAACCTATATAAACACCCCTTGGCATATGAAATTCGTCCATGACTTGATCCCTAGGGTTCCTAGAGTCGAATTTCATACCTCCCCTCTCTCTCTCACTCTCTCTCTCTTGCCTCTCAATTTTCTTTTGGTGTTTGTGAGCCATTAGAGGTACTACACTTGTGGTACTTGCTTTCAAAGACATGAAGATTCAAGATTGAAGTTGTTATTACAATATAACAATAAGAGGTATGTAATCCCTTCTCCTTCATGATTTTCGATATTATTAGGAGCATGCTAGGTTTCCTTATGTGTTCATAATGTTGTATAACTAATAGTGATAACATAGATCCAAATCTAGGGTTGCATGCACACATATGATTGTTTATATAAAACCCATCAGTGGTATCAAAGCCAGTTTTTTTGTTTTCAATTAGCATTATACAAAAGTATGAATTTGACATATTAGGGTTTATAGCCAATAAACCTTGAAGGCATGATTTTCGAATTTAGGGTTCATAAGCCTTAAATTTTGAAATTTGGTTAGGGTTTCCCAAACCCTTTCCTTAGCCTCCAGGGTTTCAAATTCTAGGGTTATCCAACCCTTGAATTTCGAAATTGCCTCCTTCCCCAAGATTAGATCCTAAATTCTAGGGATTTGGATAATGTCATATCTTGTAATTATCTTTTAAGTGTTTAAATTTGGTAATTAAAGATTTTGAATTATCTCATCTCATAATTTCGAATTTTAGGTGGTTTAAGGGATTAGGTTAAATTAATTGTTTAATTTAATAGATATCCTCCAAGATTTAATAATTCAAATTAATTTTTTAATTTTGGATAATTATTAAATCAATGTTTTAATATTTAAGATTTTAAAAATTAAAAAGTTTGATTTTTCGAAATTTTTTAAATATAATTAAAACCTAATTGTTTTGAAAAGTTTCAAAAACTTGCTCTCAAGTTTTGGAATTTAAATTGTTTGATTAAAAGTTTAATTTTTGAAAGTCTAAATTCTAAAACCCTAATTTTGAAAAGTTCAAATTACACCCTTATGGTTTTATTAAATTAATTAAGTGTATAATTAAAAGAGAGTTAATAAATCCATAATGATATGGTTTATATTTAATTAAATTAAAAGTGTAATTTATAAAATTAAACCACCTAGTATTTTAAAAGTATACCCTTATACTATGTATAACATTAAAAGTCTAATATTATATGTGTATAACTTAAATGCTAGTCTTACCGTTGGTAGGCCTCATTCACGAAGCCGATCTATAAGGTTATGGCCTATAAAATGGTCGTTTAGTGGGTGTCCACTCTCAACCACCGCTTCCTTGATTAGTGGAGGGTCGTTAGCCGAACAGGTAGGATAGGGCAAACCCTCTCCTCATTAAAAGTATAATGAAAAATAAAGTATCTAAATGTTTTACAAAATTCCCAATCTTAGTTACTTTAGGTAAAAGTGAATTGATGCAATTCCATGAAATTACACTTTGTACCCTTGCTAAGACGTTAGTAGAGCATATGTGGTTAACCGGCACACTAATTGGGTTCTATGCAAAGGTGGCAAAGGGTGACTCGATGGTTGTCATAGTTCGATGGAGCGTGTGTGGTTAAGTGGCACATCGAATAGGTGACTGTAGCATTGGGGGCACCATGTATATTTGCATGGTTATTCACACCCTGTTTTGTGATCCTTGGCATCCCAGTCACAAATCGAGGGGCATATCGAGATTTAAACATGCCATTAAATAGTTCAATGAATCTCAAAAGATCTAGGAGTTTTCAATACATTTAAAACTTAAATTTCCTTTTGTTTTTCATGGTGGAAAATTATTGAATCGTCATTCACTTACCTTCTGCAAGTTGGATTACGACATCCCTCTTCCAATCTGTAGGATGTTGTGTTGGATCCTAGCCTTAATATCTCATTTGGGTGTTTTATTAAGGACTCAATCAACTAAACTTGAATTTTCTCCCGTTTCATAGACGTCAAAGTCGGACAACTATGGTCTTCCCAAATCCGTTGGAAAAGGTTTTCCACATGAAGATGATGTTCCACGATTGGATTGTGGAAATGGAAATCATGCTTCATTTCTCCACCTCATCCAATAATTCTCCCAGACCCACGTGTTTAAAAACTTGAAAAGTTCATGGTCACTCAAGCCCTGTTGGCAATAAGACACAGAGATGGAAAGTTTGTTTGTACATACGTCTTAAAGATGAAGTCACGCATTGACAAGATTGTTAGGTGTCGATGTCTCAAGGAAGTTGGATGTTGACTTGGTTTTACAGTGACTTCCTGAATCATATGGTAAGTTCATTAGAGAGTACTATATGATGGACCACGACATGACCCTTATTGATTTGACTCATTTGCTTATTGCTGCTGAATCAGAAATGATTTTTGCGCACTGGTCGGGCAAATTTTGTCTGATAAATCAATATCACAACCTTCTATGGGAAATAGCAACATTGGAAGTCCAGAAAAGTTTTCTCTACGCAAGAGAAAGGCTGAGTATGAGATAATCTCGTGTACCATTCCAGTAAAATCCATATGTTTCTACTTCCAAAAGAAAGGGGTATTGGTTATGAAGCTGCCCTTACTACCTAAGAGATCTAAGAGACGGGAGAGTCAAGATGTAAGACTCTGCTTTAGGCAATATCCACTATCTAACTCTATTAAGTTCTTATTTGGAGATTCTTAATACATGATGTGATAAGATTACATTTTGATGTTTTGAAGGATCGAAGAAAGGAAAGGAAGCTTAAAGGAAGGAGCGAGCTGAGTCTGATCACGAAGAAATGGATTACGATTGCATGGATTCGATGATCGGATTTTTGAGTTGATGCTTAGAGTTATGACAGATTGCTTAGGAATATAGCATAGTTTTCATTTGCATTGTAAAGGATAAATTTTTCTGCAATAAAATAAATTTTGATTTTTGTCTTATTTATATTTCCTTGCAATGGCAATTGTGAAAATTGATGTATGTGTGTTTCTATTATAAGCAATATTAAGTGGATATGATTCTTAGTTATGTTATTTATGGCAGTGTCGTAATTTTCTAAGTAAGGAAAGATTCCCATTGCCCAAGCTTCAATTGGACAGAAGCTTGGAATCATATGATTTGAATCATGTGATGTATGGAAATCTTGGTACTTAGAAATTTTAAGACTAATCCCTTGACAAAGAGTAATGTAAGGAACTATGAAATCGGGTTCACAATGTTGTGCACCAGTTAAGTCCGTCATAAATATCAATAAGATTATTTTTCATATTTACTAAAGGATTAGTGAATATGGTTATGCTTATAGGATTAAGCATGATTCTGAACCGTTGAAAAGGTTCAATGAATGGCAGAACGAATAAGAAGAATCAATAAGGCAGAAAGATAAGAATTTTCTCTAATCTAAGAAGAAGGGAGAGTATTTCTATATCAAGTTTTATGATTGTCTTAGTAATTGTAAAGAACCATATTACAATGCATCCTCTAAGAACACCTTAGTACACTAGTTTGGCTAAGAAGAGGAATCAAGAATTGCTATAGTGGTTAAGACATTAAGATGAATCATACTTCGTTCCAATATCGAATTAAGATTGTGACATCGAGTGACACATCTTAAGTAGGTCTATAACACTTAAATGTGGAATAGAGAAAGTTTTCTTATTCCTACACATTTAAAATTTATAAGTTGTGATGTCTTAAAGAAGACAAAGACCAACTAGAACAAATTAAGTTGAGTGTTAGTCTTGATAGAATTTTGCACTAACTCTTGAATATTTGTTTTGTCAATGAATGCTTCTTGACAAGAGAATCATATATGTCAAGAGGTCAGTGGGAGTCTATATGATCTTGAAAAGTTTTCAAGAACTAATCAAGAATAAACCTAATTAATAATCACTAGCTCACGACTTGAGGTTTCTAACCTATCATGTTGACATATTCTCGTTTCTATGTCATTCCAGTTTAGTCAACTGTGCATGTGAGTTCTATGAGTTCTCAATGGATTGCGTAGGGGAAAGGCACCTTGATCAATGGAAAGTACATTGAAAAGTAGGGGTGAGCTGCTCAATAACTTGGAAGCAATGGTGGGACCCTTGATGGCAAGAAATCAAGAATAACAAGTTCTGTCCATAAGAGTTTGGATTTCTCACAAACATTGTCTTATGATTATGGTTAGGAAAAAATCACATAGATAGGAACACATACACCACAAAATCTAAGTGTCATAAGGTTTCTCTCCTTCATGAAAATGATTGTGAGGAAACGCTTTCACTAAGAGAGATTTTGAAGATACCATTATGTAATTTGCGTTTCTCGAATTCGATTATGATTACGGCATCCCTCTTCATAGCTCGAATTGTGGGAAATGGCAAATGGGTCTGAACATTTTAGACTTATTGTTATAAGTTCTGGAATTGTTTAGACAAACATATGGGTTGTCTAAAGAAAGGTGTATGAGTTAGAGAAGCTTAGATAAAGTTTTATCGAAGCATCTAGTATTAGAAATATGAACTTAAGAAATTCAATAAGCATTGTTTTTCTAGAAACTCAATTGTTTTCTAAATACATGTCAAAGCTAGTGGGAGCATAAGTGTTATGCTGGTATGGATATAATCATCATGTTAGTGGGAGCATGATAATTATGGTAGGTTGCAAGTTAGCAATATTAATTATAGAAAATGAGAGTTTCACTTTGCCAAGTTGAAAGGGTTGAGAGATTGTTTTGCTATGATTAAGGGAGAGAATATTATACTTCGTTTCGAGATCTAAGAGCTTAGATCGAGAAATTTTAATCAAATTTAGTCAAATATATGAATTGTGTTCTCAAAGTTCGATTATGATTACGGCATCCCTTTTCTTAATTCGAGTTTTGAGAACATGACAAATAGAAATATTACGACAGAAGACTGATAAAGTATCACATCTTTATGTAAGACATTATGCTTCGTATTCCATACACTTCGAGTATAGGATCGATTGCATATGCTGTAATAATTGACCATTCTAAAAATTTCCAAATGCCTAGGGCATTAAGAGGAAAAAAGGACTAGAACCGGACATGACTAAGTTTATTAAACAACTATCAAAGGACAATCTAAGGTTCACCAAGGATTGGTTGCTTGTGAGTAGTTGGAAGTATAGTATTGGATGGACCATATTAACATTATTATTATTAGCTATGATTCTATTAATAATGAGTTTTCATATGGAAAATATATAAATGTTTCCATATTGGGAGTTGGACGTTAAGAATCTATATGTCTAGATTAGAAACTTTTATGCAAAAATGATGTTCAAAGGAATGTACTTTGAATATGAGACTTCATATCTATGGAATTGTTTTGCAATAATTTCCAATAGAGGACCTTGTAATTTCATTCGCAAAGTCTTTGTGACCTTGGCGCTATGACATTACAAAAGGATCATTACATAAAATGTTAGAATCTAACATATTCTATAAGTAGCAAGAATTTGGTATTCTTACACGTGTGGTAAGAATTGGGAGTTGTGAAATGAGTATGATTGAAAATGTGTTCAATTAATCTATTTCACAAAGTAAGGACCATAGGTAAACATAGTGTGCATGCTAAGAGCATGGTACAACTGTAGTTATAATTCAAGTAATAAGTTGATTACCCGAATCAACAAATAATGAGTAATCAATATGGTGATAAATAAAAGGTGTTTTATTTATACTCAAAAGTTTGGGGCCATATAGGATTAGCATTATTATTGTGTTTCCCTTTGCATGTTTTGACTTCCTGAATAATTAAATTATTTCAGAATAATCAACTTATTCGAATGTTCCACAGTCAATCATACTTTGGGAGTAGGTATGAAAGAAGATTGTCGTGAATTGGTGTGTAGATTGTTTAAAGTGTATTAAACATGGCAAAGGTTTGTTGCAATGTTCATGAGTGCTTAAGAATATGATTTGAGCATTGGATTAAACCCATGCTCACTTGGATCGCTTCATGGATTTTATCACGAGCGATTGGTGAGACGATAATATCTTATATTCTTGAAACCGAGATGTGTGAGTTGTATCTTGCAAATCGGTTGCACATTGATAATATGTAAACGCACTAGTAACTTGGTGTTATAAAACATATTGTTGTGTGTGATTTGGTGAGTGAGTGCAAGCGAGCATTGAGTCGAAGTTTATCCGTTCCTTTTACCCAAAGTGGGATAAAAGCGATATATGTGGGCCCCTCGATGATTTAGTGATGACAAACGTAAATGCTCGGCCGGGCTAGGGCTAATTTGATTTGTTCAATTAGTCAGTCGTCGTAAATCGGAAATCGGGAAACAACACATAGACTGAGAGAATGATTTCAATCCATGTCTCACGTCTATACGATATCTAGAATGGAGGAATATATGATCCCTTATCCAAAGGACATGTTACTGATAAGATCAGAGTTCAACAACGTCTTTGAGAGCTACGATTGCTAATCGGATTGTACTTGCATTTATGGTTACTAGACTTATCCAAGTAGGAGACTGTTGGATTAGTGTCTAAGCCTGTACCATATTTGGTAAGTACTTGACCTGATTGTACATAGTCCTTTTGGGTTGCCTTCACCAAAGCAACTTGACTGGAGAAATAATAAAGAAATAGGTTATTATGGTTTATTAATATATTATATGAATAATATATTAAAGCATAAATCATATTTATTTAGTTAACATTGGTCAAGAATTAATTAAGAATTAATTTTGTGATTAAAAGAAGTTAAGTAAACTAGGGGGTTGAACTGTAATTATGTGATAGTTGCAAATTAGGACAATGGATGCCCTATAGGATAGGGTGGACGAATTCAAGGGGATAAGGCCTTAGAATTCTTCCATGATAAGGTTTCTAGGGTTATCCTTTGGGCTGCTTGGTGGGCAAGCAACCAGATAAGGATAACGACTGAAACCTTAATCCCTAAACTTATATAAACACCCCTTGGCATATCAAATTCGTCCATGACTTGATCCCTAGGGTTCCTAGAGCCGAATTTCATACCTCCCCTCTCTCTCTCTTGCCTCTCAATTTGCTTTTGGTGTTTGTGAGCCATTAGAGGTACTACACTTGTGGTACTTGCTTTCAAAGACAAGAAGATTCAAGATTAAAGTTGTTATTACAATATAACAACAAGAGGTATGTAATCCCTTCTCCTTCATGATTTTCGATATTATTAGGAGCATGCCAGGTTTCCTTATATGTTCATAATGTTGTATAACTAATAGTGATAATATCGATCCAACTCTAGGGTTGCATGCACACATATGATTGTTTTTATAAAACCCATCAATATAGTTGATGACTTGTCCAAGTGGGAGACAGTTGGAAAGTGTGTCTAAGTTCATTAACTATTAGTAATATTTCTAATAATAGCAGGGTCCTCTTGGGTTGCCCTCAGGACTCAAATTAAGTGGAATCAATAAAGGAGGAGTTAGTTTATTAATTATTAAGGCTTAATAATCAATTAGAAACTAATTAGAAAAAAATTGGGAATTAATTAACAGTTTAATTAATTGAAGGGTTGAATAGAAATTAATCAATAGTTGATTAATCAGGAATATTCCAGGACCCTAGAAAGAAGGGTGGTGGACAAAAATTCCCTTAAGATTAGGGAAATTTCGTTCATAGGGCTATCCTATCCCACATGGGCTTGAGGATAAAACCCTGGAAGGTAACCAAGGCTATAAATAGGGCCTTAGGGATTCATTCTTCGTTGCTCATTCTTTTGGCTTGAATTTTCGCCACTTCTTTCTCCCTCGTTGTGGAAGAACTCTCCTTATAGTTCATCCCCTACTATTTATTTTGATTCTAATTTTTTGAGTTTATTGGGTGTGAATCAAGAGAGGGATTCCATTTTGGGTCCTCATCGTCCAAACAAAGTGGCACGCACGAGGATTCAAGCGTTAAGTTCTTTGGCTGCAAAAGAGGTATGTGATTCTTCGTTTGTATTTTTGGTTTTATAGGGTAGATGTAATAGTATGAAACCATAGATCTAGAGGCTTCATGTACACTTGGTATACCATAGTTTCGTTTTTTCCGCTACCTAGTTTAGAGTGTATTTGATGCATAAAAAACCTAACAATTTCTAGAATTGCTTCTTTTTTTCAACTATTGAACAATTACAATTCACCCCTTGCACCTTTAGTTAATTCCAATTAACCCCAAATTAATTTCAGATTAATTCTGATTAATAATTAATTAATTTTAATTGATTTATTATTAATTTAATAACCATATAAATTAACAAATCAATTATTTAACTATTAATTTCATCTTAATTTACATAACAAATTAACATATCAATTATCTATTCCTAATTAATATATTAATCATATAATATATTAACAAAAGGACTTTGCTTCTATTTTCAAGTTTATACCAATTTATTTATGAGCTTGGACATCTTAATCCAATAGTCTCCTACTTGGATAAGTCTATAACTACAATTGCAAGTATCACCAAACAGCTAAGAGTGCTTTCCAAAGCTACTGCCGAACTCAAATTTAATCAAACATTGGACCTAAGATAAGTGATCATATATTCCTTCGTTTTACAAGATATCGTACAGACATGAGACATGTATTACAATCAATCTCATAGTCCAAGATTCTGTTTCTCGATTTCCTGATTTATGTTGACTTAATTCAGACTACTAATTGAAACCATCAATTCAGTCCAGGCTCGACCAAGCACTTCAAATGTCGACAACAAATCATCAAGGGGCCCGATGATATCGCTTTCCCGTTAGGAAAAAAGGAACGAATAAACTTAGACTTATATGCTTGTATCTTTTACTCGTCAAATCATACATGACACTACGGTTTATAAGTTATAACATCACGTTACTGATGCGTTTTCGCAATACCACTAAATAGCCGATTTGTACATTACAACTTATATATATATATATATATATATATATATATATATATATATATATATATATATCTGTTTGAAGAATAAAAGATATCATCGTCTCATAATTACTCGTGATAAAATCTATAAAGTAATTCTCTGAGCGTGGGTTTATCCAATACTCAAAATCCCCATTTTTCTAAGTACTCATGAATATTGTAGCAATGATTACAATGTCTAATCTCCATAGACAATCTACAATTCAATTCATGACAGTCTTAATTCACTACTTACTTCCAAAAGTATGAGCAACTGTGGAATTTCGAATAATCAAATCATTTAGGAAGTAAAACATGCAAAGTGAAACACAATAATAATCTAATTAACTATGGTCTCAAAACTATTGAATATAAATAATATCTATCATTTAATCACCAAAATAATTATGACTTTATTCATTGTATAATGTTTCGAATAATCAACTAACCACTTGAATCAAACATCAACCATGCCATTTTATGAACATGCATACTATTGCTCTCTATGGTCCTTCCTTTATGAATAGATCAACTGGACATTATTCCAATGATGTTCATTTCACAACTCCAAATTCTTAGCACTATCCAAGATGTGATGAAATTCCAACTAAACATGCATTAATCTCTCGTGATATCAAGTTTCCAAAGTCTCAAAGACGGAGCCTTCGATATTACAAAATATCCCATTGGAACTTTGTCACTAGAAACAATTCCATATTAATGAAGGTTCAAATTCAAGGTACACTCCTTGAACACTTCTCTTACATTAAATTTTCAAAATCACATGTAGACTTTTCAACCATTTCTAATTATGAAAACATTTTCATATTTCCATATGACCATCAATTCTGATCAAGAACCATCTTAATCTAGAATCATGTCACTATGGTCCATCCAAATTAATATCATACTTCTAACTATCCACATGCAACTAGTATTTTGTTATAACCTTAGGATGTTCTTGACAGTTGTTGAACAATTTTAGTGACTCAAAATTCTAGTCCCTTTTTCTTAAAACGCTCTGAGAATTTGAAAATTTAGAACAAGGGAATATTAGAGCATATATAATTGATCCTATATCAAAAAAATATGAGACTCGACTTATTATATCTTATATAAGGATCTGATATTTTTTCAATCTCTTGCTATAATATTCTCATATATGGAATTTCCTATGTTGAGCCATTTCAACATGATATTCATATATGTCTATGACTAAGTTCTATTAAGCTATACAATCTAAACCTTTAGATTTGAAAAGAAGTATGAGTGCCCTGTCCCTTAAGTCTACTATAGCAAAACAATTCCCAAACTTTGCAATTTTCGAATCTGAAACAATGTTGCCTACGGATAGTATTGTCAAAATGCAATACTAGCATAATAATTATGCTCCCACTAGCTTTGACATGTACCCAAAAAACAACTGGATTTCTAGAAATCAATACTATTGACTTTCTTAATTAAGTACATATTTCTGTTACGCGATGCTTCGATATGTCTCCAACTAGACTTCTTAAGCTTATACACCTTCATTGGATAGCATATATGTTTAAACTCTTTCAGAACTTATAGATATATGTCATGAAAGTTCAAACAATTCCTTTCCATTCCTTAGGATTCAAAATATTAAGAGGGATGTCGTAATCATATTGTGAATTTGAGAATTCAATTAACACAACCAACATCCATATTTATCTTTATCAGATCTATCAGCGAAAGTATTTCCTCATAATCATTCTTATGAATTAGTGAGAAACCTTTTCCACCTAGTTTTTATGGTACATACGTTCCAATCCATGTGAATCTATCATTTCCAACCTACAATCATAAGACAAGCTTTAGGACAAAACCAAATTCAAATTTATCTTTCCTTCATGGACTGAACTTTGTTATGCTAAATTTCTTGCCATCTAGTAGCTCAAGGGCCTACCATTGCTTCCATGTTGTTAACAACTCACCCATTTTGATTAATGCACTTTCACTAACTAACGTGCTTTACTTTTGTAGACAAATGAAAAACATATGACTCATAAGAATTTCCAAATCAACTAGAAGTACACAGAAATAAGAATGTGTCAACCAAACATGATAGGCTATTAACTCCAGACTTCGTGCTAGTGATAACTAAAAGGCTTATTGTCGGTTAACTCTTGAAACTCTCAAGATCAATACGACTCCCACTAACTTCTTGACATATAAGTGTTCTCTCAATGAACATTCATTGAAGATCTAAAACAAATATTTAAAAGTTCGTGTGGATTCTCGACAAGAAACCACTTCATGGATTAGGTCTCAGTTTATATTTTGTTTCTCGATTAACGAAAACATCACAAATCCAATTCTATATGTGCTAGAGTAAGAAAACACTTTTAGTCCACATATTTCAGGGTGTTTTCAAGCTTCTTAGTTTGAAATGAGTTTTAAGATATGATTCATAGTTACTAAAGCATGGCTCTACAACTTGATTTGGAATGAAGTATGGCTTATATCTTGATCAAACTATTTCCAACATTATCTGATTCCTCTTCTTAGTCATACAATTGCACTAAGGTCATGTTTGAAATATGTATGACCGAGTCGAGTTAGACGTTTTTGGCTGACTCGGTCAGCAAAACCCATTTGATAGTCGAATTGTGGCATCTGAGTCTGTAAGAAAGAATCTGATTCGGATAGATACAGGAAAACAGCTGACTGAGAAAAGTTCCACCTTTACCCTTGCCCTATGTTTTCTTTCATCGCATTCATCCTTCTCTTTCTTACAACCCCTCCTTCTCGTCAATTCTGCATCTTCCCCCGCCGAAGATCTCCTCCACATCCAGCCTCCATCGGCAATCTCCTGCCTCTTCATCAGGGACGATCCCTTTCCTCTTCATTGACGATCTCCATCCTTCTCATTCGGATTTTGATTTTTTTTGTATGATTTCTTCAACTGATCATAATATAAACATAACCTAAACATAACCAGGTTTGAATTTTGGATTATGATTTGTTTCTTGTTCTGAAATTTTGATTTTTGAATCCTGGATTCTGATGTTCTATTGAATTTTTGTTCAGCAAAATTTTGTTGTTTTATTCATGTTTGATATTGTTTAAAAGTTCTGATTTTTTAGTTGTTTTTGTCCATGTTTGCTGCAGAATTTTGTTCAATTGTAAATCAAAATTTTTAGTTGTTAGGTGAGAAATAGCAATTTCCACTTCCAGGTTTCATGATTTTTTATGGGGTCACATTAGTCTTTTGTCTAGAAAAGTAGACAACAATGCAGGGGAATCCATCCAAGAAAATGAGTCCATATTTGACTTTGGATTGCAAAAGATTTGCAAAAATAAGATGCTTTCTAGTGATGAGTTTGTTGTTTTTGCTTCTGTTATGTTAATGTTTGATGTTTCTATTTATGTTCTTTTCATATTAGGAAAATATTGGACTTAAATTGAAATTTTTTTGCTCCAGTGATGAATTTTTGTTGTTCTAGTGATGAGTTTGAGAATTTTATTCTTGATTGTTGTTGATTCTTACAAGTTTTATATTTTATATTTATATACAACAATATGCATATTTCGTGACATTGTTCATTACAAAAACTTCCTTGCAAATTCTCAACAAATATCCTAGTTGGTTATAGTATTTACTAATCAAAGAGTTAGGAAATCACCACCTAAATATAAGTCCAAACCAATTTTAAAAGTCGACATCAAACAATAATACCATCAGTCACAGTTGTGTGAGGTCACAATTCACCCAATAGGATCACACCAAATTAATATAAGTGGCCTTAATATAACGACTATAAATGAATAAGTGGAAACATCAACTACACTATATTGTAAAGTTTATGAATAAGTGGAAACATCAACTACACTATATTGTAAAGTTTGAAGCCACTGTCTATAATTGTAAATGGATGCAGGAAACAAAAAGATGTTAACACAAGAGATATCATAAGAATCAAATCTACAATTAATATTGCTAATATTAGAAACGTAAAGAACACTTTCATAAATGTCATTGCAAGGAAATATAAAATAAGGCAACCAGATAAACCAAAATTTCACTTTTATTGAAAATAAATGAAAAGTTGGAACTTATCCTTACAACACATAAAATGAAAAACTAGGTTTCTAAACATATCCTAGCGTAATAGCAATTTATTAAATTATCCCAACTCCTTGGTAATAGCTCCAAATTCTGATCTTCGAACCATGTGACCAAAGTCAATTTATCACGATCAGATTTAGCTCACCTTGTTCATGCTTCCTTCTTTATCGTTAATACCAAAAAAATGTGATCATCACATCATGTATTAAGAGTTACGAATAGGAACTTATAAAACAATGGAATCAAATAAGGGATTTACCTGAAGTAGAGTCGCATGCATTGACTTTACTATCTCTAATATCTCTCGGGTATTTTGTGCAGATTCGTTTCCAATGTGCCTTCATATGGAAATAGAAACAAATGGACTAATTGGGGTCAACACGTGGAACGATCTCAAAATGAGCCTTTCTCTTTACCATATGATCAAACTATTTGACCTTGGACGACTCCCTTCCATTGGGAAGATAAATATTTTTTGGACCACCATTATCACCTTTGTCAATATATATGGAAACCTTTGAATTATACCCAATAAGCATCGCTGCTTTAGATATGATCTTAAGCATTTCTGCTTCATCAACAATCAACATTTGGGTCAGATAAATCAGGGTCATGTCGATATTACTCATATAAAAGTTCTCAATGAACTGATCATATGACTTTGGAAACGAAAGAAGAACCAAATCAATGGCTTTCTAACTTGGGAAAATGACACCCATTCTATCCAACTTGTCAATGTATGATTTCATTTGTAGAACATGCACACACAACTAATTTCCATCTTGTTGTCTACATGCCAATAGGGCTTGAGCTGTCTCATATCTTTCAACTTGAAGAAAATGGGACATTCGGGGGAGTTACAGGAGGAAGAGGTGGAAGAGTAAAAGAAGCATGATGTCTAGTTCCTACCAATTTCCGAAAAAGGGAAAACATTTTCACCTTGATTGGAACGTGGAAGATCATCTTCAGAAGGAAGCGGAAAACCATTTCCAAAAGAACAAGGAAGACCATTTCTATCTTCATAAGACATCTAAAATTAGGAGAAAAAAGAATTCAAGTTAGTTTATTTTAATCCTTAATTATAAACCCAAAATTTAAATTAAGGCTAGGATCCATATTTTCGATTCGAACTTTGAAGAGGGATGTCGTAATCAAATTCGAATCTATTTTAGGTAGGTAAGGATTTTACTGATTCCAATCTTATTAATCTCCTAGATCTTTTGAGATTCATTGAATCTTATAAATGACATGTTTAATCTCGAATTATGATCTCACTTTTGACTAGGATGCCAAGGATCACAAACGGGATGTGAATAACCATGCAAACCCGCTTGATAACCTCGATGTCATTTATCATCACATTGATGTGTCAGTTAACCATACACGCTCCATCAATAATGATAATTTTCAAGATGGACATCATATCTCTTTATAGTCCCTATATCCACTAACGACATATAAAGCATGATGTGTGTTTTCATGGATTAGCATACTTTTCACATTTTTCCTAAAGTAACTAGAGTGAGATTTTTTTAAAGAAGGTTCTAGTACTTTTATATCATTTTACTTTTAATGAGATTATGTTCTATCAAACTCGTTCGGCTAACGACCCTCCACCGCACAGGAGAGCGGTGAGTGAGAGTGGACACCCATTCAACAACCATTTTATAAGTCGCTTCCTTATACTCTCTTTATGACATTGTTTCGTGAATGGGGCCTATTATTGATTTGACTGACTTTTCTTATACATATAGTAGTTAACTTTTAATAATATATATAAGGTGTATTTTATAACTTTTTGAAAATATGAGGTTTAAATATTAATTATTTAAATTAAATATTTTAATTAATTAATATTAAACCAATTATGGTTTATCTTTGTCCTTTAATTAAACAATTAATTAAATTAATTAAATCATTTATGGATTAAACAATTATTTACTATTAACCAATTAATAAAATAATTCAAATTTAATCCTAATCCAAACCCTCCTAATGTTCGAAAATAAGGTTGGTTTATCAGGTTTAATTATTCAAATTTTAAGGCTTTTAAAATAATAATTGAGGAACTAGATATACCCTAAAAGGGCTCCCTAATTTTCAAAAAAGAATAAGGAGACTAGGTTTTCAAGAACCCTAGCAAATTTCGAAAATCCTAAGGGTGGAGGCTAGGGTTTCAAGAACCCTGGTAATTTTCGAAAAATTTCTCCTGAGGTTTTAATTT
The DNA here is from genome assembly GCF_051521515.1 of Lactuca serriola. Classification (NCBI taxonomy): domain Eukaryota; kingdom Viridiplantae; phylum Streptophyta; class Magnoliopsida; order Asterales; family Asteraceae; genus Lactuca; species Lactuca serriola. The sequence continues at coordinate 38,024,337 of NC_136411.1, forward strand.
CTATAAACCTTAATTTTGGTCTATTCAACATTGTGCAAGATCAATTGAAAACAATGGATCTGATACCATTGATGGGTTTTATAGCTTATATTAAAAATTATATGGCAAAAAACTTAACTCTTAAGTTCACATGCAACCTATTTGGACATAAGTTTTCTCTATTGATAGCTATAATCTATGAACATCAAAGAACACTAGGAAAAACCCTATTATTATCGAAATTCACAAAGAGATTAGGATTTACATACCTTTTAATTGTTGTTGTAAATAATCAATAAAATCTTTCTTGAACCCTAGAAACCCTAAAACGAAGAGGAATAAATTTCGTTCCTATGCTTTTTAGGAAGGTCGTAAATGAAAATTGATGACCTTGGGGTCCTATTTATAGTTTAGGTAACTTACAAGCAAAGTAGAATCTGAATTTGATTAAATAATAGCTTTAATCCTGACTCAAATCCTTTCCTTTTATGCAACTAGGAGGCTTCCAGAAACCCCAGAGGAGCCTCCAAAATTGTCCATGCCATGGAGGTTTCTATAATTTCTTTTTTTTGTTCAACTATTGATCAATTACAATTCACCCCTTGTACCTTTAAGTAATTCCAGATTAATTCTGATTAATAATTAATTAATTCTAATTGATTTTTTTATTAATTTATTAACCATATAAAGTAACAAAACAATTATTTAACTATTGATCTCATGTTAAATTACATAACAAATTAACATATTAATTATATATTCCTAATTAATATATTAATCACATAATATATTACAAAACTGTAACGACCCGTCCTCGGTATGATGATTCCATAGTATTTAATTAGAAGTTTGCAAGAGGGACTCGGCGAGTTCATAGCCTGACTCGCCGAGTAGGGACGGGATTTCGACCACGTGTTAGTCGGCGATTCGGCGAGTCCATATTCGGGACTCAGCGAGTCTGCTTGCCTGGGAGAAACCCTAAATCCCCGGGTTGCTCACTATTTAATCCACCTTATAGCCCCCAATCTCGCCTCCTTCACCCTCAGAAAGCTGTGAGAAAACCCTAATCCATCCTTGAGTGATCTAAGTGTTCTTGTGTTAATTTTTGAAGGCTTGAAGAAGGAGAAGAAGAAAGGAGCAAGGAGAAGAGGTGTAGAGCAAAGATCCAAGGGCAAATCAAAGTTCTTTGAGGTATTCTTTGGATTCCCTCCTGTTTTATGCTTTTAACCTCCATTAGAACTCTTCTAGATATAGTTTGATGCTTCTCTCAAGCCTTATGATTGTATGGATGCCCTATTATGTCGAGATATCCTTAGATCTGTTCATTTAGGAGTTGTAGAGCCCAGATCTATTGCCTTTTTGAAGTTATCTTGCATGAAAACCCTAGATCTAGCCTTTATTATGCTTTTTGAGCCATTTTAGCTTCATGGATGCATATGGGCACGTAAAGATAGAATCTTTACGTGCTAATCGAGTTAAGGGAGTCCAGATCTATTAGTTTTATACACTGGATTCAAGCAGAATCGAGTTTTGAGTTGCTGCATGCAAGCGACTCAGCAAGTCGGAAGAACGACTCGGCGAGTCGAGTCGCGAGTCCCCGTTTTTCCCCTTTTGAGTGATGACGAGTGGAAGCCTGTGAGTAGTAGAGTGGACTCAGTGAGTCGGAGAGCAGACTCAGTAATGGAGGGACTCAGCGAGTTGTTCATACAACTCGGCGAGTCCAAGGCAATCTTCTTAAGCTCAAGAACAACTCGTCGAGTTGTTCATATGACTCGGCGAGTCGGATGAAGATTGTCTGAGTTCTTGGATAGAGAGAGTACTCGTCGAGTTGATGCCATACTCGACGAGTAGCCACGAGTGGGGTTGTGAAATGAGATTAGAGACTCGGCGAGTTGGTGGCCCAACTCGGCGAGTCAGGTCAACTGTGGGTTGACTTTGACCGGGAGAGTTGACTTTGACCAAGGGTAAAAGAGTCATTTTACCCTAGTGCAGTGTTTAGTATTTGATTGAGTGTGTTTATGGCCTTGTAGCCGGGGAGATACCGGAGCCGCAGCAGTTAGCTTCCAGAGCCATTCACACAGCAGCCAGTTCATGAGGTGAGTTTCCTTCCAGTAGTAACGGGTCTAAGGCCACATTGCCGGCCCGTTTAGCTAGCAGTCAGCTTCGGACCTCGATCCGATATAGTAGTTAGTATGTTTGATGCCTTCGTGGTTCAGACAGGATATGTGTTTATGCCAGTTGATATGTTTATGCTATGTTCAGTCAGCTTCGGACTTCGGTCCGATGTAGGGGACAGAGGTCCAGTCAGCTTCGGACTCCGGTCCGATGTAGGGGACGTAGGTCCCAGTCAGCTTCGGACTTCGGTCTGATGTCTCAGTCAGCTTCGGACTTCGATCCGATGTCCTAGTTAGCTTCGGACTCGGTTCGATGTAGGGGACAAAGATCCCAGTCAGCTTCGGACTTCGGTCCGATGTTCCAGTCAGCTTCGGACTTCGGTCCGATGTAGGGGGCAAGGTCCCGGTTAGCCGGACTTCGGTCCGATGCAGTGGGCAAGGCCCAGTATGTGCTTTATATGTTTGTGTGGTATGTGGTAGTTTGGGGGAGCTCACTAAGCTTCGTGCTTACAGTTTCAGGTTTGGTTTCAGGTACTTCCATAAGCAGAGGGAAGGGCTCGGGATGATGGCATCGCACACACCACAGCCACAGTTTCTATCCTGGGAGTTGATCAGTTATCTTATATATGTTTTGATACAGTCATGACACCGTTTTCTCATTTGTATTTTAGTATGGTTTTGAGATTTGCAACGCATGGTTTTATTATGATATACTCCGTTTTATGATTATGGTTATATTAAAATGAAATTTCCGGGCCGTATTTTTGGGTCGTTTCAAGTTGGTATCAGAGCCCTGGTTTGAGGGATTCGGATACACCTCCGGGTGCATCTGAACTCAAACTAAGGGAAAGTTAAAAAGATTTTCAAAAAGAAAAATGTTTTTGAAGGAGATTTTGAAAAGCACTTAGAAAGAAAACAATTTTTAAACAAGATAAGGGTGTGGTGCATGCGATCAGCCGAGCTCAAGTAAGTACTCCCAAATTACCAATACAAGTTTTATTATTATGATTAATTGTTTCAACTTCAGTAGAACAGCATGCTAGTATAGGACTAAGGATCTAGGAGGATGCCTTATGTGCCTGCTTTATGTGTTACAGCTTTATGAGAATTGCATGCTAGTATTGAGTAAACAGCAGTAGGATAGCCTGTTTAGGTTATGCCTGGTAGCGCGAGCTTAGCATTGTATGCTAGAGTAGCTTCTCGTTATGAGAATAGTTTTGCCTGAGTATGTTTCCCTTATCGGAATGCTGCTTGCTTTGTGCTTTTTGGAACTCTGAGTGGTGGGAGTTAGTCATTAGGTGAATACGCCACATCACATGTGATCAGGGTTGAATAATCTCAGAGTGCTGGATTTGGCCCTATTACGCAGCTCTTGTCTGAGTCCAACCGTTGTAGGGACGAGTCTTTTACTCGAAGGATTATCTGAGCCTCATTATATGTGATGGTATTCAGGTGGTGGCTAATCAGCATTACAAGGAGGCCTTCGGCAGCTGAGGACTGGTATGAGTGGAGTCAGCGATTTCCCTAGGGAAAGCCTAGGATGAGAGTAGCAGAGATCAGTAGTAGTAGAAGTGACTTGGTGGAGTCAAGGCGGTTCTTGAGGAAAGTACGGATAGATGTGGAAGGTAGTATGGGCCCGTACTACTGAAAGCAGAGGATCCGTACTCGAATCAAGGAAGGCCGAGACAAGACCAGGAAGCTAGTAGTAGTATCAATGATCCCTTGAGATATTTCAGTTTTCTGATATTGCTATGATGTGTTTCAGTATGGTGGTTTTGCGTCCGAGGACAGCAGCCGGCAGTGGAGGTGCCGGGGAGGGATCAGGATCAGGCTCGGGAAACGAGCACATGGATGAGCAGACCAGAGAGTTTCTTTCTTCAGAGATTACTCGTATCATTTTAGAGCAGACTCCTGTGATCTTCGGTTCGATCAAGGAGGGGATCCTAGAGCTGATGGATGAGAGATTGGGCATCTTCCGTGCCGAGGTGGCGGCCATGATGGGGTCGCGCACACTTACTTTCAGGGAGTTCAGGGCATGTGGAGCTCCAGACTATCATGGGGCACGGGACCCCATAGCGAGTACTAGATGGTTGGCGGATGTGGCCAACGCATTCCGCACTAGCAGGTGTCCCGAGGGGGACAAGGTCAGATTGACGTCTTGTCTTCTGAAGGACAGGGCACGGGATTGGTGGGAGGAGGTCGGACATACTATGGGAGATGATGCAGCATTGGATGCCATGACCTGGGCTGATTTCTCTACTAGGTTAGGGCTGAGTTTGCACCAGTTATTGAGGTGCAGCAGTTAGCCAGAGAGTTTCAGGACCTCACCCAGACTACGGAGACCGTGGCGGAGATCACCGCCAAGTTCAGGGAGAGGGCTCTTCTTGTTCCTCAGTATGCAGCCGATGAGGAGATGAAGAAGGCCCGTTATCATGAGATGTTGCGGAGCGATATCCGCCAGTTTGTGAGCCGATCCAGCTGTAAAACGCTGGACGACATGATTGCTAGGGCTCGAGAGAGGGAAATTGATCTCGAGGTGGAGAAGAAGAGGAAACCGGAGGCGGTTTCGGGTTCAGGAGGTGAGTTTCCTTCCAGTAGTAACGGGTCTAAGGCCACAATGCCGGCCCGTTTAGCTAGCAGTCAGCTTCGGACCTCGATCTGATATAGTAGTTAGTATGTTTGATGCCTTCGTGGTTCAGACATGATATGTGTTTATGCCAGTTGATATGTTTATGCTATGTTCAGTCAGCTTCGGACTTCGGTCCGATGTAGGGGACAAAGGTCCAGTCAGCTTCGGACTCCGGTCCGATGTAGGGGACGTAGGTCCCAGTCAGCTTCGGACTTCGGTCCGATGTCTCAGTCAACTTCGGACTTCGGTCCGATGTCCTAGTCAGCTTCAGACTCGGTTCGATGTAGGGGACGAAGATCCCAGTCAGCTTCGGACTTCGGTCCGATGTTCCAGTCAGCTTCGGACTTCGGTCCGATGTAGGGGGCAAGGCCCCGGTTAGCCGGAATTCGGTCCGATGCAGTGGGCAAGGCCCAGTATGTGCTTTATATGTTTGTGTGGTATGTGGTAGTTTGGGGGAGCTCACTAAGCTTCGTGCTTACAGTTTCAGTTTTGGTTTCAGGTACTTCCGCAAGCAGAGGGAAGGGCTCGGGATGATGGCATCGCACACACCATAGCCACAGTTTCTATCCTGGGAGTTGATCAGTTATCTTATATATGTTTTGATACAGTCATGACACCGTTTTCTCATTTGTATTTTAGTATGGTTTTGAGATTTGCAACGCATGGTTTTATTATGATATACTCCGTTTTATGATTATGGTTATATTAAAATGAAATTTTCGGGCCGTATTTTTGGGTCGTTTCAAAAACATTTCTCCCTCTCTCTCTCTCACACACACACACACACATACACACTATCCTAATATCATTTCTAGCTATTTCTGGTTAGGAGGGCAACCCAAAAGGACTTTGCATCTATTTTCAAGTTTATACCAATTTAGTTATGAGCTTAGACACCTTAATCCAACAATATGTGTATCAGAATTTGGATATTTTAAATTGACAATATATATATATATATATATATATATATATATATATATATGACTTTTATATATTAATATTATCGTCACCGGAAACCACGGGTGACCTCATTCTAGTTCTCATCCCTGTCATTGTCCTTAAGGAAGGTTAGAATGGCTTGGGCTGGCGGTACCGTCGCTAAGACTACTCCTCCTTTGTATTAGTATCGATAATGAAGAATTAGATGGGTTGTATACCCCGTTGTTGTGCTCTCCTTTTCTCTTGCTCTCTCTCTCTCTCTCTCTCTCTCTCTCTCTCTGTGTGTGTGTGTATATATATATATATATATATATATATATATATATAGTATCTCTTTTCTTTTGTATTCTTTTCACACACAAAACTATATATATAACATGTTTTTTTTAATTACAAAAGTATAATACTGTCAAATATAATTAATATTTTTTTATTATGAATTAATTTTATATTTTAAGAAATAATTTGTATGTTTTTAATTATTAGAAAAAATGATTTGGGAAGGGGTGGGAAATATGTTATTTCTATATGTTGTGAGTTGGAAAAGATAAAAAATAAAAAATAAAAAAAATAAAAAAAAAAGAAAAAAACTGATGTGTCAGTGAATTTAGTGGGTTGGGAAATATCAATTCCCTTCTCCCTAATATCTTTTGTCATTACCCTTAAATTATCTTACTAATCGTGAGACTCATGTACTACATGAGTTTACTCATAAAAATAAAAATAAGTATGATATTCAAAAATTTAAAGAGTTTGAATTTATAAAGAAAGGTAGAAAAATATATAACTATTAAAATTGAAGTGCTTTATTCTCTTTTAAATTTAAATAAATAATTTATATAAATAAATAATTAAAATAATTTGATTCAATTTAGAAATTTAAAAATTACAAGGAAAATTACATTAATGAATTTGATATGCATTTATTACATTTAAATATTATATGGATTTTAATAAAATTGAAAAAAAAAACCCAAAAAAAAATATAATTTAATCTAAAATTACCACAAAATGACATGTAACAAGTAGCATAAATGATTTTTATTTATTAGAGTATACTAGGTGTAAGACATATGTATTACATGTGTTCATTTAAAAAATAAATTAAATATTAAATTCTAAACAGTTGAGAAGTTTGAATTTATAAAAAAAATTAGAAAAATATTGAATTATTAAAATTAAAGTGTTTTTTTCTTTTAAATTTAAACAAATAGTTTAGATGAATAAACAAAAGAAATTAATGGGGTTTTAATTTAAAAAATTTGAACTTAAAAAGAAAATCAATTAATGAAATTGATAAACATTTATTATTATATTTATTGCAATTCTTACATTTAATTAAATATTATATGAAATTTAATAAAAATGAAACAGCCACAAAATATCATATGGAAAAAAATTAATTGAAAATAACTACAAAATAACATGTGACCAAATCAATAAAAACATGACATGTGACAAAAAATATTCGGTAGCGACTAGCGACTCCCCGTTCGTTGTTATCTCGGGTTGGAGTGGAGATTACTATTTTTTTTTGTTTTGTTGCAAAATCTAATTTTGCAAGGACCGATATGCAACTTACTAAACTTGTAGGGGGGCTTAATGCAACTTAATATTTCCCGTGACAACTCTTCCAATTTGCATGGACCACTTTCATAAAAAGGCTTCCTCTAGCTCTCATCCGTCACCTCCCGCACAATCCGCACTAGCTATATATATCCAATTCGAACTCCACTACAACATACACACTCACACACAGTATATTCTACTTGTCAATTCGATCGCTAAAAGATATCAATAATGGGCACCGTCGGTGAATCGGAAAAGTATTTACTGAATCGGCACAAGGAGCACCACTTCACCGCCGGTGAAGTTGTCCGTGATATCATCATCGGCGTTTCCGATGGTCTTACCGTCCCCTTCGCTCTCGCGGCGGGGCTTTCCGGTGCCAATGCTTCGTCTTCCATCATCCTCACCGCCGGAATCGCGGAGGTTGCTGCTGGTGCTATCTCCATGGGACTCGGCGGGTAAATCAACCAAGTTTATTTCATTGCAATGATTTTAGGTTTTATTGGTTGATTAATTTCAGTAGCATTCTAAACACTTCATTCGAATACGATTTATTTTTTTCGTCATAAAATTGTTCTCTGTAACGGCATGTCGTCATCTAGTTCCGGATTCAGGATAGAAACAAAATTGTAATTATTATAATCCACCATAGCAAATTGCATGCGAGTGCTCTGTAGGGTTTTAGGATTCGCTTGAGGTCAATCCTACTATTTCGATATGAAATTATCACATACATATTCTTATTCATAGTGTTTGTACTTTGTATTATGATTCAGCAATCTCGAATTTGTTATCCTTAGTCTGATTAATGAAATCGGCGTTTAACGATTAGGTATTTGGCTGCGAAAAGCGAGGCTGATCATTACGCTAGAGAGCTGCAGAGAGAACAAGAAGAAATTGATACCATACCTGATACAGGTTCATTTCTTAATTTCATTTTACAGATTAGATACATACATACTTGCGTGATACACATTCATTGATCTTTGATGATTTGATTCTATATAAACTGTAGAGGCGGCTGAAGTTGCAGAGATACTAGCAGAATATGGCGTGGAGCCACATGAATATCAACCCGTGGTGAATGCTCTGAGAAAGAACCCAAAAGCATGGCTTGATTTCATGATGAAGTAAGTGCTAATTACTGAATTTTGATCCAAATAATACTCTCTTTCAAATCTCATATTTGTTTGAGTAATTCATATCCATGTACACCATGATTACACAGTACAATTAGTCAATTATGCTTAGAACTTTGATTCTTACCTGACCAAATTCTCCATAAAAGTAGGACAATTTTTTAACACATATTTTTAAAGATGATGATGATAAGGAGGAAATTTGTGTCTTTTGCACAATAACACGGTACAACTTGTTCTATCACGTCTAACGTACAAGATCTCAAGAAAAAAAAAATCATGATTGTAGGCATAGAAATCTTAATTGTTTTATGAAGTAATCTATGATTAGACATCGAAATGCCAAACATTGTCCTTTTATGTGTCTTGAGAATGTTTTCATGATTATTTAAGTAAAAAGTTTATGAATGTTGGCATCTAGCAAACCAGAAGCAATCTCTGCTATTCTGTTAAAAAAATTATAAAAAAATCTTGGATTAACTATATTGTTTATACTTAATATTGGTCACAATCACACGTTGCTCTTTCCTAAGTAAACTTTTGGCCTTTTTAGCACGTTAGCCACACTTCATTGAATTAAAAATAAATCACGTTTATACAAAGACAAGATATCGTTATCATATATTTTTGGCCAATAAAAAAATATTACAAAAGCAAATAATTTTTGAACCTTGATCTTAATTCCTACACCTTTTATTTGTTATCCAGATTTGAACTTGGACTTGAGAAGCCCGATCCAAAAAGAGCGCTTCAAAGCGCACTAACAATAGCTATAGCTTATGTCTTGGGTGGAGCGGTCCCCCTCTCACCTTACATGTTCATCCCAATCGCTGAAAAAGCGTTGGTTGCATCCGTCATTGTGACCATATTCGCGTTGTTGGTCTTTGGGTTTGCCAAAGGTTACTTCACTGGCGACAGACCAGTGTGGAGCGCGCTGCAGACTGCCCTGATTGGGGTCATAGCATCTGCAGCCGCTTTCGGCCTTGCCAAGGCCGTGCAAGGATAGTAGTATACTGTTAGTAGAGGTGCATACAAACCGGACCTTAAAAAAAAGGAAGTCGGTCAGTCAGGCCCGGTTTGTCTTGTGTTGTTTTTTTTTTTTTCCTAAGTACATGTTATTTTTGGACTTTGTATTAAATGGGACTCGAAAAGGTACTTTGGAGCATGTTGATTCTTGTGGGCCTTGGATGGGAAATGGAACTTTGCTTTTTTATCTTGTTGTTTTGGATTATTTGTGAAACGCATGCGCAATATAAAAAGGGGATTGAGTTTTGGGTTTTATGGAAATATAAAACATGAAATATGAAAATATCTTTTGATTAAATAAATAAACATTATTGCTGGAGGCATGTTTGGGTAATTCTTTTTTCAACGATACATTTTATTTTAACTAACATAATTGGTGTGGTTTGTTTTCTTTTCTTGGATATTTATGGTGGGGATTGGGGTTGAATTGTTTATTAATAATAGGGTGGGAGATTTGTGTTAATCTATATTTGTATGTGGTTTAAGGGTTTTGAGATCTGATAGGTATTTGAACGTCAATTTTTGAAGTGAGTATATTAGAATTTAGACATCGTTGATAGTTGGATTAAAAATTATCTCAAAAGTCTTAATTTTAATCAACTTTTCACATCTGAATTTAGATACTAGTAAAAGAAAACAATAATTATTTTTTTGAGTAAATCATAATTTTCTTTTCGTGATACTGTAAAGGACTAAAGGTTATGGTTTTAGTTCAGATGTTTGTTTTGTTGAGAATATGGTTTAAAAACGTAGTTTTAATGCCTGTTAGCTCATGACATTGACGGTGTTAAAAAAATGATTGAAGTCCAACTAAAAATGGTTCCTAGTAAAAAAGAACTAATCCAATAATATGAGGTGAAATCATCTATAATAAGAAAGCTTTTTCGAAAAACTTTTTGGTGTCATATTACAATCATATTAGAGTCAATAGTCAATTAGTAATATATACAACCAAAAATCTTAACATTTTTTTTAACAATATTAAAGTTTTTCACAAGTCTTCGCAGTGGTCCTAGCGAAGCTTTTTATTTGTAATTTATAAAGTAAAAGGATAAAATAAAAAGTTTTATGCATGAAACTTGCAAAGTTACATTTGAAATATAAAAGTTTTTATAATAGTTTTTTTTTTTTAAAAAAACTTGATCAATCTTATGTTGACAAAACTCATTTGACCCGAAAACCTTTCCAAAAGCTGTTCTTGTGGGTGTTCTTAGATAAATATGAACAATGTCTTGTTAAAAATACTAAACATAAAATATGGTCTTTCAGATAATGTCATCCCTGATAACCATTAAGATTGTGGTTATCCGGATCCTTTAGTGTTAATTCCTGTTGTATTTACTGTGTTATGTTTAAGTAATATTATAAACAAATAAACACCTTTTCCTTTTTATGATTGTGATGTAAGCCATGTTCTGGGCAACGGTATAATTATACACTAAAGCTACACGTAGGGCTGACAATTCTCGACACGACACGCGACACGACACGAAATAAATGGGTTTGGGTTGAGTTTTTTAACCCGCCAACCCGTTTATTAAACGGGTCATATATGGGTTTCTCAAAAAATAAACGGGTTGACCCGCCAACCCGTTTATATTCTTAATAAAAAAATTTATTTTATTTTTAAATGTATTTATGTATCAAGTATTAATATTTAATAAGTATTACAAAAATATATCATTTATTCATAGACCATTTAACTATTTTGACATTATGACTCGTGGTGAATGGTCTAATGTCATAAGTCGTAAGCTATTAGGCTAAGTTTGTAACATGTTTCTATGAATGTTTTTAATTTTCATTTGGATGTTTAAGACTTAAATATGTAAAATTCGGACCCATGAACCCAGATCTGACCCACGAACCCGCCAACTTGTGAACCCGTTTAAATAAATGGGTTGGTGGGTCATATATGGGTCTATGTTTCAAACCCGCCAACCCGTGACCCACCAACTCGTGACCTGTATATTTAAATGGGTTGTGTTTGGGTTGACACATTTTGACACGTCAACCCGTCAACCCGCGACACGCCAACCCGAACACAACACGATTGCCAAGCCTAGCTACACGAAGCATGCCCGATTCTGAGGGGGTTTCGGGTGTGTGGCCGTACAAAGCTCCAAAAAAATAGAGTTAGAGTTTTAGCCAGATTAACTTGTAAATACATTTATTTATATATATATATATATATATATATATATATATATATATATATATATTATTTGACATAAATATGTACAAAAACATCTAGTAGATCAACCTCTTACGGCTGAGGGGAGTGGTGTTGAACTTACCGAGCTCCACCTCAGCTGCAGTAAGGAAGAAATGGAGAAGAAGAGAGGGGTGGGTTGCACCAAATCTCGATCATGTATCGGAACAAGTACAAGACCGTACCGAATTTAAAAATATGGGATGGTACTCGGTACTCCAAAATCACGAAATTCAGGATTTGATATCGTCGATGTTGGTACTAATACCGAAAACCAGTATCATTCCTGGTAATGTTAATTCAGGTCGGTACTCGGGATTGACTTTCAATCAAATTTAATTTTCGGGAAATCAGAAACGATAACGGTCAATATCGGTTCTATCCCACGCTCATCCCTACTATGTGGTGGGTTGTGGAGTAGGGGAGAATAAAGGGTGAGAAGAAGTAAAGAGAAGAAAAGTCAGACAATTGGTCACAGAATTCCAAAAAGTGAGGTAGCCAAGATTTTGTTTTTGGGTATATCAAATAAATTACAAAATATGAACAAGTAGCAAAATACTTTATAAGGTAAAAAAATATAACAATGTATAATCTTAAACTAAATTATTCGTTTAAGTTGGAAATAATTGATTAATTAAGATAATAAACAAAATATTAATATACAAACCTAATGAACGAATAATTTGTTATGAAGATTGAAATGAAATTTGATCTATTCAAAAAATTGTTGTCTTAATTCTTTAATCAGTATACCTCAACAACTAAAATTATTTCATTCATTATAAATTTAAGTTTTTGAATAGAGTGGATCATGTCACAATTCATACGCATAGTCTTTTCTATTCAAAAGATATATATATATACATTTCAAATTTGTGTGGGGTAGACTAAGGCCCACATTTGCACCCATATAGCTACACCTTTATTTCCGAATTCGGCATGCTGAGTTCATGGTGCAATGTTCGCCCATCTTTATTGAGGTCGACCCATTACAAATTTAATCATTTAAGCAATTATTAATTGAGACCGTTATTTATATTACACCTACACTTTTGTTTTGACAATTTCTACCTAAAATAATTTATTGTATTATGATTTAATTTTCTTTTGATTGCCTTAATAACAATTATCAATTTCTCGTAGTGTTAATAAACTTTGTTTATATATAAGAAAACAAGGGTCCATTTTTACTTTTTGAACAGGGCTTTGAAAACCAATAGACCAATCCTTACAAAGAGTATTAGGCTAACAGATATGTATCACATAAAACCAACATGTTATCGATTGAACCAATAATATTGGCAACCGATATGTTTTGTGGCCAATGTGTTTGATTTGTAATACCGCCCCAATTGAGTAAATATAGTATGGTGATGGTTCCAAGCTTTAAATATCACGGTATTATCTTACCAATTAAATGGTAATGGTTCCAAGTTTGATTTGTAATACCGCCCCAAAAATCGTCTCGGGTCTCCTTTAAATGGAAGCAAATTGAATGCTTCTCCGGAATCGGCTGGGATAGGAGAGTCAGAATTGGGAGTCGCTTTTCCAGAAGAGCAATGCTTCTCTGACGAGTTCACTGTGTAGATCCAGAAGTAATAGATATTAGATGGAGGAAGATTTCTTGTTAAAGTTGTTGCCGACGATGGAATAGAGAGGAGGAGGTGTTACCGTTGTTTTAGGAATCACCCACTTTCTTCACAACCCCTACATTTTTTCACAGGCATTGCATCTCTCCGCCACGACACAATCATCCACCACCACCTACACCTATTTCCGATTGAGAAAGTTGGTTGTACAGTAGATCAATAACCTGAATAATAAGAAGCTGCAGATTTCTAAAAACAACAAAGAACTCAAAAATCAAAAGATATGAATGTGATTTAGGGATTTTTGAAGCGATTTGAATAGAAAATGGAGTTGGATTCATGTTCGTTGGGTTTCAGATTGTCTGAATAGAAAAGGGAATTGGATTCCCGTCCAACAGTACATAACGAGAGTAAAAAGGGAAAGCAATCGGTGTAGTCGAGTGGCGAGTTGCCTCCGACGGCTTTGCTACCTCAATTTTTGGAGTCCGGCTCGGATTGACGAGAAGGAAGGGGAACAACAACAACGATGGATGATGGTGGAGTGCGACTGTGAGAATTGTCATAATAGGCGGTGTCAGGCGGTGGCAGTAAGTAACCGCGAATGTCTTGGTGGCCGGAAGAACAGCTCCACTTCTGGTAGGGAGTTCTTGGTCGTAAATGAAGAAGGTGGAAGGGGTGGAGTTTAGAGAGAGAGAGAGAGAGAGAGAGAGAGAGACTTTTTTTATTTTTTAATTATAAAAACTATTAAATAAGTATTAAACTATTAAATAAGTATTAAACTATTTTTTAATTATATTTAGTTTTTTCTTATTTTAAAAAAAATAACTGAAAAGATCATAAATGGTCCATGTGGTGTGAAATAACGAAAATATCCCTCAATTAATGGACAAAAGTTAACGGAGTTAGCAATAAGAACCAATCGTCAAAAGTTTTGAAAACACAGGGACCATCTATGAGGTTTTTAAACCACGGGGACTAAACTTTAGATTTTGGTTAACCACAAGGAGCATTTATGATGTTTATATATATATATATATATATATATATATATATATATATATATATATATATATATATATATATATATATATATATTGTTAGGTTAAACAATGAACCATTTTAAAATTTATAACCAAAGAACCAATTTTTTCTTAACCTTTAGAGCAAAATTTTCATAAAAAAAATAACTAAAAATATAGATATTCATAACTTTTTGTCTTTCATCCATTGATATCAAATTTACTAAAAAATAATAAAAATAAATAAAATTTGATTTGTTCAGATTCAAATTGTGAATATGTGCAAATTCACATTGTGAATTTGTGTAGATTCACACAGTAATTTATACAAAATTAATGATTTATAGTGTAGTTTTACAATGTGAATCTGAACAGATAAAAATAATAATGATAATATCAAATTTGATATCAATGGAAAGAAGATAAAAAGTTATTAATTTTGAATTTCTATATTTTTAGATTTTTTTCGATAAATAATAAGATCTAAAACTTTAAAAAAAATAATGGTTCATTGGTTTTATGGTTTAAAATGGTTCCTCGTTGAACTTTTGCCATATATATATACTAGGCGAATGCCCGCGCGTTGCGCAGAAACACCTATATAGTTGAAGTCTTTACGAATATATGATTTTTTAAATATAACAATAACGTTGTTGTTAAATTTGATATAATAATTTGTATATACTAAATTGATATAATATATTGATTATTTTGAATTATATGATAATATATACATTTATTATAACTTCTTAATCTCAATCGTTTGAATGACTTCTACCCGCGAGTTACACATGAATAAAATTAAATATAGTATATGATTTGATGTTATTTATAGTTGTTTTTATTGTTAATTAATTTTTTAAAATTTATTTACTTAATATTTTAATTTCTATCATTATAATTATTTAAAACATCAAACATTGTTTTTTATTTTAAAGTTAACAATATAATCATTTATATAGAGTTGTTTTTAACTATTTTTATTGTAAGTTATTTTAAGCTACTTATTTGGAAACTTTTAACGATTATAAAAATATATTTAAAAAATATTTTAGTTAAATTGAAATTACAATTTAGTTTTTGCTTTTATCACTACAATTTATCAATTTTAACTATTTATAAAATATTCTTTAGTTTTTTTAAATGGAACTAAAATTTATATTTGAGTTGACATTGTAATGCGTAGAAACACCTATATAGTTAAAGTCTTTACAAATATATACTTTTTAAAATATAACACTAACGTTGTTGTTAAATTTGATATAATAATTCGTATATTAATTTGATATAATATATTGACTATTTTAAATTATATGATAATATATAAATCTATTATAACGTCGTAATCTCAATCGTTTGAATGACTTCTACTCGCGAGTTACACATCAATAAAATTAAATATTATATATGGTTTAATATTATTTATAGTGGTTATTTTAACTGATTTTTTAAAATATATTTGCTTAATGTTTTAATTTCTATCATTATAATTATTTAAAACATCAAACATTATTTTTTTGATTTTAAAGGTAACAATATAATCATTTATATAGAGTTATTTTTAACTATTATTATTATAAGTTATTTTAAGCTACTTATTTTAAATTTTTTAACGATTATATAAATATATTTAGGAAATATTTTAGTTAAACTGATATTACAATTTAGTTTTTGCATTTATCACTATAATTTATCACTTTTAACTATTTACAAAATATTATTTGGTTTTTTTAGTGGAACTGAAATTTATATTTAAGTTGACACTGTAATGTTATATTTAAATTAACAATTTAAGTATTTTGTCCAGACTGTTCAAAAATTATAGCTTTAAACTGATAATGGTTTACATGCAACAACATTTTAAATCTAATAAATTAAGTATAATATGTTAAAACTTAAAGACATAACTTTATAAATAGAAGTAAAGATATTATTTTAAAATTGAAATTTAGTCTATTTATGATTACACTTTAGGTTTGATATTTATTTAACCTTATTAACCAACTTACAATTTTTATTAGAAAGACACTACAATTTATCACTTTTAATTATTTATAAAATAATCTTTGGGTTGTTTAAGTTAAATAAAATTTATATTTAAGTTGAGCCTATAATGTTATATTTTAATTAATAATTTAAGTGTTTTATACAAATTGTTCAAAAATTATACCTTTAAAATGATAATGGTTTACATTCAACAATATATTAAAAGTAATAATTTAAGTATAATATGTTAAAAGTTAAAAAACATAATTTTATAAGTAGAATTAAAGATATTATTTTAATATTGAAATTTAGTTTATATGTGAATACACTTTAGATTTGATATTTATTTAACCTAATTACCAAATTATAATTATTATTATAAAGAAATTGAAAAGTCATGGGAGTTTCAAATGAATGTGGTGAAAAGAAAAAAGAATGGGGGCTTCAAATGCATGAGATTCAAGAAAAAATGCTAGCTTTATAAGTATGTATATATATATATATATATATATATATATATATATATATATATATATATAAGTTTATTCTCTTTTTGACAAGTGTTATTATATTAGAACTCCTCATTGATATTATATGTCCCATATCATGTCATTTGTCAACATATTAATTATCCATTTCAAATTTCAAAATTTAAATTTCTCACCCTAATTACATTAATTTTTAAATTTCAAAATTATAATTTTTTTCACTTTAATTATATTAAATTAATAATATTAGATTAAAAAATAAAATAAAATTAATACATGTTATAAGATGATATAATTTCACGTATTTTTTTAAGTCAAGGACTATAATTTTATATAACTAAAAATAATATCTCTTAAGTAATAATTTATTTAAACTAATTGATTAAAAATTTTGATTTTTTAATATGAAAGTTTAATAAATTTTATAACCGTGATTTTCACGGGTTATAAACTAATATATATATATATATATATATATATATATATATATATATAGAGAGAGAGAGAGAGAGACTTAGGATCATATGTTACATACAGTTATTATGTTATTGTGCTACTATTGCACATACAATTATTGTGTTATTGTGCTACTATTGCAATTCTTACTAAAATGTCATATTTGCACTGTCTATTCCTCTAGATTAGTTCAAGAATATTCATGAATGTTATATTAATTTTAGTTTTATTCTATGATTTTTTTAAAAGCGCAAAATTACATATTTTTTACATAATGCATTATTGAAAGAATGTCATTTTAATTTTAGGTATTTAAAAACATACACATTTTTTACATAATATACATATTTGTATAATTATTATAAATACATTCTTGAACTAACATGGAGGAATAGAAGTGCAAATATGACATTCTTATAAGATGTAAAGTCCCGAAAATCCAAGATAAATTTTTTCATTTTTTAAAACAATAAATCATACAAACGAGTTGTTCCAAAACCGATAAAATTGATTATATTATTTAAACATCAGAGTAATATCATTAATTGCCGATGCGAAAAACTTCGGGGGATGTTGTGTAGGCACGTCAGGCCCTTCCCTTTCAAACCGAAAGTACCTGAAACCATAAATATAAAACTGTAAGCACAAAGCTTAGTGAGTTCCCCAAAATACCACATACCAAAACATACAAGTGTCATGGGTTACCCTTATGGTTTTTCCTTGCAGTTCTGATTGCCGAACCCCGGTCTTACACAGAGGTGCCAGGGGCTAGATCCTAGTCTTTTATACAACTGTCAGGTGACATATCCTAGCTTTCATACAATTGTCAGGGGCCAAATCCTGGTCCCTTAGTAAGGGGATCTGTTGGGTTCTCCTCTGACGATACCCTATTTGCTATGAGGAGTCCTTCTTCTATCCGGTGTCTTATGAAGTGATATTTTTTTTCGATGGGCCTGGATCTACCATGATCCCTTGGTTCCTTGGCTAAGGCGATCGCACTCTCGCTATCACAAAAAATCTCCATAGGCTCCTTTATAGTTGGTACAACTATAAGGTCTCCGATAAAGTTCTTCAGCCATATCGCCTCCTTCGCCGCTTCACTTGCTGCTATGTATTATGATTCACATGTTGAATCAGCTACAGTCTCCTGTTTGGAACTTTTCCAAGTTATTTCTCCTCTATTCAGGCTAAATACCCAGCCTGACTAAGAACGGAAATTATCTTTGTCGGTCTGAAAGCTGGTGTCACTATACCCTTTCACTCTCAAGTCATCACTCCCACCGAGGGTAAGGACCTAGTCCTTAGTCCTCCGCAAGTACTTAAGAATGTTCTTTACCGCAATACAGTGAGCTTTACCAGGATTCCCTTGATAGTTGCTGACCATGCTCAAAGCAAAGGTCACATCAGGGAGAGTACAAGTCATAGCATACATGATCGAGCCAACCGTGGAAGCATATGGTACTCGACTCATCTCTGCTATCTCGACCTCTGTACTCGGACTCTGAGTCTTACTCAGTTTGGTATATCTTTGGATAGGTAAGTCACCTTTCTTGGAATCTTCCATGTTGAACCATTTCAACACCTTGTCTAAGTAGGTACTTTGACTAAATTCAATTAGTCTTTTACTCCTGTTTCTCAATATCCTTATCCTTAGGATATAGGCAACTTCCCCAAGGTCCCTTATAGCAAAACACTTCCCAAGCCATGACTTAACCTCCTGCAAGGTTGGGATGCCATTTCCTATGAGAAGTATGTCATCCACATGCAACACCAAAAAAGCTAACTATACTCCTACTAGCTTTGACATACACACAAGACTCATCCTCGATTCTCGAAAATCCAAACTCTTTAACTTTCTCATTGAAACAAAGATTCCATCTGCGAGATGCTTGTTTCAATCCATAAATGGATTTCTCAAGCTTACACACTCTATTAGGGTACTTTGCATTGACAAAACTCTCTAGCTGACTCATGTAAACATCTTCAGCCAACTTTCCATTAAGGAAAGCGGTTTTGACATCCATTTGTCATATTTCATAGTTATGAAATGCAGCTATGGCTAGCATAACCCTTATAGATTTATTCTTCGCTGTTGGTGATAAGGTTTCATCATAGTCAACTCCATGAGTTTGAGTAAAGCCCTTCGAAACCAGTCACGCCTTATACGTGTGTACTTTCGGTCTTCTTCATGAAGATCCACTTGCACCAGACGGTCTTACGACCCGATACATTGTCAACCAAGTTTCAAACTTGATTGCCATACATAGACTGAATCTCGTTGTCCATAGCCTCTTTCCACTTTGCAGACTTGGGGCCTTCCATGGCTTCCTTGTAGTTGTTAGGTTCATCCAAATTTACTAGTGTGTTATCACTGGTAAATGTATCACCCTTAGATGTTATATGGAAACCATATAACATAGGTGGAACACTAACTCTACTGGAACGCCTCGGAGGTAAGAACTCGTCAATTGGTTCAACATGAGTTTCCTCCTCATGATGATTGCTAGTGTTTGAGGATCCTTCATCATTTAACTCTTGAAGCTCTTCAAGGTCAATTTGCCTCCTACTGTCCTCTTGGCATATGAGTTCTCTATCGCGAAAGACTCCTCTCTTCGCAACGAAGACAACATTGTCACTCGGTCTGTAGAAGAGATATCTAAAAAACTTCTATGGGTAGCCGATGCAAATACAACACTCACTTCGAGGTTCGAGCTTGTCGCGAGTCTCACGCCTCACGAGAACCTCGCAGCCCCAAACCTTGATGTGTGCTAACGAGGGAACCTTCCCTGTCCATATCTTGTGAGATGTTTTGGCAACCTTCTTAGTAGGGACTAGATTGAGGATATGGGCGGCAATCTCTAAGGCATACCCCCATAATGAGATAGGTAACGAAGTTTAACTCATCATGGAACGAACTATGTCCAACAAGGTTCGATTGCATCTCTCAGCCACACCATTAAGTTGTGGTGTCCTGGGTGGCGTCAATTACGAAATAATTTCATATTCCTTAAGATAATTTAGGAACTCGATACTAAGATACTCACCACCTCGATCGGATCGGAGCATCTTTATCTTCCTGCCCAGCTGATTCTCCACTTCTTTGTTTAAAATCTTTGAACTTTTCAAAGGTTTCTGACTTATTCTTGATTAAGTAGATATAGCCATATTTGTTGTAATCATCAGTAAAAGTTACGTAGAAGCGGTTAACATCCCTTGCGACGGTTCTGAAGGGTCCACACACATCGTTGTGTATGAGATCCATCAAACCCTCGCCCCTTTCTCAAGTACCAGTGAAGGGTGACTTGGTCATCTTTCTAAGAAAACAAGATTCGCAAGTGTCATCTGACTTTAAGTCGAATAAAACCAAGACTCCAGCCTTTTGGAGTTGGCCTATGCATTTCCTGTTGACATGTCCAAGACGACAATGCCACGAGGATGCTTTATCCAAACTGTTGGAAGAATCAATGTGCAACAAATTATTTCCTAACTTGTCTACAACCATCACAGCTTCATATACACCACTACAAGGCAATGCTTTAAAATAAAATACACCATTGTAAAAAGCATTAATAGAAACAATTTCATTATCAAATGAAAATCTAAAACCTTGTTTGTACAAACCATGAAAGGAAATAATATTTCTTGCCATATCGGACGAGTAGCAACAATTATTCAAATCTAATTCTAACCCACTACTAAGCAATAAAGAATAAACTCCAATCTTGGTGACATGCGGCATTTTCCTATTTCCCATGATCAAGTTCATTTTCCCGTGCTCCACATCCTTAATTCTTTTTAGTCCCTGCAAATCAGAACAAATATGGAAACCACAACCTGTATCAAGGAACCAAGAATAAGAATGTGATGATTTATTAGATAGAATAATATAAATACCTGCATGGGTGGGCTTAACCTTCCCATCCTTTACATCCTACAAGTATTTGGGGCAGCTTCGCTTCCAGTGCCCTTTATCATGACAATAGAAACACTCTGCTTCTTTCGGATTGGTAGAGGGATTAGCAAAACCAACTTTGGTCCCACTAGAATAGGATCCATCATGAGACTTTCCCTTGCGGCTCCTAGAAGGAGCCTTCCTCTTCTTCCCTTTCCTATGTCCAATTGCCAAGACAGAGGCACTAGTAGCAGGAGTAGTAACAACATATTTACCTTTGAGACTACTTTCAGCAGTCCTCAAAAGGCCTTGAAGCTTGCTGAGAGTGACCTCCTCCTTGTTCGTATGATAGGTCATATGGAACTGATCATAACAGGGAGGTAAAGAGTGTAGAATGATATCTATGGCCAACTCTTCATCGAAATTTACATTCAATTTCAGTAAGCGGTCCACAAACCTTTGCATTTTCTGCAAGTGGGTCGTGATGGACTCTCCATCCTTCATCATTGGTGTTATCATGGAGACAATAATTCCATACCTTTCCAAACGAGCACTTTGATGGTATCTTTCCATCAAGTCTTAGTGCATCTCGAAAGGATAGTAGTCCTCATAGGACTTTTAGAGTTCAGCCAACATAATGACCAACATGATACAAGACACCTTCATGGCATCCTTCTCATGAGTCTTATATATTCAGCGATCTCCTCAGGAGTAGCAGTGGACTCATCAATTTCTTTAAGCTCTTTGTCGAGGACATATTCCTTTTCCTTGTAGCGAGTGACCATCCTAATATTCTGAATCCAGTCATTGAAGTTCGAACCATCAAAGATGGCTCTCCCACACAAGTTCATGCGAGAGAAAGATCCATAAGGGTTTGATCCAGAAGCGGTGTTGGAAGACATCTGAAAAGAAAGAATGACAAATTTAGATTAGATAATAATCCTTAACATAACACCCAAATGAAATATTAAGGCTGAGACCCAACACAATACTTTACAATTCGGAAGAGGGATGCCGTAATCCAATTGCAAAATATTTGAAGGTAGGTAAATGACGATTTACCAATTTTCACCATGAAAAACGAAATTGATAATTAAGTTTTAACTGTATTGAAATTCCTAGATTCTTTTGAGATTCATTGAACTTTTTAATGGCATGTATAAATCTCGATTATGTCCTTCAAGTTTATGACTGGGATACCGAGGATCACAAACAAGGTCTGAATAACCATGCAAATGTGCTTGGTACACCCGATATCATTTATCACCTAATCAATGTGTCGGTTAACCACGCACGCTCCATTGATCTATGACAAACATCAAGCTAACCTTTGCCACCCTTACTAGTCTAAGGTAATGTGTCGGTTAACCACACACGCTCCATTAACGACTTAGCAAAGTGTAAAGTGCAATTTCATGGAATAACATCATTTTCACATTTTTCCTAAAGCAACTAAGATTGAGAATTTAATAAAAATTTTAGTTACTTTATAATGATCATTATACTTTTAACGAGAATTAATGTCTTATCCTACCCGTTCGGCTAACGAACCTCCACCAATCAAGGAAGCGGTGGGTGAGAGTGGACACCCATCAAACCACCATTTTATAGACAGTAACCTTATACCCCTCTTATAGACCAACTTTGTGAATGAGGCCCACTAACGGTAAGACTTACTTGTCTTATACATACATATATATATATATATATATATATATATATATATATATAATTATTAAATTTATAATATTATAATAGTATAATAGTTGAATTTTAAACTTTTAAAATTCTAAGATTTGGAATTAAATGTTTCAAAAGTGAGACTTTACAAATTCCAAAACTTGAGGGCAAGTTTTGAAACTCTTGAAAACTCTTCATTTCCATAACTTATGAGTTTAATGTCATTTTAATGGAAGAGACTTTTCATGTTCCATAACTTGAGGACAAGTTATGGAAGTCATTAAAAACATTTAGATCAATTTTAACAAATTAAATTATCATATAATATAGGATTGATCTAACTAAACTCATAAAGCTAGATAATATCAAATCAACAATTTACAAGAAATTTTGTTTATTATGTAAACCAACAATTATCTTAAAATTTTGTCAATTATCTTTTGATTGGATGAGTAAAATCACCACCAAATCATAAAAACAAATTTTATGATACAAAACAGTTTGCGGTAGTGATCGTAATCCAATATAGGCCAAAAAACCGGAAAATTTGTCATCTGCCAGTGCAACTCGTCGAGACAGGTTTTGGACTCGTCGAGTTCATCAATGGACTTGGCGAGTTCATCCTGTCAGAAATCCTTTTTCGGTTTGCTTCAACTTTGAACAATCAATAAGCAACAATATAACATATAACTACCCCAGGCTCTGATACCACTGAAGGGTTTTGACCACTATAACACTCTTATGGTGCACATGCAACCCTAGATGCTTTGGATCTAAGTTTTCTCTAGTTATACATGCAAATTTTTTTTTCCAAAGCATGAAACCTAATATAGCATACAACATGACATGTGAATCATAAAACTAGTTATAGAATTACCTCTTGTTGTAGCTTGATGTGTTTGGCCTTTAAGAACTTAGCACCCCAAGTGTGATGCCTCAAATGGTTCACAAAACACCACCAACAATTTAGGGCTAGCGGCGCAGCTTGTTGCCCATTTGCCTTCAATCGATATGTATTGAACTATATTAGTCGAATTCATGGATTTGGAGAAATTGAGAGAGATTACTATGCACTCAAAATCGGTTCTATGAACTCTAAGAAGACAAGGGTAACCGATTATAGGCCATGGGGTCATATATATAATGTAGGAATCCAAGAGTCATAGGTAAACTCTAATCCATACACTTTGGGTTATGATCTATATCTTATGTGGGCTAACTCTTCATGGAAACTTACATAAACATAGCCCATCATGGATCAATAGCTCAAACCATATATATATATATATATATATATATATATATATATATATATATATATATATATATCATTGATTTACATAACCAGTCCCCGTTAATTTAATTAGTCTCTTTTGATCACTAAATTAATTATTGATCAATACTAATTAAATAACATGATTTCATATTAATATTTTATACTTGTAATATATTAATAAATCATAAATAACCTTTTTTCTCAAATGTTCATCCTATCATATTGTTTTGGTGAATGCAACCCAAAATGGACCATGCTACTCTTGGGTCAAGTACATACCAATTATAGTTATGGACTTAGACACCTTATCCATCAAATGACCTGATATTAAATTCGTATGTTTTCTGTCAGGTCAGGAGTGTTAGAATGATACCTAAATTGTTTTTCTTATTAAAAGAGGAGGTTTTCATGATATACATCTTAGGTATTTGGGTATATGTTGCTTTTGATTTGGATGTGGTGTGTGTGAAATTTAAGAAGTCTACAATTGTTCATGTTATTTTTGCTAACTTTTGACCAGTGGTGAATGGATCTAAAGTTTTGGAGAGGGTCATTTGGACTGAAATTTTGGGTTTACCTTGTTGTGCTTGGAATGATGTTGTTGCAAATAAGGTGGCGGGTTTATGGGGCGACGTTTGTTTCTTGGAAGATGACATTCAAGCCCCTTTCATGGTTTAAATGGTATGTATCAAAACTCTTAAATCCAGTTTGATTCATGACAAGATCAATGTATTTATTCAAGGAATTAGTAACAAACTGGTTGTTAAAGAAATATCTAATTGGGAACCTGACATTGTGTGTAATGAGGAAACTTTGGACCGCGAGCTACCTAATCTTTTGGGTGAATCATATAATGATGAGAATGGGTATGAAGATAATGAAGCTGAAGATACAGGTGAGTGTAATACAGGTGGTATCAATCAAACTAATGAATAATAACATAGGAGCAGGGTTTGTTAATCGACATGTCGTTTTTTCAGACCAGTGGGTTTAAACCAATTGTTGATTAGGGGGGGGGGTTGGAGTCTTCTTTATTCTGCCTCGTCTCATATTGTTCATCCCACCAAGGCTGTTGTTGCTTGTAAAATACCTTCGATTGTAGTGCCCGAGTCAACTGACCCGATTGCTATAGTAACAGGGTTGGTGGTTGACGGTGTTCCGATTGTAGATGTCGATGTAACGACCATGTTTTCATACCACGTACACCCTAAAATTTACATTTCTCATTTAAAAATTTATAACAACTTTGGTGTACATTAACACTCTGGAATACAAGTAGTAATCAATAGAACCGTATTGGCTTCTAGTACATGATCGAGTCAGGTGTCACAATAATATACATACAAAATAAATCATCACAACAACATAAGCCTCACGACTTAGTGAATAAAGACTACTATAACATAATAATATAAATCACATTATAACTTATTCCTCATTTATGTAGCAGTTAATTTATATCAATTAAATGGTATTCTCATAACCAGTCTCTTAGTAACAATTTATCTCTCATTCATAATCTGTCTTTAAAAAAATAATCTATTTACTAGTAAATGATCTATCTCTAAATTGTGATCACTCTCTCGATTAATGATCTATCTATTTCTCTCTCTCTCTCTCTCTCTCTCAATCAATCACTCAAAATAAATATCTTATTCGCAATTAATCTATCAATTAGGTTTTATCTCTCAATCAATAATCTGTCTCTCAATCGACGACTCAATTATCATCACTGATCTATCTCTAAGTCATAATGTATATATCTTTCTCTATCATAACATATCTCTTTTAATGGATCACCATCTCTGTCATAATCTATCATCCGGTCGTGACCAATTCATCAATGATGATTAATCTGTTAATCGTAATCCATCTATGAATTGTAATGTATTTCTCGAAAATGATATAACTAACAGTAATAATCAATTCCTCGGTTTTAATCAATTATTTAGATCTTTATATAATTCACATATCACATATATCATACATATCACATATATC
Source organism: Lactuca serriola (assembly GCF_051521515.1). Lineage (NCBI taxonomy): Eukaryota > Viridiplantae > Streptophyta > Magnoliopsida > Asterales > Asteraceae > Lactuca > Lactuca serriola. Next base: position 38,050,334 of record NC_136411.1, read on the forward strand.
ACAAATCTAATGTAACAATTACTCAGAAATGATCTATCTTTTAATGTGTTCTATTTTTCAGTTATAATCTATCTTATCAATCAAAATAATTCTTTCAACATATTAATCTATCAAAATAATCAATCTTTCCAGTATTATTCAGTTACTCATTAATAATTAATCATATAAACGATGTAATATATATCACAAATAACACATCAATGGATGTTAGAGTAGTGTTAATCACTTGGTTAGTCAGCAAACTTATTCCAGTTTCGATTTCAATCCTTCGTTGCCTATTAGCTCGTCATATGGTAGCACTTAACCATCAAATAACAAGTTTTCTCAAAACTTTTCATTACTCACTACTAGCTACCCTCAAGACCTTTTGTCACCAAACTAATCAAACCTCATAATATAATCATAATAGGCTTAGCCTATAATCCATTAGTTAATTTCTTAAATATTAGGGTTTATAACCCACATAGTCTTGACTAACTCTTTAATCATAAGATTTAATCATTGATCTTATCAATTGGTTCGTAACAACATCATATCATGAATACCTGTAATACACCTGGGTCCATCAAACCTTAATAATAATCAAATATCATAGATACAATTTAACAGGTAAAAGATAGCTCACTGTATCCCATAACTCGACCTCGTATCATCTGTAAAACAACATAACTTCACCATAGTAATCTCCCAAAAACGACTTATGAGCAAGGTCTTTGATCCCGCATGCCAAATCACTCTCAAATGACTTGAGACTCATATATTTATACTATGCATTGGTCACGTCGTAACCATTTGAGTGTCACGTCGTAACAGTTAAATGAATCCCAGTTTATCCATATATTACACTCTTCCGCCAAGTGTTGCAGTGGCTTGCCTCATTTCACGTCGTGACACATCTATCACCATGTCGTGGTGATTGAATAGACTCCATCTCGCCACATGTCACTTTTCGGTTGACACGTGTAATTATGATTCACTCATTTCCATGTCATAGGCAATATACCTTCATGTCGTGAGGATCAAAAGTTAACCGCTGACTTTGACTTCCGTTGACTTTCTCAAAATAGCAACATACTTTCATCTAAACTTCAAACGGTCATAACTTTCTCATAAGAACTCTGTGTTCAACAATATTTATATCCACACTTTTTTTAATCGATCTATCACTTTCTCAACTCCATTATCTAAATATCAAATATCCAATTTAAATAACTCCAAACTTTATTTCACTTAGTCGCCTCATATCATTTTATATGTTCTGGAGTGATAATTGGTTACAAAAGACAGATATTACAAATCGAAGATATTGCTGATATAATGAAACAATATGTTGAAATGGGAGGGTTAGTTGGTTATGATATGGAAGGTAATAAAGACAAGATTAGACAAATATTGGTTAGTATTGGTGTTATTCAAGTTGATAAATGAATTGCATGTCTTTGAATATATGTAGCACCCAAAATTTTCTTAAAAGAAGTTAGGTGAGGTCAATTTGTATTCAGTATGGGGTTTCTTTCTTGGGTTTTCAAGAAACAAGGATGACTCAGTTGGACTTGTTTAGAGTTAGGACTATGCGGCGGAATTGTAATTTTGATTTTGCTTTTAGCAATGCTCGTGGGAGATCAGGAGGTATTTTATCTATATGGTACCCAAATGTTTTTATTAAAAACAGTATTGTATGCTCTAGTAACATTGTTATTGTTGGTGGTGTGTGGATTCCATTTAATATGGAGTGTTATGTGGTGAACGTTTATGCGCCTTAAGATATTGTGGAGAAACAATGGTTATGGAGCTATATTATTGTGTTTATAAGAAGGCAGGGGGATAATTATATTATTTTTAGTGACTTCAATATGGTTAGAAGAAAAGATAAGAGATTCGGGTCTATCATTTGCATGTTTCTGCTGGAGATTTTAATGACTTTATCAATGATATAATGATATAGGTGTGGTGGATGTTCCGATTACTAGGAAGAAATTTACCACGGTTGATCCATCAAATATCAAACTTAGTAAATTGGATCGGTTCTTGGTCTCAGGATCGATTTTTGATAGATTCCAGGCGTTACAGGCGACTGTGTTGGATAGGAAGTGGTCTGACAGTTGTCCTATTTTGCTTCATGATTATAAGGTCGAATGTGGTCCTTCTCCCTTCAAGTTCTATAATTCTTGGTTGCTTTTGGATTGTTTCGATGACATGATTCGTGGGTGTGTTATTGAGTTTGTGGTTAATCAAAGTTGCAGCAAGTTTTCTTTATTTAAAAATAAACTTAAATTTATTAAGAGTAAAATATTGGAGTGACATTCTCGGGCTATGGAGGCGTGTGATGTGCATAAATTGCATCTAGAGTCCCAGTAACATGATATTTATTTATCTATTGATGATGGTGTTTTTTCTAGTGATTTGCATAATGAAAGGAAACATATTCTTAGGGAAATTGCTAATTTTGAGAGACATGTTGCTGCAAATGTTGTTCAAAAAGCTAAGGTGAAATGGTTGGTTGAAGGGGATGAGAATTTTGTTTTTTTTTTCATGGTACGATGAAAAAAAGAAGGCGCCTTATGTTAATTTGAGGGGTTCTGTTGATGGGGATTGGGTGACAGATCTGTCGGCGTTATTTTTTAGTTTTTATTTTTAAATTCCTCCAAATTTCAAGCGTTTAATAATATTCGGTTAGCGAATAGAAGTAACCAGTTTACTAGTATTAGTTCTAAAAGTGTAGAGTTTTTAGAGAATTCGTTTTCGCCCGGAGAAATTAAGAAGGCAGTTTCGGATTGTGGTGGAGAGCGTGCTCGTGGTCTAGACACGATCTCGTTCCAGTTTCTTAAACATTACTAGGATGTTTCAAGAACCAAATTGCTCTTGAGTTCATTTAAAAGTTTCATGTTTTTCATGGAGATTTTTCAAGAATCGGATTCCTCTTGCCTCAAATTTTAGTTTAAGAGGTTTGAATGTCTATTCTATCTTATGCCCGCTTTGCAATCCAAAAGAAGGTAATATTGATCATGTGCTTTTTAATTACTTGTTTACTCGGGTGATTTCGTGTTAGCTTTGTTCATGGAGTTGTGCTTTTCCCAGTTGCATGCATATATAGTTTGAGGTGGCTCAGTGAATAGTTTGATTTAGCTGAAGAGGTTGATTAAAGAAAATGGAGTGAATAAGCATTTAGTTAAACTCATACTTACTTTCACCTTTACCACATTATGAAACATTTGCAAAGCAAGAAATACGATTATTTTTAGGAATTCAAAGTGTTCTTCGCAAAAAGTTATGGATGGGATTCAAGTTTTGGTTTTTAATTGGATTAAGTATAGGCAAAAATTAGATTCATTTATATTGTTAATCTCGTCATATGGCTTGTAAATAATTATCTAACATCTTATTAGTTTGCTTTTCCTAATAAATTACCTTGCCGCTTAAAAAAAAATCAAAATTAATAAAAAAATAATATATTTTATGAAGTTATTAAAAATCGAATTATACACATATCAATATTTGGGTCCATCAGCGTAACCTTAGCCCATCACGGCTGTAATCCCCTTTCAAAACCCTAAAACCCCTAAAACCCCTGAATCGCATTTCAATTTTAGGGTTTTGCTCTATAAAGCGGTCGTCACTCCTCCATTCAGGTATATCCTCCATCGTTCTTATCTCTTTCGCCTTAATGAGCTGCGAAATGCTCAACCAAATCTCGTTAGTCGTCAGGTTTCGCTTTATCATTGTTCATAAATCCTTCTATTCTTCTTGTTTTATGTAATAGTTTTCTGCGTCTCTTATGATGAATCAAATTTAATAACTTTCGTTCTTCTGAGATTAACCATGCTGAAAGTTTTTGGAGACCTGAACTGAAGAGACGCAGAATAAATTCATGTTTGATTTTGATTATTTTTCCTCAATTTGTAAATATCTTTTCGATTTTCGTTTTTGAACGACTCTTATGATGATTCAGATAATACTTTCGTTCTTCCGAGGATAACATCCATGCGGAAACAATTATTGGAGACCTGAACTGAAGATCTTCTTATTCAACACTTTCCAAATTTCAAATCGATTTGTTGTTTTATTTCCATTTGCTAGTAATACTATTTTTCAACAAATGTTTGTGATTGAAATTTTTTTCGACGATTTAAACAAAATTGGGGCGATGTTTTTACGTCTTCGCAAAACTCAAATGAAATAAATCGTCGAAGATTGATCCCTTGACATTTTGAATGGTTGAGCCTTTGCTTTGTATGAGGTGAAGGATCCCATGGATGAATGTCTTTTGGGACTTGTCATATCCTATCGCCTTGAGGAGCGGAGTCTCTGCAATTACCTCTTGGGATTGGCCATGAGAATAACATTATTTCATGTTTTTATGAATCTTTTTTTCGTATCAAATAGTCCCTGTTAATAGCTGTATTGCATTTTGTCAGCTAAAAAAATGATTAAATTCTAATAAAATTACGTTTTTTCACTTGCATTGTTTGAAAAGATTAGTTATCTTAGACAACCATGTTTGCAACACTAAGAATTAACCCAATTGTTGTGCCTTTTACTTTTACACTTGTTAATCTTGTATAAACTTGTAACAAAGACACTTACTTTTTGTACATGTCTGTAAATTAGTTTTTTGAACATGGACCTTTTGTGTGTGTTAATGAGAGTTGGAGCAATTAGTATCTTTGTTCCGATTAAAACTTCAAAATGTTTGAATTTCAAGAAATGATGATATTCTATATGCTAATGCAAGAAACAAAAATGAGCCATGTGTGTTACAATGTTAGTGGGAGAAACAATACACATAGTGAATGTGTTAATTTATGCAGATAGATCTATCCTAATTCATTAGGATAAGCTAAAGTACAAGATGTCTCGAGAAAACTCGAAATAGTTCATAAATTATGACTCGACATTGAGCTAATGTCCTAATTCTGGTATTGAGCTAAAAGAGCCATGACATATACCAGATCCAATGACTTATATGTCCTTAGCATAACAGGTTAGATAGGATCAATGACTTTAATATCTTGAGCATAACACAGGTTAGATAGGATCAATGACTTTAATATCTTGAGCATAACAGGTTAGATAGGATCAACTTGACAAGAATTAACAAATCAATATCGAGTACCCAATGAGTTATATGTCTTGAGCATGAGAGGTTAGATAGGATCAACTTGACAAGAATTAACAAATCAATATTGAGTATGTTCCTTAGTGTCATAGGAGGACAAAGGACATGATTGTAGTATGAAAGAATTCATTGTAACTTGTAAGGGTTACATAAGTTTCAAACTAACAAAGACAATTTCGTTGGTAGTTGAAATTTATAAATAATTTATTGGAGACTACCAAGTAATACATTATAATGGATTTGAGAATAAACTTAGAGTTGCATCTAGTTTGGCTGCAAAGGAAGCTATATGAATGATTGAAATTCAAAACAAATGTAAATAATGATGCAAAGGAAGCTATATGAATGATTGAAATTCAAAACAAATGTAAATAATGAATGATTGAAATTCGAAGCACATGTAAATAATGAATTTCTTTCGATCATTTATGATCATTTTGAAGGTTTTTGTGATTGAAATGATGAACTTACCTCAAGTATGGATCACAAAGTCATGCAAGCTGCAAGCTCACATGATACGCAGCAACTACCATCACATCTAATAGTTGCTCAAATGTGAAGACATCAGTCAATAGAGTCACATCGATATAAATCTTGTCGATCCATTCACAAAGTCATGCAAGCTCACATGATACTCAACAACTACCATCACATCTAATAGTTGCTCAAATGTGAAGGCATCAGTCAATAGAGTTACATCGATATAAATCTTGTCGATCCATTCGTCAAGTCAACAAGTCTAATGGTTATACTTGATCATGAGGCATTTGATTTGCATATGGTATGACTAGATCCCACTTAAAATAAGTTTGTTTTATATTTATGAACTTAATAAGTATAAAATGTCAATCTAAATTTGTGATTATTAAGTATATATCTTAATATGCGATGGAGATCGGTCATTCAATAAGTTTATCACCGTGTTATCCTTTTACATGTTTAGAACCTAATTCCTGAATATTACTTTAATTAGACTCCACAATTAGTCATACTCTTGGGGAGTTAGTAATATTGTCATAAAGTGTTAGTAGAATTTATATAGTGACTAGACATAGCACGGAGATTGCAACTATCGTTCATGAGTATTTTATAGAGATTTAAATATTGGAACAAATCACACTCAAAGAGATTACTTCATGGATTAATCACGAGTAATTCTAAGATGATAATATATTTTATTCTTAAAAAGGAGAGTCATTGAGTTTTTTGCATACGAGTTGGTTATGCATTGGTCATGATCTAACATTATCCGTAGCTGGTGGTCAGAACAAGTAAGTCCATGCATAATTTAACAAGTAGACAAAAACTATGTAGTTAAAGTTTATCTGTTCTTTCTGCTTTAACTTGAGAAACGATATCCTTGGGCCCCTCGATGATTTCATGTTGATATCTTATGTGCCTAGTCGTGTGATGCGTTTATTTGCACTAATAGTTTTAAATTTATGTCATGTCATATCTCAACCAGTTTAAAATAAAATAGATAGTGTACCTAGTCACATAATAATATAGTTAAGGTAAAAAAGGGTGTCGAAAACTAGGGAATGAGAATTATTCTAATGAGAAAGTACCACTACTAATTAAGCTAATAAAAATACTATAAATTGGGATTTTATCCAATTTTACAAGTTCAGAAAAACTTAAATTATCAATTTTAAACAATAAAACTAGCAAATTTACTCAAACAAAACAAAAACGATTTTAAATCAAGATTAAAGATCACTCTCGTTTAGCGTCGAATTACCTTTACCCTTTGGTTGATTTCTTATGTAATGAATTATTTAATTGGTTACTGAATTCTAATTTTACTAGTTATCTTGTTCGGATTCCTAGTGTTTTAACAACATGCACAACTATTACAATGATTATGCAACAAGTGAACACTAAATTGATTTTAATATTTTCGAACTATGAATTACAAGATCTAATGATTTTCTTATCTATGATCAAAACAATAAATCAAGCAAATTACATGGATATTTAATGCTCTCTAACACAATCAAAGTTAGTAATTATTATCACCTAACCCTAGGATTTGTTCAATCTCTAGATCTAACAATTTAATTATCATAAATAGTTAAATATCATGTTCATGCAATTGGAATGGTCAACTACCTACACATAACTTGTAGATAAGTGATAAAAATCAGAACTTTAATATGTTAGGAAGCTGATCTATCAAACACAAGTAAAAACCAACATAAATAAATCCATATAAATCTAAATCAACATATAGTATCAAAGTTCATCTATGCTAAACAAAAACAAAGGGTTTTTAGCCCATAACTAAATAAAAAAAAAAAGATAAACATTGAGTAACTAGATTAGATATATAGAAATCAAGCAAACAGAATGATTTATCACTTCCCATCATTGGATCTCTTCGAATTATTCAATCCAATCTCTAACCTTCTTAGGGTTTCTAGGAAGTTTTTGGTTGTTAATAATCGCAACTCTCTGCAGCACAATTTAAATTCTGACCTAATAATCGAATTTATAAGATTGCTTAAAATACGCCACGACGTTGTGACAAATAGCTCACTACGACGTGGCGTCTTGTTTTTATATGTGCCCTCTAAGCTTTCCATGCAAACATTCAAGAACTTTCTAATGCTTGACACGTCACCATGCCGTGACATATATATTATCATGATATGACAAACACTTTTTGCACGTTTTCTTATATTTTGATGATTTCTTCAAGTCACTAGCCTCCAGACTTGCATTTAGCTTAATTTTCCTTGAGAATGTCTTTGTCATTACAAAAACAAAATATAAACAAATTAAGTATTAATTATAATAAATAATGATTAAATGTAGCTAAAAAATACTAAAATATTGCATAAAATACTTGATTATATATAATAATATCAAAATACCTCACATTTGTCTTTTGCTTGCCCTAAGCAAAATTGATTTTTTATATTATTGTTATATCAAAGTATTGTTCACCAATATCATATATAATAACCCAAATTAAATTATGTTTCACCTCAATGCATATATTTGTGTCTAGTTTTCTAAATACTTACAATCTTCATAAACGTTCCCCATTTATTTTTAAGAACACCCATTTCTACATCCCTCTAAATACATTCTCAGAAAATTTTCACAACCTCACTGTATTTTTGGTAAGTTCCCAAACATACATATGATAAAAATAATCTAGAAAGAAAAATTGCAACTTTGACTACTAAGCCCTTGACTTTTAGCAATTTGTCTTATTTCTTTATTTTTTCAAGATATTCATGCTTTGATAGCTTTTACTCACTCAACAATTTTTAACAATTTTTTTTCTTCTCTCTTTTTTATTTCCACAACTTTTTTCATTTTTTTTCTTTTTCGTAACTCATTTCTTTTTCTGTCAAATTAAAAACCTAAAAGAAAAACATATGCTTAAAGAAGAAAGCTTAAGTTCAACATTTATTGATTAAAGAGATAAGTTTAAAGTGCAATGACTATATAAATTTTCCTGGATAAATTTCATTACACAACGCAAAATATATTATGTCCCTCAAACAACATCAGTTCGTGTTTTTGTCTCATGATTTCATTAGAGCTGGAAAGCTACAAATATTAACATATTGACTCAACTAAATTTTAGAATTTTCATCAAATTATCCCACACAATACTAAAATTCAATCTACATCAAAGCTCGTCAAAAACATTTGAAATCAAAGAAAAATAAGTAGCATTGAAAATCCACCATTCATAAATGACATTGAAAAATAAATGGTCATTTATGTAAAACGAAATATGTAGTTTAGTAATTGTGAACATAATGGATAGATAAGAACCCTCTTATATCATTTTTTGTTTGGCTCATGTTGACGAAAAATATAAGAAACGTATCTTTGTAATGGTAAATCTGAAAACCAAGGTTTGTATCGATGGTTTTTCATTTTTTTAGGTTCATGGCGACACAAAAGATACTGGTGTGTATATTTATTAGGTAAAACATGAGGTTATTATTGTCATTTTATTTATTTTTTATTGGTTATATATAGGAAGTCATGTGACTTATGACAAATGTTTTATTATGGTGGAGGAAATTATCTTAATTCCGACTCTACATCCCAATTATGGGTGTCATATCATACAATTGTGTCATACTTTAGCAAACATCTTATGATAGCACAATTTTTATATGATAATAAAAAACACAACACGATTTCTAGTTATGCTTTAACAACACGAAAACAACCCGGTTAAAATATGATGAAAACGACCAATATGAGAAACACGAAAATGATAGAAAAAACAAACCTTTAGTTTATTTAATTAAAAAAAAAATCTTACAAAACATGACAACTAAAAAAAAATACGATAACCAAAAATTAATATCTCATCAATTTGTGTTGAATCTTGAACATGACACGACGTGTTTTTTGCGCTTGACACAAACACAAATTCAAATATCAATTTTGTCTCAATTTTTTTCATATCATGTATATTTGTCATGTCGTGTCATAGATTGTGACACTTAATCCCAATATTCATGTCATCGCCAAATCAAACAATGACTAAAAAATATTTGGATTCATGTACCACATACAAATTTGTATGTCACTGACAATGGATTTACACACATATTCTTCTCCATACAAGTGAATAACACATGTACAAAACCTTTCTAGACTTTCACGTGAACTTCTTTCGGACATATTTTAATACTTATTAAATGTGACGACCATGTGCCCTTTTATGGTTTATGTTTACACAACTTCTTGTATTCATTGATCTGCTTGAACTTGTAGTTCCATAAAAAAGAAGGAACATAATTTAAGCAATGGTTTTCACGTGAGAGTTGCATGTATATGTATTTGATAAAGAGATAGCATATAAACTCGATTTTTTTTTTTTTTTTTTGAAACGACAAATAATTATTTTTTCCTCTGTAAGAAATCGAATCCATGATCTTCTAGTTAGTTGTTAGATTAGAACCTTAATGTTAATCAGATGGGCTAGCCCCAACTTGTAACATATGAACTCGATGATAAAAGCCAATACATAAAGTTTGAACTTAACGAGAACTTAACGATAAAGTTTGAACTTAACGAGAACTTAACGATATTGAAGATGATGAATCCATTTGGCACATGTATAATGTTTTATAAATTTTGAAAATTGTGAAAAATCGATAATTTATTTGTTAAAAATTGAGAAGGTTGATTTTTTTTTTTTAATAAATATTAAATAACAAGTTGAAATATAGCCATTAGTGGGGTGTAACGGCTTGGACAACCACCCGAATTCATGGTCTTTTTCTTCAATATTGGAGTTCAAGGGTAAGGTTCTCGCCGGTGCCACTTGATTTCAATGTTTCCTCGCTTTGTCCTAAGGGCTAAGAGCCTAAGATCATTAGGTCCCTTCTTAGTAGTGACCAAAAGGTAATTAAAGAAGTTATTTTCAAACTTATTAAAAAGGAAATAAATCAATAAATGGTTTAAAACACAATTTTAAACACCCCTAAGTGATGTCTTTTATGTCTTTGTAATAGAATAAACTTCTGTTTCGATAAGTTTTTTAAAAAAAGTAATGCAACTGTGTTACACTAATTCTTAATCCGAAATATCTCATTTTGAGAATGTCGTTTGGATTTTGGAGTTTGAAATTTTGTTATTTTAACATTATTTTTTGTGAAAATAACATCAATTATATCAATTATGTTTATTTGTCTGTCTTTAGAAATTGTTATATTTAAAAAATGTCCTTTGATATTGGGAAGTGTTCTTCTAAAGTAATAATCTATTTGTGTTACTTTAGAGTGTGTTTTCTATTTAACTTGGATCTACTTATGTCATGTTGATTCAAAACTAATATATTCGATTAAAGAATCTTAAAAACTTGTTAATTGACAAGAAATAATCTAAAAAGTCCTCATGTTAACGGGTTTTTTTTTCTAGATCCATGATATACTCCCTATATTCTCTATCTTTTATTTCATTTGTTGCTCACTGTCTTTCTAAACCTAAGTCTCGTAAAGAGGCTGCTTTTGACCCCCTGTGGCATGGTGTTATGATTGATGAACTTACTGCTCTTCATCAAACCCATAAATGGGACTTCGGTTTGCTACCACCCAAAAAAACATACTATTTGTTGTTTACAAGATTAAATCAAAATCTGATGGGTCAATTGAAAGGTACAAGGCCATATTTATTGTTAAAGCTTACTCTTAGTAATAATTTTGATTATGAAGAAATATGTGCACTAATTTCTAAAATGACAACCTTTCATATTATGATTTTAGTTGATTTTGAATGAAAGTGAAAAATATCTCAAATGGATGTTAAAAATTCTTTGAATGGTGATATTCATGAGGATGTTTACATGATACCTCCTCCAAGTATTGTTTATTAGAAAGTGAAGTGTGTTGGAATTGGAAATCATTCTATGGTATCGAATAATCTCCTCATGCATGGTTTGAGAAGTTATCCATGATGATTACCTCTTTTTCCTCTATTCCTGGTAATCATGATTTGTCATTGTTTGTTAAATGTACAATCATAGGTTGGATCCTCTTGCCCTGGTGGTTGGTGAGATGATTTATTGCCAATGATGATTATGATGGTATTGAGTGCTTAAAGCGTGATTTAGCTAATCGATTTTTCTATAACAAACTTGAGGATGATGAGTTACCTTTTGGAAATTAGGATTGCCCTCTCCTACAAAGTTATCTTTTTCTCTCTCTCTCTCTCTCTCTCTCTCTCTCTCTCTCTCTCTTTATATATATATATATATATATATATATATATATATATATATATATATATATATATATATATGTGAAATGTATGAATGTGTTTACTTATCCGACCAAAGAATACTTACTGACCGACAAGGTTCTTTTTTCTGACATTTACTTTATTTTACAACATTGTGGTAAATGCTTAAATAAAGTAACCACACTCTAGTCGGTTCGTACTCGCTCATACTACTATTAATCAGGGAGCAATTCTTCATATTTTGACCTATCTAAATGCTTAAGTATTTTGTTCCCTTCAACCCACACTCTAGAGCTACATGCTTTATAATGAATGCTGATTGGGATGATTCAATGATCTCAAGTCTACTACTAGTTTTCTTTTTTTTATTTTTTTTTTATTTTTTTTGTATTTTTTGTATTTTTTGTATTTTTTTTGTATTTTTTAGACATTATTTTATCTTATGAAAGATTAATAAACATGATGTTGTTTCTTTTTCTTTCATAGACTAAACATTGCATTGTTTTAGTGACCACTTATGATATTTCATGACTATGTTGGTTACTTAAGAATATGGATGTTGATGTTTTTTCATCTCACTCTCTTACATTGTAACAACAAACGTGTGATGCAGATTGCTCATAAACATATTTTCACGAGTGGATGAAGCATATTGAGATCGACTATTATTGTACTCGTCACCATTTCCTACTATATGTTCCTCAAGCCTTACATATTATTGATAAATTATTTTACTCACACACACACACACACACACACACACACACATATATATATATATATACATATATATATATATATATAGGGTTAGGTTCTTGTGAAACCGTGAGACGCATTTTTTATTTTTTTTATTTTTTTCTTAGTTAATTCAAGTTCCGAAAATAATATTTAAAAAAAGAATTTTTGGATTTTTCCATTTATTTTGCATTTTAAAATTATTTTTTAGAATATGTACAGTGTAATATTCTATTAGAATATTTCACGTATTTTTCAAAAAAAACGAGATTTTTTTTTATTATTTTTTATTTTTTTAGTTAATTCAAGTTCCGAAAATAATATTTAAAAAAAGAATTTTTAGATTTTTCCATTTATTTTGCATTTTAAAATTATTTTTTAGAATATGTACAGTGTAATATTCTATTAGAATATTTCACGTATTTTTTTAAAAAAAAACGAGATTTTTTTTAGTTAATTCAAGTTCCGAAAATAATATTTAAAAAAAGAATTTTTGGATTTTTCCAGTTATTTTGCATTTTAAAATTATTTTTAAATTTGGTATCACGGTCTCACAAAATTAGAATGGTTTCAAATGAACCTGAACATATATATATATATATATATATATATATATATATATATATATATATATATATATATATATATATATATTCTATTAGTTTTACATTTATGTTTTTAGTCTCACAAATTATCAATGGACAACGGGTAATGAAGTGTCATGTGATTTTGAGGAGAGATGTTAAGTATATTTATGTTTGTTTTTGTTTGGTCGTTTTAGTTGTGGGTTGTTTAGCTATTTTCTTTACCCTAAATATGTAACTTTTATTGATGATAATTGATAATAAAACCTTAACCGTTGTTTACTTCCAATCAACATAATAATAGATTATGCTTATACAATCCAAAAATTAACATTTTACTCCATAAACAAGATCAATCTTAAATAATTATGCGTCTCAATGTCTCATGTTTCGTAATATACCAAATCAAACGAGCTAAAAAGAAATAGGTCACGAATTGTGGATCTCTAGGAGGCCCATTTCAAATTCGGATTAAAACTCGGTCCATTTAAAAGTCAATCTCTTTTCATCTCGGCCTCTCGGGTTTCCCTCTTTTCGCTCAGTATCTCATTTTCTGCTCATAGCCTTCATTTTCTTGCGATTTTTAGGTTTCCGGTTTTTGTTAAGAAATTTCTTGATTGCACAAGTGAAATTCCACGACTGTGAAGGATTATAAGTCTGAAGCCTAATCAAACAATCATTGATCCAACAGGTTCGTCGATATATCCACCTCGTTTTGTTCTTCTGCATTTTTTTTTAATTATTTTTTTAATTTGATCTCGTTTCGAATTATGCGAATTCAGAATTAATACCAATTCTCTATGTTTCTTAGATCTTTTATACAACATGAAATTTCTGAAATTTGAGAATATTTGATCGGCATATATGCATATAACAGATTCGATCGATTAGGGCTGCACGTCCCAAAATTGGAGTCCCGATTTTGTTGAGAAATCCGAACCGAATATTTTTTTTTTCTTGAATTCATCCTAGATACTTAGGAACATCAATTTTCTAGAATAGGATTTGTATCATTAGTTTGAAGTTAGGTTCTATTTTAACCCTAAAATTGAGTTTTAATTCTTATTTTTGTATTAACAATCGAGGAATTTTTTAGAAGCTAATCTTCTTTCAGGACGTGTAGTTGGGTAGTTTTCCTATGATTATACATGTGCAATCTCTGTGTTTCTCCTGGAGGCCATTGACAACCATATCTTGATAAAATCACAAATTCATTTAAGCACATCGAACATCTGGGCCTAGTGAAACTTTGAAATGCATGACGTTGATAGATACCTTTTTCAAAGGAAGCATTTGAACCCTATGTTAATAGAAGATGTAGTATCATTATTCTTGAAACCCAACTTTGTTTCTGACATTGTCATATTTTTAGGGAATTTGATGATTAATAACCTCAAATTTCTGATATGTTTTAGCTCCCATATCTTCTTTCAGGTTAAACTATTAGGTGATGATTTGGAACTATTAGAATTTAATCTATATTTCGCTTCAATATGAACAATTCTCATTGTCAAGATCAGGTAAGTTTTCCAAACCCTTTTTAATTTTATTTTTTTTATAATTATATTTCAAAATCAATAGCAAGTCGACAAGTGTACACAATCATATCACAGGAAACACCTGTGGTGGCTGGATTTGAAGTCCCAACATCACCGGATGCAAGTTACAACAACATCTACACTGCAACCGAAGATGATGGGCGGGACCCACCCATAGTCCCACAACACCTACAACACACAGTTCTAAGCTATAGCTACCCGAAAAACGGCGACCCAGCTGCCCGACTGCCCGACCCACAACATGTGGTGCTGAATCATCTTTACATTGAGAACAGAGAGGCACCTCGGTCAGTTGTGGCTCTTGGGTTCTCTCATCGTTTTCGGTCAAAATACGTGAATGTTGTACTTTATAAACCGGTTCAAAGAAGGGGAAGTAGCATCTCTTGATTGTTGGTGGTTTTGGAAGTGGATTTTGGAATCGTTAAAACTTATGTTCATATTATATATTTTTGGAGGTTTTTAAATACTTGTGAGTTGTGACTGATATTTTGTACTTTTGTAAACTGAAGATTGCTTTAATTTTAAGTTTTATGTTTGTAGTAATAGTAAGTTGTATGTCGTGACATCGATTTTTGGTTGTTGAATTTGATCACGTAGCCTTTCATAGGTAGAAGATGGATGATGATATCATGATATGATGTGGCAACATAGTTACATCTTTCAATTTCACTCTTAAGCCATGAACATGTATGGATACCTTGTTAAGCATTTTGAATTTCATCATCAACATCTTTTCTATTTCTATACTTCTTGTCTTCTTTAAAATCAGTTGTTTAATCTTCAAATTCTGAAATGGCATTTGGCAAGAATAGCAATACTCCACGAGATGACGGTGAGACCATAGTGAGTGACACACAAAGTTACATTGACCTTGATGATGAGGTACAAAACACAACATTATCAATAGGAGGTCAAGCAAAAAAACCAACCGAAGAGAAAGATTCTACTAAGCCACTCCTTGATGAAGCAACCTTTGTTGACACAGGAAACAAGAAGAACGAAGGAGGTGCTAAAAAGTGGATAGGAAACAAGAAGAATGAAGGAGGTCCTCTAAAAAGTGGATTTGCAATCACTGTAAAGGTATGTTCACGAGCTCCTACACCAGAATTCATGACCATTTTTTTTGGTCCCGATGTGGGGAAAAATTGAGCTTAAAAGATGCTTAATCATGGTTAGAGATCGAGACAAGTTGAACAACCTATAGAAGAAGGTTAAAGAAGTAAAAAGTTGTGGAGTGTCAAAACTTTATTCAGTACTCTCCAAAGATGCAAAGATGCATTACAAAATAGGCACATTGAAGCAACTTTTGGCATATTAGAGAGAAATGCGGTGGATTTGAAGATCATTCGAGAGTTGTATGCAAACATGATTCCTTTCAACGTGCTATGCAACCCATAATTTCTTAAAATGGTTAACGCCATCAAGAAAGCCCGTATGGCTACAAACCCCTTTCGTGTGAAAAAACGGGATCCGTCTTACTCGATGAATGTGTTAGTAATGTTGAGAAGGAGCTAACACCGGTTAGAGACATGTAGTGTACACAAGGAGTCTCAAGTCTCAACCATCTCGAATGATTGGTCTAAAGTGGGGACGAAAACACTCGATTAGTTGGGGGAAAAAGTCGTCGATACGATTAAAGATAACGAGTTTTGGGAAGTGGTTGTGTAACGTCCCAAAAAACAATGACATAAAATTTTTATTTTTTGATTAATAAATCGTTAATACATAACACTTCCATAAAAACAAGTTAATCGAGATTTATCAAAACATCATAAATTTAGAGTAATTCACAGAATGCGAAAACATGTGGCGTGTGCTCTGCAATCATCCCAAGCTCTTCCAATAGCAAACCAAAGTACTTGAAACATAACTGAAAACCGTAAGCATAAAGCTTAGTGAGTTCCCCAAGATACCACATACCATACAAAACTAAGCATAAAACAGGCCCCACCCACTGAGATACGGGCTCCACCCACACTTGCATAACGGGCCCCGCGAACTAAACATATAACCATATAATCATATAACATCCAAACACATGCGAAAATCACAAAGATAGTAGCATACTGCACAATCATTGGGTCCCGCCCACGTACAAGTCATATATGCATAACCAGGCACTAGGAGACAGAATAACCATTAGGCCCCGCCTAGTAAGCATACATGCACATACATATGCAAGAGTCACGTAGACATCTAGCATCCTACATAGCAAACCATGGGCCGAAATTGGTGCCTTTGACCCGCTAAACATAATGATGAAACTCACCTCGCACTGCTGAATCCCACAGATAAATCTCAGGCTGCTGGGTGATCGATCCCCGAACTATCAATAACAAAACCACACCCAATCAACATTTGGTTCCAATCCATATCCATAAATCCATACTCGGGGTAAAAAGACCATTTTAGCCCTAACCTAGCTTGGTCAAAGACTAAGGCCCAAACTCACAACCTGAAAGACCCAAAAGCCAAATAATCAACCAAGGCCCAAACATGGCCCAACATATCCTGTGGCCAACTCTGATCAAACTTCTGGTCAAAGTCAAAGTCAACAGTCCATGTTGATCAAACACGCCGTGTTGCCTCTTGGCCACGCCGTGTTCCAATAGCATCCAAAAAGTCAGGAAAACCCCAGCCAACACATAGTGTTGACCTAGAAACACGCCGTGTTTTCCTGAATTCCAACAACTTAATACATTAAGCTACTTTCTCCGATTCCAAGAGCTCCAAGCTCAGATCTAGACCAAAATGAGACTTAGAAGGGTAAACTTTCCATCTTTACCCATAGGGACTACCAAGAAGGTCCAAAAACCCAAATCACAAAGCTTGATTATGCAAGGGATTAACCAATAAGCACTCAAGCCTTGAAGACATAGCCCCAAAACATAGATCTGACTTCCTTGAGTTGGAAAACCACGTAAATTTTCCAACTTACGTTTATACATGTCTAAATGAAGCTCTTAAGCTTAAAAGGGACTTAATAATTGACTTAATGCATGCATGACACCAAAAATCTCATAAAGCTTGCACCTTTATGCTCAAAGGGACCAAAACAAACTCAAATATGGAGTAATAAGCCCTTAAAATGACTTCAATCTTTCATCAACCCAAAAAGGGACCAAAAGCATAACAAAGCACAATATGAGGAGATCTAAACATCTATATGTCAAGGTTCAAACTTGATACCTTAGAAAGCTTGCCCAAAAAGAGATGATTCTGGATCTAAAGCCAATCCACTAAGCACGACAACTTCAAGATCTCCTCCTCCTTCACCAAGGCCAAAAATGAGTACCAAAAACTTCTTACTAGCTCAAGAACAACACCAAGAGACTTAGGGATCGATTTTAGGGTTTTAGTGACAATGGAGGCTGTTAAGGAGACCAGCCCTTGGGGCTCAAAGAGATTATATAAGGTGCAACATCCTAAAATTAGGGTTTCCTTCCCAGCTTCCAACACGCCATGTTGACCCTAATGAGAACTACACTTTTCGTTAACTAGACACGTTGTGTTGGTTCCTCCAACATGCAGTGTTCAGTCCTCAAAATGGGATTCATTCCTTACAATTGCTCCTCAAGATTTTGAGTGTTACAGGTTGAGAATATTTTGGCTATTACAAACCTATTTTTTTGTTAAGCAAATTTTGTGACGGTGAACGTCCCAAAATGGGAGAAATCTACGAATGATTGGTCAACATGCTAGGTGAAATCAAAGATGTTATGAGGTAAAATAAATGTTCAAGTTATTGTTGATTCCATATACTGAAAAATGATCATAAAATAATATTGTCAATAACATAGTATCATATATGATCACACCAATAACAAGTCAGACACTAAATTGATATTAATAAAAATCCAATTCTTGAATATTAGTTGCAAACGTTCAAATATATAACGTCCCAAAAGTAAGACCCAAAAATTTCATTTTTGATTTAATAACACATTAATACAAACATTGTTATACAACCCTAAAAAGATCAAAATATATCAATACATCAAAACATATCAGAGTAATTCTCAAAGTGTAGAAAAAAGTGGTGTGTGCTCTGCAATCATCCTGAGCTCTTCCCTTTCGATCTGGAAGTACCTAAAACACAAACGAAAACCTGTAAGCCCAAAGATTAGTGAGTTACCCAAAATACCACATACCATACATAAATAAACACATACTGGGCCCCCGCCCCAAATCGGGCCTCGCTCGACATCGAGTCCCACTCGACCTCAGGCCCCGCCCGTAGGGATGTCAAAAAGTCCCATGGGACCTCGTCCCGTTTGGGGAAATTTTTAAAAAAATATCGGGGATGGGGATGGGGGCGGGGGCAAGGTTAACCCCCATTTTAATTTTGGGGGCGGGAGCGGGGGTAGGCAATCTCGTCCCGAAACCCCCATGGGGACCTCGTTAATAAAATACACACATATTTACATATATTAATTATATAAATATAATAAATAATAGCATGATTTCAAGCTTCCAAAATTCATCAAAAACACGTTTTTAAGTTGTTAGTATAATGTTTTTAAGATTTCATAACTTTTTCATTTCTAACACATAAAATTTTGCTATAAATAATTATTTGTTACTTAAAAATACCTTCTTTTAGCCTAAATAACAACTTCTTTTAGCAAAAAAAAAAAGGCAACCCATAAACTATCGATGACGGGGAACGGGGGCGGGGTTGGGGGTAATAAAGGGGATTCGGGGGCGGGGGTGGGGACGGGGGAACAGGGAAATTTCGAGGGCAGGGGCGGGGGATGCACTCCCCGTCCCGTTTGCCCCCGTTGACATCCCTACCCGCCCGACATTGAGCCCTGCTCAGATTACAGATCTGTCATTCATTAGGCCCCACCTGACATCGGGCCCCGCCCAATACACATAATAACATATAAACATATAATAATGCTAACACATACAATAACCACAAACCAATAGCATACAATATAGTCATCGGGCCTCGCCCGAAATCGAGCCTCGCTCGGTATACATACCAGCACATACCACATGCAAGAGTCACCAATACATCTGGCATCCTACCACAATAATCATGGACCGACATTGATGCCTTCGACCCACTAAATATAGTGAGGAAACTCACCTCACACCGCAGAATCTCACAGATAAAACTCTGACCACTGGCCCGCTAAAAGTCTCCACGCTATAATCACAAAACAACATCCGATTAATAATTGGATCCTGACTCACACTAAGAGTCCAAACTAGGGTAAAAGACCTTTTTACCCTTTACCTAGCTTGTCCCAAGGCCATGGCCCAAACCAATTGTCCAAAAGCCCAATTTCCAAAATAATCACCTAAAGCCAAAATGTGGCCCAATTTTCCAAATTAGGCCCAAATCCCTTTCATGGGCCTTCAACCAAAAGAGTCCAATAAAATATCAACAGCGCAATAATAAAATTTTGGTGACCCAACAAAAAACAAGACTACTAAGGTCCAATATGGGCACATATCCGAGATGCCCACAATACTAAAGCCCACTGCTGAGTACATAGGGTGTACCCAACTCGTATGCTCAGCGTACTCGCTTTAGGGATTGTATGCACAACGTACCTGCTTGTACGCCCGATGTACACCACCAACTTGGCCAACTTTCACAATTCAACTCTTAATCGATTAAGACTTCAACCCAAATTCAGATCTGACTTCCTTAAGGTGGATTATCACGTAAATTTTCCAACTTTACGTGCATGCATGGCTTAATGAGGCTCTTATAGCTCAAAAGAGCTTAATAAATGACTTAGCACATGCATGAGTCCATAAACACCTCCAAGATTGCATTTTTATGGAAAAAGGGGCCAAAAGGATCCTAGATCTACCATCAATCACTTCCAGAGTGAAGCAAGAGGCTCAACAATCAAACCATGGGCTCAAAAATCACAAAATGGCACCAAACTAGATCTAACATCATGTATTAACAAGATGGAAGCTTTTTACCTCACAAGGAAAGCAAATGGAGAGCAAATCTCAGATCTTTAAGCTCCAAGCACAACTCCAAATGGTTCACTCCTTCT
Organism: Lactuca serriola; assembly: GCF_051521515.1. NCBI lineage: Eukaryota > Viridiplantae > Streptophyta > Magnoliopsida > Asterales > Asteraceae > Lactuca > Lactuca serriola. The sequence goes on from NC_136411.1 coordinate 38,071,077, forward strand.
TCTCCTTCACAAAGCACCAAAAATCACACTTTAAGGCTCAAACTCTCAAGATCTCACTTAGGGTTCGATAGTCTGGACAAGAGAGAATGGAGGCTGTCTAAACATGACCTAGTGAGGCTATTACAAGGTTTAAATAGGGCGTAACACCCTAAAATTAGGGTTTCACTTAATCACACGTACTTCGTGCGTACCCTTTGTACACCCATCGTACGTGAACCAAAGGCGCGATCCACCAGGGCCAGTACGCCAAGCGTACAACCTAGTACTCCCACGTACTAGCTTAGAGACCAAATTGAGAACTTTTAAATAAAAAGGATGGAATAAGAAACTTACAAAAATCCAAGTGTTACAATTCTCCCCCACTTGAATCAGACTTTGTCCTCGATGTCCGTTGCACCGAATAACTTTGATAGTGCTCCCTCATCTCATCTTCCGGCTCCCTAGTCCATTGCAAACCCTTGCGGTGCTGTCATTGCACCTTAATCAACTTCATAACCTTTTTCCTCAAGGTTTTTGTCTTACGATCAAGAATCACCACCGATCTCTCAATATAATTCAGGAGATCATCCACTTGAATATCCTCATACAATACCACTACAAAATCATCCAGTAAGCACTTATGTAGATGAGAGACATGAAACGTGCTATGAATCTGACTGAGCTCATCAGGAAGATCCAAGCGGTAAGCTACCTAGCCCACCCGAGCCAAAACCTTGAAAGGACCAATATACGTGGGGCCCAACTTGCCCCTCTTGCATAATCAGATGACACCTTTCCAAGATGACACCTTCAGGAGAACCATGTCCCCTACCTGGAACTCTAAATCTGATTGGCATCTGTGGGCATAAATCTTCTCCCGACTTTGAGCTTTCTGGAGCCTACTCCGAACCTGCTGAATCAACTCAGTGGTCTTGAGTACCATCTCGGTACTCCCCATAACCCACTGACTGACCTCGCCCCAACAAATCGGGGTCTTGCATTTCCTCCCATAGGGCATCTCAAAAGGAGGTCAATCAATGTTGGTATGATAACTGTTGTTATATGAAATTTCTGCTAATGGAATATATGTATCCCAACTCTCACCAAAGTCCAAAACCCATGCACGAAGCATATCCTCTAATATCTGAATCATCCGCTCGCTCTCACCATCGGCCTGCGGATGGAATGATGTTTTGAAATGGAGATGAGTACCCAACTCATCACGAAATCTCTTCCAAAACATGGAAATAAACCGAACATCTCTATCAGAAACCACTGAAACCAACACCCCATGACGTGCTACCACCTCCCTGATATAAATCTCAGCCAATTTCTCTACAGAAATACTCTCCTGAATCGAGATGAAATGCGCGCTCTTGGTCAATCAATCCACGATGACCCAAATCGAATCCACACCACGTGAATTCCGGGGTAACTTCGTGATGAAATCCATGGTATTATCCTCCCACTTCCATATGGGGATCTCCAACAGCTGCATCTTGCCGTGAGGCTGTATGACATCCCCAATTTCACGGCCAGAAAAGACCGATTTGTTTATGCTTGTTTTTGAAAATCAGAATAATATTTTAAAGAAAATAGTGTTCCCAAAACAAGATATGATAATAACTTATCAAAACATTTCTCGAAGAGAATGTATTTTCATTTAATAATAAAACCTCGGGATGTCATGTTCCGATACAGACATATAAGCATAAACAGAACTTACATTCAATTACACTAATGATTTATATCTCCTTTAAATCTCTCTGTGAAATATGTCTTCGTATTAATACCTGTGATACAAAGAAAACTGAGTGGGTCAGGCTTGGGAGCCTGGTGAGCATATAGGGTTTTCATCCCACAATGTTATATCATATATTTATAAATATAGAACATTCAAACTTGTACAATTTCACCATATAACGACAACTCTTATCCCACCCCCATCGATCCTCACAACGACACGATCTAAACTCTCGTATCTAAAATTTTCCTCTTTACCCGATCCCTACTCACGGATCTAAAACTATTATCTTCACCCGATCCATACTCACGGATCTAAAACTAACCTTTTCACCTGATCCATACTCACGGATCTAAGACTAACCTTTTCCCCTGATCCATACTCACGGATCTAAAAATAACCTTTTTCCCCTAATCCATACGCACGGATCTAAAACTAACCTCCTGATCTGATCCATACTCCCAGATCAATAATTGTACCCGATCCATACTCTCGGAATAAGGACAGTTAACTATACCTTAATATTGATCTGATCCATACTCCCGGATCAATAATTGTGCCCAATCCATACTCCCGGACTAGGGACAATTAACTTAGTCTTAATCCATACTCCCAGACTAATAACAAGTTTTATCTCTTTACCTGATCCATACTCCCAGATCTAAAACTAACCTCTTGGTCTAATCCATACTCACGGATCTAAAACTAATCTCTTGATCTGATCCATATTCACGGATCTCATCTACCCATGTCCTACCCAACATATTTGTAGATATAAAATACATATACAGTTTAACTCATTAAAACCTATATAGTTCATCCATTCCACCAATATCTCAAATAAACAACAATATATAAACACATAACACGTATTTCGTAGTAAATACTTCATACTTATGTGTTAGAAGAAAGTAACCACACACTCACCCAAACATAAACTTAATACATTCAAACAATACTTGTATTATACCCGTGTTTATGAAAGGGACTATACACCCACACATATAAACAACTTTATATTATACACATAGCACATATTTCATAGCAAATACTTGATATTTATGTGTTAGAAGAAAGTAACTACACACTCACTTGATTAGAAGATGATTGGACAACACTACAGCTTGTAGAAGTAGTATTCTTCGGCAGATCTGGAAGATCTTCACAAAACCGGACTCCTCGCGGGCAGAGCTTCGGCTCAGGAATTGCACTTCTCGGGATCTTCGGGGCCTCGGGACTTGCTTTGGGGCTCGGGAATGACACAGGGGCTTTGGGATAATATTCTTGCACGAAAAACGATGCAAAAACGCGAGAGAAAGGGAAGAAATGAGCAAAATAATCGGCTGCCCTCGACATCCTTTTATAGGGGGCTGAAACCCGAATTACGCTGGGCATAATTCTATGTTACGCTGGGCGTAATGTGGATAAGCCCGGTGACTCCCCCCCCCCCTGGATAATATCCGAATTTTTATTTAAATTAAATACTTTAATTATTTAATAAACTTCAAAAATTCATATCTTCCTCATACGAGCTTCGTTTTCGACGTTCTTTATATCCCCGCGTAGGTGAGACTACGATCTACAACTTTTGTTTTGACTCCATCGGCTAATTTTGACTTTATTTTTATTATTTATTTTAAGTAGGCCGGGACAGGAAAACTCCGTTATAAATTCATAACTTCTTCATCCGACGTCCGTTTTCGCCTATCTTTTTTTCGTTTCACTACAATTGACAAGATCTTCGATTCTCGTTTATATTGTTTCGGCTAAAAACCGCTCGATCTCAAATCGAGCATTTGGGCTAAATACCGCTAAGTCGAAACTTAGAAAAAAATCATAACTTCCTCATACGGAGTCAGATTTGGACGTTCTTTTTATGCACGCTCACGGTTTAACGTATTCTACGACTTTCGTGTAGATTTCTAAGGCTAAATATCGCTCTAACGTAAATTCACTTTTTACGTCGCGCTGTGTCGTGCCGGTTTTGTCGCAAAACTTCGACATGTCATAACTTCTTCGTTCTAACTCGGATTTCGGCGTTCTTTATATGTACGGAATCCTTGTAACATATATTATAACTTAGTTAAGATTACTCATTCTACGTAATCTTTCATCAAAAAGTCATTTTTGACGTTTATCGTCTCTAAATTGACTAGCCGTGATCTACGGGCGTTACAATTATCTCCCCCTTATGATGATTACGTCCCGAAATCATCAAAGAAATAGGAATTGCATAATGATTCCACACATTATTTCTTCATCCTATGTAATTACCGTAACTTCTATGTTTCCTCAAAAGAGTATTTAACTCTATGGCTTTCTTGACCGCAGACGATGCCCAATCTTGCATTTGCTTATCGTACCATGTTGTACTTTTCAATCGTAACCTTCGAGTTACCAAATAAGTCCTTATTGTGGACTCTTTCTTCTTCTTAGGGTAAATACTTTCCTTTATCTATTGTAACAGATCGATGGGTCATTTTCTAATGACCTCTCATCGCATTATGCAACGTTTTGACTTAAGTCTCTTAGAGTCAAATTCCAAAATGGAATATACCTTCCTTCGTATTCTAATGTGATATAATCACATTTCAGCATGTAGCATTTTTACCTGCAAGCTTCTTTTAACAACGAGCGCGATACTATCGATCGCATTAATTTCAACCTTCTGACTTACGTCAGATGTTACCTCGAACTTGGTTCTATGAACCACGTAACATACCCACCATAGTCGGACTCAATTTGATATGACCACTAGGGTCGAAATAACAACCATCTTACTAGTCAGTACCGAAACAAGGTTAATGACATACTCGAATAAAACGGAATCAATCACTAGCTTCTTGGTAACCTTGTGACTTTCCCTGATCCAAGTTCGAGTCCTGTGCTTCTGGTAGTATATGCATCTACTATCTTTCACACCTACTCATACTCGTCCCAAGTATTGTCCCGCAGTCGACCAAGTCACCATACAAGAAAATCACAAAACAATTTAACACATACGGATGTGTCCAAGTAATCATAAACAATTTCCCTAGACTCTACTAGGACTTCTTCATTGCTCAATCTTCACTCATCAACTCTACTTCAACTCGATTAGTGATGGAAATACCAAACGGTGAGACAACTTCAAGAATTTCACCAATCGTTCCATCATCCTGCCAATCGAAGGTGTACTTTAGACGCACCGTACTCCTCTAAACGTACTTTTATTTCATAAGACATACTCTAAAGGCAAGATACCACTCTTACGATATCTTCTGATAGGTGTCATCCACTATCATAAGCCTTCTTCATTTCCTCAATTTACTCAATTTCTCTACGAGTCTTCACCATGACCTCTTGTACATCCAAGCAGACATTCGGTGTACCAAGCGAGAATTTAAGATAAGAAAGCTTTAATTACGGTAAACGTATAAATCTCCTTATCGCTCCGAAACGTTTACATGCTAGTTCTAATATCGTAGTCATACGCTTAGAATCCTACACACATAAGGTTTCCAGATCCGGTCGGCAACAGACCATAGATCCGAACAAATAATAGCATCAATATAGCTATCACACAAAACATTTAGCACATAAAAGCTTTTTAGGCATCATTCCTAAAATAAACTAGTGCTCGTGTCAATTTAGTTGTACTACCTAACATATTTTAGACACACTCCTCACAATCATTACTTAGCATTCTAAGTTTAAGTCTAGAAATTTTCTACAAATTCCTAGTTTGCTTAAACTAATGCTCTGATACCAACTATGACATCCCCAATTTCATGGCCAGAAAAGACCGATTTGTTTATACTTGTTTTTAAAAATCAGAGTAATCTTTTAAAGAAAATGGTTGCGGAATTTGTTCCCAAAACAAGATATGATAATAACTTATCAAAACATTTCTTGAAGAGAATGTATTTTCATTTAATAATAAAACCTCAAGATGTCATGTTCCGATACAGACATATAAGCATAAACAGAACTTACATTCAATTACATTAATGATTTATATCTCCTTTAAATCTCTCTGTGAAATATGTCTTCGTATTAATACCTATGATACAAAGAAAACTGAGTGGGTCAGGCTTGGGAGCCTGGTGCTCATATAGGGTTTTCATCCCACAATGTTATATCATATATTTATAAATATAGAACATTCAAACTTGTACAATTTCACCATATAACGACAACTCTTATCCCACCACATCGATCCTCACAACGACACGATCTAAACTCTCGTATCTAAAATTTTCCTCTTTACCCGATCCCTACTCACGGATCTAAAACTATTATCTTCACCCGATCCATACTCACGGATCTAAAACTAACCGTTTCACCTGATCCATACTCATGGATCTAAAACTAACCTTTTCCCCTGATCCATACTCACGGATCTAAAACTAACCTTTTTCCCCTAATCCATACTCACGGATCTAAAACGAACCTCCTGATCTGATCCATACTCCCGGATCAATAATTGTACCCGATCCATACTCCCGGAATAGAGACAATTAACTATACCTTAATCTTGATCTGATCCATACTCTCGGATCAATAATTGTGCCCAATCCATACTCCCGGACTAGGGACAATTAACTTAGTCTTAATCCATACTCCCAGACTAATAACAAGTTTTATCTCTTTACCTGATCCATACTCCCGGATCTAAAACTAACCTCTTGGTCTAATCAATACTCACGGATCTAAAACTAATCTCTTGATCTGATCCATATTCACGGATCTCATCTACCCATGTCCTACCCAACATATTTGTAGATATAAAATACATATACAGTTTAACTCATTAAAACCTATATAGTTCATCCATTCCACCAATATCTCAAATAAACAACAATATATAAACACATAACACGTATTTCGTAGTAAATACTTCATACTTATGTGTTAGAAGAAAGTAACCACACACTCACCCAAACATATACTTAATACATTCAAACAATACTTGTATTGTACCCGTGTTTATGAAAGGGACTATACACCCACACATATAAACAACTTTATATTATACACATAGCACGTATTTCATAGCAAATACTTGATATTTATGCGTTAGAAGAAAGTAACTACACACTCACTTGATTAGAAGATGATTGGACAACACTACGGCTTGTAGAAGTAGTATTCTTCGGCAGATCTGGAAGATCTTCACAAAAACCGGACTCCTCGCGGGCAGAGCTTCGGCTCAGGAATTGCACTTCTCGGGATCTTCGGGGCCTCGGGACTTGCTTCGGGGCTCGGGAATGACACCGGGGCTTTGGGATAATATTCTTGCACGAAAAACGATGCAAAAACGCGAGAGAAAGGGAAGAAATGAGCATAATAATCGGCTGCCCTCGACATCCTTTTAAAGGGGGCTGAAACCCGAATTACGCTAGGCGTAATTCTATGTTACGCTGGGCGTAATGTGGATAAGCCCGGTGACTCCCCCCCTCCCTTTGGATAATATCCGAATTTTTATTTAAATTAAATACTTTAATTATTTAATAAACTTCAAAAATTCATATCTTCCTCATACGAGCTCCGTTTTCGACGTTCTTTATATCCCCGCGTCGGTGAGACTACGATCTACAGCTTTTGTTTTGACTCCATCGGCTAATTTTGACTTTATTTTTATTATTAATTTTAAGTAGGCCGGGACAGGAAAACTCCGTTATAAATTCATAACTTCTTCATCCGACGTCCGTTTTCGCCTATCTTTTTTTCGTTTCACTACAATTGACAAGATCTTCGATTCTCGTTTATATTGTTTCGGCTAAAAACTACTTGATCTCAAATCGAGCATTTGGGCTAAATACCGCTAAGTCGAAACTTAGAAAAAATCATAACTTCCTCATACGAAGTCAGATTTGGACGTTCTTTTTATGAACGCTCACGGTTTAACGTATTCTACGACTTTCGTTTAGATTGCTAAGGATAAATATCGCTCTAACGTAAATTCACTTTTTATGTCGCGCTGTGTCGTGCCGGTTTTGTCGCAAAACTTCGACATGTCGTAACTTCTTCGTTATAACTCGGATTTCGGCGTTCTTTATATGTACGAAATCCTTGTAACATATATTATAACTTAGTTCAGATTACTCATTCTAAATAATCTTTCATCAAAAAGTCATTCTTGATGCTTATTGTCTCTAAATTGACTAGCCCTGATCTAAGGGCGTTACAGGCTGCTCATGCTCACCCTTGACTTTCGTGCAAGTCAAGCACCGCTCCACATACCATGCCACATCCTACTTCATGCAGGGCTACCAATAATCAGGGAAAAGATCCCTATACATCTTCGTCGCCCCGGGGTGAATGGAGAACCTAAACTTGTGTGGCTTTTCCATCAGAACTTGACGCACATCGCCCCAAAATGAACCCAAACTTGCCGATGCATAGTCAACAACCCATAGCTATCATAATCGAAGGGAGCCACCTAAACCACAATACACTAACTATTCTGGTGCTCTTCCTTCATAGCCTCGAACCGGGTCTCACGAATCCGCTCCAAAAGCGGAGTAATCACGGTCATCCTTAAATATATGTCTCTGATTGGAGCCGCGACCTCCTTGCAACCAAGAGCATTGACCACCACATTGGCCTTCCCTAGGTGATAAAGGATCTCATAATCATAATCCTTCACCACATCCAACCACCGGCGCTGCCTCATATTCATATTCAGCTGATCCATTAGATAACTCAGGCTCTTTTGATCCGTGTAAATGGTACAACGGACCCTATAGAGGTAATTCCGGCAAATATTGAGGGTGAAAACCACAGCTCCCAGCTCCAATTCATGCATCGGATAATTCGGCTTCAGCTGCCTCAAAGTGTAAGAGATCATATAACCCCTCTGCATCAATACTGCTTCCAAACCTGTGATTGTCGCATCACAACAAACCACAAAATCCTCAACACCCTCTGACAGGGTCAAAATCGGTGCCTCGCACAGCTGCTGTCTCAAGATTTCAAAAGTTGCTTGCTGCTTAGGCCCCTAACGAAATGTAACTTTTTTCTTTGCCAACCAAGTTAATGGAACAACTATCTTGGACAAATAGTGGATAAACCTTTGATAGTAACCTGCTAGACCAAGGAAACTCTGAATCTCAAATGGTGACCTCGGAACCTCCCACTGCATCACGGCCTCGACCTTGGCCGGATCGACCAGAACACCATTCTGGTTGACAAGATGCCCAAGAAACTGCACCTCGCGCAACCAGATGTCACACTTGGAGAACTTTGCGAAAAGTCTCTCCCTACTCAGAGTCTCCAACACTTCCCTCAAGTGCTCCTCGTGCTGCTCCTAGGTCTTGGAATAGACCAAGATATCATCGATAAATGCAATCACAGACCGATCCAACATCGGCCTGCACACGCGGTTCATGAGATCCATGAACGCGTCTGGAGCATTGGTGAGCCCAGAAGGCATCACTACGAACTCGTAATGACCATAACGAGTCTAGAAAGCTATCTTCTATACATCCTCTTCTCTAACCCTCATCTGATGATAACCTGATCCCAAATCAATCTTGGAAAACCAAGATGCACCCTGAAGCTGGTAAAAAAGATCATCAATCCTCAGGAGTGGATAACAGTTCTTCATTGTTACCTTATTCAGCTCCCGATAGTCAATGCACATACGATGAGACCCATCCTTCGTTTTCGAGAGGCCAGCATGATTGGAGCTGTTGTGGAAAGTGCTGCAGGACGTATGAAGGGCCGTGCAGGGTGGTATTTTGTCATTTGTGATTATATATGTGATTTTTGCATCATGGATTTTGGTTCTGGATTTTAGTTTGAATTGCATCTTCGATTTTGGATTTGGATTTGCATCTAGATTCGATTTTGGTTTTAAATTTGATTTTCTGGTTTTATTTTAGTTTTTGATTTGAGTTACAGGTTTGGTTTTAGATGTATTTTTAGATTTATTATGGAATGTTAGGTAGCTCTCTGTTGGGTTTTGGGTGATTTCTATGATATTGGATCTATGACCGAAGATGATGACCTGAGCTGCTGTAGGAACTGAATCTGTTGCTGGATATGGTGACCTGAGGTGGTAGTAGGAATTGTAAGATGATTAAGATGTGGTGTGTAACATATAGAAATCTTTAGGTTTGCTTTTGAACCCTTTAAGTTCGTTTTTGTTGCACAAAAGCTCCCTGAAGTGAAAATCTCTAGGTTTTGTCCCTAATTGAGTACGCGGGGTATACACCCCTACACGCTTAGCGTAGTTGGTCCTGAATTAGTATGTTGTGCGTACTCCAGTATGCTGGGTATATGAGGCTCAAACCAAAACCCTAATATTTAGGGTTTGTTCATTATTTATACCCCATTATGGCCTAAGTCCATCCCCTACCTCATCCTCCATCCTCTCTTACGACTCTCTTAGCAAACCCTAGTGTATCTTGCCCCTTTTTGGAGATTTTAAGTGTTAGAGTGTGCTTTTGGTGGTGAAGTAGGTTGCTCAAGAAGGAAGCCTTGCCCTCAAGAGCTTGGATCCAACTTCTCATATTCATTTTGCTCCATTAGAAGGTATAAAGCTCCAACCTTTGGTTGCTTATCATTAAGTTCCACTTTAGGTATAGTTTTCCACATTTTTTCCATAAAGATTAGATCTTGGTATGTATGAGCTACTCCTAAGCTCCAAAATTGAGTTTTCAGAAGCTTCTAGTCTTTTCATCCCATAAAGGTACAAGCTTGAACTTTGTTGTGTCCCCTTTCATGTGATAGAATGTAGTTTTGGGTGTGATAAGTTAGGATTTTGAGTTTGGGGTTTTGGTATTTATCCTAAGGCATAAAGTTTGCAACTTTATGGCCTTAATGGGCTTAAGGGGTTTAGATATGGATTTTAGGCTTAAGGACTTAAGTGGTTAAGCCAATTTTGCATCTTTTGTATGGAGGCTGCATACGTCGTGCGTACTTTCTGTACGTCGCGTATACTGGCTCCATTGGTCGCGTTTTCCCGCTTTGACTTGGTACGCTATACATACCACTACGTATGTTGAGCGTATGACCCAGATCTGGGGTAATTATGTTTTGGGTCAAGTTGATAGGCTTGGTTAATGGGTTTGAGCCTAGGGTATTTTTCCGTAGGTCCTTTCTAGTTTTTGGGCCCTCTTGGGTCTTAATTGATCCATTAGATTGGACTTTAGATATTTATGGGCTTTAGGACTAGTTTGACCCATCTCGGGCAATATATTTTTATGTGAAGTCTTAGTTCAGATTTTGAACTTATTGTTTGGGAACTATTTGTCGAGTTAGCATGGGATTTTATGCAGCCTAGCAGTCGGAGTATTTGTTTGGGATTTTAGCAGTTGAGGTGAGTCTTCTCACTATATCCATGGGTCGAAGACACCAATGTCGGCCCATTACTTGTCATGTGGAATGATAATTGTTTATGTGGTTGCTTGTCTGGAAGACCTCGGGGGTAGCCCAGGGCACTTGTATGGAAGACTATGTGGGTAACCCACAACATGAAAGACTATGGGGATAGCCCATGGAACCTGGATATCAGACCATGGGGGTAGCCCATGGCATTTCAGAGAAAAAGACCATGGGGGTAGCCCATGGTAATTGTTTTTGTGTTGTGTGATATTTTGGGAAAGCTCATTAAGTTTTTTCTTACAATTTGTATTGTGATTTCAGGTACTTTCGGTACTAAAGGGAAGGGCCCGACTTGATGGCGCAACATTCACTCTCCACTATTTTCCGCACTTACTGATGTTCTTACTTTGATAGTTTGACATGTTTATTTTGTAATGGATTTTGGAAACAAACTATGTCGTAATACTTGATTGAAAATTAAAAAATTTATTTGGTTTTTGGGCTGTTACAAGTTGGTATTGGAGTCTTGGTTTGAGGAATTCGGGCACACTCTCAGGTGTGTCAGAACTCAAACAGAGGAAATGATAATCTTTTCAAAAGAAAAAGAATCAAATTTTTCTGAAAAAGGTTTTCTTAAGTAAAAAGGGAGAGTACAATGCATGCGATCTGTCGAGCTCAAGTAAGTGTTTCCCAAAATTAACCATGCTTACGTATTGCGATTAGTATGATTGATATGTGAAGTTCATGCTAGAGTAAGGCTAAGGATACCTTCAGGGATTATGTGACAAAATTGCATGATTTTTGTGATGCCTTATAGCCTAGGAAAATTTGATGCCATATATTTCTTTGAATCAATGTTGACTCTGTATTTGCTAAGTGTATGCTTTGAAGGTTATATACGATTAGGATTGCGTAGCCCTAGAATGATGGATTCTTCCTCATTTCCTTTTCCTTGTTTAGTTGTGGACTTAGGGTAGAAACTTTATTTAACAGTCTATGTGATTCTATTTGTGTATAACTTGCATGCATAAGGCAACCTGTAGTGTTGATTGAGGTTTTTGGTTCTATAAGGATTGAGAAATCCTAGAAGAGTCTAGGAAATGTGTGTGTGCTGTGCTGTATGAGTTATTTTCTGAGTATAGCTGGGTGAATTAGAGGTATCAGGTTTGACCTGGAAGAAGGTACGGGTAGGTGTGGAAGGTAGTATTGGGCCCGTACTACTGAAAGCACATGACTTGTACCCGAGATAAGAGCAGACCGGGAAACTCTAAGGAATCCGATGAGGAGGAATCCCTTTGAAATTCATTATCAATCGTTTCTTTGTTGTATTTTCAGTTAAGGATGGTGATAACTACACTAGGAGGTTTAGGTTCGGGATCAGGTTCCGATGCGGAGCCGATTGATGTGAGGTTGTGCGAGCTTATCGCAACCGAGGTTACTCACGACATCTTTGACGCTACCCCGGTGATTTTCGATATAATCAAGGAGGGGATTATGGAGATCATGGAGGAGCGGATTAGATCATTTCAAGCCAGATTGTCGCAGGTCAGATTAGGACCCGAACTCCCTCGTTCCGGGAGTTCAAGGCATACAGAGCGCCTGAGTTCTTTGGGGCTAAGGACGCCATGGCTAGCCGTCGTTGGACGCTGACATGGAGAATGATCAGTGCACGAGCTTTTGCCATGAGGCGGTAAATGTGGGATTCACGTCCTGCTTGTTGAGGGACAGAGTGTGGGACTGGTGGGAGGAGGTTACCCGAGCAGTTGGAACGACGACTGTTATAGTGATAACTTGGGAGGACTTTGTGCAGAGGTTCTATCAGGAGTCTACACCGGCCATTGAGGTGCAACAGCTGGTGAGGGAGTTCCAGGACCTTCACCAGACTATACATACTATGGTGGAGATCACCAACAAATTCAGGGAGAGGGCATTGCTAGTTCCGCAGTATGCTGTGGATGAGGAGACGAGGAAGACGAAATATCATGCCATGCTGAGGGATGATATCAGTAAGTTCGTGAGTTTCTCAGGGTGCATGACCCTGAATAATATGATTAAGAAGGCACGTGAGCGAAAAATCTAGTTAGAGCTCTGAACGAAGCGGAAGCCAGAGCAGGTGCAGATAGCAGTGGGCCAAGCCAAGAAGCCCACGACCTCCGATACTTCTAGTATAGGACTGCAGGGCCAGGGATGTTGTTTTGGATAAGGTGTCTAAGTCCATAACTATATTTAGTATGTACTTGACCCAATTTGGCATGGTCCATTTGGGTTGCATGGAATCATAACATTTGGATAGACAAAATGAGAATAAGGACACTTATGGTTTGTTAATATATTATAAGTTCTAATATATTAATATGAAATCATATTATTTAATTAGTATTAATCAAGAATTAATTTGGAATTAATTTTGTGATAAAAAAGAGACTAATTAAATATATGGGGATTGATTTGTAAATCATTCATTCTTATATAGTGGGCTTATGGTCCATGATTCATTAGATTGGGATAGGACCCATTGGGTGCTCCATGGATGCTCCATGGAGGTTAAAACCCATGGATCATGGGGGAAATGAAAAGCCATGCACATTAGGGTTTACATGGTGTAACCCTACATGTGACACACTATATAAAGAACCTCATGGTAAGCAAAATCAGCACTAAGACAAGAACAAGGAGGGCTAGCCGATTTTGAGTGAAAGTGTTCTTCTCTCAAGTTATTCCAAGAGTTGTGGTGTTGTGTGAAACATTTGAGGCATCACATTTAGGGTGCTAGGATCACAAGGTCTTAAAGGAATCCAAGCTACAAGAAAGGTATGTCATTCTACTAATTTTTTATATTACAAGTACCCCATGCCATGCTAGTTAGGATGAGAACCTTGGAAAAATCAAATTTGCATGAATATTAGATAAAACATGGATCCAAGGTTTATAGGGTTGCATGTACACCGTAGGAGTGTTAGAATGCTCAAAAACCATCAATGGTATCCGAGACTAGGCTTGTTTTCTGTATACTTGATGCAAACTGCTTGGAAAATTTGAATTTCTAAAATCTATACAGTGAACTCGCCAAGTCCAAGTGAAAATGCATCCTACTTGTCGAGTAGGTTCTTGTACTCGGCAAGTAGGAGGCCCTGTGTGTAGATTTTCGAGTTTTGCTGCTGGAAATGGACTAGAATCATTACCTTAAACTGTTTTGGACTTATAAAACCTGATTTTGATGGTGTAATGATTATGCTAATCCATTTTCAATGGTTATAATCAAATTTTCAAGTTTGATATATGTTTATATGATTCTTGAAATAGCTGATATGAATGTGCATGCTTATGAGTTTTAGTAAGATCATAGGAATTGTTTGCAAATTATTTGATGATGTAATTCTTGAACTAAATGTTATTAATGGAGTCCATAAAATCATAAGTTATGAAGTTGAAAAGGTTACATAAAATAAGGAGTCTTTATTTTAATAGACCATTAAACTCATAAGTTATGAAGTTGAAAAGGTTTTGAATAGTTTCAAAATTTGCCCTCAAGTTTTGGAATTTGTAAAGTCACTTTAGAAAACTATAATTCCAAACCCTAGTGTTTTAAAAGTTAAAATTCAACCCTTATATTTTATAGTATTATAAGTTAATAATATATATGTATAATAGCAAGTCAGTTTTACCGTTAGTAGGCCTCATTCACGAAGCCAGTCTGTAAGGGGGAATAAGGTTGTTGCCTATAAAATGGCAGCTTAATGGGTGTCCACTCTCACCCACCACTTCCTTGACTGGTAAAGGGTCGTTAGCCGAACGAGTAAGACAAGGACTATAATTCTCATTAAAAGTATAATGATAAATATAAAGTAACTAAAATTTTTAATAAATTCCCATTCTTAGTTACTTTAGGAAAATATGAAATTGGTGCTAACCCATGAAATTACACTTTGTACCTTACCAAGTCGTTGGTGGAGCGTGTATGGGTAACCGACACACAAACATGGACTAATAAGAGTGGCAAAGGGTGACTTAATGTTTATCATAGATCGGTGGAGTGCGTGTGGGTAACCGACACACTGATTAGGTGATAAAGATTAAGGGTACGAATTTAATTTGCATGGTTATTCACACCTTGTTTGTGATACTCGGCATCCCAATCACAAACTTAAGAGGGCACAATCGAGATTTAAACATGCCATTGAAAAGTTTAATGAATCTCAAAAGATCTAGGAGTTTCAATCCAATTAAAACCTAATAATTTATTTTGTTTTTCATGGTGGATATTGGTGAATCGTCATTCACCTACCTTCAAATATTTTATAGCTTGGATTACGGCATCCCTCTTACAAGTTATAAAATATTGTGTTAGGTCCTAGCCTTAATATTACATTTGGGTGTCTTATTAAGGATCTTATATCTAATCTAAACTTGTCTTTCTTCTTTTCAGATGTCTTCCAACAATGCTGTTTCTAGCTCAAACCCTACCGGCTCCTTCTCACTCATGAACCTTTGTGGGAGAGTCATCTTTGATGGTTCAAACTTTAATGATTGGATCAAGAACATCTGGATGGTCACGTGCTACGAGGACAAGGAATATGTCCTCGACAAGGAGCTGAATGAAATTGTTGAGTCTACTGATACTCCAGAGGAGATCACTGACTTTAGGGCACATGAGAGAGATGCTACCAAAGTGGCATGTATCATGTTGGCCACAATGACAGCTGAACTCCAGAAGTCCTAAGAGGACTTTTACCTTTTTGAGATGCACATGGACTTGATGGACCGCTACCATCAAAGTGCTCTTCAAGAGAGGTATGAAATCATATATTCCATGATAACAACCCAAATGAAGGATGGTGAATCCATCACGGGCCACATGCAGAAAATGCAAAGGTTTGTGGACCGTTTGCTGAAATTGAATGTGAACTTCCCGGAGGAGTTGGCTATTGATATCATACTGCACTCCTTACCCACTTGTTATGATCAGTTTCGAATGACCTATCACATGAACAAGGAGGAGGTCAAACTCAGCAAGCTTCAAACACTTTTGAAGACCACCGAAACTGGTCTCAAAGGTAACTCGGTTGTTACTGCTCCTACTCCTAACACCGCCCCTGTTCTGGCAATCGGGCAATGTAGAGGGAAGAAGAGGAATACCCCTTCGAAGGGTACCAAGGGAAAGTCTCTTGATGGATCCTCTTCAAGTGGAACCAAAGGTGGTTCTGTTACTCCTTCTTCCAAGCCAAAGGAAGCTCAATGCTTCTATTGTCAGGAAAAGGGGCACTAGAAACGAAACTGCCCCAAGTACCTGCAAGATGTTAAGGATGAGAATGTCAAACCTACCCATACAAGTATTTACACTATATTGTCTAATAACTCACCGCATACTAATTCTTGGGTCCTTGATATAGGTTGTGGTATTCATATATGTTCTGATTTGCAAGGCCTAAGAAGAAGTGAGGTTGTGGAGCACAGAAAGATAAACTTGATCACGGGGAATAGGAAAGCTTCACCTGTCACCAACATTGGAGTTTATGCTTTGTTACTAAGTAGTGGATTAGTGTTAGATTTGAATAAGTGTTATTACTCGTCCGGAATGACAAGAAATATTATTTCTTTTCACAGTTTGTCGAAACAAGGGTTTACTTTTTCATTTGATAATGAATGTGGTGGTATTAATGCTTTTTATAATAATGTTATTTATTTTAAAGCATTACCTTGTGATGGTGTATATGAAACTGTGTCGGTTGTAGACAACTTAGGAAATAATGTATTGTGTATCGATTCTTCCACTAGTTTGGATAAAGCATCCTTGTGGCATTGTTGTCTTGGACATGTTAACAAGAAGTGCATAGGCCAACTCCAGAAGACTGGAGTCTTGGAGTCATTTGACTTAAGGTCAGATGATAGTTGCGAGTATTGTTTACTTGGAAAAATGACAAAGTCACCATTCACTGGTACTTGTGCTAGGGGAGAAGGTTTGTTGGACCTCATACACACAGATGTGTGTGGACCCTTCAGAACTGCCACAAGGGATGCTAACCGCTTCCATGTGAGTTTTACCATTGATTACTGTAGATATGGTTATGTCTACTTAATCAAGCATAAGTCAGAAACCTTCGAAAGGTTCAAGGAGTTTAAACAGGAAGTGGAGAATCAGCTGGGTAGGAACATTAAGATGCTTCGATCCGATCGAGGAGGAGAGTATCTTAGCACAAAGTTCCTTGACTATCTTAAGGAATGTGGAATTGTTTCACAATTGACACCTCCCAAAACACCACAACTTAATGGTGTGGCTGAGAGGCGCAATCGAAACTTGTTAGACATGGTTCGTTCCATGATGAGTCAAGCTTCATCACCAATCTCATTCTGGGGGTATGCCTTAGAGACTGCCATCCATATCCTAAATCTAGTCCCTACCAAAAAGTTTGCCAAAACACCTCACGAGATGTGGACTGGGAAAGTTCCCAATTTAGACCACATCAAGATTTGGGGTTGCGAGGCTTTCGTGAGACGTGAGACTCAGGACAAGCTCGAACCTCGTAGTGAGCGGTGTATTTTCATCGGCTACCCACAGAAATCCTTTGGTTAATTCTTCTACAGACCCAGTGAAAATGTGGTCTTTATGGCAAGAAGAGGGGTCTTGAGAGAGAGAGAGAGAAAGAGAGAGAGAGAGAGAGAGAGAGAGAGAGAGAAAGAGAGAGAAAGAGAGAGAGTTTATAACCCAAGGAAACAGTGAGATGCAAATTGACCTTGAAGAACTTCAAGAGTCAAGAGGTGAAGGAACCTTAAACCCTAACAATCAACCTGAGGAGGAAACTCATGTTGATGAGTCTGTACCTTTGAGGCGTTCTACAAGAGTTAGGAATCCACCTGAGCATTACTATGGTTTTCATATTACTGCGGAAGGTGATGCATTTATCAGTGATAGTACACTTGTAAATTTGGATGAACCTAACAGCTACAGGGAAGCCATGGCAGGCCCCGAGTCTGCTAAATGGAAAGAGGCTATGGACAGCGAGATTCTTTCCATGTATGACAATTAAGTTTGGAACTTGGTTGACAATATACCGGGTCGTAAGACGGTAGGGCGCAAATGGATCTTCAAGAAGAAGACCGACATGGATGGGAAAGTGCACACTTATAAGGCGTGACTGGTTGTGAAGGGCTTTACTCAAACTCCGGGAGTTGACTATGATGAGACCTTTTCACTAGTAGCGGAAATTAAGTCTATTAGGGTCATGTTAGCCATAGATGCATTTCATGATTATGAAATATGGCAAATGGATGTCAAAAATGCTTTCCTTAATGGAAAGTTGGTTGAGGATGTTTACATGATTCAACCATAGGGTTTTGTCGATGCAAAGCACGCTAATAGAGTGTGTAAGCTTGAGAAATCCATCTATGGATTGAAACAAGCATCTCACATATGGAATCTTTGTTTCGATGAGAAAGTCAAAGAGTTTGGTTTTTCAAGGAGCGAAGATGAAACCTGTGTATATGTTAAGGCTAGTAGGAGTATAGTTAGTTTTTTGGTATTGTATGTGGATGACATACAACGCATAGGAAATGACATCCTAACCTTGCAGGATGAGAACCTTGGAAAAATCAAATTTGCATGAATATTAGAGAAAACATAGATCCAAGGTTTATAGGGTTGCGTGTACACCATAGGAGTGTTAGAATGCTCAGAACCCATCATGTTGTGCCAAGTGCGACAAACCGCACAGTGGGGCATAGTAGGCTCGGTATCTTACAGTTGTGGTCAGTCGGGCCACATGAGTAGGGAGTGCCCCAAGAGGGGCTTGATTTGTTTTCTCTGCAACCAGACTGGCCATAAAAAGGCCGAGTGTTTAAGTTTGTCTGGGAGAGAAGTGGAGGCACCTGCACCAGCCACCTTGAGGATTACCTATACACTATGGACGCCAGGGCAAGGCAGAGACTCCTGCAGTGAAGAGAGAGCATTTCAGTTTACCACCGATGAGGATCGATCAATTCCCGATGTAGTTACTGGTATGTGACTTAACTCTATCTTTTATTTCTTTCTTGTTATGCTTATATTTCTTATGATCTTGTGTAGGGACCTTTTTGGTCAATGGGTTGTCAGCTCATGTTTTATTCGATATGGGGGATACCCGATCCTTTGTATCTCTTGCGTTCAACAAGAAGTTATGAGATGCTCCAGGGACCGTGGACTCCCCTCTGGAGGTGGAGATCGTGAATGATCGTACTGTGAGCACTGCACAGGTATTCCGAGGATGTGTTTTGAACATGTTTAGTGAGAGGTTTCCTATCGATTTGGTGTCGATCCCCTTGAGGGTGTTGAGTATTTGAGATATTGAAACTGATTTGGAATTTTTGGTTATTTAGGGAAACCTTTTTTAGGGTTTTATATTTTTGGTAAATATTTTATGTTCTCTATAAATAATCATTATGTTAACTTTTGATGTAAGCTTTTTCCTGAAAAAGGGTTTTCTTTGTACGTTCATATCCATATCAATATACACAAAACCTCTGTCAAATTACTTCAACTTTATGGTGATTCATTCATGATTGTTCTTCAGATTCCACATTCAACATCTCGTCGTTATTCCTAACAGAGGGATTGAAGGTGATCATCGGGATGGATTGGTTGGGGCCCAATGGGGTCGTGATTGATTGTGAGCGGTAGTTGGTGAGAGTTCAAACCCCAAGTGGGGGAGAACTAGTCATTACTGGTGATAAGGCTTCACATAGGCCAACTCTCTGTTTATCTGCGAGGGCTAGGAGGCTTCTTCAGTACGGTTGTTCTGGGTTTTTGGCTTATGTTTCAGATATGCGGGTTAAGGCCACATTAGAGTTGAGCAGGGTACCCCTTGTGCGAGATTTTCCTGACGTCTTTCCCGAGGAGTTGCCGGGAGTGCCTCCCGAGCGGCAGATTGAGTTTCAGATTGATTTGATGCATGGTTCGGCTCCAATAGTCAAGGCGCCATATCGCCTAGCACCACCCAGGATGCAGAAGTTGTGTACACACCTGCAGGAGCTGCTAGACAAGGGTTTTATCCGTCCGATCAGTTCCCCGTGGGGAGCACCGATCCTGTTCATGAAAAAGAAGGATAGGTCACACATGATGTGTATCGATTATCAGGAATTGAACAAGGTAAAA
The DNA here is from genome assembly GCF_051521515.1 of Lactuca serriola. Lineage (NCBI taxonomy): Eukaryota > Viridiplantae > Streptophyta > Magnoliopsida > Asterales > Asteraceae > Lactuca > Lactuca serriola. Next base: position 38,091,236 of record NC_136411.1, read on the forward strand.
GTGAAGAGCCGTTACCCACTTCTGAGGATTGACGATTTATTTGATCGACTTCAGGGTGTATCTTGGTTCTCCAAGATTGATCTTCGGTCAGGATACCATCAGATTTATTCAGGACTTCTCCAAGATTGATCTTCGTTCAGGATACCAAGATTGGGTCTTGCTGGGTATTATCGGAGATTTATTCAAGACTTCTCCAAGATTGTAGTGCCTCTGACCCACCTAACTAAGAAGAATGTGACCTTTCGGTGGGGTCCGGATCAACAATTGGCCTTCGAGACTCTGAGGTAGAGATTGTGCGAGACCCCGATATCCTTGCGTTCCTGAAGGATTGGATGATTTTGTAGTTTATTGAGACTCTTCTATTTCGGGATTAGGAGTTGTCCTTATGCAGAGAGGTCATGTGATTGCTTACGCCTCAAGGAAGTTGTAGCCTCAAGAGGCGAATTATCCTACATATGATTTGGAATTGGGAGTGGTGGTGTTTGCCGTCAAAATCTGGAGGCACTACTTGTACGGAGTCCTATGCACTATCTATACTGATCATAAGAGTTTGAAGTATCTGATGGATCAGCCGAACTTGAATATGTGGTGACGGAGGTGGTTAGATGTGGTAAAAGATTATGACTGCGAGATTTTGTATCACCCCGGGAAGGCTAATGTGGTGGCCGATGCTTTGAGCCGTAAGGCGGTGTGCTCATCGATCCGAGATATTTTTTTGAGGATGATTGTTACTTCACCCTTGATGTATTTGATCAAGGAGGCTCAGGTAGAAGGATTAAAAAGGGAAAATTGGAAGATTGAGCAGATTAAAGGGTAGATTCTTTTGTTTATTAGAGACAGTCGGGGGTTATTAACCCAGTGTCGTAGGGTCTGTTTCCAGCATCAGGTGGGGCGAGACAGACAATTTTGGAGGAGGTCCATAAATCAAAGTTTTCTATCCACCCGCGAGCCATGAAGATGTACCGAGATTTGAGGTTTAGTTACTGGTGACCCTACATGAAGAGGGAAGTTGCTTGGTTTGTTAAGCAGGGTTTTAGTTGTAGGAAGGTCAAAGTCGAACATCAGAGACCTCACGAAAAGGTGCGGACGTTAACCATACCTATATGGAAATGGGAAGAGACCACTATGGACTTCATCACCAAATTGCCTAGGACGACGCGGGGTGTTGACTCTATTCGGTTCATTGTGGACAGTTTGACCAAGAGTGCACATTTTATTCCGATTGCCAAGAGTATTTATGTTTGGGAGGTGGTAGTAAGGCACGGGGTGCCGGTATCTGTGGTCTCAGACCGCGATGTTTGTTTCACCTCCAGATTTTGGAGGAAGTTCCATGAGGAGTTAGGCACTCAATTTCATTTCAATATATCATACCACCCCCAGACCAATGGTCAGAGCGAGAAGACGATCTAGACACTCGAGGATATGCTTAGGGCTTTTGTGTTGGATTTCGGAGGGAGTTGGGTTACTTACCTTCCACTGGCAGAGTTCTCCTACAACAACAGTTATCATGCTAGTATTGATCAACCACCATTCAAGATGTTGAATTGAAGGAGGTGTAGGACCTCGTTTTGTTGGGGAGAGGTCGGACAACGGGTCATGGGAAGCATTGAGGTAGTGCTTAAGACCACCAAGTTGATGCAGCAGGTGCATGGTAGGTTGTGGGTAGCACAGAGTTTCCAGAAGAGTTACACGGACCGACGTCGTTCCGATCTCGAGTTTTAGGTGGGAGATTTTGTGTTGTTAAAGGTGTCACCTTGGAAAGGTGTCATCCGATTTCGGAAAAGGGGCAAGATGGGTCCCCGATTTATTAGTCCATTCAAGATTTCTGCCCGTGTTAGCAGGGTTGCATACCAACTGGATCTTCCTGATGAGCTCACTCAGATCCATAACACTTTCCACGTGTCTCAATTGCGGAAATGTGTAGCCGATGCTTCGGCCATGATCTCGTTAGATGATATTTAGGTGGATGAGCATTAGAACTATATGGAGAAGCCCAAAACTGACAGGAAAACCAAAATTCTTTGTAACAAGGTGGTGAATCCGGTAAAGGTGCAATGGCAGCACCGAAGGGGTTCCGAATGGACATGTGAGTCGGAGGATGAGATGAGAGAGCAGTACCCGGATTTATTCGCATCATCGAACTTCGAGGGCAAAGTCTAATTCAAGTGAAGGAGAGTTGTAACATCTAGAAATCTTCAGGTATTCTTTTGAACCCTTAAAGTTCGTTTTTGTTGCACAAAAGGTCCTCGAAGTGAAAATCCCTAAGTTTTGGCCCTAATTGAGTACGCATGGCATACATCCTTGTACGCTCAGCGTAGTTGGTCCCGGATGAGTACATTGCGCATACTCCAGTACCTTGGGCGTACGAGGCTCAGACCAAAACCATAAGATTTAGGGTTTGTGCACTATTTAAACCCTATTATGGCCTAAGCCCCTCCCCTACCTTAGCCTCAATCCTCTCTCACGAGTCTCTTAGCAAACCTTAGTGCATCTTGCCCCTTTTTGGGGATTTTGAGTGTTAAAGTGTGCTTTTGGTGGAGAAGTAGGTTGCTCAAGAAGGAAGCCTTGCCCTCAGTAGTTTGGATCCAGCTTCCCATCTTTATTTTGCTCCATTACAAGGTATAAAGCTCCAACCTTTGGTTGCATATCATTAAGTTCCACTTTGGGTCTGGTTTTCCCCATTTTGTCCACAAAGATTAGATCTTGGTGAGTATGAGCTACTCCTAAGCCCCAAAGTTGTGTTTTCAAAAGCTTATAGTCGTTTCATCCCATAAAGGTGCAAGCTTGAACCTTTTTGTGTCCTCTTTCATGTTCTAGACTGTAGTTTTGGGTATGATAAGTTAGGATTTTGAGTTTGGGGTTTTGGTATTTGTCCCAAGGCATAAAGTTTGAAACTTTATAGACTTAATGGACTTAAGAGGTTCAGATCTAGATTTTAGGCTTAAGCACTTAAGTAGTTAAGCCACTATTGCATGGTTTGCATGGGGTATACGTATGACGTGCGCCGCATGAACTGGCTCCCTTGGTCGTATTTTCCCGCTTCGACTTGGTACACCGCATGTACCACTATGCACGTTGAGCGTACAACCCATATATGGGGTAATTGCGTTTTGGGCCAAGTTGATGGGCTTGGTTAATGGGTTTGAGCCTTGGGTATTTTTCCATAGGGCCTCTACAACTATTAGGCCCTCTTGGGCCTTAATTGATCCATTGGACTGGACTTTGGATATTTATGGGCTTTAGGACTAGTTTGACCCATCCTATCTCGGTCATTATTATTTTATGTGAAGTCTTAGTTCAGACTTTAACCTTATTGTTTGGGACCTATTTGTCTAGTTAGCATGAGATTTTTATCAGCCTAGCAGTCGGAGTATTTGTTTGGAATTTCAGCAGTTGAGGTGGGTCTTCTCACTATATCCATAGGTCGAAGGCACCAATTACAACCCATTACTTTTCATGTGGAATGATAATTGTTTTATGTGGTTGCTTGTCTGAAAGTCATTGGGGGTAGCCCGAGGCACTTGTATGGAAGACCATAGGGGTAGCCCATGACACTTGTTTGTATGTTGTGTGATATTTTGGGAAAACTCATTATGCTTTTGCTTACAATTTGTATTGTGATTTCAGATACTTCATGTACTAAAAAGAAGGAAAATGCTTGATTGCACATCATTCACTCTCCACTATTTTCTGCATGTACTAATGTTGTTACTCTGATATTTTGACATGTTTATTTTTTAATAGATTTTGGAAACAAATTATGGCTATAATTCTGAATTGAAAATGAAAAATTTTATCCGGTTTTTTGGCGGTTTTTTGGCTGTTACACAGTGGATCATTTTCTAACAATATAATAATAATGTAATTTATTTAATAAAATAACTGAAATAATAAAAAAAGAATTAACAACATAAAAAATCACTAATGGAAAAATAGACATTTTATGTCGGGCAAAGACTATAGTTGCAACAAAAACATATTATAGGGATTGTCCGAGTTAAAAAAAAATAAGTTAGGGACCAAATATACAAATTACATCAAACCACAGGGACTATTCGAGTAATTTAATCTTTTTATTTATTGTAATATTTATTGATTACAATATTAATATATGAAATATCCCAAATTTATGTGTATAGACATGTGCAGATCATCATTCAATATATCAAGTATTAAATTAAAAGTTTAATGGCTTATAGGTTAAAGTTATATATCAGGCTTGTTAATTTTGGTTTTTTATACATCATTAGTCTTTAAACATATTATTTCTATAAATTGTACCATTTGTTATCATATGTATTACATATGAAATTGAAAGATTAAATAAAATTCAAATGAATTTTTAAGATATAAATGTAAATTTGGTTAGATTTAAATGTTAATATGTATATTTATCTATATTCACATTAGAAATTAGCCACATACATATGATATGACTAACCATATAATCAAGTTACATGACATAATTACAGAACTAAGATCATAATCATTATATAAAAAAAGCAACATCCTAAAATTTAATTTAAAAATAAATATGGATGTTAATGGACTAAATATACCAATTAAATTGAGAAAGATGCAAAAATACGAATTTATGGTGGAATTGGCAAAATAACAAACTTGGGGATTAAATAATAATTTTTTGGGAAATAAAGATGAACATATTCTCCTCATGTGGAGAAAAACATGAATGGGCTTCACCCTCATCTCCAATGGAGATTTTTCACCTCATATGCTTATAGGGTTTGATTCAAATGGAGATTTGAATATCCAAGAAAGGAAATGAAGGAACAAAGGCTTACAAGATATAATTTCTCATCCTCTTAACCTAGAAATCGATTTCATGATGTGGCAAAGACCCCCATCGTGATTTTAGTTTGATTCTTTGATTATGGTTTTGGTTTCTAACCGTCTTTGAGTAGTTTTGATGGTTCCAATCTCAATCTAATCATCCCATTGATTGATTTAGATAAAAAGACCTTTATGAACCCTAGAATCCCAAATTTATGGATCTTGTATTTGTATATGAAATTGAGATGGATTCAATGACCTAGATGATGTTTGATAACAATAAATCCAATTGGGATGCTTTAACTCATCCATGATAGTAGAATCATGTATAAACATGGATTTAAGATGGTTTTAGGGAAATCTATGGATAAATACATGGAGATTGACATCTAAGAAGTGAATGACATTTATGAATATGATTGACACTCTAGTGATGATATTAGAACATAAACATGAATGCATGATAATAAAGTTCTAGCTCTCATGATTGTTTTGGCCCAAAAGGCAATTTAGGAATATGAAATGAAATTGAAGATTCCATGGTCAACATAAGCACTTGAAATAGGATTGGTTATGGTTTTACACATTTAACAACATTCATATTAGTGTTCAATAAGCTAGGAACAAACTACATGAGTTTTAAAATATCCAAATACAAAATAGGCTATACATATTCGTTGATTTAAGACTTGAAGAACACCATATTCTTAAAAAGAAAAATCTTAAGATGTTTTTATGAATAATTAAAACGGATTGAATATTCATATATGATTCATATATTAATATATCTATTCCGTTTTAATTAAATTAGTATATAGTTATTAAAATATGATTATGTAGTAATAAAAAAAACTTATATTTTTTTAAATATCAAAATATATATATATATAAATATATATATATATATATATATATATATATATATATATATATATATATATATATATATATATATATATATATATAGAGAGAGAGAGAGAGAGAGAGAGAAATTAAATATTTATCTTAATTAAATAACATTAATTTATATGCGAGTATAAAAGCTTATCATCACAACTTCCAAACCAAGGAAAATGTAAGACTGATGCAAAGAGAGTTGACAATTTACTTAATATTTCATTATTTTATTATTATATGTAATAATTGTGTAACCTGCATATAAAATGATAAAAACTGATGATTGTTATATGAATTCAATAAAAAAATATAAAAAGTACTATATTTATTATTTTACCCTCCAATTTTTTACACCCAAAGTCCCAAATACAACCTTTTAAGGGTATCTCCAACCTTAAAAATACATTCTTACACTATAAATCCGACCCTATATTATACCGAATATTATATATAATGTTGGATTTGAATGTAACATTAATGTTGAATAAAAAATAATATATTTAGAATATTTTAGGATACTAATATGACACATGTCATTATGTAAATTGGTAGGAGGATTTATAAGAACAAAAAGTAGGAGGATATTTAATTTCTCTATAAAAAATAATGTCATCTTAGGGATGGTCTAAAAATCCTATACAACCTTATACAAATATTGGTGTTCTAAGAAACCTATAAGCCATGTCTCAATTTTCTTTAGAAAAAATAACAAAACCGAAAATGTTTTTTTTAATAAAAATACATCTTTTTCTTTTTGCGTCTTTAGAAAATAAAAATTTTATTTGAAACACTATATTTTGGAGTAATGTTTCAGATTTCAAAGTTTTGCATTTTGTAAAATAATAATAATAATAAAAATAATAATAATAATTATCATTATTGTTTCGACTTTAATATTGTAAATTCAATCCTTATTCTAGGGGTATATACATTTTGAACAGTTTTTCATAATTTTTTTTTGAAACGACAAACTAACTAATCTATTCTTAAATAACCACCTATGTCTCCACCGGGACTTAAACCTCTGACCTCTCATATGAAAAGGTCACTCCATACCGCTAGACCATTGACCCTTTGGTAGTTTTCCATAATTGAATTTATGAAAACACCATGCAACTCTCATGTATTATTTTAGCCCAATTTAACATTTCATTGTTAAACCAATACTTACATAATTCTTTATAACTTTCACCAACCATTCAAATTCATTAGATATCTCACCCACAACCATATACACTATCTATTTAAACCACTTTAAATCATAACATAATTCAAAACAAACACCATTCATAACATATTTCACAACAAAAAGTCATTCTCTAAAAGTGTTTTTTTTTCCGACTAGTTGTCATGCATTCTCATGTCTAATCATCGTTCAACCTCCACTTGAGCTAAATGGGAGTTTTGTATGAAAATTGGTTGTAATGTATTATCATGTCTAATCATTCAACCTCTACTCGAGCTAAAATTGGAGTTTTGTATGAAAATTATAGCAACAAGGTGAGAATGTGAATAGTTGAAATTGTCTTGTTTGAAACATAAGGTTTATCAATGATATCTACATATTATAATGTATCATACCTTGGTATTCTTGATTCCTTAATTCATATATGTGAAAGAGTCAAATTATTTTACTTGAAGTTCTGTTAGTTTTTTGGGGGTCGAAAAGTTGGCCCCACGATGTTGGTTGGAGTCATGACTCAAGACTTAAAAGGTCTTGTCTGACATTCTAAATGTGGTCACAGATATATGTTGTTGGCGGACGCAGAAAGTTTGAGTGTTGGTGGCACCCAATTTTTTTTTCAAACAAATCTGAAATAACAATGACACTTATTTCAAGACGTTGTACCTGATAGAAAAAATTTAAAAAAAAAATTACACTAACGGACGAAATCAGAATAGTGGTCTGGGACTCCCCGGACACTACATAAGTCTGCCACTACAGATATATGAGGCTTCTAGACGGTTAATGAATGGCCGACCTTAATTCATGTAAAACTAAGCATGGGCTTCGGGCCCCTAATTCTAAGGGGTCCTACTTAACCCAAATCTCGATTACTGGTTCTTCGAATCGTGCACGCCACATACCACCGACAAAAATGATCAAAACCAAGCGACTGCGGGTTGTTCTTACGATCTTCTTTCTCAGCTTCTCATTCTTCGATTCTCCATTCTCGGCAGAAGCAAGAAGCAAACGTTACCAATCTGTAATACGATTGAAACAATGAAACTGTATGTTAAGTTTTGATATGTTCTTCTTCTTCGGTTCTTCCTCTGATAATCTGATTAGTTGATTCTCGATTCTTCTTATGTTTGATAATTGATTTTTCTTCCTCTAATAACCAAGCGACTGTTCTTCTTCTTCTTCTTCTTCTTCTTCTTCTTCTTCTTCTTCTTCTTCTTCTTCTTCTTCTTCTTCTTCTTCTTCTGATACTCTGTCAATCTGATTCTCAGTTAATCTATTAGGATTATGTTTGATATGTTATATCTGTAACAGTTTCCAGACCTTCCATTATCTGAATATATGAATATGATTATCAGTCTATTAGATTATCTATTAGGGTTAATGTTTGATGTGTTATTTGTATAACAATTTTCAAACCAAAAAATTGCTATGGTGGATCATTTATTAACTGTTAAGTTTTTTTTTTCTCGTTTATGAATTATGATGTGGCTATGATTTTTGTGAATGCTCTAGTAGTCTAGTTTGAACTTTAAAATTGTAGTACATTACCATTGAATTAGGTTTAGAACGATTTTTGTTGGAAGTTGGAATGAATTTGAGTTTCTCAAGGTCAAGGCTATTAAAAACTCATTGTGATAACATTAAGTATAGTAAATGCCAAAGAATCTCAAATTTTTGATTCATTTAGAGTCACCAAACTGGTTGAGCCATCCCTAGGTTGATCTGGTATGAACCCATATTGTAGGGCTGGTCATTATTGATATGTTACATAATAAACTTTGAAAATTTGTAATAGTTTTTAGATTTTAACTTTTAAATAAAAATTTAGATTTAAAGAAAAAATTTGGTTCGAGAATACGAGTTTCAAAATTTTATTTAAAAAAAAAAAAAAGAAAACTTATAATACAAAATTCACCTCAATAATTGTTGTGAGAGTTTAGCTTTAGTTTTAATATTTATATCGGAAAGTTTAATAACAAATTTTCAATATAAAGCTACCTACTAGTTTACCAAATATATCTGATATCTTATATGTTAAACTTATAAGGTTTATATTACTATAAAAAGAAATCGAGAGGAGTTTATTAGCATAAATAAAAAGATGTAATAAAATTAAATATATTGTCTTTTATGAATTTCTTTCCTTTAAAGACGCTGGAATGGCTGCTTTTTGAGATTTGAACGCACGTGGAGTTGAGAAGCATACCACGTGAACACAGTAGCAAGCCTTATCTATACGGTTGACTCATGACTACACCTGGACGCATCACCTTTTCACTGCCAAAAACTAACTTTATATCAATTTATTATGCTTTTTGAATTAACATTTCTTTCTTTGATTCAAAAACCTTTTACTCATTAAAACCACAGATATTCAAAAACCTTTGGAATACGAATAACAAGTTTGGAACTTAATGAACAAGTATAAAATTGCATTAGGTTAGATCAAAATAATATATCGCAACTTGACCCGAGCTTGAAGATCATTTTACTGTTGAAGAGACATTTTATACTGATGCGCAGTCTTATGACATGGTATAGACTATAGATATATATTCGATCGTTTAAGTTAGCCGAACAAAAAAAAAACACGACAAACGAGTTTTTTGTTCATTTTTGTCTATTTAACAAATTACTTTTTTTATGTGTATTTGTTTATGTCCGTAAACATGCGAACATGCTAAACGAACAAACATAAACAAACATATATTAACATAAACGAACATATAATATAGTAATATATTAAAAAACAATTAAACATATATGAACATAAATAAACTTAAACGAACAAATATAAACGAACGCAACCGAACAACATAAACGAACGTTCACGAGCATCTACTTTAATAAATAAATATATTTTTTTGTCACATGTCACACTCTCTTTTATTTTGTCACATGTCATTATATGGTTACTTTAAATTAGTTTTTTTTTCTACATGTCATTTTATGATTTTTTTTCCATTATATTAAATTCTATATAATATTTAAATGTAATAATTGCAATAAATATAATAATAAATGAATATCAATTTCATTAACTGATTTTCCTTATAATTTTAAATTTTCTAAATTAATGTCTAATTAGTTTTTTTTTTGTAATTTATTTATCTTATCTAAATTATTTGTTTAAATTAAAAAAAAAATTATTTTAACAATTTAATATTTTTCTTATAAACTCAAACTTCTCAAATGTTTAGAATTTCATATTTAATTTTTATTTTAAATGAACTCATGTAATACATAAGTGTTGCACCTAGTAAATGAACGAACGATAATTTGTATTCATGTTCGTTTATTTATTAAATAAATAAACTTCCTCTTGAACTCCCACCGTATGATTAACGAGTTATCTTTTTACAACCTTAACTTTCAATATTCAAGATTCATTGTAATAGAATCACATAAAGCTCTGTCACTCGAAAGTGGATCCAAAATTTGAAGTTATAACTTTTGATCCTTCATGATCTAATATTTTCTTCAAGCCATACAAGTTGTATAACTTCACAGCATTACTAAACCATTTAAGACATGTAACTCAGCTGAGCTTTGGCTCTTTCAAAAAAAAAAAAAAAAGACATGTAACTCCAAGCATTAATATGTTTTCCGATTATAATTTCTACCATAACTCCAACATTAATGCATTTTAATTATGGGTGACAAATTGGACAATTGTGTCGTTTATTTTGTCTGATACGACACGCGTCAAGAATGTTTTTATCTAAAACGAACACGACACGACATGATGTTGTGTTTTTTTTAACTAACATAAAAACTAATCAATTAAACAACGACAAACACGACACGATACGACAAAAATAACATAAAATAAAATTTTACTTTAATTAATTAATACTTATTATCAATGTTCTATATAACGTTAAACGTGACTTGACGACAATATCAAACCTCAAGCTTTTACAAGCCGTGGCGAACAATGTCGTTTGTAGGGCTTGACTTAAAACGACAATTTTATATACAACTAATAATTCTATACATATTTTCTAGTATTATTCATTTCAATATATGTATATGACTTAATACGAAATTTTGTTAAAACATGAGATCAAATACAAGCCTTGGTGTCATCCATTTCGAGCTTTTTAGAACCTTATTTATCATATATATTGCGCCGATCCAAGCCAATATGAGGCCCATGCAAAAAAAAGACCTTTATAATAAAAAAATTTGGTAAAGGAAGATGACTTTTTTGTTTTTATTTTTTTAATGAGGTCATTGTTATAAATTTATCATTTTATTGTTTTTGTAATAGTACTAGTTCGTTTTTTTCTTGCTTTTCTCAATAACATATAAATGTTTTCTAGGCAACATGTTATTATTTTAAACTTATGATGTATCCTTTTCATTCGGTTGCTAAGATCCTTGCTTTGTTTGCCTGTCTTGAAGATAAAGGTATCATCCCTAGTTCGGTTGCTATGAGAATTTTAGGTAGCGACTCTACAGTTCAGTTTTGGAATGGCGTTTAGCTTGGTAATCAAACTTTTTCTTCTTGGTTCCCTCATCTTTTCTATCTTAATTGGCTCATAATTGTTCTATTTCCGATTGTAAATTGAGTCTTCACTAGAATTGGTGTTGGCGTCATGAGGTTCGTGGTGATGAGGAATCTTCCCAGCTTAATGACTTGAAAATTGCTTTGTTAGAGGTAAACATGATAAGGTGGATTGTTGGCAATGGATTATAGGAGCAAACGAAGATTTTTCTGTTGCAGATACCAGAAGATAGATTGACAAAAGGATCCTTCGAAATGTTAATCTTTCTACTATGTAACATTCGAATCTTGTGGTACATTTGATTTATTCATAGTTTGGTTGTTTGGAGTTGCCATGGTGTAGTCATGGATGGCCACGATGTGGTGAGACATTTTTTGTCGAAAAGTTCTTTTTGACCCGTTATGGCATGGCAGGTTATAGGTCACGGCATGGCCGCCACTAGTGAGTTAAAACCTATTTTTCTGAGTTTTGCTCCCTATTTAAAGGAATGAGGAGGCTAGGGTTTGCTCACCCTCAACCTCAATCATTCTCCTAAACCATGAAGAAGCCCTAATCCCTTTCCTCCATTGTTGAAGTTCTTTTTGGTGCTTTTGGAAGATTTTGGAAGAAGAAGAAGGAAGAAGTGAGCCAAGATCCAACAAGCAAGTTTTCATTCCTCATCTTAGCACACTTCTGGACCTCTATAAGTGTCCAAGACTCAACTTTTATGTTGTTAGGTTGCTAGATCTTGAGTTTTGTTCCATATTCTTCTTTTTCATGTTAGTTGGGATGGTGAGATCCCATAAAGTTTGCAACTTCATGAATCTCTAGGACATTTGGAATGGCTGATGGTTTGGATTTAAAGTATGGTTGAATTTTGATCTATGAATGAGATTTTTGGTCATAACCATTATTTTGGCCTAATATGAGTTCAATACATGCATTGGTCATGCATTTCTATAAATCACTAACTTTTAGGTTAATTTTGGTGTTGGAAACTCTTCTGGAATTGATGGACTAAGAACTTTAGAGATTAAGTGCTTAATGGTTAAGCTCATGTCATGTTTTGCCTTTATTTGCACCTAGGGTTTGAGATCTTGATCTTTTGGAATGTCTTAATGGATAAAGTTGGAAACTTCATCCAACTAGACCATAGAAAAGGATCAGATCCGAGCTTTGGAGCTCTTGGGATTGAAGGAAACGACTTAACCCATTAAGCTTTTAAGAGCCCAAAGCCCATGGCATGGCCTTAGGTTGCCACGTTATGGCGACTGGGGAACAATTGTATGTTTTGTCGTTTGGGGGCCACGACGTAGTAATGGATAGCCATGACGTGGCAGTCGTATGAAGTTAACTTTCACTATTGACTTTTTGGCTTGAGTTAACTTTTGGTCAAACTCCTAATTTTGGAAGGAGAGTTAAGGGTTTACCTTATGTGGTTGTATAGGTGGTGTATAACATCTGTATTTTCGGCGGTGAGAGCGGTAGCAGTTGATTATCGTCTAAAAGGTGAGTCTTCTCAGCGTACTTGTGGGTCGAAGGCACCAATGTCGACTTACTGGATTGTGTAGGATGCTAGTTGTCTTTGTGATACTTGCATGGAAGACCCTGGGGGTAGCCCATGACATTTGTATGAAAGACCATGGGGTAGCCATTGAAATTGCATGAAAGATCATGGGCGTAGCCCATGACACTTGGATGTTAGATCACGCGGACAACCTATGACATTTCAAGAAAAGACCATGGGGGTAGCCCAGGTTGTAAGACCTTAAGCTTAGCCCATGACATTCCAGGGAAAAGACCATGGGGTAGCCCATGACAATTGTATGTATGGTATGTTTAATTTTGGGAAACTCACTAAGCTTCGTGCTCAGGGTTTTATGGTTCAATATTTTAAGGTACTTCCAGCTTGAAAAGGAAGGGGTCGGCATGATCGCACAACATCCCATTTATGATTTATGTATCAATGATTATTCTACTATGATGTTTTGATACATTGTTTTATGATAATTTGAGACACCTGATGTATGTTTTGATGATTTAAAAATGAAAAGTTTTACCGCTATTTTTGGGTTGATACATACTAGGTGGAATTTGTTCATTCTAAGGAAAGTTAACATTTTGGTATTGATATGCCTTGTATTTTGTGCCCGGTTTGTAATTTGGAAGAAGAAAAGTTGGCTCATCTTTTTGTTAGGTGTGAGGTGGCCCCTAGAAATTGGAATGCAATATTTAAATGGTTAGAAACACACCTTATTCCTTTTGATTATATTACACAACTCTTTAAGCAAGTGGATAGTTTGTGTGGGACTGTGAATAAGAGGAGAGTTATTGATGTGGTGTATTACCCGACGTTATGGTTCTTATGGCAGTTTCGTAATGATAAAGTGTTTGGTGGTGGCAGATTAGAAAATATATTATTTTTATTCTATTAGAGAGCTCTCTTTTCTTTGAGTTAGTAATAGATTTAGAAATCATGTTTTCCGGTGGAATTTTTTGTTACAATTCCCTTTAAACAATTTGTAATGATTTCTTTTTGTTCTGTAGTTTCTTGCTAGAGTTTTTGTTCTCTCTTTAATATATGGTTGGAAGTTAAAAAAAACTAATATGAAATAAGTGAAGAACAATAACTAAATCTTACAATTTACACAAATTAGAAATTAAATGAACACAAATCAGAAATCAAAATCAGAATCATTGAGACTGTCTGAACTCATATTAACACAAATACAAAATCGATTTTTTTTAAGGATGTGTGAAATCATATCATCATAATCGATGTATTATGAAATATTGAAATAAAAAACCAGAAAACATAAATTGAAATCAGAAATCAGAAGGTTGCATGAAAAAACTGAAATCAATGGTAGTGAGAGGCCCAGTGCGATGATTGTTTTAGAAGAATCACACATTCCTTAAGTCTTCTTTGTTGATTTTGTTTTAGCTCCATTTTTTTCCTTTTTCTGCATCAGCTATTTACTATATATTAAGTTTTTTTTATACTAACATAATCTTCTCTAATAAATAAAAATAATTTTTCCACATGTCACTCTTTCATTAACTTGGACACATGTCATTTTTGGGTATTTTTGATTAAATATTTTTTCCATTTGTCATTTTCTTATTTTTTTAATCTTTTCTTAATGAACACATCATATTTACATATCAATTAATAATTACCTTAATTGAAAATAACCAATAAATTACAATATTAATACTCATATAGTATTTAATATGTTTCCTTTTAAATTCAAATTTTAAATTTTAAATTTCAAATCTAAAACTTCAAATTTAAATAAAATTTTGTTTAAACTTTTATATTTAATTTTTATTTTATCAAACCCGTATAACATACGGGTTTCATACCTAGTCAGGTATAAAAAATGAGGCCTTATAAATTTTGAGGCCCTGGGTCGTCGCCCAAGCTGCCCCACCCATTGGCATGACCCTGCATACATAACACGTCAAACATAAAAAAACAAATGCTAAATCATGTCAATTTTGTAACATCCGATTATCAGGTATTATCATTTTAGCCATTAACTTTATCAGAGTTGCATAATTGGTCCCTTGTGGTAAAAGTTTCACGTTTTGTGTACATGAGGGTATGCACAATGTACTCGTAAGATCAAAGATCGCTGAAGCCCTTCTAGTACGATGGGTGGTACACCGGGCGTACTAGCCCAGTCTCTAAACCCTAATTTTAAGGGTTGCTCCCTATTTAAATCACCTTATGCCTCCCTTGGATATTCCTTATCATCCACCATTCCATCAAAACCCCTAATATCGAGTCTAAGCTTATTTGTGTGAGTTTGGGAACTTATTAAGTGGTTTTGGTGCATATTTGTTGAAGACGAAGGCTAGAAAAGAAAGAGGAGTTGCTTTGCAAGCTTGTAGATCTAGAAACTACTTCTCATTGTGCATCTTTTTCAGGTATAAAGTTTATACCTTGATGAGTTTCCTTTTTGATCTCCATGGATGAGTTTCATGAGCTTTTTGTCCTAAAGTTTGGACCTTTATGAGTTTGGAGCACTCTATAGAATATTAACTGTCCTTTCATGCATTTTAGGTCTTGTAGATCCATAAAAATGGTTGCTTGATCATTTCCTTTGGCCCATGCATAAGTAAAGTGACTTAGAGTGTGATGGAAGTTAAAGTTTGTTGCATTGGGTCCTTTCTAGCCATGCAAAGGCTTAAAGTCAATGAATTTATGGGTTAAGACACCCTGAGAAGGTTAGATCTGAAATTGGGATTGGTGCCTTAACGGATTAAGACATAAAAGTTGATGAAGTTATATCAGGCAGAGTATGTCGAACGTACTCCTGGCTACGCCCCGCATAGCCAGTCCCATCCCCAGTTGGTCACTGGTCGAGTTGTACACCCCGCATAAGAGAGAGTACGCCTAACGTATGCGCTGGGCAGTTGACTTTTGTTGAATTTTGACCTTTGGTTAGGATTTAAGGGTTTGGACCATGGGAAGGGCAAACTGGTCTTTTTCCCTTAAGCGACTTAGTTACGGGGCTTGGACTCGGGAGTTGAGTTATGGACCTTGATTATTAATTAGGGTTAATTATTTTGTTGATTAAGCGGAATCTAGTTCCGACAATTTGGGTGAGAGATTTATCTATCATTAGTATCAGGTGAGTTTCCTCACTTATTCTTACATGTGTGGTAGAATAGTTGCATTTGTGTCGACCAGTTGGTTCTAATTGATATCTTACATTATTATGTGTATGTGTGAGTGCAATTGCAGATAGTCTCTAGGGTTGTTGATAACCCACAGAGCGTGCTTTTGCCCACTGGGACTGCTGATAGTCCTCAGGGTTGCTAATAAGCAATAATTGTTTATGTTATGTTATGTTATGTTGTAGGTGGTATTTTGGGAAACTCACTAATCTTCGTGCTTACAATTGTTAATTTATGTGTTTCAGATACTTTTGAGGACCGCGAGAAGGCGAAGGTCTGATTGTACACACTCGCTGGGAGTTTTGTTACTGGGACAGTTTGAGATACTATGATATTTTGTGATGATGTTTGTTTTAGACACTTATGTTTTTGATGACTTGGTTTGTGAAACTTTATTTTGGTAAATTAAAAATGAAAATTTTGATTTAAAATTTGAGGTGTTACAAATTTCATGTCGAATTTTGAACACCAACACGAAATGACGCGACATCGTGTTTTTTATACTTGACACAAACACGACATGAGCATATATTTGAATTTCAGTTTTCATCTCAATCGTGTTTCTTGTCGTGAAGGTTGGTGCTTTTATTGTTATCAACATGTTTTATTGTAGTTTTTATTAATATTGAGATAGGATGAATTCTATTTCACTCACCGAGATTGGAGGTCGGGGTGCACACTCAGAATGATTAATATGAGCTCGGGATACGGGGGCCTAGGGGCATCGCCCCTGAGTACAGGGTTACAATGGGTAGATCCCATGGCGGTTGTTATGTCCAATAACTAAAAAAATTTATATATCAGGTAAGACTCCAACGATGCATTTTCCCGCCAAAAACTCACTTGATGATATCGTGATGATGCAAGCGTTCTGCTTGTAACTACTAATAGTTTCCTTTCCTTCTTGTATAAGAACATGTTTCATGTTCCATAAAATGGGTTACAAAACATATACTCAAAGTTTATTCATTATGATTTCTGTCTATCTCTCAAGAACACATCAAGCAAAAGGTATTCTATGTCTCTCAATTCAAATTAGGTATGTAATTCGAATTTGTTCTATTCTTGGATTATCTCACTCCTGAATTCGGGTGCTCTAGGTAAAATGGACAAATTACAGATTTTAGAAAGTTTTCAGAACACGATCATTGAATCTATCCAAGTAATATATATTGTTATTCTGATTCCCACTTTTGTAACTTTGTTTTAATTGTATCGTGTTATATTATCAGCTATCACCCTTAATTTTTAATGTAGGATTATTAGCATTTATAATGATAGTTTCATGTTGAAAATTCCATCAAGACCCTCATTCCAATTAAAAATTTCTTACACAACTAAGATTCATCTTAATTGATATTGAGAGAAATTGTACAACCAACATAAACTCAAGACGTCAATCTTATTCATTTAATATTTTCACTCAAGGTTAGTTATGTTTGAATATACAAATTATTTGTTATTGTAGTGTTATTAATGCATTTAGTATGACCAGGTTTCTATTTGACACAAAGTAGTTTCATTTCGTTAAATACCGAGACAATAGGTGCGAAGTGCACATTAAGATTACTTATCAGTACTCTTGAACAAGGGGTTCAGAGTAGGGATGAGATTTAGAACCGGAAAATCGGATCGGAACCGGAACCGGACCCGTTAGAACCGGAATATATAGAACCGGGTCCAGTTCCGGGTTTAAAAATTGGCTTTATCCGGGTTCTGGGTAATCCGGGTTTGGGTCCATTGGGTCCGGGTAAACCGGGTCTAAAATTCGGAACCGGTTTTTGGAACCGGAACCACTTTTAGGGTCGGAACCACTTTTTGTGAAACGTTTACAAGATGCATATCTTATTCGTTTCAACTCCAATTGACATACGGTTTTTTCCAACATGTAGTTTAGAGTTTGTACACGATTCTAGACTATAAATTTGTCATTTTTAGTTTTATATTCATTGACTTACAGTCCTCAAAAGTTGAGATACCAAAGCTGAAAGTTTTTAGTTTTTTAGTTTTTTTGTATTCGGTGAAAGTTTTAAAACATGCATATCTAATTCGTTTGAAGTCGGATTGACATGTGGTTTTTTCCAACTTCTAGTTTACAGTTTGTACATGAGTTTAGACTATAATTTTGTCATTTTTGGTTTAACATTCAATGATTTACAGTCCTCCGAAGTCGGGATATCAAAACTGAAAATTTTCAACTTTTCAGCTATTTGTTTTTGTACTTTGTATTATATGAAAATATTAACACAAGTATATCTCATTCGTTTAAATTCGGATTGACATACGGGTTTTTCCAGAGTGTATTTTAGAGTTTGTACATGATTTTAGACTCTAATTTTGTTAATTGTGGTTTCGTATTCAATAAGTTACAGCCCCCCAAAGTCGGGATATCAATATGAAAATTTTCAAAGTTCAACCCACTAAGTAGTAAGTAATTACCATAAAATTCCTGTTTTTTCGGGTTTTCCGGGTCTAAACCCACTTTATCCGGTTCCAACCTACCCACTTTGATGTTTCCGGGTTTTCCGGTTCTAGACCCACTTTACCCGGAACCATACCCGGAACCGAACCAGAACCGGTTCCTATATACCGGTCCGGTTTCCGGTTCTATAAAATCTTGTTAACCGGTTCCGGGTTTTCCGGGTCCGGGTCCATCCGGTCCGGGTTTGGACCCACTTTCATCCCTAGTTCAGAGGCAGCGCCCCTACGCGGGGTCCAAAGAACAAAGCCAGTTTTTTCCTGCCAAAACCCAAGGATTTGGAATATGCGTATACTTCCAAATCGGTTTTCTTGGATTATCCCAAACCGGATTTCGTGATACCCCAAACAATATGGTCGAAATCTCATATTTTGGAAATTTTGTGTACAAGATCCTTGAATTATCCAAATATTTTCATAAAAAACATCATAAATTGTCCCCTTGCTTTTCTAAAATCAAACGTTCAGTCGCTAAGTTCAAAAAATCTCATAAATGGTCCATGTGGTTTCAAAACTTTTGATGTTTGGTCATTATTGCTCATTCCGTTATGTTTTGTTTGTCAACTGAAAAATATTTTCGACATTTCAGTATCACAGGGACTATTCATGAAGCTTTGTCACAGAGAGAGAGAGAGAAAGAGAGAGTGGGACCCTTTTATGTTATATATATATATATATATATATATATATATATATATATATATATATATATATATAAAAGACAAAGCTTCATGAACGGTCCATATGGTAGTGAAATGATGAATATGTCTTTCATTTAACGGACAAAAGTTAACGGACTGAATATCAAAAGTTTTGAAACCATATGGACAATTTGTGAGATTTTTTGAACTTAAGGAACAAACGTCGGATTTCATAAAAACACGGGACCATTTATGATGTTTTTTTTCGTTGATATCCGAAACTCAAACTCTAACAAAAAGTGCTTCAGCTGTTATAGCTTGAGAAACAGATACATACATACGAATCTATAATATTAGGTAATTGTGACAAGCATGAACCTCAACCACCCCGATTTAATATTTCCTATCTTCTATCATTCGTTATGTATATTTTTCCTTTGTAATTATATGTTTTTTTTGCTTGGTAATTATAATTGAATCACAATTCGTACTCTAAAAGAAAGGAATTCAATTATACTGAATTGTATAAGTTCCCGACAATCCTTATAACACACCGAATATGAAAACATGTTGGTTTTTAAAAAACCATAAATACACTTTGAACGATTTCCTTGATGTTTTCATAAATGGAATCAACCTAACAAATGATTTTAACATTAGTGTTAGTGTCTTACATAGATCATGCTCAAACATATGCTATTAGTCAAGTATGATTTAATTTTATTTTGTTATAATTTAATTTCAGTACAAAATTACTAATTTACTATTATTTGATAATTATAAAAATTCCTTTTTAGCCTTTATATCAAATTTGATTGTATAGCTCGGTTATGCTTTTGGTTCTCAATGGAAAAAAAAACAACCACATTTAAATAAATATAGCACCACCATCGCCGGCTGGAATATTTACTTCTTGGACAATCTGGCTCATCTTCATCAGATGAATTGGTCTAATCCGGATCGTAGCAGATAACGTTGATATTCTTAAATATCACTTCGGAAGTTATGATGTTATGACGATACCCCCATGGGATCTCATGTCTTCCAACTTTATGCAAGTTTATGTAAGTTTCAACACAAGGTTTAAAAGGACTAAGAAGCTGATGAAGGAGAAACAAGCCGAAAGAATTCTTTCTACAAGCCATCAATCCATAAAAAACACCATTGATATGATGATATGTGGAAATATAAGAAAAACATTATTCCAAAACAAGAAAAGACAGAATTACAAAACAGGGTCAAAATTTTCTTGTAACTTCCCAAATACTTTGAATTCAATTTTTTTTTCCTAAGTACATGTGATGATGTAAATGTGTAAAAGACAAACATTTTTAGATAACAAAAAGTTGGTGATCCGTTTGTGTCACTCATATAATATATTAGAACATCACATCACAACCAATAAGTCATGTACATATATATATATATATATATATATATATATATATATATATATATATATATATATATATATATATATATATATATATATATATATATATATATATATATAAAAGGGAAAATGACATAAAAGCCCTTAAGTTTTCATAAAAATGTCGGTTTTACCCTTAGACGTGTTTTAGGTCCAAAAAAACCCGAAGTTTTGTTTAATTTGTTCATTTTTACCCTTATAACCGGTTTCCAGGTAACCTACCGGTTACCTAATGTCAGTAAAGCCATTGACTTTTCAAAAATATTCGGATTTCCCTTAAGTTTTCAAAAATGTTCGAATTTACCCTTACATTGATTTTTATTTTGATTATTATTATTATTATTATATTATTATATTATTATTATTACATTTTTAAATGTATAAAAATATTTTATACATACATTTTTAAATGCATAAAAATATTTTACTAATATAAATATATTTTTAAAAATATATATACTTGTATTTACTATTTATATACATTTGAAACCCCATGTATTCCTGTAGTAACGTATTTATATGTTAAAAATATATTTATTTGTATTTAGTAGGTATATATATATATATATATATATATATATATATATATATATATATATATTTATTTATTTATTTATTTATTTATTTATTTCATATAAAAATATATTATATACATATAAATATAAAAATGCATATTTATATGGTTTATATTACATAAAAGATATAATTAGATGTAATTGTACATTACCAAGTATAAATATGTATTTATTTCATAATTATATGCATACTATAGTTTTTATATAGAGGAAATACATATTTATATATGTTAAATACAAATAAAAATATTTTTAAATGTATAAATATGTCTTTAAATGTATAAATACTCTTTTTATTTGTGTTTAATACATATACATATGTTTGGAAATATATAAATACGTATTCATTTGTATTTAATAGATATAAATATGTGTTTCATTTGTATAAAAAATATCTTATGCAAATAGTTATGAAATAAATACATATTTATAGTTAGTAATATGTACAAATACATATAAATATATCTTTTATACAATATAATCCATATAAATATGTATTTTATATTTATATGTATATAATATATTTTATATGAAATAAATATATATTTATACCTACTATATACAAATAAATACTTTTTTAACATATAAATACGTTTTTAATGGAATACATGAGAATTCAAATGTATAAAAATACTAAATACAAGTATATATATTTTTAAAAATATATTTATATTAATAAAAATATTTGTATACATTTAAAAAATGTATGTATAAAATATTTTTATACATTAAAATGTATTAAAAATACGTAATAATAATAATAATAATAATAATAATAATAATAATAATAATAATAATAATAATAATAATCAAGGTAAGGGTAAATCCGAATATTTTTGAAAAACTTAAGGGTGAATCCAAATATTTTTGAAAATTCAAGGGCTTTACTGGCATTAGGTAACCGGTAGGTTACCTAAAAACCGGCTACAAGTGTAAAAATGAACAAATTAAATAAAACTTCGGGCTTTACTGGACGTAAAACACGTCAAAGGGTAAAACCGACATTTTGGTGAAAACTTAAGAGCTTTTATGTCATTTTTCCTATATAAAAAAAGATAATTTACATTAAAAATAGATTGAATTTTTTGAAGTTTTAACACAAGGATAAGAATTCCTAATACCTATCTTAGAAATCTTCTCTTTCTTCGTTGTTCAAGTCAAGACTTATTTTTATGTTGAAATCCTAAAATAAACTTATTAACACTTTTGAATGAATAAATTTATTAGTTGTTACAATTAAAATATGGTGTCAAAGTAGGTGTATCGTCAAAACATGTGACGGATAACAATTTGTCAATTCTTATATATATATATATATATATATATATATATATATATATATATATATATATATATATATATATATATATATATATATATATATATATATATATATATATATATATATATATATATATATATATATATAGGGTTAGGTTTATGTGAGACGACCTAATTTTGTGAGACCGTGAGACGCATTTTTTTATTATTTTTATTTTTTTTAAAATTTTTTTTAGTTAATTCAAGTTCCAAAAATAATATTAAAATTTTTTTTTTAATTTTTCCATTTATTTTGCATTTTAAAATTATTTTTAGAATATGTACAGTGTAATATTCTATTTAGAATATTTCACGTATTTTTCAAAAAAAATAGGATTTTTTTTTATTTTTTTATTTAATTCAAGTTCCGAAAATAATATTTAAAAAAAGAATTTTTAGATTTTTTCATTTATTTTGCATTTTAAAATTATTTTTTTAGAATACGTCAATGTAATATTCTATTTAGAATATTTCACGTATCTTTAAAAAAACAGATTTTATTTATTTATTTTATTTGTTTTATTTTTTAGTTAATTTAAGTTCCGAAAATAATATTTAAAAAAGAATTTTTGGATTTTTCCATTTATCTTGCATTTTAAAATTATTTTTAGATTTGGTCTCACGGTCTCACAAAATTGGAATGGTCTCAAATGAACCTGAATCTATGTATATATATATATATATATATATATATATATATATATATATATATATATATATATATATATATATATATAATTAACTAGGGGTAAAACCTGTGTGTTACACAGGTTGATTAAAAAAGAGATTAAATATTAAAATATAAACAATAAATATTTTTTAAAATAAAATTTTGAAATAACAAAATAAAGGAATGTATTAATTGCAATTGAGTATCATATTTATTATATTTAATACTTTACATATCTAAATATATAAATACTATGTGGTTTTTTAATTTTAAAGATTGAAAAACCTATGAATTGACATGTGGATATTATTTATTTCAAAAATATCACAAAATGACAATTGTCAAAACTCATTAGAAATTGACATGTGGCAAAATAGATCTTTATTTATTATAGTTGATATGGTAAATTATTGTATTAATAGTACATAGTTCCAATAAGGCGATGTTTAGTAGGTTATATTCATTAAAAAATACATTTCACTGATTTTTAACTCATCTAATAAGATTTTTTTGTCATACTATATTTGGATTGTATTTAGTTGATGTATAAGGAAGATACTGTATAGCCTAGTCCATCGTATTCATGTACGTATTTTACATATATATTTTCAGTAAGAGATGATCATTATGAAAATCATATCAAAACTATCATGGTATTGGAGCATAAAAACACATGATTGACCATCTCTTCTCTCTCCCTCGTGCAACACAAGCCGCAATTAGCTCTCTTACCTTGTAACTATTTCTTTTATTTTTTTTATTCATATATCTATTATCATCATCTCATGGCAACTGAGAAACCTTATGGAATTACGAACATCAAATCATATATTCTATTTATTCTTGACCTCAATTGTCTCAATTACAATGCATTGATAGAGATTTAAAAGAAACCCACTGTAGAGGTTTTGGTGTTTCTAATCATCTAGATGAGCCAAACAATAAAGCAATGAATTTTTCTTACAAAGCTGAATGGAATCAAATTGATTCCATCATGAAGATATGGATCTATGGAACCATCTCTCAATCTTTACTTCATACGAGTCTAAAAAAACGAAAGTGCTAGACATGTACAGTGACGCCTTGAAACTTTGCTTCATCGTAATAAGGATAACAAGATCATTCAATTAGACAATGAACTTCAGAATATTACTATTGATGATTTGATTGTGACTGATTGTTGCACTTACATCAAAACTATTTTTTAACGACATCTCCCCCAAATTTGACTACATTTATATTTTAATTTGATTTCAATATCATCTTCCCATGATTCTAGAAACACATTCCATACTTTTATTAGAAGAGTAGAGGTTGAACCATGTTGTCCCATTTAAATCGTTCATCATCCTCAACAACTTAAACACATATCACATATGCGTAAATCAAGGTTATCGCAAAGGATTTCAATGCAGAGGAGGATGTGGAGGTTGATCCAACCTTGTACAAGGCATGGGGCGTGGCAGTGCCGCTGCCCTGCCATAATACATCAATCATCATTAATGGGGGGTTTAGTGGTTCCTATTGACTTATCCCCCCACACACACACCATAAACTAATCTTCATGCCCTTTCAAACATTTTATTTGTCATTGGGCCTATTGCCGACACTCAGATTAACCCAACACACAGTTGAGCTCGACAACCCCAAACACAGTACGCTGACTAGCCTGCTTAACTATAATTGGGCCAAACAACATGTGGTTGTCGAGGCCAACAAAATAAATAACCTAAAATCTTGTACACTAAAATTATGTATAGTGGTAAAGGGGTCGAATCCACAAAGATTGGTTCAATTTGTTACTTAATGTACCTTGTAAAAATATTTGTAAAATGACAATAAAAGTAAAAATATGGGTTTTTGGTCTTTTAAAATATTTAAAAGAAAACTAGAGTTAAACTCAGATTTGAAGAGATAATTCAACAAAAGCAAGAGATTGATGTAAAATCAATGAGAGAAAGATGGTTGACTTAAGGTTTCCTCACTTGAACATTTGGTAAACATATCATTAGAATTCAAAGTGCAATACTTGTCTTAAATCTCTAATTTGGTTATAGTAATCCAAGAAGCTTGAGATTACGTAGAATTTTCTTAGTTATTAAAATAGTTAGAGAAGTTCATAACATATTTCCTTAGTTAAAGTCATAATTTCCATTACGCATGTAATTATTGAAAATTAACTAGCATTAAGAATCAAAAAGTCACCAAATCCAAGAGGAGTCAAATGCTTTCACTACCATGTTGGAGAAAATGTTTTTGTGATTGTGTGAAGTGAAAACTAACACAAGAACCACTTGTTGCTTGCTAATTTGAGGATCCATTACTTAATCAAGAAATTAGCCAACTAATCACCACAAATACATTTAAACTCATGAATAAAAACATACAAGTAGCAAGAAGATGCTAAAACATAAAACATTCTCATAAAGATTCAAGAACAGGTTCATGGAGTTCTTCAACATTCAACCAAGTATTCAAGTAATTTCACCAAAGTCAACCAAGATTAATTTATCCTAACATGGCTAAACTCCAGAAAACAAACTAAAAATATTATGTACCCAACATGTAGCAAGAATCAAAGAGTAAAATATTATGTTTTTGATGTTCTTCAAGAGCTCCAAGACCTCCAAAAACTCCAGAGAATACTCCAATTTTCGGATGTGAAGAAGTATGCAAAAGATGCACACCAACCTTCCCCATATAGAGCAAAAGATGAATTCCTGAAATTGCCTTTCAAAAGCTGCGTGTGACCCGCATGATGCTGCATGGGTAGCCCGCACAGGTCATGCTGATTTGGGCTTCTTTGTGATTTGGGCTTCTAATGACTTAGCCCACTAGCCTAGAACGAGTCCAATCCGTTTATAGTCCATTGTTCTTCAAGATTTCTTCAATTTTAGCCCATTTCACCTTTTCTAAGTCATCTATAGCTTGTGTACTCATCCGATCATTTTAATCCTGAATGCACAAATGTTCCTCCACTTTCTTTTAAGCACAACTCCATCTTCTTCAAGCCTCCAAATATTAACAAGCCCATGATTTGCATCATCGTCATTAGTTTTCTAGCCCATGATTCTTCATTGTCCTCCAAGTCCATTTTCCTCCCAAATATCCTGCTCTACTCGTCTCCTTAAAATCTACAATTATGCTCACAAAACTAGAAAGTACCCGAAATAGTCATAAAATAACAAAAAGGAAAATATGCATGAAGATTAGCTAAATTATGAATGAAATATGCTAAAATAAACTATAAAAATAAGTAAATAAAATGAAACCATCACCAACCCAACATGATCTCGGATAAATAAATGATTCCTACGACCCTACCTTTTGCTGTGACTACCTCCACCAACCATGCTTTTGTTGTGACCTAAAATCATGTCAAGACTCAGTGGTCATGGATTAACAACTCGACTCAAGAACAACTGACGGCTCTTCTTCAACTATTTAGTGTTATTTCATTAAATGATCGGGGGCAATAAATAATCGTTTATGGACTCTAGTGAAACCTCCCATCCTTATGCTAATGAAAGTATATCACAATTTGTTTTCTTTTAATAGTTGTTTGCCTCTTCTTTATTAGTTGGTGACGATTTCCAAATATTTGTAAGTATTAGAAGACATTCCACTTTCAATTCATCCACTCCTCATTGCCCATTATATCTATATTAAAATCTCATTAATCCCAATATTATTAAAAACTTAATCTCTTATCATCGTTTCACCCATGACAATAAATGCTCTATTGAATTTGAAGCCTTTGATTTTTGATGAAGGATTATCCACTACTAGAAAATAGACTTTTAATGACACACATTGCATGTCATAAAGGGGTACAGATGAAAAACACATTTGTGTCATTAAAGCCCCAATCATAAATGAAGATGACATGCATTTGCGTGTCATAAGCTTAGGACATGCATTTACTTACACATTTACGACAAATATTGCATGTCATTAAATCCTCTATTGTAACATCCCAAAAATAGCGAGTAAAAATTTAATTTTTAAATAATTCAAAACCTTTCATTCATTATCTCAAAGATGATAAGAATAATAGTGTTCTCAAAACATCAGAGTAATTTGTAAATATTCAGTGCATAATAAATCTCCAGGGGATGCAGTACGATCAAGCCAATCCCTTCCTTTTGAAACCAGGAGTGCCTGAAAACATTTTAAACATAAACCATAAGGATACAACTTAGTGATTTCCCCAAAATAACACATTCCATACAAATCATTGGGCCTAGCCCTGGGGTATATTCCAACCCAACATACAATAATGGGCCCAACCCTGGGGTTTCTTTCAACCCAACATACAACTATGCGCCCAACCCTAGGGTATATTTCAACCCGATCATACATGAAAGAGTCACAAAGACAGCTAACAATCTACATAATACAATCCAATGGGCCATCATTGGTGCCATTGATCCACAAGTATAGTAATAGGACTCACCTCAAACGATAGTCGGGCAAAACACACACTCGAGCTGCTGCTATCAAAAGCTCCTCACTCCAGACATAACCAAAAAAACTCCAATCAACAATTAAGGAAATTTTCCAACTTAACAGGCCCAAAAATAACAGAGCTACACGCTACGTACTCTAGCTCTACGCTAGGCATAAAGATTTAATCCAGAAAAATAGGCCTCAATTAGGCTACATAGGGCGTAGCCTGAATTATGCATGACGTATTGCCTTAGGTTCCAATACTCACATTAAGCACATATTTCATGAAGACCTTTCACTCAAAGCTCATATCTGGTTCCTAATAGCTCCATAATGGATAAAGTTTCTAAATTTATCCATTAGGATGGTCCAAACAACCAAGATCAAGTCTTTAAGTCTCAAAGGGACCAAACATACATCTTTCTCAACTTAATCCATTAAGTCCAAGTCTCCAACCTTCATATCTGAATTAATATGATGTTTAGATGGAGAAAGTTTCCAACTTTATCCATAACAAGGTCACAGACTTCCAAGATCTAAACTTTATGCACTAAAATGACTAAAAGGTGGAAAATATGACAAATATATCTATATCTATGAAATCCATGATCAAGTTAGAAGATTTTTACTCACAATGAACAAAAACGTTTTGTGGTAATGATCCTAATCCAAAACGGGCCAAAAAACTCGAAAATCCGATGTTTGGACTGCCAACTCGTCGAGTTGCTTATTGCACTCAACGAGTTCAAGGCCATCTTTGACCTACTCAGCGAGTCACCCAGTGGAATCGGCGAGTTCACTGGGCAGAAGGAAAAATTTTCGATTTTCTTGCTTTGAAAACTTATAAAACATCAAGTATAATAGAAAACAACCCATGGCTCTGATACCACTGTTGGGTTTTAGTATACTACAACATCCTATGGTGCATATACAACCCTAAAAGCTTTGGATCTATGTTTTCTCTAATTATACATGCAATATTTTCTCCAAAGCTTTAATCCTACAACTAGCATAAAAATGATATAAACTACATAAAATACTAGTTAGAAGTTTACCTCTTTATGTAGCTTGTAGAACTTGATGAATTTGGCCTTTAAAAGCTTAGCCCTAATAGTGTGTAAGCCTCAAATGGAATCACAACACATCATGGACAAAGGTGGAACTTGAGAAAGAATTCCATGCACCCAAAACACGCATGAACTCCAAGAACATGCATGTAGGCATTTTTTAGGTTAAGAACATGCATTTATATGTTGGATTTCAAGGGTCATGGGTATAACCCAAAACCATACCCATGGGTTTATGATCCATGGTTCATGTGGCCCAACTCTTTATGTATCCATACATAAACTTGGTCCAACATGGATCATAAGCCCATCACATATAAATATAAGTATAACTAATTACCATAATTAGTCCCCATAGATTTAATTAGTCTCTTTTGATCACAAAATAATTCCAAATTAATTATTAATCAATACTAATTAAAACATATGATTTCATATTAATATATTATAACTTATAATATATTAATAAATCATATATATAACCTTCTCTCAAGAATCCATCCTAACAAATCGTCCTGATGATATGCAACCCAAACGGACCATGCTAATCTCGGGTCAAGTACATACCAATAATAGTTATGGGCTTAGACATCTAATCCAACAGGCACTTCCTAGGCTCTCCCAGGATTCCCACCTCACCCTGCCATCAGCTGCTGAAGAACCCCTACTAATATCAGTTAACTACTTCATGAATACAATTACATGCAACAAAACTCAAATAATATTTTGAAAAAAGACCCAACCATATAAATGTTAGACTCAAACGAGAGTTGTGCAATAGGGATAAACAATCATTCTAGAACTATTTAAACCTTGTAGCATGTAACTTGACATATTCAATTAATAATTAGCTTACATCAGTATGGGTCCCACAAAGCACAAAATCAAGTAACATACAGACAGTAGCACTCTATAGGCCATAAAACGACATCCCCCAACTAACTTGCTTTTGCAATGCTATGAACTTCTACCAACACTGTCGGTTGCCTTATGCATGAAAATTATACAAAATATTGGATCACATAGACTGTCGAATGAATGATTCTACCTTAAGCCCACAACCAGACAAGGAACAAGAAATAAGGCCAAATCAGTGCTTCTAGGGCTGTATGATCCTAATTGTATACCATTTTTAAAGAATACACTTAGCAATCATTTCCACCAACATAGATTCCAAATCTGCCATAACATCCAATTCCTCCTAGGATACAAAGCATCACAAATCAGGTCATTCTATCCAACATCTAAAATTCATACTAGCATGTGGTTCCAAAAGCTCAATTAATAGGCATATATGGAGACATTTATCCTAGATTTCTATCATGCAATCCTAAGAAGATCCTTAGCCCTAATCTAACATGTAATTCTTATATATTCATACCAAAACAATAAGCATAACACATGTATGGGTATTTAGGAAATACTTACTTGAGCTCGGTTTATTACACTCATCACATCCATTTTCTTTGTAGAAACATTTTTAGAAAAACTATTTTATTTCAAAAAGTTCAACAATTCCTTAGTTTGAGTTCAGTCACACCCGAAAGTGTACCGGAGTCCCTCAAACCGAGGCTCTAATCCCAACTTGTAATGTCCCAAAAATACCGAGTAAAAATTTCATTTTTAAATAAGTCAAAACCATTCATTCATTATCTCAACGATGATCATAATAATATTGTAGGGTTTCAAAGTACTCCATGGATTATGGCAATGGGCCCCCTTGATGAAGCGTAGGTTAAAAGCCCAAGACTTATCTATTCCCTATAAATAGTCATGTATTATTCATAATTAGGGTTAAGAGTAAAGCAAAATGTTGCCGTCAAACATTGTGAGGTTTCTTATGTAGAGTTAGGTTCTTTAGTCTATTCTGAAAGTGTAATCTATTCTTCATATTTTGAATAAATCGAGTGATCATTCGATATATCTTCTTATTTATGTTTGTTCTTATTTTCCGCATCTTGTTCATCAAATAAAAATTAGGGTTTTAATCCCAACAAGTGGTATCAGAGCGGGTCTTTGAAGATCTATTGATTTTTGAAGTATCGATTCTTGATTTGATCATTTTCTGCACAATTTATTGAAGATTATTGGTGTTTTGGCAGATTGGAGTCTAACAATCAAAATCCAAGCTGTATGATTTATTTAACATCAATTATGGTCAATCGTTTGTTATGGTTGTGATAAATCTTCTTGATCGGGAAATCGATTTTGAAAGTGTGATTTGATGGTTGTTATATTGCTATTTCGACCGCTAGTGATGAACAGCGAAGATTGGATGAACAAAATTGAGTTTTGATGTTGATGATCAAAGAAATAAAAGTCATAATTGGATCGTATGATTTCATCTGTGAATTTAATCAATACGAATGTCATGTGAATCGTAATCGGCGTTCCATTTGGTAGCATTCGGAACTAAAACAGAATTGGGTCTTCATAAACAGGTTCGCTGTGAAATGGGTCTTGGAATTGGGGCTTATATCAAAATCGATTATGTGATGCGAACAAATGAATTCGAAATTGAAATTGTAATCGGAAGTGGCACGTGAACGAACGAAATCGGGGTGGTTGTGTGCTTATTCGCAATTGTCAAGTCAAAATTGAAATTGTGATGTTCTAATCTGTTTGCAACTTCATGATTCGTTGTTCATATTGTTTACGTGTAATGGGTCTCAGAATTGGTACTCAATTGGGAAGAACAACAGTCAAACGAAAAGTCAAAATAATGTTACCTGCGAACGTTCGGCTCACACTCGTTCTTCTCCCCTGTTTACTCGACAATGAACCTGTGACTAGATTTTGTTTCACTGGAGATTCACTTTGGGCTATTATCGATTAAGAGAAAGGTCAAGGAATCGTGGTTGACTTTGTGCAATTGGAACTGCGAATAGGGTGGATTCGCAGTTGAAATTGGGTCAAGATTCGTACTCCCCTCGCAATTGGAAATTGACTAGACTAGATTCGTTTTGAGCACTGAGATCATTTGCGAATCAACTACGAATGTGCTTGGATTCGCATCTTGTGCTTGGAACGAAAGGGTAAATGGTTGTTGATTTCTTGGATTCGTATAAAGTCGTTGTGTTCATTCATTCGTCGATATATTATGGAAGAAGATAGTAACGTTTCTTTTTGGTCCCTGCAACTTCAGTGTTTTGATAATTCTGGTCCCTGTACTTTGCGTGATTTGGCTGTTTTGGTCCATTTCCAGAAATTGTTACAGATGAAGGGGAGTATGATGCATAATTACTATTTATGTCCCCTATCTTTCAGCAGTGTGATAGTTTCAGCCCATCTTTCGAAAAGTTTGCAAATTTAAGGGCTGGTGAAAAGTTTTGGATTTTTTAACGCACATATTTTTTTCGTGAACAGAAAGTTAAGGATTCCATTAAGTCTTGACGATTCGGAAAGTCGTTTTTCGCAATAACGTCAAATTTTCTCGACCTTTTCGTATTTTATACTTCATCGTTTTAATCATTTTGTCACGGGGGAGCATAGAATTTTTTTTATCCATTTAAGATCATTCTCATGACCATTTGAAGGCTTTATAATCATGTTTTTGATTATAAATCGGGGGAGAATTTGGTATGGTCATTCGAAATTGGATTTTTGACTTTTCAAATTTGAAGATTTTTTATAAAGCTTGTGCTAGAATTATGAAGGTAGCTTTTATAGTAGCAGTTCTTCATCGAGCTCTTCTAAAGCTTTTACAGAGAAGTAGCCTTTATAGTAGTAGTTCTTCGTCGAGCTCTTCTAAGACTTTGTTATATCTCCAACTTCTAATATTTTCTTGATCAAGTGGTATTACGAATCTTAAAATTTGGGTTGTTACATGATAATTTTTAATGGCTTATATCATTAGCTTATTTGAAGATCATTGTGACTTGGAGGGAGAGTTCTTCTAAGACATCAAGTGATTTGGTTCTTTCTAAAATGTGTTTTTATGGCGGATTTGGCTTTCTTGAAGATCTTTGGGATTATATTAGAAAATGAAGTTTAAAGACATTACTTTAGTGCTTGGTTATATATATATATATATATATATATATATATATATATATATATATATATATATATATATATATATCCTAGAACCCGTTTTTGAAGACTATTGAAGAATCAAGTTTCGTGGATTGCTTCAAATATTCCTCATTGTGAGATCATTTCTTATTTGCTAGATGCTTGTTTTGGAAGTTGAAGCATTGTCATCCATTCCATACTTCGAGGGGGAGATTTTAGGGTTTCAAAGTACTCCATCGATTATGGCAATGGGCCCCCTTGATGAAGTGTAGGTTAAAAGCCCAAGACTTGTCTATTCCCTATAAATAGTCATGTATTATTCATAATTAGGGTTAAGAGTGAGGCAAAATGTAGCCACCAATCATTGTGAGGTTTCTTATGTAGAGTTATATTCTTTAGTCTATTCTGAAAGTGTAATCTATTCCTCATGTTTTGAATAAATCGAGTGATCATTCGACATATCTTCTTATTTGTGTTTGTTCTTATTTTCCACATCTTGTTCATCAAATCACGATTAGGGTTTTAATCCCAACAAATATTGTTCTCAAAATATCAGAGTAATTTGTAAATATTCAGTGCGAAATAAATCTCCAGTGAATGTAGTGTGATCAAGCCGTACCCTTCCTTTTGAAACCTTAAGTACCTAAAAACATTTTAAACACAAACCGTAAGCATAAAACTTAGTGAGTTCCCCAAAATTCAACATATCATACATATCATTGGGCCTAGCCCTGGGGTATATTCCAACCCAACATACAATAAAGGGGCCCAACCTGGAGTTTCTTTCAACCCAACAAACAATCATTAGCCCAACTCTGAGGTTTATTTCAACCCAATCTTACTTGCAATAGTCACAAAGACAACTAGCATTCTACATAACACAATTTGGTGGGTCGGTATTAGAGCCTTCAACCCATAAGTATAGTGAGAAGACTCACTTCAAACGATAGTCGGGTAAAACACACACTCGAGTTGCTGATCAAAAGCTCATCACTCTACACACAACCAAAACAACCCCAATTAACAATTAAGGAAATTTTCCAACTTAATAGGTCCAAAATAATAGGGCTAACCTTTGTTTGGGAAAAATACCATTTTGCCCCTTCCAAGTGTTAAACCCCTCATACTTGACCAAAAATCAACTAGTCAAAAAGTCAACGGTCAACCCTTTGTTGACCTATGCGATGCGTACTCTAGCTCCATGCTGGGTGTAAAGCTTCAATCCAGACAAAACGAGCCTCATTTAGGCTATGCGAGGCATAGCCTGAATTATGCATGACGTACTGCCTCAGGCTCCAATACCCATATTAAGCACTTATTTCACTCAAAGCTTAGATTTGCTACCTAATAGCTCCATAATGGATAAAGTTTCCAACTTTATCCATTAGGATGGTCCAAACAACCGAGATCTAGTCTTAAATTCTCAAAGGGACCAAAAATACATCTTTATCAACTTAGTCCATTAAGTCCAAGTCTCCAACCTTCTGATTTGAATCAATATGATGTTTAGAAGGATAAAGTTTCCAGCTTTATCCATAACAATGTCACAAACTTTCAAGATCTAAACTTTATGCACTAAACTGAACAAAAAGTGGAAAATATGACAAATATCTAGATCTATGAAATCCATGATCAAGTTAGAAGCTTTTTACTAACAATCGTCCATGAATGATGTGATAATCAACTACAAGAAAATAGCCTTTTAATAACACACATTGCATGTCATAAAGGGTACAGATGACAAGAAAATTTGTATCATTAAATCCCCAATAATAAATGAAGACAACACACATTTGTCGGTCATAAGCTTAGGACATGCATTTACTTACATAGTTATGACAAACATTGTGTGTCATTAAAGGCCCTATTGTAACGTCCCAAAAATACAGAGTAAAAATTTTATTTTTAAATAAGTCAAAACCATTCATTTGTTATCTTGAAGACGATCAAGATAATAGTGTTCTCAAAACATTAGAGTAATTCGTAAATATTCAGTGCGGAACAAATCTTCAGGGAATGTAGTGCGGAACAAATCTCCAAGGAATGTAGTGTAGAACAAATCTCTAGGGAATAATAGTGTTCTCAAAACATTAGAGTAATTGGTATGTAAGTTACTAATTACATTTTTTGGTTCTGAGTATAGTTAGATTTTTTCAGTATTTCTTTTTAAAAGTTTTCTCTTTCACTTTTAGTGTAACACCCCAGAAATCACGACCCAAAATTTCATTTTTAATTAAGTAACTTATAAAATAGTTTACTGAAAAAGGTCATCAATATCATATCAACCCATAATCTCATAAGTCAAATATCATAAATATGTTGTGGAATAATAATAATGTCAGAGTACAATCTCATGGATCTCAAAATGCAGATTCATATGTGTGTGTGATGCGCTGCTACTGTGCCATTTCCTTCCCCTTCGACGAAGAGGTACCTGAAACCAAAACTGAAAAGCGTAAGCACAAAGCTTAGTGAGTTCCCCCATCATACCACATACCATACAATAACATATCATGCCAGACATATCTGAGTGCCGGCCTACCCTTCGGTCTATCTCAACTGGATAACTGCCTAGCATATCTGGGTGCTGGTGTCCCCTCCGGTCTATTTTAACCGGATACCTGCCTAGCATATCTGGGTTTTGGCCTCCCCTTTGGTCTATTTCAACCGGATATCGGGGACTATTTCACCCCTACCACTACTACATAGAATCATAACATACTGGAACATAGAACATAACAGATAATGGCATACAAGACAATTATCACACATACAATCATCTAACTACAAGGTTCTACTAGTGGACCGACATTGAGGCCTTAGACCCAGTTCTACTGGAAGGTAACTCACCTCGTAAAGTTGAGTGTCAAATCTCATGGGAAGTAATCTCTATCAGCTGCTCCGATGACTCCCGGCTACCATAATCATAATAACACTCAATCAGAATCTATAACACTACTTAGGGTAAAATGACCATTTTACCCCCTTAGCATAACATATACCATCCCTAAGGCCCAATTCTAACTTATTTAATCCAATGCACCCATGGCCCATCAAAGGCTCTCTATGGGCCCACTAATGACCCAATTTTCTAAATTAGGCCCAACCCTTCAAATGGGCCTTTTCACCATTCTAATAAGTCTTTAGCCCAAAATGGTCCAAAAGGCCCAACACTTCTAATTCCAAATTCCCAGCCCCAGAACTATACCCCACAGTGTCCCACGGGGCCCAATAGTCCATGCCCAACCCTCTAAGGCCCAAAAAGCCCAAGGTAGCCACTCTGCATGCGTACGCGCGGTGTACCCGGCACGTACGCCCAACGTAAGCTGGTCTTGACCGCAAATGGGGAGTTTACCCAGTACGTGTAGCGTACCAGGGTGTAGGCTTAGCGTACTGGCCATCTTCCTTGGGACTTCATTTGTGACTTAATTGATTAAGTCTTTACGTCCAAAATGTAGATCTAGGTCCTTTAAGACCTCCTAATCCATAAAGTCACAAACTTTATGTGCTTGCATGCATGGTTGGGGTCAAAACATGATTTTTGTCCTTTTAAAAGGATTTATTACCATCAAACACTTGCATGGTTGTGGCTTAACCATCAAGGTCCGATTTTTATTACTCTAAGTGCTTCTAAGAGCCCAAAAGGACAACTCTTATGTTCTGAAACTATCAAGACTCAAGCAACCTCAACAATGGAGTCCAAAAGTGACCCAAAACACCCCAAAATCAAATCTAAACAGGCAATGATCAAGTTTGAAGCTTGATACCTTAAATGAGTCAGAAATGATGCTAATCTTCTGGATCTACAAGCTCCTTTTGAATCCTTGCTCTTTCTTCAAACTCCTTTCTCTTCTAAACACCAAAACATCCCTAAAATGCTCTCACGTGGCTTCCAAATCACAAGAATACACAAATGTGGGTTAGGGTTTTCGTGGTGGATGTATAAGGGTGAGAGGGATGCTGGACCAAAGGCATAAGTTCCTTTAAATAGGGATCAAAGCCTAAAAGTTAGGGTTTTAAAACCTGCACGCGTACGCTGCGCATAACCTTTGGTATGTTGGGCGAATGTGCATGGCCTTCCCACCCCGTCCTTTTGAGTACGCGACGCGTACCTAGCATGGTACACCCCGCGTAATGCCTTTCGCAGCCCAAAGCTTAAGGCCCAACTATCCTGGCCTAAACCGACAACAACCCATTATTCAATAAAATAAATAATATTAATACCTGCAAATCCCAGATGTTACATTTAGTCCCTATTTTAAGTAAAATCACCACACTTTTGGGACCAAAATTGCAAAATAAGACCTTTTAAGAGCAAAATTTAAAACCCAAGTATACTTGGGGATCAAAAATGCATTTGACTCTTAAATTTAACTAATAGGTTATTGATTATGCCACCACAAATGACATAAGCATATAGGATAAATGAAATTGATTATACGTTAATGTCCGTCCCACCATTACGATATGAAGCTCCTTATGAGATTAAAGTAACACCTTCAGGAGGACCATGTCGCCCACCTGAAACTCCAAGTGTGAATGCCGCTTGTTGGTATAACTCTTCTGTCGACTCTGAGCAGTCTGGAGCCTACTCCAGACCTGCTGGATCCTCTTTGTAGTCTTGAGTGCTACCTCAGTACTCCCCATGACTCTCTGACCGACCTCGCCCCAAGACATTGGGGTCCTACACTTCCTCCCGTAGAGCATATCGAAGGGAGGTCGGTCTATTCTGGCGTGTAACTATTGTTATACGAAAATTATGGTAACGGAAGATACGTATCCCAACTGCCACCGAAATCCAAGACACATGCGCGTAGCATGTCCTTGAGAGTCTGTATCGTCCTCTCACTCCATCCGTCCGTCTGAGGGTGGAAAGCGGTGTTGAAGTGGAGATGAGTACCCATCTCTTCGTGAAACCGATTCCAAAATCTGGAAGTGAAACGGACATCTCGGTCTGACACCACCGAGACAGACACTCCATGCTGTGCCATTATCTCACGCATGTAGATCTCAGCCAGCTTCTCAGCTGATATACTCTCCTGGATCGGGATGAAATGAGCACTCTTGGTCAACTGATCCATTATGATCCATATCGAATCTACTCCACATGCGGTCCTGGGAAGCTTGGTGATGAAATCCATGGT
This sequence comes from Lactuca serriola, assembly GCF_051521515.1. Lineage (NCBI taxonomy): Eukaryota > Viridiplantae > Streptophyta > Magnoliopsida > Asterales > Asteraceae > Lactuca > Lactuca serriola. Next base: position 38,129,076 of record NC_136411.1, read on the forward strand.
GATATCCTCCCATTTCCACACGGGAATATCCAACGGCTGCATCTTTCCATGGGGTCGCTGGTGCTCGTCCTTGAACTTCCTGCAGGTTAAGCACCTCTCCACATACCATGCTTCATTCCGCTTCATGCATGGTCACCAGTAATTAGTGCGAAGATCTCGATACATCTTCGTCACCCCGGGATGGATGGAGAACCTCGACTTATGGGCCTCATCCATCAGAACCTGTCGTACTTTTCCCCAGTACGGAACCCAGACCCTCCCATGCAGGGTCAACAACCCACGAATGTCGTAATCAAATGAGGCCACATTGCCTATTATCCGCTCGCACTTCCAGCACTCCTCCTTCAGGCCCTCAACCTGCGCCTCTCTAATATGCTCCTACAATGGAGTAATCATTGTCATCCTCAGACATATATCTCGAATCGGAGCCGCCACTGCCTTGCGGCTCTGGGCATCAGCCACCAAATTGGCCTTGCCCGAGTGGTAAAGGATCTCATAGTCGTAGTCCTTCACCACATCTAACCACCGACGTTGCCTCATGTTCAGATTCGGTTGATCCATGAGGTACCTCAGACTCTTGTGGTCCGTGCAAATGGTACAACGAACCCCATAGAGGTAATGCCGCCAAATCTTGAGGGCGAAAACTAATGCCCCCAGCTCTGAATCGTGCATCCGATAGTTAGCCTCATGAGGATTCAACTGCCTCGAAGCGTATGCTATCACATGACCCCGCTGCATCAATACCGTGCCCATGCCTGTGATCGAAGCGTCACAGTAAACCACGAAGTCATCGACTCCCTCCGGCAAAGTCAGAATCGGTGCCTCGCATAACCGCTGTCTGAGAGTCTTGAAGGCTGCCTGCTGCTCAGACCCCCAGCGGAATGTCACCGACTTCTTGTTCAGTCGGGTCAAAGGGAGAGCGATCTTAGAGAAGTCCTGGATAAATCTCCGGTAATAACCCACTAGACCAAGAAAACTCTGAATCTTAGTTGGAGACCTCAGAAACTCCCACTACATCACGACCTCTATCTTGGTTGATCGACCAGAATACCCTTCTGGTTGACAAGGTGCCCCAAAAACTACACCTCACACAGACAGAACTCACACTTTGAGAACTTTGTGAAATGTCTCTCCCTCCTCAGTGTCTCCAGCACCTCCTTCAGGTGCTCCTCACGCTGCTCCTGAGTCTTGGAGTAAACCAATGTATCATTGATGAGGACTACCACAGACCGATCTAGTATCGGTCTGCACATGCGGTTCATGAGGTCCATGAACATGGATGGAGCATTGGTGAGCCCAAACGACATCACCACAAACTCATAGTGACCATAGCAAATCCTAGAAGTTGTCTTCAGCACATCCTCATCCCTGACTCGCATCTGGTGATAACCCGATCACAGATCAATCTTGGAGAACCAAGATGCGCCCTGTAGCTGGTCAAACAAATCATCAATCCTCGGGAGGGGATAACGGTTCTTCATTGTTACCTTATTCAGCTCCTGGTAGTCTATACACTTGCGTGTGACCTCAGACGAAATGAACTCCCTTGTCTTCTCGTCTAGCTGCCCGGTTCCAGAGCCCGAGCCTGACCCCTCACCGATACTTGAACTACCGACTGGCCTAGTGCGTAGCTTCACCATACTGAAAATACTAATGGATTAGTGTCTAAGCCCATAACCATATTTGGTAAGTACTTGACCCAGTTGTGCATGGTCCTTTTAGGTTGCCTTCAAACCTGGCAATGGAATAGGATAATTGTTGGAGAGAGAAGAATGATTAATTAATTTATTACATGGTTAATAAATTAATTTGAAATCAAGATAAATGATTTATTAATGTATTATGGATATAATATATTTATTAGAAATCATATTGTTTAATTAATATTTAATCAGAAATTAATTTGGAATTAATTTTAGGATTAAAGGAATTAACTGAAACTGCACGGACTAAAGGTGACAATGTTCCAAAGTTGAGCATTGAAGCATTCTAGAACCTCCCTTATAGGTGGGAACGAAATCTAGAGTGTCCTAGGGTTTCCTTGGGCTCTAAGGGTGCCTTGGAAGCCTTAGGGAGGAAGTTAAGGGATTAGGGTTATCTAAGATACACCTGCCTTATCCTAAACCTTCCTTATCACCTATATAAACCCCTATAGGGTTGGATTTCGGCTAAGGCACTCCAAGAGAGGCTTAGATCCAAAATTTCCACTTCCCTTCTCTCTCCATAGTAATCCTTGGTTGCTAGGTTTGTTTGTGAGCCATTAGAGGCCCGACACTTGTGGCGCTTGCTTTCAAAGACAAAAAGATTCAAGATTTAAGTTGTTATTCCAATATAACAACAAGAGGTATGTATTTCATCTTTCTTTATGAATTTCGAAATCCCTAGAAGCTTGTTAGGGTTCTTCACATGTTCATAATGTTGTATAACTAATAGTGATAACATAGATCCAACTCTAGGGTTGCATGCACACATATGATTGTTTGTTTAAAACCCATCAGTGGTATCAGAGCCATTGGTTTTTGTTTTCAATTAGCATTATACAAATTTATGAACTTGAAAAATTAGGGTTTATGACCACTAAACCCTAGGAGGCATGAATTTTTGATATTAGGGTTCTTGAACCCTGATTCACGAAATTTGGTTAGGGTTTCCCAAACCCTTTCCTTAGCCTCCAAGATTTCGAAATTGGTTAGGGTTTCCTAAACCCTTTCCTTAGCCTCCAACTTTTCGAATTCTAGGGTTATCCAACCCTTGAATTTCAAAATTTGCCTCCATCCCCAAGATAAGATCCTATTTTTCAGGGATTTGGATAAATGTCATATCTTGTAATTATCTTTTAAGTGCTTAAATTTGGTAATTAAAGATTTTGAATTATCCCATCCCATAATTTCAAATTTTAAGGGATTAGGTTAAATTAATTTTTTAATTTAAAAGATATCATTACCAAAATAGAAGATAATTGTCAAATTAATTAGATAATCGTTGCCTTATGTGATAAACTTGATTTATTTGAATTATTTGATAGATTATCTTGCAAGAAACTGAATTAGGTCATATTTAGATAATTAATTGGTTAATTATTATTATTTGTAATTTGATCTAGAATGTTCTTGCTTATGTTTTGAAAAGTTTCAAAACTTGCCCTCAAGTTTTGGAATTGAAATTTTGATTAAAAGTTTAATTTTAAAATGTTAAATTCTATAACCCTAGTTTTGAAAAGTTCAAATTTCACCCTTTTGGTTTTATTAAGTTAATTAAAAGTATATTTAAAAGAAAGTTAATAAATCCATCATCATTTGGTTTATATTTGATGAAATTAAAAGTGTAATTTATAAAATTAAACCACCTAGTATTTTAAAAGTGTAAAATACACCCTTATACTATGTATAACATTAAAAGTCTAATATTATATATGTATAACTTAAATGCTAGTCTTACCGTTAGTAGGCCTCATGCACAAAGCCGATTTATGAGGGGGTATAAGGTTATGGCCTATAAAATGGTCGTTTAATGGGTGTCCAGTCTCACCCACCGCTTACTTAATTGGTGGAGGGTCGTTAGCCGAACGGGTAGGATAGGACAAACCCTGTCCTCATTAAAAGTATAATGAAAAATAAACTAGCTAAATGTTTACAAAATTCCCAATCTTAGTTACTTTTGGCAAAAATGAATTGATGCAATTCCATGAAATTACACTTTGTACCCTTGCTAAGATGTTAGTGGAGCGTGTGTGGTTAACCGGCACACTAATTGGGTTCTATGCAAAGGTGGCAAAGGGTGACTCAATGGTTGTCATAGTTCAATGGAGCGTGTGTGGTTAACCGGCACATCGAATAGGTGACTATAACATTGGGGGCACCATGTATATTTGCATGGTTATTCACACCCTATTTTGTGATCCTCGGCATCCCAGTCACAAATCGAGGGGCATATCGAGATTTAAACATGCCATTGAAAAGTTCAATGAATCTTAAAAGATCTAGGAGTTTTCAATACATTTAAGACTTAAATTCTTTTTCGTTTTTTTCATGGTGGAAAATTAGTGAATCGTCATTCACTTACCTTCAAATGTTCTGCAAGTTGGATTACAGCATCCCTCTTCCAATTTGTAGGATGTTGTGTTGGATCCTAGCCTTAATGTCTCATTTGGGTGTTTCATTAACGATTCAATCAACTAACTTGAAATTTCTCCTGTTTGTAGATGTTAAAGTCTGACAACTATGGTCTTCTTAAATCCATTGGAAAAGGTTTTCCACATGAAGATGATGTTCCACGATTGGCTTGTGGAAATGGAAATCACACTTCATTTCCTCCACCTCCTCCAATAATTCTCCCTGACCCACGTGTTCGAAGACTTGAAAATTTAAAGGTCACTCAAACCCTATTGGCAATAAGACACAAAGATGGAAAGTTTGTGTGTGCACACGTCTTAAAGATGAAGTCACACATTGACAGGTTAAGGATGTTGAATGTCGATGTCTTAAGGAAGTTGGTTGTTGACTTGGTTCTTCAATCACTTCTCGAATCATATGGTAAGCTCGTTAGAGAGTATTATATGATGGACCAGGACATGACCCTTATTGATTTGACTCATTTGCTTATTGCTGCTGAATCAGAAATGATTTTGCGCACTGGTCGAGCAAATTTTGTCTGATAAATCAATATCCCAACCTTCTATGGTATATGGCCAGATTGGAAGTCTAGAAAAGTTTTCTCTACGCAAGAGAAAGGCTGAGTCTGAGATAGTCCCGTGTACCATTCCAGAAGAATCCATATGTTTCTACTGCCAAAAGTAAGGGGCATTGGTTACAAAGTTGCCCTCACTACCTAAAAGATCTAAGAGATGGGAGAGTCAAGATGTATTACTCTACTTTAGGTAAAATCCATTAACTAACTCTTTTAAGTTCCTATTCTAGATTCTTAATACATGATCTGATAAGATTACATTTTGATGTTTTGTAGGATCGAAGAAAAGAGAGGAAGCTTAAGGGAAGAAGTGAGTTGAATATAATCGTGAAGAAATGGATTTCAATCGCATTGCTTGAAGATTAGATTCTTGAGCTACTACTTGGAGTTAGAATAGATTGCTAAGAAATATGTAATAACATAGTTTTTCAATTGAATTGCATTGTAAGGACAAATTTTTCCACAATAAAATAAATTTTGATTTTATCTTATTTATTTATCCTTGCAATGGCGTGTATGAAAAATTGATGTTTGAAGATTTCTATTATTAGAAATAATGGATTTGATTCTTAATTATGTTATTTGTGGAGATGTCAAGAATTTACCAAATAGGGAGAGTTTCTCATCGCCCAAGTTTCAATTGGATAGAAACTTGAAATCATACAACTTGGTTGCGTGATGAATGAAAGCTTTCATATTTGGAAATTAGACTAATTCTTTGACAAAGTGTCAAGTGAACGAATAGGAGATCGAGTACACTAGGTTGTGAGTTGATCAAATCCACCACAAAGAGAGATAAGATATTCGTCATGATTTACTAAAAGGTTAGTGAATATGATTATACTTATAAGATTAAGTGGAATTCTGAGTTGATTGAAAGAGTTTCAATGAATAGCAAAACGAATAAAGAAGAATCAAGTAGGCAGAAAGATAAAAGTTTCTCTATTCTAAGAAGAAGGGAGAGTACCTTTTATGATAAGTCTTAATGATTAAGAACCATATCTTAATTGATCCTCTAAGTGAGTCTTAGTGCATTTGTATGTCTAAGAAGAGGAATTGAGAAATATGGAAATGGTTAAATCAAGAAGTCAATCATACTTCATTCCAAAATCAATTCATAGAGTCATACTCCAAGATTGTGACTTGAGTGACATAATCTTAAGTAGGAATGTTCTTATAATTGCACATATTGGTAAGTTGTGATGTCTTGAATAAGACAAAGACCAACTTGTACCAAATTGCATGTAGGTTTTGTCTTGATATAGACACACTAACTCTCGGATATTTTCTTTTTCAAGAAATTTTTCTTGATAAGAGAATCTAATATGTCAAGAGGTCAGTGGGAGTCTAAAGATCTTGAAAAGGTTCAAGAACAAATCAAGAAGTAAACCGATTAAACACTAGCACACAACTTGAGGAATGTAACCTATTGTGTTGACATAATTTTATTTCCATGCCAATCCAGTTGAGTGATTATGCATATGAGTTCTACGAGTTCTGATAGGTTGAATAAGGGTAAACACCTTGTTCAATGAAAGTACATTGACTGGCATAAGTGAGCTGCTAAATAACTTGGAAGCAATGGTGGGACCCTTGATGGCAAGAAATTAAGAATGAGCATGTTCTGTCCAAAAAAGTTTGGATTTGTCACTAACATTATCTTGTTATAACAAATTCACATGGATAAGGGCACATACATAATAAAATCTAAGTGTCATAAGGTTTCTCTTCTTCATGAAAATGAGAGTGAGGAAACGCTTTCACTAAGAGAGATTTTGAAGATAGTATTATGTAATTTGGGTTTCTCAAATTCAACTATGATTATGGCATCCCTCTTCATAGTTCGAATTGTGGGAAATGGCAAATGGGTCTGAACATTTTAGACTTATCACTATAAGTTCTAGAATCGTTTAGACACACACATGAGTTATCTAAGAAAAGGTGTATGAGGTTGAGAAGCTTAGATAAAGTCTTATCGAAGCATCTTAGTATTAGATATATGAACTTAAGGAACTCAATAAGCATTGTTTTCTAGAAGTTCAACTATTTTCTGAATACATGTCAAAACTAGTGGGAGCATAAGTGTTATGCTGGTATGAATATAATCATGTTAGTGGGAGCATGATAATTATGGTAAGTTGCAAGTTAGCAATATTAATTATAGAAAACAAGTGTTTTAATTTGCAAAGTTGCAAGGGTTGAAAAGTTGTTTTGCTATAATTAAGGGAGAGAATATTGTACTTCATTTCGAAATCTAAGAGCTTAGATCGATAAATTTTAATCAAATTTAGTCAAATATATGAATTGCATTCTCAAAATTCGATTATGATTACGACATCCCTTTTCTTAATTCGAGTTTTGAGAACATGACAAATAGAAATATTATGGCAAAAGACTGATAAAGTATCACGTCTTTATGTAAGACATTTTGCTTCGTGCTCCATACGCTTCGAGTATAGGATCGATCACATATGTTGTAATAATTGACTGTTCTAAAGTTTTCCAAATGCCTAGAGCATTAAGAGGGAAAAAGGGCTGGAACCGGACATGACTAAGTTTATTAAACAACTATCAAAGGACAATCTAAGATTCGCCAAGGATTGGTTGCTTGTGAATAGTTGGAAGTATAGTAGTGGATGGACCATACTGACATTATTATTACAAGATTTGATAATGAGTTGTCATATGGAAAATGTGGAAATGTTTCCATATTGGGAGTTGGACGTTAAGAATCTATATGTCTAGATTAGAAACTTTTATGCAGAAGGATATTCAAAGGAATGTACCTTGAATATGAGGACTTTGTAATTTCATTGGCAATAGTCTTTGTGACTTTAGTACAGTGACATTATGTAACGCCGAAAATTTCAAAACAATTTTTCATTTAAAAACAGTCGTTTAATTCTTAAAATACTTTGCTTAAAATCTCATTCATAACCGAATTACAAAACGTAACTCCATTTTCACTTGCATAATAAACCAGGATCCTCAAAACATGACTCTTTCTCTGGTGTGTACAATCGAGCCGTTGCCGTCTCGTGATCTTGAGAGAAACCTGAAACACATAACACAAAACACTGTAAGCACGAAGCTTAGTGAGTTCCCCAAAATACCACACATACACATATTAGCCACTCGAGGCTATAACTCTATGGGTCCGTGGACCCTACTCTATGAACCCTCTGGTTCTAACTCTGTGAACCTTCCGGTTCTAACTCTGGGAACCTTCCGGTTCTAACTCTGTAAACATGCACAACATAAATCACATAGAAATAATGTAGTACAACATATAGCATACAAATACTTTGTCACATAACTCTGGTTACCTACTCAAGGTAAACTATAGTGAGAAGACTCACCTCGTGTATCTCGATAACTCGCAAATCCCGGAAATCACTCGCGCTCGATCCTCCGAGCTATAATCCTCCTATAACACAATATATCTCTAATTAACACTTTCACAACTAAGGTTGACTACCCCTATCAAGTCAACACTGGTCAACTCTGGTCAACGGTCAACTTTGACCGGACTCGGCGAGTGCACTAGAGCGACTCGACGAGTCTATACGTGTTCACTAACTTCCTAGGATCCTCTCTTGACACGTCGAGTACTTCCCTGACTCGACGAGTTCCACCTGGCATGAATCGCGGGGCCACCACGACTCAACTCGCCGAGTCTCAAGAACAACTCGGCGAGTTCCAGCTTGACTCAGTCCACCTGTCAACCCTCTCTGACTCTCCCTGACTCACTGAGTCAACCCTTAACTCGGTAAGACTACTCACTGAGTGGTTATGGACAATCTTCATGCTACTCGCCGAGTCTGTTCTTCGGACTCGGCGAGTCTAAGCCATGCATGAACTCAAACTCACTCCTGAGGTCAGATCCGTTCTAGTAACTCATAGATCCTGTCCTTCCAAGCACATTTATCACGTAAAGTTACAATCTTGGTGCTCATGCAAAGGTCCAAAGGCTTTATTTGATGATATGGTCTCTAGAATGCTATTCTAAGCTCATGGCCTCCATTAACACTCATAAAGCTTGAGGGAAAAGAGTCTCTGGACCTCTTTGGGTCCAGATCTAAAGCATCAACACAAAAAGAGGCCAATTACTCCATGAATCATTCCACAAAGAAGCCCTAACTCTAAGATTTACACCAAGGGCTGAGAAAGGAATGAATGGTTACCTCAAATGAAGTCTCTGGACTCAGGAATCACTGGATTAGCTCCTCCTTTGGTCTCCTCTTGCCTTGATCCTCTTCTATATGCAAAATCACCCACAAGTAATCAAGGATCTTCCTTTTTTCTCTCACAAAACGCTCAAGGACTCTTTTAGGGTTCTCTCTGGGGTTGGTGGCCGCAAATGACGACCATAAGCCCCTTTAAATAGGTATCATACCCTGAAATTTAGGGTTTCATTAAACAGCGTGGACTCGCCGAGTCCGGACGCGAACCCTTTCCCAAACCGCGATCATACTCAGCGAGTTTGAGCTCCAACTCGCCGAGTCTCCTCACAAAACACCAAAATTAAGAAGAATAAATAATACCTGGGAATCCGGGCTGTTACAATTCTCCCCCACTAGAACCAGACTTCGCCCTCGAAGTCTCGCTCTGCAAATAACTCCGGATGCTGCTCACGCATCTCAAGCTCCGGCTCCCAAGTCATCTTGGACCCCTTACGATGCCGCCACTGAACCAAAACCAAGGTTATCTCCTTTTTCCTCAGAACCTTGATTTTCCGATCTCTGATTGCCACTGGTCTCTCAGCATAATTCAGGCTCGCATCCACCTGAATATCCTTTAATGGAACCACTGCCGACTCATCGGCTATACATTTCCTCAGTTACGACACATGAAAAGTGTCGTGAATCTGCCCCAACTCTGCTGGCAAATCCAAACGATAGGCTACCCGGCCTACCCTCGCGATCACTCGGAATGGACCAATATATCGGGGCCCCAACTTGCCCCTTTTCCTGAATCGAATCACTCCTTTCCAAGGAGAGACCTTCAGGAGTACAAGGTCACCGACCAAAAATTCGAGCTCGGACCGGCGCCTGTCCGCATAACTCTTCTGGCGACTCTGAGCGGTCAACAACCTCTGCCTGACCTGCTGTATCTGCTCTGACATCTGAAGCACAATCTCTGTACTTCCCATCACACGTTGCTCTACCTCTCCCCAGCAAATGGGGTCCAATACCCCCTTCCCTACAACATCTCAAAGGGCGGCATACTGATGCACTAATGATGACTGTTGTTGTAGGAAAACTCTACCAAGGGCAAATACGGGCCACAATTTCCCCCAGAAATCTAATACACATGCCCGAAACATATCCTCGGTCGTCTGAGTTGCTCGATCTCTCTGAAGTGTCCACAGACATCACCATGGTAAACTTTAGCTCATTTCTCATATTCATCTTTGATACCGAGCACCAGGTCAGCTTTTGGCCCCACAGCTGAACCCTCAAAGGTCACACATAACATGATCCAAAACATTTCACTAACTTCCTCCCCGTGACCACTATCACAGCCCAGTGATACGCAAGTCACGAAATTCCCTTTTCCTCATAAAAAATACAATCCAATCGAAGATCGACTCAGCTCTAACCTCTGGCATCTGCTGCGCATATTCTCCCGCGCGCCTCGCTGACCCTCCCGACAGAGACGGAGACCCCAGTCTCACCCCGGTTTAACCACTAGGATTCCAAAAACTCAACACTAGGGCTACTCAAGACTAAAGCTCTTCTGCATCATGCACTTATCGGAGAACACTCCATCATCACACTCTCTTGCCATCTAGTGGGTACTATGGCTTCCCACAACATTACGACAGCCTCTGACTAGTGAGTACTACGACTCCCCGTAGTATCACAACGCCAACTAACTAGTGAGTACTACGGCTCTCCATAGTACCACGACTCCCTCCCTCTGACTTGTGAGTACTACGGCTCCCCGTAGCATCACAACACCCTCTGAGTGGTAAATACTATGGCTCCCCGTAGCATCACTACTCTCTCTCTCTCTGACTTGTAAGTACTACGGCTCCCCGTAGCATCACCCTATACTCTCATTCTCATTACAACGCCACACTATGTTCACTAACTCATGCACCAAAGTCTATCATAGATAGTTACACACACACTTGCCTCGATATGCATTACAGACTCTGGCGGCAACCGCCATAACACAGAACCTACCTCTGTGGAGATCCACTTCCTTAAATAATCCCTATTGATGACAATACACGAAGGGGTCCCACTAGAACCGTGGATACATGATACATCACTAGTCATCTTAAACCCAAGACTCTAAATATCTCTGAAATCGGGACGCTATACGCGGAAACCACGGAACACCCTAACAGAGCATCACAATGTCCTACCTCTACCACTGATTCCCTTACTCCCAGCACCATACACATACAACAATACATTTCCTCTGAATCCCATAATAATTTCCTATTTCACTCAATGCGCAACTTCAGTGCAGCCAAACACTCAATTGGAATACAAGGAAGGTGCTAACCCTTCAGAACACACTGATGGTCCTCCGAAACCCTTTCCACTACTGCTCAAAATCTAAGCAAGAATACACATCCCAGCCCGGGAGTTGGCTACTCGACAATCTTCTACCCATGTCTCAACCTAGAAGTTCTCAACTGCCCATACCATCATTACGAGTCTTCTACTTGAAACGACTCTGACCACCACCAGATTCCTGACCATTGACCACCCGCCGTGGAGACACCCATCCTTCTTTCAGACATATACCACATGCATTATCTCGCCCTGCACCTTTCCTTGATCACCAATGACCCTGATCTCATGAATTCAAGCCGTAGGTTTCTGCATCCAACCCCTAACTGCTCTTGCACAAATCTCTGGTTCTCTCAATAAACCACCCGGTTCTCACCCACTTAGGGTTCGAACCATCACTATCTGACACATCAACAACCTCACGAACTATTTTCACCAGCAATAACGCACCTGCCCCTGGAAAGTGCTACGCAACGCCCGATAATCCCCTTTAAGGAAATCAATCGATCTCATAACTCTGAACCTCAGATGAAATCCTCAAGAACTTCTCGTCACGACTGCCTCTAGTCGTTCCAAGTCTCGTACCAATCTAATACCAAACAACTCAACTGTCCAATAACATCACTGACTCATAGACTGGACCACGAAATCATCATATTCCCCCACTTCGACTCATCAACCGACGTTCCAACACATGGATCATCCCAAGAACAGGGACCCACTCCCATATTCAATACCCAACATAGATAGAAAAACCATTGCACTGATTAACTCGACTGGACTCCCCACTGATACCTCTACAATACGCCCCACTATACTCAAATAGGTGTAATGTGGTCTTCGACTATCTCAGTCCCAACTGACTATCTGCTCATGGTAAATCACTGTCTCGCAGCACACATGCTACCTGATACCCTGATGGAAAATCATCATCAATGACAACCTGCAGGGTTTTACCCCCAAACCCGAAACATAAACATCAGGCCTCTCATGTTCCGCACACGAACATAAATAGCACCACTCAGGTCATAGAAGGTGACATCTCCTCTATCGACTGATTGCTCAACTCATACCGAAATTCTCCCCTCCCTCTAACTCCTTACCAAAATACTCTGATATGCTCTCGACCTCCCTCTCAAGGGACACCTCTTCGAACTGAATCACGACCCATAGGCCTAAAACCCATAGCGTCCAATCTCTACCTCATCAATCGTGACCGGATAACCGGAGAACCACAAGCATCATTCACTACGAACCATGGTACTCATCCCATGACATCTCTTCTCAATATGCTCCGGTGTATGGTACCCGAACCATAGCATCACTCCTCCATCTGCTCCGATGTATGGTACTCGAACCATAACATCATTCCTTCATCCGCTCCGATTTATGGTACTCGAACCATAACTTCACTCCTCGATCCGCTCCGATGTATGGTACTCGAACCATAACATCACTCCTCAATCCGCTCCGATGTATGGTACTCGAACCATAACATCACTCCTCAATCTGCTCTGATGTATGGTACTCGAACCATAACATCACTCCTCAATCTGCTCCGATGTATGGTACTTGAACCATAACATCACTCCTCAATCCGCTCCGATGTATGGTACTCGAACCATAACATCACTTCTCAATCCGCTCCGATGTATGGTACTCGAACCATAACATCACTCCTCAATCCGCTCTGATGTATGGTACTCGAACCATAACATCACTCCTCAATCTGCTCCGATGTATGGTACTCGAACCATAACATCACTTCTCAATCCGCTCTGATGTATGGTACTCGAACCATAACATCACTCCTCAATCTGCTCCGATGTATAGTACTCGAACCATAACATCACTCCTCAGTACGCTTCGATGTATGGTACTCGAACCATAACATCACTCTTCCATCCGCTCATTAGAACCTTCAGAATACTCCCTGTATCAAGTATGGGTCCCCTTCTTTCAGTAGTACGGGCCCATACTACATGCCACATCTACCCATACTTTCCACACGGACTATCCCGGAGCTCCTAAGTAGTTGCTCGACCTTCTCGTTCACCAATTCCGTCGCGCGCTCGCTCTCCAGCAAAATTCTCTACTCTACTAGCGCACTCATCTGGCTAAGGTTACTCCCTAGGCTCTTCCTAGATTCCCACACTTCTCTGCCATCAGCTGCTGAAGAGCTCCTAATGATGCCAGCCATCTACCTCCTGAATATCGTCATATTCACTTGGTAGCTGACTCCCATCATCGAGAGTTCCACAAAGCACGAAGCAAGCAACATTCGAGCATCGAAGAATATATATGACTCACTCTGGGTGATAACTCCGCTTGCTCTACTCATCCTCGAAAGTACCACCGAACTCTGCAACTCTTCCCCTCGCGGGTTCTAACTATTCTTTCTCTAAGTACCACGGTACTTATCTAGGTATCTCCCCTAGATTACTCCTCTACTCAAATCCCCTAAAGGATTCCAACTAAATATTCTCACTCATCACATACTCAAAAGCACATCGCATATAACAGCAATCCCTAGGCTAAGGCATCACAAATCAGGCCACTCTAGTCCTAAGATATGAAATACCTAGCCTGTCTCTAGCATGCAATAATATCTCATAAAGTGCATCATAAATATCTCATGACACAAAAGTAAGGGTATTTTGGGAAATCACCGTTCGGGCTCTGGCTGATTGTACACACTGCTCTTTCTCGCTTTCTCTTTGAACTCTTATTCGCTTTAGAAAATTATTTCTTTGAAAACTTTTCTTACTTCCTCAGTTTGAGTCCAGATTTACCCGAAGGCGCATCCGAATCCCTCAAACCAAGGCTCTGATACCAACTTGTAACGCCGAAAATTTCAAAACAATTTTTCATTTAAAAACAGTCGTTTAATTCTTAAAATACTTTGCTTAAAATCTCATTCATAACCGAATTACAAAACGTAACTCCATTTTCAGTTGCATAATAAACCAGGATCCTCAAAACATGACTCTTTCTCTGGTGTGTACAATCGAGCCGTTGCCGTCTCGTGATCCTGAGAGAAACCTGAAACACATAACACAAAACACTGTAAGCACGAAGCTTAGTGAGTTCCCCAAAATACCACACATACACATATTAGCCACTCGAGGCTATAACTCTGTGGGTCCGTGGACCCTACTCTATGAACCCTCTGGTTCTAACTCTGGGAACCTTCCGGTTCTAACTCTGTAAACATGCACAACATAAATCACATAGAAATAATGCAGGACAACACATAGCATACAAATACTCTGTCACATAACTCTGGTTACCTACTCAAGGTAAAGTATAGTAAGAAGACTCAACTTGCGTATCTCGATAACTCCCAAATCCCGGAAATCACTCGCGCTCAATCCTCCGAGCTATAATCCTCCTATAACACAATATATCTCTAATTAACACTTTCACAACTATGGTTGACTACCCCTATCAAGTCAACACTGGTCAACTCTGGTCAACGGTCAACTTTGACCAGACTCGGCGAGTGCACTAGAGCGACTCGACGAGTCTATACGTGTTCACTGACTTCCTAGGATCCTCTCTTGACACGTCGATTACTTCCCTGACTCGACGAGTTCCACCTGGCATGAATCGCGGGGCCACCACGACTCAACTCGCCGAGTCTCAAGAACAACTCGGCGAGTTCCAGCTTGACTCAGTCCACCTGTCAACCCTCTCTGACTCTCCCTGACTCACTGAGTCAACCGTTAACTCGGTAAGACTACTCACTGAGTGGTTATGGACAATCTTCATGCTACTCGCCGAGTCTGTTCTTCGGACTCGGCGAGTCTAAGCCATGCATGAACTCAAACTCACTCCTGAGGTCAGATCCGTTCTAGTAACTCATAGATCTTGTCCTTCCAAGCACATTTATCACGTAAAGTTACAATCTTGGTGCTCATGCAAAGGTCCAAAGGCTTTATTTGATGATATGGTCTCTAGAATGCTATTCTAAGCTCATGGCCTCCATTAACACTCATAAAGCTTGAGGGAAAAGAGTCTCTGGACCTCTTTGGGTCCAGATCTAAAGCATCAACACAAAAAGAGGCCAATTACTCCATGAATCATTCCACAAAGAAGCCCTAACTCTAAGATTTACACCAAGGGCTGAGAAAGGAATGAATGGTTACCTCAAATGAAGTCTCTGGACTCAGGAATCACTGGATTAGCACCTCCTTTGGTCTCCTCTTGCCTCTATCCTCTTCTATATGCAAAATCACCCACAAGTAATCAAGGATCTTCCTCTTTTCTCTCACAAAACGCTCAAGGACTCTTTTAGGGTTCTCTCTGGGGTTGGTGGCCGCAAATGACGACCATAAGCCCCTTTAAATAGGTATCATACCCTGAAATTTAGGGTTTCATTAAACAGCGTGGACTCGCCGAGTCCACCTTTTGGACTCGCCGAGTCCGGACGCGAACCCTTTCCCAAACCGCGATCATACTCGGTGAGTTTGGACTCCAACTCGCCGAGTCTCCTCATAGATACATGCCTCACCCACACTCTGCTAACTAGGAGATACGGGCCTCGCCCACACTCTGCTATCCGAAGGATACGGGCGCCCGTCCGCACCCCGCTACCTAAAAATACATACAAGTATCACACAGACAACAAGTATACCATAATCCACCAATTCATAAACATACTCAGATAATACTAAGATACGGGCCCTACCCAAACTTAGCTACTAATCATAAACAATGCTAAGATACGGGTCCAACCCACACTTAACTACTAATCATAAGCAATTCTAAGATACGAGCTACCCCCATACTTAGCTACTAATCATAAACAATTCTAAGATACCGGCCCAACCCACACTAAGCTACTCTACACGGGCCGGCACTGGTGCCTTCGACCCATTCATGCTGAAGGAAACTCACTTCACAAAGTTGATTGTGAAATCTTGCAGTGAGGAATCTTTGACGACTGCTCCAACGACTCCCCGACTATCATTATCACAATAACACTTAGGTGTTGTTTGTTTTTTTTAAAAAAACCTCTTCAAACCATTTTTTGTTGCGCGGCGCAGCACACACGCAACACTTTCCCTCTCGCAGCAGTTTGTTTTTTGGAAGGCTTCAGGCTACAAAACCTGTGCGCGTGTGCTGCATGGCGCAGCACTTGACTTGACTCTTCAAACATCTTCAGCTTTCATTGTTTCCAAATGTTTTTTTAGTATTTTGGTATAACTTTTTTTTTTTTTTTTAACTTTTATTGTTTTAAAATAAACTTTGATTTTTTTAAACTTTTATTTACGGATTTGATACAAATTCTTTTTATAGTTTCCACAAAATTTTTTAACTTGATTTAAAAAAATTGATTTTTTTAGTTTTTTTACCGTTTCTGTTAATAATATTTTCAGTTTCAGTTGCATCTTTTTTAGTGTGTAATTTTTTACGAATTTTGTAGACATCGTTTGCAATACTTTCTTAATTTTATTATTATTTTTTTTGTTTTTTTTTAAATTAGTTTTTTTCTAGAATAAAACTGTTAGCTTCTTTTATATTATTTAAAGTTTTTTTTCTAAAGTTTTATATTTTTATTTTTTTAAATGTTCTTTTTAGTATTATTTCAATGTTTTAAGAGTAGAATTATTAACATTTCGGTGTTGAGAACTATTTTCACTTTATAAAATTAGTTTATTTAAATTTCAGTTACTGCAGCAGTCTCCAGATTTAAAAAACAAACATGCTTCTTATTATAGGCTGCACCCGTTTGTTCCACCTCTTCTACTACAGAGGATTGCAGAGGTGGTTCGCAGACTTCATCAATTTTCTCTTCGAAAAAACAAACAGCACCTTAGTCAAAATCTGATAATCCTTCTTAGGATAAAATGACCATTTTACCCCTGGCCAAAGTCAACATTCATGTCAAAGTCAACGCTCTGGGTTGACTCAACTCGCCAAGTTGACTCATCAACTCGCCGAGTTGACTCATCAACTCGCCGAGTTCTATAAATCAAAAACCCTGAAATCACGATGCAACTCGTTGAGTCATCACCCTGATTCGTCGAGTTCTCTAGCTACTCATAGTCGCGATTTGGCAAATCAACTCATTGATTCCCTTCACAGACTTGTCGAGTTCTACCTTAAACTAAATCGGGACAAAATGACTTAACTCGTGGACTCCTTATTTGAACTCGCCGAGTTCCCCAGTCTGATTGAGCCATCTTAACAGATTAAGCTCCTATCCTTCAGATCCAAACTCCCTACTTCATCTACATACTGGAAAATGCCCTTTTAAGGGTAAAGTTTCCAACTTTACCTGTTATTAGTCCTTCTTAATGGCTTTAGTTAAAGCCCTAGTTCTATAGGACATAGATCTTGATCCGAAAGCAATAATACTCTAAACTAAAGCATACTAACATATATCTAGGCTTTAGGCATCATTTGAACATGTAAAGCTCCTAACTTTCCTTCCATGCATGGCCTTTTGGGGCCTAAAAGGGCATAATAACACCTTAAAGCTTGCATGGGGCTTCCATGGTCATAAAGTTTGCACCTTTATACCATGAAACCCCTTTTAGACCCTATATCTGAAAGGTAGATCACTTGGGACGTCCATATAGGACTAAGCTTCTTGGACCAAAAACCCCATGAAATGATAAGAAGGAGATCTAACAAGCTACTAAGCAAGGTTGGGGCTTGCTTACCAGAAAATGAAGAGGATGAGATGTTGTTTCTAGATCTACAATCTTCTCTTGGAATCCTCTAGCTTCTTCTTCTTCTACAAGCTTCAAATCACACAAAGTTCACTAAAAAACGGCTCACAAGCTCACACAAGGATCTAGGGTTTTGTGGATTAGGGTTTGGAACTTGGAGGCTGGGAATGAGGTCATAAAGTGGGGATTAAGATGCTTAAATAGGGTGCAAAACCCCAAAATTAGGGTTTCATCCTGACAGCCCTACTCGTTGAGTCAAGGCTCTCAACTCGTTGAGTAGGCGACTTAAATCCCACGTCCAATATCGTTTTTACTCGACGAGTCTGGGGTTCCTAACTCGTCGAGTAGCTCTTCAAAAATGAATTAATTATAATTAAATGCGTACCAGGAATCACGCGTTACAACTACATACTCACGAGGAATTCTCTTAGGAAAGAGAAAATCCATAAAAGTAGAATCAAAAGTTTTTGGAGAGTCAGAGATGACATTTTCAGTAGAGGTGACATTTTCTTCTAGAACCAGTGAACCGTCAGCCTTTTCTGGAGATTCAGCAGGTGTGTTATCATCTACTGGTAGGGAATCTGGAGTGCAATCATTCAAGCTTGTAGTTTACTCCTACAGTATCAGTGGCTTGGTAGGTTCAACAATGATCAATTCTTCTTCATCGTTCCTACATGATCCACACGAGTTTAGATGGGTACCTGAATCATTATCAGAAAACACATAAAATGGTTTAAACAATTCAGCATACTCAAATAACCAATCAGGGATGACTCGAGCATCTGTCTCGTTTTCTTCTAGCCAACGGACATCAAAGGACTCCACGACATGCTTGGTAGACTTATTGTAGACCCGATAAGCAGTGCATCCAGCATACCCGACGAAATAACAGTCGTCAACCTTTGAATTGAACTTTGGAGTGGCTTCGAGATGAAGAAGAGTGCATGGGCAGCCAAAAGTGTGGAAATGAGCAACAGTTGGTTTGTGACCATAGAGGATTTCATACGGAGTTTTCATGTGACGTTTTTTTATTAGAATCCAGTTCTGAACATAACATGCCGTATTGATGGCCTCGGCCCAGAAGAACACCGTTAATTTTGAGTAACAAAGCATTGTTCTAGCAACTTTGATTAAGGTTTTATTCCTTCTCTTAGCAACACCGTTTTGTTGTGGTGTGCGAGTAGCACTATATTGACGTTGCACCCCCTTTTTAGCACAAAATGGTCCATAATAGTATTCTTTAATTCTGTCCCATTGTCGCACCGGATGCCTTTCACCTTCTCATTGGTCTGATTCTCAATCAGGACGATGAACCTCTTGATCAAATCTGCAGTCTCACTCTTATTCTTCAGAAAGAATACACACGTAAAACGTGAGTAATCATCTATTATAACCAGACAGTATGAGCTTTTGTTGATGCTAAGAACATTGACTGGTCCAAAGAGATCCATGTGAAGCAATTGAAGAATTTTGTCGATTGAGTTGACCAGTTTGGTCTTGTGCGGTTTTCGATGATGCTTTCCCTGTGCACAGGCCACACACTTCTCTAAGGTGACAAAATCTTTGATAGGCAACCCTAGAACAAGATCATTTTTGGCAAGACGATTTAGATTCTTTTCATTTATGTGACCAAGGCGACGATGCCAGAGTATATCATTCTATTCAGAAGTCTTTGAGAATAGGTAACTAACGTTCTCAGAGATGTTGTGACTCATATCGATGATATAGGCATTGTTTTGACATTCTAATCTTACTAATATCCATTCTTCTGGTATGACAATACCAGGCTTTAGAATTAAACACTCCTTCTTGGTGAAATGAGTTGAGAAGTCTCTATCGCAGATTTGAGAGACACTCAACAAACTGTGTTTCAATTCAAGAACGAAGTTGACATTTTCAAAATTCAACACACCAGTCGTGACGTTCCCTATTCGAGTGATCTTTTCCTTTCCTCCTTCCACAAAGAATACATAACCACCATTAATGTTTTGAATGTCGTGTAGTTGGGATATGTCTCCTGTCATGTGCCTGGAACAACCACTATCAACATCCCAAGGTCTGATGATATTCTTCCATAGTTGTTCCTGCACAAGTCACCGAATTAATTAGTTTTAGGAACCCAGTCCATCTTGAAACTAGGTTGACCATTACTATTAACTCGGGATATTCTTTCCCATACCATATCCTGTTTATCAAATAATGATTTGGAAC
Organism: Lactuca serriola; assembly: GCF_051521515.1. Taxonomy (NCBI): domain Eukaryota; kingdom Viridiplantae; phylum Streptophyta; class Magnoliopsida; order Asterales; family Asteraceae; genus Lactuca; species Lactuca serriola. Next base: position 38,149,183 of record NC_136411.1, read on the forward strand.
AAAGGACTTTGGGAACCCATTGGTAATTTAGTCTGTATACTTTCTTGTTGGACCGAATGGGACCTTTTTCACTTGCCTTTGTGGTGGGACTACCTTTCGACCTAGGCTTGTATTGTAACTGTGAGCTAGAGGAAGACCCTTGAGATGACTTTGACCTCACCTGATTTGGTTTGGTTGAGCCATCTCTCGAGTCAGTTTTCATTTTGTCCTTGAAGGCATGATTCTTTCCCTTGTCATCATTCCATTTGTTATGACGGGGACGTGACCTCGAATGATTTCTTTTGGAAGATCTCCCCTTTGGCATGTTTGTCCATGCGAATTCAGAGAACAGAGCATATGAATGATGTGGATAGTTTCTAGCAATGTGACCTGGAGTCCCACAGTTAAAACAAGTATGTCTTTTCGAGAAAGTGTTATTGGAGATTGGTCCTGGCCTAAAAGAGTCTTGTTTCAAAGAATTTCCACACACATATTTACATTTATCGGACTCCTTCACAATTTTACGTGGCTTAAATTATTCAAAAACAGGACTATTTGAATTTGAATTAAAAGCAACATAACCACAGTTTTTAAAAGAATCTAAAGCAATATTTTTATTATCTTTGTTCACACAATTATTTGAAACAGAATAAAATGAAACGTTAGTCTTTGAAAGGTTTTCAACAGAGCTACCATTATTAATGTCATCCTTGTCCTCATCTTCCACTAATACTTGATCTGCACATGATGTAGAGACATCAGTATCGTTCACCTCAACTCTTTTAGTGGGGCCAGATTGTTCAGTCTTAACTGAAATTGATACAGGGGGCCGACCATATTGTGCAGGTTTTTCTATTTCTATAGTCTTAGAGGCAGAAACATAATTATCATTAAAAAGGAATTGGAACATTATCATTCCCTAATCCATTTTTCTAGTTATCTTTCCTTTTCAATTGTTTTTCAATCATAGATTCAACTATCTCACTTGACACATAAAATTTCTTAAAGTTAAATTTAACATCTTTAAATTTAGCTTTTAACACATCAAGTTTGGCAGTTAACTTGGCAATTTCCTCTTTACATAACGATGGTGAACACTTTTAATGCTATATTCCTCCTTAGTCCTAATTAGATCTTTATTTTGAGCATCTAGTTTTTCTTTAAGAGGCTTGTCTACTTTCTTAATTTCGTAGATTTCATTTTTAATGTCAAAGACTTCTCTAACTAATAATTTATTTTTCTCACGATATTTATTAACTTTATATATGCAAGATTTAGAGCACGAAACTTCACTAACCTCTTTGGTGGTAGGAGTGGTGGAGGCCATGAAAGCGAACTGCAACTCCATCATCTTCTCCTCAGCCAAATCTGCATCCTCATCATCTTCAATATGGGCAATATTAACACTTCCATCTTCAGTAAGATTGAGAGCCTACATCTGATCTTCCCACGAAAACTGATGTGCCACCATAGCATTCTCATTATTCATAGGTGTGACATCCCCAAAATCACGGCCAGAAAAGACCGGTTTGTTTATGCTTTGTTTAAAAATCAGAGTTACATTTTAAATGAAAGTGTTGCGGAATTTGTCCCAAAACAAATATATGATAAAGATTTATCAAAAGCATTTCCATAGAAATGTATTTCATTAAAAGACTTGGGATGTCATGTTCGTACAGATCAAAAGCATAAACAGTACAATATAAGCCTTACTACATTATTTCATATCTACAGGCCTATATCCGTAATCCCTCGTTCAAAACATCACACCTATGCTCATGCGCCACTACCTGTAATACAAGAAACTGAGTGGGTCAGGCTTGAGAGCCTGGTGAGCACATAGGGTTTTCAACCCACAATAAATAAGTTTATTAATTTCATCAATCAACAATAACCTGATTACCCATTCCCGTTATCCTCACTTTACGTCCCTAAACACCTATCATAAGGGACCTAGCCTAAGGATCATCATCGGGACGGACACTACTGCTAAGGGGATTCCTCAGCAATAAATGTCCTAAAGGCAACCATGTGGGGGATGGAGTACACCGGTGAACACATCGTTCACAAACACCTACAGGTTGCGAGCCTGCTAGTGTTCCACTAGACTGTCTAGAAGAGTCCGTGGTCGTCATCCACACTCCGCTAGATGACAGAATCAACAACATCAACATCGAGGCCTCTCATCATTTTATCACACATCACCTATTACATCTACCCATGTTTTACCCCAACATTTTCGTAGATATAAAATACATATACAGTTTAAATCATTGAAAACATGTATAACAACGTTCATCCAGCATAAATAGCAAGTAATCAGATAATATGCACACATAGCACGTCATTTATAAAATACTTCATATCTATGTGTAAGCTGAAAGTAACTATGCACTCAACTGATTAGGTGGTGACTCAGCACTCGGACAGCGCTTCGATACTCTCAAAACGATATTCCTTCGATAAAACCTAGTACCAATACCACTAGGGTTTAGTCTAACGATAACCGCGATTAATTAATATTCTAGATATTATTATTATTATATAAGCGTTAAACAATACTTATATAACCCATAATAATAGCCCAAGTACTTATTATAAGGTCCTAATAACATTACTATATTAAAACGTAAGCTTAACTAAAGATAGGTTAGGCGTAGCTCACTTACAGCGGGTTTTCTTGAAAACCGGGCTTCGCTGGAGCAGCGTTCCCGAGCCGAAAGGCTCTTTTCTCGGGACTCCGGGAGCCTCGGGGCTTCCTTCGGGTGCTAGGGGGTTTACCTAGGCTTTAGGGGGCTTAAGGAGGCTTAGAGAGAGAGAGAGAGTGTAGAGAGAGAAAGAAGAGGGTTGAGGTGTGAGAGATGAGAGAACCCGACACTTCTATTTATAGGGTGAAATCCTGACGGACTCGCCGAGTCGGTTCACTGACTCGCCGAGTCAGTGCCACGTGTCATCATCTGATGGCTTTCCTTGGGGAGAAAGCCTTGGCCCATATTCAGCCACGTCACCCCTTTTGCAGCAGCACTCTGACAACTTCTAAACCCCGTAACTTTCGCATACGAGCTCCATTTTCGACGTTCTTTTTTTCCACGCGTAGGTAAAAACAAGATCTACAACTTTCATTTAGACTCCGTCGGCTAATTCTCGACCGATCTCAAATTTAACAGTAAGAGGCGTTTAGACTGTTAAATGACCGCGAAGAATTCATAACTCCTTCATACGAACTCCGTTTTCGTCCATCTTTTTACCGTTGAGTTCCTATTAATGAGATCTTTAACTCTCATTTAGGTCGCATAAGCAAAAACCGCTTGAACAAAAATTCGAGTTTCGGGCCGTGCACTGCTAAGCCGAATCTTAGAAAAATCATAACTTCCTCATACGAAGTCAGATTTGGGCGTTCTTTTTATCGACGTTCTTAGTTTAACATATTCTACAACTTTCGTTTAGATTGCTAAGGCTAAATCTCACTCTATCGTAAATTCACTATTTACGCTTCCTGGTGCCGTGCCGGTTTTGCCGTAAAACTTCGACAGGCCATAACTTCTTCGTTATAACTCGGATTTCGGCGTTCTTTATATGTACGGAAACCTTGAGACATAGTCTACAACTTTATGTAGAGATATCGGGCTTATCTCACACTTTAATTTTTTACGCTTATTTTTATTCTTTATTTATAATTAAATTGTAAGCACATAAATACACATAATTCACATAATACTCAAATATTTCATCTTTATTACTTCAAAAAGAGTTACAATAGTTGACGTAGACTATTACATTGACAAATATGCTTAGACCTGAAACCCGGGCGTTACAATTCTCTCCCCCTTAGGATGATTCCGTCCCGGAATCATGCATCAGCAAACAGATGTGGATAGCGACTCATCATGTCATCCTCTGTTTCCCAAGTGAGATTCGGCCCATTCGAATGTTTCCATCGGACTAGCACTAAGTCGACCATCCTGCGTCGTAACTTCTTAGTCTTACGGTCAACAATTGCCTCGGGCTCTTCGATCAACCTCTTATTCTCATCCATCCTTAACTCTGAGATTGGAATTATGTCAGGAACATCTCCCGTGAATTTCCTCAAATAACACAAATGGAAGGTGTTATGAATACCATTGAGTTCTTCGGGCAATTCCAACTTGTAAGCTTGGTTCCCTATCTTCTGAAGAACTTTGAACGGTCCAATAAACCTTGGACTCAACTTTCCTCGTTTCCCGAATCTTATAAGTCCCTTCCACGGTGAGACTTTAAGCAAAACCGAATCCCCAACTCCGAAGGTTATCGGTCGTCTTTTCTTGTCAGCATAGCTCTTCTGACGATCCTGAGCTGCTAACATTCTTTCCCTAATCACCTTCAACTTCTCAGCAGTCTCATGGACTATCTCGGGGCCCATAAACTGCTTCTCTCCGGCTTCAAGCCAACAAGACGGCGTACGACACTTCTGTCCATACAAGGCTTGGTAAGGTGCCATCTTGATGCTCGAGTGAAAACTATTGTTGTAGGAGAATTCTACCAGAGGTAAGTGCTCGTCCCAATTCCCTTGGAATTCGAGGGTACATGCTCTCAGCATATCTTCCAACTTCTGAATCGTTCTTTCGCTCTGACCATCAGTTTGCGGATGGTAAGCCGTACTCAAACATAATTTCGTACCCAATTCCTCTTGCAGACTCCTCCAAAACCTTGATGTGAAACGACTATCCCGATCTGATACAATCGTAAGAGGGACACCGTGAAGTCTTACAATTTCCTTCACGTAAGCATTAGCGAGCTTATCCATAGACCACTTCTCGTTGGCTGCTATGAAGTGTGCACTCTTGGTGAAACGATCCACGACTACCCAAATCATGTCGTGACCGTTCTTTGTCCTAGGCAGTTTAGTCACAAAATCCATAGTGATGTCTTCCCATTTACCCATGGGTATAGGTAAAGGTTCTAAACTCCCATACGGTTTCTGATGTTGTGCCTTAACCCTCGCACATGTTACGCACTCGGCCACATACTTCGCAACATCGAGCTTCATCGTCGGCCACCAGTAGTAGGGTTTTAGGTCCCTATACATTTTAGTGCTACCGGGATGAATCGAGTACATGGTCTTGTGTGCTTCTTCCATTAGAAGATCTCTTATTCCTCCCGTCTTAGGTACCCAAATTCGATCTTGGAATACCTTCAGTCCACGACTGTTTGTACCGAACACTAACGTTCTTCCCAAACGTTCTTCCTTTCGGTCATTTTTCTCTAAAGCTTCTTCTTGAGCTTTCCTGATGCTTTCCACAATCGTCGAGACGACTTCAATTCTTAACGCTCTTGGTCTTTTCCTTTCAAGATTGACTTTCCGACTGAGAGCATCAGCAACAATATTTGCTTTACCTGGGTGGTAAAGTATCTCACAGTCGTAGTCCTTGAGAAGTTCTAGCCAGCGTCGTTGCCTCATGTTCAACTCCTTCTGATTAAAGAGGTACTGGAGACTCTTATGATCAGTGAAGAGCTTGCACTTCGTGCCGTAGAGGTAATGCCTCCATATCTTTAAGGCAAATAGTACCGCTGCCAACTCCAGATCATGAGTGGGGTAGTTCTTTTCGTGCTCTTTCAATTGTCGAGATGCGTATGCTATCACCTTTTCTCTTTGGGTCAGAACACAACCCAACCCGACTCCAGATGCATCACTATAAACTGCGAAATCTTCGACTCCATCGGGTAGAGAAAGTATCGGTGCTTCACATAACTTCTTCTTTAGCTTCTCGAATGCCTCATCGTGTTTCTCACTCCACGTATATGTAGCTCCTTTATGAGTCAAAGCTGTTAATGGAGCAGCTATCGAAGAAAAGCCTTGGATAAATCGTCGATAATATCCGGCTAATCCTAGAAAGCTTCGAATCTCCGTGGGACTCTTTGGACGTTCCCACTTCATTACAGCCTCGATCTTTGCGGGGTCAACCATTATTCCCTCCTGGTTAACAACATGACCCAAGAATTGGACTTCCCGTATCCAAAAGTCGCATTTGGTGAACTTTGCGTAAAGCTTCTCCTTCTTTAATACTTCCAACACTTCTTGTAGATGCTTGCCATGCTCCTCCTGGCTTTTCGAGTAGATGAGAATGTCGTCGATGAACACTATCACAGATTTATCGAGGAATGGTTTACAAACCCTGTTCATCAAATCCATGAATGCTGCAGGAGCATTGGTTAGTCCGAATGACATAACCAAGAACTCATAGTGTCCATATCTTGTTCTGAACGCAGTCTTCTCAATATCCTATTCTCTCACCTTCAGCTGATGATATCCTGACCTAAGATCGATCTTTGAGAAGTAGCTTGAACCTTGCAGCTGATCGAATAGGTCATCAATTCTCAGCAAAGGATACTTGTTCTTCACCGTTGCCTTATTCAGCTCTCGATAGTCTATACACATTCTCATACTTCCGTCCTTCTTCTTCACGAATAACACCGGAGCTCCCCAGGGTGATGAACTAGGTCGAATAAAACCGTTGTCCAACAGCTCCTGAAGTTGCGTCATAAGCTCCTTCATGTCCGTCGGTGCTAATCGGTAAGGTGCTTTTGCTATTGGTGTTGTTCCTGGTAACAAGTCTATACGGAACTCCACTTGTCTATCAGGTGGTAATCCGGGAAGATCTTCGGGAAAGACTTCCGGATAATCACACACAACCGGTATATTCTGCACCTCTTTCTTTTCTTTCTTAGCATCGATTACGAATGCCAAGTACGATGCGCATCCTTTGGACAAACATTTCCTGGCTTTCATCAGGGAGATGATTCCAGAATTCACTCTGCGTTTGTCCCCATACACCATAAATGATTCCTTTCCGGGTGGGTTCACCCTTACTATCTTCTTTCGGCATTGAATCTCAGCATCGTTAGCGCTAAGCCAATCCATACCCAAAACGATGTCGAAACCGTTTAACTCTATGGGTAATAGCTCTTCATCGAATTCGTTTCCGTTTAGGTCAATGACGATGTTCCTAATACGATTACTAACAGGTACGAATTTGCCACTGGCAACTTCTACAATCAGGGCATTATCTAGTTTTTCTACAGGCAATGCTAATTTCCCACCAAATTTATGCGATACAAAGGAGTAGTTGGCTCCGGAATCAAATAGTATATTTGCAGGCAAACCATTTACAAGAAAGGTACCTGAAGCGACGTCTGCTGCCTCCTTTGCAGCCTCGAGCGTCATCTGGAAGGCTCTCGCCTTCGACTTCGGTGGTATGTTGGGTCTTCCTGCCTCCTTCTTCTTCGGGCAATCCCTTGAAATGTGCCCCTCCTCGTTGCACTCATAACAGACCTTCTTAGTGAACGTGCATTCATTGGGCATAGTGCCCAGGCTTTCCACATTTGTAACAAGTGACCCCTCCTTCACACTTCCCAGAGTGCTTCTTCTTGCACTTGTCACACCACTTCGCTTCTGATCCTCCTCCTCTCGAACCAAACTTCGAGAATCTACCTTTCTTACCGGACCTTGAGGATCCGTCAAATTTCCTTTTCTCTCCCACTTCCGCTCTCTCCAGACCCTTCTCTCGTATCTGGGTCTCCACATTCTTAGCAGCCCAGATGGCGGCTTTCAGAATGGTAGATTGTTTGACCATTGGACCGAAGTCCGCTGGTAATCCGAGGGCAAATTTGTTAACCTTGGAGAGTTCAGTTGGGACGAGGTGAGGAACAAGCTTCATTTTCTCAATAAAGCTTGCAGCGTATTCCGTAACGCTCATTCTTCCCTTCTTCAGATTTTGGAATTCGTTGTTGATTTCCAGAAGATCCTGCTCAGAGCAGTATTGCATCTTCAAATGTACCAGAAAATCCTCCCACGACATCTTGCTTGCTTCCCCTTTGGGCATTGAGTCAGCTAGTAGCTTCCACCAGCTTAGTACTCCAGATTTCAACAAAGGAACCGCAAGAGCGGTCTTCTGCCTATTGCTACACTCGCAACTCTCAAACATTGTCTCCATATCAGAGATCCAATTCATGACTTCCACCGGCGTCGGGCTTCCAGATAGACTCGGTGGCTTGGATGCCATGAAATCCTTGTATTTGCATCCACGTCCGTCATTTCCTCCCTCCTGGTGGTTTTGCCTAACTATCGGTGGGTTGGCTTGACCAACAGTCCCACTATAGTTTCCCTCCTCAGTCTGTCCTTCGTTCAACTCGGGCTGTTCGATTTGAATAGTGCCTTCCTCTCGATTTTGCTGGAGCAAACGTCTAGTTTCCTCCATTTGACGATCCAACATAGCCTGGATCATCGCTTGCACTCCGGCCATCGTGACTGGCTCAGGTGCAACTTCTTCTACAACAGGTATTTGCTGAACCACTGGGGGTTGGTTCCTATCTCCATTTGCGTTTACGTTTCCGCTACGGGTCCTTGCCATCTTGATCTATACACCGAATAAGGTGCATTTAGATCTTTATTTAAGATAGACGTTTAGATAGTCCTTATCACTCCGAAACGTTTACATACTAGTTCTAATATCGTAGTTGTACGTTTAGAATCCTAAACACATAAGGTTTCCAGATCCGGTCGGCAACAGACCATAGATCCGAACAATTAACAGCATATTATGCACAAAGCATTTAGCACATAAAAGCATTTTAGGCACAATTCCTAAAATAAGCTAGTGCTCACACCTCACAATCATCGCTTAGCATTCTAAGTTTAAGTCTAGAAATCCTACAAATTCCTAGTTCGCTTAAACTAATGCTCTGATACCAACTGTGACATCCCCAAAATCATGGCCAGAAAAGACTGGTTTGTTTATGCTTTGTTTAAAAATCAGAGTTACATTTTAAATGAAAGTGTTGCGGAATTTGTCCCAAAACAAATATATGATAAAGATTTATCAAAAGCATTTCCATAGAAATGTATTTCATTAAAAGACTTGGGATGTCATGTTCGTACAGATCAAAAGCATAAACAGTACAATATAAGCCTTACTACATTATTTCATATCTACAGGCCTATATCCGTAATCCCTCGTTCAAAACATCACACCTATGCTCATGCGCCACTACCTGTAATACAAGAAACTGAGTGGGTCAGGCTTGAGAGCCTGGTGAGCACATAGGGTTTTCAACCCACAATAAATAAGTTTATTAATTTCATCAATCAACAATAACCCGATTACCCATTCCCGTTATTCTCACTTTACGTCCCTAAACACCTATCATAAGGGACCTAGCCTAAGGATCATCATCGGGACGGACACTACTGCTAAGGGGATTCCTCAGCAATAAATGTCCTAAAGGCAACCATGTGGGGGATGGAGTACACCGGTGAACACATCGTTCACAAACACCTACAGGTTGCGAGCCTGCTAGTGTTCCACTAGACTGTCTAGAAGAGTCCGTGGTCGTCATCCACACTCCGCTAGATGACAGAATCAACAACATCAACATCGAGGCCTCTCATCATTTTATCACACATCACCTATTACATCTACCCATGTTTTACCCCAACATTTTCGTAGATATAAAATACATATACAGTTTAAATCATTGAAAACATGTATAACAACGTTCATCCAGCATAAATAGCAAGTAATCAGATAATATGCACACATAGCACGTCATTTATAAAATACTTCATATCTATGTGTAAGCTGAAAGTAACTATGCACTCACCTGATTAGGTGGTGACTCAGCACTCGGACAACGCTTCGATACTCTCAAAACGATATTCCTTCGATAAAACCTAGTACCAATACCACTAGGGTTTAGTCTAACGATAACCGCGATTAATTAATATTCTAGATATTATTATTATTATATAAGCGTTAAACGATACTTATATAACCCATAATAATAGCCCAAGTACTTATTATAAGGTCCTAATAACATTACTATATTAAAACGTAAGCTTAACTAAAGATAGGTTAGGCGTAGCTCACTTACAGCGGGTTTTCTTGAAAACCGGGCTTCGCTGGAGCAGCGTTCCCGAGCCGAAAGGCTCTTTTCTCGGGACTCCGGGAGCCTCGGGGCTTCCTTCGGGTGCTAGGGGGTTTACCTAGGCTTTAGGGGGCTTAAGGAGGCTTAGAGAGAGAGTGTAGAGAGAGAAAGAAGAGGGTTGAGGTGTGAGAGATGAGAGAACCCGACACTTCTATTTATAGGGTGAAATCCTGACGGACTCGCCGAGTCGGTTCACTGACTCGCCGAGTCAGTGCCACGTGTCATCATCTGATGGCTTTCCTTGGGGAGAAAGCCTTGGCCCATATTCAGCCACGTCACCCCTTTTGCAGCAGCACTCTGACAACTTCTAAACCCCGTAACTTTCGCATACGAGCTCCGTTTTCGACGTTCTTTTTTTCCACGCGTAGGTAAAAACAAGATCTACAACTTTCATTTAGACTCCGTCGGCTAATTCTCGACCGATCTCAAATTTAACAGTAAGAGGCGTTTAGACTGTTAAATGACCGCGAAGAATTCATAACTCCTTCATACGAACTCCGTTTTCGTCCATCTTTTTACCGTTGAGTTCCTATTAATGAGATCTTTAACTCTCATTTAGGTCGCGTAAGCCAAAAACCGCTCGAACAAAAATTCGAGTTTCGGGCCGTGCACTGCTAAGCCGAATCTTAGAAAAATCATAACTTCCTCATACGAAGTCAGATTTGGGCGTTCTTTTTATCGACGTTCTTAGTTTAACATATTCTACAACTTTCGTTTAGATTGCTAAGGCTAAATCTCACTCTATCGTAAATTCACTATTTACGCTTCCCGGTGCCGTGCCGGTTTTGCCGTAAAACTTCGACGGGCCATAACTTCTTCATTATAACTCGGATTTCGGCGTTCTTTATATGTACGGAAACCTTGAGACATAGTCTACAACTTTATGTAGAGATATCGGGCTTATCTCACACTTTAATTTTTGACGCTTATTTTTATTCTTTATTTATAATTAAATTGTAAGCACATAAATACACATAATTCACATAATACTCAAATATTTCATCTTTATTACTTCAAAAAGAGTTACAATAGTTGACGTAGACTATTACATTGACAAATATGATTAGACCTGAAACTCGGGCGTTACAATAGGCGCTTCTCTGTTGTATCTAGTTGGAACCAAAGCCCTCTCAGCATTATTCTCCACTCTTGGCTTGGTGCACTCACGAGCAAAATGACCTGCCTCATGACAGTTGTAACACCTTAGCTTACTCTTGTTGAAGCCCACTTTCTTATCCATATTCACTCCCCAATTATTCTTTCCAGTTTGCTGAGTGAACTTCTTCGCCCTGAACACAACCATAGCAATTTGCCATGGTATGTCCATCTTTTCAACATCCTCAGGGTGAATTTTATCGAGTTCTCCAATCATAATTGGAGGAAATAATTCACCAGCAACAAAGGCATTGAAGCAGTTCATGAATCCAGCCATCATAACCATGTTTTCTTCAGCTCTTTTGGCTGCAGCTGGAATCTGCGAGGTGGATTTGGTGGTGGAACTGGACGCAAAATAGTTGGGAGATGCCATTGGTAGACAAAATGATGAAGGAGCATGATGTGATGGTACATCTAAAAATGCATTGTTAGTGGATGCTCCTAAGCTTGCAGTTGAGTAGGAATTGACATGATTAATTTCTCTCTACTTGTCATCCATGTCACATGCCTTGATGATAGCCATTACTTCAGCAAGAGAGTTTGCTCAGGTCCTTTGTCTTCTTGATCACTGACACATTCATATCCCAATTCTTGGGAAGTGAATTGAGCAGTTTCTTATTTATCTTAGAGCGAGACTACACAATTCCAGCAGTGCTCATTTCTGTGTTGGGAGCAATAAAACGATGCAACTAGACTTCCAGAGCCTCCCCAAGAACATTATTAAACATGTTGAATCTTTGCCGAAACAAATCCTGTCTTCTTTGCTTCATTTCCTCATTCCCTTCATACACCTCAATCAAGGCTTCCCACAAAGCCTTAGCAGATTTATACCCCCGGTAACCTTGAGCAATGTTAGGGGACAAAGCCATAATAAGAATAGCCAGTGCTTTCTCATCATCTTCAATCTTGTCGAAATCCTCATTAGTGTAGTCCTTGATTGGCTTATCAACCATGATTTTAGCTTCATCATCTAGAGATGTTGTGATCTTGACTGGACCTCTCAGGAAGCTTCTCCACACTTTACAATCCTTCATCTTAACATACTTCTCAAATATGAATTTCCACTCAGGAAATCCATCAGCAGTTAGCAGCTGGGGAATTCGAGTTGTTGTCCCCATAACTGAATCAAGATCACTTTGCATTGTTGAAAGAGAGGTGTTGTACGAGTCCATTGTAAACCGAAAGGTATATGATTTAACCGAAAACTACTAGGTTTGACCGAAAAGTCAAAAAGTCAAGACTGTTGACAGAAATCCCGTTGACCGAAATCTCTGTTTAACCGATATCGTTAAAAATCAACTATTTGACCAAAAATAGTTGACCGAGATCGTTATTTCTTGGCCGAGAACTCTTCCAAGCCGAGAACACTAAAACCTAACCGAGAACTTGAAGTTTGCCGCCGAAAACATCCAGACCTGATTGACAACGCCCAAAAACGTCAGAAACACGAAATTGGTAATTTATAGAGACCAATTTCGATCAAAGTCTCCAATGTAGTGAAGAACATGAAGAACGACAACAATAATTTTCGTCAAAAAGAACTCAAAAACACCAGAATCTCCAAGAAAAACTCCAATAAACGTTTAATATTTTGCCAATTCGATTGATACCAATCTTTGCTTTGATACCAATTGTAAAACCACGATCTAGGTACCAATCCAAATCACTAGATTGGTACGTAATCCCAATCAAGTGAATGACACAAATCGTAAATATGAAATAAGAACACGATGTTGAATCTTCAATGCACACTATATTAATTAATTAATAGTCTACTAAATAAGACTCTCTATGTCTCTCGATTCTCTCTGTCAAATCTTGAAAATCAACAACTAGAATGACCAACCTTAAACACAGCTAAATCAATACAATATATACCTAGACCTAATTACAAAGGCCGAACCCAAAGCCCAACCCAAATCAATCAATGATTTCGGTCCAAACACCATCGAATTCATGGTGTTTTCGTTCCTAGACCAAGAATTCATGTCCCCACATTAGTTTATAACCATAATTAGAGGGACTGTTTTTGCGCATCTGGAACAAGTGGGGCTATTTTACGGCAAAAGCCATACAACGGGAATAGTTCTCCATCTTTAATGATCGGGAAGGAAACGAATGGGAATAGAAATCAAAGGGGTCCATCGGTGGTTGATCGAATTGCATGGAGGAGCGGATAGATTCATTTCCAGCGACAGTGCCAACAAGGAAAACCCGGTGAAACAGACGGGCAGTAGAACGATAGAAGCTGGGGTGGTTCTGTGGTGTTCGATCGAGCAAAGAGGAGGAGAAATCAGAGGCGTCAGCTATTGGTTGTCATCGACAATAGTGGTGGCGATGGTCTGCGTCGACAGTTCCTCGTTGCCCATTCTTTTTTGATCCGACAGGTAATGCAGAGGAAAGGGGAAAGGGCATTTGCCATCGCCGATCAAGGGGGTGTTTTGGATCTGCTATCGCCGAAGAAGGGAGCGAGGATGGAAACTGGTCACTGTCGGCGCCTATAGCAATGGTGAGAGGAGCTTCTCCGGCAGCTCCTCGTTGACAGCTTCTCCGGCCGGTTCGTTTGATAGGTAGCAAGGAGGAAAATGGGGGTTGTTGTCCCTTTGTTCACCGGAAATAACAACGCACCTCCGGTGTATTCTTGGCAATCGATCAAAGAAGAAGAAAGTAGTAAGGGGGAAGGGTAAGATAGTGGAAAAACACAACAGTAGAGGGGGATGTTTGGGCTTGATAATCGTGACAATTGCAGGTGGAAGAAAACTGGATCGAAAGGGACAACAACCTCCTTTTTTTTGGTTATGTGGCTTCCAAGAGAAAGAATGAAGAGGGAGATAGAGAGGGTAGAGTAAGGATGATGGAGTGGATGATTGTAGAAACAATGACATTGATCTTGATTAGATTTTTAGTTGATTTTGGAGTACTTGTGATCTTTAGAAGATTGAATAAGTACAATGGAAATATTCTCAAGCTATGGTCTATGTGTCGGTTTTGTGTGAGGTATTGGTCGATCATGAGGCATGGGAGGTGGAACAAGAGCTGATCACAAAAGTACCAATTTGATTTCTATTAGATTTTCCATATAATATTTGAATTACCAATTTGATTTTCTACTATATTTTCAATATAATATTTGCTTCTTAATTGATGTATATAGATATGATATGTGTTTGAAACTTTATAAAGCAATTTCAAATATATATATATATATATATATATATATATATATATATATATATATATATATATATATATATATATATATATATATATATCAAAATCTATATGTTAGAAATGTTAAAATGCTAATTTATTAAGCATTGGTCTTTTAAAGTCATCTTGATCCATACACCTATACATGTAAATACCTTAGTCTTTTTGTTATTTAACATATATATTGGGATTCTTTGATGTCCAAGTCAAATATGTTGTATATTTTATAAAAACTATACCAAGACATTTATAATTGATTATAAATTATGTTTCTCACATATATATATATATATATATATATATATATATATATATATATATATATATATATATATATATATATATATATATATATATAGTTGCACACACATTTAGAAATATAGAGTTATTTCTATCATTAGAAATTGCATATACGCCAGATTGGATTTCTAATTTATACTCGAAATGAATTTCCAATAATAGAAATTATTTTAACATTAATAAATTGAGGTTTCATGCTCATTTCATTGTGATTCTATGATTTTTACGAAACTGGTTCCTTATTAGAATAAAATAACTTTTTGTTTTTTTTTAAATGAACTCGGATGAAAATCTTAAATCTTAAGTTCAAAATAGATAAATTTTTGAGCAATGAAATATAATACTTCTTAGCTTGCTTAATCAGTATTGATGTACTGTACAATGAGTCCAATTTATAGAAATGTTCACGGTGGTTGGGCGACAAATCGTTGACTTATTTTACCAATTGTTACAATTAATGAGTCTCACCTATGAGTTATACATTAAACATTTTTACCACATCATTTATAGAATTATACTTTAGTAATATAACCATTAAGCATTTTACATAGCAAAAGTCACCAAATAGCATAAACATAACAAAACTTATCAATTATTACAACGAGGCATGTTCACAAATTTACCACATGAACTCACATATAAGTGTGTGTGTGTGGGGGGGGGGGGGGGTAATATTCATTTCAACAATATACCTAGTAGCATGCATTCCCTAGTTTTATATTATCATGTGAAAACAAAACTTTAACATGCATAATATCACATTTCAACCACATTCTCAAGTCCTCACCAGTAGCATTATCCTACCACTCATTTGATGCATAAATTCATCATTTTATTATATCTGGAATATCACACTTCTCCTAAATTATTATTTACTGCAATATCACATATTTTCAGAAGCCAAACATTATAAAAAATTCATAT
This sequence comes from Lactuca serriola, assembly GCF_051521515.1. NCBI lineage: Eukaryota > Viridiplantae > Streptophyta > Magnoliopsida > Asterales > Asteraceae > Lactuca > Lactuca serriola. The sequence goes on from NC_136411.1 coordinate 38,164,711, forward strand.
TACAACATCTCACACACAAGCCAAGGTTATGAATTTGTAGCAAAACATACAAGCATTCAAATCATGTACTTAGTAAGCCACAAAGAATTTACTCACCTCAAATCCAAAGTTATGGTGGTAAGAAATGATTTGAGGAAGTCACTCACCTAGAGACCATTAGGAGCCCTAAAAGGGTGCATAAAATCCCAATTAGAAACAAGCAATCAAAACAAAAAAAAAGAAGTCTAAGTTTCATATTTTGAAGTTTTACAGTCGAATCCATGTTTAGTGTTTTGATCATAAAAAATGTTGGGTTGTATAGTGTTGCGTCATAGGCTCGGTCCTTAGCCCAGTTTTGGTATCCGGTTTGGGCCTGTCCAACCGTGATTATTTTTATCCTAGGGTTTTGGTATTTAAGGTGCATGCATGCATCCTTAGACGGAAACACTTTTATTATTTTCTTATCAAAGTATTGTAAACCCTAGCTCCCCTCTATAGTGGAAGTTCTTTATCGAGCTCTGCTGAGGCGTGACTATTTGAATCATAAGCTTCTTATTGATTCTATATTGTTCTATTAATCGTATTGTGATTGAATTGTTTATTCTTTATCAATATACCTGTGAAAGATCTAAACGATCTAGAGATTTATTCACATCAATTGGTATCAGAGCAGGAGGCTGTGTAATTCATACACATCTTTTCTGTTGAAGAAATTATTAGGGTTTTTCCGCATTGATTGATATTAATTGAGCCGTCATTCCAAATTAGTGTGTCTCATTAATTGTCGATCTCACTCTAACGATAAATTACAAGTCTGATCTTAAACAGGTTATCGATCAAACATCATCACAATGTCTATGGATGATTCGCAAACCAATCTAATCAACATCTCCAACAGTATTAGATCAACAACAAGAATTCCAATCTTATACACTTAGGATTATGAAGTTTGGACGCACCACTTCGAAGATTATGTAATCGGCTCAGAGGATAATGAGTACTTGATTTGGGAAGCAATCACAGTTGGTCCGTTTGCTCATTCAAGAACTTCAAAGATTGTCAAAACTCAAAAGGAGTACAATCAGCTCGTGAATGATGTGAAAGACATTCCTCAAGACGAGAAAGAGAAGTTTCAGTGCAACATCAAAGCCTTAAGAATGATTAGGTTTGCTTTACAATCGGACACGTTTCGATTGGTGAGTTCATGTGCTACAGCAAAAGAGATATGGGATAGGTTAAAAGAATTGTATTCTACTGATGAAGATCTGGAACATTCGATTCAAACCTTGCTGCTTTTTGAATTTGGTGACTTCAAACAGAAGCCCAATGAGAAACTCATTCAAGGCTTTGATCGGTTTAATCATCTTCTCAGTAAGATGAAAAAGCACAAGATGGAAAGGAAGGTTATTGAGCAGAAGGTTACCTTCATGAACGGTCTTAGACCCGAATGGATGGCAGTTGTGTCCACAGTGAAGGCACACGAACAGTTCAAATCATACTCTCTGGCTAAACTGGTGGGAATTCTTAAGTCCCATGAAACTGCAGTCTCAAAGGAAATGAACGTGGTTTCTAGTTTGGGGTCATTAGCTCTTATTTCAAAAGGAAAAGGTGTTGTTGAAGAAGAAGAAGAATTGGATCTTGCTGACTATGATCTAACTGGTGAAGAGTATGCCCTGATGGTTTCCAATCCAAGAAAGTTTACCAAAAGAAAGTTCCCAGCCAACAAGAACCGAAACTGGCAGGGAAGTTATAGTTCCGAAAAAGTAAAGGAGGAACCAAAGATGGGTTCAAAGTCAGAAGAATCCAATAAGGAGACGAAGATTGGTGGTGACTCAGGTTTTAATTGCCATTATTATGGAGGCAAGAATCACTTTGCCAAGGACTGCATGCTGAAGAAAAAGTCTGAAAAGGTTGATGAGGATGATGAGGAAGCGAACCTCCTAAGACGACTGGAGGAGATCAAGAAAAGGAAGTCAGCAGCTAACAATAACACCATGAATGCTTTGATTGTACAGGATACAGGTGACAATGATGAATTTGGTGGAGTGCAGGTGTGGTCCACAGATTCAGAGAACGAAGAAGTGAGAAAGCCGACTCATGGCAAGGCTATGCTGGTGAAAGAAGGATATGCTGCAGGAAGATGTTTAATGGTGACAGAAGGTGTATCACAGATGTGAGGATACACAACAGATGGTGGGCTGGAAGATGAGAAGGAGCGAGAGGACAGGTGTTTCGTTGCGAAACCTGTCAGTGCACAGATCAACGAATGTGATGAGTTGATCAAGAAGGTACAAAATATTCTTACTTTTCTGAAAATTCCTATTACTAACTATGAAAAGGAACTGAATAGCTTAAAATCTAAATTTTCTAGTTTAAGTAGTAGTCTTACCCAAACTCGTGTCACAAACTCTAACCTGACTGATCAAATTAGCAGGATATCGTCGAAGAGTGAGGAGAGGAGGATTTGGATTGAGCAGAAGGAGAATGAATTAATTAGGTCTAAGGATGAGTCAATCTATTTGCAACGAGACAATCTTAAGCTTTTAAAACAATGAAACGTTTTTTGTTTGATTGCGAAAAGACTATATTTTAATATCACTCAGTTACATCTCGATTGTGAAATAGGAAAGAAGATACATCGCATGATTTTACCCTTCCTTGAGTTAAAGGAGGATGAAGTCGATGCTGAAACTTACAACTGTGAAAATGTTGTATCTTCTAACGAAATCTCTTCTGCCTACAAAATTGGTCTTGACAAAATAGAGTCCTACATAAAGTCAAAAGACCATAAGGACATGCTAAAAGATCTGTTAGATGAAAATGATAAATTGAAACGAAGAACCAAAACTATACAGAAATTTGACTCGTTGAATGCCAAATTAAGTTTAGAAAATAAAATTGATGTTGAAAATGCATCTAAACTTAATGAGGATGATGACATGAGTGAAATCTCTATAGAGGACGTGGTGTACTGTTTTGAATTTGTCAAAAGTGAACCCGAAACTAATAAAAATCTGATCTCTGAAAACTCTGTTGAGTTCGCTCACTCATCGACAAACAAGACCAAAATCCTCAAGGCAAAAGCTGTTGTATATCAAAAGGTTCAAACCACTCCAAATCAAGTCTACACAGTTCAGGGAGTCACACCTCAACAAACAACAGAACTAACGGCAATGGTAGAAGAAGATAATGCAAATGGATGTGAGGAGTTCTTCTAGTCAGCACCAATAGATAACGCTGTTGAAAAAAAAGGCCTATCTCAGAAAACCTCATGGAGAGTGAAGGGTAGGTATGTGCCGGAACCACTTAATGAACCTACAAGATATGATGTACCAAGCACAAGTGGTACCAAAACATCTTCGGGTGAACCAGTGATAACGTCCAGTGAGACGTGTTCGTCAAAGAGCGAAATCCATGCTCAAGTACCGAAGAAAAAGGCCAATATTCATAAAGATCCAAAACAGGTGGCAGAACGAAAAAACCAACGTAATCTGAGATACAAGAAGAATCTCTCAGAAAGAAAACAATTTTGGCGATCTCAAAATCCTCATTACGTAAGGTATGAAAAGACACATAAGTCACGAGGAGAACTAAGAGGCAACCGAAAGGAAGGTTTCGGTCCTCGGCAGGAAAGCAACCGAAAGGAAGGTTTCGGTCCTCGGCATGAAAGCAACCAAAAGGAGGGTTTCGGTCCTCAACAGGTAAGCAACCGAAAGAAAGGTTGCGGTCCTCAGCAGGTAAGCAACCAAAAGAAAGGTTTCGGTCCTCAACATAATAGTAGCCGAAAGGATGGGTTCAGTACCAGGTTCAATTAGAAGAACCGAAGGGAAGAATGTTCTCGTTCTCAACCAAGGAAGAGCAATAATCGACGATCTAATATTGCTTCTAAACCTTATTCTTCTTAATCTCATTCTAATTCTTATTCTTCAAAAGATTCAAAGGGGAAAGGAAAGCTCTTTCCAGAAGACAACAAATGCCCAAAAGAGATCCAAAAGCATGCAGACGTCAAAATTTCAAATCCTACGTCTAAATCAAATGAATCAAAGTCAAACAAAATCAAAGTTTTTACAATAAAAAGAAAAGATGAAACAACTCTAATAAAAAGAACTTATATGGTTGATGTTTCACTTACTATTCCCTGTCTTGTAAAAGGCTCACAAGGACCAAAGAAACTTTGGGTTCCTAAATCTGCTTGATATTTTGCAGGTTATACGTGACGATCTGTTTGACGAAGAATGGTACATTGATAGTGGCTACTCGCGTCACAAGACAGGACGAAGGAAAGAACTGAGGGAGTTTCGGTCTCTCAAGGATGGTGGAACAGTGAAGTATGGAAACAATTTGTTTGGAACTATCAAAGGCTATGGAATGATTACGAATGGTGACTTCTCAATAAGAAAGGTCGCATACGTTGAAGGATTGCAGCACAACCTCATAAGTGTATCACAACTAGTAGTTGGGACCGGATTGAAGGTCTCCTTTGATGATGAAGGCTCAGAGATAGTCGAAAAGAAGTCAAATAACATACTGTTGAAGTCGAAGAGAAAGGGGGAAATGTACCCTTTAAATCTCAATCCAATTTGAGGGAAACCGACAGTCTGCTTGCTAATGAAGGCACACTCAGACGAAAGATGGTTATGGCATCGAAGGCTCTCTCATCTGAATTTCAAAGATATCAACAAGCTGGTATTGGTAGATCATGTTATAGGTCTTCTAGTTCTCAAATTCGACAAAGAATATCTATGTGTAGCTTGTGAAATGGGAAAGCAAAGTCGAAAAAGTCATCCTTCTATTATCAACACAAAGGTGATAGAACCATTTGAGCTGTTACATATCGATCTATGTGGTCCCTCCTCTATTGAAAGCATTGGTGGGAACAAGTACATTCTTGTCATACTTGATGACTTATCTCGCTTCACATGGGTATTTTTCTTGAAGCAAAAATCAGAGGCAACTCCTAGGCTCAAGCTCTTCATAAAGCAAGTGGAGGCTCAACTGAGAAAAGTGGTTCATAACATAAGAAGCAACAATGGCTTGGAGTTCAAGAACAAGGATTTCAAAGATTTTCTGGATGAGAAGGGAACAACTCACAATTTCTCTACTCCATATACTCCACAACAGAATGGAATCGTCGAAAGGCGAAACCGATCTCTGTGCGAAGCGGCTCGAACTATGCTAAGCTTTGCTTCTTTGCCTTTATATTTCTGGGTTGATGCTATTGCTGCTGCATGTTACAATTAGAATTGTAACACCTCGGATTTCCAGGTATTATTTATTCTTGTATTTTTGGGTGGATTGTGAGGAGACTCGGCGAGTTGGAGTCCAAACTCGCCGAGTAGGATCGCGGTTTTAGGCGTGGGTTCGCGTCTGGACTCAGCGAGTCCAAAAGTGGACTCGGCGAGTCCACGTTGTTTAATGAAACCCTAATTTCCAGGGTTTGAGATCTATTTAAAGGGGTTATGGCCGTCATTTGCGGCGACCAACCCCTAGGGAGAAACCCTAAAGAGATTTGAGCGTTTTTGGAGAGAGAAGAGGCCATTATTGACCCTTGAAGCTTTGTTTGGCAAGGAAAAGGAGATTTTAGCTAAGAGAAGGCAGGGGAGGTGGACATCTTTCGATTTTGGAGCTCAGAGCATCATCTTGGAGGTATATTTGGCTCCCTTTTCTGTTGTTATGTTGAACATGGAGGTTTAGGGTTTCTTGACCCCTTTGTTGGTTAGATTTGATGTCCATTTCGTCCCTATTTGTGATGAGGCTTGAGATGAGATCCATAGAGATCCAGAGAAGCTTTATTCCTTAAGCTTTATGAGGGTTCATGAGAGTATTGACCTAGAGTTGTGAGATATGGGGCTAAAACATCATTTATGAGCAAATAGTTGTTGTTTGAGCACAAAGTTTTGGACTTTACGTGATTATCATGCCTGGGGAGGCCAGATCTATGATTGTATGGAACAGATCTGACCTCAGAAGTGAGTTTGAGTTTATGCATGGCATGGACTCGCCGAGTCTGAAGAACAGACTCGGCAAGTAGCATGAAGTTTGCCCGTAACCACTCAGCGAGTGGTCTTGCCGAGTTGAGGGGTCGACTCAGTGAGTCAGGGAGAGTCAAGGGGTGGGGTTGAGTCAATCCTGAACTTGCCGAGTTGTTCTTGAGACTCGGCGAGTTGAGTCGTGGTGGTCCCGCGATTCATGCCAGGTGGAACTCGTCGAGTTAGGGGAATACTCGACGTGTCAAGAGAGGATCCAAGGGAGTCAGTGGACACGTATAGACTCGCCGAGTCGCCCTAGTGCACTCGCCGAGTCCGGTCAAAGTTGACCATTGACCTTGTTGACCTTTAGGGTTGAGTTTAGTTGTATTTATGGGTGTATTACTTTGTGTGATTAGGCGGAGGCTAGATCACATTTATTCCGAGACAGATATTTACCGAGACACCCGAGGTGAGTCTTCTCACTATACTTTACCTAGTGTGGTAACAGAGTTAAGAGACAGAGTATTATAGAGTTATATGCCAGTGTGATTGCATGTTATTATGTGTTGTGATTTATTGTGATATGTGATATGCATGATTCAGAGTTACAGAGTTGGGACTTTCGGGTCCCTAGAGCTAGGGCCAGAGGGCCCACAGAGAGTTGGTGCTAGAGGGCCCCACTAAGACACATTGACCAGAGGGTCAACAGAGTTACAACCTCGAGTGGCTATTATGTGATTATTGTGGTATTTTGGGGAAACTCACTAAGCTTATGCTTATAGTGTTCAGTGTTATGTGTTTCAGGTACCAATGATGACCGCGGGAAGGCGCCGGCTTGATTCGTACACACATATGGGAATTGGATGTATTTTGATCTTGGGAGACATTGTGATTTGAAAACTTGATGTTATGACGTTTTGTGAACGAATTGTTAATTAAAAATGTGTTTTTCAAAAGTGAAAAATTGTTTTAATTTTTACGGTGTTACAAGTTGGTATCAGAGCCTAGGTTTGAGGGATTTGGGTGCACCTTCGGGCGTATCTGAACTCAAACCGAGGATTTGAGAAAATTTTTGATAATAAAACAAGTTTTCAAAAGAAGAACTTGTGAGATAAACAGAGCAGAGTCGTGTGTACGAACAACCAGTGCCCGAACGGTGATTTCCCAAAATACCATCATTATAAGTGTTATAATATATAATGCGATATGTTATCTTATGAGCTCTGATATGCATGCTAGAGTAGACTAGGTATTCTTATTAGGACTAGAGTGGCCTGATATGTGATGCCTGAGTCTAGGAGTCTTGCTGCTAGGAATATTTCAGAGTGGTTAGGTAGCAGCGAGAAGATTTTTAGAGATTTATTGCGAATATCATATGATCAGGGAGAGTAGAGTGCTTGGGACTCTGGGAGGAGGACTTGGGGTGGATGCTGATGCGGTGTGGACGGTAGTATTGGGCCCGTACTACTGAAGACACTGGGTCAGTGCACAGTCCAAGTAAGAATCTTTGGAGTACCAGGGAACAAGTAGGATGGAGTACTCGAGTGTGAGTATACCCGAGCGAGTCCCTGCTATTATTCTTTTGTTGTATTTCAGAGAGAGAGATCATGGTTGGGACTCGCCAGACATCAGGGACCAGTGACACGAGGGATGAGGAGATCCGTAGGATCATCCAGGAGGAGGTGGCTGCGGCCATCAGGGTAGAGATACCAGAGATGTTCGGGTCTATCAAGACCACATTGATAGAGACATTTGATGAGAAGTACGTTGCTCTTTATGAGGCTGCTGTTGCTGCAGCCATAGCTGCGTCGAGGCCGTAGGGTGGTGATGTGTTGCTGTTCCGAGAGTTCAGCAACACAAAACCACCGGAGTTTGATGGGACCCAGGACCCGATTGTGGCGATGAGATAAGTTTCAGACATAGAGGGGTGTTTCTTCACTTGCTCATCTCCTGAGCATTTGAGAGTCCGGTTCGCGCTGAACCAGCTTCGCTTGGGGGCGAAGGACTGGTGGAAATTTGTGAGGGCGCACTATACGCCTGCTGAGCTTGCAGCAGTGACCTGGGAGAGGTTCACTGCTATGTTCCGAGATGAGTATGTTCCCCAGGTGGAGAGGGAGCGTTTGGCTCAGGAGTTTCTAACCCTCAAGCAGGGTACTGAGTCTGTTACTATGATCACGAGGATGTTTCATGAGCGGGCGATGTTCTGCCCAGAGCACGTGTCCTCCGAGCAGGCACGTATGAGTCGATATTTGAGCATTCTGAGGAGGGACATACGTGAGTTTGTGGCGAACTCGACGTACCGGACATTTTCCGAGCTTCAGGTAAATGCCCGGAAGAGGGAGATAGAGCTGGAGACTCAGGCTAGGGAGGAGGATGAGTCTCAGGGGAGGGATCGGTGACCGGCGCAGTCCTAGCCGGTAGCCAAGCGGGCCAAGCCCGCCGATTCGAGATCAGGGAACCAAAGGGGCCGCACTTGTGGCAAGTGCGGCAAGAGCCACGACGGAGTGTGCAGAGTAGGGTCTTGCTACAAATATGGCAAGGAGGGGCATATGGCCAAGGACTGCCCCAAGGGGTTTGCAGTATGTTTTCACTGCAACCAGACCGGACACCGGAAGGCAGAGTGTCCGCAGTTACGGGGTTCAGCACCGAGAGCACCTCAGGGATCTGCCCCTGCCGCCATTAGAGCTACTAAGAGTCGGCCAATGAAGGTCGAGGCGCCGAGGGAACGAGGTAGAGCCTTTCAGTTGACCGCGGAGGAGGTCCGTGCAGCACCCAATGTCGTGGCTGGTATGTATTCTTTCATGTATTTATTTTGACGTTGAGATATTGTGCTTATATTATGTTATGCGTAGGTACTTTTCTTGTGAATTATGTACCTGCCTTGGTGTTATTTGACTCGGGTACGAGTCGGTCTTTTGTATCTCTGGCTTTTAGTCAGTATATCAGTGTTAGTCGTGAGGCGTTAATTCGGCCTCTAAGAGTTTCCATAGCTGACGAGAGAGTGATATATGACACGGAAGTGGTCCGTGGGTGCGTATTTGAGATTTTCGGTGTTGAGTTCCCGATTGATTTGATTCCTATTGGGATGGGTGATGTCTGTGTCATTGTGCGTATGGACTGGTTGAGTAGATTCAGTGTGGTTATCAACTGCGAGCGACAACTAGTGACCATACGAGACCCTAGTGGGGGAGTTCTTACAGTGTACGGCGAGGGTACATGTTCTGTGTCAGCGTTTTGTTTGGCCGCTAGGGTGAGACAGTGTCTACAGCAGGGCTGTAAGGGCTTTGTGGCGTATGTGATGGATACGCGGGTTGATTCAGGGAGACCGAGGTCAGTTGAGGAGGTTCCGATAGTGCATGAGTTCCCGGATGTATTTCCAGAGGAGTTGCCGGGTGTGCCTCCTGTGAGGCAAGTGGAGTTCAGTATCGATTTGGTTCCGGGGGCCGCACCTATTGCCAAGGTGCCCTATCGCCTTGCACCTCCAGAGATGCAAGAGTTATCCTCGCAGCTTCAGGAGCTGTTGGGGAAGGGGTTTATTTGGCCGAGCAGCTCGCCGTGGGGAGCGCCTATCCTTTTTGTCAAGAAGAAGGATGGTTCACACCGGATGTGCATTGATTACCGGGAGTTGAACAAGCTGACGGTCAAGAACTGTTACCCGTTGCCGAGGATCGATGATTTGTTCGATTAGTTGCAGGGAGCATCTTGGTTCTCCAAGATCGATTTGAGGTCAGGGTATCATCAGGTAAGGGTGCAAGATGAGGACATCCAGAAGACAGTGTTCAGGACTCGTTATGGGCATTATGAGTTTGTGGTGATGCCTTTCGGACTCACCAATGCCCCGACAGTGTTCATGGATCTCATGAACAGAGTGTGCAGGCCGATGTTGGATCGGTCGGTGATCGTGTTCATCAACGATATTTTGGTGTATTCAAGATCCAGAGAGCAGCATGAGGAGCATTTGAGGGAGATCCTCGGAGTTCTGAGATCGGAGAGGCTTTACACCAAATTCTCCAAGTGTTATTTCTGGTTGCGAGAGGTCCAGTTCCTAGGGCACCTCGTTAACCAGAAGGGGATTTTGGTCGACCCGGCCAAAGTGGAGGCAGTGATGAGTTGGGAGGTGCCGAGCTCACCGTCCGAGATCAGGAGTTTCTTGAGGTTGGCAGGCTATTATCGAAGATTTATCAGGGATTTCTCCAAGATCGCTGTGCCACTCACCAGATTAACCCGGAAGGGTGTCGCTTTTTCATGGGGACCAGAGCAGCAGACCTCCTTTGAGACGCTTCGCCAGAGGCTATGTGAAGCCCCAGTGTTAGCCCTCCCGGAGGGGATGGGGGACTTTGTGGTGTATTATGACGCATCGATCTTGGGGTTGGGAGCAGTACTGATGCAGAGAGGGCATGTGATAGCATACGCATTGAGGCAGCTGAAGCCTCATGAGACGAGGTATCCCACCCACGATCTTGAGTTGGGGGCAGTGGTGTTCGCCCTCAAGATTTAGCGTCACTATCTGTACGGGGTTCGGTGTACGATATACATGGACCACAAGAGCCTGAAGTATTTGATGGATCAGCCCAACCTAAACATGCGACAGAGGAGGTGGTTGGACATGGTCAAGGATTATGATTGTGAGATCCTGTACCACCCGGGCAAGGCTAATGTTGTAGTCGATGCACTGAGCCGCAGGGCGGAGAGCACCCTGTTGCGAGATGTATGTTTGAGATTGACCGTGATAGCTCCGGTGTTGGACGCCATTCGTGGGGCACAGGCTGAGGCTGTGCAGCCTGAGATGCAGAAGAAAGAGCGAGTTGTTGGGTTGGTATTGGGGTTCGTTACCGATGGCCGGGGGCTTATGACTTTTCAGGGGCGTATCTGGATACCATTTGTGGGAGGGACGCGTACCATTTTGATGGAGGAGGCTCATCGGTCGAAGTTCTCGATCCATCCTGGGGCCACCAAGATGTATTTAGACCTGAGGAGGGAGTATTGGTGGCCATGTATGAAGAAGGATGCCGCATGGTTTGTTGAGAGGTGCTTAACCTGCCGTAGGGTTAAGGCCGAGCACCAGAGACCGAATGGTAAGTTGCAGCCGTTGGAGGTTCCCGAATGTAAGTGGGAACAGATTACCATGGATTTTATCACCAAATTGCCAAGGACTGCTAGGGGAGTCGATGCAATTTGGGTGATTGTGGACAGGTTGACAAAGAGCGCCCACTTCCTTGCTATCAGTGAGATCTCTTCCGCAGAGACGTTGGCAGAGATATACGTGAAGGAAGTGGTATCTCGGTATGGAGTGCCGATCTCGATTGTCTCAGACCGAGATGTGCGTTTCATTTCCAGATTCTAGAAGAAGTTTCATGAAGAGTTGGGTACTAGGCTGCATTTTAGTACCGCATATCACCCCCAGACTGACGGACAGAGTGAGCAGACAATTCAGATGCTCGAGGATATGCTCCGGGCGTGTGTGTTGGATTTCGGGGGGAGTTGGGACACGTATTTTCCCTTGGCAGAGTTTTCCTACAACAATAGCCATCATTCGAGCATTGGTATGCCACCCTTTGAGCTGTTGTATGGGAGGAGGTGTCGGACTCCCATTTGTTGGGGAGAGGTCGGGCAGCGTGTTATGGGTAGTGCCGAGATCGTGCTTCAGATGACAGAGCAGATCCAGTAGGTCAGACAGAGGTTATTGACCGCTCAGAGTCGTCAGAAGAGTTATGCGGACAGATGCCGTTCCGAGCTTGAGTTTCAGGTCGGCGACCTTGTGCTCCTAAAGGTCTCTCCTTGGAAAGGAGTGATTCGATTCAGGAAGAGGGGCAAGTTGGGGCACCGATATATCGGTCCATTCAGGATAGTCGCGAGGGTAGGCAGGGTAGCCTATCGTTTATAGTTGCCAGCAGAGTTGGGTCAGATTCGCGACACTTTCCACGTGTCGCAATTGCGGAAGTGTATAGCCGATGAGTCGGCAGTGGTACCATTAGAGGATATTTAGGTGGATGCGGGCCTGAATTATGCTGAGAGACCGGTGGCAATCAAAGATAGGAAAATCAAGGTTTTGAGGAACAAGGAGGTACCTTTAGTTTTGGTTCAGTGGCAACATCGGAAGGGGTCCGAGATGACTTGGGAGCCGGAGAGTGAGATGTGTGAGCAGCATCCGGAGTTATTTACAGAGCGAGACTTCGAGGGCGACGTCTAATTCTAGTGGGGGAGAATTGTAACACACCGGATTTCCAGGTATTATTTATTCTTGTATTTTTGGGTGGATTGTGAGGAGACTCGGCGAGTTGGAGTCCAAACTCGCCGAGTAGGATCACGGTTTTGGGCGCGGGTTCGCGTCTGGACTCGGCGAGTCCAAAAGTGGACTCGGCGAGTCCACGCTGTTTAATGAAACCCTAATTTCCAGGGTTTGAGACCTATTTAAAGGGGCTTATGGCCGTCATTTGCGGCCACCAACCCCTAGAGAGAAACCCTAAAGAGATTTGAGCGTTTTGGGAGAAAGAAGAGGCCATTGTTGACCCTTGAAGCTTTGTTTGGCAAGGCAAAGGAGATTCTAGCTAAGAGAAGGCAGGGGAGGTGGACATCTTTCGATTTTGGAGCTCAGAGCATCATCTTGGAGGTATATTTGGCTCCCTTTTTCTGTTGTTATGTTGAACATGGGGGTTTAGGGTTTCTTGACCCCTTTGTTGGTTAGATTTGATGTCCATTTCATCCCTATTTGTGATGAGGCTTGAGATGAGATCCATAGAGGTCCAAAGAAGCTTTATTCCTTAAGCTTTATGAGGGTTCATGAGAGTATTGACCTAGAGTTGTGAGATATGGGGCTAAAACATCATTTATGAGCAAATAGTTGTTGTTTGAGCACCAAGGTTTGGACTTTACGTGATTATCATGCCTGAGGAGGCCAGATCTATGATTGTATGGAACAGATCTAACCTCAGAAGTGAGTTTGAGTTTATGCATGGCATGGACTCGCCGAGTCTGAAGAACAGACTCGGCGAGTAGCATGAAGTTTGCCCGTAACCACTCAGCGAGTGGTCTTGCCGAGTTGAGGGGTCGACTCAGTGATTCAGGGAGAGTCAAGGGGTGGGGTTGAGTCAATCCTGAACTCGCCGAGTTGTTCTTGAGACTCGGCGAGTTGAGTCGTCGTGGTCCCGCGATTCATGCCAGGTGGAACTCGTCGAGTTAGGGGAATACTCGACGTGTCAAGAGAGGATCCAAAGGAGTCAGTGGACACGTATAGACTCGCCGAGTCGCCCTAGTGCACTCGCCGAGTCCGGTCAAAGTTGACCGTTGACCTTGTTGACCTTTAGGGTTGAGTTCAGTTGTATTTATGGGTGTATTACTTTGTGTGATTAGGCGGAGGCTAGATCACATTTATTCCGAGACAGATATTTACCGAGACACCCGAGGTGAGTCTTCTCACTATACTTTACCTAGTGTGGTAACAGAGTTAAGAGACAGAGTATTATAGAGTTATATGCCAGTGTGATTGCATGTTATTATGTGTTGTGATTTATTGTGATATGTGATATGCATGATTCAGAGTTATAGAGTTGGGACTTTCGGGTCCCTAGAGCTAGGGCCAGAGGGCCCACAGAGAGTTGGGGCTGGAGGGCCCCACTGAGACACATTGACCAGAGGGTCAACAGAGTTACAACCTCGAGTGGCTATTATGTGATTATTGTGGTATTTTGGGGAAACCCACTAAGCTTATGCTTACAGTGTTCAGTGCTATGTGTTTCAGGTACCAGTGATGACCGCGGGAAGGCGCCGGCTTGATTCGTACACACATATGGGAATTGGATGTATTTTGATTTTGGGAGACATTGTGATTTGAAAACTTGATGTTATGACGTTTTGTGAACGAATTGTTAATTAAAAATGTGTTTTTCAAAAGTGAATTTTTTTTTTAATTTTGACGGTGTTACAAGAATAGATCATATATAAACAAGCGATTCTCTATCACTCCTTACGAGATATTGAACAACCGCAAACCTAATGTGAAGTTCTTTCACGTGTTCGGTTCAAGATGCTTCGTCTTCAACTCAAAGGAGAATCGAAACAAGTTTGATGCTAAGGCTGATGAAGGGATCTTTTTGGGATACTCCTTGCACACTAAGGCGTATAGAATTATGAATAAACGCTCAAAGAAAATTGAAGAAACATACTATGTCACTTTCGATGACGGTTATGTCAAGAAGTTGAAGACACCTGAAGGTGCAATGCAGTAAATCTTCCCAAAGTCCAGTCAAGTCACTATGCCTATCTCAAATCTTTTCGAGCAATATATGCTTCTCTTCGATGAACCTGAAAAAGATATCGATTCTGAATCCAAGGCTGAAGATAACAAAGTCAACAGATTGAAGCAAATTATTGACGATGTTGCACAGAAGATGGCAGCTGATCAACCAAAGGCAAGCAAAAGGCCAGACTCAAGCGAACCTTTTGGTGACTGTTCTTCTATCCAGGGGGAGGGTTCGTCTCTGCCAAATGATCAAGGTTCTTCATTTCAGGGGGATAATTCATCGTCACAATCATCTAGCTCAACTGAAAGTCCTAACGAAGGGGAGCGTTCTGATCCAGAAATTGAACTCGTGTCATCATTCGAGGGGGAGAATACGAATGTCAATGATGATGATACACAATCATAATTAGAAGAAGAAGTCAATGCGGAACTGGATCCCTCTTATGATCCAAATTACCCTCCTCTCATTAAATGGAACAAAGGCCATCCTCAAAGTCAAATTATTGGGGAATCTTCAGAAAAGGTATTAACTCGATCACAGATCAAAGAAAAAACAAGCTGCACTATTCTCTCAAGTAGAATTTTGCATGTTCAACTCTTTTGTCTCCAAAGTTGAACCGAAGACCGTGAATTCAGCTCTTGACCATTCTGATTGGGTTCATGCCATGCAAGACGAGCTGAACGAGTTTGAAAGAAACAAAGTATGGCGTCTAATTCCAACTTCAAAGGATGCTTCGGTTGTCGGTCTCAAATGGGTATTCAGAAAAAAGATGGATAAGGAAGGGAATGTGATTTGTAACAAGGCACGGTTGTTCGTAAAAGGATACTGCCAAGAGGAAGGTATAGATTATGAAGAGACCTTCACTCTAGTTGCAAGATTAGAGTCGGTTCGAATCTTTCTTGCTTATGCTGCACACAAAAACTTTGAAGTCTATCAAATGGATGTAAAGTGTGCCTTTCTCAATGGAGAACTTGAAGAAACTGTGTACGTTGAGCAACTGCCAGGCTTCGTGAACGAGAAGCATCCAGATCACTGCTACATTCTTGACAAAGCAGTATATGGCCTAAAGCAGGCTCCCAGAGCATGGTATGAAACTCTCACTCGATTCTTAAAAATGTCTAAATTTAAACAAGGTTCGGTTGACCCAACCTTCTTTCATAAGAGAGAGGGTAACCACCTTATGATAGTCCAAATTTATGTTGATGACATCATCTTCGGCTCTACGAATCCCAGCTTAACAGCTGAATTCAGGAAGTTGATGGAAACTAAATTTGAGATGAGCTCAATGGGTCCAATTAACTTTTTATTTGTCCTAAATATTAGACAGAGACCCGAAGGCATTTTTATCAATCAGGAGGCATATACAAAGACATTGCTTGCCAAGTTTGGCATGATGGGAGACTCCAAAGTAAAATTTCTTATGGCTTTTGGGACTAAGCTTACATCATCTTTGGAAAAGCTAACTGCTGACATGACGCTTTATCGTCGGATGATTGGGTCACTGATGTATCTCACAGCCAGCAGGCCAGACATCATGTTCTCAGTCTGTTATTATGCCCGATTCCAAGCTAACCCACGCGAACCTCACATGTTAGCCGTGAAAAACATCTTTCGCTATCTGAAGCAAACTTCCTCTCTCGGTCTATGGTATCCAGCCAACTCAGGTTTCTTTGTCCAAGCATTTTCAGATGATGTCTTAGGTGGTTATGGATTGGATCGTAAAAGCACTACTGGAGGATGCCAATTTCTTGATGGTAAATTGGTTAGCTGGCAATCAAAGAAACAAACCTGTGTTTCTCTCTCCACGACCAAAGCTGAATACATAGCCTCCGCCTCATGCACATCTCAGGTTGTTTGGATACAGAGTCAGCTTAGGGACTATGGGATAAACATGAAGAAAATCCCACTATATTGCGACTCTGAAAGTGCAATTAGGATTGCTCATAACCCAGTGCAACACTTGAAGACAAAGCACATATCACTGCAGTATCACTTCATCAAAGATCATGTGGAAGATGGTAACGTCGAAATTTATTTCGTTAGAACCACTGATCAACTAGCAGATATATTCACTAAGGCTTTACCTGAAGCAATTTTCAACAAGATCTTACAAGGCTTAAGAATGATGGAAGCAGAATCAGTACCAAAATCGCCTTCGCTTCACTAAAGGTAAGAAGCGAAATAGAGCGAACGCTCAGTCTATTTCAGGTTCGGTTCACCCAAGAACCGAAATGAACTGAATGCTCAGTCTATTTCGGGTTTGGTCCTTCTGAACTCGTTCGCTTCTTTTTCATGAAAAGGGACTTTGATTGTATTCTTTTGTATACTCTTCTCCATACTCATTTTTATGTTTTTCCTTTCATTTTTTGTAATTCTTTTCATAAAATACATAAATATTTTTCATTTTTTGTTTTTATTAAAAAGTTTCCACAAAATACAAAAATATATTTCCTTTTATTTCAATTTTCTCGTGCTTTTCTTTGTATAAATGCTACTTTCAATGGTGAAGCTCAAGCTAGTATAAATTCTTTTCTATGAATTAGTTACGTTTCCCTAGATACATGCTGTTGCACATTAACCAAAGCCTCTACAGATTTTGAGTGAATCCTTAATAATGTGATATATACAAATCATGTTTTCCCAAACTAGGATGTTACATTCA
Source organism: Lactuca serriola (assembly GCF_051521515.1). Taxonomy (NCBI): domain Eukaryota; kingdom Viridiplantae; phylum Streptophyta; class Magnoliopsida; order Asterales; family Asteraceae; genus Lactuca; species Lactuca serriola. The sequence goes on from NC_136411.1 coordinate 38,181,561, forward strand.
CTCTAATCATGAGCTACCTTACTCTTCTCATATTGAGTTTAGAGTTTTCTGCTTGGTCCTTCTTTTATAGCAAAGATACATTCGCTTCTTACACCATCTAAATCATTTCTCTTCATTACACTTCATCTCACTAGTGTAACCCTTGAGACTCTCAGCCTTACCACTGAGGTTTATGGTTACACAAAAATCTGTGTTAATGATCTTAGTCTCGTGTCACTACGTACTAAGTGGAACCCACCATTCAACACCCTTAATGCATTGACGGTGAACCATTACCATGATCTCGCTCTCACAAATGAAATCTCCTTTTATTTTGAGCGATCCTTCTAAAAATGTCTATCACCAAGACTTTTCTTCCCTAAGGATCCAGTTATATATATATATATATATATATATATATATATATATATATATATATATATATATATATATATTGAGATTTCTCAGTTGTCAACAAGTCACTGAATATGTTTCCTACCTACTTGTTTAACAGGCCACATTGGTCTCACAAGTACTTCATTCTGTTTCGGTCTTATATCAAGTACCAAAATCATGAATTGAAGCAAAAGCCACCCTTTATAGCTTTAATTAAAAAGATGCCTTTCAATGCTTCTTAACAAGTACTTGATCGTTATTTAACGGGAAGCCGCACAAGCACTTTGAAGTGTCTCTTGACTTTGAAGGAAGAGATTCGTGCCCGGGATCAATCGCTTTATGTCTTAACAGACATCACAAGTTCCCACAAAACATTTGCTTTATTTCTTTATTATTTACACTCTTATGCACACACTTTCTAAATTCCCAAAAAGGTTCTGTTCGGTTCTTTGTGAGTTCATGCAAACAGTTTCCAAATTAAAAGCGATGGGTTGATGTAACGTTTTTGAGCTATTATGGAAATCGCAATTTTATTGAAGAATCATCTGATGACTCAGTAGGAAGTTTAAACGATTGACGATTCGAATTATGGATAAAATTTAAAGGCGCCAAAATTTGAATTGGTCAGCATGCGTCATCTCTACTTTATCGGGGTTACAAGATGTCAAATCACGCTTTTTCAAGAGTCGTTTCCAAGATTTCAGCAATCATCACTTACGCTTTTTCTCCCTCCAAGATCGTATATAAGGGCTAATTTCAGTGTGACTGTTCCTTACCACACTTCTATTCACTAGAGCAAAAGCAGGCGATCAATTTCTCACTGTTCATCTTCTTCCTCAACAAGCTTCATCAATGGCAGAATCTTCCTCAGTTGAAGAAACTACTGCTCGCTCCACTCTTCTTGCAATCAAACCTAATCAGAACCTGATGATCAATCTCTCCCCTTTCCTCTACGATACGTACATGTATCAAGTGGTGGAATGTCTGAAATATTCCCCACTCGTCAAAGCCCTAACCACAATCGAAGTTGTTCCAATGTCATGTCTCTCTCAAATCTACTCTACTACAATGCATGACAAACGGGCAGATAAAATTTTCTTCGATATTCTTAACCAAAATGCTTCAATCTCCAAGAATCGTTTTTGCTATCTTCTAGGGCTTGCATATGAAGACTCCACGGTTAATCCCGATTTTATTGCCACAGGTCAACTCTTCTCAATGTTCTACAACATGGGTTATACTGAAGCCCTAACCACTGTGACAAGGTTCAAGAAGTCCTGCCTTCCTCCTCAATGGAATGGCCTCTTCCCTTTAATCTTCAAAGGGCTTTTTGAACGAAGTGTTGGATCTGACGGTGCGAGTAAGTCCTTCATGACTATACTTTATGGCGTGTACCACGGTCTTAATCTGGATTATGGAATGGTTTTATGGCTCCAACTTATTCAGAGTTTATCATCTTCTTCTCGCCACAGCGAAATCTCTTGTGCTCGCTTTTGGACTGTTATCACTCAGTGGAAAATGGATCGTTTTCATGTTCCTATCATGGCCGACGCCATGCTTTCTTCCATTGCTATGTTTCACACTATCAACATGATTGTGACTCACCCTTGAAAATTTGTTTTTGTTGGTTCCATTCCTGAGTCAATGTCTACCTTTGTGCCTCCTTCGAGCAAGATTATTCAGTAATACAAGAAGCTTCCCTCCTCTAGTCCAAGGGAACTCACTGTCGACATGGTGAAATCAGTTGAAGACGTAGAAAAACCTTCCAAAAGAGGCAAAAAGACAGAACTGAAAAAGGGGGATAAGGGAGGCCAAGTCTCAAAATTTCAAACCCGTAGGACGCGAAAGTCGGAAAAGGCCGCACCGGCTCAACCTAAGCCGAAGAAAGCCAAGAAACCTGCTCGCCTGCTAATTCTTCAATCCTCAAGTGATTCTGAATCAGAATATGTGCCGCCTAATCAACCAACAATTCCTCCCAGTGAATCTGACAATGAAAGCTCAGAGGATGAAGGTTCGGTTCGTGGTAATACACCACCTCGCTCGCCTACACCTGAGGTACCTGTTCGGTCCCAAGCACCTTCTCCTCCACCTATTTCTGTACCTGTCTCCATCCCTCCTATTTTTCCTATCACTACATCTCAACCATCCTCTACCATTCCCATTTCTGCACCCATCTTTACTGAGACTACTACTACCACCACTACTGGAGTTCGAACCAACGTATCTGATACGGGGGTTCCTTCTTCAGCACTCGAACCCCCAGTCACTACCGAACCTCCAGTTACCACCACTCCACCATCTCCTACCCAATCCACTGAAACCAACACTATTCTTGGAAGTGAGGACTTGGAGTTCGATTCCACTTACTTTAGTCCCTACCGTGTCCAAAGTGATGATGATAACGATGCTCCAGTTACCAAGCGCCGCCTCAAATATGTTACTGATAAGCTTGATCAACTAATTTCTTCCTCCTCCAATGGTGCTTACTCCGAAGCTGCTCTCAAAGCCCTGTTCTCTTCGGTTGTTTAAGAGCATGATGCCTCTCTCTCTCTCTACCACAACAAAGGCTATCGATGCCTATACATCTCAATGTCAGAAGGCATTGCTAGCTATTGAGGCTTCCACGAAAGAATGCAAAGATGCGACCAAAAAAGTCGAAAAACTAATTTATGAGGCTCAGATATTCCTCGATTCTTTGCAAGTTGCTGCTCAAAAGAACTCTCAGACAGTGAATGCTTCAGTTGATAATCTCCAGCGTTCTCTTGAAACAGAAAGCACTCATCTTGAAGTCGCTCAAAAGGCCATTGAAGCAGCCAATGAAAATCTTCATGCTAATGTCAATGACCGTCTGACTCAGCTGGAAGCCGAACTGACTGTTGAAAATCGAATTATGGATGAGCTTGACAAACGTACTTCTCAGCTCAAAATTCAAAATCTTAAGCTTCGTTATGCCACAACTGAGCTTAATGATTTAAAGTCTGAAAGAGAAGTAATTAAAAGCTCCGTGGGTGACGTTCATTCCATTCTGTTATATCTTCTTGATGCTCATAACTCTATTCTGACTATATCCATCAGACGCCATTTACCTGAAAAACTCAGACCTGCGTTGGATATCCTTAGTCAGATAGAGGGTGTTTTGGTGACTTCTGTCCAGCCAAAACAAGGGGGAGAAAAAGAAAAGGAAAAGGAAAAGGCTAATACTCAACCTCCTCCCGAACCCAAATCAACAGTTGCACCGAAGGATAATGTAGCTTCGGGCAGCAAATGGGATAAGAAGAAAAAGAAGATTGGAGAAGATGATGATGATTTTGAAGATATCTTGGGTGAAAATCCCTCTAATCCTTTTTAGAAAACAAAAATCTCTGACAAGGCGCTTACAGAAAAGATTGCAAAGGAAACAGCTGAGCTTGAGAAAAAGCTAAGAGAAAAAGAGCTCTTGGAGAAAAAGAAATCCATCTTTCCATAATGGATCATTGATTCACTCCAAAGAGAAGCAATAGATGAACCAAGTACTCATTGGCTCGAACCTGTCATGCCGTTCGGCCTTGAAAACTCGAAGGACGCTCAATTTGATATGCCAATCACTCGAAATGCATTTATATTCCATTGCTTCAACTCAACTGCTATCATTCCCTCTCCGGACCCGGAGGTGGATCGGGATCTGTTGGAGTTTATCTGAAATTCGCTCAGCCACAGTACTTGACTTGGAGCTTACAGAAAATTACTACGGTCAAGATACTGAAGCCTTATTCAGCCGGGAAATTTGTCAACGTCAAATTTAAAGTGACCCGAGGCTCTGAAGGCTCGGTTCATAATTTTTCCTTGGCTGATCTACTGAACCTTATGTTGGATTAGTGTCTAAGTCCATAACTATTTTGATATGTACTTGACCTGATGGTGCATGGTCATTTTGGGTTGCCTTCACCAAAGCAACTTGATAGGATGAATTATGGAGAGAAAGGATTAAATATGATTTACTAATATATTATGAGAATAATATATTAAAGGAGAAATCATATTGTTTAATTAATATTAGTCAAGAATTAATAAGAATTAAGTTTGTGACTAAAAGAGATTAATTAAACTTAAGGGACTGGAATTGTAATTATAAGATAATTGCAATTGGGCCATGGATTGCCTTATATTATAAGGTTGGACGAATTCTATGGGGAAACCCATTAGAAATCGTCCAAGTCCTTTAAGGAAAGGAGGCCATGGGTTGCTTAGGGCTTAAGCATCCAAATTAGGGTTTCATTGTTAGATAACCCTAATAGCCTCACTATATATAGAACCCTTATGCTCCAAAAATGTGGTGAACTTGTTCTCTAGGGTTTCCACACATTTTGGGCAGCCTCCTTCTCTTCTCCTCTTCATCCTCTTGCCCTTGGTGTTTGTGAACCATTAGAGGAGTGACATTTGTGACTCTAAGCTTTCTAAAGTCAATACAAGGAGGATTTGAGATTGTTATTACTACATAACAATCAAGGTATGATCTAAACCCTAATTGTATGTTATATTGATTATCATATGCTAGATCTAGGGTTTATAGTATTGGATGAATTGCATGTACAATAGAGAAACCTAGATCCAAGCATTAGGGTTTGTATGAGCACATAGGATGTTCTTTTGACCAAAACCCATCAGTGGTATCAGAGCCTTGATTGGTTTCTATTGTATTGATGCATTATGTAGCTGAAAATCGAATTCTGGCTTACTGTTCGACCTGACTCGGCGAGTCACTACTTGGACTCGACAAGTCAGCCCTACTCGGCGAGTTCCAAAGTGTGATTCGGCGAGTCGGAGCGTTAGACAGAGGAAATTTCAGATTTTGTTGCTGTTTTGCTTAAGGATAATTACCATATTCGTTTCAAACCTACAAAATACGAATTGTATTGTTTCTTAAAGAATATCATTGCCAAAACACAAGATAATTACCAATTGATTAGATAATAACTTCCTTATATGATAAAGATTGGATTATTTGTATTAATTGGGTAACTTATTTTGCAAGAAATTGAAATTAGGTCAAATATAGATAATGATGAAATTAATTGTTTAATTTATATTATTTGTTATTTGATCCTTGTGTTATGAAAAGTTTCAATTTTCCCCTTTAGGTTTTATAGTTTAAATTTGAACTCAAAAGTTTAGTTTTGAAATTTAAATAGTTGAAACCCTAAAGTTTTGAAATGTTTCAAAACTTTCCCTCAAGTTTTGGAATTTAAAAGTTGATTAAAAGGTTTAATTTAGGAATGTTAAATTCTAGAACCCTAGTATTGTTTTGAAAAGTTCAAATCACACCCTTATGGTTTTATTAATTAATTAAGGTGTATAATTAAAAGAGGTTTAATAGATCCATAAAAGTTTTGGTTCACAATTTAATTGAATTAAAAGTATAATTGTTAAATTTGACCACCTAGTATTTTAAAAGTGTAAAATACACCCTATACTATATATAACATTAAAAGTCTAACATTATATATATATGTATGAGTAAAAGTCAGTCTTACCGTTAGTAGGCCTCATTCACGAAGCTGGTCTATAAGGGGTGTTTAAGGAAATTGCCTATAAAATGGCGATTGAATGGGTATCCACTCTTACCCACCGCACTCTTGACTAGTGGAGGGTCGTTAGCCAAATGGGTAGGATAGGAAAGAACTTTCCATTATAAGTATAATGAAGTACAAAAGTAACTAAATGTTTTACAAAATTCCCAATCTTAGTTACTTTAGGCAAAAGTGAATTGATGCAATTCCATGAAATTACACTTTGTGCCCTTGCGAAGACGTTAGTGGAGCGTGTGTGGTTAACCGGCACACTAAATGGTTCTAAGCAAAGGTAGCAAAGGGTGACTCAATGTTTGTCATAGTTCGGTGGATCATGTGTGGTTTACTGGCACATCGAATAGGAGACTGTAACATGTGAGGGCACCATGTAAGTTTGCATGGTTATTCACACCCGCTTTGTGATCCTCGGCATCCCAGTCACAAACTAGAGGGGCATATCGAGATTTAAACATGTCATTGAAATGTTCGATGAATCTCAAAGGATCTAGGAGTTTTCATAGATTTAAAACTTAAATTTCTTTTTCGTTTTTCATGGTGGAAATTAGTGAATCGTCATTCACTTACCTTCAAATATTCTGCAACTAGATTACGACATCCCTTTTCTAGGTTGTAGCGTATTGTGTTGGGTCCTAGCCTTAATATCTCATTTGGGTGATTTACTAAGGACTCAATTAATCAACTATCTTGAATTTGTTTTCTCCCATTTTGTAGATGTCAAAGTTCGACAACTATGGTCTTCCCAAATCCCGTGGAACAAGCTTTCCACATGAAGATGATATTCCACGATTCGATCGAGGAACAAGAGATCATGCTTCACTTCCTCCACCTCCTCCAATTATTCTCCCTAACCCACACGTTCGAAGGCTTGAAAAGTTCAAACTCACTCAAGCCCTTTTGGCAAGTAAACATAAAGAAGGAAAGTCAGTGTGTGCACACGTCCTAGGGATGAAGTCACACATTGATAGGTTAAGAATGTTGGGATCCATTGTCTGTGAGGAGATGGCTGTTGATTGGGTTCTTCAGTCACTTCCTAACTCATATAGTGAGTTCGTAAGAGAGTACTACATGATGAACTGCGACGTGACCCTTATAGATCTCACCTATATGCTTATTACTGCTGAATTAGCAATGGTTTGGCGCAATAGAAAAGCAAAGTTAATTGGTGAATCTGCCTTCAAGACCTCTATGGATATAGACAATGGCAACGAAAGACATGCTATTATCGAAAAGTTTGATCATAAGAGAAAGGCAATGTCTGAAGTAGTTCCATGTTCTGTTCCAAAAGAGTCAATTTGTTTTTATTGCCAAGAGAAGGGGCATTGGAGACGAAGCTGCCCAATTTACCTAAGAGATCTAAGAGATGGGAGAGTCAGAACGTATGGCTCTGCTTTAGGTAAAATCCATTAACTAACTCTTTTAAGCTCCTATTCTAGATTCTTAATACATAATGTGATAAGATTACAATTGATGTTTTGTAGGATCAAAGAAAAGAGAGGAAGCTTAAAGGAAAGAAGTGAGCAGAATCTAACCGAGAAGGAATGGATTTTGATCGCATTACTTGAAGATTAGATTCTCGAGCTGCTACTTAGAGTTAGAATTAGATTGCTAAGAAAGATGTATTAGCATAGTTTTTCAATGAATTGCATTGTAAGGACAAATTTTTCCGCAACAAAATAAATTTTGATTTTATATTATTTATTTATCCTTGCAATGGTGTACATGAAAAATTGATGTTTGAATGTTTCTATTATTAGCAATAATGGATTTGATTCTTAATTATATTATTTGTGGAAATGTCGAGAATTTACCAAATAGGGAGAGTTTCTCATCACCCAAGTTTCAATTGGACAGAAACTTGGAATCATGCAACTTGGTTGCACGATGGATGAGAAATTTCATATTTGGAAATTAGACTAATTCATTGACAAAGTGTCAAGTGAAGGACTAGGAGATCGAGTACACAAAGTTGCGTGTTGATCAAGTCCACCATAAGAGTAACAAAGATATTCGTCATGATTTACTAAAGGTTTAGTAAATATGATTATACTTATAAGATTAAGTGTAATTCTGAATTGATTGAAAAGGTTTAAATCAATAGCAGAACGAATAAGAAGAATCAAGTAGGCAGAAAGATAAAAGTTTCTTCATTCTAAGAAGAAGGGAGAGTACCTTTTATGCTTTATGATAGGTCTTAATGATTAAGAACCATATCTCAATTGATCCTCTAAGTGAGTCTTAGTAAAATTGTATGTCTAAGAAGAGGAATCAAGAATTGAAGAAATGGTTAAATCAAGAAGTCAATCATACTTCGTTCCAAAACAAGTCTTAGAGTTAAGATTGTGACATTGAGTAAAAAGTATTAAGAAGGTTTATAACATTCATCAAATGTGGAAAGTTGTGATGTCTTGGATAAGACAAAGACCAGCTAGGACCAATTTATGAAGTGTTTTGATAAAAACTACACTAACTCTTGAATATTTGTTTGTCAAGAAATGTTTATTGACAAGACAATCCTATATGTCAAGGAGTCAGTGGGAGTCTTAATGGTCTTGAAAGGTTTCAAGAACAAATCAAAATAGACCTTATCGATCATCACTAGCGCACGAGTTGAGGTTTACAACCTATCGTGTTGACACTATTTTGTTTCTATTCCATTCCAATTGAGTTAATTATGCATGTGAGTTCTATGAGTTCTCATTTGAATTCATAAAAGGCAAGGACCTTGATCAATGAAAAGTACAGGAAAAGGTGAGCTGCTTAACTACTTGGAAGACATGGTAGGCAGCTGTGCTACCATAAGGCAAGAAATCAAGATTAAGAAAGTTCGGTCCAAATGAGTTCGAATTTGTCGTAAACTTTGGTTTTGACAAATTCACATGGATAGGAACACATACACCATTAAAATCTAAGTGTCATAAGATTCCCTCCTTCATGAAAATGACTGTGAGGAAATGCTTTCACTAAGATAGATTTTAAAAAGATAGTGACTGTGAAAAATTGGATTCTCGAATTCGATTATGGTTACGGTATCCCTTTCCATTATTCGAATTGTGAGATTTGGCAATTAGTCTGAATTGTTTAGACACACATATGAACTATCTAAGGCACAGGTGTATAATCTTTGATAAAGGATTATCAAAGCATGAGGTATTAGAAACATGAACTTAAGAAATTCAATAAGTATTGTTTTTCTGGAAGTTAAGTTGGTTTCTAAATACATGTCAAAGCTAGTGGGAGCATAAGTGTTATGTTTATAATAATTATCATGATAATGGGAGCATAAATGTTATGATTGCATGATTATTATGGAAAATATTGCAAGTTAGCAATATTAATTATAGAAAAACAAAAGTCATACTTTGCAAAGTTGTAGAGGTTGAATATTTGTTTTGCTATAATTAAGGGAGAGAATATTATGCTTCATTTCAAATCTAAAGGCTTAGGTTGTGGTATGTTAATAATTTAGTCAAGGAAACATAGTGTGTTCTCAAATTTCGATTATGATTACGGCATTCCTCTTCATAGTTCGAATTTTGAGAACGTAGCACATAAAATATTACGGCAGAAGGTTGATAAAGTATCAAATCTTTATGTAAGACATTATGCATCGTGTCCCATACGCTTCCGGTATAGGATCGATTGCAAATGCTATAATATTTGACCATTCTAAAATTTTCCAAATGTCTAGCGCATTTAGAGGGAAAAAGGACAAGAATCGGTTTTGACTAAGATAATTAAACAACTATCAAAGGACAATCCAAAGTTTGCCGAGGATTGGTCGCTTGTGAGTAGTTGGAAGTATAGTATTGGATGGACCATATTGACATTATTATAGATTCTATTAAGAATGAGTTGTCATATGGAAAATATGGAAACGTGTCCATATTGGGAATTGAATATTGAAAATCTATGTCTAGATTAGAAATTTTTATGCAAAAGGATGTTCAAAGGAATGTACTTTGAGTGAGAGACATCATATCTAAGGAATTGTATTGTAACAATCTCCGATGGAGGACTTTGTAATATCATTGGCAATAGTCATTGTGACTTTTGTGCTATGACATTACGAAAGGATCATTGCATAAAATGTTAGAATCTAGCATATTCCATAAGTGGCAAGAATTTGATGTTCTTTCACTTGTGAAAAGGATTGGGAGTTGTGAAATGAGTATGATTGGAAATGTGTTCATTTGATCTATTTCACAAAGTAAGAACCATAGGTAAACATTGTGTACATGCTAAGAACATGGGACAAGTGTTGTAATAATTCAAGTAAGAAGTTGATTACCCGAAACAATAAATAATGAGTAATCGATATGGTGATAAATAAAAGGTGTTTTATTTATACTCAAAGGTTTGAGGCCATATTGGATTAGTATTATCCTTGTGTTTCACTTTGCATGTTTTGACTTCCTGAATAATTTAATTGGTTGAGAACAGTCAAATTATTCGAATGGGCCACAGTCGTTCATATGTTGGAATTAGGTATAAATAAAGACTGTCGTGAATTGGTGTGTGGATTGTCTAAAGAGTATTAGACATAAGAAAATGTTTGCTGCAACGTTCATAAGTGCTTATGAATAAGATTTGAGCATTGGATTAAACCCACGCTCACTTGGATCACTCCATGAATTGTATCACGAGTGATTGGTGAGACGATAACATTTTATATTCTTGAAACCGATATGTGTGAGTTATATCTTGCAAATCGGTTGCACATTGATAATATGTAAACACACCAGTAACTTGGTGTCATAAAACATATTGTTGTGTGTGATTCGGTGAGTGAGTGCAAGCGAGAATTGAATCAAAGTTTATCCGTTCCTTTTATCCAAAGTAGGATAAAAGCGATATCTTTGGGCCCCTCGATGATTTAGTGATGACAAACGTAAATGCTCGGCCGGGCTAGGGCTAATTTGATTTGTTCAATTAGTCAGTCATCATAAATCGGAATTTGAGAAATAGTACAGAGAGAATGATTAGAAATCATGTCTCATACGATATCTAGAATGGAGGAATATATGATCCCTTATCTAAAGGACACGCGTATCTGATAGGATCAGAATTGACAGCGGCTTTGGAAAGCTACGATTGCAGATCAGGATCTGAAGTCATACGCATAATAGTTATTAGACTTATCCAAGTGGGAGACTGTTGGATTAGTGTCTAAGTCCATAACTATTTTGATATGTACTTGACCTGATGGTGCATGGTCCTTTTGGGTTGCCTTCACCAAAGCAACTTGATAGGATTAATTATGGAGAGAAAGGATTAAATATGATTTATTAATATATTATGAGAATAATATATTAAAGGAGAAATCATATTGTTTAATTAATATTAGTCAAAAATTAATAAGAATTAAGTTTGTGACTAAAAGAGATTAATTAAACTTAAGGGACTGGAATTGTAATTATAAGATAATTGCAATTGGGCCATGGATTGCCTTATATTATAAGGTTGGACGAATTCTATGGGGAAACCCATTAGAAATCGTCCAAGGCCTTTAAGGAAAGGAGTCCATGGGTTGCTTAGGGATTAAGCATCCAAATTAGGGTTTCCTTGTTAGATAACCCTAATAGCCTCACTATATATAGAACCCTTATGCTCCAAAAACGTGGTGAACTTGTTCTCTAGGGTTTCCACATGTTTTGGGCAGCCTCCTTCTCTTCTCCTCTTCATCCTCTTGCTCTTGGTGTTTGTGAACCATTAGAGGAGTGACATTTGTAACTCTAAGCTTTCTAAAGTCAATACAAGGAAGATTTGAGATTGTTATTGCTACATAACAATGAAGGTATGATCTAAACCCTAATTGTATGTTATATTGATTATCATATGCTAGATCTAGGGTTTATAGTCTTGGATGAATTGGATGTACAATAGAAAAACCTAGATCCAAGCATTAGGGTTTGTATGAGCACATAGGATGTTCTTTTGACCAAAACCCATCACCTTAACCCTCACGACTGGATACTCCCCAACAACATTCTGCTGTCCAATCCTCAGGAGTATCAGCCGATTATAGACCATATCAAGCGAATGCTTGTTTGCTACATTCATGAAGTAGCGAAAATGGATCAAGAAATCGCATCCGCCATTTACAAGAGACCGGCGATCAAACCAATTGGGAAGACTAGCAATGTGAATGTTATGGTCAAGGGTAAAATCGATCCCCAATTTCATACATTGATGTTCGTTAGGGGTGAAAATCACAAATGTCTTTTTGCTCTTTGTGATAAGCACCTGTTCTCAACTGCTTGCTTGGAGCATATTTTGGAGATCATTCATAGGTGTAATCAGAATTCTGTAGCTGACAAGAAGTTGCTTACTGACATGCTGTGATGGTATATTCAAAGTTGTGAAGACAGTGAAGGCTACTCAATAGAAATAATCTCTCTCCTCATTTGACGCAAAGGGGGAGATTGTTGGGTTGTATAGTGTTGCGTCATGGGCTCGGTTCTTAGCCCAGTTTCGGTATCCGGTCTCGGCTTGTCCAACCGTGATTATTTTTATCCTGTGGTTTTGGTATTTAAGGTGCATGCATGAATCCTTAATCGGAAACGCTTTTATTATTTTCTTACCAAAGTATTGTAAACCCTAGCTCGCCTCTAGAGTGGAAGTTCTTTATCGAGCTCTGCTGAGGCGTGACTATATTTGAATCATAAGCTTCTTATTGATTCTATATTGTGTTATTAATCGTATTGTGATTGAATTGTTTGTTCTTTATCAATATACTTGTGAAAGATCTAAACGATCTAGAGATTTATTCACATCAAAAAAAATATTCAACTCCAAATAGGATGTTATCAGACTTTCTAATGATTAGAATCACTTGTCCTCAATTTTGTTTTTGTGGTGATTTTCTCCAATTCAGGGCATAATGGCCTATATAGCCCCTGCAAGAAAGGTTAGTGAATCTGACAAGATTTCAAACTTTTGACAAAGATCACCAAATACATCAAGGATTAAGACAAGGAATTGAAAATAGATATGGATGGCAAGAAAGTGATATATACCTCTTCGAAATATGGTATATTTCTAGGAGAGATGATGAAAGAAGAGGAATTGGACTTCTTTTGGTGATCTCCCTTCAAACTAGCACCAAAAACTCTTCACTCCTACACTAGATCTTCACAATCACTTTAAGCAGGGAAACCACACCTAGAACTGACTTAAAGTCGTCTTGGGTACATACACCTATACATGTAAATAACTTAGTGTTTTTGTTATTTAACAAATATGTTGTATATTTTATAATAACTATACTAAAAACACTTATAATTGATTATAAATTATGTTTCATACACACGCACATACACACACACACACACACACACATATATATATATATATATATATATATATATATATATATATATAGTTCCACATACATTTAGAAATACAGGGTTATTTCTATCATTAGAAATTGCATATATGCCGGATTGGATTTCTAATTTATACTCAGAATGAATTTCCAATAATAGAAATTATTTTAACATTAATAAATTGAGGTTTCATGCTCATTTCATTGTGATTCTATGATTTTTATGATATTGGATCCTCATTAGAATAAATTAACCTTTTGTTTTTTTTAAGTGAACTCAATTGATAATCTTAAATCTTTAGTTCAAAATAAATAAATTTCTTAGCAATAAAATATAATACTTCTTAGCTTTCTTAATCAATATTGATGTACTATACAATGAGTCCAATTTATAGAAATGTTCACGGTGGTTGGCCGACAAATTGTTGACCTATTTTACCAATTGTTACAATTAATAAGTCTCACCTATGAGTTATACATTAAACATTTTTACCACATCATTTATAGAATTATACTTTAATAATATCACCATTAAGCATTTTACATAGCAAAAGTCACCAAATAGCATAAACATAACAAAACTCATCAATTATTACAACGAGGCATGTTTACAAATTTACCACATGAACTCACATATAAGTGTGTGTGTGTGTGGGGGGGGGGGGGGTAATATTCATTTCAACAATATACCTAGTAGCATGCATTCCTTAGTTTTATATTATCATGTGAAAACAAAACTTTAACATGCATAATATCACATTTCAACCACATTCTCAAATCCTCACCAGTAGCATTATCCTACCACTCATTTGATGCATAAATTCATCATTTTATTATATCTGGAATATCACACTTCTCCTAAATTATTATTTACTGCCATATGACATATTTTCAGAAGCCAAACATTATACAAAATTCATATTACAACATCTCAAACACAAGCCAAGGTTATGAATTTGTAGCAAAACATACAAGCATTCAAATCATGTACTTAGTAAGCCACAAGAATTTACTCACCTCAAATCCAAGTTATGGTAAGAAATGAATTTAGGAAGACACTCACCAAGAGACCATTAGGAGCCCTAAAGGGGTGTACAAAATCCCAATTAGAAATAAGCAATCAAAACAAAAAAAAAAGTCTAAGTTTCATATTTTGAAGTTTTACAGCCAAACCCATGTTTAGTGTTTTGATCATAAAAAAATATTCAACTCCAAAGAGGATGTTATCAGACTTTCTAATGATTAGACTCACTTGCCTACAATTTTGTTTTTGTGGTGATTTTGTCCAATTCAGAGCATAATGGCCTCTATAGCCCCCACAAGAAAGGTTAGTGAATCTGTCAAGATTTCAAACTTTTGACAAAGATCACCAAATACATCAATGATTAACACAAGGAATTGAAAATAGATATGGATGGAAAGAAAGCGATATATACCTCTTCGAAATATGGTATATTTCTAGGAGAGATGATGAAAGAAGAGGACTTGGACTTCTTTTGGTGATCTCCCTTCAAAGTAGCACCAAAAACTCTTCACTCCTACACTAGATCTTCACAATCACTTCAAGCAGGGAAACAACACCTAGAACTGACTTAAATTCGTCTTGGGTACATACACCTATACATGTAAATAATTTAGTGTTTTTGTTATTTAACATATATATTGTGATTTTTTTGATGTCCAAGTCAAATATGTTGTATATTTTATAAAAACTATACTAAAACACTTATAATTGATTATAAATTATGTTTCATATATATATATATATATATATATATATATATATATATATATATATATATAGTTGCATGCACATTTAGAAATACAGGGTTATTTCTATCATTAGAAATTGCATATCTGCTGGATTGGATTGCTAATTTATACTCGGAATGAATTTCCAATAATAGAAATTATGTTAACATTAATAAATTGAGGTTTCATGCTCATTTCATTGTGATTCTATGATTTTTACGAAACTGGTTCCTCATTAGAATAAAATAACTTTTTGTTTTTTTTAAATGAACTCGGATGAAAATCTTAAATCTTAAGTTCAAAATAGATAAAAAAATTTTGAGCAATGAAATATAATACTTCTTAGCTTGCTTAATCAGTATTGATGGATTGTACAATGAGTCCAATTTATAGAAATGTTCACGGTAGTTGGGCGACAAATCGTCGACTTATTTTATCAATTGTTACAATTAATGAGTCTCACCTATGAGTTATACATTAAACATTTTTACCACATCATTTATAGAATTATACTTTAGTAATATAACCATTAAGCATTTTACATAGCAAAAGTCACCAAATAGCATAAACATAACAAAACTCATCAATTATTATAACGAGGCATGTTTACAAATTTACCACATGAACTCACATATAAGTGTGTGTGTGTGTGTGGGGGGGGGGGTAATATTCATTTCAACAATATACCTAGTAGCATGCATTCCCTAGTTTTATATTATCATGTGAAAACAAAACTTTAACATGCATAATATCACATTTCAACCACATTCTCAAGTCCTCACCAGTAGCATTAGCCTACTACTCACTTGATGTATAAATTCATCATTTTATTATATCTGGAATATCACACTTCTCCTAAATTATTATTTATTGCCATATGACATATTTTCAGAAGCCAAACATTATACAAAATTCATATTACAACATCTCAAACACAAGCCAAGGTTATGAATTTGTAGCAAAACATACAAGCATTCAAATCATGTACTTAGTAAGCCACAAGAATTTACTCACCTCAAATCCAAGTTATGGTAAGAAATGAATTTAGGAAGACACTCACCAAGAGACCATTAGGATCCCTAAGAGGGTTCACAAAATCCTAATTAGAAACAAGCAATCAAAACAAAAAAAGAAGTCTAAGTTTCATATTTTGAAGTTTTACAGCCAAACCCATGTTTAGCGTTTTGATCATAAAAAAAATATTCAAGTCCAAATAGGATGTTATCAGACTTTCTATTGATTAGACTCACTTGCCTCAAAAAAATTGTGGTGATTTTCTCCAATTCATAGCATAATGGCCTCTATAGCCCCCGCAAGAAAGGTTAGTGAATCTGTCAAGATTTCAAACTTTTGACAAAGATCACCAAATACATCAAGGATTAAGACAAGGAATTGAAAATAGATATGGATGGCAAGAAAGCGATATATACCTCTTCGAAATATGGTATATTTCTAGGAGAGATGATGAAAGAAGAGGACTTGGACTTCTTTTGGTGATCTCCCTTCAAACTAGCACCAAAAACTCTTCACTCCTACACTAGATCTTCACAATCACTTCAAGCTTGGAAACCACGCCTAGAACTGACTTAAAAGGGAATTATTCCCAGATATATGGTTTACTGATGATTAAATATGAGTTAACTTTCATTTTAGGCCCTTAGATTGTGAGAAAATGATCACTGACCCCTTTATATGATCAAGCATCATTTTCTTGCACATTTGTCCCCTAGAAGTTAACTTTAACCCAACATAAAAGGTAAATTAACGGAAAGACATAACAGAACTTACCTTAGTGACAAAATGGAAAAGTTCGGGTCTATACAATGGGGTTGTTCCATCAATCCAAGAAGCCATAGAGATTTTCTCTGATAACGAAGGTGTGATTTCTTTGACAAAAGAACCAAAAGATCATGGGAGATCAAGGCACATCGAAAGAAAATTAAATTATATTCGACATCAAGTTGAATAGGGCATGCTCGTGGTGAATCGTGTATCATCATAGGATAATCTTGTCAATCCTCTCACAAAGGGGTTAAGCAAGACCAAACACTTCGAAAATGCTATGAGCATTGGATTAAGAGATGATATTAAGCTTTAGTAGTTAGTTGATAGGTTTTGAAAATATTTAACAAATAAAATTGTAATTGTTTTTGGTGATTAAATAATAGAGAGTTATTTATGAGATCTAACTACCATCTTCAATTGTTTTATTCTTGTGTTTCACTTTGTATGTTTTACTTCCTAAATATTAATCTATTCGGAATGCTACAATTGGTCATACTACAACCTACAAGAACACCAAGATATGTCAAATGGAAAGTTGTATCCCAACAACCTAAAATCTCTTCCATACACCCCCCCCCCCCAAGAAACACCAATACCCAACATCTTACTTTTCCAGGACATTAATTTTGAGACTTGAAGAAAGAAAGAAGCAACACATAATGCTAATCAAGTTACAAGCATTGCGAAAAGACCATTCCCCCATAAATATCATGTCATTTGCATACATCAGATGAGATGTCATAAAGACATTATGACCAGTATGAGATCCCATATACAAATGAATACATAACACCTTCTGAATAACAACATGTAAGCCTTCCATAGCAATGAAGAACAAAAAGGAGACATAGTTTCACCTTGAAGAAGACCTCTACAAATATCGAACTCATCTGTCGGAGTTCCATTGACCAAAATGGAGGAATGAACGTTCATAAGACATCCCTCTATCCACCTCATCCATTTACACCTGAAACCCATCTCAACCATAACCAAATCAAGAAAATCCTATCTCAAAGAATCATACGCCATCTAGAAGTCCACTTTAAACACTAAAAGACTGTTCTTCCATATTCTATACCACTCCATCACGTCACTAAGAACCATTGAATCCTCCAGAATATTCCTACCTTTAATGAAAGCTGATTGCATAGAGAAGATACAACATCCTATAACTGAACTAAGTTGGTTTGCCAACAACTTTCGAACAATTTTATATTAGCACCCAATCAAGCTAATCGGTCTGAAATCGGAAAAAAAAAAACTTTGGGGAATTGATTTTGGGATTCAAAGCTAGAAATGAGGAATTACACCCATTAGGAAAATGAGCTAATACAAAAAAATATTCAACAAAACGAACAACATCTATCATAATGAGAGGCCAGAAAGCCTTAAAAAGGGAAAAAGAAAAACCAATTGGACTAGAGCATGATCCCTACCACAGTCTCGAACCACAGGTTTAATCTCCTCCTGAGTGAAATGAACTTCCATACTATTAGCTTGCATGGAAGACAAATGATTAGGAAAATCAACACCACACCAAAACCGAGAACCCTCAGAAGGAGTAATCCGAAGCCTAAAATGATTATAAAATTCTAATTTGATTAAACTTGGTTCTTCAATCCAACTACCATCTTTCATAATACCTTTAATCGCCAAATATCTGCATTTTTAATTAGAATACCATGAAAAAAGCTAGTGTTTTCATCCTATTCTACAACCCATTTAACTTTAGCTTTTTTCGTTAAATCTTTTGCATCTCGGATATGTAACTCAGTTAGTTGTTTTACCGACTCGTTTCTCAACGTCAAATCTTCTTTAAAAGCACCGCCTCGATGAACTAATAAATCAATAGTTGCAATATATGAGGAAACCTTATCTTTTTTCTCCTTATGAATGATTCAGGTAGAAGAATTCCCATTCCAGATTACCTTCTTTCAATTTTGACTCTTATTTTTAAAAGCAACAAAACTTTTAACATCATCAATACCATCACTAGTCTAAGTATCAGTCGCAAGCTTGTTTTCTTCTTAATCCTGTATACGCCAAGGCTTCCATGCTAATCTGTAGAAGCCTCTATGCTGGACACGTGGCCTCGTCGTAGCATATAAGCGACCATAATGTGGGATTCTCTATATGCTCGTTTTCATCTCATCTTTTCCTTTATTAGCATGCGCCAACCTCCAAGTTTCTAGCTTCTTCGGTTTCAGTCCTTTCTCCTTGAGAATGTCCTTTTAGCTACAATATAGAATTCATAATTTATAAGTAGCAAATATCTTTATATTCAAAATATAGCTCAACTGTATTGAAAATAATGCATAAATCTATGTATAAATATCGCAACATCAAAATACCTCACACTTGCCTTTTTCTTGTCCTCAAACAAAACTTATTTTAATATTAAAACTTCATTTACCAATATCACATAGAATAACCTAAGTAAAATTCACCAACTATGTTTTACTTCAATGCATATATTTGTGTCTAATATTACCCAAGTACTTCCAAAATCCTAAATACCCACTTTCCTCATAAATGTTTCCCCTCTAATTTTGAAGAACATTCATTTTCACATTCCTTCGATTCACACCTTTTTTATTACCCCCTTCGTTTCAAAAGTTATTGCCACGTTTCCAAGCGACACGATTTAAAAAGAAAAATAATATACAATATAATTTTCCTAAAAATATAACTATACTTTATTTCAACTTCATATTTTTGTAGAACTCTTTTCTCTTTTTTCATTTTTTTATTTTTCCTAAATTTTTAGCTTTTCCACTTTTCTCATAACTTTAACTTTCACATAAATAAGAAAACAAGTGACTTTAACTTTATTTCACTAATAATAAATTCGTAGCTTTCTTAGAGATTCATTGGAATACTCAGAATTCTTTAGGTCACTAATGGAACCCATGACATTAGATGAAACTCATGCAGCGATTTTCTTTCCATCCATCTAAGATTTTACAAATAGGTGGATAGATATAAATATCCACGAGGGGAATACTCACCGAGTCTCAAAGGCCACAAATTGGTCCCACTCTTGAATTGTTAATTATTTATCATGTATAACAAGACTCAAAATACAGAAATTAAACATATAATACTTGGAAACCTAAACCGCTTTATTTTAACTCGGGACACAGGAGATAAATTGTCGACTGGTAGAATTTTATTGGGGTCTAAACATATATCTATTCTGAAACATATTATGTCCCTCAAACTACACAAGGTGTCGTTTTCTTCTCATGATTTCACTAGGACTGGGAAGCCACAAATACATTATAACACAAAAGCATAACTAAATCGTAGAACTCTCAAATTATCCCACATAACACATAGCAAATTAGTTCCAATTTTTATAAAATGTTCTAGATTTTTAATCAGTTAGACCATTTTTCAAGTATATATGCTGGAAAAAAAATTAAATCTAGCCATTTTCTAATAATAATACCAAAAATCAATTAATGCTTGATATCCTAGTTTCGTTCCCCATACCCACACTTAAAAGGAACGAAATCGCCTTGGGAAATACTCGCAAGCTTCAACGATTGTGGTGGGTAAGCTTTGACATCTCAAATTGTAGCTAGAAACTAGACCTCTACTTCTTAATTTTCCAAACAAATAAGACAATGAATTTTGACTTCAAAATGGCGGTGCAAAAGATTGCGTAATAATGCAATGTGCATTAGATACGACATGGGAAAGTAGGTGACACATAGTGGCATCGAGTTTGAGAAAGTCAGTATCGTGATCTGGTGAATCTCCACGATGTGGAAATATGTCCCCCACATCATGTGAACTGATAGTCTTCAAAAACAGTTGCTGCCAAAAATGCAGCTTATGATATTTCTTCACTTCACTTCTATTCTGCATTAGGCTCTTTCTAAACCCTTTTTATCTCCCGAAATCTCAACATAACTCTCACTAACTCGATAGGCATCCTACACTTATCAAAACTTGTGGCTCGCGACTATAATCTTCAAATGCTCATGGCTTTTTCTCTAATCTCATTTTAGTTTCTGCGAAAACAAAGATAAAAAAATCCTAGAGTAATACGAGGAAAAAAACAAAATCATTTGGTTACAATTTCAGACAAAACAATACTAAAACATACCAAAAATTAAAAACAAACCTAAACTAATATAAACACAACAATCATAAAATCTAAAAAGGATAGTCGTTCACTCGTCATCCTCCTTGTCGTGTGCTCCACTCATTCCAACTCCACCATGTGTCACCTACATTTTGCTCTAAGATGGACAATAAGGATATTGGTTTCCTAAAGGTGGTGGCTATGTAATGTTAAAGTGTTGCACCATATTTTCCATAGTTTCACCAATCCAATTCATGCTAAAATGCATCCTATCAAAATAAGCCGCCATCATATCACCTTGAGAAGGCCCAACACCCATAGGTACATTGGTCAGTGGTTAACCTTGTTCTACACCCCTTTGACATACATTTTGACGCCTTCATGGTCTTCTCTCTTCATCACCTCTAATTATAATTTCCGGGTCATTAGCCAAAGTAGTATACCCAAATTCAAGATTAACTATGATTCTTGTTGTTTCTAAATTAAGTATTGTGAGATTATTCCTTGGAATAAGATTTAGAGAATAAACCATGTGCAGGGTCAAAATTCCATATCATCTCGCAATTCGGGTCATGAAATGTCCTCCAGTAATAGGCTACCTTCTCTTGAACTAACAAAATTTTCTCCTAAAAATCGGGCCAACATGTAATGAATGTTACAGAAAACCCCAGGAGTGATGATTCTCCATAAATAGAAAAGATTATGGGTTGGAACCTTGTCTCTATGCCTTTTGTAGTTAATGATAAAAGTGATAAGGTGATGGATAAAATGGTGAATGGGAGAACGAATATAGATTTTTTTAGAAGACTTTGAATCATACAACATATTCATAATTCTTTTCCATAACACGAGATCTTGGATTCCCGCTGAAAAATCCCGAGAATAAGCTTGCAAGAACATAACAAATCAAGGAGACATAACTTCATTTCTTTCATATAACCCCATCCTCCATGCAAATTCCACCAAGCTACACTCCCGATATTCCCTGCCAAGTTGGAATGTGAGTGCTTGTCCAAAGTGTGGGTCCTCCGTGTTCCCTTGAAAGTTGATGGTGGCAAAGAACTCAACAGAAAATTCCTGATAAACGGGTTCTTAAATAGCAAACAAGTTTCTCTACCCGTTACACGAAAATGAAAATCCTTCCCCGACATATAGTTTGTTCAAATGTTGATCCAACCGATCCATAATCCCAATATTTCTCAACCTTGCCTAGTCTATGACAGGTGTAATAGCAAAATCCATGTTGTGTAACCATCCCAGTCGTGACGACAGTCTAGGATTAGTTCTGCTAAACGGAGTCTGTTTTGACAAAATTCCTTCCAAAATATGCAAAGGGGTTTTGTCTAAACACCTTTCTAAAAAACATTTATCAAACATGCATTTTCGATTTCACATTTAAATTTGAAAATTTTGACAACCTCTAACCTAAAATCGGACCTATTTCTAAAAAAACAAATGAAACCTAGAAAAACTAAGTGTAATAGAATAATAAAATCATACCTCGAAGTGGACTACACACGACAATAGAAGAAATTGGACATTTTGTAGAAAATTCGAAGTGTGGGGCAAGAAGGAGTGTTCATGTTGTGCATTTAGTTTAGAAAATAGAAAATAAACATGTTTTAGTTATGAACTGTCTCTTTCTGGTCCCCCCATTTCGTCATGTCATGACAGTTTGTTGGTCACATCATGAAGAAAAATACGTATACCAGATCAAGGTTTTTCAAATCCCATGTCGTGGGTAAAGGATGTCCACATTGTGAGGTTGATTTATTTTCAAAAAATCAAATTATATCAAAAACTTATTAAAAACCATCATTATGCTCTTATCACCCTACACTTGAATAAAATTAGAAAATAAGGACGAGAGAACAAACTATCCTATAAACAACTTAACCAAAAAGCAAAAAGTAAACTAAAATGTAAGGAAAAGAAAATGCAAACCAAACACAGGTTGCCTCCTAGAAGCACTTCTTTTGTAGGAGTCGTGAGTTGGACTCCTTCCATTCTACACTGTGTCGGTAGGGAGCAGAATCTCCCTATTCCCCTTCAATTTGAGCCTCTTTCGTTTGTATGCCGCAGCCCTTCTCTTGTATGCCTTTTTCGAATTCTCCTTCTTTTTCGGGTTTGCATGTTGTTCGTTCTTACGCTTTATTCCTTTAGGCTTCTCATTTATCTCATCCTTATTTTTATCTTCATCAAGTTCCTTCATCATCACATCTTCTTTTTCATCTCCGAGCTCTTTATCTTCATTTGTCTCATGTAGCTTTTGAGGCAAAGTTTTAAATGCAAATACTTCAAAAATTAGTTGGACCAATGCTCATGGTTTTGTACGAGTCAACTCTTCTTGTTTTTTTTTGGCTTGTCCCAAATTTCAACTCCTCCTTCATCAAAATTTCCATTTCTAGAGATCCATTAACTCCTTCCTGCTCTTCTAATTCCTTTATTTCTTCTTCTACTTCTTCATAAAATTCCTCAACTAGCATATTCATGAAACATAATTCATCTTTGCTCACTCGCGAGGATTTATTAGCTCCTGTTACTCCAAATGTAATTTCTTCATGTCCAACTCGTATTGTAAGTTTGGACTCACAAATATCAACTAAGGCTCTTAAGGTATTAAGTAGCGGTCTTCCAAGGATGATTGGCACCTCTTCGCCTTCGTTCATGTCCAGGACTACGAAATCAACTGGATAAAACAAATTTTCCAATTTTTATGAATAAGTCCTCAATAATACCACGAGGGTAAGTGCCTAATTGGTCCGCCATGTGGATTGCCATTCTAGTATTTTTCAACACCGGTAAATTGAGCTTTTGGTAAAATGAAAATGGCATTAAATTGAAGCTAGCTCCCGAATAGGCTAGAGCATTTGTTTTTGTTGAATTTCCAAATTCACAAGGCAAGGTAAGGCGTCCCAACTCTCCCATCTTTGTTGGTATCCCTTCCATGACTACCACTAAAAACTTTTCATTTAGAACCACATTTGATACTTTCTCCAACTCCTTTCGGTTATTATTATGATTTGTTAAAAATTTCTTATATGTAGGCATCTTAGCAATGGACTCAATGAATGGAGTATTAATCGAGAGATCCTTCTCTTGTTCTAGAAATCGTCTATACTCCTGCTCTAATAGATCTTGTTTGGTTCGATATGGGTACTTGAGAGGTGGATGATAAGGCTTAACTAGAAACTTTTTAGAATTTTCTTTCACATCCCACGACGTGGCAATGTAGCCTCCATGTCGTGGAAACTGGGCAAGTTCACTTTTCTTTTCTTCTTCTGCTTCTTTCGGCTGTTGATTGGGTTGCTTCTTGGCTGGTTTAAGGATCACCAGAGGCTCAAAATTATTCCCTTCTTTTACATATATATCCATGACATGAGATTTTAGGTATGGCTCGGTTTTGGTTGGAAGTGTTCCCGGTAATCTTTCTTGCAAAAGCCTTGCTAATTGGCCGACTTTTTTTCTATGTCTAAAATACATGCTTGTTGATTACAGAGAGAAGCTTGCGGATCTCTAAGCACTGCATTTGTGGTATCATGTCTTTTCTCGCTTGCTTCCATGAATCTAGCAAACCCCGACTTAAGATCAATCGGGTTGGGCTTGTTTTTTATGGTAGAAGCCTCGACTTTGTTGTTGCAATTTCTCCTCCTTTTATTTCTTGTATTTGTCATAGGGCTTCCATTCTTTCATTGGCTTTATCCAATATTTAGCAAACCTATCACCACTTGAATAACAAACTAAAGCCTTCGTGTATCCATTTTCATCCAAATCATGATCCTTTGTAAGATGTGGTCCGCTACAATTGTCACACCTAACTTGTATCATGTGAATTGATTGCCCCATATCTGTGATTCTTTTATCCATGGTGTCAAGGTTTGTAATTATAGACATAATATTGTCTTGACCTCCATCTCCATTTGATTTCCTTCTGGTGATATCATCCCATGGGTTGTGATATTCCCTTTAGTGCTTGGCAAATTCATCAATAAGAGTTTTGTTAGTAGCTGGAGCTTTCTTTGTTATTAGCCTTGACGAATCTCAAAGTTAATGAGTTCACATGTTGATCCCATTGTAGAAAATGGAGATCTCTTGTTGCACGTTCAAGTCGTGTTGTGGACAATTTCGAAGCAATCCCTTGTAACGGTCCCATGCTTCATATAATAACTCACCATCAGATTGTTGAAAATTTTATATATTTTTCTTCAATTTGGAAATCTTTGAAGGTGAACTAAATTATTGAATAAACTCTTTTTTTAATCTTTTTCCCATGTAGTGGTAGCTCTAGGTTCAAGTGATTTCAACCAATCTTTTACTGCTCCTTTAAACGTAACTGGAAGCATCCTTAGAAACACCGCATCGCGTGTAACATTTGGTATATTAAAGTAATTTACAATTTCTAACACCTCGTCAATATGCCTGTATGCGTCCTTGTGGTCCTTCCCAAAGAATGATATGTCCCTGAGCATATTAAGGATGTGACCATTGAGCTCAAAGTTCGTCGCGGCTGGAATTTCGGGTGGTACTAGACCCGAACCATTATCGTCTCATATGACGATTGTTTTCTTACATCGTCATGGTTGTTATGTCCCCCATTGTGTTGTCGGGTTCACTTTTTACGTTCTAACTAAAACAAAAAGGAAACAAACGTGTAAAAATGAACAAAAATGAAATAAAAACAAAAAACTGAAAACATCAAATTCCATGTCGTGGCAAGTAGATTGCCACATCATGGAAGTTGGTTCAACAAAAAATTAAAATAAAGAAGAAAAATATTTTTTTTTGCGGATTTTACCCCTCAAAAAGGATAATTAACTACTAGAAAATTAACTTTCAACTAAAATAAGTCGGTCACCGATAACGACACCAAAAACTTGATGTGTTTATGAAACAAAGTTTTTAAAATTTATAATCCTAATTATCCAACTCAACTAAAACACAAATAGACAGCGTACCTAGTCACATAATAGTAAAGTAGAGTAAGTAAGGAGTTGATCACAGGGAAATAAATTATAGTTAGAAAAATTAATGCTAAAAACTAACCTAAGAAACAAACTTTAAAATGGATGTTTGAATCCCCCCCCCCCCCCCCCCTTCCTCCTCCTTTTTTCCTATGTTTAATTTCAAGCAATGTATATAAGGAGTACCTATCTATGATCAAGTTAAACCATCAAGCTCATATTATGATGTAATAATGCTCTCTAACACAGTTAAGTAACTAACTTTACCACTTATACTAGAATATGGTCAATCTCTAACTCTATAAATTTAATGATCATAAAAAACTAGGTAAACAAGTTCATGCAATAAACGACTGTTTAACTACACAAAACTTGAGGGGGAAAGCAATAAAGATAGAAACTTTAACATGCTAGGATCCGATCTACTAAACACAAGCTAAAACCAACTTCATTAATCCATACAAGTAGAAATTAATACATAATATTAGGGTTCTTCTAATCTAAATGAAAGCAAAGGGTTATTAGCATGTGATTACATCAGAAAAACACATAATCAAATAGCAAACTAGGTTAAACATTGTAAAATCTAGGAAAACCGAATGATTAATGTAGATTCCTTGCTTTAATCTCTCTAAAACTTTCTCTCCGATTGAATTCAGCCTCCAAGAAGGTTTTAGGTTGCTTTTTGATCTAAGAAAATTGCAGCTTTGTAGAATCGCTCTCCAAGCATCCTCTGAAATTTGACATATTGGTCTCCACGTCGTGGCAGACTAATGTAGATTCCTTGCTTTAACCTCTCTAAAACTTTCTCTCCGATCGAATTCAGCCTCCAAGAAGTTTTTAGGTTGCTTTTGGTCTAAGAAAATTGCAGCTTTGTAGAATCGCTCTCCAGGCATCCTCTTAAATTCGACATATTCGTCTCCACGTCGTGGCCAATAGTCTGCCACGACGTGTGAACCATCTTGATCCCATATACGCCAAGGCTTCCATGCATATCCTGAGAAACTTCTATGTTGGACACATGGCGACGTTGTGACATATAAGCGACCACGACGTGGGATTCTCTATATGGTCAATTTCTTCTCTTCTTTTCCTTTATTCGCATGTGCCAACCTCCAAGTTTCCAACTTCTTTAGTTTCAATCCTTTTTTCCTTGAGAATGCTAGTTTGGCTAAAAAATAGAATTTAAACTATATAAGTACCAAATATCTTTGTATTTAACCAAAATATAACTCAACTGTATTGAAATAATGCATAAATATATGTATAAATATAACAATATCACCTAGCCATGTTAGCATGCATGTGTAAGTTTCCTATCTGAATGTTACATAAAGATTCCGATAAGATTTTTTGGTTCTTAATGTTAATGAATCTAACAAGCGCAAAAGTTTGGCCCAACTTGTTCTTCTTCTTTCCAATAAAAACATCAACGACAACACCTACTCGTCCACATATATTCCACAATTCACGTATAGATAGACGAGAAGGAAAATTAGAGACATAAATTGTGATTACAATTTTCTCCAATTGATCTTCTTTTGAATCCATCTTGTATAAATGCTCTAGCTAATCTTTGAAATACATACTAGCATTTCTTACATTGAACCGTAGTCCAATCATTTTCTTTCGTTGGACGAGGTAGAAAAAACGATTAAGAAAAACCTTCACCGACGTCCGAGTCTGTTGTGCCGACCTCTAATTCCAAAATCGTCAGAATGCTTTTATTAAAGGCTTATTTTTAGTAGTGTTTGTACCGAACAAATCTTTATGTGATGTAATATAGAGGGCGGCCTCTATCCGGTCACTCATCCAACACCTCAAGCTTTTCTTTCGTTGGTTCATCTCATTGAAATCAACGTCTCAGTCACCTTAGGCATAATGATTTTCAACATTTAATTTTTAGTAATCAATTTCCTCTTACAAAATATAATAATTCTAGTTTTTGTCCTACATGACAATTGAAAAAATATGTTCGTTTACTGTTTAGTTAATCCAATTATGTTGATAGTTTTACATTTCAAAATTATCATTAGGATGTATGTACTTCTACCATTTAAAGTGAAAAAATATGTTCGTTTACTGTTTAGTTAATCCAATTATGTTGATTGTTTTACATTTCAAAATTATCATTAGGATGTATGTACTTCTACCATTTAAAGTGCTATTGGCAATACATATTACATTATCGTTCACGATCACTTTGTGCGTTTTCTTTGGGTCTATCTGTTCTTAGAAAAAAATTATAATGTCTTTTTTAGATTTAATTACTTTCACAATCATATTAAAAATCAACATCTTGTGAGTTGTGACATCCATACATTTCAATGTAACAATAGTTGAGAATAAGACAGCTCTCAATTCCATTCCCTTTGCGACACTCGCGGTATCGGTGGGGATAATAAACACAACTTTTGAATCAAAGAAACGAGAATATGATTTTCTCAATATAGCCTCTTATAGAAATGCATTATAGTGGCAACAATTTTATGTTGTCATAAACGCATATGAAATTTTCATTTATATATGTCCTTTTTTTTTTTGGTAAAAGCCTTATCTAAAACCATACCATCAATGTCCTACCAAAAACAAAAAGTTTGTTTTGACGTTTAGACATTATTTCATAAAATATTCGTTACAATGTTTAATAATATAACGAGTATTAGATTATTAAAAAAAAAAAAGCTAACCTTTCTTGGTACATTGCTCCAACAAGAAATTTCAAAACTCCCATCCGTAAACAACAATGAATTATCCTATACTAGTGCTGAAAATGCAACCTTGTTTTGAGTGGGATATCGATGTAGAATCTTTAAACATGTTAAACTTACACGTAGTCGATTTAACTTTCTATTTTATTTTATTTTTGGTCACTAAAATGGGAAATGTATTAGTGTTGTCCCTTATTCCTAATCTCACGTGTATCTAAAAGTTGCTTGTGTCATATAGATAAGAGTAAAACTAAAATAAGGATGTTTCCCCTTTTCTATTTCTTAGGCTGGAGATTTTGCCACAATCCCTTACCACACTCAAGGAGTGGTACACCATGAAGAGAGGAAAAAGAAAGAAGAGAGAGATAGAGAGAGGGAGGAAGAGTGAGAGAGAGGAGCGCTCCCAAGAATGGCCGCACACCTCAAACTGCACTCCCCAAACCGCATAGGGGGGGCGGTGTTCCCTATGCCATATAGGCACCATGGCATTCTTATCGCACTCTACTCCCCATAGCCTTATGGGTTTTCGATATCTTCTTCCTCACTAGTTAGTCCCCACATAAGTGTTTTATGTTAGAATTTGGGTATCAAAGTCGGTCGTATGACTATTTGAATTTGGGTATCAAATTGTGGCGTATTATAATTTTGTAAACTAGTAAAGATTTAGTGAAAGAAAACAGTTAGAGTTTTATTGATGAAGAAATGTATAATATACAAAAAAAGATAAATAAGACTGTAAAAACCATCTAGTATTAATTTAGTTAAATAGCTAAATAAAAGGTCAATAACTAAAATAACCCAATAAGATATTATTATATTAACATCCCTTCCCCCCCCCCCCCCAACTCACAATACCATAGAAACAAACATTGGGATTTTGTCTTGCAAGAAACGAAAATAAGAAGCAGGTATGCCAACACTTATATCCGCAACTGCAAGAAACCAAACAATCTGCATTGAAGCAGCCACAAAATAATATGCATTAAAGCAACGATACATAACAATTCGCATCACAAGAGGCGACAAACAAATAATAAATTTGAGTGAAAACATCTAGAGTTTCATTATTCAGTAAAAGATGTAATATAAAGAAAGATAAATAAGAGTATAAATAGAAAGACTATTTAGGGTTAATATAGTTGAATGGCTAAATAAAAGGCTCATTACTAAAAGAGTCCAATAAACTTGTTATTATACTAACACATTTGAATCTTGATTTTTGATTGATTTTATAAAATCATTTACTTTGATTAATATTTCGATCCTAGACACATGAATTCTTAAAATTCAATCTAGGATAACTAATCAAGTCACTTTCAGTTTTAAGTAAAAATTGAAGACACACTATAATTAGATCATATGGGTTGTTTTCAGTGAGACAAAAAAAATCCAAAGTTCCATTTCTATTTATAAACATAATGTCGGTAAGGTTGACAAAATAAGTTTTTGGAAAATTACAGCTGTCTATCTAGAGGGTGTAATTGTTTTTCTGGATTTGCAAAGACATCAACACAACCTTGGTCATGGAAATCAACTTGGCTGAGGAATAAACTTTATCGTGGAATCAACTTTGTTGTGTAATAAACATGGTTATGGTATCAACCTTAGTAAATTTATTACTTTCTATACTAATCTATTTGCTTCGGGACATGGTTTTCGACTACATTCCAAATCTGCAAATCCGTAGACCTTTTACAGTATTGCCCCAAACTCATGAGTGAACCGACATTGACTCTACCCCTTGAGCCCCATATTTGTTGCGTTTGGGATCAAACTCACATGTACTATTAGGTTTTGTTTTCAATATAAATTGATATTAGGAATGCTAAATGATGGGTACAAGGTGTATCCAAAATATTTAAGGTGGTCTAGAATATAAAGATCTAATCTGAAAACTCCAAGATTGAGTTCAAAACAATATAATAGAATCTATCTGAAACAGTATGTCATAATGTTAAGTTTCTTCATTATTAGATTAAGTATCATCAAAATGTAATAAACAAACTCTTGAACTTTTCCATGGATTTCCGGGGTTCACGTAGGTTTTCATTATTAACCTACATCATCAACTTTGCCTAATCGTTTGCTGCTTTATCAACATCATGAGAAACTTTCTTAGCTTTATACCTAACAACACCCACTGTATAAGCACATAACGAATCAATATCATATGTAAAAAATTACATATTTGGTTACTCCCAGTACCAAACAACCCACTGCCACAAGAACGATTTTCCCTTATAAATCAATTCATACCTCTTTCCATATAATGATTAACAACAAACAACTGTCATGTGTTAAGAGGCATACTAACTACAATGCAAGATATTTGACATCATTGTTGTCAATAATTTGCATACCTATGTTTAATATTTAACCTAGACTTGGAAGCCAACAAGTTAATCAACCCATAAAAGTTGATATCATTGTTTGAATTGACACAAAAACATATATAATATGGAGCAATATAATACATGGAATGTACAATGTTGCTTTTAGAATGTATCTAGTTAATGTACTGTACATTATATTTCAGAATACTTGTATGTCAAATATCACAAACTCGGAAACAATCATAAGTGGTATGGAATTCCCGTTTTTTCGAAAAAAGTGAGTATTTTTCAAATACAGAAAAGATGTTATTTTTGTTAATTACCTTGTCTATAAGGGTTAGTTTTGTTAATATCCTTAAATATAATTATTCTTCAAAGCATTATAAATATATTCATTTTAGCAAAACACTCTTTATGTTGTTTTTTTTTCTTCTTTACCCATATCGGACCACATTAGAGCCGTCTCATTTACTCATCAATCTTTTGTTAATTTTTTGAAACCATTTTATACTATTATCTTAGCAATGTTCAAATCCTAAAGCATAATATATTAGTTGAAAAAGAAAATGGAAGTGAGAAGATGGGAAGGAAGATGAGAAAGACAACACATGGCTTGAAGACATGGTTAACATTTACGGGTGTCGTCATTTTTGGGGAGATATACCTAATCGTAACTGATGTCCACATAGACTATGCTCCTTCGTGGAAAAAGTATAGCATATAACCTTAGACAAACTAGATTTGGGTTCATTACTACACCAATAACATGGATAATATATGTCATTTTCAGAAGAGTTAGAATAAGCATTCGTTAACAACTACATAATGTAAGGTGTTGTTTACTTTTTAAGTGACAAAATGTATGCAGTCTACATACATCTGTAGACTGCAAGAAGAAGACTGTTTGTTTTTTAATATCTACGTGCTGCTAAAATAAATTTAAATATAAATAAAATGGTTTTTTTAAATATAAAATAGTTTTTCAACACTGAAATTTAAATAATTCTAGTTTTACAACACTGAAATATAATTCATACAACTATAATATTATATATATATATATATATATATATATATATATATATATATATATATATATATAATTGTTCATTCTATTTTTTGAATTAGTTACAAAGCAATTTCATTCATTAATTGAGCTATATATTTCTAGTCTTCTGCACTACCATGTCTTTCAAACATGTAAAATTTTTAAAGAATTTAATTGGAATTCTTTACTTGTATTGAATAGTTAAATAAATAAAACTATGGGCTAAATATCAAAAAGACAAAATTGCAAAAATGGTCCCTGTGGTATGTATTTTTGGGGTTTTGGTCCAAACCACGACTTTTTTGGATTGGTGATCCTTTTGAGCTAGTTTCATTGCGTTTTTGGTCCCTTAGAAAACTAAAAAGACTAAAATGCCCTTCTAATACATTTTTTATGGTATTTGCTATTTAATTTAAAGTTTTATTAATAAAAATTATGGGGCCCACATCTCTCTCTCTCTCTCTCAGCCAAAGCAACAATGGACGTTCTTCCTGCTTCAACCATTGCCCAACCACCCATTGCAGCTGCTTTGCTCCAGTATATTCGTGAGAGCCAATGACGAGATTCGACCAACAAAGGAGCACCGGTCTCGACGGACCCCTCCTATTTCTTCACGATCGGCCGCACAAAACCACCCCAATCAACCCCATGCCCCCCGCTATCACCATGGATCGAAGGCAATAGCCCCATTGTCTCCATCCACTACCTGCTGTGTTGCCTCCGATTTGCTCCACCCTCTCCCTCCCTTTGTGTTTTCTTCTAATCAGACAAGGAAGTAACCACCAAAAGACCTCTCTATCTCCTTCGGTCGATCTTCACAGCCCCTTCCCTTTGGTCGATCATAACTCAATCAGAAACACATACATTTGGTCGAACAGTTGGCGGGCAAGATTTATGCAGCGTTCTTCCTAACAACACCTCGCCTCATGCTTTTCCTGCTTCCTCAAAAACCCTATAGGATAAGCAAAAGTGTGGTTTAAAAGCAAGGAGATTGAATCATAGTATATTTATGGGTGATTGAGGTTTAATGGAAATCGAACCGAGTTGAGAGGCAATGGGTTGACATCCACGGAGACTAATGGAAATCGAAACGAGTTGAGAGGCAATGCGTTCTTCGCTGGATTTCCTGTTGCTAACTTCACGTATGTATCACATTGAATCTACTTTATGATATCCTCGTTTCATTTATACTCTGTATTTTTTTTTCTGTATTCAGGATTGCAAATGGCGTTCCTGAAAATCAAATGGAGGAAGGGACACCCACATCGAGTTTTGTTCCCTGAGAGATTTGGGGATTCCATCGGTTTTGTACACCATATGCATCAAAGAAAACCCCATTTGGATTCAGAAAAAAATGAAGTTGAAAGAGGAAAAAGCTGCTATGAACCTAAACAGTGAAGTGTAGCGGGGAGAGAGAGAGAATGTGAGCCCTTTCTTATTTTTTTAATTATTAAAATAAATATATTATTATTAGATTTAAAAAGAATTGAAAGAAAAATGGAAAATAAATACCCCAAGGGTATTACAGTTATTTCACTATTTAGAGGGACAAAAAACGCAAGGAAACTAGCTCAAAATGACCACTAATCCAAAAAAGTCAGAGTTTGAACTAAAACCCCAAAAAAATGCATACCACAGAGACCATTTTTGCAATTTTGTCTATCAAAAATTCAACATTTAAGCTTTAAGTAAATTAGCCGATTATTTAAATGATTTAGATAATATTAAAACCTCGGTTTTATGATGCTAAATAAATAAAGTTAATTATTATTTTAATATATTAAATTAATAAGAAAAAGAAAAAAGAAAAAGGAAGTGTATGTGTTTGTGAAAAAGAAACCGAAAAAAACATATGTTTATTTGTGTATATGTGTTTGTTTTAAGTAATACAAGTATATTATTATTCTTTTGCCTGTAAGATGTCTGTGAAAAAATGTATTTTCGTTTGTATATTTTAATCCATGTTTTTTGTTTTTTGTTTTTTTTTTTTTTGTTTTTTTTTTTTTTTTTTTGGGAGGAGGAGGATGAGAGAATGAGTAGATGGTTTTAGCCCTTCTAAAATAACAATCAATTTGCAAGAATGTCTTTCTACCCGTGTATATAAATGCTCAATTTTTTTTCCAAAAAAAACAAACAAATATTGAAACTCGAATTGAATGACCTAGAGACTAGAGTGTAGATTATGAATATTGGAGGAACATTTGGTTACACTCGTAACTATTTTAGTATAAAGTCAAATTACATTAAAAAAGAGTAAAGCACTTTAATTGTTTTTCTTCTAATTTAATCAGCTTTCATTTTTTTTAATTAATTATCTACATATAAAGTCAAATTACAAAAAAAAGTAAACTTTGATAGCTTCTTATTCAACTTATATGTTTTTTTTCTCTAAGAAAACAAATTTTTTTTTCCTTATACTTTTTCCTATTTTGACTCAAATTATTTTGAAAGAAAGTCAGTGAAATTCTGCCAATCATCTGATAACAGGTTATCGGTTATTTTAATACAAATCATAACAAGTGTCACCTTAAGCATTGTCTTTAAATTGATTAAAATATTAAAATAAAAAATTTATTATATTTTCATATGATTAAGATTAACCCTAAGTTTCCTGATTCCACTATGCAAAAAGAAATTGTATTATATGATAAAGCTCACTAAAAAGAACACTCTCGTCTTTCACTTCTCCGGGATAGAGAAAGGTCAAAAGAGAACTGGTAAAATTTCTTCTGATTTTTCAAGAAAATTCCTCATCTGTGTTTTGTTTTTATTTGGTGTAATTAATGATTCCTTCTAGAGATATTATTACCCTTCCTCCCATCTTTACCATGTGGGTAGGTTAGTTCGGTTTTTCTGATCTACAAATCCGTCTAGGGTTTCTTTCATTTTCATTACGTATCAGATATTCCCAGTTGAACTTCACTTTTACCTAACTGTTCCATAGATAATCAACTATCTTTCATAATTATATTTTTGAAGTTTGCTGCTGTTTATGCTCTCCTCGAGGTAATTTCTTGAATCCCCTTTTACTTTATTAACTGTAGTTTTGTGTTTCTGTTTCCCCCCTTTTCATGCTTTTTTCTAGTGATGATTTTAGGTAGGGAATATCGATTTCTTGATGTAATTGAGCTGATAAGAACTTATATTATCATAATTTTTGATTTTGTTTCTCAGTGTTGTGTGTAGCTGAAAATGGTGTCAAGATCATACTCAAACTTGTTAGATCTCGCCTCCGGTGAGCTTCCCTCGCCGTCTTTTACTCGTATGTCACGGCAAATGCCCCGTATTATGACGGTCGCCGGCATAATTTCCGATCTAGACGACGACCCTTCAGAAAGTGTATGCTCCGATATATCATCTTCATCAGTCCAGCATGATCGTTTAATCATAGTAGCTAATCAGCTTCCCATTAAAGCTCACCGGAAAACCGATGGTTCAAGAGGTTGGACTTTCAGTTGGGATGAAAATTCCCTTCTTCTTCAACTAAAAGATGGCCTCGGAGACGATGAAATCGATGTCATCTACGTCGGTTGTCTCAAAGAAGAAATCCACCCAAACGAACAAGACGAAGTTTCTCAAACCCTCTTAGAAACATTCAAATGCGTCCCGACTTTTATACCACTGGAACTCTTCACTCGATTCTACCATGGATTCTGTAAGCAACAACTATGGCCGTTGTTCCATTACATGCTACCATTATCCCCTGATCTTGGAGGTAGATTCAATCGTTCTTTATGGCAAGCTTACGTCTCTGTCAACAAGATCTTCGCCGATAGAATCATGGAGGTAATAAACCCAGAAGACGATTTCGTCTGGATCCATGATTATCATCTCATGGTCTTACCAACGTTCTTGAGAAAACGATTCAACCGGGTCAAACTCGGGTTTTTCCTACACAGCCCCTTCCCTTCTTCTGAAATCTACAAAACATTACCAGTTCGCGAAGAACTTCTTCGCGCCCTTTTAAATTCAGATCTAATCGGATTCCATACTTTTGACTACGCCCGACATTTTCTCTCATGTTGCAGTCGATTACTCGGAATTTCATACGAATCAAAACGAGGTTACATAAGTTTAGAATACTACGGACGTACAGTCAGCATCAAAATCCTCCCAGTTGGAATCCACATGAAACAACTCCAATCCGTATTAAACCTTCCGGAAACCGAATCCAAAGTTTCCTCCCTCATTAAACAGTTCCAACAACAAGGGAAAACAATGTTACTAGGAGTCGATGATCTCGACATATTCAAAGGCATTTCCTTAAAACTATTAGCAATGGAACAACTCCTAATCCAACACCCAGAATGGCAAGGAAAAGTCGTTTTAGTCCAAATAGCAAATCCCGCAAGAGGAACAGGAAAAGACGTAAAAGAAGTAAAAACCGAAACTTACTCAACCGTAAAACGAATCAACGAGTCATTCGGGCGACCCGGTTACGACCCGGTTATCTTAATCGACGAACCGTTAAAATTCTACGAACGGATCGCGTACTATGTAACCGCCGAATGCTGTTTAGTGACAGCTGTACGCGACGGAATGAATCTAATCCCTTACGAATACATCATCAGCCGTCAAGGAACGAACAACCTCGATAAAGTCCTAGGTTTAGAGCCGTCAACCCCGAAGAAATCGATGTTAGTTGTGTCTGAATTCATCGGGTGTTCGCCTTCTTTAAGTGGAGCGGTTCGGGTCAACCCGTGGAACATAGACGCGGTTTCCGATGCAATGGATTGTGCATTGGAGTTAAGCGAAGGTGAAAAACAAATGAGACATGAGAAACATTATAAGTATGTGAGTAGTCATGATGTTGGATATTGGGCACGATCTTTTTATCAAGATTTGGAAAGGACATGTAAAGATCATGTGAGGAGGAGGTGTTGGGGGATTGGATTCGGGTTGAGTTTTCGGGTTGTTGCTTTGGATTTGGAATTTCGGAAGCTTTCAATGGAACATATTGTTTCGGCTTATAAACGGACTACAACACGCGCAATTTTGTTGGATTATGATGGGACTTTGATGCCACAATCTTCGATTGACAAGAGTCCGAGTTTAAAAACCATCGAAATGCTTAATACTTTGTGTAGAGATAAGAATAATATGGTTTTTGTTGTAAGTGCTAAAAGTAGAAATACACTTGAGGAATGGTTTGCGGATTGTGAGAAACTCGGGCTTGCAGCCGAACATGGTTGTTTTTTGAGGTACATATAATAATATAACATTTTATTTTATCATTTTTGTGATTAAATTTAGAATCCATAAGTGAGTGTTTATGTATAGGTCGAAGAGAGATGAGGAATGGGAAACATGTGTACAATTTGAAGAATGTGGGTGGAAGCAAAATGCTGAACCAGTTATGATGCTTTATACAGAAACAACGGATGGATCAACAATTGAAGATAAAGAAACAGCTTTAGTGTGGTCTTATGAAGATGCGGATCCTGATTTTGGATCTTGTCAAGCTAAAGAGCTTTTAGATCATCTTGAAAGCGTGCTTGCTAACGAACCTGTTACAGTCAAAAGAGGCCAGAGTAGTGTCGAGGTCAAACCACAGGTAAATTATTTCCATAATCACAAAAATTACCAAATTTTTGGTAAAATAAAGCAAGTATTTTTTGAATTTAAAATTGTGTTAATTGTGTAGGGTGTAAGTAAAGGATTGGTGGCGAAACGGATGCTTACAACAATGCAAGAGAGGGGAATGACACCGGATTTTGTGGTGTGCATAGGAGATGATCGATCGGATGAAGATATGTTTGAAGTGATTACAAGTTCTGTGGCTTCTGGTGAATTGATATCTTCAAAGGCAGAAGTATTTGCATGCACAGTTGGGAATAAACCGAGTAAAGCTAAGTATTATCTTGATGACACTGTTGAGATTGCTAGATTGATGAAGGGATTGGCTTCGGTTTCTGAACAATCCGTTAATGTTCTTGCTTTTGAGTGATGGGTGATTGAGGGTTGGTTTACATGTAAAAATAGATGATATGGTTATGTTTGGTTGCTGTTTTTAGTTGTAAAGTTGAGAGCAAGAGAAGTTGTTGCTCTTTGTTGAGAGTTGGAGACTCTTTTAATTTAGGTAGAGTTTGTTTTGTTGTACATATTTCTTTATGTTGTGTTTGGGTTGTAACGTGTTGTGATTTGCCCTTGTATTGGACTTTGTTAATACGAGTTGAAAGAATCATGTTAGAAAGATGATATGATATGGATGTGATTGTTGTTAATGCCTTAATGGATGATTTTGATGACTCCAAATTCGCATATTATTTAGGGAGAATTTGTTTATCTTAGGTCTTTTTGGTAGCCTATTAATTTTTCACTTAAGAGGTAGAGTTTTAATTATCGGGTTTCAATTAATGGATGATTGTGTTTGATGGTTTTTCAACAAACTTTCAATTTTTAAAAGAATGCGTTGTATTTGTTCTAACCTTTTAAAAATTTAGAGCTATTAAAAAGTCGGACCATTTAAAACTTAAGATTTTAAAAGGTCAAATCTGCCA
The DNA here is from genome assembly GCF_051521515.1 of Lactuca serriola. Taxonomy (NCBI): domain Eukaryota; kingdom Viridiplantae; phylum Streptophyta; class Magnoliopsida; order Asterales; family Asteraceae; genus Lactuca; species Lactuca serriola. Next base: position 38,220,010 of record NC_136411.1, read on the forward strand.
AATAGCAATTCGTGACAACTATCTAGTAAGATAGCAACTTAATAAATTATTAAAAGTGCAGGAGATTCGTTTGTTAATATCTACAAAGAAATATAATAACGATATCATATACACACATTTAAGTGTAAACATAATTTGTGAAGTGCCACTACGAAAACAAAAATGGAAACATAATAACATAAGGTGTAGCTAAGAAAACAAAAATAGAAACACAATAACTAATTCGTTATAAAAGTAAATATAGGTGGGTGAGTATCGAACATCAAGTCACACCACTGACTTGTCCAAGTTGGGCACTCTAACAAAAAGTCAAGGAATCTTAAGTATGAACGAAAAAAGAAGAAATATCTCAAGAGCCATAATCCAAATGTCTCCCAAGAGGTAACATTTAATCTAATTCTTGATGTCGAATTGTTGGTATGATGTCTTCTTCTTAATTTTATAAACTGCAAATGTTGCTTTCGTTAAGATAGAAAAAAGTTGTACGAAATTATATTATGAACAACAAAGACATAGATGTCCGTCCTAAATGAGCACACACATTATTTGCTAATAACTGTTAAGAGTTATGTTACTTGTCAAGTCTCATGCACAAAAAACAAATGTTCGATCTTAGATTCTTAAAATCATTAATTGTAGAGTAAATTACATGAATGATCTTTGAGGTATGCATATATCTACATTTTTTGTCCACTTAAACTTTCGTCTTCATCTTTGACTCCTAAACATTAGTCATGGGTTGTTGAGGGCTAAGAACAAAGCTGAACTCAAGTAAAGAGAATACAAAATCATGTTTGATGTTAGTTGGCCGTTTTTCATCTTTTATCTGTTTAGTGGTGTTCATGGTTTAGGTTGTATTTGTTTTGGGGTTCTTTTGGGTGTCTTTTGGAGTTGTTTTGGGATAGGAATGGTGGTGTAATTATCTAGATTGTTTATGAAAATTGGAAGTAGCGTTTATTCACGAAAACCTTAGTATAATTAAAATCGTGATTTTCTTATTGTGTCTTAAAGTACAGAATAGTAAGTTATAACTTACTGAAGTATACAATTGTTAAAATTTAAGTGATGGTAGATTGCATAATGATAACTTACGTCATATAATATGTTAAGACATATTATTAAGACAAAGTTACGTCACCATATAACCAAATCAAGTCCAACCATGAACCATACCTTAAAACATGAGAGTAGATAAGATCAACAAAAACCACAGCTTACCAAATTAGAAGTACATTAACATTCAACAAGTAATTATTCGAGTTGCTAGTAGACACAAATACAAATATACAATACCTTGAACTCCAAGAAAATTAAGTTAATATAAGTCATTCACCATTAAAAGAAAACAAAAACCTTTTTAGTAACTAATAATATAATTCCAAAATGAACATTCTTAGAAATAAAGACAAGTAAATTGATCCCATGTATTTTGAAAGAAAGTAGTTCCAAGATGAAAAGATTTTGAGATCGAAACTAAGTTTCTTTCAAATACGTCTATCAAAGAGAACAAGTCTCTTGAAAGAACTGAGGATCTTGAATCATCATACCTATCTTGTTTAGAAAACCATTGAATTTGGTTTCGTCTAATGTCTTGGTAAAGACATTAGCAATCTCATCGTCAGATGGAACAAAAATGAGTTCAATGTTACCATTAAGTACATGTTCTTTTATGAAATGATACCTTATATCAATGTGCTTAGTCATTGAGTGTTGAATTGGATTGTGGGAAATCACAATGGCACTTTGAGAATCACAATAGATAGGAATCCGTTGAAAGCGGTAACCATAATCCAAGAGTTGAGATTTCATCTACCGAACCTGAGATGTACAGCTGGCAGCAACAATGTATTCGGCTTCGGCTGTAGAGAGTGCAATGCAGTTCTGTTTCTTGTATGACCAACTGACCAAACGACCACCTAAGAATTGACAGCCACCTAAAGTGCTTTTTCTATCAAGTTGAAGACCACCGAAGTTCGAATCTGAATATGCTTGAAGAAGGAAGCTTTCATTTGCTGGATACTAGATTCCGAGACTCTTTGTGCCTTTAAGATATCTGAAGACTAGTTTTACAACCAAGAGATGAGACATTTTTGGATTGACTTGAAATCTGGCACATAAACATGTTGAGAACATGATATCCGGACGACTTGCTGTGAGATAGAGTAGGGATCCAATCATTCCGTGATATTTATTTTCGTCAACTGAAACACCTGAAGAGTCGGCAAAGATCTTGTGTCCGAATCCCATTGGTACCTTGGCTGAGGCGCAGGTGTCCATTGAGTATTTCTTGAGGAGTTCCGAAATGTACTTCTCTTGGTGAATGAAGATTCCTCTGTTAGTCTGTTTGACTTAAAGGCCAAGAAAGAAGCTTAACTCCCGATTCATGCTCATTTGGAATCTATTAATCATCAGTTTAGTGAAGTCAGCAACCATAGATGAATCCGTAAATCCAAAAATAATGTCATCCACATAAATTTTTACCAGCATGAGATGTTTTCCATTTGATCTTCGAAACAGAGTAGGATCTAGAATTCCTCTTTGGAAACCGAAGCGCTTGAGAAAATCTGTGAGGGTCCTGTACCATGTGCGAGGAGCCTATTTGAGTCCGTAGACAGCCTTCCGAAGTTTGTAACAGTAATTAGGAAATGAGAGATTCACAAAACCGGGTGGTTGTTGAAGGTATACTTCAGTGTCAAGTTCAACATTTAGAAAAGCACTATTGACGTCCATTTGGTAAAATTTGAAGCCTTTATGAGCAGCATAAGCAAGGAAGATTCTGATAGCTTCAAGTCTTGCAATAGGAGCAAAGGTCTCATCGTAGTCGAGCCCTTAAATCTAAGTAAAACCTTTGGCTACCAGTCTTGCTTTATTTCGGATAATGACTCCTGCATCATCTAGCTTGTTGCGAAACACCCATCTTGTACCAACAATGGGATGGTTTGGAGGAGGAGGTACAAGAGTCCATACTTCATTTTGGTTAAATTTTGCCAGTTCTTCTTGCATGGTTGTAATCCAATCAACATGCTCTAATGCTTCCTTGATGGATTTGGGTGCAACCATGGATATGAATGCTGAGAAATGACATTCATTTTGGATACTTGCAGCAGAACGAGTTTGTACACCGTCATTGAGGTTTCCAATCACTTGGTGACATGCAATCTTGGAAGTTCTTGAACAGCAGGCGATCCGATATCAACAATAGGATTGAGTTGCTCCCCCTGAATGGTTTGAATTTGAGGATGATGCTCCCCCTGAACTTCTGAACCGGAGAGGTTAGCATCATCATTAGAAGGGAACTTAAAGAAATTTTCATTGTCATTGATGTTGATCGGATTTGAGTCATCAAAATCAGCAACTGCATCTTGGAAGCCGTCCACATTTGATTCAAGAGAGGGATGATTCTCCCCCTCAACCTGAGAAGGTTGAAATGGTTCAGAATCAAATGGAGGGAGACTCGGAATTGGACCAGAGATGTTGTGCGAGACAGGAGCTTCCGAAGGAGAATTTGTAATTGGAGTAGGCCTCGTTCGAGATTCCGAATCAAGGGCAGTTTCGGAAGGACCAAAGAGAGTTTCAAAGTCTACTTCATGAATTACTTGAATGTTTGGACATTCCAGAGGAGGAGCACCAGATTCCAAGATGTGGGTGGTGATGTGAGTGGGACCGGAACTTTGAACAAGGTTGTCATCAAAGGTAACATCAAAACTTTCTTCAATAGCTCGAGTACGTCGATTGAGGACTCGATAAGCCTTTGATTTTGAGGAATAACCAAGGAAAATAGCTTCGTCGGCATTGGGTTGGAACTTGGTAAGCTGATCGCACTTATTTTTGATGAAGCATCTGCATCCGAACACATGAAGAAAGGAGATTGTTGGCTTTCGTCCATTCATGGCTTCGTACGGAGTTTTGTTGAGGCGTTGATTGATGATACTCCTATTCTGAGTGAAGCGTGCACTAGAAACGGCTTCAACCTAAAAATAGAGTGGAAGATTTGCAAAATTGAGCATTGATCGAGCTGGTTCAACTAAAGTTATGTTCCTCTGTTCAACTACACCATTCTGTTGAGGAGTGTAAGGAGCAGAAAAGTTGTGGTCAATTCCTTTCTCAATAAGAAAGTTCTCAATGGTGGAGTTGGTGAATTCCGAACCATTATCACTTTGGATTCTCCTAACTGGGAGTTTGATAAGAACTTCTATTCCTTTGATAAAATTGATGATTTCAGAGGCTGTTTTGGATTTCAGCCTTAGTAAGAAGACCCAAGTGAACCGTGTAAAGTTATCAACAATCACAAGAATGTATTTCTTATGATGAAGACTTTCTACCATGGATGGTCCACAAAGATCGATGTGTAGATGCTCCAATGGTTCAGAAATGGATTTTTTTGATAATAACATGATGACCCTTCTTCGATTGCTTACCATACTCACAAGCAGCACACAAATGCTCATTTTCGAATTTGAGGAGAGGTAAACCTCTCACCATTTCACCAGATACGAGATCATTCATGTACCGATAATTAGATGAGCGAGCCTTCGGTGCCATAACCAACTGACGTCAAGAACAAATTTGGTGAGAAAGTGTAACGCCCCATTTCTGGTATGTGATTTAAATAACGTATTTTTCATTTCTTAAGGGGTACTCGACGAGTCAGTAGCCCGACTCGTCAAGTAGAGACGGGATGTTCACGCGATTTAAGTTGGCTTCTCGACGAGTCCACATGCTGGGACTCGGCGAGTCTGCCTGTCTGGATGAAACCCTAATTTCAAGGGTTTGCACCCTATTTAAACTACTTTTTCGCCCCAACCCAGCCTCCATCACCCTCAGAGTGTTCCTTATCAAACCCTAGCCTCCTTGAAGTGTGTGTGAGTGATTTTTTGCCTTGTGAAGGAAGTTTTGGTGCATTTTGGAGCAAGAAGAAGAAGGAGAAGGTTGAAGAGCTCAAGGAAGAAGAAGTAGATCCAGAATACACTCCTTTTTGGTCATCTTTTCTGGTAATAAAGTTTCCATCTTGCTTATTGTGCTAATAGATCTAGTTTCTACCCAAATTGTTGGTTTTAAGCTCAAAACCCCCAAATCCTTTGTGATAAAGCCTTATGACCGAGTCATACCTCAGATCTAGCCTCTCTTGAGCTCCAGAAGCTTATGGAGATCACCTTTTTGGCAGCCATGGCTTTGTTTTGGCTTATCAACCCCATAATTGTAATGTTGGAGTGTTTTTGCTTCATTACATCTTGGTTACACGTAAAGTTAGCAACTTTACGTGTTCAGATAGTCCCAGGAGCTTAGATCTACGGGTTAGATGCACTGAAGTGGATTAAAATCGACTATATGGAATCTGCATGCTTGGGACTCGACGAGTTGTTCTTCAGACTCGACGAGTTGAGTCGGGAGTCCCCGTTTTTCCCCGATTTGAGAGTTTAGGGTGAATCAGTGAGTGGGAATGGACTCGGTGAGTTAGAGTTCAGATCTAGTGATGGAGGGACTCGGCGAGTCTATGCCCTGACTTGGCGAGTCCGGTCAACTGAAACTTGATTTTGACCAGGGGTAAAATCGTTATTTTATCCTGAGGGCATTTATCAGTACCTGATCTAGTGTTTTTGGAATTTGTACCTGGAGAGTTCCAGAGTAGCAGTCAGCCAGTTTTAGAGTTAGTATCTCAGCAACCAACATTACGAGGTGAGTTTTTCCTTCTAGTAGGAATGGGTCTACGGACACAATGCCGACACGTTTAGTTAGCAGTAGTTCCGAACCTCAGTCCGATGCAGTATTTAGAGTGCTTGATGTGTTTGTGATTCAAGCATGTTTTGTGTTATGTGTTCCAGACTCTGGTCCAATGCAGTATGCAGTATATGTGTTCATGCTAGTTTATATGTTTATGCTATGCTATGTGCAGTTAGTTTCCGGACTTCGGTCCGATGCAGGGGACAAGGTCCCAGTCAGTTCCGGACTTCGGTCCGATGCAGAGGGCAAGGCCCTGGTTAGTTTCGGACTTCTGTCAGATGCAGTTTCTGGACTTCGTTCTGATGCATTGGGTAAGGCCCAATAGTTGTTTATATGTTATTGTATGGTATGTGGTAGTTTGGGGGAGCTCACTAAGCTTTGTGCTTACAGTTTCAGTTTTGGTTTCAGGTACTTCCGCTAGCAAGGGGAAGAGCTCGGGTTGATGGCATGGCACACACCACAGTTGTAGTTTATTCCTTGGAGTTTTATTTAGATATTTTGATATGATATTAACTTCAGTTTTGAATCAATACATTTACTATGGCATTTTGAGACATACGATTCATGGTTTTATTATATAATAGTAGATGTTGTGATTTTTAGTAATATTAAAACAAAATTTTTGGGTCGTATTTTGGGTCGTTACAAGTTGGTATCAGAGCCGTGGTTTGAGGGATTTGGGCACGCTTTTGAGTGTGTCTGAACTCAAACTGAGGAAATGGTAAAAGATTTTCAAAAGAGGAACATTTTTGAAAAGAATTTTAAAAAGAATTTAGAAAGAAAAAGAGTTTTCTTAAAAAGAAAAAAGGGTGTGGTGCATGCGATCAGCCGAGCTCAAGTAAGTACTTCCAAATTACCCATGCACTTTTATGTTATGATTATCAGTTTCGGTTTCAGTAGAACAGCATGCTAGAATAGGACTAAGGATCTAGGATGATGCCTTATGTGCCTGCTTCATGTGTTTCAGCTTTATGAAAATTGCATGCTAGTATTGAGTAGACAGTAGTAGGATAGCCTGTTTAGGTTATGCCTGATAGTATGAGCTTAGCATTATATGCTAGTACAGTTTCTGGTTATGAGAATAGATTTGCTGAGTAGTTCCTGTGTTCGAATGCTTCTTGCTTTGTGCTTTGTGGTACTCTGAGTGATGGGAGTTAGCCATTAGGTGAATACGTCACGTCACATGTGATCAGGGTTAAATAATCTCACAGTTCTGGATTTGGCCCTATTGCGCAGCTATTGTCTGAGTCTAACCATTGTGGGGACGAGTCTTTTACTCGAAGGATTATCTGAGCCTCATCACATGTGATGGTATTCAGGTGATGGCTAATTGGCATTACAAGGAGGTCTTCAACAGCTAAGGACTGGGTTGAGTCGGAGATTTCCCCTAGGGTAAGCCTAGGACGAGAGTAGCAGAGATCAGTAGCAGTAGTAGTGACGTGGTGGAGTCGAGGCAGTTCTTGAGGAAACTACAGATAAATGTTGAAGGTAGTATGGGCCCGTACTACTGAAAGCAGATGATCCGTACTTGAACAAGGAAGGCCGAGGCGAGACCAGGAAATCTGTAGTAGTAGCGATCCCTCGTGATATATCAGTGTTTCTGACGTTTGATATGGTGTGTTTTCAGAATGGTGGTTTTATGCCCTAGACTAGCAGGCAGCAGTTCAGGTTCCGGTGAGGGATCATGATCAAGCTCGGGGGCCGAGCATTTGGATGAGTTGACAAGGGAGTTTTTCTCTTCAGAGATTACTCGTATCATACTTGAGCAGACTCTTGTGATCTTTGGTTCGATCAAGGAGGGTATTTTGGAGCTGGTGGATGAGAGGTTGAGCACATTTCGTGCTGAGGTGGCGACCATGATGGGGTCGCACACCCTCACTTTAAGGGAGTTCAGAGCTTGTGGAGCTCTTGACTACCATGGGGCGCGAGATCCCATTGCGAGTACTAGATAGTTGGTAGATGTCGCCAATGCATTCTGCACTAGCAAATGTCCTGAGGGGGACAAGGTTAGACTAGCATCCTGTCTTCTAAAGGACAGGGCACGCGATTGGTGGGAGGAGATTGGGCATGTCATCGGGGATGATGTAGCACTTGATGCGATGACTTGGGCTGATTTTACTACCAGGTTCAGAGCTGAGTTTGCACCGGTTATTGAGGTGCAACAGTTAGCCAGGGAGTTTCAGGACCTTACTCAGACTACAGAGACAGTGGCGGAGATTACCGCCAAGTTTAGGGAGAGGGCTCTTCTTGTTTCTCAATACGCAACAGATGAGGAAATGAAGAAGGCTCGTTACCATGAGATGTTGCGAAGTGACATCCGCCAGTTTGTGAGCCGTTCCAGCTGTAAAACGCTGGATGACATGATTGCTAGGGCTCGTGAGAGAGAGATTGATTTAGAGATAGAGAAGAAGAGGAAGCCAGGGGCGGCATCTGGCACTGGGAGTTTGGGAAAAAATCCCAAGGTATCAGATCACAGATCTAGAGGACAGCAGGGTCACAGTCGGTGTGGCATGTGTGGGAGATTGTACGATGGGGCGTGCAAGGCAGGGAGTCTCAGTTGCTACAAGTGTGGCCGGATCGGGCATATGAGCAGAGATTGTACAGCTACCACCACCACCACCACAACATATGATCTAATTTGCTTCCATTGCAATCAGAGGGGACATAAAAAGTCCCAGTGTCCGAGTTTGAAAGCAGCAAGGAAGGTGGTAGCACCTGCCCCTGCAACATTGAGAATTACAGACGACCGTCAGGGCTGGGGTGAGGCGCCAGTGGCAAAGAGTAGGGCATTTCAGATGACGACAGAGGAGGCGCGAGCAAATCCTAATGTGGTGACGGGGTCGTTCTTAGTGAATGCTATTTCAGCTACAGTCTTGTTTGATTCAGGGGCTACCCGATCATTTGTTTCGCTTGCGCTTAGCAAGAGGTTTAGCAGAGCTCCGGGGGAGCTGGATTGTCCACTTAAGGTCGAGATAGCTGATAACAAGACCATCAGGGTCACGAGAATTCATAAAGGGTGTTCGCTTCGGTTATTTGATGAGCAGTTTTTCGGTAGACCTAGTTCCTATTCCTCTGTGAGGGAACAAGGTTATAGTAGGCATGGATTGGATGAACCCCAATGGGCAGTGATTGATTGTGAACTGAAGTTAGTGAGGGTTTTCACTCCAAGTGGGGGAGAGTTAGTGATTCAGGCCGAGAGGCCACAGCGCGGACCGATTCTTTGTTCAGCAGCGAGAGCGAGACGCTACTTTCAGCAAGGTTGCGCGGGGTCGTCGCCTATGTTTTAGATGCCTGGGAGAAGGTCAAGGAGACAGTCAAAGATGTGCCGGTAGTGCGAGACTACCCAGACGTATTCCTGGAGGATTTGCCTGGGATACCTCCGGAGAGACAGGTTGAGTTCAGGATTGACCTGGTTCCTGGTGCGGCTCCGATAGACAAGGCACCATATCAGTTAGCTCTTCCAGAGATGTAGGAGTTGTCTATGCAGCTGCAGGATCTGCTAGACAAGGGTTTTATCAGGCCAAGCAGTTCACCTTGGGGGGCCCCGATCCTGTTTGTGAAGAAGAAGGATGGGTCGCACCGTATGTGCATAGATTACTGGGAGTTGAATATGGTGACGGTGAAGAATCGTTACCCACTTCCGAGGATAGACAACTTATTTGATCAGCTTCAGGGAGCATCTTGGTTCTCAAAGATTGATTTGTGCTCCAGGTATCATCAGATGCGGGTCAGAGGTAAAGATGTGCATAATTCTGCTTTTAGGACCCGCTATGGTCATTATGAGTTTGTGGTAATGTTGTTTGGGCTCACCAACGCCCCAGCCGCATTCATGGATCTCATGAACCGCGTGTGCAGGCCGATGATGGATCGGTCTGTGATAGTGTTTATCGACGACATCTTGGTCTATTCCAAGACTCAGGAGCAGCACGAGGAGCACTTGAGGGAGGTGCTAGAGACCTTGAGGAGGGAGAGACTTTCACGAAGTTCTCCAAGTGTGAGTTTTTGGTTGCGCGAAGTGCAGTTTCTTGGGCACCTCGTCAACCAGAAGGGTATACTAGTAGATCCGGCCAAGATAGAGGCAGTGATGCAGTGGGAGGTCCCGAGGTCTCCATCTGAGATTCGGAGCTTCCTAGGTTTGGCAGGGTACTACCGGAGATTCATTCAGGATTTCTCCAAGATAGCAATTCCGCTCCCCCGACTGACTAGGAAGTCGGTAGTGTTTCGCTGGGGGCCTGAGAAGTAGGCAACATTTGAGACCCTCAGAAAGCGATTGTGTGAGACACCGATTCTTACCCTTCCAGAGGGAGTGGATGACTTTGTAGTCTATTGTGACGCTTCTATCACAGGGATGGGAGCAGTGTTGATGTGAAGAGGGCATGTGATATCGTATGTCTCCAGACAGTTGAAGCCTCACGAGGCGAACTATCCGACGCACGATTTAGAGCTGGGGGGCGGTGGTGTTTGCCCTCAAGATTTGGAGTCATTACCTCTATGGGGTCTGTTGTACCATTTACATGGATCACAAAAGTTTGAGGTACCTCATGGATCAGCCAAATTTGAACATGAAGCAGCGCAGATGGTTAGATGTGGTAAAGGATTATGATTGTGAGATCCTTTATCATCCAAGTAAGGCCAATGTAGTGGCCGATGCCCTGAGCCACAAGGCGGTTGCAGCCCCAATTATAGATATTTGTTTAAGGATGACGGTGATTACTCCCTTGTTGGAGAAAATTAGAGAGACTCAGGTTGAGGGCCTGAAGGAGGAGAGGCAGACATGTGAGAGAATTGTGAGCCGAGTAGCTTCTTTCGACTATGACTGTCGAGGATTGTTGACCCTTCATGGGAGAGTATGGGTACCATACTGGGGCGGAGTATGGCAGGTGTTGATGGATGAGGCTCATAAGTCTCGTTTCTCCATCCACCCAGGGATGAAGAAGATGTATAGAGATCTTCGACCTGATTATTGGTGGCCCTGCAAGAAGCGGGATGTAGCCTGGTATGTGGAGAGATGCCTGACCTGCAGGAAGGTCAAGGCGGAGCACCAGAGGCCGCACGGCAAGATCCAGCCATTAGACATCCCCGTGTGGAAATGGGAGGATATCACTATGGACTTCATCACTAAGCTTCCCAGGACCGCACGTGGAGTCGATTTGATTTGGGTTTTGGTGGATCGGCTGACCAAGAGTGCACCTTTCATACCGATCCAGGAGAGTATATCGGCTGAGAAGCTAGCCGATATTTATGTGTGCGAGATAGTAGCACGACATGGAGTGCCTATATTAGTAGTATCTGATCGAGACGTCTGGTTCACTTCCAGGTTTTGGAAGCGGTTTCATGATGAGATGGGGACTCGTCTTCATTTTAGCACCGCTTTCCACCCTCATACAGATGGGCAGAGCAAGAGGACAATTCAGACTCTCGAGGACATGCTTCGGGAATGTGTCCTAGATTTCGGTGGCTGTTGGGATACGTATCTTCCATTGGCGGAGTTTTCGTATAACAACGGTTAGCACGCTAGTACTGCCCGCCCTCCTTTCGAGATGCTCTACGGGAGGAAGTGTAGGACCCTGATTTGTTGGGGCGAGGTCGGTCAGCGAGTCATAGGGAGCACTGAGGTGGTGCTCAAGACCACATAGTTGATCCAGCAGGTCCGTAGCAGACTACAGACTGCACAGAGTCGACAACAGAGTTAATCCGATAGAAGGCGTTCAGACTTGGAATTTTAGGTGGGCGACATGGTTCTCCTGAAGGTATCACAATGGAAGGGTGTTATTAGGTTCCAGAAGCGGGGCAAGCTGGGCCCCAGGTTTATTGGTCCCTTTAGGGTTTTGGCCCGGGTGGGTCGGGTTGCTTACCGATTGGATCTCCCAGCAGAGCTTAGCCAGATTCACAACACTTTCCATGTTTCTCAATTGAGGAAGTGTTTGGTGGAAGAGTCAGCAGTTGTACCCTTGGAGGATATTCAGGTTGATAGCAACCTGAATTATATCGAGAGACCAGTTGCGATCTTAGATCGGAAGACGCAGACCTTGAGGAACAAGGTGGTTCAGTTAGTGAAGGTGCAGTGGCAGCACCGAAAGGGTTCAGAGTGGACGTGGTAGACCAAGGGGGAGATGAGGGAGCATTATCCAGAGTTATTTTCAAATTCAGCAGCAGCAGACTTTGAGGACGAAGTCTAAGATAAGTGGGGGTGAGTTGTAACGCCCAATTTCTGGTATGTGATTTAAATAAAGTATTTTTCATTTCTTAAGGGGTACTCGACGAGTCAGTAGCCCGACTCGTCGAGTACATACGGGATGTTCACACGATTTATGTTGCTACTCGGCGAGTCTGCCTGTCTAGATGAAACCCTAATTTCAAGGGTTTGCACCCTATTTAAACTACTTTTTCGCCCCAACCCAGCCTCCATCACCCTCAGAGTGTTCCTTATCAAACCCTAGCCTCCTTGAAGTGTGTGTGAGTGATTTTTTGCCTTGTGAAGGAAGTTTTGGTGCATTTTGGAGCAAGAAGAAGAAGGAGAAGGTTGAAGAGCTCAAGGAAGAAGAAGTAGATCCAGAATACACTCCTTTTTGGTCATCTTTTCTGGTAATAAAGTTTCCATCTTGCTTATTGTGCTAATAGATCTAGTTTCTCCCCAAATTGTTGGTTTTAAGCTCAAAAACCCCAAATCCTTTGTGATAAAGCCTTATGACCGAGTCATACCTCATATCTAGCCTCTCTTGAGCTCCAGAAGCTTATGGAGATCACCTTTTTGGCAGCCATGGCTTTGTTTTGGCTTATCAACCCCATAATTGTAATATTGGAGTGTTTTTGCTTCATTACATCTTGGTTACACGTAAAGTTAGCAACTTTACGTGTTCAGATAGTCCTAGGAGCTTAGATCTACGGGTTAGATGCACTGAAGTGGATTAAAATTGACTGTATGGAATCTGCATGCTTGGGGCTCGGCGAGTTGTTCTTCAGACTCGACGAGTCGAGTCGCGACATCCCGTTTTCCCCGATTTGAGAGTTTAGGGTGAATCAGTGAGTGGGAATGGACTCGGTGAGTTAGAGTTCAGATCTAATGATGGAGGGACTCGGCGAGTCTACGCCCTGACTTGGCGAGTCCGGTCAACTGAAACTTGATTTTGACCAGGGGTAAAATTGTTATTTTATCCTGAGGGCATTTATCAGTACCTGAACTAGTGTTTTTGGAATTTGTAGCCGGAGAGTTTCGTAGTAGTAGTCAGCCTGTTTTAGAGTTAGTATCTCAGCATGCAGCATTACGAGGTGAGTTTTTCCTTCCAGTAGGAACGGGTCTACGACAACAATGCCGACCCGTTTAGTTAGCAGTAGTTTCGGACCTCGGTCCAATGCAGTAGTTATAGTGCTTGATGTCTTTGTGATTCAAGCATGTTTTGTGTTATGTGTTCCAGACTCTGGTCCAATGTAGTATGCAATATATGTGTTCGTGCTAGTTGATATGTTTATGCTATGCTATTTTCAGTCAGTTTACGGACTTCGGTCCGATGCAAGGGACAAGGTCCCAGTCAGTTCCGGACTTCGGTCCGATGTAGTTTCCGGACTTTGGTCAGATGCAGATGGCAAGGCCCTGGTTAGTTCCGGACTTCGGTCCGATGCAGTTTCCAGACTTCGGTATGATGCAGAGGGCAAGGCCCTGGTTACTTCCGGAGTTCGGTCCGATGCGGTTTCCGGACTTCGGTCCGATGTAGTGGGAAAGGCCCAATAGTTGTTTATATGTTATTGTATGGTATATGGTAGTTTGGGGTAGCTCACTAAGCTTTGTGCTTACAGTTTCAGTTTTGGTTTCAGGTACTTCCGCTAGCAAGGGGAAGAACTCGGGTTGATGGCATGGCACACACCACAGTTGCAGTTTATTCCTGGGAGTTTTATTTAGATATTTTGATATGATATTAACTTCAGTTTTGAATTGATACATTTACTATGGCATTTTGAGACATACGATTCATGGTTTTATGATATAATAGTAGATGTTGTGATTTTTAGTAATATTAAAACAAAATTTTTGGGTCGTATTTTGGGCGTTACAGAAAGCAGAGTTGTGGTTTGCCATAATAATCATGTTGATATCAAGATGATAAATGTTTTTGTTGCGGTTGGACTTGATCAAGCATTCTTTTCTATCTTCAGTCATGATGTAGCTATGTTTTTTTTTTTTTTTTTTTTTTTTTTTTTTTTTTTTTTTTGCAGAATTCAACTCGATGATTTGCATCAGTGAGTTGAGCAACACTTATCAACTTATGTTTCAGATCAGCTACAGATGCCATGTTTGAAATCGATAAATTTCCATTTGTAAGAATGCCATAACCTTGGATTTGGGAATTGGAGTCGTTTCCATAAGTTACATATCTAGCTTTTGGTGCAAGTTTTAGATCACGTAGAAAGTCCTTCTGCCCAGTCATGTGCATGGAGCAAGCACTATCAATATACCATATTATATCTTGCTCCGAAGCACAGAGTGCCTGCAAAATTAGTGAATAGTTGAGTTTTTAGGCCCCGAGTTAGATTTAGGGACAGGGTTACGAGTCTTGGGCTTGTGAGGTGACTTATGAGCAACTAAGGGTTTTAAAGGCTTATTATGAGATTCCTTGGGAAACAAACAGAATGATAGGGTTCTTTCATCTATCTAGTAATCATACTTAATAACTCTTATTTTCGGAATGGTGGTTTGCTTCGGATCATGAACTTCCAGAGTGGATTCTTCAACTGTCACTTTTGAAGCTACAGATTTATCAACATGATTTTTAATCTTCCGCACAAGATTTTGCTTTGAGGATTTTGAAGAAAATGTTTTTTTGTGATTCTTTTTGTTTTCTTGATGACACAGAGGTTTTTGAAGACTTTGGTTTGAAAATTGTGCTATCATATTTAGCAATGAACACAGATGAGATGGTCTGAGGAGAGACCTTTTGGACCGAAGTGGTGTCCAAACGATTTTTTAACTTGGTGGAATTGACTACATCCTTTAGTTCTATAGGACCAGTGGAAGGTCACTTGAGGATCTTAGTGGGAGTGAAGTGGTTTTGACTACGGACTGAGGATTGAGAATTCCGAGGTTCACTCTTTTTGGAGTTATCAAGGAACCTAGCATTTTGTCTAGACTTAACCTCTGTTTTGTAAGCATTTCGAGCTTCCACTTTGGATTCTACTATATCCTTCCTATTGAGCATTGGTTTTTTCTTGGGTTGAAATGTAGATTTTGAGGTTTGTCCTATAGATGGATTACTAAACTTCGAATCAATGGGAACCAACTTTGTTTTTGAAGAAACTAAGGATTCTGATTCACAAGAATCAGATGAGACATAACTTGAAGTTTCAGTTTTATCATCTAAGGATGCCCATATAACCTTAGAGGTAGCAGTTTTAGTTGTCATCGGAATGATTTCATCAACAATACAGTTGTGAGGAGGATTATGTCTTGGAACATAATATGCACAATTTGAAAGACTGTGATGAAATTCCGTGGTCCGATTTAGGTCTAGGTTTGTCAGAGGCGGAAGTGGTGTGGAATTAGGACACTTGACAACAATTTGTTTGAACTCAAGAATTAAGGACTCAAAATGGTCTATTGTCTCCGGAAGTGGTGACAAGGGAGAAATAGGGGTATCCGAATGTTTAATGTTCGAAACCTATCCCATGAATGTCAAATTTTGCAATTCCTTCAGGGGACTAGTAATTGGTTTTGTAAACTCGCTTCCGAGACCAGGTGCTTTAGACCATGGATGACGAAAATTATGAGTCATCCGAATATCTGCTTCAAGCATGTGTAAGGAATTATGTAATGAATCTATCTTAGCATTAAGACATTTGCTATCATAGATCAAAACATTTCGTTCGGAATTGGTGATTTCACATTTATCTTTCAAAATGATACATTCATCGTTTGACATTACAAGTTCATGCTCTAAAGACTCGATTTACAACTTTTTATCCATGAAATGTAACCTAAGACTATTTAACTCGATTTCCTTCTTCTCACTGGCTTCTATGGCTGACTCATAGGCTTTGAAAATGATGTTCATGTCCGAGTGGATCTGAGTTATATATGGTTCACAAACAGACAAATCAAAATTATTATCAGAGATCATAGATTTTACCTGCTGAATGATGCTTCGACCTGGTGGATCGTTGGTTGCCATGTAGCAATAGTGAGGTTCAGCAACATCATCTTCATCTTCTGACCCTGAAGACTAATACCCTTCATCACATTCAACCGTTTGTCTTGCCATCAACCGCATATTTCTTCCAGTTACCATGTCATCATCATCTCCGGAAGACCAATATAACTCAACATCTCTTGAAACCGTTGTTACAAAAGCATTTTCACTTTCAACCATCTCTTGTGTCTTTCAGACGTAGTAGGTAGAATCCTTAATTTTTGGTTGTTGCGGAGCATCAGCCAGACAATCTATAGCAAAATGGTTTGCATGTCCACACTCATGACACAAAATTTTTGGTTTGTCTGATTTGGAACTCTGAGAGGGTTCAGAAGTAGAGTTTGTCTTAGAAAGGTTTGGTTTGTATGCAGGAGGATTTTCAGAAGAGGGTTTAGGTTCTGGAGCTGAGTATGGTTGAGGGTTATTCTAGTGAGGAGCATGGAATCGGTTTTGGTATGGTTTGTAAGAGGAATTGAAAGGGTGT
This sequence comes from Lactuca serriola, assembly GCF_051521515.1. Classification (NCBI taxonomy): domain Eukaryota; kingdom Viridiplantae; phylum Streptophyta; class Magnoliopsida; order Asterales; family Asteraceae; genus Lactuca; species Lactuca serriola. Next base: position 38,236,393 of record NC_136411.1, read on the forward strand.
TTGTACTTCATTGAGAGTAGAGAAAATACCTGTTGGAAATGGAGTTTAGAGTCCATGGCTTCGTAATCATCAATAGGATAGATTTGTGCGGGTATGGTAGATGTAGATGTTTGAACTGACTGAATAGTGGGTTTGAAAGGATCCGAAGTAGATGAGTTCGGAATGATTGATTCAAAAGAACTGACAAGGGAAAGAGGACCTCTGGAGAGTTCCCTTATGGTTTGAGCAACATTAGATTCATGCCCTTGAAGTTCATCAAATAGTTGATATAGTTTCAACTTCTTTAAGGAACCATTTCTTTGTAGACAAGATTTCAAATTTCCCCATCCTTTACCAGTCTGTTTATAAATTTGAGACTGTACTCCAATGGAGTTCTGACAATCCCATGAGCAGTCATGTTGTTGACCACGATTCGGTAACAGTTAGATGCTGAGGCCACTGATTTGCCAGGAGTGGTTGCAAAGGTGTCAAAGTCATTAACGACTGAGGTAAGGCGATTATATTTCATATTTTCCGAGCCTTCAATTAGGTCCTGAAGAGTGTCCCAAATCTCTTTGGCTAATTTGCATAGCTTAATGTGCTCAAATAGTGAAGGAGGAACACCAAACACCATTTATGAGAAAGCAACTCGATCAGCATGCAACTTCTCAATATTATCTGCAGTTAGAGGAGCTGGACGAATTTCATCTTGACCCATAAGCTGAGCAGCATCATCTCTTATAGTGGTTCTTACAAGAACATGAGCACCTTCTTTGACAGATCTCCAGATTTCTTCACCTTTATCTTTGGCCAATAGAAATCTTTCCATTCTAACTTTCCAATGCTCATATTCTTCCACAACTAGTAATGGGGAACATGTAGGGTCACCCACACTATTTGCAATTTGCATGGAAATCATTTGCTGAGGATTAGAAGCAGCCATTGAAGTTAACATATCTTGAGCAAAAGTGGTATATAGAATAACTTTTATCCTGAACACAGAAATGATTGACATACCAAGGTAATTTCAAATCAATGATAGTTTGATCTTATGGATTCAAAGGACAACACTCAAGCTCTGATACCAATTGAGAGAACAAGAACGATCTAATGCCCAGGGTCAATGTTTGAGAATTCAAACCTTGAGTGAATGCTTAAGATCAATGTCTGCTTGCTAATAAATGTTCAAGTCAAGCCTGGAAAGACCAGTCAAGTCTTAGATAATGTGTTCAGGAAATGATCAAGTCATTAAATGAAGAATGAGAATAAATGATCAAAGTAAAGCTAATAAATAAAGAACAAGAAGAATGTTTGAAAGAAGTTTTAAAACAACTTAGTAAAGGCCAAAAGTAGAGTGAATGATTTGTTTTTGACTTGTATTGAATGCTCCTTTAAATAGGAGCGAAGGATACACCGAATTAACTAGAGTGTTTACATAGGAATAGAGAATAGAGGTGATTTTGACATTCTAATTGTCCAAATACAACAACAGACTAAGTCATATAAAACATTACATCAATACAAAGACAAATACAATAAATGCAATAAGACAAAATTAAGTTGTTCTGGATCAGCATCCATTCTGGACATGAGAGTTATTCTAGAATTCCTTCATCTTCGTTTTGATTTCTTTCCTGGTCAGGGCAGGTTCCAGACCACTTCTCCATTATTTACTCCAGAACATTTACTCCTGAATGCAAGTACTTCGGAATTTGGACATAGGATTGCTAGAGGTTCACTTTCAGGTTCCAACAACCATTGATTTTTGAGTTCGTCTTTCAGTGGGAATTCTCTAAAGGATTCAAGTGGTGACATTTTAGAGCAAGGAATGTGTCACCTACGATCCTGTGCATTGTGTTTATGTTCTCTTGGTCCCTGGTATGTTTATCCTCAATGGTGAAGTGGAATTCTAAATTCGTAGCAAACTCATGTTTTGGTAACTTATAAGATTATCTTGGAGGTCTTCTCAAGCTAGTGGTGTAGTGATGGAATCTGTTCAGCCTCCATCAAGTATGGGGTCTTGTTTGACTGATCATGAGGATGTTTTCTATTTTGATTAACTGCCCTTTTGATTATCTCTAGTGTTTCTTTTCTTTTCGTATGAGATTATGGGTTCTTAAGTATGTGTATGGGTGTGCTCCTTGTGATCTGGGCTAGAGGGCATTAGGGCTCTTGGTTCAAATTATGTGCATGGTTCTCTTGGGTTTCAGCTTCTAATTTGGATCAAGAGTGAAACCGTTATCCTATCCGCGAATCGTATGTCACTTTTTTTTTCATAAGGTTCTGATTGGTAGCAGCTTTATGGTGCTTAGTTGGCTTTGTAAGGGAGCTGTTTAGGTCTTTTCAAGGTAATGGAATGAAGTGGGTATCTTCAGGCCCGAAGTTTTGGGCTAATGATGCGATGACGACAATGTCGGTTGGTTATCGGGAGCATTCCAGCCATTGGCATTGGGCCTAGTGATCTTAATGGTTCATTTCTTCTACTTGTAGTGCTTCTGGTGTAGACGTGTTGATAGGGGTCAGGCAAGTCGTAAATCAGTTGGTTGGATAAGGGAAGCAGTAAGGATTAAGGAAAGTATCATTCAGGTAATAAAAAGTCTTGGTAGGTTCTATGCATTATAATTCCAGTTGTTCACAAGCTGTTGCTAGATTGTGATTCTCAAGTTGGAAATTTCTTATGCAATCATAAGTCATAAAGTTATTGGTGTTGGTATAGAGTGGATGCCCAAATGGGGGGATGCATCGGAACCAGTAAGGGTTGGATGTATTGCTAAAGTTCAAGGTTTGACCGTCGTTGCTCGTCAAATCAGTGGTAGTTAATGGCATAGCAAAGAGTCAAGGATTGTTAAGATTTTGGGTTCATCATATGGTTCGGTTTTGGGTTAAGTGCATAGTCGGTGTGTTTCGAGGATCATTCTTCATGGTTTTGGTAATGCCATAGTTAGGGATTGGGGGTAGATTTAAAAGGATATTCATCAGTTTAAGGGAATTTTCCATGAGGAGGTATCATGGGTAGCCATTCTCGAGTAGGTTTTCGGTGGGAACTCATGTTGGAAATCGCGAGTCGGTCCGTGCAAGGTCTGTATACAGTGTAGAGGGGGTTAAAAATTCTGTATATCAAAGGCATCAGTTGGAGGATTCAGGATTTAGCTTATGTGTCTGCAGTCCAGGATGACTTCATCTTGTGAATGAAGGGCATATGATGAGGTTTCAGGCTCTTAGCAGTAGTGTATCGGCCCAACAGTCGAGGAATTCTATAATTTGTATCTCTTGTGTGTTTATGGAATTGTTATCATCAAAGGATGAATAGATTGTTCGATGGATAAGTGTCATGGTTTTAGCAATTGGTTCAGTTTGGGAGGTTTGTCAGGGAGTCAGACTAAGTCGATGCCCAAGTTCGGATATATAAGGTTGGGTCTGTGCATAGGATTATGGGTTGTTCTTCTTCAGGTGGGCAATTTCTATTTGGGATTGATTGTTTTTGAGAAAGTCGTTTATGTGCAAAATTTTTGGGTGTGTTCCTCAAGTGATTTTTTTGGTTATGAGTGTTAGTAAGGAGCGATTTCGAAGACGAAATCTAATTCAATTGGGAGAGAGTTGTAACATCCGAATTCTTGAAGAGAAATTATTGAGAATAACCCTATTTCTAGGTCAACTCGACGAGTTGGAGGGACCAAATCATCGTGTTGAAGATGGATGGATCGTGAAGGTTTAATGAACCAGCTCGATGAGTTGGGGAGCCTCAACTCGACGAATTGGTAGCTAAGAAGGAAACCCTAATTTTTAGGGTCTTGCACACTATTTAAAGTCCTTAAGTCCTTTTTCTAGCCTCCTTATCAGCCTACATTGTTGTCCAAACCCTAAAACAAGTTGTAGCCTCCATTTTCAAGTTTTTAGAGCCTTAGAAGGAAGTTCGGTGTTCATTTTGTGCATTGTGAAGGAATTAGAAGATCTTGAAGTTTCTAGCTTGGAGAAGGAAGTCTTGGATCCAGAAGCACTCCATTTCTTGCAGTTATTTTAAGTTATCAAGTTCATACCTTGACTTATTTGATATTCTTATTTTGGGTTTTGTTGTGTTTTGGCCTCTTTTGGGGGATGATGATGGAGTAAAGTCATTTTAGGGGTTGTTCTTTCATATATGAGTCGGTTTTGGTACCCTTGAGCTTAAAGGTGCAAACTTTATGAGGGTTTTGGAGTCATGCATGCATTAAGTCAATTATTAAGTCCATTCCAAGCTTAAGAGCTTCATTTAGACATTCATGAATGTAAAGTTTGAAACTTTACATGGTTTTCCAGCTCAAGGAAGTCAGATCTATGTTTTGGAGTCATCTCCTTATGGATTAAGTGCTTAATGTATTAAAAGGTGGGTTTCTGGAGAACTTGGCGAGTTTGTTGGATAAACTCGTCGAGTTGGCTCGGTTTTCCCTGATATTTTCATATTAATAGAGGAACTCGGAGAGTTTGTTGGTAAACTCGGCAAGTTAGCTTGGTTTTCCCTGATCTGTGCAGTTGATGGAGAAACACGACGAGTTGAAGGACAACTCGGCGAGTTGGGTCAACTTGGACCATTAACTTTAACCTTCGATTTATGTCTTTGAACAAGTTTATCCCAAGGGGTACTAGAAGGTAATCTGAATTGTAATAAGGAAATTTATAGGCTTAGGATAAGACCCATATAGTGGGCCTTTGTCGCGCTTTTGGTTTTGGGCCTCAATTTTGGTTCATGTTCGGTCAGGGGTAAAATGGTCATTTTACCCAAGTAAGGATTATGGATTATAGCGTGGAACCCAATTGCTAATTGGGTGTATTATTGGTTTTGATAGCTCAGGAAGCCGACAAGGCAACAACTAGGGATTTCTTTCGGGGAGTTTTTGCATTCGAGGTGAGTTGTCCACAATGTACTTGTGGTTCGAAGGCACCAATGCTGGCCCATTGGATTGATATCCTGTTATGCATGCTATTGTATTGTTATGATCTGTTTGATTGATATCCTGGTTGATAGGATCTTGCTATGCTATTATGATCTGTTAGATCGATATCCTAGTAGATAGGATGTTGCTATGCTGTTATGATTTGTTAGATCGGTATCCTGGTAGATAGGATGTTGCTATGTTGTTATGATATGTTAGATTGGTATCCTGGTAGATAGGATGTTGCTATGTTGTTATGATATGTTAGATCGGTATCCTGATAGATAGGATGTTGCTATGTTGTTATGGTCTAGATATTGGATTAGATGTCTAAGTCCATAATTATTATTGGTATGTATACGACCTGACTTGGCGTGGTCCATTTGGGTTGCACTTCACCGGAACAATTTATATGGATAGTTTTTTGAGAATAGTATGTTTATGATTTATATTAATATATTATAAGTTCTAATATATTAATATGGACTCATATTATTTAATTAGTATTGGTCAAGAATTAGTTTAGAATTAATTTAGTGATCAAAATGTAACTAATTAAATATGGACTCTTATATTTATATAGAGTGGGCCAAGTTCATTTAGGTTGGGCTAAGCTTGCATGGATAGTCCATGGAGTTTTTAACCCATGGATCCTATGGAAATGAAAGGTCATGGGTATTAGGGTTTACATGAATATAACCCTAATCCACCACACTATATAAAGGAGTCCTTGGCACATGAATTGCACTAGAGTGTGTGTGTGTGTGTAATCAAGATTGGGTCATTTCTAGTGTGCTTACTATTCTCTGAAGTTTCCGAGGTGGTTTTGGTGATTTTTGATTCCACTTGAGGCTTCCACACTATTGGGGCTAAGCTCTTAAAGGTTCAAGACTTCAAGCTCCATCAAAAGGTATGCCATTTTACTAGATTCTTGTAGTATAGTTGCTTCATAGTATGCTAGTTAGGATGAAACCTTGGAATATTGAATATTTGCATGTATAATAGAGAAAACATAGATCCAAGGTATATAGGGTTGCATGTACACCATAGGAGTGTTAGAATGCTCAAAACCCATCAGTGGTATCAGAGCCTAGGCTTGTTTTCATTTGTACTTGATGCAAGTGGCTGAAAATTGAAGTTTGTATGTTGTCTGCACAGTTGACTTGATGAGTCCAGTAAGGGACTCGACGAGTCCATGCCTAAATTCATCCAACTCGTCGAGTTGGTTCTTGCACTCGTCGAGTTGGACCCCCTGACAGCATATCTTCGAGTTTTATGGCTGGAATTGGTCTAGAGTCATTACCTTAAACTGTTTTGAACTTATAAAACTTGTTTTTTTTTTATGCGGTAATGATTATGGTAAACCAATTTTAAAGTTATTATCAAAATTTCAAGTTTTATGTGTGTTTATGTAATTCTTGAAATTGTTGATATGATTGTTCATACACTTATGAGTTTTGGTAGATCATAGGAATTATTTGCAAATTGTTGTTAGTTAATTCTTGATATAAATGTGTTTTAATGGAGTCCATAATTTGTCCTCAAGTTATGGATTACCAAAAGTCATTTCTTTTAAAAATCCATTAAAATGCATAAGTTACAAAGTCGAAGAGTCTTTCTCATAAAATAGTTTTATGGACTCCATAACTTGTCTTCAAGTTATGGATGTTCAAAAGTCTCTTCATTAAAGCTTTTAAAACCTTAATTGAACTCATAAGTTATGAAAATCCAAAGGTTTTTTGAATTCATTCCATAAGTTATAAAAATGAAGAGTCTCATTTAAATGCTTTAAAGTCTTCCATAACTTGTCCTCAAGTTATGGAACTTGAAGTGTTTTTTAATTAAAACTACTTTAAACTCATAAATTATGGAATTGAAAAGGTTTTGAATAGTTCAAAACTTGGCCTCAAGTTTTGAAATTTGTAAAGTCTCACATACACTTTAATTCCACACCCTAGAGTTTTAAAAGTTAAAATTCAACCCTTATACTTTATAGTATTATAAATTAATATATATATATATATATATATATCTATATATATATATATATATATATATATATATATATATATATATATATATATATATATATGTATAAGAAAGTCAGTCTTACCGTTAGTAGGCCTCATTCATGAAGCTGGTCGATAATGGGGGTATAAGGTTGCTGCCTATAAAATGGCAGCTTAATGAGTGTCCACTCTCACTCACCGCTTCCTTGACTGGTGGAGGGTCGTTAGCCGAACGGGTTTGACATGACTATAATTCTCCCTTCATTAAAAGTATTAATGATAAATACTAAGTAACTAAACACTTATGAATTCCCAATCTTAGTTACTTAGGAAAATGTGAATTTGGTGCTAACCCATGAAATTACACTTTTCACTTTGCTTAAGTTGATTAGTGGAGTGCGTGTGGTTAACCGGCACATTAACTTGATTTAACAAGGCATGTAAAGGGTGGCTTAATGTTTATCATAGGATCGGTGGAGTGCGTGTGGTTAACCGGCACGTCGATTAAGTGATAATTATTAAGGGTACCAACTATATTTGCATGGTTATTCACACCTTGTTTGTGATCCTCGGAATCCCAGTCACAAACTTGAGAGGGCACAATCGAGATTGAAACATGCCATTGAAAAGTTCAATAAATCTCAAAAGATGTAGGAGTTTAATTCCAATTAAAACCTAATATTTTATTTCGTTTTTCATGGTGGAAATTGGTGAATCGTCATTCGCCTACCTTCAAATATTTTATAGCTTGGATTACGACATCCCTCTTCCAAGTTATAAAATATTGTGTTGGGTCCTAGCCTTAATATTTCATATTGGGTGTTCTTTTAAGGATTTAAATCAACTAACTTGAATTTCTCCCATTGTAGATGTCTGGTTCAGAAAACAATGATCTTCCCAATCTCTTGGAACAAGCTTACCTAATGAAGATGATTTCTCACGATTGGTTCATGGAAATCATACATCTGTTCCTCCACCTCCTCCAATTATTCTCCCTGGCCCACAAGCTCGAAGACTTGAAAAGTTCAAGCTCACTCAAGCCCTGCTTACAATGAGACATAAAGATAAAAGACCTATGTGAACTCATATTTTGGGAATGAAGTCACACATTGACAGGTTGAGAATGTTGGGTGTCGTTCCAAGGAAGTTGGCTATTGACTGTGTGCTTCACTCACTTTCGGAGTCGTATAGTGAGTTCATTAAGAACTACTATGTGACAGATCACGACATTAACCTTATGAAACTTACATATTTGCTTGTTGCTGCTGAATCAAAAATGATTTGGCGGACTGGTCAAGCAAATGTTGGTGGAAGATCTATTTCTCAAACTTCCATGGAAATTGAAAATGGTAACAATGAAAGTCCAGAAAAGCTTTCTCTTCCCAATGGAAAGGGACCGACCTTGGTCAACCCGCTTGACCAAAAGGTAAAGAGAAAGGATAAGTCTTTATGTCTTTATTGTCGAGAGAAGGGACATTGGAAGCGAAGGTTCCCTAACTACCTGAAGGATCTGAGAGAAGGAAGAATCAAAAAGTTTGACTCCGCTTCAGGTAAGTCCCCTATCTAACTCTGTTAAGTTCCTAATTGATGATTCTTAATACATAATGTGACTACTTTGCATTTTGTGTGGCACGATCAAACAAGGGGAAGGAAGCTTAAAAGAAGAGTATGTTGAATCTGATCGCGAAGATGAATTTCAATTGCATGGTTCGAAGATCGGATTCTTGAGCTACTACTTAGGAGTTATGATAGATTTCTAGGAAATATGTAATAGCATAGTTTTTCATTTAAAGTTTCATTGTAAGGAAAAAGTTTTTCCGCATTTTTAATAAATAAATAAAATTCTGTTTTATTTTATATCTCATTGCAATGACATTTATGGAAAATTGATGTTTGTATGTTTCTGGCAATACTAGAATTGAATTTGATTCTTTCATCTGTGGTAGCGTATAAATTTACCAAAATAAGGAAGATTCTCATCACCCAAGTTTCAATTGGACCGAAACTTAGAATCATGCCAGTTGTATAATATGATGAATGAGAATTTTTGGAAAATTAAGACTAATTCCTTGTTTACATGTATATGTGCGTCAAGTGAAGGACTAAGGGATCGAGTACACATTCTTGTGCACTGGTCAAGTCCACCACAAAAGATTGATAAGACTATTCGTCATGATTTACTAAAGTTTAGTAAATATGGTTATACTTACAAGTTTAAGTATAACTCTGAAGCATTGGAAAAGTTATGATGTATGGAAAAGAGAATGAGAAGAATCAAATTTGGCAGAAAGATAAAAAGTTTCTCAAATCTGAAAAGATGGGAGAGTACTTTAGTATCATGTTTTATGATCATCTTAATGATTGTGAGACCATATGACAATTCATCCTCTAAGGACATCTTAGTGCAGTCTTATGGCTAAGAAGAGGAGCCATGAATTGTTGAAGTAGTTAAATCAAGAAGATGATTCATACTTCGTTCCAAAACAAGTCTTAGAGTAATACTCCAAGATTGTAACTTGCATGACACATCTTAAAGAAGGTTTATAACACTTGTCAAATGTAAGAGTAAAATGCTTTATACTCTTGTACATTTGAAATTGGTAAGCTGTGATGTTTTGGATAAAACAAAGACCAACTAAGGCCAATTGTGTGAAGTGTTTGTCTTGATAAGAATCCGCACTATCTATTGAATATTTGGAGTCTTATATGTCAAGAGGACAGTGGGAGTCTAAAAGATCCTGAAAGAATTTCAAGATCTAATCAAGAATAAAACCTATAGTTTATCACTAGCTCACGACTTGAGGTTTATAACCTATCGTGTTGACATATTCCTATTTCAGTGCCCATTCCAATTAAATTTGGCTTTGCATATGAGTTCTGAAAGTTCTCAGTTGTTTGCATAACTACTTGGAAGCAATGGCAGGCCTTTATGCTACCATGTGGCAAAAAGTTAGGGTTGCACAAGTTCGGTTCATATGAGTTTGGATTTGTCAAATTCACATGGATAAGAAGATATACACCATAAAATCTAAGCGTCATAAGGTCTCTCTCCGATTCATGAAAATGATTGTGAGGAAACGCTTTCACTAAGTAGATTTTAATTGTGATAATTGCATTGTCAAAGTCGTTAGTGGAGCGTGTATGTTTAACCGGCACACTAAGGGGTTGTTTGTTTGCCTCTTAATTGGAAAATTAAGAGGCAATCTCTTAATTTTTCAGATTCAGTGTGTTTGGTAGCATCTGAATAAAACCCTCTTAATTTATAAAATTCCTCTTAATTTTTCAGATGTGAAACCATGTCTGAGTTAAAAAAAAACGACGCGTATTCCCTTTTGCCCCTTATAACATTTCAGGAACCATCTTCATTTCTCTCTACTCCATCAACGACACCACCCTTCTCCCTTCCGCTCCATCTCCAATTTTCAACCTTCGCCGGTCTCCCTCCACCGCCGACACCAGCCCCGCCAGCGACGTCGGCGCCGACGTTGACGTTGACAACCCCGACAACGACTCCGATACCACCGCCCCTTCACCCTCCCACCGGTTCTAGGTAAGGTTTTTTCTTTCTTGCCCTAAAAATCGATTATCTATTCATAGATGGTTGTTATTTAGTTTTTTTTTCCTGAAATCAGAAGCCCTAAAACTCGATTTTTAAATCTGGAGATATTTTTTCTGAAGTTGTGTTCTTCCTTTAGATTTCTCCGGGTTTTTGGTTGATTGATCGAGTTTAGAGGGGTTTTTTCTGGAGTTGTGCATAGGTTTTGAATGTGGGTGTTTCATTTATGTACTTCAATTGTAAAGATGTTGGTGTCACTTTTGGAATGTGAATTAACTGGACTTATACAAAGTTCAGGGATTTCTTTTTCTAATCCCTTTTGTTTTATAATGATCAATTCAGTTTTGAAGTCGATGAAAATACTTCCATTAATGATTGTATATATTTCCATTGAGCTTATTTGTTTTGTTGTTGAATTATCAGTTGCAGGTTGAAATGTTGGAAAGAAAATTGAGAGGCTATCAAAGGGCATGTTTCATGTAATGATGGAGAAAGAGTATGAATAATTTTGTTTAGCTTGAACATTTGTTGTTTTTCATAATCACTTTTCTTTTTCTAATAGATTTGCTGATCACACCAAGGTATTTTGTATGTTTTCATGGATTTGAAAGAATTTATGTTGTATTTTGGATTTATGTTTAATTTGGATTTTGTATGGTGTTAAATATAAGAAATAAAAATGTTTTTTTATTGATTTCTCTATTATAGAATTATTAATTTCACCTTTTCCTATTAAAGAGTTGTATTTTATAAACATAAACATTAAATTCAACAAAAAAATACAAAGGGTAAAATGTTCATTTTTGTAATTCAGCATAGCAATTCAGAGGTTCCAACCAAACAACTTATTAAAAATTCAGATCTTAAAAATTCAGACCCTCTTAGAAATTCAAACCTCTTAAAAATTCAGAGCTTAAAAGTTCAGATCCTGCCAAACAGCCCCTAACATGGACTTGTGAGGAATGACAAAGGTCTAAAAAATTGAGACTATGATTACATCACCCCTTTTCATAGTTCTAAAATTGTTTAGACACACATGTGAGCTATCTAAAGAAAGGTGTATGATTTTTATAAAGTTTTATCAAAGCATCTCGTATCAGGAATCTGAACTTTGGTAAGAAAGTCAATAAAATATTGATTTCTAGAAGTTCGGCTGATTTCTGGATACATGTCAAAGCTACTGGGAGCATAAGTGTTATGCTAATAATCATCATGTTAGAGGGAGCATGATAATTATGATAAATGTTACAATTTAACAATGTTAATTATAGAAAACAAAAGTTTCAATTGGGAAAAGTTGTTTTGCTATATATAAGGGAGAGGAAATTGAACTTCATTTCAATTCTGAAAAGCTTAGATTGAGATTTTAATCATCTTTAGTCAAGGATATATATATATATATATATATATATATATATATATATATATATATTATGTATAATATATATATATATATATATATATATATATATTATGTTGGAATGGCTCAACTTAAGGAAATTCTATATATATTGCGTTCTCAAAATTCGATTATGATTACGGAATCCCTCTTCATAGTCAAATTATGAAAACATGGCAAATAAAAATATTGTAGCAAAAGACTGGTCTAGAATCATGTCTTTATGTGATAGATCATGAATCGTGTACCATGTGCTTCGGGTATAGAATCGATTGCATGTGCTATAATATTTATCCTTTCTAAATTTTCCAAATGCCTTGGGGCGTTGAGAGGGGAAAAGGTCTAGAATTGGATATGACTAAAATGATTAAGCAATTATCGAGGACAATCTAAGGTTTACCAAAGATTGGTTGCATAGGGATAGTTGGAAGTATAGTGTTAACTTTTGAAGGACCATATTGACCTATTTTGAAAAAGAGGAAACTCTTGTTTAGAAGTGATAGTCAAAATGGGAATATGGAGATGTCTCCATAGGTGGAAGTTATTCAATCTGTGTAGGATTAGAAAACTTAATGCAAGAAGGATATTCAAAGTAGACTTCATTTCCATAGAGTTGATCTCCATTGGAATACTCTATAATGATTGTTGACAAGTCTTTGTGACTTTGTGCATAATCATTAAAAGAGGATCAGTGCATATAAGTTTAAAATCTAACAGATTTCGGTAAATGGTAGGAATTTGGAATTCTTACATTTACGATAAAGATTTGGGATTGTGAAATGAGAATCATTGGAATTATGTTCAATCGATCTATTTCACAAAGTAAAGATCATAGACAAATATAGTGTGCATACTTGGTGTATGGCATGGCTAGTGTTTAGAAAAACATAGTGTACATGCTTGGAGCATGGGATAACTATTGTTTTAATTCAAGTATTAAGTTGATAATTTTGAAACATTATATAATGAATAATGTGTAATCAATATGGTGATAAATAAAAGGTGTTCTATTTATATTCATAAGTTCTGAGACCATATTGGATTCGATTATTATTGTGTTTCACTTTGCATGTTGACTTCCAGAATAACTAGGTCATTCTTCCCGAATGACAAAGTTATTCAAACCATCCACAGTCGATAATACGTTGGAAGTAGGTATTAAGGCAAGACTGTCATGAAGTTGGTTTGTAGATGTCTAAGTTGTTGGACACAGCAAGAGTTGCTACAACATTCATTAGTGCTCATAAGTTCTGAGTATTGGATTAAACCCACACTCATTTGAATCACTTCATGGATTTTATCACGAGTGATCATGAGACGATAATATCTTATATTCTTCAAACCTAGAGATATGAGTTGTTAACTATGAGTTGGTTATACATTGATTTCATGAAAACGCATTGGTAACTCGATGTTATAAACCATGCCTTTGTGTATGATTCAACAAGTAGTAGGACAAGCATATGAGTCGAAGTTTATCTATTCCCTTTACCCTTGAAGGGATAAAAGCGATATCTGTGGGCCCCTCGATGATTTAGTGATGACACCCCGAAGTGCTTGGCCAAGCCTGGACTGATTTGATTTGTTCAATTAGTCGGTTGTCTTGAATCGGAAATCGGAAAACAACGAATGGACAGAGAGAATGATTATAATCCATTTCTCAGTCCATATGATATCTTAGGGATGAGCAAAAGAACCGAACCGGTCGGAACCGGCCCGAACCGAACCGGACCGGGGAACCGGCTTCGGCCAAAATGAAGAACCGAACTGGCCCGGCGGTTCTACCGGTTCCGGTTCCGGGTCCGGTTTTTACCGGTTTTTCGATTTTGGAACCGGCTAAAATAAACATTACTAGCATCCATATCTTCATTTTCTTTGATAATAAATAAACCTCTATATTGGAAATGTCAGAAATAAAAAAAAACAAGTAGAAACCGTTTCTATAAAAGAAAATAGTACCATAAAACAATAGTCATTATAACAAGGCGAAAACAAGTGTAACTGAGTAAATATTTATGTAACAACATATATTACCAAAAGGGAAATAAAATAAAATAGAAAAAAATACATAAAAAGGAAAAAGCCTCGTCTTTCCGTTTTGTACACAACGTCGTAGCCTAGACTGAATCCGGAGAGGGCTACCTTTTTTTTTGTACTTTTTTTGTTCTATCTTTTTATCTGTCAACTTACAAAACTTAAGAAGGCAAAAACAATACAAAATTTAAAGGACAATAATATTATTATATGTTTTCTATTTGTTGCATACTTGCATCTTCGTTCACAAGACATTGTAACATAATGATTGGGGTGCTTGGTTTCTTGATTCCAAGTCTTGCCAATGTCTTGTGCAACTCTTATGGCATCAAGAGATGCACCCAACAGACCTCGTCCTGTAAAGCCAACTGCATACACACCCGCTTTCCCTTTCCACCCCTATGGAAATGGTGTCATCCGTATCCCTTCTTTCGAAAACAAGTCATTTTCCTGTGAAATTCATCTCATTAGGTCATGGGTATAAATGGTATTTCACACTCAAGATTTCTTGAAAAAAGCCGTTACCTTTAACCATTAAGGAACATTGCTGCAATACCCAGTTGCCAAAATCACTGAATCTATTTCAAGATTTGCTCCATTGACCAACTCTACACGAACCTGTGAAAATTTCTTGATTCGTGGAACTATTTTAATCTTTCCAGATTTGATCATTCATAGTGCACCAATATCCAGAACAGGGGTTTTTCCTTTGATGTTTTTGAGCTCTAATGGTCGATCGTGTTTTGTTTTTGGTCATTCGGCGGTCGTTTTTTTGGTCGATCGTTTTTTTGTTACGTCCGAAGTGTAAGGCAACAGTTCAAGTGACAAAGCCAAATGCATGAGTTTTTCTGTATCCGGTCCGGTTCCCGGTTTTGGGCCGGTTCCAACGGCCGGTTCTTACCGGGTCCCGGTTCCAAAAAATCACGAAATTATAGTCTAGGTCCCGGCCCGACCGGTTCCATCGGGTGCCGGTTCCGGTTCCGGCCGGTTCCCCGGTCCTTTTGCTCATCCCTATGATATCTAGAATGTATGAATATATTATCGCTTATCTAATGGACAAGTTATTGACTAGATTAGAGTTCGACAACGGCTTTAACAGCTACGATTGCTAGTCGGGTTTTGGAGTCATACGCAATAATAGTTTTAGACTTATCCAAGTGGGAGAATGTTGGATTAGATGTCTAAGTCTATAATTATTATTGGTAGTATTCGACCCGACTTGGCATGGTCCATTTGGGTTGCACTTGACTGAAACAATTTATATGGATACTTTTTTGAGAATAGTATGTTTATGATTTATATTAATATATTATAAGTTCTAATATATTAATATGGAATCATATTATTTAATTAGTATTGATCAAGAATTAATTTAGAATTAATTTAGTGATCAAAAGGTAACTAATTAAATATGGACTCTTATATTTATATAGAATGGGTCAAGTTCATTTAGGTTGGGCTAGGCTTGCATGGATAGTCCATGGAGTTTTTTACCCAAGGATTCTATGGAAATGAAAGGTCATTGGTATTAGGGTTTACATGAATGTAACTCTAATACACCACACTATATAAAGGAGTCCTTGGCACATGAATTGCACTAGAGTGTGTGTGTGTGTGTAAACAAGATTGGGTCATTTCTAGTGTGCTTACTATTCTCTCAAGTTTCCAAGGTGGTTTTGGTGATTTTTGATTCCACTTGAGGCTTCCACACTATTGGGGCTAAGCTCTTAATGGTTCAAGACTTCAAGCTCCATCAAAAGGTAGGTCATTTTACTAGATTCTTGTAGTATAGTTGCTTCATAGCAGGCTAGTCAGGATGAAACCTTAGAATATTAAATATTTGCATGTATAATAGAGAGAACATAGATCCAAGGTATATAGGGCTGCATGTATACCATAGGAGTGTTAGAATGCTCAAAACTTATCACTAGATAGGATGTTGCTATGTTGTTATGATCTGTTAAATCAGTATCCTGGTAGAGAGGATGTTGCTATGCTGTTATGATCTGTTAGATCGGTATCCTAGTAGATAGGATGCTGTTATGCTATTATGATCTATTAGATCAGTATCCTGGTAGATAGGATGTTGCTATGCTTAGCGATATGTAGACCTGTAGAACTGGTTGTAGGCCGTTATATGATTATTTGTTATATATGTGCATGTTTAGTCGGTGGCTGAGGCTTCGTTGCTTTGTGCGTAAGCGAACAGCCTAGGGCATGCCAACCCGATGGTTGAATGGTCCCGTAGGTATTCCATCCCGAGGATGATTGGACCTATAGTGAATTGGCATTCAAACCCAATGGTTGAGGGCCTGGGGTATTCCAACCCGATGGTTGATTGGACTCGATATGATTGAATGATATGTGGTGAGATTGGACTGCTTTGTGCATGAATTAACAGGCCTGGGGCATTCCATCCCAAGGATGACTAGACTCATAGTATGTTGGCTTTCGAACCCGATGATTATGGGCCTGGGGTATTCCAACCCGATGGTTGAGTGGACCCGTAGTATGTTGGCATTCCAACATGATGGTTGTGGGCCTGGGGTATTCCAACCCGATGGTTGATTGGACCCATAGTATGTTGTTATTTGTATATATTAGATGTTTGGGTGTTGGTACTTTAGGGGAACTAACTAAGCTTCGTGCTTATAATTTTGGTTTATGGTTTTAGGTACTTCAGTGGATCTTGGCAAGGTGAAGGCGTGACTGTACACATCCTCGTGTTTTGGGCTTATGATTTTTGGGAAACTCTGATAATGTGAATTCCTTGAAAATTATGTTGAAAGAGATTCTGATTATTAAATAATGTTTTGGGAACAATGGTTTTTGTAAACACTTCTATAGAAAAAGGGTTGTTTTGAAAAGTTTAAATTTTATGGTTGTTACAAAGTTTTTATGATGCTTATGGGTATAAAGAAGCTTTCTGGAAGGTGTGAGTATGACTGTATGAGGCTTAATCGATTAAGTACTTAATCCATTAAGTTATCCAGTTCAGATATCAGGATGTGGTGGTATGCTCACCACGACGCGGTGACATGACTTCTCACTACTGTTTTCTTGTGAAGCTACCACATTGTGGTCTATGGTTGGTCACAACGTGGCAGCCAACTGATATTGACTTTGACTGTTGACTTTTCGACAAGGTTGGCTTTTTTTGTCATCTTGAGGGTTTTAGGTTGTAGATTAAGGATTTGCCTTTAATTGATGTATATGTGGTTCGTAGTACCAGTTTTTACCTCCGCGTGAGCTGTGGTGATTATCTTTTCGTCTACGAGGTGAGTTTCGTCACTATACTATATATTATAGTATATATCCTAGGGTATTAAGATGTGGGTAGATTGTTGTATGCTGTTTGGCAAGTAAACTTATAGATTGTTACATGTGATGCTGATTTGTCTATTATCTGTATTATGTAAATGTCAACATATTTGTGAAGGGTTGAGGCATCTAACTTTGGGCGGATGACCAATAGTGTGGGCGGTACAACTTTAGGATGGGGGCCAACAAGGGGGTGAGGTGATAAGAAGAACAACATTGAGCATTGTGAGTCTAAACATTCATATTGGTCGGCTTGATGACGAGATCAACTAGGCTGTCGTATGTGGTTTTTTGGAAACTCATAGAGCTTTGGCTTATAGTTGGGAATTTAAATGTTTCAGGTACTTATGAGGATCGGGGCAAGGCTAAGACGTGACTGTGCACATCATCCATTGGTCGTTATTATTTGAGAGATGTTATGATTTGATAATTTGATATTATGTTATGTTGTGAAACATTGATTTTTGTGAGTTATGGTTTATGGGAAATGACTTTTATTTCCTTTAAAAATGAAAAAAAAATATATGAATTTTGGGACGTACATTTACTTATGGAAAAAGTGATTTTCATAGATAATATCTAAAAAAAATCTTGCCATATGCGTAAATCTCTTAAACAACCCTATTTTAAGGATTTTTGTTGATACAATTACAAATTAATAAACTTTTTTTTGCTATGTAAATGGCTTTTGAAGACTTTTAACACAAAATAAAATTTAAAAAAATGTATATATTATTTTAAATTTCACGGGCATCTTAGGAATCTTCAAAATTAAAAAAAAAAACCAAGTTTGGGGATCCACTTTTAGCATATGTCATCTACAGAAATCTTCAAAATGATACACGTATAGATATCATCTGCAAAAATCATGACTATTTTTGTCTACCGGTAATTTTTCTTTAAATCTTGAAAAATAGATAATGAAATTAGTTTATTGGTTATTTGACCTTTTTTTTTTATTATAAACATTAGGTTATAACCCGTGGAAACCACGGTAGTATGTTTAAAATTATTATATAGATAAATAGATTTGTTACGTAAGATAAACATAATATTTTAATATAAATTTTGAAAAAGTTAATATGAATAAGATTTTATATTTTCAAAATTTTAATTGAAGTTGATTTGTTAACAAAAAAAAAAAAGAATATGATAGAAATCATAGAAAATTGTCATGTGTCAAAGAGTAATGCTAGAAAATGGATACTTTGTATTTTTAGGTTTCATTTATTAGATTAGGTAGATATGAATACTGATTTGTATTGTATTTTTTTAAACTTAATATATTTTTAAATAATAAACAAGTATTTATAAAAATGAGAAAAACAATGATAATTATATAGAATAACATGTGTAACATTTAATGATCATTTAATGATATTTTAATATACCAATATGACACACTCATCATTTAATTGGATACGATAATTTGTATGAATAAAAGTAGGAGTATATATATATATATATATATATATATATATATATATATATATATATATATATATATATATATATATATATATATATATATATGAGAAATTAAATATACTCCTACTTTTGTTCAAACAAATTATCGTATCCAATTAAATGATGAGATGTGTCTTTAATAAATAAATGTTTTTTTTTGCCACATGTCAATCTCAAATGTATTTCTACACTTGTCATTTTGTGATATATTTTAAATAAATAATATACATATGTCATTTTATGGTTTTTTCAATTTTGAAAATTAAAAAGCCACATGATCTGATGCTTATATATGTAAAGTATCAAATGTAATAAATATTATAATAAATTTCAATTAATATGTTTCTTCATTCCTTATTTCAAAATTTTATTTTAAAAAATACTTATTATATACATTTTAATATTTTATTTTCTTTAATCAACTCGTGTAACACACGGGTTTTACACCTAGTGTGTGTGTGTGTATATATATATATATATATATATATATATATATATATATATATATATATATATAGTGTTGTAAAACTCACCGAATTGACAGATTACTCCTCCGAGTACTCGTTACTCGGCCCCTTACCGATGCGAGTTACAGAATCCCGAGTGCTCCCGAATCGGCCCCTTACTGAACCGAGCAGTGTTGTAAAACCCGATCAACTCGGTGATTAATATGCATAATATACTTAACGATTTATTATTTAACACAAACACATGTGATTATTACTACATATATTTCTTAAATATTCAGTAATTATTCACGAAGTGAGACCATTATGTGTTTTTCAATTTTTGTGTATTTACATGTATCTAATTTTGTTATATATTTCAATCAACTTAAGATTTTAACTTATGATTTTGACATATGTAAGTTCCCTAAAAATATTTCTACATGAATTACCGAATCTGAGGACTCCTCGAGTATTCCGGAGAACTCATGAGTACTCGCTACTCGGTAGTCAGCCGAACAGGTACCGATTAACGAGTTCTACAACCTTGCATATATATATATATATATATATATATATATATATATATATATATATATATATATATATATATATATGAGAGAGAGAGAGAGAGAGAGAGAGATAGAGAGAGAGTTAGGTTAATGTGAGACGGCCTAATTTTATGAGACCTTGAGAATTTTCGAAATTTCTTTTTTCAAATGTTATTTTCGGAATTTATATTTTCCAAAAAAATAACCAAAAAAATAAAAATAAAATATAAAAAAGTGCATTTTTTTTACATATTCTAGTAGAATATTAGAATATTCTACATATCTGACAAATCTAGTACGATATTCTAACATTTTAAAAATCACATTAGAATATTTCATATATTTACAAAAATAGTAATTTTTTAAAATTTTTTTAGGTAATTAAATTTCTGAAAATAATAATTAAATTTTTTATTTGGATTTTTAATTTTATTTTGTATTTTAAAATTATTTTTATATTTTGGTTTCACGTTCTCACAAAATTAGCATGTTTTCAAATGAATTTTGAACATATATATATATATATATATATATATATATATATATATATATATATATATATATATATATATATATATATATATATATATGAGAAATTAAATATCCTCTTACCTTTTGATCCTACCAATCCTCCTACTCATTTAAATGATAACATGTATCATATTAGTATCCTAAAATATCATTAAATTTTATTAAATGAGCATTAAATGTTACATATATCACAATTTCATTGGGTAGGAGGATATGTAAGAACAAAAAATAGGACGATATTTAATATATATATATATATATATATATATATATATATATATATATATATATATATATATATATATATATATATATATATATATATATATATATATATATATATACCCTTGTCAACGAATATAAAATATCTGGATTATTTAATGCTTTTTAGATCTCTTTGATTTCTATTTCTGGACAAATTGTATTAGAAAATATGATAACACTTAAAACTAACACGATTTTGCCTAAATCATTGTTGACTTATGTCGTTGATGCTTTATATTATTTACTTTCTATATTTTAAGTATTTGCCAAAGCAAGAGGGGTTTTGATTAAATGGACGACTTAAACCATAAATCCGGCTTTTCCAAAAGAATATTTATTTGAATTATTCTTCTAATATATATCAAACTCTCTTCATTAGTTAAAACTAAGGTGATATTACTTCCGTTTTTTAAGGGTCGTAATCAATAAACTTTCGATAAGAAAATGGGGGAAACTGATTAATTTAATCTTTATAAACAACAATTTCAACAAAAATAACCAACCCTACTTGCTCCGGAATATAGCATTCTGGAGTTGTAGTCTCCGTTTCGTAATACCTATTCCAGATTGGGATTTTATAACATGTGTCCTAAGGGCACACATAAGAAACATTAATTGAACTATTAATTATGGGGAATATTGGTACAATTAAATGTGAAATTTATTAATTATAGAAAATATTATTCTTAATTAATGCATTTCACATTTAATTATGCTAATATTTCTCATAATTAAAAGTTCTTATGTATGCCCTTAGGGTGCATATTAGAAAATCCCTTCCAGACTTTAATCTTTGTTTTTTTTTTTTTTCATCTCATATATATATATATATATATATATATATATATATATATATATATATATGTGTGTGTGTGTGTGTGTGTGTGTGTGTGTGTGTGTGTGTGTGTGTGCGCGCGCGCGCTTAGAACCTTAACTTCAACCATGTAATTCGTAATTATCTCTTAGTAAACTGCTTCAAAATGAGTTTCTTAGAGAGTCAACATGAAGAAAGCTTTAACAACCTGTCTGTTTACCTTGACAACCTTGGCGAACTAACTCATATACTTACACTCACATCAGAATTAATTTGATGGATTGTTTCGAAACTTGTTTTATGGCTATTGGATGGGTGATATGTTTGTTTTCTGTACTTTTCTATTGTTTATTTAAAATTGATAATGTTTCTACATCTAAATTAATTCGTTTTTGTTCTAAAAACAACAATTCCATGCATTCATATGCTGCTTCTTGTCTGTGATCTTCATAGGTAGTGTCCCTCTTAGAGGGGACTACCTAAAAACAATGTTTATAGCGGTTGCTATCGACAGGAACAACCAGACCCTCTCTGTAACATTTTTTCTGGCCGTGGAAAATAACATCTACTGTTGTACCTGGTTCCTTATAAGGTTAAGAGAATCTCTAAGATTGGGTAGGGAAGTATCGTTCATAACAAATATGGACGATGTCGTTAGTTCTTGCATAGAACATGTATTCCCTGATTCTTATCATGAATATACTTCTAAAAGTGTGTTCGAGTATATGCACACAAGAGGCGTCTCTGGCAGAACATTACAACCTTTGTTCTGGATGACATCCAACTCATATACTATGTCTGATTTTGAAGAAAACTTTCGTGGGCTGACCCCTGATTCTCATGAAGTGCTTGCCAACATCGTTCATGTGAAATGAGCAAGATCCTATTTCCCTAACATCCATTGGAATGTAGTCAACATTGATGTTCCCAAATTTCTTTTTGTGTTATTGGTAAATCAACACAATATACTGATAATAATGCTTACCGAGAGAATTCGTGACTACATTCAACAGACTTTCGATGAACGCAGATTAATGGCATATAAAATACCAGGTGAAATATTTAATTTATTTCATTACTTGTACAAGAACCTTATTTGATCATATTTACTTTTCAGCGAGTTTGATAACCATACTCACCTCGTATGCTGAAATGGTGCTTCCTAAAAGGATATAAATGTCTGTTCGGTGGCAAGCAACAAAGATCCCGCCAGAGATACGTCTTTGCTCCCGTCCAACATTTATTAAGTTTTTTATTTTTTAAAAAATCTTGTGCTGTGGATCTGAACTGTCATACATGTTCGTGTAGGGAATGACGCAGTCTGGTATAGAGTGCGGTTATGCTATTGCGGCATCACACCATTCGAACATCCGTAAATTACCTGATATGGTTCAGATATATTACCGAGCTGATATGTTTTAGACTTCCTACCAAACAAAAATCGTGAACTCTCTTCCCCCTCTATCAGAATGGGAAATACCCGACCTTTTGATTGCAGTTTATTGCCAATGTAATTGCTATTAATTATGTTTGTAATTGATTTGCAGTGTGTGATTAAAATTATTATTATTTCCCTAATATTTGTTACATATTACTAAGAAAGAAAAAGCATAATTTATAGTTACCATAATAATACTAAAAAGCAAGAAAACATTACATATTAAAAAGATTAATAAGCGTTATAGAAGGGAAACTTAGTTGATGAACATAAACTTACAACTTGTATACAATGATTCCAAAATAAAAACTCAAACTACCAACTAATGTTATCTTCAAGTGCATATTTTGGGTTTCAAGTTTCTTCTTCGATCGAAATAAGCTATTGATTATCAATAAATTATTGTCTTTTTCTTTGTCAACCCAACAGATAAACCCAGATTGCGGTTCCTGAAAATTTAAAATCAAACACATGACGTATATTTTGTAAATTAATATTAATTTAAAGAAAAATAATAAAAGGATAACCCACATACCTCTTTTGGGCAAGCGTAAAAAAGCCGTCCAGGGTAATTTCTAGTCGTTAATGTCCTTATAAGATCTTTAGAGCCACAATCGCAGTATGTCATTTCTTTGGATTATGAGAAATGAATTTTTAGTAGTAAATTTAACAGGTATAGAGTTTGGATGCTTTAATTCCTTTATATAATGGCATTTACTAGGGTTATGATTCCTGACACTATTCCAAAAACACATTCCAGAGCCATATTCCATAATTCATATTTCGGAACCTAATTTCAGAACAATAATTGTCATAGATTCCTGACATATATGTAGTGATTCCTAATAGTAAAAGTCATAGATTCCTAAATTATGTGTAGTCATTCCGAACAGTAAATGTCATAGATTCCTAACAATATTTCGGACCCTCATTCCAGAGCCACGTTCCGGATCGGCTATTTCAGACCATTGTTTCGGACACTGCTTTTGTATGTAATTGTCATAGATTCCTAACATATGTGTAGTCATTTCCCAACAATAAAAGTCATAGATTCCTGACTGTATGTGTAGTTATTCTGAACAATAAATGTTATATATTCCTAAGAGTATTTCAGACCCTTATTACAAAACCCCATTCTGGAGCCGCTTTCCGGAATGGCTATTTTGGACACTTGTTATGTACATTGCTTTTGGAACTTAAAATGCACTTAGTATTCATCCTCAACGTTGAAATAAAATTGGAATGAGTTCATCTCACGATGGTGTTTGACATTGTCACGAAGAAGATTGTTATGTTTGTTTACACTACTAGAAAAACAGCCTTTTACGACGCTCATTGCGCGTCGTAAAAGGCTCAGACGACGCGCAAATGCGTGTCAAGGAAGGCCCTGTCATAAAGAGAGACAACGCGCATTTACGACGCTCATTTACGACGCGCAATGCGTATCAAGGAAGGCCCTGTCATAAAGGAAGATGACATGCATTCGCGTGTCGTAACCTTACGACGCGCGTGTTAATGACACGCAATGCGTATCAAGAAAGCCCCTGTCAAGAAAGGCCATGTCATAAATGAAGATGACACACATTTTTGTGTATCGTAAATTTAAATGTTTAAAAAAAATAAATTTATATATTTATTAATTTTTAAATTAAATTTGCATTTAATCTCTCATAATAGAAATAAAATACCATATACAAAAAATACAATCCATTGCATAATATAAAATAAAATTTCATACTCAAAAAATAAAATAAATTGCACAAATTGTAATGTCATACAAAGAATCATTCAAATGTTAAACAAAAATAATACATTGCTAACATGGGTTATACATTCCTATAAAACTAACAAATAATCATACAACTCTGTTTCTTACTGGAAAGGAATGTCAAACATGATTACAAGTCTCCCTTAATCTTGATTACTCACCTGCTTAAGTAGAATGTTCTTAACTACTAAATGAAACATATAGAGGCTATAATTCCAAAAATAAAGTTAAAAAGTCAACAAAATCAGAAGGTTTTAGTTAAACATACAGAGGCTATAATTCCAAAGATTAATAAATGACATTGTTTCAACCACCTGCAGATTTACCATTAATTTTGTCCCTATGAGATTCACTACTGAACACATTCTACAGTTTGTAACCAGTTCATGAATTGAAAAGCAATAGAAAATGATAATAAATACCCTTCATGGTTGTGATTATTTACTTACTTTATTGACACCATCATTCCCTTCTAACATAAGGTATGCATGGTGCTTTACAGTCATTAATGAGTCAGCAACTTCAATAATTAAGTGAGAATAATCATTTACAGTCTCATGTGTGAACACACCGAAGAAAGCCTACAAACATTTGACAACAAAAGAGAACAAGGTTAGTTTTAAAGAGAAACACGTCACTCAAGGGCTAAATATATGAAATAGTAATGTTCTTTCCACAAAAAATTATGTTATAGCGTTATACTTCCATTTCTTCTTATCCTAATCCATGATATATAAATGAGTACTTTTTTATAAAAAAATACCTGTGCTTTTTCCATGTTTCCAAGATGAACATGGTATATCCCTGCTTGAACCAACAACTCAACAGGTAAGTCTTTAGCAGCAGAATAATTATGTTGTGCATTTTTAATATGGTGAAGAGCTTTGTCATGTGCATTTCCCAACATATGCGTTGAAGCCAATACATGGACCACACTCAGATCAGCATCTTTTGGGTTCTTTCTCAAATAATCGTCTAGAATGCTGACAATGCGTTCATGCTGACTACATCTTTGGTACATCTGAAAATACCAAAAAAGTTAATTAATACCCATTCATTCAAATTGGAAAATAACATATATTATATATAGATTTGTAAGTCCAAAGTCGAAACCATTTCTGCTGTCTTCAATGCTTCAATCTATGTGACAAGCTGCAAAACAAAAAAAGAAAAAAAAAGAAAAAAGAAAAAAAAATTAAAGCTTCTTCATAGTTTATTTTCTAGTATCAATAATAATATTTATAATTTACCTCGTAGATGATAGTCTCTTTAGCATTTAATCAAACAGTTTGGGACTGAATGAATGATCTGAATTTGTTTATTAAGAGTATTGTATGTATAGCAATTGAGATCAGTTATTCATTATCAATTTATATTACTAATTGTTATTCTATTTATTGGGAGTATTGTATGTATAGCAATTGAAGGAGATATACATACTTCATATCAGATATTAACTATCCTCTTTTTTTGAACTTAGAGAGAGAGAGAGAGAGAAAGAGACCTGTTAAGGCTTCCTGCAACCAGGGTCGTTTGTTCTCAAGCGTCTGCTTTGTGCTTTTTCTTCAAGCAACATTTTCGTCAAGGTTGGTCCTAGCTAATTTTGGGCCTAGGGCGAAAGTAAAAATGAGCCCCCGTAAAAAAAACAAATATTATAATTAAATAACTAAAATTAATAGTTTATTTTTGGTAGCTTTTACCAAAACAGAAATGATGACCATATCAAAGCTTTTTTATATACAAGACCTATATATTTTTCAAACGAAAGAACTAAATTTAAAAAAAAAAAGAAGTAAAACCATCTAGGAGCTGGAAAGATACAGAGTAGCTACACACCAAAATAGATCAAGAAAAAAAACTAAACAAGGGACAAAACAATCTAAAGTATATGAGCTAAGACTACAACCCAAAAAGTTAGTAAAAAAGGCTTTGATAGGAGTAATTCCAAGAAGGGTAATTTTGTCCAACTAAGACCAAAAGGAGCAAACCTCTTTCCATTCCTCATCCTTTATTACTTTATTTTCAACAACTATAACAATCCTTATGTGAAGGGTAAATCGGCATTTATTACTTTCTTTTCAACAACTATAATATTAATGAAAAAAAGTAATGAAATAGCATATATCAAAGAAGAAAACAATAAAAAAAATAGAACAAAAGAGTCAGGATACATGAAAAAACGAGAACCAAAGATGAAATAGCGAGATACAGTTGGAGCAAGAGTCAAAAGAGTCAGATACATGAGCCCAATTCAAAAATCAAAATCAAATATCATGGTTACACTAATTAAAAAGAAACATCTCTTAACAACCTTAACCCTTACTCTTAACAGGTTACAACAAGACATCCCACAACCACCCTTGCACGGTGGCCTATGGTGAGCCTGGGAGGAGCACCAATGATAACGACGTGGTGATTATTCTTAATATAACACACGCGCACAACACAACAAAATCCATAATCAAAGGGGCTTTATAAATCACCACACACATCCATATTTGGATGACAAGGTATAGTTTCATATTTGCACTCTTTAAATATAAATAAATTTACATATCTTTTTTTTATATTTGTTGCAGGGTGATGTGGATATATTTTTCCCAACTGATTTTTGGCTTTTGGAGCGGATCGACCATTACAGTTCCGGGTATATGTAGTTTCATACATCGGTGTTTATGGAAGAGTTTGGTTTGACCAAAAAGACAAAGACAAAAGACGGATATAACCCTCTTCTCAAAGACATTGTAAATACTAAATTTTACCTTAGTGTTCCGACACATAACACCAAATAAACACTTCAATAGAAAGAAAGAAAAACTTGAAGAAATAGTGCATTTTAGAGCTTTTCACTGTTGTATTGTAGAGTTACGTGCATTTTTATGTAATAAATATCAACATACACTTTCATCTATTTTTTTTCCTTTTCTAAAATTCAGGGGTGTATTTTTTTTTTATTTACATGAAACTGATAAAGAGATCCACCGAGACCTCACCTCACCTTCTCCGACACTGAAAACTAAGAGGTTGATGAGAGGGGTTGAGTATATACAACTGAAATACAAAAAAAGTGTAAATAACAGGTGATAAGTACTGAAATACCATTTCAACTGGGCATTGAACCTAAATCATTAGATAAAAACACAGAAATATAATCCAAATAACAATTTATAACCTGATTAGACCTCGCCAGTCTGCTTTAATACTAATCTGGAATAATAATATTTAATCAGAAAAAAACACCGAATAAGATAAAATCAGAATTTATAAATATATAATATAGAAATATAATACAAATAACAATTTATAACCTGATTAGAATCTCTTTTAGCCTTTGGACTGGAGAATATGTTGACTAAAGACTGTTGAACCTATTCAGTTAAATTATTGAGACTACTAAATCAAAATTCCTTATGATAGGTAGGTGATTGGGTACCAGATGTAAACAGGTCAGCTCCACTACACAAAAAATGTTGTCTATTAAATTTCAAAATGAAGTTAACAAGCTCATAAAGGAAAGAAATTAAAAGAGATTTTTGTAAATTTTGTATATGAAGTTAATAACCCCGCTTCAATAACATGCCAAATAGAGTTTCTTCTTTGGTTGTCAAACCTACAGCAACAACAAAGAAAGATGTCAAACTTAATAACTAATGGTATCCTTATTAACACAAAATACATTTCACCATCTTTGATAAGATTGTTAACAGGTTGACTTGCTGCTAACAAGCCATCACTAATAAACATTGATTTATTGGTAAAATTGAACCTAAATTCCAAGTATTGTAGTTTAGTTATCTTGTTCTCAAGTCCTTTTGTTGCATATAGATAGACAAGGTAGCAAAATTGGTCTCATCTTGGTGAAAACCTAATAGAGACATTATGTCGATCACCTTGTGGGCGTCAGTAACTGACCTAACAGAAACATTGCGTTGAGCACCTTGTGGGCGTCAATAACTGATTCGTGTTCATGGAAATAACCCTCCAAAGTAGCTTTACGACTAGACAAAGAATTTGACCCAAGAAATTAGAGGAAAAACCACTCAAATCGTGTCTTCTAAGGGAACGTGGAGTATACAGGGATTATCTAAGGTGAGAATCTTTTTTATTGTGATTGTGGACAATAATACATGGAACAATACATATATTGCTACAGTGGGAAGGGCAATATTGTCATATAAGGATAAAGCTTATGAGATTATGAGTTCAACACGAAAATTGAAAGTATGCAGAGCCTCATCTGTAAAATTCCACACAATCAAGGACGCCAAACACACCAGGAGCCGAACCCAAGAACCTTAAGCTAATTATGTGAGATATTTAACATGAGGAGTTCAATTTATTTATTAATCACCCACCAAAAATAGATAGGGATCAGTTTTGAAAAAGATATAAGATAAAAGACATGGAGACATCGCCATGGAGGGTAATAGTTTGATAGAGAGAGAGAGATGTTGCCATGAAAACTCTATCGACTAAAACAACCAAAATCTACTTTTTATCATGAGAAAACCAGAAAGCTTTGGGATTTTTCAGAAATTATGGAGGAGTGAAGATAGAAGAACGAAAACATTAGGAAGAGAGAGAAAAAAACATACCTTAGTAAAACTAGGGCATGTAAATTTGAGCAATCATCATAGTCTCTGACGAGGTCAGATGACAGGGTCTCCGACGAGGAGAAGTGAGCACGAGGTCACCTAAGGAGAGGTGACCAAAGAGGTTGTCGAATGACGAGGCGAGACAAGGTGAATCTTAGACTGTTGCTACATCCGGCCTATGAATGCTTTGATGTCTTCCCTTAATTGTTGGTGTGTGATGAGTCGAATAGAGTTCTTATATGCCAAAACCCTAAATGGATGTGAGATTGAAGAAGAAAAGCGTACGTGAAGGAAGTGTTTTTGAAACTCTTGATGAAAATCAAGATTATATGTAAGTGGGAAATAAAAGCCCTAGTTGTTGGTCGCCATTTTGTGATCTTCAGGAATAAACGCCACTTTTAATAAAAAAAATTATAGAACGATTATATGAGTTGTCGAGGTTTATAGCAGAGATAGTATCATGGTTAGGGTTTGCAGAGAGAAGGGAAGAAGAAAACGAAGGGAGAAGGGAGATCTTGAAGCAGGGTATTTAAAAATTTTAGAATTTTAAGAGGATTTCATTTCCCTCTTATAAGAACGCGTGTTTTGAGTAAAAATTATAAAGCGACATTCACAGAGGACGCGCATTTTAGATAAGGTGCCCTCCGTGTTTTTTTTTTTTTTTTTTTTTTTTTTTTTTTTTTTTACATGAGACACTAATTTAAGGGCGCGCAATAATGCGTCACCTAAATCCTTAAATTTTTTGAAGAGATGACACTTTTTTAATGTCACTCCCTTTTGCGTAACATAAATCAACGAGTGTCGTATTTTGCGCGTCGTAAAAGGTTATTTTTCTTGTAGTGTTAGATGATAACCCGTTTCTGGAATGCCCAAATTTCCCACTCCCAGATAAAATGTTTGATGGCGTTTTCCAAGCTATTAAGGTTACTGAAGAAGCAAACGAAAGGGACTCTGAAAGAAGTCGCACATTAAATCAATGTATAGAGGATCTGGTAGAATAAGTAAATGAAAAAGAAAAATGGGTTGCTAAAGCGATGAATGAAGTGAAACATGCTAATAAGTGGATTGAAAATGCAAATATGGAGATGAATAAGTTGCATGCAGAACGGGGTCGTCTAACTGATGTTGTTAGAATCAGAGGAGATTTTATTAAATGGGAACAAAATATGTATCTCTTACAATTTCCTAATTTGCGGAAACCAATATAAGTATGTACTAGGTGTTATAACACTCTTTGCAATAATGTTAATGAAAAAAGGATAATTGTCATTTTAGATAATCATACCGTTCCTTTTACAAAATTCAATTTCAAAAGACATTGCAATATCCATATTTAAAATTAGATTATATTTATGGCCGATAACTGAGAACTTGCATCCGATGCAAACTAGCCGTGTCTACATGATTTTCAAACAATTCCATGTAGGTCTTAATTAGTTTGAAACCATTATCAGTCAATTCGACTCGATCTTCCATTTTTGGAGTTATCCTAAATGTTTCTTCGATGATGTCCATTGTGTTCACAAATTGTCGTATATCTTCAGACATGGTAATGAGGAGCATTTGCATGTTATGCAATGCTATTTTTCTTCAGTCCTCAATCGGTGAATGCGGTAATGGGATTTCCAGTATTACCATTCGTTGTTTAGCACGTTGATAATCTCAAATCATTTCTAATGCAGTTGTATCAACAAGACGTTGTTTCTCGTCTTCAAAGCGTGGTATAACATATACTGTAGTCAACTCATCCTCATCGTTTGAATCACTAGATGTTGGAGACTTAAAATAGAATATACCTAAATTATATTAGTATACTATTTAAAAATCAATGTGCATAAAAGTATTTAATAATAATAAGAAAACACTTCCTGAAGCATATTCATAAAAAGTAGCATAATTGCAACTAGTCTATCATAACATGCTTGTCTAGAATAGCTCCAGTGCCATCTTCAAGAGTCCTATTTGCTTTCAATTTAAGTTTTAACACCCTTTTTGATTTATTTCTTAATTTTTATGGGTGCCTTTGTTGGTTTACTTTTTATTGTATTTTGAAACTCAACATCTTCGTTTTTTATCTGCAAAAACAAATGTAACATCCATAAAATTCATAAAAATTTAAAACTTTTTCAAACATCCAAAAACCATTATTTATTACAAAATATTTTCAAAATAGTTTCATATAAGAGTATCCTAGAAATCAAAATCAAAAAATGTGAGGGGGTGCACGATCAAATCTTCGCCTTCCCGCGATCATCTGAAGTACCTGATATAAAATCCAAAACTGTAAGCCCGAAGCTTAGTAAGTTCCCCCAAAATACCAACGCCATACAAACCATAACCATATCTTAACAAACAACATGCATATAGAGTCTACAACTGGCCGAGTTGTCTATGCAACTTGTCAAGTTCCTTCAACCCTTTTAACATTCAGACGCTTTTAAGCAAAACCAAGGCTCCAAATTGTAGATCTAGACTCCTAGGGTGTAGTTACCACGTAAAGTTGCTAACTTTATGTGCATGCAAGGCCTCAAGAAGTTAAAACACCTAAAACTAGCCTTAGGAAGAGGTTTAGGGCATGGAGAAAGGCCAAAGCTTGCTAAAGTCGATAACTTTATGTCTATGAGGGCCTAGAGGAGTCCAGATCTGGACTCCTCACTTCAAAACGTGCTCAATACCAGAAATGCCTCAAGAATAAGCTAGAAATGACCCTAAAATCTTGATGGAAGAGATCTAACAAAAGAATGATCAAGGTAATGTCTTTTTACCTTCAAATGAATCCCAAAATGGAGTAGATGCTAGATCTACAAGCCCCTTCTCGTTCCAAGTTTCTCAATCTTCAAGTCTCTTGAAGGAATGCACCAAACACACACTTTTAGCCACACACACACACACACACTCAAAATAGGAGGTTAGCTCGATTAGTTTTTTTTTCTGGACGTGAAAGGTGGTAAGGGGGCTGGAGGGAGGACTTAAGGTACTTTAAATAGGGTGCAAACCATAAAAATTAGGGTTTTCATGTCTTGCTTCAACTCGTCCAGTTGGGTCCTCCAACTCGTCAAGTAGGTTCTAGAATCCATGCGGCTTTATTAGTTTCTACACGACGAGTTGGGTGCGCCCAACTCATCGAGTATGTCTATAATTATGAATATAAAAGCTTTAAATTTTATACTTGGCAGTTAGGATGTTACAACAAAATTCCAAGAACATTTTATTATATTACCATAAAAATAAATTATAATTATAAAATTATTGTTTTTGGCTTTTAACTTTATCGGGCACAATTCCGAAAGCTCCTGTAAATGGAATACAACTTCTTCGTCCGTAAAACCCACTTTTTTTAACAACATTTACGCTAACTCGGCTGTGGACTAACATGGGTTATTAAATAATACTTAGAAAAAAAATTATAAGTGTAGTTATTCCGGATCATCATCCCAGAATACATCATCAGGTTCTAGACCACGTTCATTGTGTTCCGGACCTACATGTTCATTCCGGAGCCCCTACAATACCTAATTTCAGACTAAAACTACCGATCTAAAACACATTACAAGGTACTTACAAGAGATTCATACACGTACAATGAGAAAAAGATAAAAAAGGATAATCCGGATATTTTGGATTTGTTCTAGAGTTCTTCCTCGTATTCCGGACCATTCCATACGATTCCCAAATACGTAAAGCGTTTCAGAAAATCAAACACAAAGAAACTTAAAGTAGAACTTACTTGGTTTGACGAATCCATGCTTAAAATTTGGTCTGAAATACGTGTAGATTGTGCTTCGGATCTGTTAATTCCAGAACACGTATTCCACGTATTGGGCTCAGACCGGTTTTCAGGTTAGAAATGACCCATTCGGACCAAAAGGTTAGTTTAAAAAAAAAACTTGGTTATATTTTTAAAAAACCCAAAAAAATGGTTATATCACTCAATTTCCCAAGAAAATGACCATCTTCGTTATTTTTGTAAACATATGGATAGTTTTTGAAAAAAAATATGTATAAGGAAATTTTCCATAAATTACGTGTACTAATTCTGTAATTTATTTTCTATACTTAGACAAAATCTGCTAACATAGGAAGGTCTTAGACATATTGACCGTTTCAATAAAAAAATATTTACATAGATATTTTCTATAAAATACAAGGACAATTTTTATAATTTATTTTCTACGATCAAACTTACCAACATACAAAAGTTTTATGGCCAAAGTTTCTCTCTCTCTCTCTCTCTCTCTATATATATATATATATATATATATATATATATATATATATATATATATAGAAAAGTGAATATACCATTAATGGTATATAAGTTTAGGTACCCAAACCCACCATAATATAATATATCGTTTTATTTGATATATATTACAATGTTCTTAAATTTCAATGCCTAACTTGATTTACTTTTCAAGATTTTCAAAATTTAACTATCATCTTCCTCTTACATCACATTTTTTGCCGAACATCTACTAGGCAATATATATTATAGTTGGAATTGAAAATTATGTAAGAGAAAGATAAATGTGAAATTTATAAAAATCTTGAAAGTAAATCAAATTAGAAGTTGAATTATAAGAATATTGGACAATTACAATGTATATATATGCTAATAAACGATGTTGTATAATGAGTTTGGATACCTAAGCTTACACGAGCGTCGCCACTAAAGTCGTCGTCGGTAGTTGTGTTTTCCAATTTTTTTGTATTTAACATTAAAATTAAAAAATGTATGAAAAGTATAAAAACTGATATTATATTAATCTAATCAAAAATATTAAAATTTATAATATACACAACATAATATTAATCAAAAGACGTACGTCCAAAATACACATCCAAACATAATGCAAAATATCCAAAATATTAGTCTAAAATACCAACACAAACAAAACATTACAAAATATGTAAAAGTAGCTACTTGTCATCATCACTCTCCTCGTTTCCTCCAGATTCATTTCATTGTGGCAACGAATGAAACCATTCTTCAAGTGTAACATTACAAGTGGGGTATTTAAACATTGTTTGAAACATATCTAACTATAAAAAAACAGCATACTCTTATAAGTTAAACCAACAACTTATGACAATATAAACAAAGTACAAACAACATACATCCTACACATACTACATATACATTATAGCATTGTACTTTTTTTCTTTCATATTTTCATTATAGAATTTGTATTATAACTAAACTTAGGAATATATAAGTAAAGTACAAAATATATTACCTACATATCATTATAGCATTCTAGTTTACAAACTATGGTCATGATGATTATAGCATCTTACTTTTTTTTTTCATTTTTCCATTATAACATTGTACTTTCCAAATACACTTAAACATAATTTATGACCAAACTAACAATTACAAACATTATAAACTATTACCATACTAACAGTTACCTACATATCAAACTATTACCAAACTAACAATTAGCAAAACATGTCCAAACTAACAATTACAAAATTACAAAAGTCGTCATATTAAACTATAACCAAAGTATATATATATATATATATATATATATATATATATATATATATATATATATATATATATGATATTTTGAAATTAAATAGTCTTTGAAACAGGCACTGCTATACGAGTACGATCTCCCTTTATTTACAACTTGTTGTTGTGCACAGACTCCTTTGTTTGTCGCCAAACACTTTATAAATTTGCGTATTTGAAAGTTTTCGACTGCGTGCATCCAATTTTCAGGTGGCATACACTTTGCGGTTGTCTAATTCTCTTGGGACACACAAATGAATAAAATTTGAAAGAATTTTTAAATTAATTTCGGGCACAAACTGAAATTAATTTCTAAATCAATTTTGGATGGGTATTTCTAAGCTTAAGACGATTACAAAGAAGACATGCAAACCGATAGAACTTGGAAATTTTTTTTTATCATTTATAGTATCTTACTTTATTATATTTTTGTTATTTATGGCATTTGATTTTGTTATAAGTTTTCTATACTAACATTGTACTTAAGTATTATATTGTTTTTCCTCTTTAAGCATCATACTTTTGCATATATTTTTAATTATATTATCATATTTTTTCCTATTATATCATTATACTTTACCATATGTTTGTTATTTATGGCATATGATTTTGTTTTACGTATTCTATAATAACATTGTATTTTAAATATTATATTGTTTTTCTATTGGAACATTGTACTTTTGCATATATTTTTTTATTTATAATATCATTTTTTCTGTTATAGCATTGTATTTTACCATATTTTTATTATTTATTACATTTGATTTTGCTTTAAGTCTTTTATAATAACACTATATTTTAAATATTATATTATTTTTTTCTATTTGAGCATTCTAATTTATCATATATTTTTGAGTAAATTACTGAAATCGTCCCTATGGTTTGGTTAAAATTGCACGTTGGTCCCTAACTTTTTTTTTGCACTCGGATCGTACCTATGGTTTGATTTCGTTGCATTTTTCGTCCCTTACATACATAAAGTTAGGGACCAAACATGCAATTTTTACCAAACCATAGGGACAAAAAACGCAACAAAATCAAACCACAAGGACGATCCGAGTGCAAAAAGAAAGTTAGGGACCAAACGTGTAATTTTGACCAAACCATAGGGACGATTTTAGTAATTACTCTATATTTTTTATTTATAGTATCATATTTTTCTATTATAGTATCCAACTTTTTTTGTTTTTTCACTTTTCCACTATAACCTTGTACTTTTAAAATAAACCCTTAAAAGGTAAGTGATATTCCAATTAATAAATATATACATATACATAAAAATACATTTAAACATGCATCCTGCTATAACACTTGGATTCACAAGATACATTTCGATGTTGATTGTGATTTTTTTTGGTGGTGGCCACGACGTGGTGGAGAAACCATCACGAGGTGGCGAGGTCGAATTCAACCACGACGTGGAGAAACCATCCAAGTGACTTTTGGACCACCATCGCATGGTGTAGGTCACCACGATATGGCAACTGATCAGGCCCAAGCCCATGATTAGTTTAGGGTTCCCTTCGTATTTAAACCTCTCTAAACCCATTTTAGTGTTCATCCTCATCCTTCAAACCCTATTTCACCTCAGAAACCCTAATCCTAGCCTCCATTGAAGTTGTGGGCTCATGATTGGTGCTTCTGATGAATTTTGAAGGAGAAGGAAGCCTTTGGTGAGGAGTATCATCTTGCAAGCAACAAATTCATCTTCTAGCTTTTATTTATGAATCTCCAGGACATTTGGAGCATTTGACTCTTTGGATCTGAAGTAGACTTCAGTTTTGAGGCCATGCATGGAAACTTGGACCTTTTTGCCCTTGTGTTTGCCCTAAAAATGGAAAGGACATGCATTGGACATGCATGTCCCTAGAGCTATTATTTTTATGGTCCATAAGGTGTAAGAAACCCTTATGGAAACTTTGTAAATGTAGCCCTAATGAATTTGTGCTTAATGAGAATCTTGATGCATTACGTCACCATTTGTGACTGGGTTTGGGAGTTTGGCTTAGGGGGGGGGGGGGGTTTGAAGGATAAAGTTGGAAACTTTATCTATCAAGACCATGGGAAGATCTAGATCAGATCTTTGGAGTTTTTGTAGTTGATGGAAAAAGACTTGATGGTTTAGGGTGCTCAAACGCATCACCACGGAGCAGTTAAGGTTGTAACGACATGGTGACTTGGTCTAGACCAATCTGTTTTGGCAGTTTGCGACTACAATGTGGCGAAGGAGACTACGATGTGGTGGCCTTCTGGGTTGACTTCTGACATGGATTTTGACTAAATCTTGGCCTAGGGTTATGTTGGGTATTTTGATCCATATTCTGAGTTTTGGTTATTGAATATATTGTAAAGGTGATCGGTAGAGTTGGTATTTAGATCAGCGTGTGGCTACAACTATTTTGTCTGATAGTGAGGTGAGTCTCCTGACTAGATCCATGGGTCAAAGGCATCAATGCCGACCCATTACCTTGATATGTAGAATGGTAGTTGTCTCTATGATACTTACATGAATGACTAGTATCTTGCCCCTGGAAATTGTTTGAAAGACCAGGATCTGGCCCTTGGAAATTGTATGAAAGACCAGGATTTGGCCCCTGGTACTTATATGTAAGACCGGGATTTGGCCCTCGACATTGCAAAGATAGACCATTATTTGGCCCATTGTAGAAAGTGACTGTAAGACTATGATTCAACCCATATCATTCATTGTCTTGTATGTGTGGTATGTGGTATATTGGGGAACTTAC
Organism: Lactuca serriola; assembly: GCF_051521515.1. Lineage (NCBI taxonomy): Eukaryota > Viridiplantae > Streptophyta > Magnoliopsida > Asterales > Asteraceae > Lactuca > Lactuca serriola. Next base: position 38,273,743 of record NC_136411.1, read on the forward strand.
TAAGCTTTGTGCTTACGACTTCATGTTTATGGTTTCAGGTACTTCCAGTTCGAAAGGGAAGGGCCCGAAGTGACTGCACAATATCCCCCAGAGTTTTCTGTATTGGCAAATTATGATCTTTACTTTCATGTTTAAATAATATATCCGCTTTAATCAGTTTTTGGAACAACTCTTTTGTATGGTTTATTGTTTTAAAAATGAAAAGTTTACTATGAATGTTTAGGACTTTACAAGTTGGTATCAAAGCCTTGGTTTGAGGGATTCAGATACTCTTTTGGGTGTGTCTGAACTCAAACTGTGGAACTGATAATATTTTTGAAAAAAAATGAATTTTCTAAATTTTTTTTTAAAGAAGAATGGGTATGATGCGTGCATTCAACCAAGGTCAAGTAAGTGATTCCCAGAATACCCATACATGTTTGTTATGTTATATGTTATGATAATTGCATGCTAGATTAGGGCTAAGGATCGGTTCAGGATTTCATGCGAGGAGAGATGCCTTTATATGCTTGATTGTTTAAGCTTTTGGAATCACATGATAATATGGATTTAAGATGATTGGATGGATTAGCCTGATATGTGATGCGTACTAGCCTAGGACGATCGAACACTATGCTAGATTTGGGATCTGTATTGGTAAAAGTAGTTGCTAAGTATATGCTTTAAAAATTATATATGATTAGGATCATTCAGCCCTAGATTAACTGATCATGTATTGTGTATAATTTATACACATAAGGCAGCTAAAAGTCAGAGTGGAAGTTCCTAGCATGGGTTATAGTAAGTGAGCTTGGGATGTCCTATGTTTGTTCGATGGCTCAAAGTGTTACTGCACGAATGTTGGCTGCTTGGTGCTCTGTGGAACCTTAGTGATGTGCGTTAACTACTAAGTGAATACATTAAGTCACATGATGCAAAGGGTAAATAATCTCAGAGTGATGGATTTGACACTATTATGAAACTCTTGTCTGAGTCCAACTGTTGTAGGGTTGATTCTTTTACTTGAAGGATTATCTAAGCTTTGTTTCATGTGATTTTATTCATGAACTAGTTAACTGACATTATTGGGAGCTCTTTAGAAGTTGGTGTCAAGGTGAGGTCGGGAACCTAGGAGAGCCTATGATGTGTTTAGTGGGTTAATTATGCTGTTTAGCAAGTATTTGGGTACCCGTTTGAGAAGGTGACTTAGAGGATTCGGGATGATTATTGAGGAAGTATGGATATATGTGGAAGGTGGTATTGTGTGACATCCTCATTTTCACGGCCAACAAAGACCGATTTTGTTTATGCTTTATAAAAATCAGAGTACCTCTTTTAATAAAAATGTTGCGGAATTTGTTCCCAGTAAAACATGATAAATACGTTATCAAAGCATTTCCGAAAAAAAGTATTTTTATTCATTTTAAAACATTTGGGATGTCATCGTCAATACAGAAACATAAGAATAAACAAAACTTACATTCATTATCACTAGTGATTTATATCTCCTTAATCTCTCAGTGTAATGTGACTTCATATCAACACCTATGATATAAATAGGGTCAGGTTGGGAAACTTGGTGAGGACATAGGGTTTTCAACCCACAACAAATAAGTTTATTAACTTTATCAAACCAAACAAACCCGATTATCCGTTCCCGTTGTCCTCACTTTACGTCCCTAAAACATATAACACAAGGGACCTAGTCTAAGGGACTTTCATCGGTGTGACAACACATGCTTCGGGGGTTCCTCAACAATTCATGTCAAACAAGGCAACAATGTGGGGGATGGAGTACTGCTGGTGAGCACACAGTTCAAATAAACACACAGTTCAAATAAACACCTACAGGTTGCGAGCCTGCTAGCGTTCCACTAGACTGTCTAGATTAGTTCGTGGTCGTCATCTATACTCCGCTAGATGGCTGGATCATCAATAACATCTATAACGAGGCCTCTCATTATTTTATTTGGTCACACAGCAACGATTACATCTACCCATGTTTTACCCAACACGTTTTGTAGATATAAAATACATATACAATTTAAATCATTTAAAACGTGTATAAAATTGTTCATCCAGCATAGATAGCAAGTATACAGATAATATGCACACACAACACGTAATTTATATAAAATACTTCATGTCTATGTGTAAGCTGAAAGTAACTATGCACTCACCTGATAAGGCGGTGACTCGGTACTCGGACAACGCTTCGTTTACTTTAAAATAATTTCCTTCGACGAAACCTAGTATTATTACCACTAGAGTTTAGTATATTATTCGCCGAGACTAATTAATAGTCTAGCTATTATTACTATTATATAAGCGTAAAAAAATACTTATATAACCCATAATAATAGCCCAACTACTTACTATAAGTTCCTAATAACGTTACTATAATTAAATAAAAGCTATATTAAAAATAGTGTAGGCGTAGCTCACTTACAGCAAGTTTTATAGAAAACCGGGCTTTACTTGGAGCAGCGTTCCCGAGCCAAAAAGCTCTCGGAGCCATCGAGCACTCCGGGGCTTCCGCCTCGTGCTAGGAAGGTTCCCTAGGCTTTTCGGGTGGTTTCGGGGCAGAGAGAGGTTCTAGAGAGAGAGTAAAGAGAAGAAAGAATGGGAAAGGTGTGAAGAAAATGAGGGTGGGAGAGGTTCTATTTATAGGGTGAAAATGGCTGAACTTGGTGCCACATGTCACCATCTAGTGGCAAGACTTGAGGAGAAAGCAATGGCCAAGATTGTGCCACATCACCCATTTTCGCACAACACACTTCCGACTTCTAAAATCCGTAACTTTCACATACGGCCTCTGTTTTTGACGTTCTTTATATCCATGCGTAGGTAAAAATAAGATCTACAAATTTCATTTTGACTCCGTCGGCTAATTCATTAACAGTACGAGGAGATTATACTGTTAAATGTCCGCGTAAAATATATAACTTCTACATACAGACTCCGTTTTCGTCTGTCTTTTTACCGCTGAGTTCCTATTAATGAGATATTCAACTTTCATTTAGGTCGTGTAGGCCAAAAACCGCTCGAACTAAAATTCGAGTTTCGGGCCGTGCATTGTTATGCCAAATGTTAGAAAATTCATAACTTCCTCATACGAAGTCAGATATGAGCGTTCTTTTTATGGACGCTCTCAGTTTAACATATTCTATTAATTTTGTTTAGATTACTAAGGCTAAAACGTCATCTATCGTAAATTCACTATTTATGCCTCCCGGTGTCGTGCTGGTTTTGCCGAAAAACTTCGATGGACTATAACTTCTTCGTTATAACTCGGATTTCAACGTTCTTTATATGTACGAAACCCTTGAGACGTATTTTACAACTTAGTTAAGATTATTTATTCTAAATAATATTTTGTAAAAAAGTCGCTTTTCGACCCCTATTATCTCTAAATTGACTAGCCTGGATCTGCGGGCGTTACATATTGGGCCCATACTACTAAAAGCACATGATCCATCATCGAATAAGGGAACATAACGAGGAATCTAAGAAGCTGTTAGAGGATTGATGTTCAAAATTTCTGATTAGTGGTTAAAGGTTGATGGATTATTGATAACATTTTGGTTATGAGATGACAATTTGGTCATCTTGTATAGGATGTTGATGTCTGGATGGGAAGCAAAGTCCTTTGGGATGGGTATGGACAATGCAATATTTGTGTCTGGATTGCCACAGAGGTTTCATAAATCTTACTGCAAGAGTTGCCCGGTATCATTGGTCGGATCACTGACAGACTGATTGTCAAGTTAGAGGAGCGAACCACAATCTTGCATACTGAAAGAGAAGTTGTTGAGGCTGGTAGAGAAGAAAATCATGATTTGGAGGCACGACAAAGAAAGAGAATGTGGACATACAATTCAAGACGATTGGAGGGAGGTATAGATTTTGATACAACTGGCATGGGTACGGAAAGTCAGGGGAACTATGAGATATGTCGCAAATGTAGGGGGACTTATGGGTTTGCTTGTCACAAGTTTAGGTGTTTCAAGTGTGGAGAAAGAGGGAATATACACTGGGATTGTAAAAAGGGTTAGATATGTTTTCATTCTTACCAGCCGGGTCATTTCAAATCCAGTTGTCCTACATGGGTGGCAGAGCGGGTGCAGGCCCCAACACCGATCGTCTCTCAGGAGGTCAAGGTTGAGCTGCAAGAAATAATTGGTATGCATTTTGATCCCCATTTCTGTAATGATATTTCTATCTAGAATAAGTATGTTCTTGGCCAGTGTAGTATCGTCGAATCAAAAATATTTTTATGAGATAAGATTGTTAGAACCATGTTGAAAGGTAGTTGGATGAGCCGGTTGTAGGCGTCGACTCAAAAGGTGACAAGTATTGTTAGTGTGACCGGTGTCACGAACAGTAACTAGAATCTTCCGGGGTACTCGAGAACGTGAGAGAACTTGCAAGTAAAGACCAGTAGATCCTGGAATGTCCTAGATTTCTCCAGGACATCGAAGAATAATTTAGTACATTTCATGGAAACTTGTAAATAGATGTAGCTTGTAGAATAATCTAGATTAGTCATGAATATAGGACCAAAATTAGTGATATCTAGAAACTTCACTAGAAGGGGGAGGACAAGTATAAATAGGGAGGAGCTCATTTGCTCCCAAATCATCGGAAAGCTTCCTTGTATTCTCTCAAGCTTTCATAATAGAAGTTCTCTTTCGTTTGTAAATCTTCAAAGCCTTATTCTCTTGCTTACTTAATCGTTTATACATCTCTTGGAAGTGTAGAAGTCTGACTTAGTCAAAGTTACACTAAGTGGCACACGGTGAGCAAGTGATCTCGTGACAAGTGGTATCAGAGCCAGTTTTCGTACGAGCAAGAGATTGTTACAATGGAAGGATCAAGTGGGGTAGTGAACATTCCCCTATAGTCGAAGAGAAAGGAAGGAAGTCCAAGAAGAGGGACCAATCAATAGATGCCTTGGAAAGCTTAGAGAAAAAGCTTACAAGGACGGAGATTAACGTCGGTGAGATACTTGAATGGAAGGATATCGTCGATCAGTTTGTTGCATAGATAAGTGACGTGAGCGATAGATTGAAGGAGTCCATCAGTGTCATCAAGGAAGAAGTCCTTGGACTTTTCAACACCTTTCGGAATGAGTTTCGTGTAAAGATAAGCGCTCTAGAAGATGAGGTGAAACTATGCAAGGCGGCTATTGCTGGAGGAGCTGTTATGAAAGCCACACCACACTCTGAAGCTCCCAAATCGTTAAAGTATGGAGGTAAGCATGACCCTAAACTTCTTGAAGAATTTTTCTGGTCTGTCGAATGTTATTTCAATGCAATAGGGGTAAAGGACGATAAGCCTAATATAGACATGACCGTCCTCTACCTATGTGAGAATGTCGCCTTATGGTGGAGGCGGAAGCATAGCGACATAGAAAAAGGTCTTTGCGTCATAGATACATGGGAAGAGTTCAAGAAGCAATTTTTTCCTCACAATGCTGAAGATGTAGCCATGAAGAAACTTCGAGGACTCAAGCATGTTGGGTCAATTAAAGACTATGTGGCATAATTCATCACTTTGATGCTCGAACTACCTGACCTACAGGAAAAGGATAAGTTGTTTTACTTCCAAGATGGACTACAATATTAGGCTTACAATGAGCTCAAGAGGAGGAACGTCCAAGATGTCGACGAAGCAATAGCTGTGGCGGAAGATCTTATGGACTTTCGAAGAGATACTCCAACCAGAAGGACGAGTGGAGGAGATAAACCCACACCACGACCGCCACAAAGGGAGGATAGGCCCGTTGCCAAATCCTCAAATTTCAAAGGAAAAGGGGTTGACGTTGGACCCCGAAAGGAGGTGAAGTGTTACCTATGTGATGGATCCCATCTAATAAGGGACTGCCCGAAAAAGAAAAGCTTCAATGCCATGGTATTTGAAGATGAAAATGAAGAAGCTCAGTTAAGCACAATGCGACTTCTCAACTTTGTGGCAAAAGAAGAAGCTAAGGAGGAAAAGGGGAATAGAAAAAAGGGACGTGGTCTAATGTTCATCAGTGCCAAGCTAAACGAAGAACATGTTAAAACCCTCATTGATACAAGTGCATCTCATAACTTTCTATCTGAAAACAAGGCCAAGAAGATGAATATTCAATATACAAAATAGATAGGCTGGTTGAAAGCAGTAAACTCTCCGTCCGAACCTATCCTTGGAGTTGCTCGTGGAATTCTGATCGAGATTGGAGGATGGACAGGCATAGTCGATTTAACAATAGTGCCCATGGATGATATCGACTAGTGCTAGGAATGGAAATCCTAGAGGAGGTACGCCCTTTCTCGTTTGAAGAACAAACCATGCATATAACTAAGGGCTCGACAATACATATTATACCCATAGAAAGAAATAAGACGGAGTCTCGAACCTTATCAGCCATGCAACTAAATAAGGGGCTCCGAGAGGGTGAAATAACTTTCATAGTGACACTCAAAGAGAACGAACCCATGTCCCAGATAGAAGTACCCACAGAGATAAAGAATATGCTTGAAGAATTCAAAGATGTGATGCCACCAGAGTTGCCGAAGAATCTACCACCTAGGCGAGAGGTAGATCATGAGATAGAGTTAGAGCCGGGAGCAAGACCACCAATGACGGGGCTTTATCAAATGGCACCCCCTGAGTTGGAAGAACTTAGGAGACAATTGAAAGAGCTGCTAGACGCCGGATTCATAAGACCTTCAAAGGCCCCGTTCGGAGCACCGATTTTGTTCCAAAAGAAGCATGACGGTAGTATAAGAATGTGCATCGACTACCGAGCATTAAGCAAAGTAATAGTAAAAAAACACCCCTTTCCTATAGTAGCAGATCTTTTCGACCGAATAGTAAAGGCACGATGGTTCTCGAAGCTAGACCTGAGATCTGGATATTGGCAAGTGCGCATAGCAGCCGGCGACGAGCCTAAGACGACATGCATAACTAGGTACGGATCGTTTGTGTTCTTGGTCATGCCCTTCGGATTAACCAACGCACCTGCCACATTTTGCACCTTAATGAATAAGATCTTTCATCCCTTCTTGGATAAATTTGTTGTGGTGTACTTGGACGATATTGTGGTGTATTCAGAGTTGTTGGAAGAGCATGTTGATCATTTACACTTGGTCTTCCGAGTACTCAAGGAAAACCAACTATATGTTAAGATGGAGAAGTGCTCCTTCGCCCAACCTAAAGTATCCTTTCTGGGGCACAAGATTGTTGACGGAAAGATCCATATGGATGAAGGCAAAGTACGGGTGATCGTTGAATGGGAGCCACCTAAAAGTGTTTTCGAGTTACGATTATTCTTGGGCCTAATAAACTACTATCACGGATTCGTCTCAAGGTACTCAGCTAGAGCTACACCGCTAACCGACCTTGTCAAAAAGAAAGTAATCTGGGAATGGACCGAGAAATGTCAAGGAGCATTTGACGATTTAAAGAATGTCGTCACGAAAGAATCTATATTGAAGCTTCCAGATTACTCCAAACTCTTCTTAGCGCAAACAGACGCATCCGACTTTGCGATAGGGGGAATCTTGATTCAAGAAGAACATCCGGTGGCCTACGTCAGTCAAAAATTAAATGAGACAGAAGAAAGGTATCTTGTACATGATAAGGAAATGACAGTGATCATCCATTGTCTTTAGGTATGGAGGCCTTATTTGCTTGGGAGCCTGTTCATAATTCAAACTGATAATGTGGCCACCAGTTACTTTCAAAATCAGAAGAAAATCAATCTGAAACAAGCACGTTGGCAAGAATTTCTAGTTGAGTTCGAATATATCATGGAGTACAAACCCGGGAAAGCCAACATTGTTGCCGACGCTTTAAGTCGCAAGGCAGAACTAACAACTCTTACCTTGGCAACGTGTATCCTTGGCGATCGAATAAAAGAAGGGTTAAGCCACGACCCACTAGCCAAGAACTTGATGGAGATGGTTAGAGAAGGAAAGACAAGAAAAATTTTGGGTCGAAGAAGGATTCCTACTCACAGTTGGCAACCGGATGTATGTTCCAAAATGGGACAACTTAAGGCATGAAGTCCTGAAGGAATGTCACGACTCTAAGTGGGCTGGACATCCAGGCTCCCATCGTACACAGGCACTTATAGAACGATCTTATTATTGGCCAAGTATGCGAAGCGATGTGGATGCATATGTGAAGACTTGTCTTATATTCCAACCAGACAAGGTGGAACAAGCAAAACAAGCAGGGCTCCTAGAACCACTACCGATTGTCGAACGACCATGGGAGAGTATATCGATGGACTTCATCTTGGCATTACCTATGTATGAAGGATACGACTCCATAATGGTAGTTGTAGATCAGTTTTCAAAATATGGAACATTTATTCCCGCCCCACGAGATTGCACGACCGAAGAAGTCGGACGACTATTCTTTAAGAACGTCGTGAGGTATTGGGGACTCCCACGAAGCATTATAAATGATAGAGGTCCTCGCTTTACAGGGAAGTTTTGGAGAGAGTTATTTAAACTCATGGGATCAGATCTTCACTTTTTGACTAGTTTTCACCCTCAAACAGATGGCCAGACTAAGAGGGTGAATCACTTGCTTAAGATTTACGTAAGGCACTTTGTGAGTGCGAACCAACAAGATTGGGCCAAGTTAATAGATGTGGCTCAATTTTCTTATAACTTACAACTAAGCGAGGCTATATGAAGGAGTCCTTTTGAACTCGCTACGGGTCAACAACCGATAACACCAAACGAACTAACTAAAAGCTACACTGGATCAAGCCCTCCCGCATATAAGTTTGCAAAAGGGTGGAATGAAGAGCTCGACATAGCAAAGTCCTACTTGAATAAGGAAGCCAAATGAATGAAGAAATGAGCGGATGAAAAAGGCAGCCCGGAGAGTTCATTGTAGGGGACGAAGTAATGGTAAAGCTTCCCCAAAGAATGTTCAAATCTACCCCGCAAGTACATAAGGGCCTGACTCGAAGATACGAGGGGCCTTACAAGATTGTTGAAAAGATCGGTCTAGAAGTGAATCACACCATGCCCCAGTCGCCAATGTCGTCTCATATGATAAGGAGGTGGACGAAATCTTAGCCGACAGAGTAATTCGAAAAACAGGATCGCCCAATTGGACAGATTATTATGTGTGATGGAAAGGATTCCACGAGAGAGAATCTAGCTGGGAGCGAGAGCAAGATTTATGGAAGTTCCATGACAAGATCGATGCTTACCAAACTAAAACTTGACAAGGACATCAAGGACTTTGGTGGGGGAGGGTGTCACGGACAGTATCTAGAATCTTCTGAAGTACTCAAGAACGTGGGAGAACTTGCAAGTAAAGACCAATAAATCCTCGAACGTCCTAGATTTCTCTAGGACATCGAAGAATAATTTAGTACATTTCATGGAAACTTGTAAATACATGTAGCTTGTAGAATAATCTAGATTAGTCATGAATATAGGACTAATGTAGTGATATCTAGAAACTTCCCTAGAAGGGGGAGGACAAGTATAAATAGGGATGAGCTCATTTGCTCCCAAATCATCGGAAAGCTTCCTTGTATCCTCTTGAGCTCTCATAATAGATGTTCTCTTTCGTTTGTAAATCTTGAAAGCCTTATTATCTTGCTTACTTAATCGTTTATACATCTCTTGGAAGTGTAAAAGTCTGACTTAGTCGAAGTTACACTAAGTGGCACACGGTGAGCGAGTCATCTCGTGACACCTAGGTGAGAATAAGATGAGTGCTTCGTTTGAAGGATCAACATTTGGATTGATTTTATTGGTCTCAGCACCATGGGTCAGAAGGAGTTGCAGAGTAAGTTCATGAGATTATTGGAACTCGAGCTGTTAGGGATCTGTCATGATTAATAGGTGTAATGGATTGTTCAGAATGCAAGTGCAGGATGAGTAACTGCCAAATTCATGTTTTAAGAATTGTAAGTGTGTACCTCGCATCACAAGATTTTAGAAAGAGATATATTGGAAGCTGAATGTTTCCCTCCTGGGGCAACAAAGTCTGAATTCAGGAACGCTTGTGTCGTTCAAGTTGGATGTAACCTGTTTATTGACAGGCTTCAAACCGGTTGCTGCTTCTGGTAGGGAAAGAGTAGTAGTGAACCATCACTCCAAAGTGTGGGTGGTGAATTATTTGTTTGGGTTTGTTCAGATGCTGAGGTTGTTAAGAAGATTTAAATGGACTTTGTTAAAAATGTTTCGAGTGCATCGATTTCTTTTTTCAAAAAGTGGGTAGTTGGATTGGTGATCCGTCCGTTTCAATAAAGGGATTAAAGTTCTTTGTCAATAGATTAAGTGGATCAAGGATTTCGAATTGTGTCACGGTAAGTACTTTGGGTAGCAAATCATTTAAGCTGGTATGTGGTGTGAGTACCCTAACTTGTATGGTCTTGAAATCCAAGTTCCATTAGTGGATATCATAGATATGTGCTGTATTCACTTCCTTCATGATCTTATTAATTGTGTTTATGATTATATGTTTGTGTGTGAGATGATATGTGTGGTTTATCTAAGTCTCCACCTAGATATTAAAGTTTTCTTCCTGATGGTCTAGACATTTTTATCTTGAGAATGTTCATATGCCATTTTGCATACCGAGGGTCCTGTTTAGGGAATTTTGGGTGAGCCAGTTTTTGATTTAGATGTGGGAGGCATCAATCATCATTAGAACAAGCTTAATGTAAGAAAAGATCAATATACGATTTGATCTATGGTGGTATCAACAGTAATTCAAGAAACCTGCAAGGTGGGCATGTCGGGTTTGGATGCAGGATATGTAGGGTTTCTTCATGGTTTCGAGGCAACGAGGAATTGGTTTGATCGTGGATGTAATATCAACAGTTTTCAAGTTTATACCTCCATATTGTGGTCAGTTACAGGTTTGCATGGGAATTGCTTTAAGTCCAAGTAGGTGGTGGAATCGACTGGGTACCCGTTTCGATATTGGATATGTTGTTCTTTCTCATCTGATAAGTCACCGAGGACTTGTGGTGGAGTTAATGGGAAGTACTTGGTATTGGGAGCTTGTTGAGATTTTGGGAAGTATTCATCTTGTTTTGGAATGTATGTGATCGCTAATATTGGCTAGTAATGGAATGCAAGATCTTGTAAACTTAGGTTGTCGACAGTTGAATTGTAAGGTTGCGAGATGGAATGGAATCCATCAATTTTTGTGGAGTGGATGAGCACAGTCAAATCCAAGTGGGGGAGAATCGTTTGGTCTAAGGGTTACACAAGAATGGATATTCAGGTTACCACGCACATCTGTAGTGACACATGGTGGGTATGTGACTGGGACCAGGTTAAGGGTTGTGTTAGGGCCTCTCTGCTTGTTCTTGTCTAATTAAGGCTTTAGGATTCAAAGCATAACCCAAAAACTTGGTTGGGGTATATTCAAATGCGGGTTTGACTCATGATAATTATGGTTGGTATAACAGATGAGCGGTATGACCATGGGTTGGGACCATGGCAGTATAGAAGTGTTGTAAGACTATGTGGGTGGCCGTAGAATTTACTTGGTTGGTAGATAGTGATAGAAGTGTTGTAAGACTACAGGGGTGGTCGTAACATTCACTAGGTTGGCAGGTAATGTGGTGGTGTTGTAAGACTGTGGGGGTAACCCGTAGCATTCACTTGGTCCTTGAGCAACTATGAGAGCATGGTGAATCTATGATTTGGCTCGTAGTTTCCTCTAGGTGGGATTAGACCATGGCAAGACAAGTTGTGAGACTGTGGGAAGGCCACAACATTCATGCAATTAAGGAAGATTGGGCCGTATGAAGCCGGTTGTGATGTAAGACTATAGTTAGGCATATAGCGTTCATTTCTAGCAAAATGGTTTCATTAAATCGGTTTAATGGTTGGTTATGTTATCCTTGGTTGGATTAAGAGGGTTGTTGGAGCCATTATAGCAGGCAAGCTAGGCCAACTCTTGCCATATGGACCCTTGTTCAGGAGTCGCAAAGTGCAACTGTGGGAGGCTATCAACATTAGCAACCGGTGGGGAACCCGGTATATTAGTTAATTGGTAGGTAAGTATGAGACCAAGGAGGTCTCAGTTGTATCAGAAGTGTAATTGTGGGATGACAAGATGAGATTGAGATGGTACCAATGATTGATATTCGTGTTAGGAGTCTCCTTGTTATCAAGTGAAAAGTTTTTGGCAATAGTGAATGGTCAGGGATTCTGTCTCCTAGTGGAAACAACAAGATGATCTAGCATTGGAAGGTTTGATGCTTAGTTTGGGTTGCAAAGTGGAGTCGATTTGGTAGTGATTCTAAATGGTATGTTTGTCAAGAAGTCAGAGAAGGTTTTGGGATTTGGATTTTAGGCAGAGTAGTGATGGTTATTCTTTAGTGGTTAACACTAGTGGGGTAAGGATTCGTTTGTCATCAGGGTATAAGAGCCCTGCTAAGGTTGAGTTCGATTATAGTTTTAGAAGGTTGTTGTATTCCTGAGTTGACTTCTCAGTCCGTATCAAGGTTATGGGTGTATTATCCAGGTTTTCTGGTGTACCTAGAAGGACGTAAGGAGCAACTTCGAGGAATAAATCAAATTTAAGCGGGGGAGAGTTGTAACAAACATATTCACGAGATACATTTTGTTGTTGATTGTGATTTTTTTGGCGGTGGCCATGGCGTGGTGGAGGAGCCACCACGACGCGTCGAGGTCGAATTCTGTCGCGTGACTTTTGGACCACCAAGGCGTGTTGTAGGTCACCACGGTGTGGCAACTGACTAGGTCCAAGCCCATGATTATTTTAGGGTTCCCTTCATATTCAAACCTCTCTAAATCCATTTTAGGGTTCATCCTTAGCCTCCAAACCCTGTTTCACCTCAGAAAACCTAACCCTAGCGTCTATTGAAGTTGTGAACTCATGCTAGGTGCTTTTGGTGATTTTTGAAGGAGAAGGAAGCCTTTTGTGAGGAATCATCTTGTAAGTAGTAAATTCGTCTTCTAGCTTCTTTTTTGGATTTGGGTGAGTGTTCAAGACTCAATCTTTTCTTACTAGGTTATTAGATCTTGGATTTTGGTCCCTTTTCCTCATGCTTTGTGGTCTTTGGAAGGTGAGATCTCATAAAGTTTGTAACTTTACGAATCTCGATGCCATTTGGAGCATTTGAATCTTTGGATCTGAAATAGACTTGAGTTTTGAGGCCATGCATGGAAACTTGGCCCATTTTGCCTTAAAAATGGAAAGGACATGCATGTCCCTAAAGTTATGATTTTATGGTCTTAAAGGTGTAAGAAATTCTTCTGGAAACTTTGGAAATGTAGCATTAAGGAATTGATGCTTAATGAGAATCTTGATGCATTAAGTCACAATTAGTGATTAGGTTTGGGAGTTTGGCTTATGGGGGGGGGGGGGGGTTGAGGGATAAAGTTGGAACTTTATCCATCAAGACCATGGGAAGGTCTAGATTTGAGATTTGGAGTTTTGTGTACTTGAATGAACAAAAGTTAAAATTTTAGGCTGCTAAGACGCATCACCACAGAGCAGTTAAGGTCGCAATGGCGTGGTGCCTTGGTCTAGACCCATCTATTTTGGCAGTTTGCGATTACGATGTAGCGAAGGAGGCTATGATATGTTGGCCAAATGGGTTGCCTTTTAACCTTGATTTTGACCAAATCTTGGCCTAGGGTTATGTTTGATATTTTGATCTGTATTATGAGTTTTGGTCATTCTATTTATTGTATAGGTGACCAATAAAGTTGGTATTGAGAGCAGCGTATGGCTGCAACTATTTCTTCTGATAGTGAGGTGGGTCTCTTCTGTAGATCCATGGCTCAAAAGCACTAATGTCGGCCCATTACCTTGATATGTAGAATGCTAGTATCATATTTTTTCATATAATTTTTATTTATAGTATCATATTTTTTTTTTATTGTAGCATCCTGTCCATTTTTTTGTCATTTTTTTCCAATATAACATTGAACTTTTAAAATAAGCCCTTAAAAGTTAGGTGATGTTCCAATTAATACATATATACATATACATACAAATAAATTTAAACATACATCCTACACATATTACATATACATTATTGTATCATATTTTTCCTAATAGCATCCTACATTTTTATTTTTTATTTTTTTCCATTATAACATTGTACTTTCCAAATAAGCCCTTAGAAGTTAAGTGATGTTCCAATCATACATACATACATATATACATACATACATGCATATATACATACATACATGTATATATATATATATATATATATATATATATATATATATATATATATAGAAATACACTTACACATAAAAATACACATATTGCATATACATACAAGTACACTTTCCATTATAGCATCCTATTTTTTTTCATTATAGCATTGTAGTTTCTAAATTGCATACAAATACACAAACTACATACATAATTTTATATACATACAAATAAACATATAAAAAAATAATACACATCCAAAAACACATATATGATACACATACAAATACATAAATACATACATAATACACATACAAAAACACATATGTATACATAATAATATCTAGACAAAATACACATATACATACAAATACACTTCTACATACACAAAATGAACATTATACACACACGTACAAACCTATGATGTGGTAGCTAATTCTGGCGAGAACAGTGGTGGTGACGGTAAAATGTTGGTGGCGATCGACAACAACAAGGTTCTAGCTTGGTGGGGATTTCAAAAGTCTAGAAAAATGCTTGAAATTGCTTCAACCAACATGTATATTTAGTGGCGAGAGGAGAAAACGAAAAGAAAAAAGAGAAAAAACGGGAAGTCTCACCTGTCACTGAGATGTCGTCGGAAATGGTGATTGGACACCGTTGATGTGACGTCGCCGATGATAGCTTTGGGGCCGTCGATAATGAGTTTTGGTCACCAATGTCGTGGACGCTGATGGTGGCTTTGGATGGAGAAAATCGATAGAGGAAGAAGATGCGACCAAATTGGGAAGAACAAGGGAAGGGAGTAATATCAGCGCAGGGTATTAGCGACGACAAAACCAATGGCGATAACGGATGAAGTAATAGCGGCAACAACTTTGGATGGAATCTTTGGGGGTACTTTTTTAAGTATTAGCGGCGACATTGTCGCCGACAAACGTGTCGCTGCTAAAATTTGCGTACAATGTGAATTTCCAGTCATTGGATTAGAGACTAAATTGATGGCCACGTTTTCATCTTAACGTTTGACACATATCGATCTTGAATAGTCATTAGCGGCGACGCACACCTTTAGCGGAGGAAAGTTCTTTGTCACCGCTAATGGCTATTATTCTTGTAGTGAGAACATTCTTTACACAAGTATAGATACGTCTCTCAAACCACAATTTAAACCCTTTCATGAAAACTCTAAAATTAGTTTGGTTGAATAGAAATTGTACCTTATGGGCGATTCAGATGAATTTTAGGAATAATTTAGGAATATAGTACATTTGTACATTAACGTGTGATATAGGTGGATTTTGGAGAATAGTTTGCCAAAGAAAAAAAAAAGTCTACTCCGTGTATATGCATTTTTAGGGTAATTAATGTTTTCTTGCTAGCATTATTATTTTTTATACAGTAAGATGTATTTTTTTGTTATAACTATTCTATTTTGAAAAGTATTGTAGGTAGAGGAAGCACGGATATGTTTGCATGATAAATTTGTTGTTATCAACAACTATACAAAAAGTTAAATGGGAACATAATAAGCAGTTCGCTAAAAAGAATAATAACAGATGATGAAATAGCGAACATAAAAGTCAAACTATTGGTTGCCCAATTGGGGTGGTCGGCAGTCCAATCCAACATATAGAAAAAGTCAAAGAATCTCTAGTACAAAAGAATAAAGTATATAAAACGAAAATCCAAATGCGATTTTCTTTTATTCTTAACTTTTATTTATTGACGGCCAACGTTGCTTTGCACTGATACAAACGTCTTGTATCTATTATGAACCACAACTGCACAACATGTAGATGTTCGACCTGAATGAACACATAAATAATGTTTTTTTTTTCAGCTAAGTTTGGGTTCGATACCCACAAACACAGGTCTAAATTGTGTTCCTTTTCTACTAGAGATTAAAGAGATCCAACTAATTCAGTGAAGCATATAGTTAAAAACAAAGTTTTAAAAGGTTCCCATGGCGGCTAGGCGCGACTCGGATTTCCCAAAAAGCTTTATGGTGATTGTTATGCATGATGCTTGTCAAGTCGAAACAAGGCTTATCATTAAGTTTTATGGGTTTTTTCTTTCAAGCTATGCTTTTTTAATAAATTATTTTTTCCCATTCTGATCGAATATGAAACTACTAAGTTTTGTCAACCTTTTGTTAGCATTTCTCAATATAACACCTCTAAAACTAGATATATTTCATATAAATATATAATTATGAGATTTTTTTGTATATATTTAAGTTTTTTAAATATCGGTAAATAAAAGTAGAAAACATGTCTGTATATACAATAATTATACATTATTTATAAAATTGTATGATGTTTTTTATGTTATGATTAAAGTGGCAATTTTAAAAAAACCATGTCTTTTTTAATATTCCACAATACCCATATGCCCTTATCTGCCATAGCTTGGATAAACTTTTTTTTTTTTCTTTTCCTGAGTCGACTTCAATTGATTTTCTATCAGCAAGTTCAACTCTCACTCTGAGTCGGCCCCGAGATATTGGAGACCTTGTGCGATTTAACAAAAAAATAGGCCCTAAAATTTGAAAGATCTCAAAATTTAAGCAAAAAAAAATTATAGTTTAATTTTATATTGCAAATACATAAAATTAAAATTTCATTCAAAATAATACAAAAAAAAATTAGCTTCTACTTGAAAACAGCCATCCTCCTAATATTCGTTGAAATAAACTTTTCAATAACATCTTCATAAGTAACTTTATCCAACATGTTACGCTCAATCGTCATCAAAGCCAATTCATTAATTCGTTCTTGAGTCATTGTAGATCTTAAGTAGGACTTCAAAATCTTCAATTTGGAAAAACTCCGTTTTGCAGATGCAACAGTAACAAGAATAGTCAACATAATTCTATATGCAATAGATGTAATAAGAAAACAATCAACATGTTTTAAAAAATTTAGAATATCAATTGCTGTCAATTTTTCCTTAGGCAAGAGATGTAAAAGTAATTTTAATTCAACATATAAGTCATTTCCATCAATATCCGATTGCTCATCTTTCTTGAGTGAAGTTTCAAGAGACATACAACAAGACTTTAATGTTATATCATCTAATGAAAGCAATTTTTCTGAATTAAATAAAAAGCCAAATATTTTATCATATTGTTGATATTGTTCAAACCTTGTAGTTAAAGAAGTAATTGTTTGATCAACAATATAAATAAGATATTTAACTCTAAATTTCTCTTGGGCGGATTGTGAAAAACTACAAGAAGTGTCGTTTGAAATCTCATCAAAATGTTTTTTTATTTTAGGTTCACGTTTTTTAGGAAATATTGGATCGATCCCCATTTCTAAGGCAATATCTTTTGCGGTTTGTAAAGCATTTAAAAACCCATTTTCTCTATATTCCTCAAATTACGAAATCAACCCCATTATTTTTTCCATAGCAACATCAATAAGCATATCTTTTGATTGCAATTGTTTGCTAATTAAATCAACAATGTTTAACATTTCATACCCAATTACTAAGGGAGAATTTCATATATGCCCTTCTTAAACATCAAAATATCATATTTATCCAACTTAATTTCTAAATATCATATTTACCCTTCATAAAATTTCTAAATATCATATTTACCCTTGATAAAATTTCAAAATATCATATATGTCCTTTTTAAACATCAAAATATCATATATGCCCTTCTTAAACATCAAAATATCATATATGTACTTTTTAAACATCAAAATATCAATGGTAATATCTAAAATATCCTCCATGTACAACATGATAATAATCAACAACAACAAAAACTAAACAATCAAAATATACATTCCATAGAGAGGGTTGAAGATGAATCTTTTTGTTTGTCAAGAGGGCAACATTCCAACAATTTAGAAGTTCACATTCTAGTATCATAGACGTAAAGATAATATGGTTAAAATTTTTAATTATTATAATAATTCTAAGGTATAAAAATGATTATAAAATATTAAAAACATTATAAAAAAAGATTTGGGCAAATATGATATTTTCAAGGTTTATGAAGGGTAAATATGATATTGAGGAATTAAGTTGGGCAAATATGATATTTTGAAGTTTAAGAGGGGCATATATGAAATTCTCCCAAATACTAATGCCAATATAAACTCAAAGTTGCCAAGTTCATTTTTTGCTAAGGATTTAACTTCAATTGTTATTTTTGGATCATTATCATTTTTGGCAACTTGAAGTGAAACATTTTGTATATCAAAAATTTGAAATCTTATAGCTTTAACACTATCAACACGACTCTCCCAACGAGTGGATGACAACGATTTAGGAGTTAACCCTTTCACATTATCTTTTTAAAATTTTCCATCTCTTAGTGGAATTTGCAAAAAATATATAGATACGTTGTATTGTTCCAAAAAAACCTTTAGCTTTACGACAAGTATTAGTCATATCACATAAAGTTAAGTTCAAACTATGACAACCACAAGGAGTATAAAAAGCCTTTGATTTTATATCTAAAAGCTTTTTTTGCACTCCTTGATGTTTTTCTTTCATATTTGATCCATTATCATAACCTTGTCCACATACATTATTAATGTCAAGATCAAACAAATTCAATTCATTTTTTAAAACATCAAAGAGTCGTTGGCCGGTTGTATCATTTACATCTAAAACCTTAAAAAAGATTCTTCAATGCAAACAACATTTGACGAGACATCTACATATCTTAAAATAATAGTCATTTGCTCTTGGTGACTTATATCGGGAGTACAATCAAGTATTATAGAAAAGTATTTTGCATTTTTTTATCTTTTTGATAATCATAGACTTTATTTCTGAAGAAAGTAAAAGTATTAATTCATTTTGTATCCTATGCCCAAGATAATGTTTATGGATATCAATTTCATTTGTAATACGTTGTATATGGTCATAAGAAACCATGTCAAATTCAGCCAACATTTCAAATAAGCCTAAAAAATTTCCATTGTTATCTTCATACAATTTCTCATTAGTACCACGAAAAGCTAGATTATGTTTAGCAAGAAATTTCACTATAGAAATAATTCTCAACAAAACTTGTCTCCAATGAACTTTTTCTTTTTCTAATTGTTTTTGATCCGTATTATCAATAGTTTTTTTTTTTTTTTTTTTTTTTTTTTTTTTTTTTTTGTTTTTTGTTTTTTGTAATCTTAAACGTAAATCATACCAAGTATTTATAATTTTAACATGTTCCATACTAGTTTCATGCTCTTTAATTCTAGTGTTAAGATGTATCCAATCCCTAAAACCCTCAATTGCTAATTGACCCTTCCCACACCCTTTTCGAAATATTTTACAACAAAAACAAAAATTTTATCAATTTCTTTAGAATAAACAAGCCAATCTATATCACATTTTTTCCTATTTGGTAAAGTTTTAGTATAATATGTTGCAAAAAATCTTCTTAAATATTTATCTTTAGGACCTTTTGTAAGAGACAGATCTCTTTTAGGACCTTTCAACACTAAAATATTTATCATACTAGATTCAAGAGCATCCCAATTTCTTGGAGAAAATATATCAAAAGTGTGAAAATCAACATTATCATCAACAACAACATTAGGATTATCATTAAAATCAACATTATCACTAACATTAACATTAACATTAACATTAACATCAACATCAACATTATCATTAACATCAACATTATCATTAACATCAACATCAACATCAACATCAACATCAACATCAACATTATCATTATTATCAAGATTAGCTTCATTAACCGAAGAGTTCTCTTTTTCCCAAAAATTTGAGTTCCCGCTCCCTCTTGCCTCCTTCCTGCGTTCGTTAACTGAGTATATAGATGGATATAACCTAAATTTTTTGGGCCAAATGAACACACCCTATTAAAGAATGAAAAAAAAATGGGCCCTCTGATTTTTTGGGCCCTATTCAAGGACACTGGATGAACTTGCTTTGGGCCGGCTCTGCTCTCACTACAATCAAATCATCTTACTAATAATTTGATTACAAGTTAAGATATATATATATATATATATATATATATATATATATATATATATATATATATATATATATATATATATATATATTGGAAAGTTCAATAGAGAACCATTATTATTCAAGAAACCAATGAACCAATCCAAAGCGTCAGAATTTAAAGCGATCAACGGTAAAAAGAAGGTTGTAAATTTTTATAATGGACACACATGTACTGGATTATAACAAAATCCACTTCCTTTTTTTCATTTAATTTTTTTAGGCTAAGTTTGTTATCGAAAAAAAAATCCGAATTTGTTCACGATTTTTCATCATCTTTCATAGAGATCTATGATGATATATAAAAAACGAATTTTTTTTTTCGAAAAAAACCCACTTAATTTTCTTATGTTTTTCAATATTTAAGCTTTTTTTTATAAAAAAAAACTAATTATACCAAAAATATTAATTTTTTGTACTCTATTAATAAACATCAATACCGATTAAAAAAAAACTCGAACAGTGTAGATTCACACTGTGAATTGAAACTGTAAATATTTCAATTTTTTAACATTCACAATATGAAAAATCTCGAATAGTTCAAATTCACATTGTGAATCTGAGAAGGTTCACAAAAAAAAACCTCGATCAGTGTCGATTCACATTGTGAATCTAAACTGTAAATATTTCAAATTTTAACATTCACAATGTAAAAAAGCTCCGATCAGTTCGGATTCACACTTTGCATCTGATTTATTATTATACATACTGTGAATCTGAGGAGGTTCACAATGTGAATCTGAACATGTTTACAATATAAATCTGAACAAGTTCACAATGTGAATCTGAACTGAAATATCGTTTTTTTTTTAAATATGAATATGAATCTATGTTTAAAATGTACAAAAATATGAATTTTGATATATTTATTAATTTTTTTCTATAAAAAATAGACCTTAACTTTTTTTCATTAAAGAAAATGAAGTGGGTTTTTTTTGAAAAAAAAAATCGTTTTTTATATATCATCATGGATCTCTATGGAAAGAGGACAAAAAATCGTGAACAACGGTATATTCGTTTTTTTTTTTTTGATAAAAAACATGGTCTAAAAATTTTTTTAAACGAAAAAAAGTGGTGATTTTTTTTGTAACTGGTGGATTTTTTGGTATAATTCGGTATGTGTGTCCAATGTAAAGGTGTACATATATTTTCTAGGCCGTTGATCGTGATAATTTCCGATGCTCACGATTAGTTCCTTGGTTAATTATGATTCTCTATTGAACCTCACCATATATATATATATATATATATATATATATATATATATATATATATATATATATATATATATAGAGAGAGAGAGAGAGAGAGAGAGAGAGAGACATGTACCATATAATCACACAAATGTCAACATAGAAGCATTTTCGTCAAATAACCTATACTAAAAAAAGGAAATTTTCGGATTTTTAGGGATAATCAATTCATTATTTTTTAAAATCTAAATATTTTAAATTAATTCAAATTTAAAAATCCGATTTTATTCTTTCAGAATGTCAAACATTAACTAGTAAACATATTTTCGATTTTATTCTTGTGGAATATATTTCCAATGCATATATTTTTGATAATTAACTTGATTTAAGAATTCAACATATATTCTTCATACGTATTCTAACAGAATATCATAAAAAATGAATAAAAATCTTAAAAAATAACATTCTTAAATGTACAATTATTGAGCAAATACACTTGATCGTATTCAATGGTCCAAATAATCCACTTGATTCAAACTATTTATGAAAATGTGATGTATTATCGTAAGAACGTAATTCTTTGCAAATATACTTGTTGTTGAACTCAATTCCAAATCTTTCTCTTGTATGATCAATATTGAATTTATTCTTCAATCCATTTTGAAAGAATAACATGCATTACTCGTTAGTATTACCAGTTAAGCTAATGTACTTGTTGTTAACAAACATTCTCAAAAACATTCTAACAGAATGCATTTATACAGATAAATTCTGACAGAATACAAACATTACTTATTTAATAGAAACTATATAAGAGAGAATGATAGCATATTCTAACATAATGTATTTCATTTTTCCTATCTTGCAATGTTTTTTACTTTTCCTATCTTGACAAATAAGGAGATTGAAATTGGATTCTGTCAGAATAATAAATATTCTAAGAGTTTTCACAGAATACATACCATATGACCAGATTGTCTTTTAGGCATTTCTACAAACACATTTCGTGCAATATATATAGATAATAGAGAATCAAAACTGAAAGTATAAAAAAACAAAGATCCAGCAAGTGAAAAGGATTTTAAAAGCAAAAGCAAATTTTTTTAGGCATTTCTACAAACACCTATTGTGCAACTTATGAATATAAATATTACTTAAATTTGTTGTTTAGCAATACGCTTTTAACACCAACCAACTTGATTATTTATACACACAGATTATGAAATTAAGATAAATAAACAAAAACAACAAACAAATAAAAAAGAAATAAATAACGATTTGGATAGAGTAAACATAAAATCAATTTGCAATAATGAAAACATTCGGTGGTTGAGCGGAGATATTATAATAATCCAAACATGCGAAATCATACATACTTATAAAACTAGCATTTTTTCTTGAATCTCATGCATTTGAAACCCCCATTCTTTTTTCCTTTCACCACATTCATTTGAAACTCCCATGACTTTTCAATTTCTTTATAATAATAATTATAGTTTGGTAATTAGGTTATATAAATATCAAATCTAAAGTGTATTCATATATAAACTAAATTTCAATATTAAAATAATATCTTTAATTCTACTTATAAAATTATGTTTTTAACTTTTAATATATTATACTTAATTTATTAGTTTTAATATATTGTTGTATGTAAACCATTATCATTTTAAAGGTATAATTTTTGAACAATTTGTATAAAATACTTAAATTATTAATTAAAATATAATATTATAGGCTCAACTTAAATATAAATTTTATTTATCTTAAACAACCCAAAAATTATTTTACAAATAGTTAAAAGTGATAAATTGTAGTGTCTTTCTAATAATGATTGTAAGTTGGTTAATAATGTTAAATAAATATCAAACCTAAAGTGTAATCATAAATAGACTAAATTTCAATTTTAAAATAATATATTTACTTCTATTAATAAAGTTATGTTTTTAAATTTTAATATATTGTAATTAATTTATTAGATTTAAAATGTTGTTGCATGTAAACCATTATCAGTTTAAAGCTACAATTTTTTAACAGTTTGGACAAAATACTTAAATTGTTAATTTAAATATAACATTACAATGTCAACTTAAATATAAATTTCAGCTCCACTAAAAAAACCAAATAATATTTTGTAAATTGTTAAAAGTGATAAATTATAGTGATAAATGCAAAAACTAAATTGTAATATCAGTTTAACTAAAATATTTCCTAAATATATTTATATAATCGTTAAAAATTTTCAAATAAGTAGCTTAAAATAACTTATAATGAAAATAGTTAAAAATAACTCTATATAAATGATTATATTGTTACCTTTAAAATCAAAAAATAATGTTTGATGTTTTAAATAATTATAATGATTGAAATTAAAACATTAAGCAAATAAATTTTATAAAAATAGTTAAACATAACAACTATAAATAATATTAAACCATATATAATATTTAATTTTATTGATGTGTAACTCGCGAGTAGAAATCATTCAAATGATTGAGATCATGACGTTATAATAGATTTATATATTATCATATAATTCAAAATAATCAATATATTATATCAAATTAATATACGAATTATTATATCAAATTTAATAACAACGTTAGTGTTATATTTTAAAAAATTTATATTCGTAAAGACTTCAACTATATAGGTGTTTCTGCACATTACAATGTCAACTCAAATATAAATTTTAGTTCCATTTAAAAAAACTAAAGAATATTTTGTAAATAATTAAAAGTGAAAAATTATAGTGATAAAAGCAAAAACTAAATTGCAATTTCAATTTAAATAAAATATTTCTTATATATATTTTTATAATCGTTGAAAGTTTCCGAATAAATAGCTTAAAATAACTTACAATAACAATAGTTAAAAACAACTCTATATAAATGATTATATTGTTGACTTTAAAATAAAAAAACAATGTTTGATGTTTTAAATAATTATAATGATAGAAATTAAAGCATTAAGCAAATAAATTT
This sequence comes from Lactuca serriola, assembly GCF_051521515.1. Taxonomy (NCBI): domain Eukaryota; kingdom Viridiplantae; phylum Streptophyta; class Magnoliopsida; order Asterales; family Asteraceae; genus Lactuca; species Lactuca serriola. The sequence continues at coordinate 38,298,083 of NC_136411.1, forward strand.
TAAAAAATAGTTAACAATAAAAACAACTATAAATAACATCAAATCATATATTATATTTAATTTTATTCATGTGTAACTCGCGGGTAGAAGTCATTCAAACGATTGAGATTATGAAGTTATAATAAATGTATATATATTATCATATAATTCAAAATAATCAATATGTTATATCAATTTAGTATATACAAATTATTATATCAAATTTAACAACAACGTTATTGTGATATTTAAAAAATCATATATTTGTAACGACTTCAACTATATAGGTGTTCCTGCGCAACGCGCGGGGATTCGCCTAGTTCAAAAATATACAACGTAGTATCGAAAAAGTAATTTAATTTCAATTGCCGGCAACAAAACATACGTAGCCTTCACAATAAAAAAAGAAGTTGAAATTAAAGCTTAACTTTGTTGATGAGTGTCGATCCATATATCTATCACCTGGAGAATGAAAAGAAATCATTTTCCAAGTGAAGATTTCTCCGGGGATGGTGATGACAGCAAGTGGTTCAAGCGGCATCTTTGGTCGGTGGAAGTGTTTGAAGACGTTTGATGAATGTGGATTTTAATAAGGTAAATAAGAAACTGATTATTAAAATAAAGGGATATTAATAATTACCAAAATTAAATACGGTAAAGATTACTATTATAACCTTTAACAATTTAATAATTATTTAATATTTGCTAATTTTTGATTGGTGCATTAAGGAACAAAACAATTGTTATGAAGGAAGACGGTTCAATGTGGATGTGCATCGATTATTGGGAGCTTAATAAAGTTACAGTAAAGAATCACTACGCATTGTCAAGAATAGATGATCTATTTGATCAATTGCAAGGAGAAGATTATTTTTCGAAGATGAATCTATGTTCCGAATATCATCAAGTTCGAGTGAAAGAAAGTGGTGTTGTGAAGACGAAAATTAGAACCCAATATAGTCATTATGAATTTTTAGTAATGCCTTTTGGTCTTACAAATGCTCCCATACTATTCACGGATCTTATGAATAGAGTTTGTAGATCATTCCTTGATAGATCAATTATTGTTTTCATTGGCGATATTCTTATTTATTCGAAGACCGAATGAGCACGAGAAGCATCTTAGCGATGTATTGCAAGTTATGAAAGACGAGAAGTTGTATGCTAAGTTTTCCAAGTCTGAATTATGGTTAAATGAATTTTATTTTATTGGACACATTGTATAGTGCGGCAAAAGTATGGTAGATGTCACACCCCCAAACCGTCAGAAAAACAACGGCGGAAATCTTCGGGGGCGGGTGACGTCATACGTAGTATCACAACAATCGTATCATAACAATCAAAGTAAACACAACCATTACGTTACAATATGAATATTTACATATGTTTTGAGAACATATTTTGTACATAACAGTATATAGCAAAAGATAAAGACGAGTCTCCAAAATGCTCCGTCTTCTCCAAAATCTGGCAAAGTACTTGTCTATCGTTGCCCTGAGAATACAAGTGGTTTTGAAAACGTATCAACATAAAGAGGGTGAGTTCATAAGCATGTTTTTGTATTGAAAACTAGTCACTAAGTTTGTATAAATAGTTTCTTTCCATTATAAGTAAATGTCGTTTGTGTCGAAAACCATTGTTACCAAGTTCTGAAATATGTATGCATGTTTTCCAAGAAAATCCAATATTTTCTAACATGTTTATTGATTTCTGTAGGAAAAGTATTTGTCCTTTCGAAAACCCTGGTTACCACCAGTACGTAAGATCTATTCGAAAACCCTGGCTATCACCAGTAAGTATAGTAGTTTTATTACTTAAAATAAAACTATAGAAGAAAGAATTCCCACAAACAAAGGTTAGTTTATATATATTGTGAGTCGTATAACCATACTAATATGACCGGTGACCTCATTGACATTTCTTCAGCCGTCGTATGATTACAAAATTTGTCACCCCAGGCGTGCCCGCCTAACTGTAGCTAACAGTTCAGGTGTGGGATTGTCGGTCCCGAATAGATCTATTCACAAGTTTCATGCTCTCCCTCCAGGAGACTCTGGTTATACTACCGGAGAGGATTTATTGGTACCCCGAGGGTCATAACGAAGATAAGTCTCACAATCCTATATGAACTAGTTTACGTGTTGTTCAGTTGTTCTCGAGTTCGAAATCGTTTGTAACGGTGTAGAGTATAAGTAATTATACACAAAATAATTATTTAGCAAGATACTCTAGTTTTGTATTCGTATTAACGGATAGATTAAATCTGACATAATTTATATGTTTGACTTTGCATGAAGTTTAAATCTGTAAGACTGGTAATGAAATCCCAAACTATACTTATTATAGTTTGAATGGTTTGTTACGTTCATGTATTGTTTTGAAAACTATGCAATTATGATTAGAAAACGTCCCTTATGCTCCGCATATTACAAAAGGGACAAAGTATCTAATTGTTTGATAGAAAATTGTTGTAATTGCATCAGTTTTTACGTTATGTAAACTTTTATGTTTAGCTTGTATTCCCCCTGAAAACATGAAAAACTCGACAAGTGTAGGGGTATGAACTCACAGTTTAACGTAGGATTCGAGTGTGCGATCGATATGACTGCTGAGTGTCAACTGATGTTTTGTACGCAAGTGGACCCTATTAATCATATGGTAATACATATATGTATTAGATTAGGGTATTTCATTAATAATCATGATGAGAAACCACCCTAAGGTCTTGGAAATGCTTGTACTAGGTGTTCTAGGTCCCACACTTATTGATATTTGCAAGTTTAAGGCAAAATATAAGCATTGAAGTGGGTGTATGGCCATAAAGGTGGGTGTGTGGCCGTACATAGTGGGTGTGCGGCCAGGGTGTGTGTGCGGATGCACACAGGAGTGTGTGGCCGTACAGAGTGGGTGTGCGGCCGTACACTCAAGGCTCAAACCAAGTCCAACTAGGAGATACAAGGCTAAAACTCTCACTTTAGAGGGTTTTTGAGGTGTGTACGACCACCTTATGAAGGTGTGCGGCCGTACACCTTCAAGTGATGAAGAACATGTTGAATTTAGGCTTAGATTTAGGTGTTTTACCTGAATTACTGTTGGGTTTTGAACATTCTAACACTCCTAAGTGTACATGCAACCCTAAATACCTTGGATCTATGTTTTCTCTATTATACATGCAAATATGAACATCCATGGTATTATCCTAATCTAGCATACAAAACAATGAATATAACAAGATAGAATACATACCTCTTTGGTGTAGAATGTTCTCAAGAAGCTTGAGTGCCTAGTGCCCCAAGTGTGACATCTCAAATGGTTCACACAACACCAAATACACTTGGAATAACTTGTGAGAAATTTGAACACTTCTAAAATCGGCTAGCTCTTCTCTTCCTAACTTAGTGGCCGATTTTGTCAAAGAATATGATCTTATATAGTTGTTACAATTAGGGTAAACCCTAATTGTCATGGCTTTCCATTTCCTTGGATCCATGGGTTCAAATACACCATGGAGCATCCATGGAGCATCTTATGGGTTTTAGCCCAACTTGACAATCCATGGAGCATTAGCCCACTATACAAGTATGGGTGATTTACACAATCAATCCATATATTTAATTAGTTTTCTTTTGATCACTAATTAATTCTAGATTAATTCTTGATCAATACTAATTAAATAATCTTATTAATATATTATAACTTATAATATATTAACAAACCTTAAGTGTTATTTCTCTCATTATAGTCTATCCAAATGCATGATGCCATGCAACCTAAATGGACCATGCCGGGTCAGGTCAAGTCTTACCAATTGTAGTTATGGACTTAGACATTAATCCAAAAGTCTCCCACTTGGATAAGTCTAAAACTATTATTGCGTATGACTTCAAGAACCGACTGGCAATTGTAGCTCTCAAAAGCTTCCGTCGAACTCTGACCTTGCCGATGATCTTTGACCTTTGTCAATGACTTGTCCATTAGATAAGGGATCATATATTCCTCCATTCTAGATATCATATGGACTGAGACATGGATTACAAGTCATTCTCTCTGTCCATTTGTTGTTTCCCGATTTCCGATTTATGACGATTGACTGATTGAACAAATCAAATCAGTCCTGGCTTGGCCAAGCACTCACATGTATCATCATTAAATCATCGAGGGGCCCACATATATCACTTTTATCCTGAAGGTAAAAGGAATGGATAAACTTCAACTCATATGGCTTGTTCTGCTACTTGTTGAATCATACACAAAGACACGTTTTATAACATCGAGTTACCAATACAGTTTCGTGCAATCAATGTATAACCAACTCATAGTAACAACTCATATCTCTAGGTTTGAAGAATATAAGATATTATCGTCTCATGATCACTCGTGATAAAATCCATGAGGTGATTCAAATGAGCGCGAGTTGAATCTAATACTCAGAACTTATGAGCACTCATGAGTGTTGTAGCACAACTTTGTCCACCAACTTGGACCTCTACAAGCCAACCCATGACAGTCTTGATTCATATCTATTTCCAACATATGACCGACTGTGGATGGTTTGAATAACTTAGTCATTCCGGAAGAATAAACTAGTTATTATGGAAGTCAAAACATGCAAAGTGAAACACAAGAATAAATGAATCAAATATGGTATCAAAACCTATGAATATAAATAAAACACTTTCTATTTATCACCATACTGATTACTCATTATTCATTGTTTCGGTTTTATCAAGCTTATACTTGAATTAAAACACTAGTTATCCCATGCTCCAAGCATGTACACTATGTTTTTCTAAACAATAGCTTTACCATACACCAAGTATGCACTCTATGTTTATCTATGATCCTTACTTTGTGAAATAAACCAATCGACCAAGCTTTCAATGATTCTAATTTCACACTCCCAAATTGAAATGTTGTTAGGCTTTAAACTTAAATGCACTACCCTCTTGTAATGAATGTGTACAATGTCACAAAGACTTGTCAACAACCATTGCAGAGTATTCCAATGAAGACCTACTCCATGGACACAAAGCCTTATGTTCAAAGTATGCATTGCTTTGAACATGCTTCTTGCACTAAGTTCTTTCTAATCTTACACAAATTGCTTCTATCTATAGAGACAACTCTATTTCCCATTTTGACTATTACGTCTGAACAAGAGTTGCCTCTTTTCAGACTTTGTCAATATGGCCCTTCCAAAATTCACACTATACTTCCAACTGTCCTTGAGCAACCAATCTTTGGTAAACCTTAGATTGTCCTCGATAATTGCTTAATCACTTTAGTCATTGCCAATTCTAGACATTTTTCCTCCTTAATTCCCCAAGGCATTTGGAAAATTCAGAAAGAATAAATATTATAGCACAAGTAATCGATCTTGTACCCAAAGTAAATGGGACACGATTCTTGATGTTTCACATAAAGACATGGTTCTAGACCAATTTTTTTGCCATAATAATTTTTTGTTTGCCATATTCTCAAAATTTTACTATGAAAGGGGATGTCGCAATCATAATCGAATTTTTAGAACGCAATATATAGAATTTTCTTAAGTTGAACCAATCCAACATGAAATTCATATATATATATATATATATATATATATATATATATATATATATATATATATATATATATTCTTGACTAAAGGTGATTAAAATCTCAATATAAGCTCTTTAGAATGATTATAAACTCAATCTAAGCTTTTCATAATGGAAATGAAGTATAATTTCCTCTCCCTTAATTATAGCAAAACAACTTTTTCAACCCCTGCAACCTCATGAATTGAAACTTTTATTTTCTATAATTAACATTGCTAACTTGCAATACTTATCATAATTATCATGCTCCCACTAACATGATGATTATTAGCATAAAACTTATGCTCCTACTAGCTTTGACATGTACTCAAAAATCAGCTATTGACTCTTTTTTACCAAAGTTCAGATTTCTGATACTAGATTGCTTTGATAAGACTTTATCAAAATCATACACCTTATCTTAGATAGCTCACAGGTGTGTCTAAATAATTTCAGAACTATGAAAAGGTATTCCGTAATCATAGTCTTAATTGTTTAGACCTTTTCTATTTCTCATAAGTCCATGTTAGTGTGTCGGTTAACCACACAGCTCCACTAACGAATTTGAGGATGCAAATATCACAATTGCTATCTGGCTAAAATCTACTTAGTGAAAGTGTTTCCTCACCATCATTTTCATGAATCGGAGAGAAACCTTATGACACTTAGATTTTTATAGTGTATGAGTTCCTACCCATATGAATTTGTCAAAACCTTAGTCACAAGACACGAATAATGACAAATCCAAACACATATGGACTGAACTTGTGCAATCTTAAGTCCTTGCCATTTGGCAGCACAAGGGCCTGCCATAGATTCCAAGTAGCTGTGCAACCAATTGAGGACTCTAAGAACTCATATGCAAAGCCAACTTTAACTGGAATGGGCACAGAAATGTCAACACGATAGGTTATACACCTCAAGTCGTGTGCTAGTGAATAATTCCAGGTTTTATTAGATCTTGAGTTTTTCAAGACCTTTAAGACTCCCACTGTCCTCTTGACATATAAGAGTCTCTTGTCACATATTCAAGGGATAGTGCAGATTCTTTATCAAGACAAACACTTCACACAATTGGTCTAAGTTGGTCTCTGTTTTATCCTAAACATCACAAATTACCAATTTCAAATGTACAAGAGTAGATAACCTGTTACTCTTACATTTGACTAGTGTTAATAAACCTTCTTTAAGATATGTCACTCAAGTAACAATCTTTGAGTATGACTCTAAGAATTGTTTTGGAACGAAGTATGACTCATCTTCTTGATTTGACCACTTCAACAATTCCTAGCTCCTCTTCTTAGATATCAGAATGCACTTAGAGTATGAATTGTGATAAGGTCTCTTAATCCTTAAGATGATCATATAACATGATACTAAAGTACTCTCCCATTTTTTCAGATTTGAGAAACTTTTATCCTTCTGCCTAATTTGATTCTTCTTATTCGCGCCATACATCGAAAATTTTCCAATGTATTAGAATTACACTTAATCCTATAAGTATAACCATATTTACTAAACTTTAGTAAATCATGACGAATAGTCTTATCGATTATTTGTGGTGGGCTTGATCAGTGCACAAGAATTTGTACTCGATCCCTTAGTCATTTACTTGACTCACACATCCATGTGAACAAGTAATTAGTCTTAATTTTCCAATGCTTGAAAGTTCTCATTCATCATAGTATACAACTTGCATGATTCCAAGTTCCGGTCCAAATGAAACTTGGGTGATGAGAATCTTTCCTTATTTGGTAAATTTAGACATTACCACAAATGAAAGAATCAATTTCATATTTCCAGTCTTGCTATTAATGAAATCTTATAAGCAACAAAAATTTTCACAGATGCCATTCTAAGGATATTTTAAAATAAATAAAATCAGAAATTTTCCTTTTATTTTAAAACTTTGCGGAAGAACTTATCCTTACAATCCATATGAAAACTTGTTGTTATCTATTCCTAAGCAATATCTCATAACTCCTAAGAAGTAGCTCAAGAATCCAATCTTCAAATTATGTGATTGAAATCCATCTACGCGATCAGATTCAACATATTCTTTCTTTAAGTTTCTTTACTTTTCTTTGATTCTTAAAACACCAAGATGTGACCCAGTTAAATCATGTAATAAGAATCTCCAAATAGGAACTTAATAGAGTTAGACAATGGACTTTACCTGAAATAAAGTCAAACTCTTTGACTTTACCATCCTTAGGTAAGTTTGGCAGCTTCGTAACCAACGCCCCTTCCTTTGGCAATTTAACATATGGGCTCTTTGATAATGGTACATGGGACTATCACAGACTTAGCATTTCTCTTTACCATTTGGTCAACCGATTTGACTATGGCCGATCCCTTTCTATTGGGAAGAGAATGTTTCTTTTTCTGGATTTCCAGTGTCATCATTGTCAATGTCCATAAAGTTTTGGAAGTCGATCTTCTAATTAAATTTGCTTTACTAGCCTCTCAAATCATTGCTGATTCAGCAGTACCAAGCAAATAGATAAGATTATTAAGGGTCGTGTCATATTCTGTTTCATAGGAGTCCCAAAGGAACTCACTATGTGACTTAGAAAGTGATTGAACCACGAACTTTCTCAAGACTTTGACACCCAACTCTCCTGGCTTGTCAATATGTGAATTCATCTCCAAGATGTGATCACACCTAGACTTTGCCTTGCCAATAGGGCTTGAGTGACCTTGAACTTGTGGGTTAGGGAGAATAATTGGAGGAGGTGGAGGAAGTGAAGTTCCAAGAGATTTGGGAAGATCATAGATGTCTGAACTAGACATCTTTTGGGAGATATTCAAGTTTAGTTGATTTAAAATACCTTAATATAACACCCAATATGAAATATTAAGGCTAGGACCCAACAACCTATTTATAACTGGAAGAGGGATGCCGTAATCCAAGTTATAAAATAGTTGAAGGTAGGTAAATGACGATTTACCAATTTACACCATGAAAAACAAACTATAATTAAGTTTTAATTGGATTTGAAACTCCTAGATCTTTTTGAGATTCATTGAACTTTTCAATGACATGTTTCAATCTCGAGTGTGCCCTTCAGGTTTTGTGACTGGGATGCCGAGGATCACAAAACAAGGTGTGAAGTAACCATGCAAATTACTTGGTACTCTTAAATGTTTATCACCCAACCGATGTGCCGGTAAACCACACATGCTCCACCGGCCTATGATTAAACTTTAAGAAAGTCTTTGCCTACCTTGTTAAATCAAGCTAGTGTGCCGGTAAACCACACACGCTCCACCAACAGACTTAAGCAAAGTGCCAAGTGTAATTTCATGGGTTAGCACCTTATTCACATTTTCCTAAGTAACTAAGACTGTGAATTATAAGTGGTTAGTTACTTAGTATTTATCATTAATACTTTTAATGAAGGGAGAACTTATAGTCTTTATCCTACCCATTCGGCTAATGACCCTCCACCAGTCAAGGAAGCGATGGGTGAGAGTGGACACCCATTAAACTGCCATTTTATAGGCAGTAACCTTATACCCCCTTATAGACCGACTTCGTGAATGAGGCCTACTAACGGTAAGACTGAATTTTACTCTTACACACACACACACACACACACACACATATATATATATATATATATATATATATATATATATATATATATATATATATATATATATATTATTGACTTATAATATTATAAAGTATAAGGATTGAATTTTAACTTTTAAAATCCTAAGGGCTTAACTTGGAATTAAAGTATTCATAAGAGAAAACTTTTCAAATTCCAAAACTTGAGGGCAAGTTTTGAAACTATTCAAAACTAATTAATTCCATAACTTATGTGTTTAAAGAGTTTTGATTAAAAGACTCTTCAAGTTCCATAACTTGAGGACAAGTTATGGAAGACTTTAAAATAATAAAAGAATGTAACTTTTCTTTATTTTTGTAACTTATGGAACTAATTAAGGTTGCACATTTTAATGATTAATGAAGTGACTCTTGAACCTCCATAACTTGAGGACAAGTTATAGAGTCATAAAACCATTTAATGAGAACAAGACTCTTCATATTTGTAACCATTGCCAACTTTTATGAGTTTTAAGAAACTTTAATGTGACTTTTCATGTAACTTGAGGACAAGTTACACAAACACATTTTAGAATCATCTCTTAGATTAAAATGGATCAAAGACACATAATCAATCAACCTTTTCTATTAATCTAAGCAACTCATATGAACATGATAATTGGAATCAAACTTTTTCATGTAGTTAGCATAACACTTAAACTAATACAAAACATGAATCTATTGACAACTATCTTTGAAATTGGATTAGTATGAACATTACCACATCCAAAATAAGTTTATAAGTTCAAAAACAACTTAGGGTAATGTTCCTAGTCCATTTCTAGCCAAAAACGTCGAATATATGCTGTCTGGGGCTCCTACTCGTTGAGTGCATGAACCTACTCGACGAGTAGGATGATTTTACTCATGGACTCGGCGAGTGCATCAGTGGACTCAGCGAGTTCATCAGTGGACTCGGCGAGTCCAGTGCCCAGAACGCCAGAAAATCGATTTTTTTAGCATTTTTCAGCAATTTGCATCAAGTATAAGAGAAAGCAAGCCTAGGCTCTGATACCACTGTTGGGTTTTGAGCATTATAACACTCCTAAGTGTACATGCAACCCTAAATACCTTGGATCTATGTTTTCTCTATTATACATGCAAATATGAACATCCAAGGTATTATCCTAATCTAGCATACAAAACAATGAATATAACAAGATAGAATACATACCTCTTTGGTGTAGAATGTTCTCAAGATGCTTGAGTGCCTAGTGCCCCAAGTGTGACACCTCAAATGGTTCACACAAAACCAAATACACTTGGAATAACTTGAGAGAAACTTGAACACTTCTAAAATCGGCTAGCCCTTCTCTTCCTAACTTAGTGGCCGATTTTGTCAAAGAATATGATCTTATATAGTTGTTATAATTAGGGTAAACCCTAATTGTTATGGCTTTCCATTTCCTTGGATCCATGGGTTCAAATACACCATGGAGCATCCATGGAGCATCTTATGGGTTTTAGCCCAACTTGACAATCCATGGAGCATTAGCCCACTATACAAGTATGGGTGATTTACACAATCAACCCATATATTTAATTAGTTTTCTTTTGATCACTTAATTAATTCTAGATTAATTCTTGATCAATACTAATTAAATAATCTTATTAATATATTATAACTTATAATATATTAACAAACCTTAAGTGTTATTTCTCTCATTATAGTCTATCCAAATGCATGATGCCATGCAACCCAAATGGACCATGCCGGGTCGGGTCAAGTCTTACCAATTGTAGTTATGGACTTAGACATTAATCCAACAATAATAAGTTAAATGATGGAATTCTTCATGTTTTTGAGGCCCTTAGAGTGTTCTTGGATGATATTTTTAGAGAGAGAGAGAGAGAGTAGAGAGAGAAAGTAGTGTGCAACCAAAGGAAAGGAATGAATGAAGGGGTCACCCCTATATATAAAAAGGGAGTGTGTGGCTGGGGGGTGGGTGTGCGGCCGTACACACCTCTCAGGAGGGTGTATGATCCATTTTTGCTTCTTTACGACATGTTAAGTCATTCCTAATCTCGTTCCCAGCTGTACGCAGCCTTAAAAGACTTAAACGAACCCTTAAATGGCGTTAAAAAGTGACGAAAAAGAATTTAACACTGATAAAATTGACCAATCGTACAGAATGAAAGTTTCGGGTTGTCACATCATCTCCCCGTTAGAGGGAATTGCGTCCCGAAATTCATGAATAAAGATACAAATGATGGATTTGGAAAAAGATGAGGGTACTTCTGTTTCATTGAATCCTCGTGTTCCCAAGTGAATTCAGGTCCCCGCTTCACATTCCAGCTAACCTTCACTAACAGGATACGACTTCGTTTTGTTCGTTTGACCTCCCGGTCCATGATTTTGATTGGTTATTCCAAGAAGTTTAGGTTTTCATTGATTTCAATATCATCAAGACGGACCACTAGGTTTTCGTCAGATAGGCATTTCTTGAGATTCGAAACGTGGACGATAGGGTGAACGTTGCCAAGTTCATGCGGTAAACGAAGTTTGTAGGCTACAGGACCATTCCTAGAAAGGATTTCGAATGGTCCTATGTACCTCGAATTTAGTTTCCCATGCTTTCCAAAGCGAATCATGCATTTCCAGGGGGAGACCTTCAGCAGGACATGGTCTCCGACCTGGAACTCCAAGGGTTTTCGTCGTTTATTGGCGTATCTCTTTTGTCGATCTCGTGAAGCTTTTATTCGTTCCCAGATTTGTATGATCTTTTCAGTGGTTTCGTGGATGATTTCTGGACCAGTGAGAGTGATATCAGGGACTTTTCCCTTGGCTAGCTGTGTGTCGCCCACCTTAGCCCAACATAGAGGGGATCTGCACTTGCGGCCATAGAGGGCTTCAAAAGGCGCAATCTTGATACTGGTATGATAACTATTGTTGTAAGAGAGTTCAACCAAGGGAAAATGAGTGTCCAGCGATTGACCGAAGTCGATGACACATGCTCTCAACATGTCTTCTAAGGTCTTGATGGTTCTCTCACTCTGTCTGTCTGTCTAAGGATGGTAGGCTGTACTCATATCCAGCTTAGTTCCAAGAGCTTTCTGCAGGGACTGCCAAAATCTAGAAGTGAACCTGCTATCTGGATCGGAGATAATGGATACAGGCACACCGTGCAGTCGAACTACCTCTTGGATGTAGATTCGTGTGAGTCTTTCCATCTTGAAAGTTTCTTTGATTGGCAGGAAGTGAGCAGATTTCGTCAACCGATTGACTATTACCCAGATGGTGTCGTACCCACTCGGAGATTTAGGTAATTTGGTAATGAAATCCATGGTAATTCTCTCCCACTTCCACTTAGGTTTCGCGGGCTGCTGCAGCAAACCTGAGGGCTTCTGATATTCGACCTTCACCTTGGCGCAAGTCAGACACTTTCCCACGAAGGTAGCAATCTCGGCCTTCATGTTTGGCCACCAATATAGTTTCTTGAGATCAAGTTACATCTTATTCGATCCTGGGTGAACGGAGTATCTAGTCTTGTGAGCTTCGTTCATGACAACCTCTCTATATCCACCAAACTTTGGGGTCCAGATCCGGTTCTTGAAATAGCAGAATCCGTCTCCCTTGATCTCTAAGTTTTTCTCCATCCCCCTTAAGGCTTCGTCTGCCACGTTCTCTGGTTTTAGGGCTTCCTGCCGAGCCCCTCTGATTTGTGCAGATAAGTGAGAATGGATGGTCATAGTAAGTGCTTTCACACTGCGACCGGAGTATTCTTTTCGGCTGAGGGCATCAGCTACTACGTCGGCCTTGCTGGGATGGTAGCGTATTTCACACTCATAATCACAGAGTAGTTCTACCCATCGCCGTTGTCTCATGTTTAAGTCTTTCTGGTCGAAGATGTGTTGTAGGATTTTATGGTCAGTGAAGATTGTGCACTTGGTTCTGTAGAGGTAATATCTCCAAATCTTCAGTGCGAAGACCACTGCTCCTAACTCCAGGTCATGATTTGTATAATTGACTTCATGTGCTTTTAGCGGCCTCAAGGCATAAGCAATAACCTTTCCTCGTTACATAAGCACATAGCCTAAGCCCTGGTTGGATGCATCGCAGTAGACAACGAAGTCCTCTGTCCCTTCGGGCAGAGACATGATAGGCGTGCTGCACAAGGCTCGCTTCAATGTTTGGAATGCAGTGTCTTGCTTTTCACTCCAACAAAAGGGTACAACTTTCTGAGTCAGAGTGGTTAAGTGTTTGGCAATTATGGAGAAGTTCTGGATAATCCTGCGATAATAGCCAGTGAGACCCAAGAATTGACAAATTTCTGTGGGTGTCTTCGGTGCTGACCAGTTCTCTATCGCTTTGATTTTGGATGGATCCACGTGTATAACTTCCTCACTTACCACGTGACCCAAGAAAGTTACTTTTCAAATCCAATATTCACACTTAGAGAATTTCGTGTATAGCTTTTCCATTCTTAGAGTTTCCAACACTAATCTCAAGCGTTGTTTGTGATCTTCCTTGCTTCTGGAATAGACAAGTATATCGTCTATGAACACAATAACAAACTTGTCCAGGAAAAGACGACACACCCGATTCATCAGGTCCATGAATATTGTCGGTGCGTTGGTTAGACCGAAAGGCATTACTACGAACTCGTAGTGAGCATAGCGAGTCCGGAATCCTGCTTTAGGAACATCACCTTCGTGGAATCGCAGCTGATGGTACCCTGATTTGAGGTCTATTTTGGAGATATAGTTGGCTCCTTGAAGCTGGTCGAAAAGGTCATCGATCCGAGGAAGAGGATAACGGTTTTTGATGGTGATCTTGTTCAATTCACAGTAGTCAATGCACATCTGAAAAGATCCATCCTTCTTTTTCACAAATAAAACCAGGGCTCCCTAGGGTGAGGAACTCGGTCTGATGAATCCTTTGTTGAGCAGCTCATTGAGGTGGCTGGATAACTCTTGCATTTCTGCTGGCGCTAGGCGATATGGGGACTTAGCTACGGGGGTAGCTCCGGGGATTAAGTCGATGCGAAACTCGACTTCGCGTTCAGGAGGGATTCCCGGAAGCTCTTTAGGAAAGACATCAGGAAAATTACAGACTTCAGGGATGCTCTCGAGGTCTTTAACTTCCTTCTTCTCGTTAATAACATGGGCTAGGAATGCATGACACTCCTTCTGCAGAAGTTTTTGAGCTTTTATGCACGAAATGATGCGAAGGCTTGAGCTGAGTTTATCACCATAGATCATAAGGGTTTCACCAGAGGGAAGATTAAGGCGGATGGCTTTTTCGTAGCAAAGAATATCAACATGATTGGGGCTCAACCAATCCATGCCAATGATGACATCGAAGCTTTTTATGGAAACTGGCATAAGGTCGATGGGAAAGGAATGATTGTCTAGGGTAAGGGTACAACCGATAAATATGTCGTTGGTGTTCTCTTTCTCACCATTAGCCATCTTAACGGTAAATGTTTCGGTTAAAGATTGAGGTTTATGTTTGAGAAGATACTTGAATGCATGACTAACAAAACTTCTCTCCGCACCAGAATCGAAAAGAATGCATGCATAAGAGTTGTCGAGGAGGAATGTACCCATAACAGTAGTAGGATCAACGACTGCCTCCTCTTGACCCATTGCTAGAACTCTCCCGGTGTTTCCAACTATTGTTGCTTTGGGGTAGTTTCTCTTGTAATGCCCGACCTCGCCACAGCCATAACAGACTTGACCAACACCTACTCTGGATGCCTGATTGGTTGGTTGGGCTGGTGTTCTGCAGCTTCGAGTAGTGTGACCCTTCTTGCCATAGTTGTTGCAAAGCATTTCACAACATGGGCCGGGAATATGGTGATGATAACTGCACTTGGTGCACCAAAGGAGGGTACCAGTATATCCACTGGTAGGTGCTTGAGTTGCAGGAGGAGCGACAGGAGTAGTGGCAGCGTGGACTGTCACAGTTTGTTGTTTCTTGGAAGGCTCCTACGAAGACTGGCCCTTTCGTTGCTTCAAAAACTTTCTTTTCTCACCACTTCCTTTCAATGGTTCGGAAGCAGCTGTTACTTTATCCAGATCAACCCCGTGATCTATGAGAGTCTGCTCTAGGCACTTGGCGCTGTCAAAAGTGATTGTCCTGGCAGCCAAGACATTCCCTTGAGTTGGGGGCGTCAATCCCCAAATGTATCTCTCTATTTTCTTGCTTTCCAGGGTGACCATTCCCGGTCAAATAAGTGTTAGGTCTTCAAACCTTGAAGTCTAAGCAGCAATGTCAGAACCCTTCAACTTTAGGTTCCATAGTTCGTGCTCCAGTTAATGCATTTCGCCCCTTGGATAGTACTCAGCAAGCATGAGCTCTTCAAGCTCTCCTAACCCATAGCATTTGCTACTGGTAGGGTTAGGGATTTGACCCGACTATTCCACTAGGTCAATGCTCTGTTGGTGAAACTGTAGGCGGTGAATTTCACTTTGTTGGCTTCTGAACAGGAACATATTTTGAAGATAGACTCGATCTTCTCGAACCATCGAGTCAAGGCAATAACACCTCCAGTGCCGTCGAAAGATGTGGGTTTTGCAGTCATGAAGTCTTTATAGGAGCACTCCTTCTGATGCCCTTGACTCCCTTCATGATTTTGGGAATGAATACCACTCTTGGAACCACCAGAACAATCGAGATTTATTAGTAACAACGCAGCAGTCACGACGGAAGTAACAACTACCTGGAACATAGCGGGATCGAACTGAGGAGGTGGTGGTGACGTTGGATCCGTTGAAGAATTGTTGTTCTTTTTGTTGGGTCTTTTCTTTGGAGCCATCTTGTTCTATATCAGGAAAAAGAAGGTGATAAGTCCCTTTGACTTTAGAACCAAGAGATATGAAACATGATATATCTCTACATGATAGATAAAGTGTTCTACTAAGCGATAAAGAGGAAGGAGTTACTAAAGCAAGTAAACTATCGCTAGGGAAGAATGAGTAGAAACACTTGGAATGAATTTCTACAATGCATTCGGATTTAACTAAAATACTCCTATAGTATTTTATGATGAAGGTTTTGTTCTAGTAATATCTTGTGGTAGGAATACTTGGTAAGTTTTAGGCCTGCTGCAACACCACAGTAACTTCCAAGCACATGTTGGTCATATCTCAAATGAATATAGTTGATCAGGCTATATTGACCCTAGACATAATTACATAACTGCCCAGGTTTAACCGTAGTGTCTAACATCAATTACTTTTGTTTGATTCTTTTTAGGGTACGGTTTCTGGTATGTAGGTATACTTGTATACTTCTTGTGAAAATACTTATATTTTAAAAGTATACTTTTAGTTCAGAGCACTTCGGCCCCTTAGTGTTTATAGTTGTATACCCTGTGACGTTCGGTATATACTTAGTTTACTATAAACAAAAGCTCTGATACCAATCTGTCACACCCCCAAATCGTCAGAAAAACAACGGCGGAAACGTCCAAGGGCGGGTGACGTCATACGTAGTATCACAACAATCGTATCATAGCAATCAAAGTAAACACAACCATTACATTACAATATGAATATTTACATCTGTTTTGAGAACATAGTTTGTACATAACAGTATATAGCAAAAGATAAAGACGAGTCTCCAAAATGCTTCGTCTTCTCCAAAATTTGGCAAAGTACCTGTCTATCGTTGCCCTGAGAATACAAGCAGTTTTGAAAACGTATCAACATAAAGAGGGTGAGTTCATAAGCATGTTTTTGTATTGAAAACTAGTCACTGAGTTTGTATAAATGGTTTCTTTCCATTATAAGTAAACGTCGTTTGTGTCGAAAACCATT
This sequence comes from Lactuca serriola, assembly GCF_051521515.1. Classification (NCBI taxonomy): domain Eukaryota; kingdom Viridiplantae; phylum Streptophyta; class Magnoliopsida; order Asterales; family Asteraceae; genus Lactuca; species Lactuca serriola. Next base: position 38,315,021 of record NC_136411.1, read on the forward strand.
GTTACCAAGTTCTGAAATATGTATGCATGTTTTCCAAGAAAATCCAATATTTTCTAACATGTTTATTGATTTCTGTAGGAAAAGTATTTTTCGGTTCGAAAACCCTGGTTACCACCGGTACGTAAGCTTTGTTCTAAAACCCTGGCTATCACCAGTAAGTATAGTAGTTTTATTACTTAAAATAAAACTATAGAAGAAAGAATTCCCACAAACAAAGGTTAGTTTATATATATTGTGAGGCGTATAACCATACTAATATGACTGGTGACCTCATTGACATTTCTTCAGCTGTCGTATGATTACAAAATTTGTCACCCCAGGCGTGCCCGCCTAACTGTAGCTAACAATTCAGGTGTGGGATTGTCGGTCCCGAATAGATTTATTCACAAGTTTCATACTCTCCCTCTAGGAGACTCTGGTTCTACTACCGGAAAGGATTTATTGGTACCCCGAGGGTCATAACGAAGATAAGTCTCACAATCCTATATGAACTAGTTTACGTGTTGTTCAGTTGTTCTCGAGTTCGAAATCGTTTGTAACGGTGTAGAGTATAAGTAATTATACACAAAATAATTATTTAGCAAGATACTCTAGTTTTGTATTCGTATTAATGGATAGACTAAATCTGACATAATTTATGTGTTTGACTTTGCATGAAGTTTAAATCTGTAAGGCTGGTAATGAAATCCCAAACTATACCTATTATAGTTTGAATGGTTTGTTACGTTCATGTATTCTTTTGAAAACTATGCAATTATGATTAGAAAACGTCCCTTATGCTCCGCGTATTACAAAAGGGACAAAGTATCTAATTTTTTGATAGAAAATCTTTGTAATTGCATCAGATTTTACGTTATGTAAACTTTTATGTTTAGCTTGTATTCCCCCCTGAAAACATGAAAAGCTCGAAAAAGTGTAGGGGTATGAACTCACAGTTTAACGTAGGATTCGAGTGTGTGATTGATATGAGTGCTGAGTGTCAACTGATGTTTTGTATGCAAGTGGACCCTAATAATCATATGGTAATACATATACATATTAGATTAGGGTATTTCATGACTAATCATGACGAGAAACCACCTTAAGGTCTTGGAAACGCTTGTACTAAGTGTTTTAGGTCCCACACTTAGTGATATTTGCAAGTTTAAGGCCAAATATGATCATTAAAGTGGGTGTATGGCCATAAAGGTGGGTGTGCGTCCGTATAGAGTGGGTGTGCGGCTAGGGAGTGCGGCCAGGGTGTGTGTGCGGCTGCACACCGGAGTGTGCGGCCGTACAGAGTGGGTGCGCGGCCATACACTCTTCGTTTATGCTCAAAAAGTCGATTTTTATGTGTTTCAAGGCTCAAACCAAGTCCAACTAGGAGATAGAGGGTCAAAACTCTCACTTTGGATGGTTTTTGAGGTGTGTACGGCCACCTTATGAAGGTGTGCGGCCGTACACCTTCAAGTGATGAAGAACATGATGAATTTAGGCTTAGATTTAGGTGTTTTACCTGAATAAAAAGTTAAATGATGGAATTGTTCACGTTTTTGAGGCCCATAGAGTGTTCTTGGATGATATTTTTAGAGAGAGAGAGAGAGTAGAGAGAGAAAGTAGTGTGCAGCCAAAGGAAAGGAATGAATGAGGGGGTCAACCTCTATATATAAAAGGGGAGTGTGTGGCTGGGGGTGGGTGTGCGGCCGTACACACCTCTTAGGAGGGTGTATGGCCCAGTTTTGCTTCTTTACGACATGTTAACTCATTCTTAATCTCTTTCGCAACTGTACTCAGGCTTAGAACACTTAAATGAACCCATAAATGGCATTAAAAAGTGACAGAATCGAATATTAACACTGATAAGAATTGACCAATCGTACATAATGAAAGTTTTGGGTTGTCACAGTAGATCCTGTGAAGATAGAAGCGGTTAGGAAATATGGACCCCTGAGGACGCCTACAGAAGTGTGTAGTTTTCTTGTTTTAGTCGGATACTACTGTTTTTTTTTATCTAAGACTCTTCCCAAATTGCTAATTTCCTTACTAAGTTGATGAGAATAGCAGTGAATTCTTTATGGGGTCAAGAGAAAGAAGACGCATTCTTGATTTTGAAGAAGAAATTATGTGAAGCTTTGGTGTTAGCTTTTGCAGATGGGATCAAAGATTTTGTCGTCTATAGTGATGCTACGATGGAAGGTAAATACCTATGCTTCCCGACAATTGAAAGAAGCCAAGACGAGATATTTGACGCATGACTTAGAGTTGGGAGCTATAGTTTTTGCTTTAAAAATATGGAGGCATTACTTGTACGGTATGTAATGTAAGTTGTGCATGGATCACAAGAGTCTTTAGTACGTGTTCTCGTAGAAAGATTTGAATATGCGATAGAGAAGGTGGATAGAATTGATCAGTGATTATGTTTGTGAGATCATTTATCACACGGTAAAGGAAAATATAGTGGCAAATGTTTTAAGTCGGAAGGCCCCAAAAGTCCTTGTAAGGGGAAGATATATGAGAATAGAGTTGGTATCCACGATTTTGGAGCAGATTAGATCAAATCAAGTGGAAGCAATGAAGCCCGAGAATGTTCAGGAAGAAAAGTTGTAGAAAAACATAAAATCCAAAGAAAATGATCGTGGTTTGAAAACATTCAAGAAAAGCGTTTGGGTACAAGATTTTAGAGATTCTCGAAAGATGATTTTAGAGGAAGCACATAAGTCCAAGTATTCCATTTATCATGGGAGTATGAAGACTTATAAAGATTGGAAGAAGATGTATTGGTGGCCTAGGATGAACCCAACGGTAGGCAATTTTGTTTATGAGTGTTTGACTTGTGCTAAAGGCAAGTTTGAGCACTAGACCCCATATGGACATACTAAATCTCTTCAAATTCTAGCTGGAAGGTGGGGCGAAATCACGATGGATTTCATTATTAAATTGCCGATAACTAGTCGAGGGTATGATGCCATTTGGGTCTTGTCGACCATTTGAAAAAGAGTGCATTATTTTTTGCGATTCGAGAGACAACTCGTTTAGAGAAGTTAGTAAAGTTTTATGTAGATGAAGTGGTAAGACTTCATGGAATTCCGTTGTCGATAGTTTCAGATCGTGACCCAACGTTTATTTCTCAGTTTTGCCACACATTACATGAAGAGTTGGGGACGAAAATTATTATGAGTACATTATATCATCCCCAAACAAACGGCCGAAATGAGCGGAACATTCAAACATTGGAAGATATGTTGGGGGAATGTGCTATTTATTTTAGTAGTAGATGGGATGATCACTTGAAATTAGTAGAGTTTGCGTATAATAATAGTTTCCATTCGAGTATTAATATTCCCCCGTATAGAGAATTATATGAAAGGAAGTGTAGAACACCTTTGTTTTGGATTGAAGTGGGTCAAAAGAAGCTTACAGGACTGGAATTGGTGAGGATTACCCCCGATTACCCGTTCCCGTTATCCTCACTTTATGTCCCTAAATCATCTAATATAAGAGACATATCCTAAGGATTTTCATTGGGGTGGACCCCACTGCAAAGGGGGTTCCTCAACAATAATTAACCGTAAGGTAACCATGAGGGGGCTGGAGTACACCAGTGAACACATGATTGACAAACACCTACATGTTGCGAACCCTGCTAGCGTTCCACTGGACTATCTAGAATAGTCTGTGGTCGTCATCTGTACTCCACTAGATGACTGGATCATCGACAACAATGAGGCCTCTAATCATTTTATCACACATCATCTATTTCATCTACCCATGTTTTACCACAACATTTTTGTATATATAAAATACATATACGATTTAAATCATTTAAAACATATATAAAAATGTTCATCCAGCATAGATATCAAGTAAACAGATAATATGCATACATAACACGTAATTTATATAAAATACTTCGTATCGTTGTGTAAGATGAAAGTAACTATGCACTCACCAGTTAAGGTGGTGATTCTGAACTCAGACAACGCTTTGCTTAATTTATTTTCCTTTGACGAATACTAGTATCATTACCACTAGATTTGTGTCTAATATTCATTGCGAGTAATTATTAGTCTAGATTCATCATTAACTCAGAGTCTGCTTCATGATCTATCAAGTAAGGAACAACCAGGTAGGATCATATCGGAGGTAGGGTCTGTTTAGTATACGAAGTATATTGTTTAGATATCCTACTTTAAACACCTCACTAAATCACAACCTAGACATCATTCCCCTAAGTAGATTAATTAGTATAACGACTTTGAATGACTAATAAATCTTATTTATAGTTTCATAATAAAGATATTATATTTAAATATAAGCTATATTTAAATTAGGGTAGGTGTATCTCACTTATAGCGGGTTTTACTAAAAACCGGGCTCCGCGGCAGAAGAGCTTTTGAGCCGAAAAGCTCTTTTTCTTGGAGCCTTCGGGCGCTCCGAAGTTTTCTTCGTGCGCTACGGGAGTTTCCTAGGGCTTTAGGGTGGGGGGAGGGGTTGGGAGGTTTAGAAAGAAGTTAGAGAGAGAAAGCGAAAGGTTGGGGAGTGAAGAAATGAGGGTGAAAGGGGTTCTATTTATAGGCTTAAATATGGCTCAACTTGGTGCCACATGTCACCATTTGGTGGCAAGACTTGCGGAGAAAACAATGGCCTAGATTCATCCACGTCACCCATTTTGCAGCAACACCCTGTCGACCTCTAAACCACGTAACTATCGTACACGAGCTCCATTTTCGACGTTATTTATATCCACGCGTAGGTGAATACACAATCTACAACTTTCGTTTAGACTCCATCGACAAATTCTTGACCGATTTAAATTAAAAAATATGAGAATATTACACTGTTAACGACGGTGTAAAATTCATAACTTCTACAACTTTCATTTAGACTCCGTTTTCGACGTTCTCATTTAGGTTGTCTTGGATAAAAATCGATCGATCTGAAAATCGCATTCCGGGTTGTATACTGTTATACGAAATTGTAGAAAAATCATAACTTCCTCATACAAAGTCAGATTTTTATCTTCTTTTTATTCACTTTTTGCGATTTCCAGTGATGTGCCGGTTTTGCCGCAAAACTTCGACAGGTCATAACTTCTTCATTAGACATAATTCCAAAAATAAGCTAGTGCTTGTGTCTAAAATATAGTAGACACTCATCTTACAATCATCGTTTAGCATTCTATGTTTAAGTCTAGAAATCCTACAAATTCCTAGTTCGCTTAAACTAATGCTCTGATAAGAACTTTGACATCCCCAATTTCACGGCCAGAAAAGACCGATTTTTTTTATGTTTTATTCGAAAATAAGAGTACCCTTTGAAAGAAAAGTATTGCAGAATTTCTTCCCAAAAGATAAATACGATAAAAAAATTTATCAAAGCAATTCTGAAGAAATATATTTCATTATATTAAAACCTCGGGATGTCATGTTCGATATAGATCAGAATCATAAACATAACAACATACGTCTTACACCATTTATTTATATCTACTGGCCTATAATCCAGAATCCCTTGTCAAGTCATCCAACTATGTTGTTGTGCCACTACCTGCAATACAAGAAACTGAGTGGGTCGGGCTTAGGAGCCTGATGAGCACATAGGGTTTTCAACCCAAAATAAATAAGTTTATTAATTTCATCAAACCCAACAAACCTGATTACTAGTTTCCGTTATCCTCACTTTACGTCCATAAAGCATCTAATATAAGGGACCTAGCCTATGGATTTTCATCGGGGTGGACACTACTGCAAAGGGGGTTCCTCAACAATAATTATCCGTAAGGCAACCACGAGGGGAATGGAGTACACCGAGGAACACATCGTTCACAAACACCTACAGGTTGCGAGCCTGCTAGTGTTCCACTGGAATGTCTAAAATAGTCTATGATCATCGTCTATACTCCGCTAGATGACTGGATCATCGTCAACATCGTGGCCTCTAATCATTTTATCACACATCATCTATTTCATCTACCCATGTTTTACCCCAACATTTTTTTTAGATATAAAATAGATATACAGTTTAAATCATTTAAAACTTGTATAAAAATGTTCATCCAACATAGATATCAAGTAAACGGATAATATGCACACATAACACGTAATTTATATAAAATACATCCTATCTATGTGTAAGATGAAAGTAACTATGCACTCACCTATTAAGGTGGTAATTCTTAGCTCAGACAATGCTTTGCTTAACTTATTTTCCTTCGATGAAACCTAGTATCATTACCACTAGATTTACGTGTAATATTCATTGCAACTAATAATCAGTCTAGACTCATCATTAACTCAGAGTCTACTTCATGATCTATCAAGTAAGGAACAACCAGGTAGGATCATATCGGGGGTAGGTTATGTTTAGAAATCCCACTTTAAACACCTCATTAAATCACAACCTAGATATCACTCCTATAAGTAGATCAATCAGTATAACAACTTTGAATGACTGATAAATCTTATTTATAGGTTCATAATAATGATATTATATTTAAATTTAAGTTATATTTAGAGTAAGGTAGGCGTATCTTACTTATAGCTGGTTTAACTAAAAACTGGGCTCCGCTAGAGTAGAGCTTTTAAGCCGAAAAGCTCTTTTTTCTTGGAGCTATTGGGTGCTATAGAGCTTTCTTCTAGCGCTAGGGGAGTTTCCTAGGGCTTTCGGGAGGGGGGGCGGGGGTTGGGAGGTTTAAAGAGAAGTTAGAGAGAGAGAGAAAGAGAAAGGTGGAGGAGTGAAGAAATGAGGGTGGAATGAGTTCTATTTATAGGCAGAAATATGGCTCAACTTGGTACCACATGTCACCATATCGTGGCAAGAGTTGTGGTGAAAGCAATGGCCTAGATATAGCCACGTCACCCCCTTCGCAAAATCACCCTAACAACCTCTAAAACCCGTAACTATCGTATATGAGCTCCGTTTTCGATGTTATTTATATTTACGTGTAGGTGGAGACATAATCTACAACTTTTGTTTAGACTCCATCGGCTAATTCTTGATCGACTTAAATTAAACATTATTAGAATATTACACTGTTAACGACCATGTAAAATTCATAACTTCTACAACTTTCATTTAGACTCCGTTTTCGACGTTCTCATTTAGGTTGTCTCGGCTAAAAATCGCTCGATCTGAAATTAGAATTCTAGGTTGTATACTGCTATACGAAATCTTAGAAAAATCCTAACTTCCTCATACGAAGTCAGATTTTGATGTTCTTTTTATTCACTTTTTACGATTCCTGGTGTCGTGCCGATTTTGCCGTAAAACTTCGACATGTCATAACTTCTTCGTTAGGCATATTTCCAAAAATAAGCTAGTGCTTGTGTCTAAAATATAGTAGACACTCATCTTACAATCATCGTTTAGCATTATAAGTTTAAGTCTAGAAATCCTACAAATTCCTAGTTCGCTTAAACTAATGCTTTGATAAGAACTTTGACATCCCCAATTTCACGGCCATAAAAGACCGATTTGTTTATGTTTTATTCGAAAATAAGAGTGCCCTTTTAAAGAAAAGTATTGCAGAATTTGTTCCCAAAAGATGAATACGATAAAAAAATTTATCAAAGCAATTCCGAAGAAATATATTTCATTATATTAAAACCTCGGGATGTCATGTTCGATACAAATCATAAGCATAAACATAACAACTTAGGTCTTACACCATTTATTTATATCTACTGGTCTATAATCCATAATCCCTCGTCAAGTCATCCAACTATATTTTTGTGCCACTACCTGTAATACAAGAAACTGAGTGGGTCGGGCTTAGGATCCTGATAAACACATATGGTTTTCATCCTACAATGAATAAGTTTATTAATTTCATCAAACCCAACAAACCCGATTACCCATTTCCATTATCCTCACTTTACGTCCATAAAGCATTTAATATAAGGGACCTAGCCTAAGGATTTTCATCGGAGTGGGCACTAATGCAAAGGGGTTTCCTCAGCAATAATTGTCTGTAAGGCAACCATGAGGGGGATGGAGTACACCGGTGAACACATCGTTCACAAACACCTATAGGTTGCGTGCCTGCTAGCGTTCCACTGGACTGTCTAGAATAGTACGTGGTTGTCATCTATACTCCGCTAGATGATTGGATAATCGTTAACATCGTGTCCTCTCATGATCTTATCACACATCATCTATTTCATTTACCCATGTTTTACCCCAACAATTTTGTAGATATAAAATACATATATAGTTTAAATCATTTAAAACTTGTATAAAAAATGTTCATCCAACATAGATATCAAGTAAACAGATAACATGGACCATAACACGTAATTTATATAAAATACTTCACATCTATGTGTAAGATGAAAGTAACTATGCACTCACCTGTTAAGGTGGTGATTCTTAACTCAGACAATGCTTTGCTTAATTTATTTTCCTTCGATGAAATCTAGTATCGTTACCAATAGATTTACGTGTAATATTCATTGCGACTAATTATCAATCTAGACTCATCATTAACTCAGAGTCTACTTCATGACCTATCAAGTAAGGAACAACCACGTAGGATCCTATTGGACGTAGGGTCTATTTATAAACAAAGTATACTGTTTAGACTTTAAACACCTCACAAAATCACAACCTAGACATCATTCCCATAAGTACATCAATCAGAATAACGACTTTGAATGACAGAGAAATCATATTTATAGGTTCATAATAATGATATTATATTTAAATATAAGCTATATTTAAAGTAGGGTAGGCATATCTCACTTATAGCTGGTTTTACTAAAAATCGGGCACCGCTTGAGCAGAGCTTTTAAGCCGAAAAGCTTTTTCTCTTGGAGCTATCAGGTGCTTCGAAGCTTTCTTCTAGCGCTAGGGGATTTTCCAAGGGCTTTAGGGGTAGGGATGGCAAAAAAACCCGAACCCGATGGGGAAACCCGAAACCCGATTATTTCGGGTCGGGAAACGGGTCGTTATCGGGTTTTTTATCTGGTTCAGGGCAGGGAGTGGGTTATCCTCGCCCCGACCCGACCCACCCCGATTATATATATATATATATATATATATATATATATATATATATATATATATATATATATATATATATATATATGTTAATGGCACGCATCAAAGATAAAATACTTACTGTGGAAAATCTTTTTAGTTATTAACAATCCGGTGTGAACGATCATTTTTTATGTTTTGATGTATTACACTAAAATTAAATAAAATAAATTTTAATATAACATCGATTTAATTTTATCAAAGTGATTCATCATATTTTTAATTTAAAAGGGAGACTAGAACACATATTTTTTATAAGACATCGGGGTACCCTAAAACGGAATAAAGATTTCGTTATGAATTGTTGTAAACCCGATAAGAAACCCGAAACCCGACTGGAAAACCCGAACCCATTGGGGAGCCCCGATAAGAAACCCGAAAGATATCGGGGCGGGTTTGGAAAACCATGCCCCGCCCCGAACCCGCCCCGTTGCCATTCCTATTTAGGGGGGGGGGGGGTGGGAGGTTTAAATAGAAGTTAAAGAGAGAAAGCGAAAGGTGGAGGAGTGAAGAAATGAGGGTGGGAGGGGTTCTATTTATAGGTTGAAATATGGCTCAACTTGGTGCCACATGTCACCATCTGGTGGCAAGACATGTGGAGAAAGCAATGGCCTAGATTGTTTTGTTTTTGGGAACAAATTCCGCAACTCTTTCAAATCAAAAGGATTTACTCTGAAAATATTTAAAAGCATAAATGAAAATCGGTCTTTTCTGGCCGAGATTTTGGGGATGTCACAAAATCCAACAGGTTTACCTTTCGACTTAGGGCATTAGTGACAACATTTGCTTTACCGGGGTGGTAAAGTATCTTACAGTCGTAATCCTTGAGTAACTCTAGCCAGCATCATAGTCTCATGTTCAATTCCTTCTGATTAAAGAGGTACTAAAGACTCTTATGAACAGTGAAAATTTTGAACTTCGTGCCATAGAGATAATGCCTCCATATCTTTATAGCGAATACTACCGCTTGCAACTCCAAATCATGAGTGCAGTAGTTATTTTCGTGCTCTTTCAATTGTCGAGATGCATATGCTATCACCTTTTCCCTTTGGGTCAGAACACAACCTTACCCAACCCCAGATGCATCGCTATAAACTATGAAGTCTTTAACTCCATCGGGCAAGGAAAGAATTGGTGCTTCACACAACTTCTTCTTTATCTTCTCAAATGCTTCTTCATGTTTTTCACTCCACGCATATGCAGCTCCCTTATGGGTCAAAGCTGTTAATGGAGCAGCTATCGAAGAAAAGCCATGGATAAACCTTCGGTACTATCCAGCTAATCCTAGAAAGCTTCGTCGTTTCTCTATGGGACTTTTCGCTCGTTCCCACTTCATCACGGCTTCAATATTTGTTGGGTCAACCATTATCCCTTCCTGGTTAACCACATGACCCAAAAATTGAACTTCTCGAATCCAAAACTCACATTTGGAGAACTTTGCATATAACTTCTCCTTCTTTAATACTTCTAACACTTCTCGTAGATGCTTGCCATGCTCTTCCTGTCTCTTTGAGTAAATCAGAATCTCATGTATAAACACTATCACAGATTTATCGAGGAATGGTTTAAAAACCCTGTACATCAAATCCATGCATGTTTCTAGAGCATTGGTTAGTCCAAACGAAGTTTTCTCAATAGCATGCTCTCTCAGCTTCAGCTGATGATATCCTGTTCTAAACATAGTTTTCTCAATATCATGCTCTCTCACCTTCAGCTAATGATATCCTGACCTAAGTTCAATCTTTGAGAAATAGCTCGAATCTTACATGTGATCGAATAGGTCATCAATCCTCAACAATGGGTACTTGTTCTTCACTGTTTCCATGGTTAGCTCCTTGTAATCTATGCACATTTTCATCCTTCCATCCTTCTTCTTTACGAATAACACCAGAGCTCCCCAGCGTTATGAACTAGGTCTAATGAAACCATTGTCCAACAACTCCTAAAGTTGTGTCATAAGCTCCTTCATCTCCACCGGTGCTAATCGGTGTGGTGCTTTTACTATCGGTGTTAATCATGGCAATAAGTCTATTCAAAACTCCACTTGTCTATCAGGGGGTAATCCCAGAAGATCTTCGGGAAAGACTTCCAAATAGTCACACACCAGTGGTATTCTTTGCAGCTCTTTCTTTTCTTTCTTTGCATCAATCACGAATGCAAAGTATGATGTGTCTCCTTTCGATAAACATTTTTTTTTGGCTTTCATCAGGGAAATGATTCCATAATTCACTCTGCGTTTGTCTCCGTACACCATAAATGACTCTTTTCCAGGTTGGTTTACTCTTACTATCTTCTTCCTGCATAATATTTCGGCATTATTGGCACTAAGCCAATCCATTCTTAGAACGATCTCGAAGCCATTTAACATAATTGGTAGTAGCTCTTCTTGGAATTCATTTTTGTTTAAGTTGATGACGACGTTCTTAATGATCACTAGCAGTAATAAATTTGCCACTAGCAACTTCTACAACTAGAGCATTATCAAGTTTATCGACATACAATGCTAGTCTCCCACCAAATTAATGAGATATAAAGAAGTAATCCGCTCTAGAATCAAAAATTATCTTGGCAGGTGATGCATTTACAATAAAGGTACTTGAAGCGACATCCGGTGCATCCTTCATAGCTTCCAGTGTCATTTGGAAGGCTCTCGCCTTCGGTTTCGGTTGAAAATTGGGCCTTCCCGCCTCCTTCTTCTTTTTGTAGTCTCATGAAATGTTTATTACACCCATAACAGACTTTCTTGCTGAGGGTGCATTTGTCACACCCCCAAACCAGACGGCGGAAACGTCCGGTGGTAGAGGACTTAATTTGTAGTATCACAACATATGCATCATAGTAATCAAAGTACAAACAACCATTTTATTTAAAAGAAATGCAAATATTTACATGTGTTCAATAAATGTATATTGACACCAAAATAGTTATACAAACGACGAAGACATGACTCAATATAGCTCCATCTTCTCAAAAGCTCGGGGAGTACCTGTCTACTCGTTCGCTAAGAATACAAATAATTTGAAAAGAGAGTATCAAAATAAAGTTGAGTGAGTGCATAAGTACTTATATTTGAAAGTATTTTCTCTATTTCTTGAATATGTAAACTGTTCCAGAAAATCCTAGATTTTATGTTGTATATGGAAAGTAGTTTTAATCCCATAAAACCGTTCTATTGTAACAACCCAATAATTTATATATAATTTCTGAATTGATACAAACTGTTTATCAATTTAACCCCTTGCTTAACATGTTACAAAGGGTAATTAAATTGAATGAAATAACTTTTATATTTATATACATATACTATTATATATAAGTAAAATTTAAATGATATTCGAACAAATAACCGATACTATAAGCCCACATCTAAACAAGGAAAATGACCCAAGGTGAGTTATCAGTCCTAATCCATTTTAAATCTTATATATATATATATATATATATATATATATATATATATATATATATATATATATATATATATATGAGTTTTGGGAAAAATATTAGTTTATCAATCATTTAAAGAGTTTAACATCGAGAAATATTTTTGATGACCATATATTATTTTCACACATTTTGAAACTATTTTTTTGTAACACAAAATAATTGTTTATACTTGTATTCCACCCCCACCCCCCTAAAATTGAAAAAAACTATGAAAATACAGGGGTATGAACTCACTTTATAGAAGTGATGAGTTGATGAAATACTAGGCTTTACGCAGGTAGCACATCGACAGGAGAGAGGTGTGCTTTTCGAGAACTTTGGGGCTTCAGGATGTCGTTGGGATTAGGATACGTTACCGGGGCGTCAGGTAGTCTTGAGGGGCTTAAAAGTGAGTAATATAGAGAGAGAGGTTTGAAAATGAACAACAAAACCCGAAGGCTTCAGTTCCTATTTATAGGAGGTTGAGGCCTCCCCGTATGCTGCGCGTACGTGCGTCTGCTGGGTGTAGCGTACTTGCCCAGCCTAGTAGTTACCCATTAGAGCTAGTTTGTATGCATGGCATGCATGCGAGGGTGGGGTGACGGAGCATCGACATGGCCAATCTAAGGCCTTGTTTCTGAGTACGCTGGGCGTACTCATGTACGCGAGGCGTACTTTCTTTTTCCAAATTTGAAAAATTCATAACTTTTTCCCACGACCTTCATTTTTGATGTTATTTATATCCATGCGTAGGTGAGACTATGCTCTACAACTTTCGTTTAGACTCTCGTTTAAGTTGTGTTGTCTAAAAATCACTCGATCTTTAAACGGACTTTTGGACTGTGTACTATTATGTCAAATCTTATAAAAATCCTGACTTCCTCATACGAAGTCAGATTTGAATGTTCTTTTTATGGAAATTCACGGTTTAACATATCCTACGACTTTTATTTATATTGTTAAAGCTATAAAGCATTTTATTGAAAATTCACTTTTTACGCTTAACATTGTTTTACTGGCTTTGTCGCGGATCTTCGATTCGTCATAACTTTTTGTTATAACTTGAATTTTAGTGTTCTTTATATTTTTGAAAACCTCATTATAATATCTATTACATTACTCGTCCCAACAAAAATTATTGAACAATGTATTTTTGATGTTGTTTTCATTAAAAATAAGTTAAAATGCTTGACTTACGTTATTACATTGATTTGAAATATTAGGTTGTTACATTATCCCGCCGTTAGAGAGAATTTCATCCCGAAATTAGGACTATATTATTACAAAAAGACTAGGGAAACAAATGAGGATATTTCTGTTGCATTTGATCCTCCCGCTCCCAAGTGAATTCAGGTCGCCGTTTTTCATTCCAGCGAACCTTCACTATCGGGATACGACTTTGTTTGCTTTTCCTAACTTCCCTGTCTAGAATATTTACGAGTTCTTCCACAAAGTTGAGGCTCTCGTATAATTCGATTTCCTCGAGTGGGATTACAAAAGTCTCATCGGATAGACACTTTTCAAGTTAGAAATGTGGAAGGTAGGATGAATGTTACTTAGTTTTTGAGGTAGTCAAAGTTTGTATGCTACCGGACCGATTCTGGCAAGAATCTCAAATGGTCCTATGTACCTTGGATTTAATTTTTCATGCTTTCCAAAGCGTATCATGCCTTTCCAGGGAGAGACCTTCAACAAGACGCGGTCACCAACCCGAAATTCCAAGGGATTTCTCCTTTTGTCGGCATAGCTTTTATGTCTATCTCTGGATGCTTTAAGTCACTCCCGGATTTATATGATTTTCTCCGTGGTTTCCCTAATAGTTTTCGGACCAGTGTGAGCACTGTCATTAGTTTGATCTCTAGATAGCTTTGTGTCACCCACTTCAGCCCAACACAGAGGTGATCTGCACTTGCGGCCATAAAGGGCTTCGAATGGAGCAACCTTTATGCTAGTGTGATAACTGTTCTTATAATAGAATTCGATAAGGGATAAATGAGTATTCCATGCCTTTCCAAAGTCTAACATGCAAGCTCACAACATATCTTATAATGTTTGAATCGTCCTCTCACTTTGTTCGTCAGTTTGTGGATGGTAGGTTGTACTCATGTCTAGCCTAGTTCCCAGAGAGTTTTGTAAAGACTGCCAGAAACGAGAAGTGAATCTACTATCTCGATCAGAAAGATATTGGCACACCATGCAGTCTAACTATTTCTCTGATGTAAGTTCTTGTTAGTTTCTCCATCTTGTCGGTTTCTTTTATGGGTAAGAAGTGTGAGGATTTGGTCAATCTATAAATGATTACCCAAATAGTATCATAACCACCCTTTGTCTTGGGTAACTAAGTTATGAAATCCATCGTAATCCGCTCCCACTTCCATTCAGGGATTTCAGGTTGTTGCAATATCTCTGAAGGTTTCTGGTACTCTACCTTGACTTTGGCACAAGTAAGGCACTTGCCCACAAAGGTAGCAATCTCGGCTTTCATGCTAGGCCACCGGTAAAGTTTCTTAAGGTCTATATACATTTTTTCTGAACCTGGATGAATGGAGTATCGGATTTTGTGGGATTCATTCTTAACCTTGTATCTATAACCACAAAACTTTGGTGTCCAGATCCGGTTCATGAAACAATAGACTCCACCACTTCGGACTTTGAAATTTTTATCCATTCCTCTCAGTGTTTTACCTGCCACATTTTCGGGTTTCAAGGCCTCGGGTTGAGCGTCTTTGATCTGTGTGGACAGATGTGAATGGATTGTCATGGTCAATGACTTTACTCGGTGCCCTGAATATTCTTTTCTGCTAAGGGCATCAACTACAATATTGGCTTTACCAGGGTGATAACGAATCTCGCATCCGTAATCGTTTAGTAGGTCCCACTATCTTCGTTGCCTCATGTTCAGTTATTTTTGGTCGAAGATATGCTGAAGACATTTATGGTCCATGAGCATTGTGCATTTCATGCCATATAAGTAATGTCTCCATGTCTTTAGAGCAAAAACCACGGCTCCTAATTCAAGGTCATGTGCTGTATAGTTGATCTCATGTGCCTTGAGCTGTCTCGAGGCGTAGGATATAACCTTTCCTCGTTGCATCAGAACACATCCAAGTGCTTGATTTGAAGCATCATAGTACGCTAGAAAGTCTTCTGTCCCTTCAGGTAGAGACAAGATCGGTGCACTGCATAAATCTCGCTTTAGCGTTTGGAAAGCTATTTCTTGCTTTTCCCCCCAACTAAAAGTTACACCCTTTTGTGTTAGGGTGGTAAGCGGTTTAACAATTCGGGAGAAATTCTGAATAAATCTGCGATAATAGCCAGCAAGGCCTAAGGATTGTCGGATTTCTGTAGGTGTTTTGGGTGTTGACCAATTCTCAATTGCCTTTATTTTGGAAGGGTCCACGTGTATTCCCTCCGAACTAACTATGTGACCTAGGAAATCTACTTTCCTGATCCAAAATTCACATTTTGAGAACTTCGCATAGAGTTTCTCTGTTCTCAGAGTTTGTAATACTTGACGAAGATATTGGCCATGCTCTTCTTCGCTTCTCGAGTAGATAAGGTTGTCGTCAATAAAGACTATGACTAATTTGTCTAGGTACAGAAGGCACACGTTGTTCATTAAGTCCATGAACACAACAGGTGCATTCCTCAATCCGAAAGGCACCGCTACAAAGTCATAATGACCATAACGAGTTCTGAATGTTGTTTTGGGAATGTCATCCTCCAAAATCCGTAGCTAATGATACCCGGATCTCAAGTCTATTTTCGTGAAGTAGCTCGCACCTTGAAGTTAGTCAAACAGATCATCGATGCGAGGAAAAGGATATCGATTCTTGATGGTAAGTTTATTTAGCTTGCGGTTGTCTATGCACATGCAGACTGACCCATCCTTCTTCTTCACGAACAAAACCAGTGCTCCCCATGGTGAGAACCTTGGTCGTATGAAGCCTTTACTAAGGAGTTCATTCAGTTGGCTGGATAATTCCTGCATTTCCGATGCTACAAGATGATAGGGGGATTTGGCTATAGGGGTAGCCCCAGGAATTAAGTCGATTCTAAATTCAACTTGTTGTTCAGGAGGTACTCCTGGAAGGTCGTCAGGAAATATGTCGGGAAAGTTACAGATTCAGAAATACTCGTGATATCTTTTCTCTTCTTTCTTTTTTTCTACCACATGAGCTAAGAAAGCACAATACTCCTTGTGAAGGTACTTCTGTGCCTTGATGCAAGAAATGATCTGAAGGTTCGTTCCAGGTTTTTCGCCGTAGATAATAAGTGTTTCATTAGTTGGCAAGTTCAAGCGAATAACTCTTTCATAGCATAGGATCTCATCATGGTTAAGGCACAACCAATCCATACCTATTATAATGTCAAAACTTTTGATAGAGACCGACATAAGGTCTATTGGGAAAGAAAAATTATTCAAGGTAACGGTACATCCTATGTATATATAGTTGGTGGATTCGGATTTCCTGTTAGCCATTTCGACTGTGAAAGTTTCACTTAGTGGTTGGCTCACAAAGCTCCTCTCAGCACCACAATCAAATAGAATGCATGCATAAATGTTGTTGAGAAGAAACATACCCGTGACCACCGCAGGGTCTGCCACTGCTTCTTCATGGCTCAATGCTAGAATTCTCCTAACTCCACCAACATTTTCCAGATTTCATACTGTTTCTCTTAAAATGCCCCACATCACCACATTGATAGCATGCTTGACCTACTCCAGCAGTAGGTACTTGGTTAATCGGTTGGGGTGGTGACCTACAGAATCGGGTAATATGCCCCTTTTTGTTGTAGTTACGACACTGCATTTCTTAGAAATTTCCGTTGTAGTGAAAATTGCACTTGTTGCATTTAGGGAGGTTACCAGCATAGGGCTTAGCTGGTACAGGGTTAACAGGAACAGGAGCAGGTACAGTAGCAGCATGGACTGCCACTACTTGTTGCATCTTTGAAATTTCCTGAGGAGATTTGCCCTTCCTCTTGTTCCAACCCTTGTTGTTGTTGTTGTTATTGTTCTCCTTAGGATGTTCTGGGGCAGCCACCACAGAGTTTTGATGATTTATGTGGTCAATAAGTTACACTTTCCTGTATCTGGGGCGATGACACTTGCCTGTATCTAGGGCGACAGTCCACAAATATACCTTTCAATCTTTTTGCTCTCCAGAGTAACCATTTCTTGACAAATGGTTGCCAAGTCACATAATCGGTTCATGTAGGTTATTATATCAGAACCAACTATTGTAAGACCCCAGAGCTCTTGCTTAAGTTTCTGAATTTCCCCTCGCGGACAGTATTCCTACATCAACATAGTTTTTAAGTTCTCCCAACTTATCGAGTTAGCCACTACCTAAGTCAGTGACTTAGCATGGGCATTCCTCCATGTTAAAGCTCTATCCGAAAAGGTACAAACAACGAATTTGACTTTGCTGCTCTCTGGACAGGAGCAAATTTCAAAGATTGCTTCTGTCTTCTCAATCCATTATTTTAAAACCATTACTCCTCGAGTTCCATTAAAGGTGCTGGGTTTGGCATTCGAGAATTCTTTATAGGTACACTCTTGCGAGTTTCCCTAACTTTCGCCATGGTTGGTAGGGTGTGCACCAGTTCCCGACCCACTAGCACCAGGAGTGTTGATATGAGACATGGTAGCTACAACACCTGTCGTGATCGTCACTTGAAACATAGCAGCGTCAAATTGAGGAAGTGGTGGCGGAGGTGGTGTTGGTGCTTCATTGATGTTGTTACGTCTTGGATTTCTCTGAGGAGGCAACTTTTACTATCAAGGTTAAAAGATAAAAAGATGATAAGATATCAAGAATTAAAATGAATTTGATATCTCTGAACTAAACACTTAATTCAATATGAATCTTGTAAAGAATTGGAAATAGGAGTCCACTACAAGTACAACTTGCAACAGGATAATATGGATTTGAATGGTTATTTTTCAAAGAGTATGAAAATACATGTCGATTGTATTGGTATATTAAGTACACGTAGTCTGGAAAACTCGACCTTAAAGTAGGTCTATAATATACCACAACAGTGGGAAAACATCGACAACTAATTGACCTACCGAGGTCATAGAAATCTCAGCACATTCCAAAAGGTGGGCGTTGGCCCTGTTGTCTCCATTACAGAGGTCATAGAAATCTCGACACGTTCCATACGGTGGGCGTTGGACCTGTTGTTTGCTCCAGTGATATATGTGGTCTCCCCAAACTGGTGTTGGCCCTTGAAATCCTTCCCTGACTACTGGAGGTGGGACTAATGGTGGAGGATTGTATACCATAGGTTCTGTTTCGGTACCCTCTGACTCTGCATCTTCATCTTCTTCTTCCTCTTCTTCTGGATTCTCTTCCTTTAGATCCTCTTCCGGATCCTCTACTATCCATCCTTCGTTACCATGATTCGGAAAATAAGGGTCCCCTAATAAATGAGATCCGACCATTGTATCTTTGCGACACTAAGAATAGAATATAATTAGTAATGATAAATTAGAATTACAAGTTTCCACGAAAGAAACTTAAAGTTAACAGATAAAGAATTATTATAACAATAACGTGTATACTAATTATATATAACTTGGGTATAATTGACCTTCGATTAAATGATCCTGCTCTAAATCCACAACCAAACAAGGAACATGAAATGAAGCTAGATTACATATTCTAAGTCTACATATCTTTAATTAGATATAAATGTAATACACCCTTAATATTTATAGCAATACTTACAATGTTTCTTTTGTTTTCACATGTTTGTCAATTGTATATAGTGCCTAAAATACTCCTATGGTATTTTAACTTTATGTTTTGGTTCAGAGTTCTTATGTATATGTTTAGTCGGTAAGTTTTAGACATGTCGCAATTTTACCATCACTCCCAAACACATGTTAGTTATATCTCAAACCAATATAGTTGATCAGTCTATATTGATCCCATATATAATTACATAACTGCTCAAGTTTGACTATAATATTCAATAACTAAATACTTTTATGTTGCTATGACTATGACATTGTACTTGTATGTATAAGTGTTAGTATACTTCTTATAAAAATATTCAAAATTTAAAAAGTGTACTTTGTAGTCAAAGCTTTCAACCCCAATGTATTTATAGTTTGTATATATTTTATGGATTGATATACTAAGTTCACTATAAACAAATGCTCTGATATTAACCTGTCACACCCCCAAACCAGACGGCGGAAATGTCCGGGGGTGGAGGACTTCATTTGTAGTATCACAACACATGCATCATAGTAATCAAAGTAAAAACAACCATTGTATTTAAAAGAAAAATAAATATTTACATGTGTTCAATCAATGTATATTGACACCAAAATAGTTATACAAAAGAAGAAGACATGACTCAAAATAGCTCCATCTTCTCAAAAGTTCGGGGAGTACCTGTCTACTGGTTCCCTGAGAATGCAAATAATTTGAAAAGATAGTATCAACATAAAGTTGAGTGAGTGCATAAGTATTTATATTTGGAAGTATGTTCTCTGTTTCTTCAATGTGTAAACAGTTCCAGAAAATCCTATATTTTCTGATGTATATGAAAAGTAGTTTTAATCCCATAAAACCGTTCTATTGTAAACCAATGTTCTACTTTTGTATCCTTTTTATATAAACTATAAAAGAGAGTGTGCCTGGCTTCATCAGCTGTTGTTGAATACTGATATGCAATACTGTAAAATGTATCTTTGGTAAACTGGTACTTTGAAAAAGGTACTCATGTTTAGTTAATTATACACTGACCGTTTTGTTAATATCTTTTTAATGAGTTATTATAACCATACTGAGACTAGATGGCCTGAAACAATGCTTTGAAGGCATTAAAACTGTTGATAACAATTATCACTCATAGGCATGTATGCCTGACTATAGCTAGCAACTTGAGTGTGGGGTTGTCATTCCCAATGTAGATCTATGCACACGTTTTTCCGATCCCCGACTGGAGATTCTAGTTATAATGTCAGAACTTTAACTATGTTGTTTAAATAAGCTAAACAACCTGAACCAAATGACTCATAAAAAGCATATAGACGTTACATGTATAATAGTTATGAAAACCCAATCATCCTGAAATAATGATTGATTGTATATTTCTGAACTAGTATTCTTAACATGTATTTGAAAGATGTATACCCTTGATTTGTTTTGAATTAAACCCTTGTTTCTTTTAAAACGGTGTGTTCTAGTATACTTGAATCGTGAATTAATGTTTTATGTATCATAAATTATACCTATTATAATTTGTATGTACTTTCTGAATTAATACTAACTTTTTATGAATTTAACCCCTTGCTCAACATGTTAAAAAGGGTAATTAAATTGAATGAAATAACTTTTATATTTATATACATGTACTATTATATATAAGTAAAATTTAAATGATATGCGGACAAATAACCGATACTATAAGCCAACATCCAAACAAGGAATAGGACCCAAAAAAGTGAGTCCCTTTTTGATGTTCTTTATATCCACGCGTAGGTGAGACTTTGATCTACAATTTTCTTTAGACTCCGTCGGCTAGTTTTGACTTTATTTTTAAAGTTATATTTTTAACAGGCCGGGACAGGAAAATCCGTTAAAAATTCATAACTTCTTCATTTGACGTCCGTTTTTGTCTGTCTTTTTATCGTTATGTTACTATTAACGAGATCTTCGATTCTTGTTTAAGTTGTGTTGTCTAAAAATCACTCGATCTTTAAACAGACTTTTGGACTGTGTACTGCTATGTCGAATCTTAGAAAAATCATAACTCCCTCATACGAAGTCAGATTTCAATTTTCTTTTTTGGAAATTGACGGTTTAACGTATCGTACGACTTTTATTTAGATTGTTAAGGCTAAAAAGCAATTTATTGAAAAATCACTTTTTACGCTTAACGGTGTTTTACCGGTTTTGTCGCGGATCTTCGATTGGTCATAGCTTCTTCGTTATAACTCGGATTTTAGTGTTCTTCATATTTTTTAAAACCTCATTGTAATATCTATTACATTATTTTTCCCAACAAAAATTATAGAACAATGTATTTTTGACGTTGTTTTCATTAAAAATAAGTTACAATGCTTGACTTATATTATTACATTGATTTGAAATATTGGGTTGTTACAGCATTCAAATGCATAGTGCCTAGGCTTTCTACAATTAAAACATGTGCCCTCTACATCACATTTCCTATGGTGCTTCTTCTTGAAATTTTCGCACCACTTCGCTTCACATCCTCCTCCTCCGAGTTTCTTAGAACTAGACTTTGATAATTTTCTTTTCTTGTAGGGCCCTTGAAGATCCATCAAACTTCATTTTCTTTCCTACCTCAGATCTCTCCAGGCCCTTCTCCCTTAACTGGGTTGCTCTAACGACTTTCTTCAAAGTAGTTGCCATTTTGACAATTGGGCCAATGTCTGTTGACAATCCGTTAGCAAACCTCTCTATCTTTGAGAGTTCAATAGGCACCAAGTAGAAGTTTGAGACGATAATATTAAGATAGGGAAATCTTTATTTATGATAGACATTTAAATCCTCCTTGTCATTCCGAAAGGTTACATGCCGGTTCTAATATCGTAGTCGAATGTTTAGAATCCTAAACACATAAGGTTTCTAGATCCGGTCGGCAATAGACCATAGATCCGAACAAATACTAGTATATAAGGCATCTTTATAGCTATAACATAAAGCATTTAGCACATAAAAGCATATTAGGCATCTTTCCTAAAATAAGCTAGTGCTTCTGTCTAAGATATAGTAGACACTTATCTTACAATCATCGTTTAGCATTCTAAGTTTAAGCCTAGAAATCCTACAAATTCCTAGTTCCCTTAAACTAATGCTCTGATACCAACTTTGACATCCCCAATTTCACGACCAGAAAAGACCGATTTATTTATGCTCTATTTGAAAATCAGAGTACCCTTTTAAACAAAAGTATTGCAAAATTTGTTCCTAAAAGATAAATATGATAAAAAGAAATTATCGAAGCATTTCCGAAAAAATGTATTTCATTATATTAAAACCTCGGGATGTCATGTTCGATAATGATCATAAGCATAAACAGAACAACATAGGTCTAACAACATTTATTTTTATCTACTGGTCTATTATCTAGAATCCCTCATCAAGTCATCCAACTATGTTCTTTTGCCACTACCTGTAATACAAGAAACTGAGTTTGTCAGGCTTAGGAGCTTGGTGAGCATATAGGGTTTTCAACCCACAATAAATAAGTTTATTTATTTCATCAAACCCTATTACCCATTTCCGTTATCCTCACTTTACGTCCCTAAAACATCTAATATAAGGGACCTAGCCTAAGGATTTTCATGGGGGTGGACGATACTGCAAAGGGGGTTCTGTAACGCCCGTAGATCCGGGCTACTCAATTTAGAGATAATAGGGGTCGAAAATGACTTTTCAACAAAAGATTATTTAGAATAAGTAATCTTAACCAAGTTGTAGAATATGTGTCAAGGTTTCTGTACATATAAAGAACGCCGAAATCCGAGTTATAACGAAGAAGTTATGGCCTATTGAAGTTTTTCGGCAAAACCGGCACGACACCGGGAGACGTAAATAGTGAATTTACAATACATGACTTTTTAGCCTTAGTGATTTAACCAAAAGTTGTAGTATACGTTAAACCGAGAGCGTACATAAAAAGAACGCCCAAATTTGACTTCGTATGAGGAAGTTATGATTTTTCGAAGTTTCGGCTTAGTAGTGTACAACCCGAAACTCGAATTTTAGTTCGAGTGGTTTTTGGCTTACGCGACCTAAATGAGAGTTGAAGATCTCGTTAATAGGAACTCAATGATAAAAAGACAGACGAAAACGGAGTCCGTATGAAGGAGTTACGAATTCTTCGCGGTCATTTAACAGCCTAATCTCCTCCTACCGTTAAATTTAAGATCGGTCGAGAATTAGCCGACGGAGTCTAAATGAAAGTTGTAGATCTTGTTTTTATCTACGCGTGAAAAAAAAAGAACGTCAAAAACGAAGCTCGTATGCGAGATTTATGATTTTTCTAAGTCGAGAGGCTGCGGTGCGAAATCGGGTGACGTGGCGCAATCCTGGCCATTGCTTCCTCCCCAAGGCTAGCCACCAGATGGTGACACCTGGCCTGGAACTCGACGAGTTTGAGGCCAACTCGACGAGTTTTTGGCATTTCCAGCCTATAAAAAGGGAGTCGGGGCACCCTCATTTCTCACACCTTCCAACTTCTCTTTATCTCTCTACTTTCTCTCTCTAGCCTCCCAAAACCCTCCTAAACCCTAGGGAACCTCCCTAGCACCCGAAGGAAGCCCCGAGGCTCCCGGATTCCCGAGAAAAAGGGTCTTTCGGTTTCGAAACGCTGCTCCAAATAAAGTTCTAGTTTCTGATAAAATTTGTTGTAAGTGAGCTACGCTTACGCAATTTTTAATATAGCCTCCAAATAATTATAGTAATGTTATTAGGTCCTTAAAACAATTATTTGGGCTATTATTATGAGTTATATTGAGTGTTATTTAACGCTTATATAATAATAATAATAGTCAGACTATTAATTTGTCGCGGTTATCGTTAGACTAAACCCTAGTGATGTTGATACTAGGTTTTATCGAAGGAAAATTGTTTTGAGAGTATCGAAGCGATGTCCGAGTGCTAAGTCACCACCTTTCAGGTGAGTGCATAGTCCCTTTCATCTTACACATAGATATGAAGTATTTTAATATAAATTACGTGTTGTGTGTGCATATTGTCTGAATACTTGCTGTCTATGCTGGGTGAAAGATTTTTATACATGTTTTAAATGATTTAAACTGTATACGTATTTTATATATACGAATATGTTGGGTATGACATGGGTAAATGAATGATGAGAGATAAAAGATGATGTGAGTAAACATTGGCATCTATAGACTTAGTTCCTAATAAACATCGGCAGCTATGGACTTAGTGCCTATTGGACAAACACTGGTAGCTATGGAGTTAGTACCTGTTAGGAATTGGTAGCTATGGACTTAGTACCTATTAGTTAAACACTGGTAGCTATGGACTTAGTACCTGTTAGGAATTGGTAGCTATGGACTTAGTACATATTAGATAGACATTGGTAGCTATGGATTTAGTACCCGATGAATAGACTATAGCAGCTATGGAATTACTGCTTTATGAACGAACATTGGCAGCTATGGATTTAGTGTCAGTCCTATAACCCTGGAAGTAGGGGACTTCGGAATAAACGAATGCAGGATAGATGACTCTTAGGATAAATCCTTAAGAGTAAAGAAGATAATGGGGAAGGGTAATTGGGTTGATTGTTTGATTGTTTAAACATAATAATTATATTATTGTGGGTTGAAAACCCTATGTACTCACCAGGTTTCCCAACCTGACCCACTCAGTTTATTTATATCACAGGTGTTGATATGAAGTCACATTACACTGAGAGATTAAAGAGATGTAGATCACTAGTGTAAATAAATGTAAGTTCTGTTTATGCTTATGTTTCTGTATTGACAATGACATCCCAAATGTTTTAAAATGAATAAAATACGTTTCTTCGAAAATGTTTTGATAACGTATTTATCGTGTTTTTCTGGGAACAAATTCCGCAACATTCTTATGAAATGAAGTACTCTGATTTTTTTTTTACAAAGCATAAACAAAATCAGTCTTTTTTGGCCGTGAAAATTGGGGATGTCACAGGTTCCTCAGCAATAATTATCTGTAAGGAAAGCATGGGGGAGATGGAGTACACCAGTGAACACATCGTTCACAAACACCTATAGGTTGTGACCCTACTAGCATTCCACTGGACTGTCTAGAATAGTCTGTGATCGTCATCCATACTCCTCCAGATGATTAAATCATCGTCAACATCGTGGCTTCTCATCATTTTATCACACATCGTCTATTTCATCAACTAATGTTTTACCCAAACATTTTTGTAGATAAAAAATACATATACAATTTAAATCGTTTAAAACTTGTATAAAAATGTTCATCCAACATAGATATCAAGTAAACAGATAATATGCACACATAACACATAATTTATATAAAATACTTCATATCTATGTGTAAGATGAAAGTAACAATGCACTCACCTGTTAAGGTGGTGATTCTGAACTTAGACAACGCTTTGCTTAATTTATTTTACATCGATGAAACCTAGTATCATTACCATTAGATTTGCGTCTAATATTCACTACGACTAATTATCAGTCTAGACTCATCATTAACTAAGAGTCTACTTCATGATCTATCAAGTGAGGAACAACCATGTAGGATCATATCGGAGGTATGGTCCGTTTGGTATACGGAGTATACTGTTTGGAAATCCCATTTTAAACACCTCACTAAATCACAGCTTAGACATCATTCCTGTAAGTAGATCAATCAGTATAACGACTTTGAATTACTAATAAATTTTATTTATAGGTTCATAATAACGATATTATATTTAAATATAAGCTATATTTAATGTAGGGTAGGCATATCTCACTTACAACATGTTTTACTAAAAACTGGGCTTTGTTGGAGCAGACTTTCTAAGCCGAAAAGCTCTTTTTCTTGGAGTCGTCTCTGGAGCTTTCTTCTATCACTAGAGGAGTTTCCTAGGGCTTTAGTGGGGGGGGGGGGGTGGGTGGGGGTTGGGAGGTTTAAAGAGTAGTTAGAGAGAGAAAGAGAAAGGTGGAGGTGTGATGAAATGAGGGTGGAAGGAGTTCTATTTATAGGATGAAATATGGCTCAACTTGGTGCCAGATTTTATCATCTGGTGGTAGGACATGGGGAGAAAGCAATGGCCCAGATTCAGCCACGTCACCCCCTTTGCTGCAGCACCCTGCCGACCTCAAAACCCCGTAACTTTTACATACGAGCTTTGTTTTGAAAGTTCTTTATATCCACGAGTAGGTGGAGACATAATCTACAACTTTCATTTAGACTTTGTCAGCTAATTCTCGACTTATTTAAATTAAACCGTATGAGAATATTACATTGTTAACGATCTTGTAAAATTCATAACTTCTACATATGGACTCTGTTTTCGACTGTCTTTTTATCGTTAAACTACTATTAATGAGATATTCAACTCTCATTTAGGTTGAGTCGACCAAAAATCGCTCGATCTGAAACTCGAATTTTGGGCTGTATACTGCTATGCGAAATCCTAGAAAAATCATAACTTCCTCATACAAAGTCAAAATTTGACGTTCTTTTTATGCACACTCTCGGTTTAACGTATACTACAA
Source organism: Lactuca serriola (assembly GCF_051521515.1). Taxonomy (NCBI): domain Eukaryota; kingdom Viridiplantae; phylum Streptophyta; class Magnoliopsida; order Asterales; family Asteraceae; genus Lactuca; species Lactuca serriola. The sequence goes on from NC_136411.1 coordinate 38,341,713, forward strand.
CTTTCATTTAGATATCTAAGGATAACAAGTAATTTATCAAAAATTCACTTTTTACAATTCCCGGTGCTGTGCCGGTTTTGCTGTAAAATTTTCACATGTCATAATTTCTTCATTATAACTCGGATTTCGGCGTTCTTTATATTTCCAGAATCCTTGTCACGAGCACTACCACTTTCTTCATATATATTTTCTTTATCCACACTTTTATTTTTGATGGTTATTTCCACTCTTAATTTATTATATTTTATAAATAAGTATAATGCACATAAAATCACATAATTCATATAATATTCAAGTAATTCCTCTTTATTAATTGAAAGTGGGTTACAATGGTTGACCCTAACTATTACATCATCACACTAATGCTTAGCCTACTAACATGGGAGTTATAATTCTCTCCCCCTCAGGATGATTCTGTCCCGGAATCACACATCAACAAAATAGATGTGGATAGTGACTCATCATGTCACTCTCTGTTTCCCAGGTGAGGTTCGGCCCATTCGTATGTTTCCATCACACAAGCACCCTACCGACCTCAAATCCCCATAACTTTCGCATACGAGCTCCGTTTTCGAAGTTCTTTATATCCACGAGTAGGTGGACACATAATCTAAAACTTTCATTTAGACTCTGTCAGCTAATTCTCGACCGAATTAAATTAAACCGTATGAGAATATTACATTGTTAACGAGTGTGTAAAATTCATAACTTCTACATACGGACTCCGTTTTCGACTTTCTTTTTATCGTTGAACTACTATTAATGAGATATCGAAATCTCATTTAGTTTGATTCGGCCAAAAATCGCTCAATCTGAAACTTGAATTTCGGGCTATATACTGCTATGTGAAATCTTAGAAAAATCATAAGTTGCTCATACAAGGTCAAAATTTGATGTTCTTTTTATTCACACTCTCGGTTTAACGTATACTACAACTTTCATTTAGATATCTAAGGATAAAAAGTAATTTATCAAAATTCACTTTTTACGATTCTTGTTGTCATGCCGGTTTTGTTGTAAAATTTCAACACGTCATAATTTCTTCATTATAACTCGAATTTCGGTGTTCTTTATATTTCAAGAATCCTTGTCATGACCACATAGATATTTTCTTTATCCACACTTTTATTTTTGACGCTTATTTTCACTCTTAATTTATTTTATTTTATAAATAATTATAATGCACATAAAATCACATAATTCACATAATATTCAAGTAATTTCTCTTTATTAATTGAAAGTCGGTTACAATGGTTGACCCTTACTATTACATCATCATACTAATGCTTAGCCTAAAATCATGGGAGTTACAATTCTCTCTCCCCTTAGGATGATTCTGTCTCGGAATCACGCATCAGCAAACATATGTGGATAGCGACTCATCATGTCACTCTCTGTTTCCCAAGTGAGGTTCGGCCCATTCGTATGTTTCCATCACACAAGCACCCTGCCGACCTCAAAACCCCGTAACTATCGCATGCGAGCTCCGTTTTCGAAGTTCTTTATTGTTGGGTTTTGAGCATTCTAACACTCCTAAGTGTACATGCAACCCTGAATACCTTGGATCTATGTTTTCTCTATTATACATACAAATATGAACTTTCTAAGGTATTCATCCTAACTAGCATAATAACATTGATTCAAATGAATATATCAAGTTAGAATTACATACCTCTTTGATGTAGATTGTCTTCATGAAGCTTGAGTGCCTAGTGCCCCAAGTGTGACACCTCAAATGGTTCACACAACACCAAATACACATGGAATGACTTGAGAGAAATTCACACTTCATGAAAATCGGCTAGCCCTTTTTATAACCCATAGTGGCCGATTTTCTCCAAGAATAAGATCATTATATAGTTATGGTTACACCATGTAAACCCTAATTGTCATGGCCTTTTATTTCCGTGATCCATGGATACAAATACACCATGGAGCATCTTATGGATTTTATCCCAACATGACAATCCATAGAGCATTAGCCCACTATATAAGTATGGATGATTTACACAATCAACCCATATATTTAATTAGTCTTCTTTTGATCACCTAATCAATCCTAGATTAATTATTGATCAATACTAATTAAATAATTTTATTAATATATTAGAACGTATAATATATTAACAAACCTTAAGTGTTATTTCTCTCATTTTAGTCTATCCAAATCCATGATGTCATGCAACCCAAATGGACCCTGCCGGGTCGGGTCAAGTCTTACCAATTATAGTTATGGACTTAGACATTAATCCAATAGTCTCCCACTTAGATAAGTCTAAAACTATTATTATGTATGAGTACTTCAAGAATCGACTGACAATCGTAGCTCTCAAAAGCTTCTGTTGAACTCTGACCTTGTAGATGAACTCTAACCTTTGTCAATGACTTGTCCATTAGATAAGGGATCATATATTCCTCCATTCTAGATATCATATGGACTGAGACATGGATTATAATCATTCTATCTATCCATTTGTTATTTCCCGATTTCCGATTTATGACGATTGACTAATTGAACAAATCAAATCAGTCCAGGCCCGGCCGAGCACTTACATTTGTCATCACCAAATCATCGAGGGGCCCACAAATATCGCTTTTATCCCGAAGGTAAAAGGAATGGATAAAATTCGACTCATATGGCTTGTTCTACTACTTGTTGAATCATACACAAAGGCACGTTTTATAACATCAAGTTACCAATGCATTTTCATGCAATCAGTGTACAACCAACTCATAGTAACAACTCATATCTCTAGGTTTGAAGAATATAAGATATTATCGTCTCATGATCACTCGTGATAAAATCCATGAAGTGATTCCAATGAGCGTGGGTTGAATCCAATACTCAGAACTTATAAGCACTCATGAGTGTTGTAGCCCTTTGTCCAACATCTTAGACCTCTACAAGCCAACCCATGACAGTCTTGATTCATATCTACTTCCAACATATGACCGACTATGGATGATTTGAATAACTTAGTCATTCAGGAAGAACAACCTAGTTATTCTGGAAGTCAAAACATGCAAAATGAAACACAATAATAATTGAATCTAATATGGTATCAAAACCTATGAACATAAATAAAACACCTTTTATTTATCACCATATGATTACGCATTATTCATTGTATCTTGTTTCAGCTATTAGCTTTATTCTGGAATTAAAACAATAGTTGTCCCATGCTCCAAGCATGTACACTATGTTTTTTAAACACTAGTCATGCCATACACCAAGTATGCATACTATGTTTGTCTATGATCTTTACTTGTGAAAGAGATCGATTGAACATAACTCCAATGATTCTCATTTCATAGTCCCAAATGCTAACTACAAATGCAAGAATTCCAAATTCATGCCATTTATTGAAAACTGTTAGATTCTAAACTTATATGCATTGATCCTCTTGTAATGATTATGCACAAAGTCAGAAAGACTTGACAACATCCATTACAGAGCATTCCAAAGGAGATCAGCTCCTTGGAAACATCCTTCTTGCATTAAGTTTCCTAATCTTACACAGATTGAATAATTTCTCACTTTGAAACATTTCCACATTCCATTTCGACTATCAATTCTGAACAAGAGTTGCCTCCTTACAGATATTGTCAATATGGTCCTTCCAGAATTATCACTATACTTCCAACTGTCCTTGAGCAACCAATCTTTGGTAAACCTTAGATTGTCCTCGACAATTGTTTAATCCTTTTAGTCATATCTAATTCTAGACCTTTTCCCTTCTTAATGCCCCAAGCATTTGGAAAAGTTTAGAAAGGATGAATATAACACATGTAATTGATCCTATATCCGAAGCATATGGGACACGATTCATGATATCTCACATAAAAACTAAACCAGTCTTGTGCTATAATATTTCCATTTCAATTTGCCAAGTTCTCATAATTCAAATTATGAAAAGGAGTGCCGTAATCATAATCGAATTTTAGAACGCAAATAATGGACCCACATATTGAATTTCCTTATGTTGAGCCATTCCAACATGAAATTCATATATATATATATATATATATATATATATATATATATATATACATATATATATATATATATATATATATATATATATATATCATTGACTAAATACGATTAAAACCTCAATCTAAGCTTTTAGATTTGAGATGAAGTATAATTTCCTCTCCCTTAATTATAGCAAAACAACTCTTTCCCAATTAAAACCTTTTGTTTTCTATAACTAACATTGCTAACTTGAAACCTTTATCATAATTATCTTGCTCCCACTAACATGATGATTATTATCATAACACTTATGCTCCTACTAGCTTTGACATGTACTCAGAAATCAGCTGGATTTCTAGAAATCAATACTTTATTGACTTTCTTACCAAAGTTCAGATTTCTGATACTAGATTGCTTTGATAAAACTTTATCATAGTCATACACCTTATCTTAGATAGCTCACAGGTCTGTCTAAACAATTTTAAGAACTATGAAAAGGGATGTCGTAATCATAGTCTCGATTGTTTAGACCTTTTCCACTTCTCACAAGTCCATGTTAGTGTGCCGGTAAACCGCACATGCTCCACTAATGACTTTGAGAATGCAAATATCACAATTTCTATCTAGCTAAAATCTACTTAGTGAAAGTGTTTCCTCACCATCATTTTCATGAATCGGAGAGAAACCTTATGACACTTAGATTTAATGGTGTATATGTTCTTATCCATGTGAATTGTCAAAACCATAGTCACAAGACAAGGATAATGACAAATCCAAACTCATATGGACTGAACTTAATCTTAATTTCTTGCCACCTGGCAACTCAAGGGTCTGCCATTGCTTCCAAGTTGTTATGCAACCAATTAAGAACTCTAAGAACTCATATGCAAAGCCAACTTTACTTGGAATGGGCACAAAATATGTCAACACGATGGGTTATAAACCTCAAGTCGTGTGCTAGTGAAGAGCTTCAGGTTTTATTCTTGATTAGTTCTTGAGACTTTCAAGACCTTAAAGACTCCCACTGTCCTCTTGACATATACGACTCTCTTGTGAAATATTAAAGAGATAATGTGGATTCTAATCAAGACAAACACTTCACACAATTGGCCTTAGTTGGTCTTTGTTTTATCCAAAACATCACAACTTACCAATTTCAAATGTACAAGAGTAGAAAACTTTTACTCTTACATTTGACAAGTGTTTTAAACCTTCTTTAAGAGATGTCACTCAAGTTACAATCTTAGAGTATAACTCTAAGAATTGTTTTTAGAACGAAGTATGAATCATCTTCTTGATTTAACCACTTCAACAATTCATAACTCCTCTTCTTAACTATCAAAATGCACTTAGAGGATGAAATTATGATACGGTCTCAAAATCATTAAGATGGTCGTAAAACATGATACTAAAGTACTCTCCTATCTTTTCAGATTTGAGAAACTTTTATCTTTCTGCCTAAGTTTATTCTTCTTATTCGCTCTGCCATACATTGGAACCTATTCCAATGTCTCAGAATTACACTTAAGCTTGTAAGTATAACCATATTTACTGAGTTATAGTAAATTATGACGAATAGTCTTATCGATCTTTTGTGGTGGACTTAACCAGTGCACAAGAATGTGTACTCGATACCTTAGTCCTTTACTTGACTCACACATCCATGAGAACAAGTAGTTAGTCTTAATTTTTTCCAATGTTTGAAAGTTCTCATCCATCATGCTATACAACTTCCATGATTCCAAGTTTCGGTCCAATTGAAACCTTGGGTGACGAGAATCTTTCCTTATTTGGTAAATTTAGACACTGCCACAAATGAAAGAATCAAATTCATATTTCCACTGTTGCTCTTAATGGAATCTTTATAAACAACAAAAATTTTCACAAATGCCTTTGTAAGGTTATTTTAAAATAAATAAAATCAAAATTTTTCCTTTTATTTTAAAATTTTTGTGGAAAAACTATCCTTACAGTGCAAAAGCACATGAAAACTTTGTTGTTATCTATTCCTAAGCAATATATCATAACTCCTAAGAAGTAGCTCAAAAATCCGATCTTCAAACTATGCGATAGAAATCCATCTACGCGATCAGATTCAGCATATTCTTTCTTTTAACTTTCTTCATTTTTCTTTGATTCTTAAAACATCAACATGTGACCTAGTCACATGATGTATCAAGAATCTCAGAATAGAAACTTAGCAGAGTTAGATAGTGGACTTTACCTGAAGTAGAGTCAAACTTATTGACTTTAACAACCTTTGGTAAATTGGCAGCTTCGCAACCATTGCCCCTTCCTTTGACTGTTTAACATATGGACGCTTTGGTAATGGAACATGGGACTATCATAGACTTAGTCTTTCTCTTTACCATTTGGTCAACCGAGTTGACTATGGCCGATCCCTTTCCAGTGGGTAGAGAGAACTTTACTGGATATCCAATGTCATTATTGACAATGTCCACAAGTTTTAGGAAGTTGATCTTAGCAAATAGATAAGATCATTAAGGGTCTTGTCATAGTCTATTTCATAGGAGTCCCAAAGGAACTCACTATGTGACTTAGAAAGTGATTGAACCACCAACTTTCTCAAGACTTTGACACTCAACTCTCTCAGCTTGTCAATATGTGACTACATCTCCAAGATGTGACCACACATAGACATTTACTTGCCAATAGGGCTTGATTGACCTTAAACTTTTCAAGAACTTGTGGGTTAGGGAGAATAATTGGAGGAGGTGAAAGAAGTATGATTTCCATGGGACATCATCTTCATTTAGGAAAGCTTGTTTCAAGAGATTTGGGAAGATCATAAATGTCTAAACCAGACATATTTTTGGGAGATATTCAAGATAGTTGATTTAAAGTCCTTAATATAACACCCAATATGAAATATTAAGGCCAGGACCTAACACAATACGTTTATAACTTGGAAGAGGGATGTCGTAATCCAAGCTATAAAATATTTGAAGGTAGGTGAATGACGATTCACCAATTTCCACCAAGATAAACAAAATGTATTATTAGGTTTTAACTGGATTTGAAACTCCTAGATCTTTTGAGATTCATTGAAATTTTCAATGGCATGTTTCAATCTCGAGTGTGCCCTTCAGGTTTTGTGACTGGGATGCCGAGGATCACAAAACAAGGTGTGAAGTAACCATGCAAATTACTTGGTACCCTTAAGTGTTTACCCCTCAATCGATGTGCCGATTAACCACACACGCTCCATCGATACTATGATAAACATTAAGTTACCCTTTTCCTACCTTGTTTAATACAAGTTAGTGTGCCGGTTAACCACACACGCTTCACTAATCGACTTAAACAAAATGCAAAGTGTAATTTCATGGATTAGCACCTTATTCATTTTTCCTAAGTAACTAAGATTGGGTATTTATAAAAGGTTTAGTTACTTAGCATTTATCATTAATACTTTTAATGAAGGGAGAATTATAGTCCTTGTCCTACCCGTTCGACTAACGACCCTCCACCAGTCAAGGAAGCACTGGGTGAGAGTGGACACCCATTAAACTGCCATTTTATAGGTAGTAACCTTATACCCCCCTTATAGAACGACTTCGTGAATGAAGCCTACTAACGGTAAGACTGAGTTTACTCTTATACATAAATATAAATATTATTAACTTATAATATTATAAAGTATAAGGGTTGAATTTTAACTTTTAAAATTCTAAGGGCTAACTTGGAATTAAAGTATTCAAAAGTGAAAACTTTTCAAATTCCAAAACTTGAGGGCAAGTTTTGAAACTATTCAAAACTAATTAATTCCATAACTTATGAGTTTAAAGTAGTTTTAATTAAAAGACTCTTCAAGATCCATAACTTGAGGACAATTTATGGAAGACTTTAAACTAATAAAAGAATGTAATTTTTCAATATTTTGTAACTTATGGAATTAATTAAGGTTACACATTTTGTTACTTAATGAAGTGACTCTTGAACCTCCATAACTTGAGGACAAGACTCTTCATTTTTGTAACCATTGCCAACTTTTATGAGTTTTATGAAACTTAAATGTGACTTTTCATATAACTTAAGGACAAGTTACAAAAACACATTTTAGAATCAACTCTTAGATTAAAATGCATTGAAAACACATAATCAATTAACTTATCTATTAATCTAAGAAACTCATATGAACAAAGATAATTCACATCAAACTTTTTCATGTAATTAGCATAACTTTTAAACTAATACAAAACATGAATCTATTGAAAATTATATTTGAAATTGGATTAGCATGAACATTACCACATCAAAAACAAGTTTATAAGGTCAAAAACAGCTTAGGGTAATGTTCCTAGTCCAATTCCAGCCAAAACAGCAAACAACAAGCTATCAGGACCCAAAACTCGTCGAGTTCCATGAGAAACTCGTCAAGTTTGATGGTATGAACAGATTCAACTATGAAAAAAAACATATTTGCATCAAGTATAAAAGAAAGAAAGCCTAGGCTATGATACCACTGTTGGGTTTTGAGCATTCTAACACTCCTAAGTGTACATGCAACCCTAAATACATTGGATCTACGTTTTCTCTATTATACATGCAAATACGAACTTTTGAAGGTATTCATCCTAACTAGCATAATAACATTGATTCAAATGAATATATAAAGTTAGAATTACATACCTCTTTGATGTAGATTGTCTTCATGAAGCTTGAGTGCCTAGTGCCCCAAGTGTGACACCTCAAATGGTTCACACAACACTAAATACACATGGAATGACTTGAGAGAAATTCACACTTCATGAAAATCGGCTAGCCCTTTCTATTACCCATAGTGGCCAATTTTCTCCAAGAATAAGATCATTATATAGTTAGGGTTACACCATGTAAACCCTAATTGTCATGGCCTTTCATTTCCATGATCCATGTGTACAAATACACCATGGAGCATCCATGAGGCATCTTATGGGTTTTAGTCCAACTTGACAATCCATGAAGCATTAGCCCATTATATAAGTATGGATGATTTACACAATCAACTCATATATTTAATTAGTCTTCTTTTGATCACTTAATTAATCCTAGATTAATTATTGATCAATACTAATTAAATAATCTTATTAATATATTAGAACGTATAATATATTAACAAACCTTAAGTGTTATTTCTCTCATTTTAGTCTATCCAAATGCATGACGCCATGCAACCCAAATGGACAATGTCGGGTCGGGTCAAGTTTTACCAATTATAGTTATGGGCTTAGAAATTAATCCAACATTTATATCCACGAGTAGGTGGAGACATCATCTACAACTTTCATTTAGACTCTGTCAGCTAATTCTCGACCAATTTAAATTAAACCGTATGAGAATATTCCACAGTTAACGACTGTATAAAATTCATAACTTTTATATATGAACTCCGTTTTTGAAGGTCTTTTTATCGTTGAACTTCTATTAATGAGATTCAACCCACATTTAGGTTGGGTTGGCCAAAATTCGCTCGATCTGAAACTCGAATTTCGGGCTGTATACTTCTATGCGAAATCTTAGAAAAATCATAACTTCCTCATACGAAGTCAAAATTTGACGTACTTTTTATGCACACTCTCGGTTTAACGTATACTACAACTTTCATTTAGATATCTAAGGATAACAAGTAATTTATCAAAAATTCACTTTTTACGATTCACAGTGTCGTGTCGGTTTCGCTGTAAAATTTCAACAGGTCATAATTTCTTCGTTATAACTTGGATTTTGGCGTTCTTTATATTTATGGAATCCTTGTCATGACCACTACCACTTTCTTCATAGATATTTTCTTTATCCACACTTTTATTTTTGACGCTTATTTTCACTCTTAATTTATTATATTTTATAAATAAGTATAATGCACAAAAAATCACATAATTCACATAATATTCAAGTAATTCCTCTTTATTAATTGAAAGTGGGTTACAATGGTTGACCCTAAATATTATATCATCACACTAATGCTTAGCCAAAAAACATGCGAGTTAGAATTCTCTCCCCCTTAGGATGACTCCGTCCCAGAATCACGCATCAGCAAACAGATGTGGATAGCGCCTCATCATGTCACTCTCTGTTTCCCAGGTGAGGTTCGGACCATTCGTATGTTTCCATCACACAAGCACTAATTCGAACATCTTGCGTCGTAACTTCTTTGTCTTACGGTCAATAATTTCCTCAGGCTCGTCAATTAGCCTCTTATTTTCATCCATTCTTAAATCTGAAATTGGAATTATTTTGAGAACTTATTCCGTGAACTTCCTCAAATAACACACATGAAAACTGTTATGAATACCATCTATTTCTTCTAGTAATTCGAGCTTGTAAGCTTGATTCCCAATCCCTAAAGAACTTTGAATGGTCCAATAAACCTTGGACTCGACTTTCATCTTTTCCGAATCTTATAAGTCCCTTCCACAGCGACACTTTAAGCAAAAATGAATCTCCGACTTCGAATGTCGCTGGTCGTCTTTTCTTGTCAGCATAGCTCTTTTGACGATGTCGAGCTACTAACATCCATTCCCTAATCACATTTAGCTTTTCAGCTGTTTGATGGACTATGTAGGTTCCCATAAATAGCTTTTCTCCAGCCTCAACCCAACAAGACGACGTATGGCATTTCTGTCTGTATAAAGTTTGATAAGGTGCCATCCTAATTCTCGAGTGGAAACTATTATTATAGGAAAACTCTACCAGATGTAAGTGTTCCTCCCAGTTACCTTGGAATTATAGGGTACGTGATCCTAGCATATCTTCAAGTGTTTGAATCATGCTTTCGCTCTGACCATCAGTCTGTGGATGGTAAGCTGTACTTAAATACAACTTTGTACCCATTTCCTCTTGTAGACTTCTCCAAAACCTTGATGTGAAACGACTATCACGATCTGATACAATTGTTAAAGGAACACCGTAAAGTCTTACGACTTCCTTCACGTAAGCATTTGCAAGCTTATCCATAGACCATCTCTCATTAGTTGCTATGAAGTGTGCACTCTTAGTGAAACGATCCATGACTAACCAAATCATGTCATGTCCGTTCTTCATCCTGGTCTGTTTAGTCATAAAATTCATGGTGATGTCTTCCTGTTTACCCATGGGTACATGTAAAGGTTCTAAATTCCCATATGGTTTCTGATGTTGTGCCTTAACTCTCGCACATGTTACAAACTTATCCACATATTTTGCTACATCGAGTTTTATCGTCGGCCACCAGTAGTAGGGTTTAAGATCCCTATACATTTTTATGATGTTGGGATGAATCGAGTACATGGTATTGTAAGCTTCTTCCATCAGAAGATCTCTTATTTCTCCCGTTAACGTTTTGCCAAAACGTTCTTCCTTTCGGTCATTTTTCTCTGAAGCTTCTTCTTGAGCTTTCTTAATGCTTTCCACAATTGTTGAGACAACTTCAATTCTTAGTGCTGTTGATCTTTTACTTTCAAGGTTTACCTTTCAAATTAGAGCATAAGTGACAAAATTTTCTTTACCAGGGTGATAAAGTATCTTATAGTCGTAATCCTTAAGTAACTCTAGCCAACGTCGTAGTCTCATGTTAAATTACACGACATTCAGGTTGATGATTGCCTAAACAACATTGAGAAGCCGATAGCGATCTTGGATAGGAAGGCGAAGGTCTTGTAGAATAAAGAGGTTCCTTTGGTTCATGTTCAGTGGCAACATCGGAAGGTATCCGAGTGGAACTACGAGCCGGAGTCCGAGATGCGTGAGCAGTACCCAGAGTTTTTTCCGGAGGATGACTTCGAGGGCGAAGTCTGATTCTAGTGGCGGAGAATTGTAACATCCCGAATCCCAGGTATTATATTTAATTACATTATATTCATTTCATAAGGGAAACTCAATGAGTTGGAGGCCCCAACTCTGCGAGTAGAGATTGAGATGGCTTCTTGATTTTTTAGAGTCTACTCGATGAGTTAGAGGACCCCAACTCGATAAGTAGGAGTTGAGTGTGAAAACCGTAATTTTCAGGGTTTGTACCTTATTTAAAGGACCTTAAGTCTTTCATTCCACCTCCCTTATCACCTTAACACACTGAGAGAAACCCTAATCGAGCTATTACCTTTTATAGGAGAGAGAGAGAGAGAGAGAGAGAGAGAGAGGATAAGATTGTATGTTTTAGTGCATTCTTGGAAGGAGTTAGAGGAGAAAAAGGCTTGGAGTGAGAAGGAAACCTTGGATCCAGTATTCTTTTAGTGCTAGCTGCTATTTGGAGGTAAAAAAGCAATCATCTTGATCATTTATTTGGTTAGATCTCTTCACTAGGGAGTTTATGGCCTTTTCCATCTTCTCTTTGAGTCCTTAAGTTGTTTGAGGATGCCATGAATTTAAGACTTCAGATCTGGACAATATGAGGTCCCTTGGGCCTAAAGATCCAAGCTTTATCAAGCTATTGGTCAACTTTCATGCATTAAACTCTCTATTGAGCTTTGGGGTGGCAAATGTATCCCTAGATGTCATGCATGAATGTAAAGCTTGTAGCTTTACATGGTATTTCAGCCTTAGAAAGCTAGATCTAGAGTATGTTGCCTTAGTTCTGCTTAAAAACTTCTGAATAAGAGAATGGACTAAAGGGACTCGACAAGTTGGTGAGCCAATTCGACGAGTTGGTTAGGGTTTTCCGTGATCGTCTTGACGCGTTACAGACTCGGCGAGTTGGTGAGAAAAATCAACGATTTGAGATGGATTTCCCCGATTTTTCAGAAGAAACAAAGAAAACCGACAAGTCTCATAGATGCACTCAATGATTTGGGTCAACATGGAATGTTGACTCAGTGTTGACTTTCGTTGACTTTTAGGGTTTGGTCAAGTTATGGATTATGGAGACCATGGAGGGGTAACATGGTCTTTCACCCTTTTCGAGAGTTAGAAAAGGGGGTTAACATAAAATCTTTAGGTTTTTTGTTATAAAGTGTTAATTAGAGATGACTATGATATGTAGGCGGAGTCTAGACCGATTCTTGAGTACGAGACATACTTGCTTAAGTACGAGATGAGTCTTCTCACTATACTTACCCAAGTGGTAATACTGTGTGACCAAAGGGTGTTATATGCTTATACTGAGTTATTTGATGTCATGTATTTGTCTTGGTGATTTATGCTGTATATTATTTTGTGCTTTATTGAGTTAGGACCGGAGGGTCCAACCCAAGTTGTGAGACCAGAGAGTCTTCACTAAGACACACTGACCGGAGGGTCCTTGTCAAGATATAGCCATGAGAGGCTAATTATTTGCATGTGGTATTTTTGGGAACTCACTAAGCTTTGTGCTTATAGTGTTGTGTGAAATGTGTTTCAAGTACCTCTTAGGATCGTGGGAAAGCGTCGGCTTAATTGTGCACACCGGCTAGAGATTATGTTTTTGAGGATTCTAGGATAATATTAAACATTTTGTTGTCTTGTGTTTTGAAGAACTTGTACATTTGTGTTTTGAGAAATGTGAGATTGTGTTTTATGTGGTTTTAAAATGAAATTTTTATTTGAAAATTTAGAGTGTTACAGACAAATAATATATTTTGGTTCAATTCTCGAACCATGACACCCCAAGCTTGTAGAGAGAGGAGCTTTGGCAATTTTGAGGTTGAAGAAGGATCTTTGAGTGATCAAGCGTGCTAGAGGAAGGGTTTGAGCATCAAAAGCCTTTAAGGTAGCCATCTTTTTCATTTTCACGCTTTTTAGGGCTTTAATGATGTTTTGGTGACCTGATCTAGTTGTGCAAGATTAGCCATGAATAACTTGTTAGTAATGTTTATTTAATTATTTAGAAGCTTATTACATGGTTTTTATGGAGATTCCTTGGTTAAATCCATGTGATGATTGTTAGAGTTTAAAACCCTAGTTTTGGAAAATCATGATATGGGTGATATGTGTTATGAGTTTTATAGATTGAGCGTTGTAAGATATGTTAGAGTAGTTTGACGAGCTTATTTGGCAACAAAATGTAAATTTAGAGCTTTACCCAAAATATACGCTTTTGTCTAAAATCTCTATTTAGGTCTTAATGTTTTAAGACGTATTTAAATGGATTAATATGTATGAATGAAATAGGTTGTGGCAAGGAAGGAGTTGGAGTTCTTCAAGAGAAGATTTGGAGAAAATGGAAATAGGTTTTTATTTCGCTTCAAGTTATGAGTTATAACTTTCTTTTAGATTATGATTTTATGAGATAGATTGAATGCTAAAGTATGTATGTATGTATGAATACATGAAAGTAGAGTATGTCATGTTTATGTTATAATCAAATGAGTTTATTTGATGAATTGTTAGTTATGTAATTATGTGCATATATAATGTGATGAGTAATGGATAAGAATGAGATCTTTTAGAGCTTTTGCATGGAAACTGTAGATATGATATAATGCAGTAAATTTTATACTAATAAGAGTAGAGACATGTGGTCACTTATGTGACTAGTTGTATATTGAAGAGTAAAAGAGATTCTTTTTTGTTTGTTATTGTTAAGAAGTAAAGCAGATAACTAGCAAAACCAAAAGAACGCAAGACACAATATTTACGTGGTTCGGTCAAGGTGACCTACATAAGGGAAAGAGGGGAGTATTCTTTATTTCAGAGATCTCAACACACAGGTTACAAGTACAATTACACATAGATTCGCCTATCACTCAAGAATTCAAGATACAAAATAACCGAGCATGCATCCTTATTTATACTTGAGGGATCAGACCTAAAACCCTAATGGGCCAAGCACATTGGCCCATAGGCCCGTGAAGGTTGTCAACCAATCACAATCTGCCTTGCAACATCTTCAGGAACATTCTCAAGCATTATCATCTTCTAGGAATACTTGGATCAACATGGCACATCAAAGTAATCAATATGGCACATCATGTTCCAAGATGGTCCATGATGGCACATCAACTTCTTCATGGCTCAACAACAACACTAGTTGGCGCAACAGGGATCTAAATGGTACAAGAGCATCAAGTATGGCATGCATCATTAATCTTGGAGCAACAACATGACCATGAGCAACAGGCACATGCATGACTCAAGAAGAAAATAAGATGGCTCAAGAGGAGAACAAGATGGCTCAAGAGCATCCCTGTTGACCCATCTCTTCATCATGTGGCTCAACAAGGACCCCTTGTTGATCCATATCCATTCCATCTAGTCCAAACCTCTTCCAAGTGCTCAAAAGTCCTTCAAGGTACTCCAAACCCCCTTGTACACGATCCAGTCCTTTGGCACTTGATCAGTTCCTTTGTCTGATGATCCATTCCTCTCTCAAAAGATTCGTTCCTTTGTCACATGCTTCATGAACCCCAAGTGCTCCGTTGAGGTCCAAGTGCTCCAAATGCTTAATGAACATGATCCAAATGCTTCAAATGCTCGAGTCACATTTAACAGTTATTTTATGTTATAATTCACCAGGCATGCTGTGTGAGGTATGTTGTTTCCATGTATTTCAAGTTAATATAGCAAGCCATAGAGAGAGTGGGCGTAGAAGCATCAAGAACTTGGATTGGATTTTTATTGCATGTTTCAGTCTTGATTGCTTTAATTATGTCTAGGGTATAAATTGGTACACCCATGTACATATTTATGGAAGTACTTTTAAGAATTTTTGAGACTTTGTTTTTTGCAAAGGTTGTGAACTCTAATATTTTTCTAGAAATCACTGTTAAATGTTTTCAGAAAAACATGGGTCATTATAGTCTCGGCATTAATAGTTTTTTGTGCTTAACAAGGCTCAACCTTTTTTGTGGGTTTAACTTTTTCGTACCTTTCCCAACGCCTTTTAGGTAGGGTAGTCAAGGCAATAAACGGAGATGATAGACTTCTCAATCACAAGTTGTCTAGAAATAGCCAAAACTTTACGCTTGTGAATATTGTTTAGGCGTTGGCTCAATTATGTGACAATGCTGTAGACATTTTTCTTACTGTAAAAAGAAAACGGGCGATGCTTCTAATAGTGTTGTTTTGGATAGATTGTTGGCTTAGAGATGCTCCTTTAATGGTGAAATTTACGAGATTGCATGCTCATGAATTAGATAAAACTACTACAATTAAGTAAAAAAATGGATCAATGGTCACTTTAAGACGTCATCCTAAAGGGTAAGCCGAAGGGATGCAATAGGCTACATTTATGGATATGTTGTCCAATTTCTTTAGTCTCTATCAAGGATCGTTGGTATCGGTCCTTGATGTGGATGGGTGATTTTTGTGTTGCATCTACAAGAGCTCTTATTGATAAACATACTCTTGTCATTATTGATACTCCTCGTTGGGTTGTCTTCTCCGTAAGGTCAAAATTATAACATGGAGGTTAGTGTTGAACAAACTTCTTACTATAAGCGATCTTACTAGTAGAGGTTACTTGTACGATTTGTGAAATAAGTATCAAGATTGTTAGTCACCACTTCTTTGATTGCTATGTCGTGCTTGTTCTCATGGTCTACTTGGAGAGATGGTGAGGGTTGAATGTGTTGCAGTTTGTTTGTTATGATTATTGGCTGTCGTGGTTTTCTTCTTTGTGTACTACCTTGAAGTTTCGTTCTGTATAGAGTTCTATACAGTGACATATTTGTTCACTACTAGAAAAACAGCCTTTTACGACGCGCAAAACACGACGCTCTTTGATTTATGTTACGCATTAGAGAGCAACATTAAAAAAGTATCATCTCTTCAAAAATTTTAAGGATTTAGGTCACGCATTACTGAGTGCCCTTAAATTAGTGTCTCATGTAAAACTATTAAAAACACGGAAGGCACTTGTGCGTCGTCTGTGAATGTTGTTTTATATATTTTTTTTAAGAAACGCGCGTGTCGGAGGGAAAATGAAATCCCCAAATTTTTTAAACCCCCACCTTCTTCTCCCTCGTCTCCACCCCTCATCCACATCCACTACCTGCAATCCTCATTTCCTCTTCTAGCCTCAAACTACGGCGATGCACCTTCCTTCTCGAATAATGCTTCATTTACCACCATCGTCCGATTATGTGAGCCCAAGGAATTGCTTCACATCATGTTTAAGGTTAAGGGTTTGAGATTTCTTCCAAATCGACCCTCACACCAAATGGTTCGATCTCCTCTCTTTTTACCTTGTTCCTTCTACTGATGCCTCCACCTTCTACCATCGATGTTGATCTTTGAATTAGCAACAAGAAGCCCTAGGGCCTCCGCCTTCACCCACCTCCAGCGCCTCCAACAAGAAGCCCTAGGTCCCCCGCCTTCACCCACGTTCTCACATGTTAAAGACACGCCATCCCAAAATTGGAAAAACTAGGGCTTTTGTGCTTTGGATCTCACAGGAAACAAGTTTTCCTCATCCCCACCTCGCCCATCCAAATTCCTTCTTCTTCAAATGATTAAATGTTCTTACCTCTCAACCGTACCTGAATCAATATCTCTGTCTCTCTTGTGTCTATTCTCTCAATATCTCTTGCGCTTTTCTATTTACAGCCAAATTTTGAGAGCGAAAAGAAAAAAAGAAGAAAGAAAAGATGTGCCTATTCTTCCTCTTTCTTCCTCTGGTTCGATTACAACCCTTTTTCTCCCTTCTTTTTTTTTCCGATTTGCAGGTGATTGTTTCACTGGAAATCCAACTTTTTTTCCCTAACCTTATAGTCCCTCAGTGCAAGCTTGGTAGATTGAAGAATTGGCTCAACTTGCGGATTTGATGCGGCAGGCTGTGGCTTTGCTTAACGATGAAGATGTTGATGCAAATTCATCGTCTTCTTCAAAATGCCCTTCCACATTTCTTAATTTTGTTGCTCTTGGCAATACCGTAAGTTTGTCTTACATGAACTCTTTTGATCCGACTACTTGCTTTTGTGTTGATTGACTAAGTCAGTGGATCTCTCGATATGTTTTTGTTGCGATCCCTATTTTTGATGGATCTTTTTCTAAATGTAGTTGGGAACTATTTTAGCTTAGATTCCAATTTAGCATATAGGTGATTCAAAACTATTGCTTGCAGCAAAAACTCATCTACTGTTGCTTAATGCCATATGTCGAAGTATTAATTGCATTATGCTTTCTACTAGATCAGGCTCCACTCATCAACTGCTAGGGGTCTACTTTTTAGCTAATCATGGAGCCAATCTGATCTTGCTAGCCTACCCTTTTGCTTTTTCAGGTTTACCAATTTATGGATCTTAAATAGTTCATTTCTAATTATGGGCTACCAATTGTTCAGAGTGCAGGTAAATCAACAGTTTTGAATAGTTTGATTGGGCATCTTGCTCTGGTACGACCTTCATTTTTCTATATTTTCATATTCAATCTGGACATATATATTCACTTTATGTTTTTTCTAATTCATTATGATAACAAAACAAGTCATTTCAATTTTCAAATTAACTTGAGCAGCCAACTGGTGAAGGTGGTGCAACTCGCGCGCCTATATGTATTGAATTAAAGAGGGATGGTAACTTAAGCAGCAAATCAATTGTACTGCAGATTGATAGAAAATCCCAACCTGTGTCTGCAAGTGAGTCCTCATGTCATACTTAAGGGCTTAAGCCAATTCAACACACACATACACACACATTTAGTAATAGGGTTCTATATATATATATATATATATATATATATATATATATATATATATATATATGTGTGTGTGTGTGTGTGTGTGTGTGTGTGATTATTGAATCTGAATGCTCTTTTTGTCCACCAACAGGTGCTCTTCGACACTCATTACAGGACAGGCTTAGTAAAGTTTCAAGCAAGAGTCAGGATGAAATATTTTTGAAGCTTAAAACAAGTTTGGGTGAGTCTGTTTGCTTAAAAATATCAAGAATTTGACAAATGCATCATAGTAATTCGGTTTCTTTTTATACCACTTAAGCTTGATTATTTGTTTGCTTCATTTTAAGAAAAAAATTCTATGTTTTTGACATATTCGAGATACAATTTAATTCCTTGTTTGATGTATTTCACCATTCCTAGGGGAGGGTGAAGGAATTCAATTCCATGGTATGCTACGTGTTGTGCAACAATCATTACTAGGGTCAATTTTGGCAAACATCTTGCTTGTTCTTGGATGCATGTTTTTCTGTGGAGGAATCTTTCTTCCTAAAAAGGAACAGGTTTTTTACAAGGTAAGTTAATTACTAAAATGAGGTCAAAGTTTCTTGAATCCTTTCAACATACTTGGATTTTTGATGAATACCGATTTGTTTGCAGCCAAATATTGTGATGAGCTTAGGGTTGCTGTTAATGGCAGTGATGGGTCTATTATTCCCTGCTATTCTTCACTTCACACACACTGAATTGCATTTTGGAAAGTCAGAATTGGCCCTTTCAAGATTTAGCAGTTGTGTAATGCTTATTACATATGGGGCCTACTTGTTTCTTCAGTTGACTACACAGAAGAATTCGTATTCACCAATCACTGAGGTTGGTGATTGGCATTTATACACCCTCCTTTTAGAAGAAAGCATATACTAGTAATAAAACGAAGCGAAATATTCAGCAAAGTCCCTATATTATGGGCTCATTAACATTATAGTAAGAAATATCATATGTCAGAAAAAGAGAAAGATTACATTAAGACTATATGCTCTTTATTAGAAAGAGAGAATACAGTAAGATAATATGAGTATCATGTAAGATGTCAGACAGAAATAGTAAGATAATATCAAGTCTCACAAAAAGAGAATATGATATGATTAAAGTAATATAATAATCTGTCATTTTATGTTAAAGTTAAATAAATGACTTTAAGTTTCGTTTATTTAAATCTATATAAACACATTAGTTTTCTAATATTGATTTAGAAATATCAGGAAGATAGCCCAAAAGAAGACAATTCAGATGATGATGATGAAGAATCTCCAGATATTTCAAAGTATGAATGTGTTATCTGGCTCAGCATCTTGACACTCTTCATTTCTATTCTTTCAGAATATCTAGTCAACTCCATTGAGGTATCAGAATAATTATCTTAAACTAATAATTAATGAACCTATTTTCTAAAATATAGACATGATTTCCATTTATAGGGTGCTTCTGTTGCAATGAATACCCTATAGCATTTATTAGTGTCATCCTTCTTCCTATTGTTGGAAATGCAGCAGAACATGCAAGTGCCATCATGTTTGTCATGAAAGATAAGCTTGTAAGTTATTAGTCATTACAAGAATCATAATTCATTTTATTTAGTTTTTTAAATATTTTTAGTTACAATCTTTGTAGGATATCTCTTTAGGAGTCGCGATTGGCTCCTCAACACAAATATCTATGTTTGTTGTACGTGTTTTTTTCTCTGTATATTAAAAGAAAGGTTAATTTAAAGAAATAGCAACATAATTTAAACAAATACTAACTTTTATTTTAAAATTTTTGTGTTTGTAACTGCAGATTCCATTTTGTGTGGTTGTTGGGTGGATCATGGGGCGTCCTTTGGACCTAAATTTTCAACTTTTTGAGACAACAACTTTTATTATGACAGTTCTAGTAGTGGCTTTCATGTTGCAAGTAAGCCTCATATTAATATATTTTTACAAAAATTTGACTAAATTAAAATTTTCATTTAAAAATGGTTCTTTTATATATTTGTAGGATGGAACATCCAATTACTTCAAGGGAGTAATGCTTGTGTTTTGCTAATTGATAGTTGCTGCAAGTTTCTTTGTACATATAGACCCTCTATCTATACGTAAGTTATAGCCATTGTTCTCTTTCATTTGACTTTTGACTAGACCTTTTTTCTTCTACATTGTTTATGGAACTGACTTTTGTCTCTGGTTTTGCAGAAGATAAACCTTAAAGCTTTGAATCCGTCATAAAGAGTTTCAAGTCAATTGTATGTTCTAGTTTGACTTTCCTTGATGGCATATAGTTATTATTATTGCATACTACTACTACCTTAACCGAGATGAATGGATTGCAGTGTTGCCTAGGGCTTTGGTGGCAGGATTTGTGAACACAGATAAATATTTCCTTTTTGCTTTCGGTGATTTTATATTGAATGCATGTAGTATCACAGAGTTATAAGCAATTAGTTGGTTTGATTCCTTACTTATGGATTGTTATGAATTCAGTTCAATCATCAGGAACAACTATTACATTTGTGATTGTTGAAGGATCAGTTATAACCGTAGCTTCTGTTGGTGATTCACGTTGCATACTTGAGTATGAAGAAGGAGGCTTATATTATCTATAAGCAGATCACGGACTTGAATGCAGTGAAGAAGAATAAGTTATCAGATCTTATATTATGCTTTCTTTTTTTAGTAGGAGAGAGCGTGTCCTTTCTAGTGGTGGTGAAGTCGGCCGGCTTAATGTCGGTGGTGGTGCACAGGTATGATATGGCTCTTTTAATCACATCACATATTTAATATTATTGAAAAATGGGTTTATTTATATTTTATATTTAAAGAAAAATATAACTTGTTTAAACTTATTTTTTGGTAGATTGGTCCTTTGAGATGTTGGCCTCGTGGCTTGTGTTTGTCGATATCAATTGGAGATCTGGATGTTGGGGAATTCATTGTTCCTGTTCCTTATGTTAAACGAGTTAATGTCAGCTGTATTTTTGAAGGAATGGAATCCATCAAGAGAATTGGAATTGGAATTGGAATCAAATCTGAAGGACATGCTTGGAATATTTACAAACAAAAAAAAATTAATACCATGAAATCTATAATAAAAAATTTATTTTTCTTACTTTTGAAAAATAAAAAAGAAATAATATAATTTGTATGACATTAACTTTTGTGCAATGTATTGTATTTGTATGACATTAACTTTTGTGCAATGTATTGTATTTTTTGTATATGGTATTTTATTTTCTATTATGAGACATGAAATGCAAATTTAATTTGCAAATCAGTATATCTATAAATAATTTTTTTTTTAAAAAAAAATTAAAATTACGATACGCAAAAATGTGTGTCGTCTTCATTTATGACATGGCCTTTCTTGACAGGGGCATCTTTGATACGCATTGCGTGTCATAAACACGCGCGTCGTAAGGTTACGACACGCAAATGCGTGACGTGTTCCTTTATGACATGGCCTTCCTTGATATGCATTGCGTGTCATAACCGCATGTCGTAAATGCGCGTCGTAAATGCGTGTCGTCTATAGACGACACGCAAAAGCGCGTCGTCTCTCTTTATGACAGGACCTTCCTTGACGTGCATTTGCACGTCGTCTGAGCGTTTTACGACGCGCAATGAGCGTCGTAAAATGCTGTATTTCTAGTAGTGGTGTGATTAGAAAATTCTATCTTATTTGGTAGACACAAGCCTAAAAATGACTTTTTTTTTTGTATAAAGTTGTCACTTTTTTTTTGTTTGTACGGTAAGAGTAGGATGATCAAACTTAATTACGTCGAGTGGCTTCAGCGTCAATACGAAAAAAACCAAATGTATAACTCACACAATATTTCTCACATCTCATGTGATCACCTCCTAATAAAAAAACATCATCCGTCTGAAAATTAAGAAACTTGTATGTAAGTGAGTGTCACAAATATAATCCCAATAAATAAAACCATTAACGATGGTATCTTAGATAAATATGCAACCCATCCATCACTGATAAGAAAAAGAATGATGATAAGGATCACTTTGTCTAAGGCCTCTACATCAATTGAATCCCTCTAGAGCGCTTCTGTGAACAAGAATTGATGCACAAAAAGATAAATATCACAAACACGTATTAAGTGTTTCCACTATTGGCCAAAACCCAAATAACCCCATGATATTATTCATATAACTCCAACTAACCAAATCATAAATCTTTTCGAAATCTATGTTTAAAAGCATAATGTCCTTCTTTCTGCACCGGTCAAATACTTTCGTTAACTATTTAAAGACCGTTCTTGACGACCTTTATTAAGTAGTTAGTAGTCGACACTAACAATGCTTTCCACCACTTTAGCCAACCTATCAACTAGAATTTTAACTAATACTTTATACTGAACACCAACCAAGCTATTAGACCCAAAGTCCTTCAGAAACATAGGATTTGAGACTTTAGATATTCGTGTAATAAACATCCCATTCCTAATACAACCAAAAGTATGAAAGTGCACTACAAGATCCATCACGCAATTCTCAAGAACATCATAGTGTCATTTAATAAAAAAACCATCCCTGATACTTTTACACCACCATACGACCACAAGGCTTCTTTAACTTCCCAGAAGGTGAAAGGGAGTTCAAGCAAACTCACAAGATCCAAAGACATGCTTTTAGACTGTCAACTTCTGATGCTCGGAATAAAATTCTCAAACTTCAAAAATTTTATCTTTTCTCTATATGTTGTTTTTCTTTTCTATCTTTTTACTACTTAATGAAATTTTGACAGTTCAAAAAACAACTAACACCATTTTTTAAATTTTAATGGTAAATCGAAAAGTTGATTTTAATGTTTGGTGACTTATTAAATGGGAAAATGAATTATAAGCCCAACGAAGTTTCTAAACCGTTCAAAAAACCACAATTTTGTTTTGGTTGTTCAAGAAAATCCAACGAACTTAACATTTTGTCTAAAAATGTCCAACTAACATACACTTCTCATTTAGGGTCAACCGGCTAATGAAAGTCAACGAATGACAAGGCTTATGATGTGTAATTTAATATCGGAAAATGACTTGTAAGACCAACAAAGTTCAAAACTGTTCACTAAACCCAATTCATGTTTGTTTGTTGAAAAAAAAACTCAACGAAGTTATGCTTTTGTTAAATTGTCATTAGAGGTAAGCAGATTCATTAGTATACAACTAGTTGGAAAATGACATGACATTATATTTAATGACATGGAATAAACAGATTAGAACTGCCCTTTATAGATCGATTTAAGGCTTGGAGAAGAGAAAAACAAACGATGTCTATGTTCGATATCTTGTAATAGCTACTTATTCTTCTTCCTCTCAATCGTTGATGTCCAACTCAAGATCTACAAAGAAGATATTTGATGATGCAACCTCTTGTAGATGTTGACGCACTTCTCAGATTTGGACATCTAGAATGGAGGGGCATCCAGAGATAATGTTTAGGGCTTGTTAGAACAGATGGGTAAGTGTAACTGAAAGCTTTATCATGTCCATTTTAATAAGTATTTTTATTTGAAAGAAACCAAACAACTAGATAAAATATGAACAAGATAATGCTTTCAATTACACTTACCCATCTGTTCGAACAAGCCCTGAACTTTTTTCTCTGGATAATCATTCGTTCTAGATGTCCAAATCCAAGAAGGGTGTCCACATCCAGAAGGGTTTTCATCATCAAATATCGTCTTTGTAGATCTTGAGTTGGACATCAACGATGGAGATGAAGAATAAGAAATAGCTATTACAAGAGATCGAACACAGACGTTGTTCGTTTTCCAAGCTCTAAATCGGTATATAAAGGGAAATTCTAATATGTTTATTCCATGTCATTAAATATAATGTCATGTCATTTGCCAACTAGTTGTGTACGTAATGAATCTGATTGTCTCTAATGAGAATTGAACAAAGTTGTAAGTTCGTTGGGTTTTTTTCAACAAACAAAATATGATTGGGGTTTTTTGAACGGTTTTAAAACTTCGTTGGTCTTACAAGTCAATTTCCGATATTCATGTCATTCGTTGACTTTCATTAGCCGGTTGACACTAAATGAAAAGTGAACGAAAGTGTAAGTTAGTTGGGCTTTTTTAGACAAAAAGTTAGTTCATTGGGTTTTTGTTGAACAGACAAAATATAAATGAGTTTTTTGAACGGTTTGAAATCTTCGTTTAACTTATAAGTCATTTTCCCTTATTAAATTGGTTTTCATGTTCGGCCTTTTATTTTAATAAGATTAATTAAGTTATTAATAATGTATCTGTATCGTTAGAATCATATTAATTACATTATATTTACATTATCACAATCGTTGTATATGGTTATGCTAGGTGATTTAATTAACATTGGTGATATATGATGTAATTAATGTAAGTATAAAAATATAAAAATATAAAAGTATAAATGATAAATCACTTAATTAGTTGATATTTAATTTAATCAAAGAATAAAAGTATGAATATTCTTTTATTTAGTTTTCTGATACAGACGTGCTAACTATGGTTTTTATGTATAGATCATCTAGAAGAACAACCTACACTTAGGTGCGTCCAAAGGTTCCATTAAATTATCATCAAAATGCTAAAACTAGTACTTAAATAGTTAGATATATAATATATGCAATAGGCATAATGGATAAAGAATAGTCAACTAGATTCGATCCGAAATCATTTGGTCAAAATTTTGAACTTTTTATTTGTAATAAAAATTTATTGACTTTCTATTTGTGGAAAAATAATATTGACTTTTTATAAATTGCTTGACGAGAATGTCTAACAAATTTCTTGAGAATATGATATGAACACTAAAATTAATGACTTATTATCATAGTAATTTTAGATTCAAACTTTACAATTTGCAAAGTAGAATTATAAGATCGAAGTTAGTCTAAAACTAAAAGGAGATGTAGCAACTATTGGTTAAACATTGGCCTTCGTTATCACTAACCTTTGATCATGCATGCACATTTCTCAAATTTGATCTATAAAAGGGTTTTTATAAAAATTGGGTTCTCTCTATTTACTTTGTAAAAAAACGGTCTTTTAGAATTCTTTTAGTGAATAAGATAGTGGTCCCGTTAATTTCATAATCAATCAATCTCGTAATCAAGTAAACATATTTAACTCCTTTAAGGTTCCACTTTTCACCCTTTAAAATGTATATATAATATATTTTCATGAATTATCAAATATTATATATAACTATGATTTTCGTGTCATCAGGACATTTTGTGTAATTGAAACTTACATGTGAGCTAAGAGGGTTCGTGATTTGTACTCTAATATATGTTTTGGTATGTGTGGAGTGCATGCATATATGACATTAAATTAGAAGCAGGTTCGACGACAACTCGATCGAGGTCCAGGGGCAGCTCCCCTGGGTTCGGAGTTTCTAAAGGGGCAGTGCCCCTTTGTCGGGGTCTAGGGGCAGCGCACCTAGCGGGGTCTAAGGGGCAGAGCCCCTGGCTAGGGCCCAACTAAGTTTGAGGCAGCGCCCCAAAAGGTCTTCAAATTTTACAAGTGGCTATATAGTGGAAAATTCAAATTCTTGATGGTGATTATAGTTAAACTCACTAAGATCGTCAATTTTGGAAACCAATGATTTCCTCATTAATGCCAAATTCCCTTGACTAGTTTCCAAAGGAACCCATGACGACCAACCCTAAAACAAAACCTTACACATAGTTTTCTTTATGAATGACTCTCCTTTTAAGTAGAAGAGGTCACCTTTAAGCTCTCGTTTTCTTTTTCTTCATATGAGCTCAGAACTCTCTAGCAATTTGGCTTACATTTTCTGTGCATAGATTCGTATGTGTCCCCTTGGGATTATCCTAGGCTGAGTTTCTTGTCACCCTGACATAGGGTGGAAATATCAGTTCGAAAAAGTGTTTACATGATCCAAGGGGTATTTAGATCTCCACTATAAACCCTACCCAATTTCTAACAATCAAACATATATCTTTTGTTTCTGGAGATAGGCAAATCAATTCGTGAGATGACCATAAAGTTTTCAAAACTAGAGAAGTTTGAAGGTGTCGATTTCTGGTGCTTGAAGAAGAAGATGCACTTAATGCTTACCATTCTGAAAGCATCATACGTGCTGACTACTCGAAGACCACCTGAAGCGGAGGAAGGTGTTGATGAGACACTTGAAGACACCAGGAAAAAGAAAATTTTGGACAACAATGACTACATCTACAAAGGTCACATCTTGAACGGTATGTCTGATGCTCTATTTGATATCCATGGTGATGTTTTAACCGCTAAGGAATTGTAGGACACCCTTGAATTGAAATTCATCACTGAGGGCACTTCTAGCAAAAAACCTTTCTGGTTAGTGACTTCAATAACTTTAAGATGGTTGATTCAAGGTCTGTCACTGAACAATACAATGAACTCTTTGGTATGTATGGTCAATTTAAACAGTATAATATGAAAATAGATGAATTCGTTGTTGTGTCAAGTGTAATTGGCAAACTTCCACCATCAAGGAAGGATTTCAAATATAACCTAAAACATCAAAATGAGGAACTATCATTAGTTCAAATTTCTAGTCATATTTGTATTGAAGAATATCTTTGTACGAAGGAAATTAACTAATCTGATAAAACCAAAGGGAAAGTTGAATCTGGAAAACACTCTATTCATATGGTTGAAAATAAAGTCAGGAACACGAACCATAAAGGACATGACAAACATAATTCGGAACATGTCCCACATAACTCTAATAAAAAGAAAAACGAACTGGTTTTTTGGAGATGCAACAATGTGGGGCATTGCAAGCGTGATTGTCGTGTGAACTTAGGCAACAATAATAACAATAATGGTTCTAGAAACAATGGAACCAATGGAATTGTGAACGGCTCTTTGGGCCATGTTAAAGGAGGTCAGTTTTTGAGTAATTTTGATAATTCTAATCAAAATTATGTTTACTATGTAATGCCCGTGTTTCTGGCTAAGCCTTATTATGATGATGTAATAGTTAGGGTCAACAATTGTAACCTATTTTGACGTAATGAAGAAGAATTATTTGAGTATTATGTGATTTATGTGCAATATACGTGCTTATAACGATATAAATAATAATAATAATAATAATAATAATAATAATAATAATAATAATAATATATATAATAATAATAATAATAATAATAATAATAATAATAATAATAATAATAATAATAGTATGCATCAAAAATAGAATAATAGATAGACCCAATATCTAAGAAGAAAGTTGAAGTATTCGTAACAAGCATTTCGGGGATATAAGGAACGTTGAAATCCGACTTATAACGAAGAATTTATGACCTGTTGAAGTTTTGTGACAAAACCGGCACGACACTGCATATCGTAAAAAGTGAATTTTTGATAAACTACTTTTAGCCTTAGTAATTAGTATACGTTAAACCGAGAACATACATAAAAAGAACATCCAAATCTGACTTCGTTTGAGGAAGTTATGATTTTTATAAGATTTAGCGTAGTAGTACACAACCCGGGAATCGAATTTTAGATTGATCAGTTTTTAACCGACACAGCCTAAATGAGAATTGAAGATCTCATTAAAAGGTGCTCAACGATATGAAGACAGTCGGAATCGGACATCGGATGACAAAGTTTTTAACGGATTTTAACTACTTAAGCCTATTAAAATATAACTTTAAAAATAAAGTTAAAATTAGTCGACAGAGTCTAAATGAAAGTTGTAGATCCAGACGATACCTACATGTGGATATAAATAACGTCAAAAACGAAGCTCGTATGCGAAAGTTATAGATTTTAGAAGATAATTAGTTTTTGGAGTAACCACCGAGTGACACATGGCTCGATCTGAGCCACTGCTTCCTCCCCACGCCTTGCCACCAGATGGTGACACATGACTGCGAACACCCATCATACAGCTAGGGAACGCCCAATGTTCGTCCTTCAGACAACCTAAAATAGAGGTGCAAATCACTTCATTTCTCACACCAATCTAACACATTCTCTCTCAACCCTCTAAGCCTTTCCCTAGCACCTCTTACGTGTTAGAAGTGAGTTTCGGAGCGCCAAAAGGCCTCAAGAAGAAGAGCTTTCAGTGTAGAAGTTTTGTCCATGCAGAGCCTAGTTCCTCGCTAAACCCCCTTGTTAGTCAGTTATGTTTACCCTACTTTAAGTATAACTTATGTTTAAGTTCATTATCGTTATTATGAACCATTAAACAAGATTTATCAGTGATTCAAATTTGTTATATTGATTGATCTACTTACGAGGCTGATGTCTAGGCTGTGATTTAGTGAGGTGTTTAAAGTGGGATTTCCAAACAATATACTTTGTATACCAAACGAACCCTACCTCTTATATGATCCTACCTGATTGTTCCTTATTTGATAGATCATGAAAGTAGAATTTGAGTTATTGATAAATCTAGATTAATTATTAGTCACAATAAATGTTAGACTAAAATATAGTAATAATGATATTAGGTTTTGCCGAAGGAAAAGAAAATCGTTAGAAGCGAAGCGTTGTCCGAATTCTGAGTCATCACTTTAACAAGTGAGTGCATAGTTACTTTCATCTTACACATAGATATGAAGTATTTAATATAAATTATGTACTATATGTTCTTATTATCAGTGTTCTTGATATCTATTCCGGATGAACGATTTATACACGTTTTAGTTGATTTAAACTGTATAAGTATTTTACACCTATAAATATGTTGGATAAAGATGGGTAGATGATATAGATGATAAAAGATGAAATAAAATGATGAGAGGCCTTGATGTTCAAGCTTTCATTCATCTAGCGGAGTATAGATGACGACCATGGAGTATTCTAGACAGTCTAGTTGTGTAGGTGTTTGTGAACGACGTGTTCACCAGGTGTACTCCATCCCCCTCATGGTTGTTTTACTGACATATATTGTTGAGGAATCCTCTAAGCTATATTGTCTATCCCAATGATGATCATTAGGATAGGTCACTTAAATTAGATACTTTAGGGACAGGAAGTAGGGATAACAGGAACGGGTAATCGGGGTGAATGATTTGATGAAATTAAAGAACTTAATTTTTGTGGGTTGAAAACCCTATGTGCTCACTAGACTCCCAAACTTGACCCACTCAGTTTCTTGTATTATAGGTTGTGGCCAAAAAGCACAGGTGTGATGATCAGATGTGAGAGTTACAAATTATAGGCCAGTAGAATAATAGATGTTGTAATGCCTATGTTATTTCTGTTTATGTTTATGTATTGTATTGACGATGACATCCCAACATTTTTAATATAACTAAAATACGTTTCTTTGAAAAATGATTTGATAATAGATTTATCATATTTTTGGTAACAAATTCTATAATATTATTCTTCAAAAGGATACTTTGATTTTTAAATAAAGTATAAACAAATTGGTCTTTTTTGGCCATGAAATCGGGGATGTCACATACTATGTTTCACTTATTCTTGAATTGTTCTATGTATAGGATGATGATGTTGCTTGGTGGATCGTTTTCGGGGCAACAAACTATGTATACAAGGATAAATAGCTATTTGAAACATTAACACCGCATGAAGATGGATCAGTGCTGAGAATGGGAGACGACTTTTTTATACCTATTTATGGTTTCGGTGTCTTGTGTCTTGAATTTACTTCTGGAAAGGCTATTAGGCTTTGTGATGTTTTGGTTGTTCCTACGATTCGACAGAATCTAGTTAGTTCTAGTTGTTTGGATTCTGATGGTTTTAAACAAGTTATTGAGTCGAATAAGTTCATCTTATCTGGAGGTGAAATGTTTATTGGTTTTGGATGTTTAAATAATAAAATGTTTTGTTTGAAAATTGTTAACAAATTATTACCTGTTCAAAATTCTGCATTTTGTATCTTATACTTCTAATGTTGATAAATCTATGCTTTGACATGTATGATTAGGACATGTCAATTTTTGAAGGATGCATGATGTCAAAAGATGGATTAATTCCATATTTGGACCTGGCTTGTGAGAAATGTAAAACATGCATGCATACAAAAGTGACAAAACAACCATTTCCTAGTGTCACTAGTAATTCAACTATTTTGTAACTTGTACACAGTTACCTATGTAATTGTCACTCCACTCCTTCCTTGGGAAATAAAAATCATGTAGTCACCTTCATTGATGACTACACTCGGTTTTGCTATGTTTATTTGTTACATTCTAAGGACAAAGCCTTAGATAAATTTAAAATATACAAAACTGAGGTGAAATTGCAATTGGGTAATCCGGTTAAATGTCTTAGGACTGATAGGAGAGGTGAATAAATGGATCTCATATACTTCCAATCAGTGGGGTATCATTCATGAGACGACAACACCTTATTTGCCCCAACATAATAGAATTTGTGAACACAAAAATCAAATTTTATAGGAAATAGTAAACTCGATGTTGTTATACTCAGGATTGAGTGATGGATTCTAAGGAGATGCCATGTTAACGTCCTACTATTTATTTAATAGGGTTCCAAATAAAAAGAACAAATTTGCCCCATATAAACGTTGGTTCAAGAAAACTCCAAATTTAAGCCATCTCCAGCTTTAGGGATGTCAAGCAGTTGTAAAACTAACCAAACCTAAAAGGAAAACTTTGGGATAATGTGGAATAGATTGTATATTCAGTGGATATGTTGAACATTCCAAGGCATATAGGTTCTATGTAATTGAACCTAATGCTTCAGTATCAATTAACACCGTTATTGAGTCACGAGATGTAATTTTTGATGAGATGTGCTTTGCATCTATTCAAAGGCCTAAGGATCTAACTTTTGGCACTAATGAAGTCCAAAATCCAGAAAGTTCAGATGGTGTTACTGAACCGGGAACACAAGAGCTTCAAAAAAGAAAAATAGGCCAAATTCCAAAAAAATTCAGTTCCAACTTCCAAACGTACTTGGTGGAAGGCACAAGAGGGAGAAGGGTCTTCATTACTCTTATTGTTACAGTATTGAGGATGATCCAAAGACATTTTAAGAGGCCATGCACTCTCGAGATGTAATATTTTTGAAAGAAACACTTGATGATGAAATGTCATCAATTCTTCAAAATAACACTTGGGTGTTGACTAATTTCCCTACAAGTAGTAAACCACTTGGTAGAAAATGTATTTTAAAAAAGAAAATCAATGTTAATGAGAATATTGACAAGTTTAAATCCTACTAAGTCATTTTAGATGTTAGATAAAAACCCATTGTTGACTATTTTGATATGTATGCTTTGGTTGTACGAATTTCTACTATTAGATTGTTGACTTCCTTGGCAAGTATCCACAATCTAGTTATTCATCAAATGGATGTGAAAACAGCCTTTTTGAATGGTGAACTTGACGATGAAGTTTAAATGAAATAACCAGAAGGTTTCATTATGCTCGGTAAAGAGCATATGGTTTGTGAACTTGTCAAATCTTTGTATGGGATGAAACAAGTGCCTAAAAGTCGCATCAAAAGTTTGATGAGGTTATTTTGTCCTCTAGTTTCAAGATTAACTAATGCAAAAAATGTGTTTATAGTAGATTTGATGATACTATTAGTGCTGGAGTGGTCATTTGCTTATATGTAGATGACATGCTGATTTTCATTACTGACTAAAATCAAGTAGATGAAACAAAGAAATTGTTATTATCTAAGTTTTTCAATGAAAGATTTGGGAAAGGCTAATATAATTCTTGGAATAAGAATTAAAAGGATAAACAAAGGCTTGGTAACGACTCAAAGTCATTATATTGAGAAAATTCTCAAGCAGTTTAATTTTACGGATTGTTCTCTTTTGAGCACTCCCACGAATCCATGCGTGAAATTGATGGACAACATAGGGACTCCTATTTCACAATTGTAATACTCTAAATCCATTGGCATTTTGATGTATGCAATGACAAGTACGAAGCCTAAAATTGATGGACAACATTAGAACTCCTATTTCACAATTGTAATACTCTAAAGCCATTGGCATTTTGATGTATGCAATGACAAGTACCAAGCCTGATATTGCTTTTGTTGTAGGAAAATTGAGCGAATAGAGTGTTTAAGTATCTCAACGGAACTATGAATTATTGCTAGATTTACTTGGGATATCCTATGTTTTTCGAAGAACATTTGGATGTAAGTTGGATAACCAATATGGAGGATCATTCCTCAACGACTGGTTGGGTATTCTTGCTTAGGGGAGGTGCCATTTCCCGGGCTTCTAAGAAGCAAACTTGCATATCAAACTCAACATTGGAAACTGAATTTGTTGCATTACATTCTGATGGTAAAGAATCTGAATGGATAAGGAACTTATTATATGAGATTCCTTTGTAGTCTAAACCGATAACACCTATTTCTATCTATTGCGATAAAACTGTCGCGTTGGACAGGGCCTATACTCAAGTGTGTAATGAAAAGTGTTGATAATTAGGTGTCCAAAACAGTATGGTTAGAGAACTAACCATGAATGGTGTAATTTCGGTTGTGTTTGTGTTGCAACATAATTTGGCAGATCATTTGACGATGGGTTTGTCAAGAGAGTTAGTACATAAGTCTGTGATTGGGATGAGGTTAAAGATCATCTAAATTCTGTAATGGTGAGACACCCACTTCCAATCTGATATGAAATTAGGAGCTGAATTCAATGTGGAAAGATCACACTTATAGATTGGAACACATGAAGTATACATCCCAGGTGTTGGAGTAGTGTCCAAGTCCATAACTATAATTGGTATATACTTGACCTGATCCGGCATGGTCCATTTGGGTTGCATGGCATCATGCATTTGGATAGACTAACATGAGAGAAGTAACACTTAAGGTTTATTAATATATTATAAGTTCTAGTATATTAATAAGATTATTTAATTAGTATTGATCAAGAACTAATCTAGAATTAATTAAGTGATCAAAATAAGACTAATTAAATATATGGGTTGATTGTGTAAATCATTCATACTTGTATAGTGGGCTAAGACTCCATGGACTATCAATTTGGGCTAAAACCCATAGGATACTACATGGATGCTCCATGGTGTATTTGAACCCATGGATCGAAGGAAATGGAAAGCCATGACAATTAGGGTTTACCCTAATTGTGACTAACTATATAATGACCTTATTATTGAAGAAATCAGCCACTAGAAAAAGGAGTGAGGGCAAACTGATTTTTGAAGTGATGATTTCTCTCATGGTTATTTGAAGTGCATTTGATGTTGTGTGAACCATTTGAGGTGTCACACTTGGGGCACTAGGCTCTCAAGCTACATGGAATCAAGCACCAACAAAGAGGTATGTCACTCTACTAGATTTTATATTATTTGTACTTTATATTATGCTAGTTAGAGCAATACCTTGGAAAATTGATATTTTGCATGTATAATAGAGAAAATATAGATCCAAGGTATTTAGGGTTGCATGTACACCATATGAGTGTTAGAATGCTCAAAACCCAACAGTGGTATCAGAGCCTTGGCTTGTTTTCTTGTTATACTTGCTTATACTGCTTGAAAATCAAAGTTTTTGTGCTGTCAAGACAGGGAACTCGACGAGATTCCAAGGCAAAATGCATCCAACTCGCCGAGTTGGTTCATGCACTCGACGAGTTGGACCCCCAAACAACATATCTTCAACTTTTGGTGTTGGAATTAGTCTAGAATCATTACCTTTGATTATTTTGGTGTAACGACCCAAAATTTCACGTCCAAAAATTTCGTTTATAAAACATTACATAGAAAACATTAACACTTAAAACATTGGTTAGTTGAACCACTTCACATCGAAAACCAAATTGAAAACCACAACATTTGATCAACCAAAATATCAGAGTATCAATCCCAGAATAAACTCATAACTGCGGAAACGAGAGAGTGTGTGTGACATGCTGCTACCGCACCGGCTCCTTTCCCCTAGCTGAGGAGGTACCTGAAACCAAAACTGAAAACCATAAGCACGAAGCTTAGTGAGTTCCCCCATAATAGCTCATACCATGCAAGCATATAACAAACAACGTTTAGCTAGGAGTTACGGGCCTCGCCCACACTCGGGAAGATACGGGCCCTGCCCACACTTTCCTAGCCGGAAGATATGGGCCTCGCCCACACTTGTGAAGATACGGGCCATGCCCACACTACGCTAGTCGGGAGATACAGGCCTCGCCCACACTCCAATCTCGGAGAGATACGGCCCTGCCCACACTCAACCGCTAACCCATAATATACAAGTATCACACAGACAACCAGTATAAGCAACTCTATCATATTGGCACATATATCATACTTGACTAAACCCAGAGATACGGGCTCGGCCCACACTCTAATACTTACATCTCATCTACACGGGTCGACCTTGGTGCCTTAGACCCGTTCCTACTAGAAAGGAAACTCACCTTGAAATAACTGCTGGTCTGTGTGGGAATTGATCACCTACTGCTGTTGCTGCTGCTCCGGAACTCCTCCGGCTGCAACTCCCACCACATACTCGATCAATCACTGCTAACTGACCTTTGGGTAAAATGACCATTTTACCCCTGATCATGTCATAAGTCAAAGTCAGAGTCAACTTTCAGTTGACCCGACTCGCCGAGTCCCTATCAAATCGATTGTCCTGGATCTCGTCCCTACTCGTCGAGTTAGGCGTTGACTCGACGAGTTCTTCTTCTAAACTGAGGTTCAAGTCCTTCATCCTACTCGCCGAGTTGTATGAACAACTCGTCGAGTTCATCTTCATCCGAAGAACACTTTATGCTGTGACTCGCTGAGTTATATGAACAACTCGCCGAGTCTGTTCTTGATCTAAGGAGATTGCCTTGAACTTGCCGAGTCAGGGCATGGACTCGCTGAGTTCCTCCATGGATGAGTTTGGCTTCCAACTCACTGAGTCACACCCCGTGACTCACTACTCGCACTCGACACAACGAAAAGGGGACAACTCAGAGACTCGCGAGCAGACTCGCCGAGTCGTATGAACGACTCACCGAGTCATCGCCATGCAATCACTATATACGCGATTTTGCTCGATTCCAGTCTATGCCATTCACAGATCTGGGTTCCTAGAACATGAATGACACGTAAAGTTTCCAACTTTACATGTAGATACTCACCAATGAGGGATTTAGGGCTCAAAATGCCTCAAAAGGGTAGATATAGGGTGAACAAGCAACATGGGTCCATAAAGGTAACGGATCTGAGCTCCTGGAGCTCAATCTTGCCTAGATCTAAAGGCCAATCAACTTATTACGACTTAAATTGCACATACAAGTTTGGGGAAGGGCTCAAGAAAGACTTAATGGAGCAATAAGCATAAAAACAGAGGGAAAACGGGTTATACCTCAAGGAAATCACTGAGAGATCACTAACATGCTTGGCTTCCTTCCCTTCCTCTTGATCTACTCCACTTGCTTCTTAAATCCTTCAAGAACACCCAAAATGCTTCAAACTCTCAAGGAAACAAGCTTTGGAACGTGGGTTGGGAGCTCTGAGGTGAATGGGGGCTGGCTTGGGGCGGACATGAGGTTTAAATAGGGTGCAAACCCCTGAAACTTAGGGTTTCAACCAACAACGGTGACTTGCCAAGTACAGGATATGGACTCGCCGAGTCTCCAACTTAAACATGTCCCGTGTCCCGTATCTACTCGGCGAGTCGGACCTATGACTCGCCGAGTCCAAGGCTAAAAAAATGGATAATACACAAGTGAGATTTACGAACCAGAAACCAGGTGATACAAATCTCCCCCACTTATTTTAGACTTCGTCCTCGAAGTCTGCTGCTCGATCCTGGAACAGCTCAGGATAATGCTCCATCATCTCCTCCACCGGCTCCCAAGTCCACTCTGAACCCTTGCGGTGCTGCCATTGCACATTCACTAGCTCCACCTTCTTGTTCCTCAAATCCTTCGACTTCCTGTCGAGGATTACGACTGGGCGTTTAAGATAATTCAGGCTATCATCAACCTGTATATCCTCTAACCGCACTACCGCTGAATCGTCCACTAGACACTTCGGCAACTGAGAAACATGGAAAGTGCTATGGATCTGGTTGAGCTCGGCTGGCAGATCCAGCCTATATGCCACCTTGCCCACCCGGGCTACAACTCTGAACGGTCCGATGAATCTCGGGCCCAACTTGCCCCGCTTCCTGAATCGAATGATGCCTTTCCAAGGCGACACCTTCAGGAGAACCATATCCCCGACTTGGAACTCCAAGTCGGATCGACGCTTGTCAGCGTAACTCTTCTGTCGACTCTGAGCAGTCTGAAGCCTGCTCCGAACCTGCTGGATCCTCTCGGTCGTCTTGAGCACCACTTCGGTGCTCCCCATGACTCTCTAGCCAACTTCACCCCAGCATATCGGGGTCCTGCACCTCCGTCCATACAACATCTCGAATAGAGGGCGGTCGATACTCGCGTGGTAGCTGTTGTTGTATGAGAACTCAGCCAAGTGGAGATAGGTATCCCAGCTACCACCGAAGTCTAACACGCACGTCCGCAACATATCCTCCAAGGTCTGGATGGTCCGCTCGCTCTGACCATCCGTCTGCGGGTGAAAGGCGGTGCTAAAATGCAAATGAGTGCCCAACTCGTCATGAAATCTCTTCCAAAATCTGGAAGTAAAACACACATCCCTGTCTGAGATAACCGATACTGGCACCCCGTGCCGCGCCACGATCTCCCTGATATAGATGTCAGCCAATTTCTCGACCGATATGCTCTCCTGAATCGGGATAAAGTGAGCACTCTTGGTCAATCGATCCACGATGACCCAAATCGAATCCACTCCACGCGCGGTCCTGGGAAGCTTCGTGATAAAATCCATCATGATATCTTCCCATTTCCACAGTGGAATATCCAACGGCTGCATCTTGCCATGCGGTCTCTGATGTTCGGCCTTGACCTTCCTGCAGGTCAAGCACCGCTCAACGTACCATGCCACATCCTGCTTCATGCAGGGCCGCCAATAATCTAGACGAAGATCCCTATACATCTTCGTCGCCCTGGGATGAATAGAGAACCGGGACTTGTGCGCCTCCTCCATCAAAATCTAGCACACGCCTCCGTGATACGGCACCCACACCCTACGGTGTAGTGTCAATAGTCCTCGACTATCATAATCAAAGGAGGAAACCTGACCCACCACACGCTCGCTCTTCTGATGTTCCTCCTTGATAGCCTCCTGTTGAGCCTCCCGAATTCGCTCCAACAGGGGAGTCACCACGGTCATCCTCATGCAAACGTCCCTGATCGGCGCCGCCTTGCGGCTAAGCGCATCGGCCACCACATTGGCCTTCCCTGGGTGGTAGAGGATCTCGCAATCATAATCCTTTACCACGTCCAACCACCGACGCTGCCTCATGTTAAGATTCGGCTGATCCATGAGGTACCTCAAACTCTTGTGGTCCGTGTAGATGGTACATCGAACCCCGTAGAGGTAATGCAGCCAAATCTTGAGGGCAAAAACCACCGCCCCCAACTCCAAATCATGCGTCGGGTAGTTTGCCTCGTGAGGTTTGAGCTGCCTCGAAGCGTAGGCAATGACATGCCCCCTCTGCGTCAATACCACGCCCAACCCTGAAATGGACGCGTCACAATAAACCACAAAATCCTTTACACCCTCTGGCAGGGCTAAGATCGGCGCCTCGCACAATCTCTGTCTCAGTGTCTCAAATGCAGCCTGCTGCTCAGGTCCCTACCAAAAGACCACGGCTTTCTTCGTCAGCCGCGCCAGGGGTACGACTATCTTGGAGAAATCCTGAATAAATCTCCGATAGTAGCCTGTTAATCCCAGGAAACTCCGAATCTCAGATGGAGACTTCGGAACCTCCCATCTCATCACGGCCTCGACCTTGGCCGGATCGACCAGAATCCCGTTCTGGTTGACAAGGTGTCCGAGAAATTGCACCTCGTGCAACCAAAGCTCACACTTGGAGAACTTGGCATACAAGCTCTCCCTCCTTAGGGTCTCCAACACCTCTCTCAGATGTACCTCATGCTCCTCCTGAGTCTTGGAATAAACCAAGATGTCATCGATAAAGACTATCACAGACCGATCCAGCATCGGTCTGCATACGCGGTTCATGAGGTCCATGAATGCGGCAGGAGCATTGGTGAGCCCAAACGGCATCACCACAAACTCATAGTGGCCATAGCGCATCCAAAACGCGGTCTTCTGTGTATCCTCCTCCCTGACCCTCATCTGATGGTATCCCGAATGCAAATCGATCTTGGAAAACCAAGACGCTCCCTGAAGCTGGTCAAAGAGATCATCAATCCTTGGGAGTGGGTAACGGTTCTTCACCGTCACCTTATTCAACTCCCGATATTCTATGCACATCCAGTGCGACCCATCCTTCTTCTTCACAAACAGGATCGGGGCTCCCCAGGGTGAACTACTCGGACGAATAAATCCCTTGTCTAGCAGCTCCTGCAGCTACGTAGACAAATCCTGCATCTCGGGAGGCCCCAACCGATACGGTGCCTTGGCTATCGGAGCCGCACCAGGAACGAGGTCAATACTGAACTCCACCTGTTGCTCCGGAGGTATCCCAGGAAGCTCCTCTGGGAAAACATCTGCGAAATCTCGCACCACCGGAACCTCGCTCACTGTCGCCTTACCCGCCTCCCGGGTATCCATCACGTACGCGACATATCCTGCGCATCCCTACTGAAGGTAGCGTCTCGCCCTCGCTGCTGAACATACTGCGGGTCCACACTGCGGCCTCTCACCATTAATCACTAACTCTCCCCCGCTTGGGGTCCTGACCCGCACTAGCTGCTGCGCGCAATCTATCACCGCCCCATTAGGGCTCAACCAATCCATGCATATAATCACCTTGTTCCCACGCAGCGGAATGGGAACCAGGTCTACTAAGTAGCGTTCCTCAAACAGATGCAATATGCAATCCCGAAACAGCATCGATGCTCGCACCGATCGATCATCAGCAATCTCTACCTCTATAGGGCAATCCAACATGCCCGAAGACTCAGGAAACTTCTTGCTAAGCGCAAGGGACACAAATGATCGGGATGCACCCAAGTCGAATAACACCTGAACTAGGATACCGTTCACATGGAACGATCCTAAAACATAAATATATACCGAGCACATATCGATATCATAACATCATAAAATAAAAATAGAGGGAAAGAATCATACCCGTCACCACATCGGGTGCGGCGCATGCCTCCTCGGTAGTCAACTGAAATGCTCGGCTCCTCACCACCGGAGCCTCTGCCTTGCCCTGCCGGCCATCCGTGATCCGCAGGGTCGCTGGAGCTGGCGCCTTTACTGGTGCTGAAACTGTCAACTGGGGGCAATTGGCCTTCTTGTGGCCCCTCTGGTTGCAATGGAAATACAACAAATCAGATGTATGAAGAGCCAAAACTAGAGTAGTACAATCCCTGCTAAAGTGCCCTGCCTTGCCGCACTTGTAGCAGCCTGTTGATCCCATCCTACATGCTCCCTCATGCGTCCTGCCGCATTTCCCGCAGCGGCCGGGTCCCCCTTGGCCTTTCGGCCTCCCATCTGATCGCATGGGCTTCTTTCCTGAAGCCCCAACCACCTGCCCCGCCTCTGCCTTCCTCTTCCAAATGTGCTCTAAATCAATCTCCCTTTCCCTCGCCCTGGCGATCATGGACTCCAGGGTAGGGCAAGCTAAAAAGCTAACATGCTCCCGTATGTCAGCTCGTAGCATATCATGTTAACGGGTCCTCCTCATATCCTCGTCACCAGCGTACTGGGGCACCAACAAAGCCCTCTCCCGGAACTTGGCGGTGATCTCCGCCACAGTCTCAGTCGTCTGCCTCATGTCTAAAAACTCCCGGGCCAGCTGCTGAAGCTCGACAGCCGGCGCAAACTCTGCCCTGAATCTGGTCATAAAATCTGACCAAGTCATGGCCTCGATCGCTGAGGCTCCCAACGAGTCCCCTACTGACTCCCACCAGTCCCGAGCTTGCTCTTGCAAACACCCTGCTGCATACCTCACCTTCGACCCCTCGTGGCAGAAGCTAGTCAACTGTGCAGACTCGATGTCTGCAATCCATCGCCTGGTAGCAATGGGGTCTTTCACCCCGTGGAAATCCGGCGCACCACTGCCCCTAAAGTCCTTCAAGGACAGTGTGCGAGATCCCGACTGGCCAGATGCCATGTCGCTCCTGAACGCCCTGAGGCGACCCTCCATCAACTCGATGATCCCTTCCTTGATCGACCCGAAGATAATGGGAGTCGACTCGAGGATACCCCTGGTGATCTTTGACGCGATGAACTCGCGTAGTCCCTCATCTACCTGCTCGGAACCTGATCCTGAACCTGACCCCTCTCCTGAACCGCCATCTACCGGCCTCGATCGAAGTACCACCATTCTGCAATACATCACAACAATCATTAGTGATACTGATACTTCCTGAGGGATCACAACTACTTACATGTTCCCTGGTCTTATCTTGGCCTTCCTTGGTTCGGGTACAGATCCTCTGCTTTCAGTAGTACGGGCCCATACTACCTTCCACATCTATTCGTACCTTCTTCAAGGACTGCCTCGACTCCACCAGATCCCCTTCACTATGGCTAATCACTACTATACTCATCCTAGGCTTGCCCTAGGGAAATCTCCGACTCTACTCTATCTAGTCCTCAGCTGCTGCAGGCCTCCTTGTAATGCCAGTTAGCCACTCCCCGAATACCCTCACATGTGATGAGGCTCAGATAATCCTTCGAGTACCCGACTCGTCCCTACAACGGTTGGACTCAAACAAGAGCTACGCAGTAGGATCAAATCCGGCACTCTAAGATTATTCAACCCTGATGACATGTGACGTGATGTATTCGCCTAATGGTTAACTCCCACCACTCAGAGTCCCACAAAGCACAAAGCAAGTAGCATTCGAACTAAGGGAACAATCTCAAGCAAATCCGCTCTCATGGAGAGAAACTGATCTAGCATACAGAGCTAATACTCATACCATCAGGCATAACCTAACAGGCTATTCTACTGTTGTCTACTCGATTCTAGCATGCAATTCTCATACAACTGAAACACATAAGGCAGGCACATAAGGCATCACTCCTAGATCCTTAGTCCTAGTCTAGCATGTTGTTATACAAAAGTTGTTAAACATAACATAAACTTGTATGGGTACTTTGGGGAATACTTACTTAAGCTCGACCGGTCGCGCACATCACACACTTCGTTCTTTCTCAAAAGTCTTTTCTCAATTTTAGAAAACATTTTCTTTTAGAAAATTGTTTAATCCCTCGATTTGAGTTCAGACACCACCCAAAGGTGTGTCCGAATTCCTCAAACCAGGGCTCTGATACCAACTTGTAACGACCCAAAATTTCACGTCCAAAAATTTCGTTTATAAAGCATTACATAGAAAACATTAACAATTAAAACATTGTTTAGTTGAACCACTTCACATCGAAAACCAAATTGAAAACCACAGCATTTGATCAACCAAAATATCAGAGTATCAATCCTAGAATAAAATCATAACTGCAGAAACGAGAGAGTGTGTGTGACATGCTGCTACCGCGCCGGCTCCTTTCCCCTAGCTGAGGAGGTACCTGAAACCAAAACTGAAAACCGTAAGCACGAAGCTTAGTGAGTTCCCCCATAATACCTCATACCGTGCAAGCATATAACAAACAATGTTCAGCTAGGAGTTACGGGCCTTGCCCACACTCGGGAAGATACGGGCCCTGCCCACACTTCGCTAGCCGGGAGATACGGGCCTCGCCCATACTTGTGAAGATACGGGCCCTGCCCACACTTCGCCAGTCGGGAGATACGGGCCTCGCCCACACTCCACTCTCGGAGAGATACGGGCGCTGCCCACACTCAACCGCTAACCCATAATATACAAGTATCACACAGACAGCCAGTATAAGCAACTCTATCATATTGGCACATATATCATACTTGACTAAACCCAGAGATACGGGCTCGGCCCACACTCTAATACTAACATCTCATCTACACGGGTCGACCTTGGTGCCTTAGACCCATTCCTACTGGAAAGGAAACTCACCTTGAAATAACTGCTGGTCTGTGTGGGAATTGATCACCTACTGCTGTTGCTGCTGCTCCGGAACTCCTCCGGCTGCAACTCCCACCACATACTCGATCAATCACTGCTAACTGACTTTTAGGTAAAATGACCATTTTACCCCTGATCATGTCATAAGTCAAAGTCAGAGTCAACTTTCAGTTGACCCGACTCGCCGAGTTAGCTCTCCAACTCGCTGAGTCCCTATCCAATCGATTGTCTTGGATCCTGTCCCTACTCGTCGAGTTAGGCGTTGACTCGACGAGTTCTTCTTCTAAACTGAGGTTCAAGTCCTTCATCCTACTCGCCGAGTTGTATGAACAACTCGCCGAGTTCATCTTCATCCGAAGAACACTTTATGCTGTGACTCGCCGAGTTGTATGAACAACTCGCCGAGTCTATTCTTGATCTAAGGAGATTGCCTTGAACTCGCCGAGTCAGGGCATGGACTCGCTGAGTTCCTCCATGGATGGGTTTGGCTTCCAACTCACTGAGTCACACCCCGTGACTCACTACTCGCACTCGACACAATGAAAAGGGGACAACTCAGAGACTCGCGAGCAGACTCGCCGAGTCGTATGAACGACTCACCGAGTCATCGCCATGCAATCACTATATACGCGATTTTGCTCGATTCCAGTCTATGCCATTCACAGATCTGGGTTCCTAGAACATGAATGACACGTAAAGTTTCCAACTTTACATGTAGATACTCACCAATGAGGGATTTAGGGCTCAAAATGCCTCAAAAGGGTAGATATAGGGTGAACAAGCAACATGGGTCCATAAAGGTAACGGATCTGAGCTCCTGGAGCTCAATCTTGCCTAGATCTAAAGGCCAATCAACTTATTACGACTTAAATTGCACATACAAGTTTGGGGAAGGGCTCAAGAAAGACTTAATGGAGCAATAAGCATAAAAACAGAGGGAAAACGGGTTATACCTCAAGGAAATCACTGAGAGATCACTAAGATGCTTGGCTTCCTTCCCTTCCTCTTGATCTACTCCACTTCCTTCTCAAATCCTTCAAGAACACCCAAAATGCTTCAAACTCTCAAGGAAACAAGCTTTGGAACGAGGGTTGGGAGCTCTGAGGTGAATGGGGGCTGGCTTGGGGCGGACATGAGGTTTAAATAGGGTGCAAATCCCTGAAACTTAGGGTTTCATCCAACAGCGGTGACTCGCCGAGTCGCCATCTTAAACATGTCCCGAGTCCCGTATCTACTCGGCGAGTCGGACCTATGACTCCCTAAGTCCAAGGCTAAAAAAATGGATAATACACAAGTGAGATTTACGTACCAGAAACCAGGTGCTACATTTGGTCTTATAAAACATGTTTTTTAAGAGGTAATGATTATGCTAAATCAATTTCATTGCTATAATCAAAGTTTCAAGTTTTATGTGTTTATGTAATTCTTGAAAAATGTTGATTATGAATGTTCATGCTTATGAGTTTTAGTAGATCATAGGAATTATGTGCAAATTGTTTGTTAGTATAATTCTTGATCTCAATGATATTGTTTGGAGTCCATAACTTGTCCTCAAATTATGGATTACCAAGAGTTTTGTGTTTCCTTGATTTATGAGTTAGTTTAGATTAATGAAAAAATTGTGTTTTAGTTGTTTTCAATACAAATTAATCTAGAGTTAGTTCATAAAATATGTTTTTGTAACTTGTCTTCATGTTATATGAAAAGTCATATTTATGAATCTTAAAACTCATAAATGTGTCATAGGTTGCATAAAAATGAAGAGTCTTTTTCGTTAAATAGTATTATGACTCCATAACTTGTCCTCAAGTTATGGATGTTAAAGAGTCACTTCTTTAAAAGATGTCATTAAAGAATAAGGAGTTACATAAAATGAAGAGTATTCATTTTAGTGTACATTAAACTCATAAGTTATGAATATGAAAGGTTTTGAATAGTTTCAAAACTTGCCCTCAAGTTTTGGAATTTGTAAAGTCCCCATATACACTTTAATTCCAAACCCTAGAATTTTAAAAGGTTAAAATTCAAACTTTATGGACTTCATTAAATTAATTAAATTGTTTAATTAAAAGAGTTAATAATTCCATAAAGATATGTATAAGTGTTTAAAATACACCCTTATACTATTATTATAATTTTAATTATATAGAT
Organism: Lactuca serriola; assembly: GCF_051521515.1. Taxonomy (NCBI): domain Eukaryota; kingdom Viridiplantae; phylum Streptophyta; class Magnoliopsida; order Asterales; family Asteraceae; genus Lactuca; species Lactuca serriola. The sequence goes on from NC_136411.1 coordinate 38,386,385, forward strand.
ATGTATAAGATAAATTCAATCTTATCATTACTAGGCCTCATTCACGAAGTCGGTCTATAAGGGGGGTATAAGGTTACTGCCTATAAAATGGCAGTTTAATGGGTGTCCACTCTCACCGACCGCTTCCTTGAATGGTAGAGGGTCGTTAGCCGAACAGGTAGGATAGGACTATAATTATCCCTTCATTAAAAGTATAATGATAAATACTAAGTAACTAAATACTTATAAATTCCCAATCTTAGTTACTTAGGAAAATGTGAAATAGGTGCTAACCCATGAATTTACACTTTGTACCTTACCAAGTCGTTAGTAGAGGGTGTGTGGCTAATCGGCACGCTAACAAGGACTAGTAAGAGTGGCAAAGGGTAACTTGGCTTTATTATAGATCGGTGGAGATGTGTGGTTAACCGACACATCGATTAGGTGATAAAGTTAATGGTACGAAGTCAATTTGCATGGTTATTCACACCTTGTTTGTGATCCTCGGCATCCCAGTCACAAACTTGAGAGGGCACCATTGAGATTCAAACATGCCATTGAAAGTTCAATGTATCTCAAAAGATCTAGGAGTTTCAAATCCAATTAAAACTTAATTATATTTCGTTTTTCATGGTGGAAATTGGTAAATCATCATTTACTTACCTTCAACTATTTTATAACTTGGATTACCGCATCCCTCTTCTAGTTATAAATAGGTTGTTGGTTCCTAGCCTTAATATTTCATATTGGGTGTTATATTAAGGACTTTAAATCAACTAACTTGAATTCCTCCCATTATAGATGTCTAGTTTAGACAGCTATGGTCTTCCCAAATCTTTAGCAACAAGCTTCCTGATAAATATGATATCCCAAATGGCAACCAAGGTGAAAGATCAATCCCTTTGTTGTACATTAGTGGGATTGGAAATCATACTTCACTTCCTCCACCTCCTCCAATAAATCTCCCTTTCCCACAAGTTTCAAGACTTGATAAGTTCTAAGTCATTCAATCTCTACTGGCAAGAAAAGTCTATATCTACTTACATCTTAGAGGTTAAGTCACATATTGACAAGCCGGGAGAGTCGGGTGTTGGAGTCTCGAAGTAGCTGGTTGTTGACTTGGTTCTTCAGTTACTCCCTGATGACAGTTCACAACATGAACCTTAATGATCTTACCTATTTGCATGATGATGCTTGGAGGATCTACTTCCCAAACCTATTTGGACATTGACATTGGTGACATTGGAAGTCCAGAAAAACAATCTCTTCCCTATTGAAAGGGATCGACCATGGTCAAGTCGTTTGACCTAATGGTAAAGAGAAGGGGTAAGTCTGTGATAGTCCCGTATACCATTTCCAAAGAGTCCATATATTTTGCCAATGAAAGGGACGTTGGTTGCGAAGCTGCCTAATTTACCTGAAATTTCATAAGGATGGTAAAAGTCAAAAAGTTTGATTTTGCTTTGGGTAAACTCCATTATCTAGCTCTATTAAGTCTCCTTTTGAGATTCTTAATACATAATGCAATGTAATTTCATTTTGATGTTTTGGAAGAATCAAAGGAAGCTTAAAGAAAGAGTGTGCTGATTCTGATCGCATGGTTCGATGACCAGAATTTTGAGCCGCTGCATAAGAGTTATGAAATATTGCTTAGAAATAGATAACAACAAGTTTTCATATTTACTTGCATTGTAAGGATAAGTTTTTCCACAAGTTATACAATAAAAGAAAATTTTTGTTTTATTTATTTATTTTTTTTAAGTATCCTTACAATGGCATTTGTGAAAAATTGTTGTTTATATGTTTCCATTGATAACCAATAGTGGTAAATGGATTTGATTCTTTCATTTGTGGTAGTGTCATAATTTACCAAATAAGGAAAGATTCTCATCACCCATGGTTCAGTTGGATAGATACTTGGAATCATGCGACTTGTATTGTATGATGAATGAGAAATTTTCATCTTTGGGAAATTAAGACTAATTCCTTGTTCACATGTATATGTGAGTCAAGCGAAGGACAAACGGGTCGGAAACACTTGGGTGTGCGCTAATCAGGTCCACCACAAGCACTATTCATCATGATTTACTAAAGTTTAGTAAATATGGTTATGCTTACAAGTTTAAGAGTAATTCTGAAACATAAAAAAGGTTTCAATGTATGACAAAACGGATAAGAAGAATCAAATAAGGCAGGAAGATAAAAGTTTCTCAAATCTGAAGAGATGGGAGAGTACTTGAGTATCTTGTTTTATGATTATCTAGTGATTATAAAAACATGTCACAATTGATCCTCTAAGGACACCTTAGTGTATTTGTTGGCTATAGAGAGGAATCGTGAATTGTGGAAATGGTTAAATCAAAAGATAAATCATACTTCGTTCCAAAATCAAATCTTAGAGTCATACTCCAAGATTGTAACTTGAGTGACATGGTCTTTAGAAAGTTTTGAACACTTGTCAAATGTAGAGTAAGATGTTTCCTATTCTTGTACATTTGAGATTGGTAAGTTGTGATGTTTTGGATAAGACAAAGACCAACTAAGACCAATTGTGAGAAGTGTTTAACTTGATAAGAATCTGCACTAACTCTTGAATATTTGTTTTGTCAAGGAATGGTTCTTGACAAAGAGAATCTTATATGTCAAGAGGACAGTGAGAGTATTGAGATAGTTTCAAGAACTAATCAATAGTTTTGTCAATCACTAGCCCACAACTTGAGGTCTATAACCTATCGTGTTGACATATTCTTATTTTTGTGTCTATTCCAGTTACAAGTTGACTATGTTTATGAGTTCTATGAGTTCTCAATTGTTTGCATAACAACCTGGAAGCAATGGTTGGCCCTTGTGTTGTCGGGTAGCAAGAAATTAAGATTGAACAAGTTCAGTCCATATGTGTTTGGATTTGCCACTAACCTTGTCTTGTGATTATGATTATGACAAATTCACATGGATAGGAACACTTACACCATAAAATCTAAGTTTCATAAGGTTTCTCTTCTATTCATGAAAATGATGGTGAGGAAACTCTTTCACTAAGGAGATTTTAAGTAGATAGAAATTGTGAGAATGACACAAGTGAGCTATCTAAAGAAAGGTGTATGATTTTGATAAAGTCTTATCAAAGCAATTGCGTATTAGAAATCTGAACTTTGGTAAGAAAGTCAATAAAGTATTGATTTCTAAAAGTCCAGCTGATCTCTGGATACATGTCAAAGCTAATGGGAGCATAAGTGTTATGCTAGTAAGATAATAATCAGTATGCTAGTGGGAACATGATTATTATGTTAAGTGTTGCAAGTTAGCAATATTAATTATAGAAAACAAAAGTTTCAATTCGCCTTGAAAAAGTTGTTTTGCCATAATTAAGGGAGAGGATTTTATACTTCATTCCAATTCTACAAGCTAAGATTGAGATTTTAATTTACTTTAGTCAAGGATATATAAGAATGTTATGTTGGAATGGTTCAACATAAGGAAATTCTATATATGTTGTGTTCTCAAAATTCGATTATGATTACGGCATACCTCTTCATAGTTCGAATTGTGAGAATATGGAAAATAAAAAAAATTTATATATAGCATGAATCATGTCCTATATGCTTCGGGTATAGGTTCGATTACATGTGCTATAATCCATTCTAAAATTTTCAAATGCCTAGGGCATTAAGATGGAAAAAGAAATAGAACCGGAAATGACTAAAATGATTAAGCAAATTGTCGAGGACAATCTAAGGTTTACCAAAGATTGGTTGTTCATAGACAATTAGAAGTATAGAGTGAGGACCATATTTACATATTTTGAAAAGAGGCAACTCTTGTTCAGAAGTGATGGTAAAAATGGTAATATGGAATTGTTTCCATAGGTGGAACTTATTCTTTGAATCTGTGTAAGATTAAAGAACTTAATGCAAAGAAGGATGTTCAAAGGAATGTACTTTGAGGTTGAGACTTCATTTCCATGGAATTTCTTTCCATTGGAATACTCTGTAATGTCTGTTGCAAAGCCTTTGTGACTTCTGTGCATAGTCATTACAAGGGGATCATTGCATATAAGTTTAGAATCTAACATATCATAGTAGATGGAAAGAGTTTGGTATTCTTACATTTACAATAAGGATTGGGATTGTGAAATGAGCATCATTGGAGTCATGTTCAATTGATCTCTTTCACAAAAGAAAGGACCATAGGTAAACATAGTGTGCATGCTTGGTGCATGGCATGACTATTGTTTTAATCCAAGTATTAAGTTGATAAACCGAAACGATGAATAATGAGTAATCAATATGGTGCTTAGATAAAAGGGTTTTATTTACACTAAGGAGTTTGGGGCCATATAGGATTAAGTATTATTCTTGTGTTTCACTTTGCATGTTTTGACTTCCAAAATAACTAGGTCGTTCTTCCTGAATGACTAAGTTATTCAAACCATCCACAGTCGATCATATGTTGGAAGTAGATATGAATCAAGATTGTCATGAATCTGGCTTGTAAGATTTGTCTAAGGTGCATTAGACATAGCAAGAGTTGTTACAACATTCATGAGTGCTCATAAGTTCTGAGTATTGGATTCAACCCACGCTCATTTGAATCACTTCATGGATTTTATCACGAGTGAATCGTGAGACGATAATATCTTATATTCTTCAAACCTACAGATATGAGTTGTTGACTACGAGTTGGTTATACATTGATTGCACGAAAACGCATTGGCAACTTGATGTTTTAAAACGTGCCTTTGTGTATGATTCAGCAAGTAGTCAGTACAAGCATATGAGTTGAAGTTTATCCATTCCTTTTACCCTCAAAGGGTTAAAAGCGATATCTGTAGGCCCTTCGATGATTTAGAGATGACAAAACGTAAGTGCTCGGCCGGTCCTGGACTGATTTGATTTGTTCAATTAGTCAGTTGTCGTAAATCAGAAATCGGGAAACAAGAGATGGACAGAGAGAATGATTATAATCCATGTCTCAGTCCATATGATATCTAGAATGGAGGAATATATGATCACTTATCTAATGGACGCGTCATTGATTTGTTCAGAGTTTGACAGCGGCTTTTGAGAGCTACGATTGCTAGTCGGGTTATGAAGTCGTACTTGCAATAATAGTTTTAGACATATCCAAGTGGGAGACCGTTGGATTAGTGTCTAAGTCCATAACTATAATTGGTATATAATTGACCCGACCGACATGGTCCATTTGGGTTGCATGGCATCGTGCATTTGGATAGACTAAAATGAGAGAAATAACACTTAAGGTTTATTAATATATTATAAGTTCTAATATATTAATAAGATTATTTAATTAATATTGATCAATAATTAATCTAGAATTAATTAAGTGATCAAAAGAAGACTAATTAAATATATGGGTTGATTGTGTAAATCATCCATACTTGTATAGTGGGCTAAGACTCCATGGATTATCAAGTTGGGCTAAAATCCATAAGATACTCCATGGATGCTCCATGGTGTATTTGAACCCATGGATCGAAGGAAATGGAAAGCCATGACAATTAGGGTTTACCATAATTGTGACTAACTATATAATGATCTTATTATTGAAGAAATCGGACACTAGAAAAAGGAGTGACGGCAAACCGATTTTTGAAGTGATGATTTCTCTCATGGTTATTCCAGGTGCATTTGATGTTGTGTGAACCATTTGAGGTGTCACACTTAGGGCACTAGGCTCTGAAGCTACATGGAATCAAGCACCAACAAAGAGGTATGTCATTCTACTAGATTTTCTATTATTTGTACTTTATATTATGCTAGTTAGAGCAATACCTTGGAAAATTGATATTTGCATGTATAATTGAGAAAACATAGATCCAAGGTATTTAGGGTTGCATGTACACCGTAGGAGTGTTAGACTGCTCAAAACCCAGCACCAGGTAATGTGTTTGGTTCTGCAGTTGACCAGGTTGAAGTTTAACTTCTTAATAATTACTTTGATTAAATGTATGTGCAGATACATGAAAAGGAGTTACCTACATGATTGTGAAGTGTAGCTGCATTTTAAGAGGTTGTGGACTTGACCTTGATACGATCATGAGAGGATTAGGACATATGTCTTAATAATAGTGTCAGGTTGTATTTTGATAGATATTTCAATAAACTAATATGTATTTTACTCCCTGGAATTCAAATGTGTTGACGGAATCAATTCTTAGAACACTATTATTATCGAGTATTTGTAAGAGTATGATACTAAGTGGAAATTCAATCATTGCGACCTTTTCATTTATGTACTAGGTTGGTTTTATTTTAATAATGTTAAGTTTGTTCAAGGGTTACATTAAAATGGGGGAGGATTGCTGGTGATTTTAGTGTCACCATGATATTTTGCGTAATTGAAACTTACATGTGAGCTAAGGGGCTTTGTACTTTTTCCTCTAATATATGTTTGGCTATGTGCTGAGTGAACACATGCATAACATCAAATTAGAATCCGATTCGACGACATGTTGGGGATTTAGAGGTAGCTTCCTCGGGTTCAGGGTTTTCAAAGGGGCAGTGCCCCTTTGGCGGGGTCTAGCGGAAGAGCCCCTAGCTGTGGCCCCGATGAGTTTGGGGAAGTGCCGAAACTCACATAACGGGCCATACGCAACATACAAATCATATAAGCATATTCACATTAAAGCGTCACACAAACATCTAGTATCCTAGTATAACAGATCATGGGCCAGCATTGGTTCCTTAGACCTGCTAAACACGGTGTGCAAATTCACCTCGCACTGCTGAATCTCACAGAAAAATCTTTGGTTACTAGCCCGCTAAAATCCCCGCACTATCATAAACTAACATCCAATAATATATGGATCCCGACTCACACAAAGGTACTTTCGGATCGAAAGGGAAGTGCCCAAGATGATTACAAAGCACATACCACTTTTTTCCGCACTTTGAGATTTACTATGATATGTTTTGATGTATTGAAATACTTTGACGTTTTGGGATTATATGACAATATTTAGATTAATGTTTTTATTATATTAAAAATAAATTTTTTGGGACGTTACAAGTTGGTATCAGAGCCTTGGTTTGAGGGATTCGATCATACTCTTGGGTGTGTCTAAACTCAGACTAATGATTTGGTAAAGTTTTTCAAAAATAAATGTATTTTTAAGAAAAGGATTTTCTAAGACAAGAAAGGTTGTGGAGCATGCAATCAACCAAGCTCAAGTAAGTATTCCCGAAATACCCATACATGTTATCTAATATGATTTTGTTATGTGAATCTGTGAATCACATGCTAGTTAGTGCTAAGGATCTGTTCAATATTTGCATGATTGAATGCTAGGAGAGATGCCTTTGTATGCCTATTGTATGAGCTTGTAGACTTGCATGCTAGTATTGATCAGTCAGTGATAGGGTGGCCTGATTAAGTGATGCTTCGTTCTAATTACTTAGCTCGAATGCTTCTTGCTCTGTACATTTTAGGAGTTCTTACTAGCTTCAGCTAACTAGTAAGTGAATATGTTAAGTTACATATTATGGAAACTAAATAACTTTAGAAGGTTAGGTTTTAACTCTATTTCGCAGCTCTTGTTTGAGTTCAACTATTGTAGTTTGAGACCTATCATTCGAAGAATTATTTGGTTTTGGTGATATGTAATTGTATTCATAAGATAGTTAGAGGAAGTTAGCAGAGTTCCTTCTGCAACTGATGGTGAATAGTGGTGTGGAGTTTTTCCCTAGGAAAACCTAAGATGAGATCTAGTGCTGGGAGCCTTATCTTGATGAGGGTTAATTGTATGGATATAAGGTAACTTGGCGGATTTAAGGAAATCCTTGTGGAAAGTACAGATATATGCGGAAGGTAGCATGGGCCTGTACTACTAGAAGCAGAGGATCCGTACTCGATTCAAGGAGAGCTGCGTTGAAACCAGGAAGCTTGTAGAGTTTGTGATACCTCGATATCTTTGGATGCTTATTCTGATGGTTTATATGGTCTATTTTTAGTATGGTGACTCTACGGGGCAGACTGTTGGCAGTTTTGGTGCTGCAGTGGGCTCGGGATTAGGTGATAGAGTCAGACACCTGAATGATCAGACTAGGGAGTTCATCTCATCTGATATTATGCATTGCATTATTGAGCAGATTCCTGTGATCTTTGGTACAGTCAAGGAGGGCATTCTGGGGATTTTGGATGAGTGGTTGAGCTCATTTTGTTCTAAGATGGTGGCCTTAGTGTGGGCGTGTTCTTTGAATTTCAGGGAGTTCTGGGCATGTGGAGCTCCGGACTATCATGGGGTGAAGGACCCGATAGTGAGCAGGAGGTGGTTAGTAGATGTTGCTAACGCCTTCCGCACCAGCACTTTCCCCGAGGGGGCAAAGGTTAGACTTGCTTCCTATCTTCTAAAGGACAGGGCAAGATATTGGTGGGAGGAGGTGGGACGCGCAGTTAGTGACCAGACTGTTGATACGATTACATGGGGAGATTTTGTGACCAGGATTAGGGCTGAGTTTGCACCGGTGATTGAGGTGTAACAGTTGGCGCGAGAGTTTCAGGATCTCCGCCAGACTAATGAGACAGTGGTTGCGATCACCATGATGTTCCGAGAGATGGAACTTTTAGTTCCATAGTATGAGGTAGACGAGGAGATGAAGAAAGCAAGGTATCACGAGATGTTGAGGAGCAATATAAGGCATTTTTTAGTCGATCCAGTTGCAAGACACTTGAGGATATGATAGCAAGGGCTAGGTAGAGGGTGATTGATCTCGAGATGGAGAGGAAGAGGAAGCTAGATGAGGCTCTTGGATCGGGGATTCGGGAAAGAGGCCCAAGGTTGTTGATGCGAGAGGGAAGGGCTAGTAGGGTCGGGACCACTATGTCAAGTGCAATAGGATGCACAATGGGGCATGCAGGGTGGGTGATTTTGGCTGCTTCACGTGCAGCCGGACATGTCATATTAGCAGGGATTTCACTGCTACTACCACCATCATACTGGTATCTGATCTGATTTGCTTTCATTTCAATAAGAGGGCCACAATAGGCCCATTATCCGAGTTTGGATGTCGCAGGACCGGTGTCAGCATCCACTCCCACAATTCTTTAGACTACTGATGGCCGTCAGGGCCGGAGGGATGCACCTATGGTGAAGAGCAGAGCTTTTCAGTTGACAGCCGAAGAGGCTTGTCCATTTCTTGAGGTGGTGAAGGGTATGAAATATTGTGTTTCTGCTTATATTTATATGTTTTATTTTAGGATCGTTCCTCGTGAACGATATTTATGCTTTGGCGTTGTTTGATTTGGGGGCTACCTGATCCTTTTTATCGCTCGCGCTTTGAAAGAGGTTTATTGGAGCTCCGGGGGAGCCTAATTGTCCATTAGATGTCCAGATCGCAGATGATAAATCTGTTCGGGTTGCGGGGGTTCATCGGGTTTGTACTCTTCAGTTTTTCAGTGAGGAGTATTCGATTGATTTGGTTCCCATTCCTGGAGGGAGAGCAAGATATTGTGTATAGATCTATACGGGATTGACACCCCCACACCTGAGTTGTTCGCTATCACTAGACATGTCAGTCTAAAGCGATAATTATCTTTAAAAACCGATGCCTGAAGAACGTTAAGACGGTGCTCTCGTCACATCAGCATGGTGACTCACATAGTGGATAACATTGTCATTTTAAAATTTACACAATACGCACACTCTACAAGTTTTACATAGTACAAAACTGCATGGCATAAATTTTTCACTAATCTCATCACTTTGGTCTTAGGGTTTTAGGACCACAATATTTCATATAACATAAAATATAGGATTTTCTAGAAACACTCTCTATGAATGTTTCAAACAAATTAAACAAGTATAGACATGCAAATACACATGATTTTACACAAGACTCTCAAACTATTGTTATAGAAAATATTGGATTTTCTGGAGTTTACAAACTATTATAAAGTTTTTCTTACAAACATGCCTATGAACTCACCAACATTTTATATGTTGATGCTTTTCAAACAACTTGTATTCTTAGGAACACATTGAGTAGGTTTTCTCAGCCATGGACATTGGATTTGTGTTGTATTTTTGGATTATCATACATTATGTTATCTTGTGATGTATTTTTATGTACAAATTTAATATTGTAAACAATACATGTTGGTATCCTCAGTGTATGATTGTGATTGCTATGTTTCATTCATATTCAATTGTTATGATATTACAAGATGAAGTCACCCGCCCCCGGACGTTTCCGCCGTCCCGGTTCGGTGGGGTGACAGATTGGTATTAGAGCATTGTTTATAGTGAAATAACATATCTAACCATACAAGATATGCAACTATAAATACAATGGGACTTAAGTACTCTGAACAAAAAATAAAATACATACATGTAAGTGCATATTAGAAGTGAGGTCATAATAAGAAGCAACTAAAAATCTTTAGAACAGTTGGACATCCCGGTTAAACCCAGACAATTATGTAGTCGTATTGGGGATAAATATAGCCTGATCAACTATAATTATTCAAAATACGACCAACACGTGCTTGGGAGTGATCGTGGTGGGCAACGGATATAAAACTTAGCAATTTTGTATACAAATGTTTTAAGGAACCAAACCTAAACAATTAAAATACTATAGGAGTAGTTTTTTAGCAATGGTATATGTTTTCTTGTACTTATTCATTCTCGTACAGACACTATGGCTGGCTTTCATCCATGCCCCTATGTTCCCAATCAAGGAAATGTTGGATGGTTGGGAGCTGAACCAGAGGAAGACCCCGAAGAATTGGAAGTGGAACACGAGGAGCCTGTAGTAGATTTTGAGGAAGAAGAGCTTGATTGTGACATCCCCATTTTCACGGCTAGAAAAGACATATTTTGTTAATGCTTTATAAAAATTAGAGTACCTCTTTTAATAAAAATGTTGCGAAATTTGTTCCCAGTAAAACATGTTAAATACATTATGAAGTCATTTCCAAAAAAAGTATTTTTATTCATTTTAAAACATTTGGGATGTCATCGTTAATACAGAAACATAAGCATAAACAGAACTTATATTCATTATCACTAGTGATTTAGATCTCCTTAATCTCTCAGTGTAATGTGAATTCATATCAACACCTGTGATATAAATAAACTGAGTGGTTCAGGTTGGGAAACCTGGTGAGTACATAGGGTTTTCAACCCACAATAATATAATTATTATGTTTAATCATCAAACAGTTAACCCAATTACCCATCCCCATTATCTTCTTTACTCTTAAGGATCTACCCTAAGATTCAACTATTTCTCATTCATTCATTCCTAAGGATTATCCTAAGGAATAGGTACGAAGTCTGTCGTTGTCAATGACATAACTGTCAAGCACAGCTTCTAGTTCTATCACTTAGGCACAGCTTCCAGTATTGTGACATTCTCTATGAGGCGCAGCTGCTAGTATTGTCCTTCGAGCATAGCTTCTAGGGTTATCTCGTTTATTGACATTATCGTTTTCGAGAGTCCACTCGTAATACATGTCAATGGGTTTTTACAGTACACCGGTGAACACATCGTTCACAACACCTACAGGTTGCGAGCTTGCTAGTGTTCCACTGGACTGCCTAGAATAGTCCGTGGTTGTCATACATACTCTACTAGATGACGGGGACAACGTTTGGGAGCAAGGCTTCTCACATCGTCCACCTCTCACCCTTACCTCATCGTGTATATCACCTCTCAACTCATCATCCAACTCATATTTCATATACCCATGTTTTACCCAACATATTATATACATATAAATACATATACAGTTTAAATCATATAAAACTTCTATAAAATCGTTCATCCATCAGAGTTAGCAAGTATACAGATAATATGAACACATAACACGTAGTTTGTATAAAATACTTCATATCTATGTGTAAGATGAAAGTAACTATGCACTCACTTGAGAAGGTGGTGACTCAGCACTCGGACAGCACTTCGTTTCTCTTATAGCGGGTTTTTCGCAAAACTGGGCTTCGCTGGAGCAGCTTTCCCAAGCCGAAAAGCTCTTCTTCTCGGAGCCTTCTAGCGCTCCGGGACTTGCCTCTAACAATTGGAAGTTGCTAGGGATTGGGGAGGAGAGGTTTGGAGTATTGTGAGAGAAAGAAGAGTGAAGGTGTGAGTTTTGGGAGTGATTTACGCCTCTATTTATATGCTGAGTTCGGTGCAAACGCAACGTATTCCCAAAACAAACGCAGCGTATTTGCGAACGCGGTGTTTTCGGTACATGAACGTAACACATTCATTTCCACGTGTCGCCACCTTGTTCCAAGCCGTGGGGAAGAAGGTGTGGCCCAGATTGCACCACGTGTCCCTCACAGATTACCCCAAAAACTAATTATCTTCCAAAATCCGTAACTTTCTCTTAGGATTTCCCTTTTGATGTTATTTATATCCACACGTAGGTAAAAACAAGATCTACAACTTTCATTTTGACTTTGTCGGCTAATTCTCGACCGATCTTAAATTTAACAGTAGGAGGAGATTATACTATTAAATGACCCCGAAAAATTCGTAACTCTTTCATACGGACTCCGTTTCCGTCTGTCTTTTTATCATTGACTTCCTGTTAATGATATCTTCAACTCTCATTTAGCTCGTATAGGCCAAAAACCTCTTGATCGAAAATTCGAGTTTCGGGCCGTGCACTGCTATGCCAAATCTTAGAAAATTCATAACTTTCTCATACGAAGTCAGATTTGGGCATTCTTTTTTATGCACGCTCTCAGTTTAATGTATACTAAAACTTTTCTTCAGATCACTAAGTTCAAAATTCCTCTATAGTAAATTAACTATTTATGTCTCCCAGTGTCGTGTCAGTTTTGCCGTAAAAGTTCGACGGGCCATAACTTCTTCGTTATAACTCGGATTTCGGTGTTCTTTCTATATACAGAACCCTTGTACATATACTACCAATTGGTTCAGATTAATCCTTCTAAATAATATTCCATTAGTAACTAAGATTTCAGCGTTCTTTATATGTACAGAACCCTTGTACATATACTACCACTTGGTTAAGATTAATCCTTCGTTATAACTCAGATTTCGACGTTCTTTATCTTGCACCTGTTCTCTATGTCTTGTTTCACTTTCAATCATGACCTTCATGTCATAAACTCACTCTTTATCAGAGACTCCTTCTTCTTCTTAACAAACTTAAGATAAGTTTATTCGATTTCCGTGATAGACCGATGGGTCATGTTCTAATGAACTCTCATCGTATGTTGCATTGCTCAGACTCAGGTCTCTTAGATTCAAATTTCGGAATGGAATATACTTTCCTTCACGTTCTAATGTGATATAATCACATTTTAAACATGTAGCATTTCTAGCTACCAACTTCTTTAACTAGCACGATACTTCTATTGACCACTTCGATTATCTTTCACTTCAATCTTCTGGCTTATTTTAGATGCTACATCGAAATTGGTTCTCCAAACCACGTAACATACTCATCTTCATCGGACTCAATTTGATATGACCACTAGGGTCGAAACAACAATCATCTTCTTAATCATTACCAAAATGATGGTAATGACATACTTGAATAAAACGAAATCAATTACTAGCTTCTTGGTAACCTTGTGACTTTCCCTAATCCAAGTGTGAGTCCTGTGCTTCTGGTAGTATAGGCCTCTACTACCATTCACACCTACTCATACTCATCCCAAGTATTGTCTCGTAGTTTTCCAAGTCACCATACAAGAAAAGCACATAACAGTTTAACATACCAGATAACAAAGAAAAGGTTTTATTATTTCTTGAAACTATTACATAGGTGTTCAAGTTCACCCTAGACTATGCCTCTAATAGGCTACATCATATGATTCTATCCCCTTGGCTACTTCCTAACTCGATCTTCGGGTATGAATTCCTCATCATTGATTCCTCGCGTTGTTCTCTGCTTCGTCGAGGATCATGTGGAATGCTCTTGCTTTCAGTCTGGGCGGCACATTTGGCCTTGTAGCCCCTTCTCTCTTTAGGTAGTCTTGCTTGAGGTGCCCTTCCACATTACATTCATAACATACCATTTTGTTGAATGTACATTCATTGGCGTAATGCCCATGCTTTCCATACTTGAAACAAGTCACCTCTTCGTCACATTTTCCCGAGTGTTTCTTCTTGAAATTATCGCACCATCTTGCTTCATCTCCTGCTCCTTCGAACTTCTTTGATAATTCTCTCTCTTTGATGGATTTTAAAGACCCTTCATACTTCCTTTTCTCTCCAACTTCAGCTCTCTCCAGACCCTTTTCCCTAATATGGGTCTCAACATTCCTGACTGCTCTAACGGCTGTTTTCAAGGTAGTTGCCATTTTGACCATTGGGCCAAATTCTGTAGACAGTCTGTTAGCAAACCTATCGATCTTGGAGAGTTCAGTAGGCACCAAGTAGGGGAATAGCTTCATCCTCTCAGTGAATATGGTGGCATACTCATCCACACTCATCTTTCCTTTCTTTAAGTTCTGAAATTCGTTGTTTAGGTTTATCAGATCTATCTCTGAGCAGTACTGCATTTTCAACTGATCTATAAATGCTTCCCAAGACATTCACATGGCTTTTCCTCATGGCATTATATCTACCAACAACTTCCACCAACTTAGCACTCCAGTCTTTAGTTGTCTGGCTGCAAAGACGGTCTTTTGCATGTCGTTACAGTCACAACTCTCAAACGCCATCTCCATTTCGGAGATCCAATCCATAATCTCAACTGGCTTCGTGATTCCGGAAAGGCTTGGTGGTTTGGCACCCAAGAAGTTTTTTTTACATTCGTCCATCCTTGTCGTTTCCCCTCTCCGGACCATTCCTTCGTTCTCCTTGAGTCCCAACTAGACTTACAGGACGTCTATAGTTCCCTTCCTCCGATTGCTTGGGAATCAGCTCAGGTTGCCCAATGGGCATGGTAGGTTCGTCCATATTTTCATGCAACATCCTCCTCATTTCTTCCCTTTGTTCAACTAACATAGCCCGAATCATGGCTTGTACTCCGACCATGGTGATTGGTTAAGGTGCAACTTCTACTACAACATGTATTTGTTCAATAGGGGCTGTTGATTCCTATTTCAATTTGTGTTCCTGAATCCACTTCGGGTTCTTGCCATTTTGATCTATTCACCAGTTTAGACGTTCGGTGTGTAATAACGAAAATTAAGATAGGAAAGATTTTATTTACGATCGACATGTAAATCTCCTTATTACTCCGAAAAGTTACATGCCAGTTCTAAAACCGTAATTAAACATTTAGAAGTCTGAACACGTAAAGTTTCCAGATTTGGTCGGCAACAGGACATAGATCTGATCATACATTTAGCATCATAGATCATTTAGCACATAAAAGCATGTTAGGAATTTTCCCTAAATAAGTTAGTGTTTGTGTCTATTCAGGTGTATTACCTAAGACACACTCCTCACAATCATTGCTTAGCATTCAAAGTTTAAGTCTAGAAATAAATCCATATTCCTAGTTCACTTAAACTAATGCTCTGATACCAACTGTGACATCCCCATTTTCACGGCTAGAAAAGACTGATTTTGTTTATGCTTTATAAAAATCAGAGTACCACTTTTAATAAAAATGTTGCGGAATTTGTTCCCAGCAGAACATGTTAAATACGTTATGAAGTCATTTAAAAAAAAACTATTTTTATTCATTTTAAAACATTTGGGATGTCATCGTTAATACAGAAACATAAGCGTAAACAGAACTTACATTCATTATCACTAGTGATTATATCTCCTTAATCTCTCAGTGTAATGTGAATTCATATCAGCACCTGTGATATAAATAAACTGAGTGGGTCAGGTTGGGAAGCCTTCTGAGTACATAGGGTTTTCAACCCACAATAATATAATTATTATGTTTAATCATCAAATAGTTAACCCAATTACCCATCCCCATTATCTTCTTTACTCTTAAGGATCTACCCTAAGAATCAACTATTTCTCATTAATTCATTCCTAAGGATTATCCTAAGGAACAGGTATGGAGTACATCATTGTCAATGACACAACTGTCAAGCACAACTGCTAGTTCTATCACTTAGGCGCAGCTGCCAATATTGTCCTTCGAGCACAGCTGCTAGGGTTATCTTGTTTATTGACAGTATCGTTTTTGAGAGTCCACTCGCAATACATGTCAATGGGTTTTTAGAGTACACCGGTGAACACATCGTTCACAACACTTACATGTTACGAGCCTGCTAGTGTTCCACTGGACTGTCTAGAATAGTTCGTGGTTGTCATCCATACTCTGCTAGATGACGGGGCCAACATTTGGGAGCAATGGTTCTCACATCTTCCACCTCTCACCCTTACATCATCGTCTATATCACCTTTCAACTCATCATCCACCTCATATTTCATCTACCCATGTTTTACCCAACATATTATGTACATATAAATACATATACAGTTTAAATCATATAAAACTTATATAAAATCGTTCATCCAGCATAGTTAGCAAGTATACAGATAATATTTACACATAGCACATAGTTTATATAAAATACTTCATATCTATGTGTAAGATGAAAGTAACTATGCACTCACCTGAGAAGGTGGTGACTTGGCACTTGGACAGCACTTCGTTAATCTTAACACAATTTTCCTTTGACAAAACCTAGTATCATTACCACTAGAGTTTAGTCTAATATTCACCGAGACTAATTAATATTCTTGCTATTATTACTATTATATAAGCATTAAACAATACTTATATAACTCATAATAATAGCCCAAATACTTATTATAATGTCCTAATAACATTACTATATTAAAACATAAGATATACTAACGATAGGGTAGGCGTAGCTCACTTACAGTGGGTTTTTCGCAAAACCGGGCTTCGCTGGAGCAGCATTCCCGAGCCAAAAAGATCTTCTTCTTGGAGCCTTCTGGCGCTCCGGGACTCTCCTCTAGCACTTGGAAGTTGATAGGGATTGGAGAGGAGAGGTTTGGAGTATTGAGAGAGAAAGAAGAGTGAAGGTGTGATTTTTGGGAGTGATTTACGCCTCTATTTATAGGCTGAGTTCGGTACGAACGCAGCGTGTTCGTGAATGCGGCGTGTTCCCTACACGAATGCAACGCGATCATTGCCACGTGTCGCCATCTTGTTCCAAGCCGTGGGGAAGAAGGTGTGGCCCAGATTTCGCCACGTGTCACTCGCAGATTACCCTAAAAACTAATTATCTTCTAAAATCCGTAACATTCTCATACAAGCTCCGTTTTTGACGTTCTTTATATCCACGCTTAGGTGAAAACAAGATCTACAACTTTTATTTTAACTTCGTCGGCTAATTCTCGAAAAATAGTGAATTTAACTTTAGGAGGAGATTATACTGTTAAATTATCGCGAAAAATGCATAACTCTTTTATACGGACTCCATTTTCGTCTGTCTTTTTATCGTTGACTCCCTATTAATGATATCTTCAACTCTCATTCAGGTCGTGTAGGCCAAAAACCTCTTGATCTAAAATTCGAGTTTTGGGTCCTGCACTAGTATACCAAATCTTAGAAAATTAATAACTTCCTCTTACTAAAACTTTTGTATAGATCACTAAGGTCAAAAAGTCCTCTATAGTAAATTCACTATTTACGTCTCCCGGTGCCATGTTGGTTTTGCCGGAAAAGTTCGACGAGCCATAATTTCTTCGTTATAACTCGGATTTCGGCGTTCTTTATATGTACAGAACCCTTGTAACACACTACCACTTGGTTAAGATTGCTACTTCTAAATAATATTCCATCAATAACTCATTTTTGATGCTTATTGCCTCTAAATTGACTAGCCCGAATCTGCGGGCGTTACATTGATGTTAGCGACGAGGAAAATGAGGAGGATGACTCGGATGTGGAGTCTGAAGTCATTGATCCACCTTACATGGATATGGTGACAACACATAGGATGGGCCACAATAACCCTATCGCTCCGTGGGCTCACGACATATGGCGATGGAGTAGACATCAAGGGATGCGTCCACCGTTTGGCATGGACCGAGGATTTTTTGATCTTAGCTATGGAGGGCCCGCGGACCGTGCTCTCCCCGTTAGGGTCAGGCAGACACGGGATATTGACAATCAGGATCACTTGACAGCGAACCAGATGTATGAGATGAGGGCTGCGGTGGAGCGTGTAGAGAGGCAGACCCAGGTCGTAGTAAGGGAGTACCAGGAGTGGCAAGCCACCCTAAAGGCGAGGATGCGGGTCACTGAGCGCCATCTAGCCAGACTCCAGGGAGCTTCTACATCATCGTTGACACCACAAGATACCTCCTGGCATGAGTAGGACCCATCCTACTACCCGTTGCTATTGATGAGACTTCTTTTCTTATACTTTATGTATGTAGGAATGGGCGTACGATTAAGTGATTACACTACTCGTGGGGTCGTCATCCTGTCTGATTTTCTATCCTCTATATACTGTAGACCTTTCAAAGGTCAATTTTCATGCACTTATCTACTAGAATGTTATCATTTAATGAAATAATTATGTTTTTTTATTGTGACATTGTTATATGCTTTGTTGTCTCTCTTTGCTTATATTTGATATAATGCAATTCAATTATAAGTACACTCAAACCACCATAACCGCTAAAATAAGGATTTTCGTAAACTCATCATCGTTCCTATCTCATAACAGGAAATGCCTAGAAAATACAATCACACAAAAACACTACAATGGCACCACCACCACCGCCGCCCCCACCAGAGATAAATTTTGCTGCATTCCAGGCGGCAGTCTCAGCTGCAGTCACTACAACATTAGCCCACATCAATCAAGGCACAAATGGAGTAGGTAACGGGAATGGGGCAGGAAGCTCAAACCAAGGGGATAATCACAGGCATGAAAGAACATGCACCTACAAAGACTTCACCAAAGCTAAACCAAGGTTATTCAATAGAATTGCGGGTGTAATAGCCCTCACCTGGTGGATTGAAAAGATTGAGTTCATTTTCGAGATTTGTGGGTGTCCTGACGAAAGCAAAGTGAGACTTGCAGCCTACACGTTTGATGACAAGGCCCTTTCATGGTGGAATGGACACATCAAAGCCTTAATTCTCCCAGTCGCAAACGCTATCTCCTGGGAAGATCTCAAAATGATGATGCCGGAGGAGTATTGTCCCCGAGGCGAAACACAAAAACTTGAGCAAGAGCTGTGGAATCTTATCGTACAAAACTACGACATTGAAGGATACATTGCCCGGTTTAGTGAATTGGCACACATGTGCACTAGAATGATAAATTCTGAGGCCAAAAAGGTCGAACACTTTATTTGGGGGTTAACTCCTCCAATTCAAGGGAACGTGATTGCCGCTAACCCCTCGACCTTCGACATCGCCAAACGTCCTGCACAAAAGTTGTATGACCACGGGGATGGAAAGGGCGCGAAGAATTCTGGTACTGAAACAAAGATGGAGGACAACAAAAAGAACAACCAGGGAAACAAAAGGAAGGGGAGACGGAATCAGGAATCATCAAAGAAGCAACAAACTGTAGCAGTCCATGCTACTACTACTCAGACCACACCAACACCAGTTGCACCAACATCAACCACACCAACACCGGCAAAGTCATACTCGGGCACCCTACCGAAGTGTGATAAATGTAATTTCCACCATGATGGCACCTTCCGAGACTTACAGTACACCAATTGCAATAAAAAAAAAGGACACACTGTCCGGTATTGTGGATCTCAGCCACAACAAAACAACCAACCCAAAAATGTCGAGGACAGTCGCACGTGTCACAGATGCGGGGAGAATAGCCATTTCAAGCGAAACTGTCTAAAATCCAACAACCAAGGTGTCGGGGGATCCGGCAGAGTCCAAACATTGGGGCCGGGGGAGCAAGATCCGACCGTAGTCACTGATACGTATCCCATCAACAACATCTATGCATGCATTTTGTTCGATAGGAGGGGGGACTAAGTTTCTTGAGACATAAGTTTAAGAACATACTAAATCAAAGTCCCCAGATGTTAAATGAAGCCTATATGGTGGAAATGGCTAATAGGAGGACTGAAACAAGAAACAGCGTTTTCATAGGGTGCATGTTAACATTAAATAATCACTCGTTTCTAATCAACTTGATATTGATTAATGTCAAAAGCTTTGATGTGATCATCGGTATGCATTGGTTATGCCCCCACCATGCTGATATTATGTGCCACAAGAAGGTCGTTCGCCTTCACCTACCCACCAACGAAACACTAATTATCTACGGAGATCAACATGGTACAAATCTCCAACTTATCTCAGGCATCATGGCACAAAAGTGCCTGCATAAAAAGAACCACACCTTTCTAGCCCACTTAGTGGACAAACAGAAAGAGGAGAAGAACCTCAAGGATATCCCAGATGTGTGTAATTTTCCAGAAGTATTTCCTGAAGACCTCCCGGGAATACCGCCGAGCGACAGGTCAAGTTTCGAATCGACCTACTCCCTAGAGCCACACCTATCGCCAAATCACCATACAGATTAGCCCCTGCAGAAATGCAAGAGCTATCTAGTCTATTGAGTGAGCTGCTAGACAAAGGAATCATAAGACCGAGTTTCTCTCCTTGGGGAGCTCCGGTTCTATTTGTCAAAAAGAAAGATGGTTCTTTCTGCATGTGTACCCACTACCGGGAACTCAACAAACTCACGATCGAAAATTGATACCCTCATCCTTAGATTCACGACCAGTTTGACCAGTTGCAAAGGGGAAATTATTTCTCCAATATAGATCTGAGATTCAGATATCACCAGCTACATGTCCAAGAAGAAGACATCCTCAAGATCGCCTTTCGAACTTGTTATGGTCACTACGAGTTCGTTGTAATGCCATTTGGACTGACGAATGCACCAACAACATTCATAGATTTGATGAATCGAGTTTGTAGAACCTTCATCTAAAACTTTGTAATAGTCTTTATCAATGACATAAAGGTGTATTCCCAAAGCAGAGAGGAACATGGCCAACATTTGAGACAGGTCTTAGAGACGCTTAGAGCAGAAAAATTATATGCAAAACTTTCTAAGTGCAAGTTTTGGATTCGCCAAGTAAATTTTCTGGGACACGTGGTTGGTAAAGAGGGAATTCATGTGGACACATCTAAGGTTAAGGAAGTTGAGGTCTGGGAAACTCCGAAAACACCCACTAAGATCAGGCAATTTTTGGCCCTCGCTGGATATTACCGGAGGTTCATTCAAAACTTCTCAAAAATTGCCAAACCTCTCACCACTCTAACTCAAAAGGGGGTGCCTTTCACTTGGGAAAAGAAGCAAGAGAATACCTTTCAAACCTTAAAGCAAGCCCTATGCAGTGCTCCGGTTTTGTTACTTCTAGAGGGAATGGAGGATTTCGTAGTATATTGCAACGCTTCCAACCAAGGTTTAGGTTGTCTACTAATGCAACGTGGAGAGGTGATTGCATATGCATCCAAACAACTGAAAAACCACAAGGTAAATTATACTACCCAAAATCTCGAGTTAGGAGAAGTGGTCTTTGCTTTGAAAATTCGTAGGAACTATCTCTATGGGACAAAGTGCACAATTTACACAAACCACAAAAGCCTCCAACACATTCTAAATCAAAAGGAAATAAACATGAGGCAGCGAAGATGGGTCGAGTTGCTAAATGACCATGAATGTGAGATCAGGTACCATCCAGACAAAGCTAATGTGGTAGTTGATGCCTTATGCCGGAAGCAGTACTTGGGTCATCGAGTGAGAACACTATCGATAACCCTCCATTGCCACTTGCTTTTCCAAATTAAGGATGCTCAAAAAGAATCCTTGAAACTAGAAAATATCGTAAATGAAGCATTACGTGGGATGGAAAAGAACTTAACCATCAAAGAGGACAGAGCCTATTATCTTATGGACCGGAACTAGACACTGAAGTTCTGTAGATTCCAGGATGTAATGATGAATGAAGAGCAGAAAACAAGATACTTTGTCCATCCCAACTTTGATAAGATGTACCTGGATCTTAAACAACATTATTGGTGGCCTAATATGAAAGCGGAAATTTCCACTTACGTGGGCAAGTGCCTCACTTGTGCCAAGGTTAAGGTGGAATATCAAAAGCCCTCGGGTCTACTACAACAACCGGTCATACCCGAGTGGAAATGGGAGAGGATTACAATGAATTTCATAACCAAATTACCTAAGACGACAAACGGACTGGATGCCATCTGGATGATTGTTGATTGGTTGACCAAATCCGCCCATTTCTTTCCAATAAAAGAGATATATAAGATGGAAAAACTGACACAAATCTACATAAGGGAGGTGGTGAGACTACATGGAGTACCAATATCTATTATCTCTGACCGGGATAGTAGATCCACCTCTCAATTTTGGCAGTCCCTCCAAAAACCATTGGGAACCCAGCTAGATATGAGCACTGCCTACCACCCCAGACTGACGGCCAAAATGAGCGAACCATACAAACACTAGAAGATATGATCCGACCTTGCGTGATAGATTTCAGCAAGGCATGTGATACCCAATTGCCACTAATTGAATTATCATACAACAACAGCTACCACACAAGCATTAAGGTCGCTCCCTTTGAGGCCTTATACAAACGGAAATGCAGATCACCTGTTTGTTAGGCGGAGGTAGGAGACACTCAATTGGCGAGAGGGCTGGTACCAAATAACACTCTCACAGGACCTGAAATCATTCGGGAAACAACTGAGAAAATCATCCACCTCAGGGCATGACTTTATGTGTTTCGAGACCGACAAAAGAGCTACGCAGATAAAAGGAAAAAGCCTCTGGAGTTCCAAGTAGGAGATCGCGTGCTGCTAAAAGTCTCTCCCTGGAAAGGGATGGTACGATTCGGAAACTGGGGAAAGCTAAATCCGCAATACATCGGGCCATTTGAGATCCTTGCCAGGATCGGTCTGGTGGCCTACAACCTACAACTACCATCGGATCTTAGCAACATCCACCCTATCTTGCACGTATCAAACCTGAAGAAATGCTTATCGGACGAAACCCTTGTTGTTCCACTTGACGAGTTTGAGGTGAATGAAAATATAATGTTCATCGAGGAACCAGTTGAAATCATGGATAAGGAAGTGAAACATATGAAACAAAGCCGCATTCCAATTGTGAAGGTTCGATGGAGTGCGAAACGCGGACCTGAATTCACAAGGGAACGTGAGGATCAAATGATGCAAAGATGCCCGCATCTCTTCTCTAGTTCATAAGGATCACATTTGACATATTTTCGGGATGAAATTCCCTCTAACAGGGGGATGATGTCACAACTAGCAAATTAGGGTTACATTTTCTATCCTTGTACAAGAAAATTCCCATGTATAATCTTATAACCCTACTTTTGGTACATGTCAAACTTCAATGTTATGCAAGTTTATGCATCCAAAAATTATGATTCCTCGTGTAAGCCCAAAATCTAACCCGATAAGCTATGTCCACTCAACTATGGGCCTTAACCCAAGCCTTTTCAGTCTAAACCTCTTAATGGACCAAGACCTTCTTCTTTTGACCTAATGGGCCGGCAACCCTTCCAATTGACCTTTTGGGCCGTAAAACCCTCATTGGGCCTTATTGGGCTGCAAGAAATTATTCTTAGACACTAATTGACCAAATACCTCTATTAAGTATTATTTTGGGCCATAAAACTCTCTAATGGGCCTTCCAAGACCGAAAAACCGCTATTGGGCTCTTTTTAGGCCAAAAGCCCTAGTTGAGTTTTACATGGGCCGAGATCCAATATTTGGATCATTATTGGGCCGAAAATCATTATTTTGGGGTATATCAAACCAAAAAATCAATGTTGGGCCTCCTAGTGGGCAGAAAACTCCTCCATTTAATCTATTTGGGCCGAAAACCATATATGGGCCATATTGGGTCAAAAAACTTTATTAGGCTCTCTCACCTAAACCAAAAACTTTCATTGGGCCAAATCCATTTCATTTGGGCCTAGTTTTGGACCGAAACCATTATTCAGCCCGATCCAAGCGCAAAAACTCAAAAACAATAACAGGCCTAGGGGTTCTCGGTTGCCCTTCAAAACCGAAGCCCACTTCCTTCTTTCCTCTCTATTAGGCCGATCGGTTTTTTGTAAAAAAATACCTTGGATAAATATTGTGACACCACTATATTATACATGTAACTAGGCAATTATCTTGAATACTTCTATGCAAGAGCTTATTAACCATCATTCATTAACACCCTAATCTCCCTTCTTTCCCCGCTTATCTCGTCCGATCCTCCATTCTTCACCCGACAGTTCATTTTAACATTGTAGAAGTGTTTAATCGAGTATAAAAATCAAATTAGAGTAAAATACGAACACAAGAAGTAAATAAGATCTGGTTCAACTCATATTACTTTCAATGAACAAGAGTACAAAACTAATAGTAAACATGGGAAAACTCTACTATCAAAAGTACAAAAAATATAGAGGCTAAACATTAAGATTTGATAAAAAGATGCCTTAGCAAATACATAAGGAAACATACGAAACTATCTATTACAAAACCTTCGACATATTACAAAATATTTTGACTCTACAATCTCCCCCTTTGTAATCATGTCGAACTTCTCAATTCGTGAGAATTTGTGCAGAAAAATGCATCATCCTTAGAATCTCTGAGTACCATGTCAAAATTTTCCTGAACTCAGTTTTATCCCCCTCATTATTCTTCAAGCAATTATTCGTACGAATAATGAAGTTCGTATATTGAGATGTAGTGTATCTTTCCACTTTACATGATTGGAATAAAAACCTCTTAGCTTTGCCATTCTTAACTTTTCCAGCAAAGATCAATCCAAAAGGCTTCAAGCATATCTCCCCATCAGCATATTTCTTCAGTTCAACTTGAGTCTTCGTTGCTTCCATCGAAACTTTCATTTCCTTTCCCATTTTTTATGATAACTCCACATCAGTTAATGCTAGACAACCATAGTGGTTGTCTATGAAGATTTTGAAATGACTAAGACCTAGCTTCAAAACATTTTTATTAGTCCCTTGAAGTTGTGAAGCCTCCATGTCTTTTAAGATTAATGCAACTTGAATCAGGTCATTCAAGTTCATTAGAGGAAAATCAGCAACCGAAAAATCACAAATTTGATTGTTCTCTATCACAACATGATACCAAAAATTTTGTATCATATTCTTGGACAGGACATTTTTGTTATACTGATGACCTTCTTGATCTTCAGTAATGACCATATGTCTTCTGGTTCTTTTCCAGCAACTGCATGAAACCTAAGTTTCATATGAATATAATCATCCACGTTGTCGAACTTCTTACTTATCTTCTACAAATCCATAATAAACATCATTTCATTCACCGGAAAATCAAGCTGACTCATATCAATGTTAGTGATAGAATAGCTTTTCATAGGCTTTTTCTCAAACGCATACATGTGATTGCTTCGATATTTTCATAGCTATACAACATCTTTGGATCTCCCTTATCCATAACAGGTGGATCATTTTCACGAAGTCTTAGTATACTTTGTATCTGCCTTTGTTTTTCCATTTCAGCTTCAATTTTGGCCTTCCTCTCTTCTTTTGATTTTTCAACCAAAATCCCCTTCCCTTTTCCATCATCTTCAGAAGATTTTGGTTTAGATGAACTTGAACTTCCTCCTTCAGTAGAAGAACCAATAACAATTCCCTTCAGAATAGGTCTTGTTGTTGTCTTGATGGCTTCTGTTGTATTCACCTTTAAAACTATTGGTGTTGGGATTTGAGTAGAAACAACTTCCATTACTTCACTAGTAGTTACAATCTTCTCAATCTTTTTTGATATTTCAACCCCTTTTGTAATTTTCTAAGATTTTCCTTCTTGAATTTTCTTTTCCCCCCCTTGCACCCTTGTGACAACAGAGGGGCATTTGATGGTAAAAGATTGAGAATTCGGGACAATGGTGCCAACTATTTGTGAAGAACTAATTCAAACAATAGAATTTTCTGAGATAAAAATTCTGGTGTGATCAGAGGAGATGAGCCAGGCTTTGATATTAATGCTTTCAAGTCATCTAACAAAGTTGTGATCTCCATGAAGCTTTTACTATCATTGGTAGATAGTTGACTAACTTGAGGACTCAAAGCTTCGTACAACTTGACAAATTTCGTCACCACGTCTACAACAATATCCATCTTCTGATTTAGAGATGCATAGTCTTTTTGTGCAGAAGCAATCTCTTTGTTCATATCGTCACACAATTCTTGAATTTTCAAATTAACATCTTCCCTCACCTTTTTCAGATCTTGAATAAACAAGACATGATGTTCTTTAGCAACTATTTTGAAATCTCGGACTTCTTCATTAAAAGTTGAGGACTAAGATTTGATCTTGAGCTCATTATTCTTGTCATTGGCGTTCACCTTCTCAAGAATTTGAGATTCAGAAGCTTGAATTAGGCTAAAGAATCTGTTAAACAACTTAGCTTCATGTGCTTTGAGCATTACATCCAATTCAAGACTGGATATAGAATTGCTCCCCCTACATCTTCTTGGGATTAAATGATCGAGTTAAGCTTCTTGTTCAGAATCTTGAATTGTTTCTCTGACATCATCATGTGATCAGAAATGTCTTCTTCTTCTGGATCAAACTCAAGTGCATCAATAGTTCCTCCAAATCCTCCATCATCATTGTCAGTATCATCAACAGATTTTGGTGGATCAGTAGATTGGGAAGAAAATAGTGAAGTGAAAGGTTAATTGAGAATTTGAGTAAATGTTGGTGAAGATGAGATTGGATGTGTAGAAATAATAAAGGGCGGTAAAGAAACAAGGGTACTAACTGTAGAAGTTTCGATAATACCTTGAGTAACCATTGGAAATTCTTGATTCGACTCTTCTTCACCCATAGTGACATTTACAACCATATCAGATACATGTGTAAGAATGTCAGAGGTTCGAACGTCCTCATTAGAAGACTTGGTTAACGAAACCTCGAGTGGAATGATTGGAGTTTGCTTCGGAGTCGAAAGACTTTTCGAAAGAACAACTTCAGGAGTTTCAGTAACTTCTTCTTCTTCGGAAGATACTTTTTGAAGGACCAATTTTCGCTTTTTAATCTTCTTCGAAATATGCTTTGTAATAACAGTAGCTATTCTCTTCTTCGATCATGGGGACACGGGAGCTTTAACTTCGCGAATAATAACTCCTTTGCGAGTCAAATGAGGCTTGCGAGTAAATGAAGGAGAAATCTAGAAGTCCTTTCTGGTGACTTTCGAGAAGGATGAGCTTTCTACTTGATTCTTTTAAGAAAAATAGACTTAGAAGGAATATTTTATGTATGAGTTTCGACAACTGCAATATCAACAGGCTCAGTACCTACAACAGTCGATTTCTCAGTCTTCTTGGATCTGCGAGATTTCTTGGAAGAAACTGTATCTGGTTTAGCCAATAGAATACCAGTTTCTTCATCTGGATTAATCTAAGCCAAATATGTCATCAAAACAGAACTTGTTGGATCAACACGCTTGGGCATAGCGTCCGAAATTCTTGCATCATTTGGAAATACTTTTGCATCATCCTCAACCTCCTTCGGAAATTATACTTTAAAAATTCAACAATTTGTTCATCAGCAGGTACAACCATCCCTTCCTTTTCATACATGTATCGAAGAATTAAACTCCAATACCTCGCACAAGATATCCCTTGAACAACAATGGTATTCTCAACACTCTTTAGAAACTCCTTCCACATCTGATTTGAATAATCCACTGCTAGATCATAGTAGATTCCAGCAACCATTACATACACTTCCATTCGTCCTTTGTCTAAGCCAACACTCCGACCAGTAAGGCATCAGAGAAAAATACTGAAAAGGAAGTTCTAGATAGAAGGAAGACAAGACTTCTTAAACTGGATGATCTTGGTAAGTGGGGGTTGATGACCCATCTCATTAAACATGTGAATGACTTGATCATTTGAAATAGTACAATATGGTGGAGAATTAGGAAATTCTAGAATTTGACAAGATAGCTTCTTGGTAAGACGAACCTTCTTTTCATTTACCAAGTTAAAGGTAATAATATCAAGAGCTTTGTTGTATGTTGTTGTCGATTCTGCAAGAGATAACCCGGACAATGGGACACCGAAAGAATTAAACATTGTCGTAGATAAAACAGAGTGTTTTAGGGCTACGATCAACATTTGCAGAGCATCTGGATACACAGAGACATCACCCTCAACTTGATAATTTGTGCTTTGAATGTTCATAGTTAGTTGGGAAGAAACATCTTCAGTTGTTTGTGATGGAGCATCAGCAGGAGTAGGATTGGCCATGATTAGGGTTGGAAGTGAGAAGAATGAGCAACAAGAACTTTGGAAATTTGGGAATTTTCTTTTAAAAGCATAACCAAATGAATAACTCTTGAATCCCATTTTATATGTAACTCTTGAATTTGAATATGAAGCGGGATAGCATTAAATGAGATCCAATGTGCCATCTTGAAAATTGCACCCTATCACCGATAAACTAGCCACGTGTGAAAAAGCGACCATCACATCTCCTTGAAACCAGGAAAGAATACAAACCGTCTTGTCAAACAGCCTGTTTGTACATCCCAATAGAATAGTAACCGGCACAAACCTTCGGTATGGAAATAAGGCTCTTTCACTTTTGGGATAAAAAGCAAAGTCATATGCCAGACTGTCGAAATCATCAGCCTGAGTTGGTATACTCAGAACATGAAGATTTTCGTTAGTGTTGTGTGTCAAAAAAATGAGATAAGAAGCAATCAAATAAAAATGTGGATCTGTGATGTCGAAACACAACAGTTCGACATAAAAGCAAAAAAAACCCCAGACAAAGATTGCTTCATTAATCATCAAGACAGATGATCAACTACTTGTGTGGTTTCCTGTGAAACACAATTGAATACTTATATAAAAGTATCGAAAGGCTTCTTTTTCAAGGCTTCTTGTATGGCTTTTAAAAAAAATCGTTACATATCATCCTAAACATAAGGTGTGTAATTGTAACACAAATTACTTGTGTGACCAGTGTAGTCAGTGACAAGTATGCTTTGGATGATTTTTGAAGTGACAAAAGAGAAGAGTGAATACCCATACTAAAATCATATTCTTAAAACAAACATTAAAGTGGATCCTGTTGGGAAACAAATGTCATGGGTTAATAACATTTAATCAAGATCACTCAAATCGAAAGAATATGATTTTGAGTATCGAAATCATGGTACTGAAACAAATGTTTCGAGAAAATATGGAACATATTTCCCCGTCAATTCCTTAAGAATTTCGGAAAATTGGGTTTCACTTTCATCACGACCTCATGAATTCAGATAATAAACACAGAGTTTTGATATGTCTAAGTCTTGATCGGTTTAATCAAAGACTTCTTGGACATATGTCTTTCTGTGTGAAATGTTTTAAGAACTTTGAGATGAAAAAATTCAGTTTACAAAGTGAATGTACCTCTGCTATGTATGGACCAAGCAGAAAACTAATAACTAAGATAAGAAGAGTTAGGTAGCTCAGTAGACTAATGTGAATGCAAGCCTTATTGGAAACAAATTTTCATGATGAAAGTTTTCATTAAGGCTTTCGAAATCACACATTGAGTCAATAGAGGCTTGGGTCGACATGTTGCAGCATGCTTCTAGGGATATCTTAACTAGTACAAAGTTTTGAAAGTATACCTTGCCCTAGAAATGCTAGCGTGATCCTTAGAACACATTCTTGTAATCTGCACACAATTAAATTTTTTTTTTTTCTGTTTTTGAAAAGAAAGAAAATATTTTTGTGTTTTTTTTAACTTTTTCGAAAATTAAATCAAATGACTGAAGAAAATCTTTTTGGATTTTTAATTTTTCAAAAATATAAAGACAAAAAATAAAATAAAATCTTTTTAGATTTTTGATTCTTCAAAAATATAAAGACAAAACAAAAAAAAAATTCTTTTTGAATTTTTGATTTTTCGAAAATAAAAAAAAATACCAAACTAGTGAATATTGTTCACTCGTGCTATACTCCAAACTGTCGAAATCGAGGCGTACCGAAGCATTGACTATGAACAGTAACCTTTGACTATGACAACTGTTCATTTTCTCTATTCGTTTGAATCATTCTTACGAACAGACCCCCCTTCAATGATTCCCAATCCTTTCAAAATTCTAACAAATGATTTTTCGTCCAATGCTTTTGTAAAAATATCAACAAGCTGATAAGTTGTTTTTTACAAAATGAACTTCAATATTGTCATCTTCCACATGATCTTTAATGAAATAATAACGAAGTGCAATATGTTTGGTTTTCGAATGTTGTACTGTATTATGACAAATTCGTATATCACTTTGTGAATCACAATGCGATGGAATCTTTTTCATATTAATTGCATAGGCACACAATGGACTCTGGATTCATATGATTTGTGAAGTGCAAGCAGCAGCTGCAACATACTCAGCTTCAGCAGTGGAAATAGCAACACAAGTTTGCTTTTTCAATTGCCAACTTACTAGCTTCCCATCTAAAAATTGACATCCTCCACTTGTACTTTTTGAT
Organism: Lactuca serriola; assembly: GCF_051521515.1. Taxonomy (NCBI): domain Eukaryota; kingdom Viridiplantae; phylum Streptophyta; class Magnoliopsida; order Asterales; family Asteraceae; genus Lactuca; species Lactuca serriola. Next base: position 38,416,858 of record NC_136411.1, read on the forward strand.
AAAGTGTACATCCTCCCAGATCTGCATCCGAAAACATTTGAACAAAAAATCTTGATTTAGAAGGATACCACAATCCTAACAAAATTGTTCCCTTGAGATAACGAAAATATTTTTCACTGCAGCCAAGTGTGGTTCTCTTGGATTTGCTTGATACCTAGCACAATTACATACAGAAAACATGATATCAGGTCGACTTGTTGTAAGATAAAGCAATGAACCTATCATACTTCTGTATAAAGTACGATCAATAGCAGGTGTGTCTAACAAAGGTGTTAGCCTTGTTCCAACAACCATTGGTACTCTTAACTTTGTGCTATTTGTCATTCCAAATTTTTCGAACAAATTCTTTGTATATTTTTCTTGATTGATGAAAATTCCTTCTCTGCTTTGATGAATGTTTAAACCAAGAAAATTATTAATTTTCCCCATCATGCTCATTTCGAATTGGCTTTTCATCAAACATTCATATTCACTAGACAAAGCAGGGTCAGTAGAGCCAAAAATAATATCATCGACATAAATTTGAACAAGCATTAGATGATTCCCAACTTTCTTTCAAAATATTGTGGGGTCAACTGATCCTTGTTTAAACTTTGATTGTTTTAAGAAATTGGTAAGTGTAGCATACCCGGATCTTAGTACTTGTTTTAACCTATATACTTCTTTATCTAAAATATAAACATGATCATGATATTTTTCATCTAAGAAACCTGGAGGTTGTTCATCGTAAACTGTTTCTTCGATTTCACCATTTAGAAATGCACACTTCACACCCATTTGATAAAACTCGAAATCTTGGTGAGCTGCGCAAGCCAGAAATATTCGATTAGCCTCGAGTCTTGCGACAGGGGAAAAGGTTTCTTCATAATCGATACCTTCTTGTTGCAAATTTCCTTTAACAAGTAATCATGCTTTATTTCGAACAATATTTCCATCTTTTTTGGTTTTGTTTTTGAAAATCCATTTTAATCCGACAATCAAAACATTTTTAGGTTTAGGAATTAACCTCCAAACCTTGTTTCTTTCGAACTCAGCTAGTTCAGATTGAATTGCCACAACCCAATCTGAGTGTTCCATTGCAACCTTAACTGTCTTTGGTTCTATTTTCAAAATGAAACATTAAACATGCAAAATTATTGATGAGCATTCAGTACCTCATTCTTTGCACGGATTTGAGCACTAGTCAAAAATCCATCTTGTGGATTCCCAATGACTTGTTCTTTTGGATGATGTCTTGTCTAGTTTTCTAGTAGTGGTTATGCTAGATCAAAGTCCAAAGGTGCATCTTCGTACACTTCTTCACTTTCAAAATCTGCAACTGAAACATTGTCATTAATTTCGTGAAATTCATCATTTTGGTCAAGATTTATCATATCATTATCATTATGCTCTCTGTCGACGTAATTATCATTCTGATGCTCCCCCTCAAAACTTTCATTTACACTGCTATTCTCCCCCTTGAAAGGATGCTCCCCCTCAACAGTTGAAGGTATATTCAAGTGCTCCCCCTCCACTTGTGCATCTAGCATACTTTAGCCATTAGCAGGTGTAGATGTTGTGATAATTGACTCATTAGAATGTTTTGAAGATTCAGGAGTTTGTTAATCTACAACATTGACTTCAACATCTGCAGCTCTATCTGGAACACCAAAAATTAAATCATAATCAAAATCAGATGAATTATAACTTTAAGACTCATCATTTGATTCATTAAGAATTTGTTTTTGTTCAAAATGTTTTTCAACTTGTTTCAAAATGTACGCAACCGAATTATTTGAATATCCCAAAAATATTCCTTCATCAGCCTTAGCTTGAAATTTCGAAAGACTAGCTTTAAGATTCATGATAAAACACCTGCAACCAAAGACATGAAAGAATTTAACATTTGGTTTTCGGTTATTTATGATTTCATACGGAGTTATATTGAGACGACGATGAATAAAGGATCGATTATGTGTAAAACATGTTGTCGAAATGGCTTCTAACCATAGACATTGAGGAAGATTCGCATATGTCAACATTGTTCTTGCTGCTTCGCAAAGAGACCTATTCCTCCTTTCAACCACACCATTTTGTTCTGGTATATATGGTGATGAGAAATTCTGCGAAATTCCTTTCTCAGTTAAGAACGAATCAAACACATTGTTTTTAAACTAGGAACCATTATCACTTTTGATTGTACGAAGTTTCTTTTTCAGACTTGTCTCAATTTTCTTGATAAATTCAATCATTGTTTGAACGATTTCAGATTCTAACCTGAGAAAATACACCCAAGTAAATCGTGAAAAGTCATCAACAATAACCAAAATGTACTTTTTCTTGTTGAGAGTTTCAACAGTTGATGGTCCACAAAGGTCAATATGAAAAAGTTCCAACGGTTTAACAATTTTCAAATCTATGACAATTGTATGTCCTTTATGATATTGTTTTCCGTGTTCGCAAGCTGCACATAAAGTATTATTGTCAAACTTTAGAATAGGTAAACCTCGAACTAAATCTTCTACTACCAACTTATTCAGATTTCCAATGCTTAAATGAGATAAATGACGATGCCATAACCAGCTAACATCAAATGAAGCTTTCGAAAGTAAACAAACCGAGGGTTTCCCAACAATAGGTTTGATGTCAAGAGTGAACATATCGCCATATATTTTTGATTTCAGCAACACTTTGTTCGTCTCGACATTAGATATGATATTGCCTTTTTAATTAAACACAACTTGATTTCCAGTGCCCACAACAAGTTGCGAAACACTTATCAAATTATGTTTAAGACCTTCAACATAACCAACACGATTCACTATAAATTGTCCATTTGTTACTTTGTCATAACCTTTAACTTGACACTTGTGATTATTTCCAAACTTCACTACTCCTGCATTTTCCAAACTTCTAAAATCACGCAAACTCTCCTTCCTTCCAGTCATGTGATGTGAGCAAGAACTATCAATGTACCATTTCTCATCATATTGCTCGTCACACAGTACCTGCAATTATTAAAAGAATTTTGGTACCCAAGGCTGTTTGGGTCCTTGGTCATTAGTTTAAAAAAGTGAATGAAATTTAGAACCTAGAACCCGATTTCGAACTTTGGTTTTAGAAGTATCAATTAAGTCTACATCATCAGTTAAAGATATCGAAACATAATTTTTCGATAGTTTTGGACTTTCATTGATTTTCACCTTATGTTTCTCAGTGTTTTTTTCCTTTGAGATTGGTTGCCATTTTTGAACTAGAGTATTTGATTCTTTCGAAGATGAACTTCTAGATGAAGTATCATTGAAATATTGTTCATAGGCGTTTTTGATTTGATGTTGAGAAAATTTTCCCGATTGATACTGTTTCCCTTTTTCCTCAAGTCAATGATTGATTGTTTCTACCCCAGATGAACCTTTTGTGTATGAAACTTTAGTAGCTTTGTGTGCAGATGGATTCAGAAAATTTGGTTTTTGTGGAATAAACTTTGCAGATGTTATGGATTTTCATTCACAAATGTTTGATTGTTTGCAAACTTTTGAATCTTTTCAATTTTTTTAACATTTTCAAATTTTCGAACATTCTCAAAATTTCAAACATTCTCAAATTTGCGAACATTTTCAAATTGATGAACATTAGCAAAATTTCGATTTGTTCTATTGGAAGAAAATCGGTTTTGATTATTTGTTGTTTTTGTGAAAGATGAATTTGAAGTTGAAAACTTTTGTTGACGTTTTGAATGAAAATTATTTTGTGGAACAATTGTTTGAAAAGTCTTTGAAGAGGTTGAGTTTGTAAACTTCTTTGAATAATTTTGAGAATCTGACGAAACTGGTGGAGCGGGATTTTCCTTTTTATCCAAATGAGTTGAAAACTTTTTTTGTTCTGATTTAGACAACCCATTTTCAGACATTTTCTTGTTTGGTATATTTGATTGGTTTTCATTTGACACTACTTGCCAAAAAAGTTTCTTGCATGCCTCTCTTTTCGAAATTCCTTTTTCCTTCGAAAATTTTTCAACAAGATTAAATTCTTATGAATTCAGTTTTACATTCTCGTTTGTTTCATTAGATTCTTGTTTTAAAATCTCTTTTGTATTTTCTTGATTTTCAACTTTTCGTTGTGGTTTTTGTCATTGAAAAACATACGAATTCTTTGTTAGATTATTTTCGATGGTGCTTTGATTTGAAAAGAATCCTTCGTCTGATATTTTATTGTTATCTTCTTCAATTATTTTCTTGAACTCCGGTTTGATGTTTTCAACATTCCCAGCAGTGATAAACACCTGATTCTGGAATACAACATCATTTGTACACTTAAAATTTGGATACACCACAGTGTTTGTTTCTAGAAAATGAGCACCTTTTTCAAATAACACTTTGTCGAAATTTTCAGTGTCTCCAAACACTTGGTCAACAAAAATGCGTTTAATGGTTGTTTCGTTTGAAACATACTTTTTTGTTTCAGAATTGTTCGATACTTCTTCTTCATTCTCATCATCACTACTATCCGTTTGACTGTCTCTTACACTCAAATGATCAAAGTCACAAACATTCGAAGTAGAAGGTCTATCAGTGTCATTCTTAACCATCGAATCATTACAAATTTCTTTACCTTTTGAATTAGATGTGACATTAATGACAGATAGCTGAGAACAATCAATACTTTCCTCCTCCTTAATTTCATTGCTTTCGCTAAAACTATCAGAATTATCATCGATATCAGCAAAATTAGATTGAGAGTCAAGTTTCGAATTCTTAGTTCTTTTCAAAAATTTTATTTTTTCACTTTTGGTTAAGGTATCATTCACAATTTCAAAACGCTCATCAACATTCAAATAATCATCTATCTTGACAATACCATAAGCAAATCGATTATTTGGAACTTTATCAAATTCTGCTATTGTTTTCTCACAGTCATAAGATAAGCTATCAATCTTCTCTCTTTTGAAATTATGAAAAGGCAATAACTTCCTATGTTTTTCTATGCTAATGTCAGATCAATGATGTAAATCAGTTAATTTTGGATACAATCTTTTGGCAGAGTTACAGTAAATGTTTCATTGTGCTAATAACATTTTTACATCACTCTCTAAATGTTCTCTTTCACAACCAAGATTTTTCATTTGTAATTCCAAATAGTCTACTATGCTCCTTTTCGAATCCAACAATTTTTGCACCTCGAATAACTGTGTACTAAGTTTCTTAGCTTCGTTACTAGCAGAGACAAGAATAGAATCTAAATAAGCAACAATATCATCGAAAGCAATTATTTCGGAATCATAAGCTTGTAAAGCAATGTTAAAAAAATTGAAGTACAGAACGTACCTTGGTTGTCATTGATGATTTGTCTCCTGATTTGGTCATGAAACAACGACCAGTCACCAATTCGTCCTCATCCTCTTAAAATTGTGCAAACATAGCTCCATGTGTTGGATTACGCATTTCTTCGTCATCAGATCCTGAAGACCAAATCTAATATGTGACGTCCTCCTCACTTTCGCCTCTTGCAACCAAATACATTCCCTTCGCCTTTGCACGAACTTCTTCCAATCTTTCAACATAATAGGCTTCGTCCTTGACCCTATTCTTTTTCTCTTTTTTCTTATGAAGAATACAATCATGTGCCAAATGATTTACTCTGTTGCAGTAATGACAATCAATGCCCAAATCTCCCTTAAGTTTCTTCTCAATTTTGGCTTCAGTTGCCTTCACATCATTCTTTTTTAATTTCTTCTTCTCCTCACTCACAAACTTATTCGGGAAACTTCCTTTTACATCACTCTGCTTCATATTGGAATTGAAGGGTTTCTTGAAACACTTTTTAACTCGGTTGTTCGAGTAAAAAGCAATCGCTTCATCATCAGAATTCATTATAAAGCCTTCTTCATCAGAGTCATCTTTCTCAGCTGCTTGTTTCTCAGCTACTTTTGAAACAAGAGCTAAATGACCTCCCAAACTAAGTTTCGACTCTTCAACCATCTCATTCACTTCACTTTCATGAGTTTTCAACTGATTATACAAATCATTCAGATATGAAGTATCGAAGCTTTGTTGATTCTTCACCATCATGGTGACACTTCTCTATTCCTTACGAAGTCCCATCACAAAAGTGAGATTGAACTCCAAAGATGACCTTGTGATTCCATAACAATTTCATCTACAGATCAGTTCATTAAGACAATTATAGTATACTTCAATCGTTTCATTCTCTTTTTGTCTGAACTCTTTCAACTCCACAAGACACTGCTTAACAAAATTTATCTTTGTTTTCTCACTTCCCTGATACTTTTCCTTAAGTGTGTTCCAAATTTCCTTTGCAGTTTTACAAACACAGACGTAATTGCAAACAGCAGGTGGCTATGCACCTTGCAATTCTCTCAAACAATGTTTTTCATTCTTCGTCAGCCTGGTGGATTGTTCAATGACAGAGGATGACGATCCAGATGATCCGATATTTTGAACATTTGACGGAGGGTGAACTGATCCTGAAATGCAGTTCCAAAGTTCCTTGTCCAATCCGTTCAAGTAATCATCCATTCGATCAGCCCACCAATCATAGTACTTGGGAATGAACATAGGAATCTTCGTAGAAGATCCTAACAAATGAGAAAATGAAGTCATAATGTTCATGTTGAAATTCTCCATTAACGTACGGATGAGATTTTTCAGAAGAACTTGAAAGAATTCAAATTTGCATGAATGAATTGATCAGAAACTCAACATCGATTACTCGATTACACAATTCAAATGCAAAATCAAATCAAAAATGTAGATCAGAGATGATGAAGAGTTAAGAAACTCTTAGATCGATTAGATCTTCAACAGGTTAATCAGTGAAACAAACAAACAAACACAGATAATGCAAGATGGAATCAAATAATGCTTAATGATTCAAATGTAGTCACGCCTCAACAGAGCTCGATGAAGAACTTCCACTATAGAGGCGAGCTTGGGGTTTCAGTACAATCAATGACAATAAGTATGAAAAGCAAAAATTATTTACTAAGGATGCATTTATGCACCTTAAATACTAAACACTAATGAAATAAGCATGGTTGGACAAGCCCAAACCAGACAACAAAATTGGGCTAAGTATTGAGACCAATGACGCAACACATTTAGCCCCAACAATCTCTCCCTTTGCGTCAAATAACGTGAGAGAGTACTTCGGTTGAGTGAACTTGACCTGCTTCACAACCTTGAACAGCCGAGGGATAATTGCAAGAAGTGTCTGCCAAAACTGAATGTACCAACGAAGCATATCGGTGAACAACTTCTTATCAACTTCACTGTTCTGATTACATCTGTGTATGATCTCCAAAATGTGCTCCAAGCAAGCAGTAGAGAATAGGTGCTTGTCAATAAGAGTGAACATGCATTTTTGACCTTCGGCGCTAATGAACATCACTGTATGAAACTTGGGATCGATCTTGCCCTTGATCATCACATTCACATTGACAGTTCTTCCAATAGTTTTCATTGTAGTTCACTTGTGAATGGCGGATGCAATTTCTTGATCCATCTTTGCTACTTCATGAATGTAACAAACAAGCATCTGTTTGACGTGATCAATGATCAGGTGATACTCCTGAGGATTAGACAACAAAATATTGTTGAGGAGTATCCAGTCATGTGGGTTCAAATTCGGTAGATCAGCCAAGGAAATAGTATGGATCGAGCTATCTAAGCCTCAGATTACTTTGAATTTAACATTAACAAATTTCCCAGCCGAGGAGGGCTTCAATACCTTGATTGTTGTAATCTTCTTTAGGCTCCATGTCAAGTATTGTGGTTGAGAAGACTCCATATAAAACTCCAATAAATCCCGATCTACCTTCGAGTCTGGATAGGGAACGACAGCCGTTGAGACAATGCAGTGGAAGACAAATGCCTTTCGGGTGATTGGCATATCGAATTGGGCATCCTTTGAGTTCTCTAGGTTGAACGACATAACAGGTTCAAGACAGTGAGTACTCGGTTCATCAATGAATTCCCTCTGGAATGATTTAATGGTCCATTCTGGAAACATGGACTTCTTTTTCTCTAAGAATTCTTTTTCTTTCAACTCTTTCTCCAAAAGATTCATCTTCTCACGAATCTCTTGATTAGAAGGCTTGAATTTCTGATTAGGTTTAGAATGACTCCCTGTCATGATGTCATTAATATCATCATCTTCATATACATCGTCTTCTCGAATCTTCTTCTTTTTCTTTTCCCTCTGACTGACTGAAGCTACATTATCCTTCGGTCCAGCAATAGCTTTTGGTTCTGGAGGGGGTTGAGGTTGAGCCTTATCAGCCTTGCTTTGAGGAATCTTTTCTCCCCCTTGTTTCGGAAGAACACTAGTCTCCGGAACACCCTCAATCCTACTTAAAATATCTAAAGTAGGACGTAACTTCTAAGCTAAGTGATGTCGAATGGAGATAGTAAAAATGGAGTCATGGGCATCCAGTTGATGTAACAAGATTGAATGGACATCACCCACAGAGCTTCGAATCACCTCTCGTTCATACTTTAAATCTTCAAGCTCTTTAGTTGCGGTCCGGAGCTGTAAATTTTGAATTTTGAGCTGAGAAGTTTGCTTGTCCAGTTCATCCATTATTTTGTTTTCGACTGCAAGCTCGGCCTCAAGATGATTTAAGTGAGTATCAACTTTGGTATGAAGCTCTTCGTTAGCAGCTTCAATAGCTTTTCGAGCCACTTCAAGTTGTTTCATCTCTGCCGCCAATGAACGTGTGAGAGTGTCAACAGATGCGTTCACTGTTTGTGCGTCTTTCTAAGCAGTTGCTTGCAAGGAATTCAAAAATAGTTGAGCCTATGATATTAGTTTTTTGACTTTTGCGGTCGCATCCTTACAGTGTATTGTTGAGGCTTTAATAGCAAGCAAATCTTTCTGGCATTGAGAGGTAGAGTCGGGAATAGCCTTTACAGCATTGGAGATTGCGGTATGATGTTCTTTGACTATAGAAGAGAAGAAAGCTTTGAGAGCAGCTTCTGAATATGTACCAGCAGTGGATGAAGAATGTAACTGATCAATCTTATCAGTCACAACCTTGAGATGGCGCTTGGTAAGAGGAGCGTCTTCATCATCATCACTTTGGAAACAATAAGGACTGAAGTAAGTGGAATCAAACTCCAAGTCCTCAAAACCAATAAAGGTATTGTTTTTGTTGATTGGGTAGGAGATAGAGGTTTGGTGGTAACAGGGTTTTTGGGTGGTGAAGAACGAACCCTCGTATCAGATACATGGGTTTGAACTCAAGTGGTGGTTGTAGTTGTTGTTTCAGAGAAAATAGGTGTAGGAATGGGAATGGTAGAGGAAGGTTGTGATGTGATGATAGGGAAAGTAGGAGGTAAGGAAATAGGAATGGAAACAGGTGGAGGAGAAGGTGCTTTGGAACAAACATGTACCTCTGGTGTAAGCGAACGAGGTGGGGTACCACCACGAGACGAACCTTCATCATCTGAGCGTTCGCTCTCAGATTCGCTAGGAATGGGGTGTTTATGACCAGTATGAACGTACTCGGAGTCTGAGTCGCTTGATGATTGAAGAATAAGCTTCCGAGCAGGTTTCTTCGTCTTCTTCTGCTTGGCCTAGGAAGGTGCTGCCTTCTCAGATTTTTGCTTCCTTGGAGTCTGAACCCTTGATACGGGACCTCCTTTGTCCCCCTTTTTCGCTTCTTGCTTCTTGCCCCGCTTAGCAGGTTTGTCTGCTTCCTCAATAGATTTAATCATTTCAGGAGAAAGTTCCCTTAGACCAGAAGAGGGAGCTTCTTGTACTCCTGAATAATCTTGCTCGCAGGGGACACATAGGCATACATTTCCTCAAGAATTGAGCCAATGAAGTGAAACTTCGACGGATGAGTGACAATGATGTTGGTGGTATGAAAGGTAGCAATGGAGGAGAGAAGTAACTCTGCCATGAGAGGAACATGATAACGCTCCATAATCCATTGAGTGATAATAGTCCAAAACCGGGCACAAGAAACTTTTGTTTGGCGAGAAGCAGATGACAAACTTTGGACATGTTGAAGCCATAGAACCAAACCATAATAGAGGTTGATACCATTGTACAATCCATAAAGCAGAGTCATGAAAGACTTTCTAGCACAATCAGATACAGCACCGCGTTCAGAAAGCCCTTTGAAAAGAAGGGTGAAGAGGCCATTCCATTGAGGAGGAAGGCATGATTTCTTGAACTTGGTCACAGTAGTTAGGGTTTCAATGTACCCCATGTTGTAGAACAAAGAGAAAAGCTGACCAGTGGAGATGGAATCAGGGTTCACCATGGATTCGTCAGAAGGAATCCCTAGAAACGAGCAAAATCGACTCTTGGAGATCGAAGTTTTTTGGTTTAGGATATCAAAGTAAATCTTCTCTGCACCTTTGTTGTACGTAGCAGTGGAATAAAGTGGGGAGAGGCAAGCCATTGGTACGATTTCCACCGTTGAGAGAGCCTTGACGAGTGAGGAATATTTTAGACATTCCGCTACTTGATACATGTAAGTACCATAGACAAATGGTGAAAGATCGATCAACAGGTTCTGGTTGGACTTGATTATGAGAAGAGTGGAGCATCCAGTGGTTTCTTGAACAGAGGAAGATTCTGCCATTGGTGGAGCTTGAAGAAGAAGAAGATGAACAATGATCGTATTTTGGCTTGAGATAGTTGAAGAAGGGTAAAGAGTAAGATCCCGGTTAGCAAAATCCTTATACACATTTTAGTGGAGAGAGAGAAATCCGGAGTAATGATTCCACTAATTTGGGAAACGTCGCCGAAAAGGGAATGATTGGACAACTAACCACCCCGATAAAGCAGCAGATGACGCAAGAGTGGGTAACAATTCAGAAGCACGCGCCTTTCCATACATATTCTCTTTTCAAATCCCCAATCGTTTAGACTTCCTACTGACTCACCCTTTGATCCTTTAATGGAACCTTTATCGCCATAAGTACTAAAGGCGTTATATTTACGCATCCCTTTGTTGGAAAATAACTTTAGTATATCATTAGGAACCGAAGCTGTATAGAATAACCAACCAAGTCATTGTGGAAAATACAAGATTTTCGTGCAAGATAGTGTCAAAGATAAAGAAATAAATCAAACTATTTGTTGGATTTTGTGATGTCATTTAAAACATAAAGCAGTGGATCCCGGGCACGAATCTCTTCCTTCAAAGTCAAGAGAGACTTCAAAGTGCTTGTGTAGATTCCCAATGAATTACGATCAATTACCTATTGAGAAGGATTGAAAGGCATCTTTTACATATAAGGCTATTAAGGGTGGATTTCGCTTCAATTCTAGATTCTGACACTTGACATAAGACCAGAATAGAATGAAGTACTTGTGAGACCGGTGTGGCATGTTAAACAAGTAGGTTAGTAACATATTCAGTGACTTGTTGATATTTATTAATTGGAAATATCAAAAAAAAACAAAAAATTGGATCCGTTAGGAAGAAAAATCTTCGTGAAAGACATTTTCATAAGGATCTCTCAAAAATAAAAGGAGATTTCAGGATATGTCCACAAAAGTGGTTTCGTTAATTCAAGGTCAAAGCTAGAACATTTATTTGTTCACCGTCAATGCATTATAGGTATTGAATTTTGGGTTTCACTTAGCACGTAGTGACAAGAAACTAAGATCATAAACACAAAAGTTGTGTAACCATAAACCTAAGTGGTAGTGCTGAGAGTCTCAAGGGTTACAAAAATGAAATGAACGACTGATAGAGAATAAGATTAAGTGGGTTAAAGAACGAATGTACCTCTGCTATAAAATAGGACCAAGCAAAAAAACACTTAACTCATGTTAGAATAGAGTTAGGTAGCTCATGATGAGAGTGAATTTGTCAGCGTAATTGGGAAGACATGAGTGGTGTAAATCAAGTCATTAAGGCTTCACTCAACATCTTTAGAGGCTTGGGTCAACATACAACAGCATGCTTCTAGGGACACTTAGCTAATATAAAGATAAAGAATTATACTTGTCCCAGCTCCATTATTAAGCATTTTCCTTATACATTGATGAGATAAAGACTGAATAATTTAAAATAAAGAAAAATATTTTGAGTTATGGTGTATGTTTTCTGAAAAGAAATAAAAACAGAAAAAAATATTTTTGGATTTTAAAAGATTTTCTGAAAAAGAAATAAAACAGAAAATAAAAATCTTGAATTTTATGAAAAAAAAACATAAAATAAATTATAAGACAAGAGTATATACAAACTATACAACTAAAACCATCACTTTAAAATAAAGTAGCGAACCGAGTCTAGTAAGACCGAACCCGAAATGGACCGAGCGTTACCTCTATTTCGCTTCCAAGTTTTATTGAGGCGAAAGTGATTTTGGTACAGATTCAGCTTCAATCATTCCTAAGCCTTGTAGGATTTTATTAAAACTGGTTTCAGGCAAGGCTTTAGTAAATATGTCAGTCAATTGATCAGTGGTTCTTACAAAATGAATTTCTATGTTACTGTCTTCCACATGATCTTTGATGAAGTGATACCTTAGTGCTATATTTTTCGTCTTTGAGTGTTCCACTGGGTTATGACAAATCCTTATTGCACTTTCTGCGTCACAATATAGTGGGATTTTCTTCATGTGCAGGCCATAGTCTCGAAGTTGACTGTATTCTGCTTCAGCAGTTGAGAGTGAGACACAAGTTTGCTTCTTTGACTACTAGCTAACCAGTTTGCCATCCAGAAATTGGCATCCTCCAGTGGTACTCTTTCGATCCAGTTCACATCCTCCAAGATCAGCATCTGAGAATGCATACACAAAGAACCCTGACTTGGCTGGGTACCATAGACCGAGCGAAGAGGTTTGCTTCAGGTATCGAAAGATATTCTTCATAGCTAGCAGGTGAGGTTTACGTGGATTAGCTTGAAACCTAGCACAATAGCAAACATAAAACATTATCTATGGTCGACTTGCTATTAGATACATTAGTGACTCTATCATTTGATGATAGAGGGTGATGTCAACAGCCGGTTAGTCCAGAGAAGTTGTTAAGTTTGTGTTGAACGCCATTGGAACCTTGACTTTCGAATCTCCCAACATTCCAAACTTGGCGAGCAAGGTCTTTGTGTAAGCCTCTTGATTGATGAAAATGCCTTTGGGTCCCTGTCTAATGTTCAAGCCAAGGAAAAAGTTAATCAGACCTATTGAGCTCATTTCAAATTTAGTCTCCATTAAATTCCTAAATTCAGTCGTTAAGCTAGGAATTGTGGAGCCGAAGATGATATCATCCACGTAGATTTGAACTATCATAAGGTGGTCACCCTCTTTCTTACGAAAGAAGGTTAGGTCAACCGAACCTTGTTTAAATTTAGACATTTTAAGAAATCCAGTTAGAGTTTCATACCATGCCCTTGGTGCTTGCTTGAGACCATAAACTGCCTTGTCCAAAATGTAGCAATGATTTGGATACTTCTCATTCATGAAACCTGGTGGTTGCTCTACATACACCGTCTCTTCCAGCTCTCCATTTAAGAAGGCACACTTCACGTCCATTTGGTAAACTTCAAATTTCTTGTGTGCAGCATAGGCGAGAAAAATACGAACCGATTCTCGCCTTGCTATTGGAGCGAAGGTCTGTTCGTAATCAATGCCTTCTTCTTGACAATAACCTTTCACAACCAATCTAGCTTTTTTGCGAATTACATTTCCTTCCTTGTCCATCTTGTTCCTAAAAATCCACTTTAGTCCAAGCACAGAAGCATCCTTTGGTGTTGGAATTAGTCCCCACACTTTGTTTCGCTCGAACTCATTGAGTTCGTCCTGCATGGCCTGTACCCAATCATAATGATCGAGTGCAGTGTTAATCGTCTTCGGTTTAACCTTGGAGACGAATGAATTAAACATGCAAAATTCCACTTTAGAGAATAGAGCAGTTTGTTTCACTTTCAGTTGAGAACGTGTGAGAACCTTTTCTGATGGTTTACCAATAATTTGTTTTTGAGGATGGTCTTTGGTCCATTTGGTGAGTGGTTGGTAATTAGGATCATATAAAGGATCCAGTTCAACATTTACCTCTTCTTCGAGTTCTGATTGAATATCATCATCATTTAGATTTACATTCTCCCCCTCGAATGATGATACTTCTCCAGCTTTAGGCTCAAAATTCTCCTTTTGGACTAGACTTTCAGATCGACTCTCCCCCTGGAATGGTGATTGCTGAATCTTGGTTATTTGGAGAAGACGAACCCTCCCCCTGAACATAAGAACTAATTTTTGGGGTTTCGCTTGACTCAGGCTATTCGGTGGTTGTCGACTGTTCATCTGTCAATGTCCTTGCTGCCTCATTGATTATCTTCTTCATCTGCTTTAGCATCAAACTTGTTTAGGTTCTCCTTTGAATTGAAGATAAATCATCTTGAACTGAACACATGGAAGAACTTTACATTAGTCTTTCGGTTGTTCAAGATTTCATAAGGTGTGATGGAGAATCATTTGTTGAGATAAGATCTGTTCTACGTGTAACATGCAGCAACAATAGCATCTGCCCAGAAATATAGAGGTAGAGAGGCGAAGCTATGCATGGTTCGGGCTGCTTCACATAGAGAGCAGTTTCGCCTTTCGACAATTTCATTCTGTTGGGAGTATATGGTGTAGAGAAGTTGTGATTGGTTCCCTTTTCTACAAGAAAATCTTCAAAGGCTTTATTTTTGAACTACAACCCGTTGTTGCTTCTGACGTTTCTAACTACCTTTCGCAGTTGAACTTCTACCTGCTTGATAAATAGTCTAAGCTTGGGAGTGGCCTCTAATTTTTGCCTAAAAAAGAAAACCCAAGTGAACCGAGAGAAGTCATCGACTCTTACAAGTATATAAATGCTATCACCAATGCTTTCGATTGAAGATGGACCACATAGATCAACGTGAAGTAATTCTAGTGGTTCAATAATTTTAGTATTGAATCGTGATGGATGACTCTGTAGACTTTGTTTTCCCATTTCACAAGCAGCACACAAGTGTTCTTTGTCAAACTTCAAAACAGGAAGACCTCGAACATGATCCCCAAGCACTAGCTTGTTGATGTCTTTGAAATTGAGATGGCAGAGCCTTCGGTGTCAAAGCCAGCTTTCGTTTGAATGAGCTTTTGTCAGCAAGCAAACTACTGGTTTTCCACGTATGGGATTGAGATTCAGAGGGTACATCTCTCCTTTTTGCTTCGATTTCAGTAGAATATTGTTCGTCTTCTTTTTAATAATCTCTGAGCCCTCGTCATCGAACGAAACCTTTAACCCGGTGCCGGCTACCAGTTGAGAAACATTGATGAGGTTGTGTTGTATACCTTCAACGTACGCCACTTTTTGAATTGAGAAATCACCATTGGTAATCATACCATAACCTTTGATTATGCCAAAGGAATTATTCCCATACTTGACACATCCACCATCTTGAAGGGACCAAAATTCCCTCAGTTCTTCCTTTCTTCCTGTCATGTGATGCAAGCAGCCACTGTCTATATATCATTCATCATCGAATTGCTCATCACGCATAACCTACAAAAATTAAGAAGATTTAGGAACCCAAAGTTTCTTGGGTCCTTGTGAGCCTTTTACTTACAGGGGATAGTAATAGAAACATCGACCAAAAAGGTTTGTTTTATTATTGTTGTTTCATCTTTTTTTTATGGTGAAAACTTTGATTTTATTGGATTTGAGTATTTCAGGTTCAGTTTTTGATTTGACGTTAGTAGTCTTTCGGTTCTTCACTTTGGATTCAAATGTTGTCTTCTTTTCATCTTCTGGAAAGAGCTTTCCTTTACCCTTTCGATCATTATGTGAGTGAGAGTGAGAAGGATGAGACTTGGGAGTAGTATTAGACTTTTGATCATTTCCCTTACTTGGTCGAGACTCGAAATCACCTTCCGTTCGGTTCCTCTCAATGGTTGATTTAGGACCGAAACCCTCCTTTTGGTTTCTCACAACTTGAGGACCGAAACTCCTTTTTTGGTTGTTGGCTTCCTAATGACTGAACCTTCTCTTCTGGTTGCTATGCTTCTATGGACCGAAGCTCTGTTTTTGGTTGTCTTGATTTTGAAGACCGAAACTCTTCTTTCGTGTGTCTTGATTCTGAGAACCGAACTACTGTTTTCAGTTGTCTTAAGTTTGAGGACCGAAACTCTTCTTTCGCTGTCTTTATTGTGTTGATCATGAGAAGCTGAGTTTGCTTTTGCTTCTTCCTTTGACTTAAAGGACTTATAATAGAAACCGTAATTGGGATTTTGAGATCGCCAAAACTGTTTCGTTTCAGTGAGATTCTTCTTGTATCTCAAATTCCGTTGATGCTTTCTTTCTGACACTTTTTTTGTATTTTTGTGGATGTTTTCCTTTTGCTTTGGTTTTTGAGCATGAGTTTCACTCTTTAGCGAACATGTCTCACTTGTTGTCATGACCGATTTGTCTGAAGATGTTTTGGTACCACTTGTGCTTGGCACATTAAATCGCATAGGTTCATTAAGTGCTTCTACCACATACCTACCCTTTACCCTCCATGATGTTTTCTTTGATAGACCTTCTGTTTCATCGACATTATCAATCGGTGCTGACCAGAAAAACTAATCATAACCATCAACATTATCTTCTTCTACTAATGTTATTAGTTCAACTGTCTATTGCTGAGTAACTCCTTTAACTGTATAAACTTGATTTGGAGTTGTTTGGACCTTTTGATATACGACAGCTTTGGCCTTGAGGACTTTAGTCTTGTCTTTTGATGAGCGAACGAAATCAACAGAGGTTTCAGAAATAAGATTTTTATTGGTTTCGGGTTCATCAACATTATCTTCTACTAATGCTATTAGTTCAACTGTCTATTGCTGAGTAACTCCTTTAACTGTATAAACTTGATTTGGAGTTGTTTGGACCTTTTGATATACGACAGCTTTTTCCTTGAGGACTTTAGTCTTGTCTTTTGATGAGCGAACGAAATCAACAGAGGTTTCAGAAATAAGATTTTTATTGGTTTCGGGTTCTCTCTTGACAAATTCAGAACAGTCCACCTCATCTTCTATAGACATTTCACTCATATCATCATCCTCATTGAATTCAGAAGTGTTTTCAATATCAATTTTGTTTTTTGAACTTAACTTGGCATTCAAAGAGTCAAATTTCTGTACAGTTTCGGTTTTGATTTTTAATTTGTCATTTTCATCCAACAAATTTTTGAGCATGTCCTTATGGTCTTTTGACTTTATGAAGGATTCTATTTTGTCCAGATAATTTTTGTAAGAGGGAGAGATATCATCAGAAGAAATAACGTTTTCACAGTTGTATGCATCGGCATCGATTTCATCCTCCTTGAACTCAAGGAAGGGTAAAATCATATGATGTATCTTCTTTCCTATATCACAATTAAGATGCAGTTGAGTAATGTTGGAATATAATCTTTTAGCAATTAAACAAAAAAAATCGTTGTTTCAAAAGCTTTAAATTATCTCTTTGCAAATAAATTGTTTTATCCCTAGACCTAATCAACTCCTTCTCCTTTTGCTCTATCCACATACGCCTTTCTTCACTCTTCGATGATACCCTGCTGATTTGATTAGTTAGGTTAGAGTTTGTGATGCGAGTTTGAGTTACTACCACGTATACTAGAAAATTTAGATTTTAATCCATTTAGTTCCTTTTCATAGTTTGTGATGGGGATATTTAAAGAAACAAGAATAGATTGTACCTTCTTGATCAACTCATCACATTCATTGATCTACACACTGACAAGTTTCGCTGCAAAACACCTGTCTTCACACTCTTTCGCTTCGTCTAGTCCCCCATCAGTACTATAACCTCTCATTTATGATACCTCATAGGTTACCATCCGACACTTTTCAGCAACATTCTCTTCGTTTACCAACAAATCCCTACCATGATTGGGCTTTCTCACTTCTTCATCTTCAGAATCAGTTGACCAAACTTCAACACAACCAACTTCATCATCAATAGTATTTCCCTGTACAATTAGAGCATTCATAGTGTTATTAGTTCCAGCTTTCCTCTTCCTAATTTCCTCCAACCGTCGTATGAGATTCGCTTCCTCATCATTCTTTTCATACTTCTTTCTCAACATACAATCTTTGGCAAAATGGTTTTTGCCTCCACAGTAGTGACAATTAAAACCTGAGTCACCACCAAGTTTAGCTTCCATCTTTGGTTCTTCGGTCAGAGAGACACTCTTTGGTTCCTCCTTCACCTTCTCAGCACTGTAGCTTCCCTTCCTTTTTTGGTTCTTATTGGCTGGGAATCTTCTTTTAATGAACTTCTTGGGATCTGACACCATTAAAGCATAATCTTCACTTGTTAGATCATATTTAGAAAGATCTAAATCTTCTTCTTCAGCAACAGTCTTTCCCTTGGAGATTAGAGCTAATGACCCCATGCTAGAAACCACGTTCGTTTCTTTAGTCACTACACTCTCATGTGACTTTAATATTCCCACTAGCTTTGCAAGAGAATAAGCCTTGAATTATGTGTGTGCCTTCAAATTCGACACTTCAACCATCCATTTAGGTCTAAGGCCATTCATAAAAATGTGACCTTTTGTTTAATGACTTTCCTTTCTATCCCATGCTTTATAATCTTACTAAAGAGATGATTAAAGCGATCGAAAGCTTGAATGAGCTTCTCTTCAAGCTTCTGCTTGAAGTCACCAAATTCTGAGAGCAATAACGTTTGAATGGAATGCTCAAGATCTTCATCTGTAGAATACAGTTCCTTCAACCTGTCCCATATCTCCTTCGCTGTTGTGCATGGACTCACCAATCGAAACGTGTCCGATTGTAAAGCAAACCTAATCATTCTTAAAGCTTTGATGTTGCATTGAAACTTCTCTTTCTCGTCTTGGGGAATGTCGTTCACATCATTAACGAGTTGATTATACTGCTTTTGAGTTTTGACAATTATTGAAGTGCTCGAATGAGCAAATGGACCAACTGTTATCGCCTCCCAGATCAAGTATCCATTATCTTCTGAACCAATCACATAGTCTTCAAAGTGATGCGTCCAGACCTCATAATCTTGAGTGTACAGTATGGGAATTCTCGTCGTCGATCCTATGTTGTTGGAGATATTGATTAGGTTTGACTGGGAATCATCCATGGACATGACTATGTTTGTATAAAAACCTGATTAAGATCAGAATTGTAAATAACTTTAGGGTAAGATTGATTTAAAGAACTACGTCAATTGAGAATGACGTCTCTAACAAAATCAATCAAAGAAGAAAAACCCTAAGATCTTCTTCAGCAAAAGAGATGTGTATGGATTACACAGTCTCTTGCTCTGATACCAATTAAAGAGTTAAGAAACTCTTAGATCGATTAGATCTTCAATAGGTTAATCAGTGAAACAAACAAACAAACACAGATAACACAAGATGGAATCAAATAATGCTTAATGATTCAAATATAGTCACGCCTCAGCAGAGATCAATGAAGAACTTCCACTGTAGAGCCGAGCTAGGGTTTTCAATACAATCAATGACCAAAATTACGAAAAGCAAAAATTACTTACTAAGGATGCATACATGCACCTTAAATACTAAACCCTAATGAAATAATCAAGGTTGGATAGGCGCAAACCGGATAACAAAACTGGGCTAAGGATAGAGCCTAATGACGCAACACATTTAGGTCGAACAAATGATTTTCGGAATCAAACAGTGCGGAAACTTTTGAGTTAAACTTGTGACTCAAAAACTAGAGATTCAATTGAAAATCAGATCTTCATAGCATTGATTCCTGCTCTGATACCAATTGTAGAAGTGTTTAATCGAGTATAAAAATCAAATCAGAGTAAAATACGAACACAAGAAGTCTATTATCAAACAGTGCGGAAACTTTTGAGACAAACTTGTGACTCAAAAACTAGAGATTCAACTGAAAATCAGATCTTCACAACATTGTTTCCTGCTCTGATACCAATTGTAGAAGTGTTTAATCGAGTATAAAAATCAAATCAGGGTAAAATACGAACACAAGAAGTAAATAAGATTTGGTTCAGCTCATATTACTTTCAACGAACAAGAATACAAAACTGATAGTAAACATGAGAAAACTCTACTATCAACTCTATGTTCAGCTCGTATTTATAGGAGGTTGAAAGTACAAAAAATACTATGGCTAAACATTAAGCTTCGATAAAAAGATGCCTTAGCAAATACATAAGGAAACATACGAAACTATCTATTACACAGACTTCGACATATTACAGGATACTTTGACTCTCCAAACATTCACTCATTTCTCATTCCTCTCTAAACATCAAGTGCTCGCTCATTCCTTTCCTCCAAAAATTCATGAGTTGTGTGTGGTTTCAAGGAGTTCTTTTCTAGCCTTCATAACTTGGTAAGTTGTTGTTAAACTCTATGGTTTAATTTCAATATTACACTAACAATCCATCCTCATGTAACTCTATTTTTGTGTTCATGCTCTTAGAACCACCTTAACTTCGAAAACCATCTCAAGGAAGCAAGTTAGGCCGAAAATCTTCACCATCTTCCCTTCCAAACCGAAAAAGCCCCCAAGGTGAGCTTCATACCCCTATTTTTCGAGTTTTTTTTTTGGGGGGGGGGGGGATACAAGTCTAGTCTTGTGAAATATCTTTGTATATTTGCTTGCATGTGTACGTATTTACATGTTATGTGTGTTGAAATGTTGTGAAATCATGTTAAAAGTCCATGAACTCGGAATTTTGGTTGAATCTTAAGTTGTTGGAAAAACAAGGTTATCTTGTATAGCTTATATTATTTGTTGTTATGCTTAAAAGGTTATCTTTGATGTGTGATAAAATCACCATAAAGTCAAAGAAATTTGTTAACACAAATTTTTGTCATGAAAACTTGAAGAAAAATGGAAAATATGGCAAGTTACAGTAAAAATGGTTACATTTGGATATATATATATATATATATATATATATATATATATATATATATATATATATATATATATATATATAATTTTTACTAAAACATGTAAAATGGGCCTTATATGACAACTTTAGAAAAAGCGGGCCTTTATTGACAACTTTAGTGAAAATGGGCCTTATATGGCAATTTCAGAAAAATTGGACATGTATTGACAATTTTAGTGAAAATGGGCCTTATATGACAATTTAGTAAAATTGGGCCTTTATTGACAATTTTGGTGAAAATGGGCATTATATGACAATTTTAGTAAAATTGGGCCTTTTATGACAATTTCGGTAAAATGGGCTATTTTTGACAACAATGGTAAAAACGTGCTATTTTCACACTTATGGTAAAAATTCCTATATTTTTATCACTTATAATTTGTAGTCGAAAATCTACACTGGTAACATTATTTATAACGTTAAATAATGAAATTCAATATTCACATAAATTCCGTTAAGGCTCTTGTGAGACACTCCTTCACTCGTATCTACCTAGCGTACATCGTAAGTCATGTGGTTATAACCAGAGTCTCCTGGAGGGAGAGCGGGATATTGTGTATAGATCTATACGGGGCTGACACCCTTACACCTGAGCTGTTTGCTACAGCCTGAAGAACGTCAAGACATGCGCTCTTGTCATATCAGCATGGTTGTAATGACTCACATAGGGAATAACATTGTCATTTTTAAATTTACGCAATACATTCACTCTACACGTTTTACGAAGTACAAAACTACGTGTCATCTATTTTGTACTAATCTCATCACTCTAGTCTTAGGGTTTTAGGACCACAATATTTTGTATAACAGAAAATATAGGATTTTTTGGAAACACTCTCTATGAAATTTTCAAACAAAGTATAAACATGCAAATACACACGATTTTAAACAAGACTCTCAAACTATTTTTATAGAAAATATTGGATTTTCTAGAGTTTACAAACTATTAGAAAGTTTTTCTTACAAACATGCTTATGAACTCACCAACATTTTATATGTTGAATCTTTTCAAAAGATTTGTATTCTTGGGAATGCATTGAGCAGGTTTTCTCAGCCATGGACATTTGACTTCTGTTGTATTTTTGGATTATCATACACTATGTTATCCTGGGATGTATTTTCATGACCAAATTTAATGTTGTAAACAATACATGTTGGTATCCTCAATGTATGATTATGATTGCTATGTTTCATTCATATTCAATTGTTATGATATTACAATATGAAGTCACCCGACCCCGGACGTTTCCACCGTCCCGGTTCGGGGGTGTGACTCAGTTAGTCCGGATTCGAACCCCAAATGGGGGAGAGCTGGTGGTTCAGGGGGAGAGAGCTCAGAGTGGTTCGTTATTATGCTCAACAACGAGGGCCAAACGCTATATTGAACAGGGTTGTTTAGGATTTGTCGCCTATTTTATGGATACCCGAGATAGGGGTAAGGCGGTCGTGGATGATGTGCAAATTGTGAGGGATTATCCCGATGTGTTTCCAGAGGATTTGCCTAGGGTGCCTCTAGAGAGTCAGGTTGAGTTCAGGATTGATTTAGTTCTAAGTGTGGCTCCGATATCTAAAACACCGTATCGGTTGAATCCTCCCGATATGCAGGAGTTGTCTACACAGTTGTAAGAGCTGTTAGATAAGCGATTCATTCGACCGAGCAACTGGCCATGGGGAACACCTATCTTGTTTGTGAAGAAGAAGGATGGGTTTCATCGTATGGGCATTGACTAACGCGAGTTGAATAAGGTAACAGTGAAGAACCGTTATCCACTCTCGAGGATCGATTATCTTTTTGACCAGCTTCAGGGTGCATCTTGGTTTTCCAAGATTGATTTGCAATCGAGTTATCATTATATGAGGATTAGAGAGCAGAATGTGCAAAAGACATCTTTCCGTACTCGTTATGGGCATTAAGAGTTCGTGGTGGGGGCTGTGGCTTTTGCCCTCAAGATTTGACGACATTACCTCTATGGAGTCTGTTGTACCATCTACATAGATCACAAGAGCCTGAGGTACATGATGGGTGAGACGAATCTAAATATGATGCAGCGCCAATGGTTGGATGTGGTGAAGGATTATAATTGTGAGATCCTTTATCACCCGGGGAAGGCCAATGTGGTGGCTAATACTCCCATCCGCAAGGCGGTCGCGGCTCTGATTAGGGGTATATGTTTGAGGATGACCGTTATTACTACACTTTTGGAGCGGATTCATGAGGCTTAGGTCGAGACTATGAAGGAAGAGCACCGAAAGAGTGAGCGTATTATGTGTCAGGTGGCTTCCTTCGATTATGATAGTTGTGGGTTGTTGACTTTACATCGACGGGTTTGGGTTCCGTATTGGGACGGTGTGTGTCAGGTTCTAATGGAGGAGGCATACAATTCTAGGTTCTCCATTCATCCTGAGGCGGCGAAGATGTATGGGTATCTCCGTCCTGATTATTGGTGGCCCTACATGAAGTGGGATGTGGCTTGATATGTCGACCAGTGCTTGACTTGCAGGAAAGTCAAGGCCGAGCATTTGCGACCTCATGACAAGATGTAGGCATCGGAGATTCCCTTATAGAAATAAGAGGATATTACCATGGATTTTATTACGAAGTTACCGCAGACTGCGTGCGGAGTGGATTCTATTTGGGTCATCGTGGATTGGTTGATCAAGAGCGCATATTTCATTCCGATTTAAGAGAGTATTTATGCAGAGAAATTGGATGAGATTTATATCAGGGAGTTAGTGGCACATCATCGGGTGCGGTTTTGGTGATTTGTAAGGTCAAACCTTGAAATATGATGATGTTTGAAATAAATCTCAGCATCAGCGTATATCTCAGTATCAGCATCAGCGTTTGAGCAGCTCAGCGTGTTTAGTTTATTCAGTGCATTGTAACAGATTTTGTATTTATCTTGTTTCCATAGTTAGCGTAAATTAGTTAGCTGGCATATCCCTGATTTGTAGGGATTGTCTAGAATAGCAGTATATAATCTTTTGTATAGGTTTGTGAATGGTTACCCCTTTCACAAACCCTAATCGCTGCTTTGTGCACACGATAATCTCTTTGATAAATTGGTTGATCTAAAGGCCTCTTCAATTGGTATCAGAGCGGGTTTCTCTTATCAAACAAATGGCTTCATCTTCTTCTTCGTCGAACTCATCAAATCATCCTTCTGCTAAAATTCCTCCTTTTGAT
Organism: Lactuca serriola; assembly: GCF_051521515.1. Classification (NCBI taxonomy): domain Eukaryota; kingdom Viridiplantae; phylum Streptophyta; class Magnoliopsida; order Asterales; family Asteraceae; genus Lactuca; species Lactuca serriola. Next base: position 38,440,943 of record NC_136411.1, read on the forward strand.
GAAACAAATTTTGCTATGTGGAAAATAAAGCCTCTATATGCTTTAGAGTCAGTAGATGAAGACATGTTGGACATTGTCGAAAAGGGTCCATATGTCCCAATGTATCAGACTCTGAAAAACAACGTTCCTGATGGTGCTATGAAGAAAACACCTAGAGAAAACTGGACGGCAGATGACAAAAGAAAAAATGGTCTAGATGTTCGTGCTCGTGCCGCAATCAGCTACGCTTTGCCATACAACATTTTTGGGCTACTTCAAAATTGCATCTCAGCAAAAGAGATGATGGATACTCTGACTGTATCTTTTGAAGGCACTGAAGAAGTCAAGGCTACTCAAATAAATGATCTTAACCGAAGGTATGAACATTTTTTTGCTAAGAAAGGTGAAACCTTGACTCAAACCTTTAACAGATTCAATACTCTTGTTAATGATCTTCGGAGATTAGATCAGTTGAAGCATAGAACTGTTCTAGTGCAGAAGTTTTTGGATTCTCTGGGTGCAGGTTGGGAGAATCATGTTGATGTGCTGAAAAATAGTGAGAAGACCAACTCTATGGACTTACAAAGTCTGTATGGAAATCTTCGATACTATGAGGAATCCAAGCTTCAAAGAAAGGAGCTGATGAAAGATTCTCAGCGTGAATCATCTGTAGCCTTGTTCTCAAACAAAAAGCTAGTGTCAGATTCAGACACTGATAGCCATTCAGACACTGATTCCTCTAAAACTGACACTGATGATCTTGAAAAGGTTGTGGCTAGTGCAGCTTTGATTGTAAAGACCTTTGAGAAATCAGGCCGAAACTTATCAAAGTTTCAGAAGAAGATGGGTGGAAAGTTTTCAAAAAGATCAGAAGCTGATAAAAAGCATGGTATTGATAAGAAAGAGAAGGCTCAGTGCTTTAACTGTGGGAGCACTGATCATTTTGCAAAGGAATGTAAACAAAAAAAACAAGGCTCGGATGAATACTGGAAGCAGAAGTACAACAAGCTGATTGAGAAGCTGAAAGCAGAGAACTTGGAACATAAAGTTCTTGTTGCTGAAGAAGAAAAATGGAAGACTGATGAGGAGTCATTAGATGATGAAGTCAAGTGTCTAATGGTAAAGATAGAAGACACAAATGTTTCTGAAAAAGGCAAAAGTACATTTGATGCTGATATGTCTGATGCTGTTGAAAATTCCAGGAAGCACAACACTGACTCTTCTTCAATGTACCAGGTTAAAAACTTTGTTTCCTATTCAATGAATGAAAAAATCAAAATGTTTGAGTATTTGGGAGTCATTAATTCTAAGAAGAATCAAACAATAAGAGATTTGCAAAATCAAATTGATCTTCTTGAAACTGATATATCCATGAAAAATAACATTATTGAGTCCACTCAGGAAAATCTTAGAATCACTAGTTTGTCAAACTCATTTTTGTCTACTGGAATTGACAATGTTAAAGATCTTTTGATCAAAGAACAAATTGTGCTTCATACTTGGGCAAAATCTCACAAAAATGCTAATTATATTATTTCTGCTCAAATTCCACATTCATGCGAGAAAATTCATGGGGGTAATTTTGTAGAAGCTGAAAAAGTTTTTAAATCACGAGAAAAGGAATCTGAATTTTATTCCATGAATGAGATGAAAAACAATTTCAAAAATAAGTTTGTCAGTAACTCTTTTATTAATCAGAGTCTAATTGATGAATATTGTGTTACTAACTCTAATGGTGTTACTGAGTGTAATGTTGAAATTACCGGAATTGATCCAACCTCTTACCCTGCACATCTTGTAAGACCAACTCCCCTCACTGAGAATATTATTGCCTTCCTTATCTAAAACGGAGTGTTTCATGCTGTTCATGAACAACTTAAGCATTTTCCTGATTGCAATGCATCTGCGAATAAGTCCAAATCAGACACTGATAGCTCATCATCTATCACTGATCAAATTCTTTCTGACACTGAATTCAGTTGTGACTCAATGATAAACAAAAGGATTCAAAGCTCTCTTGGTGAATCTTACATGTCGAAATATGTTAAGTCCAAAAATTTGCTCACCAAGAAGAACTTTGGTACTAGAGTTTGTTACAGATGTGGTGATACCTCTCACAAGATCAGTGAATGTTCATTTGATAAATCATCCTCAAGAGCTGATAATATTAAAGTTAGAAATGAAAAATGGACTCTTAAGTCAAATTCTTTAAACTGTCTTCCTAAGGAGTGTTATAATCTATTATCAAATAACTTTGTGAATGACCCATCCTCGAATGGGTCAGTGTGTTCTAACTAGTTTCTCAGCACTGCAGGGTCAGGAGCATCTTTGGTACTTAGATAGTGGTTGCTCAATGCATATGACAGGATCCAAGTCTCTCCTGTAAGACTATGTCAAGAAAACTGGACCTGCAGTAACTTATGGAGACAATGGAAAAGGGTTCACTAAAGGATATGGAAATATCAAATGCAATAATGTGGTTTTTCAAAATGTTTCATATGTAAAGGGTCTCAAACACAACCTTATCTCCATCAGCCAATTGTGTGATGTTGACTATGAAGTTCGCTTTACAAAGAAGGAAGGTAGAGTTGTCAACACTGACAAGAACATCGTACTTTCAGCAAGTAGAAAGGATGATATATATGTTCTTAATATGTTCTCATGTGACAAGGCGCTGATGCAATGCTTCTTTACAAAGTCTCAGACCAATCTCAGCTGGATTTGGCACAAAAGGTTCTCTTATCTAAACTTTAAGAACCTATCCAAAATATCCAATCAAGATCTAGTCAGAGGGCTTCCAAAATTCAGCGTTGTTAAAGACAAGATGTGCTCAGCTTGTGAACAAGGAAAACAAACCAAATCATCTTTCAAATCCAAGTCATGTTCAAGTATATCTGCTCCACTTCATTTACTCCACATGGACTTGTTTGGACCTATTCTTGTCCGTTCTCTAGGTGGAACTAAGTATACTCTAGTAGTTGTGGACGAGTTCACTTGATTTACATGGGTGGTTTTCCTCAACAAGAAAAGTCATGCTGCATAGGAAATAATATCACAGATTCGTAAAAATGAGACACTGACAGGTATCAAAGTTAAGCAACTAAGGAGTGATCATGGTACTGAATTCCGAAATTCAATTCTTGAACAATTTTGTGATCACAAAGGCATTGGGAAAAACTTCTCAGCTCCTCGTACTCCTCAACAAAATGGAGTTGCTGAACGAAGAAATAGAACACTGATTGAGGCAGGAAGGACCTTAATGATTCACGCTGGTCTTCCTATGTCATTTTGGGCTGAAGCTGTCAATACATCGTGCTTTACTCAGAATCGATCTCTAATTCACAGGATTTACAAGAAGATACCTTATGAAATGCTGAAAAGTCGAAAGCCAGACGTATCCTTCTTTCACGTGTTCGGATGTATTTGTTATATTCTAAATCAGCGTGACCCAAGATCTAAATTTGAACCTAAGGCTGACAAAGGTATTTTTGTTGGGTACTCATCTATTTCAAAAGCTTTTCGTGTTTTTCATGTGAACAGGCAATGCACTGAAGAATCCATTCATGTGAAGTTTGATGAGGAATCATACACTAATGAAAAAGTCACTCATTCTTCCTCTGTTTTTCAAGAGCTTCTCTCTTGCCCATTTGACAAAGTTCCTCTTGCTGGAGATGAAGCTGATACTTCTGATTCTATCGTTCCAGTTATGTGTTCCTTGAATCAAGATACTGCAGCCAGATCATCAAATAATTCATCAGATGCTGATGAAATCCTTGAAGCTGAAGACTCTCCTACAACTGATAATTTGTCAGTGTCAAATTCTCCGGAATCAGCATCAGTTTCTGAACATCGATATCATCCTGTTGATCAAATTATTGGGAATATTCATGATGGTGTCCGAACCAGATCTCATGTATCCAATAACTTTTGCATGTATGTTAATTTCGTTTCAATGATATTACCTGACAAGATACATACAGCTCTTCAAGATGCTGACTGGATTAAAGCCATGCAAGAAGAACTGAATGAGTTTGAAAGGCATAAAGTTTGGACTCTTGTCCCAAGACCATCAGGAAAGACTATCACCGGAACTCGCTGGGTCTATCGCAACAAGGTTGATAAAGATGGAATCATTACTCGCAACAAGGCAAGGCTTGTCGCTCAAGGGTTTACTCAAATTGAATCCATCGACTACGGGGAAACCTTTGCTCCAGTTGCTCACATTGAAGCAATCAGACTGTTTCTCGCATACGCATCCTACATGAATTTCATTGTCTATCAGATGGATGTGAAAACAACATTTCTTCATGGTGTGTTAGAAGAAGAAGTTTTCCTCCATCAGCCCCCAGGCTTTGTTGACAATGATCATCCTGATTATGTGTACCGATTAGACAAAGTTGTTTATGGACTAAAGCAAGCACCCAGGGCTTGGTATGAGACGCTGACATCGTATCTTCTTGAAAATGGATACAGACGAGGAGCAATCGATAATACTCTCTTCATCAAAAACAAAGGCTCAGACATGGTTCTTGTTCAAATTTATGTCGATGACATCATTTTTGGCTCTCCAAATGAGAAACTGAGCAAGGAATTTGCATAGATCATGTCTCAAAGGTTCGAAATGAGCATGATGGGGAAGATGACCTTTTTCTTAGGTCTTGAAGTTTAGCAACAAAAATCAGGTATTTCTATTTTCCAAAGTAAATATATTTCTGACTTGCTTGCTAAGTATTCCCTCAGTGACTGCAAACCAGCCTCTACTCCAGTGTTCAAGTCTGATAAGTTGCACGCTGATCCAACTGGAACTGATGTCAACCACTCTTTGTATCGAGGAATGATTGGATCTCTTTTATATCTCACGGCAAGTCGTCCTGATATCAAGTTTGGAACCATTCTCTGTGCTCGATTCCAAGCTAATCCGAAGGAATCCCATCTCATGGCCGTCAAACGTATCTTTCGATACTTGAAAGGGACTCAAAACTTAGCACTGTGGTATCCTCGCGACTCAGCATTTGAACTTTTTGGATACACTGATTCAGACTATGCAGGATGCAACTTATACAAAAAGAGTACGTCTGGTGGATGTCATTTCCTTGGAAATCGTCTCATCAGCTGGTCTAGCAAGAAGCAAACATCAGTAGCCATCTCGACTGCAAAAGCTGAATATGTTGCAGCTGGGAGATGTTGTGCTCAGCTCTTATGGATTTAAAATCAGCTTCTAGACTATGGGATCTAATTCTCTAAGACTCCCATATATTATGATAACACCAGTGCCATTCAAATCACACAAAATCCTGTTCAGCACTCAAAGACAAAGCATATCGAAATCAGACATCATTTCATCAGAGATAATGTTGAGAAGGGAAAGGTTGTTCTCGAACATGTCAAAACTTCAGAGCAACTTGCTGATATCTTCACCAAGGCACTGGATTCTCAAACAAATGCTTACATTATTGGAGAACTTGGAATGATTACTTTGTAATTAATTTTGCTGATTTATTTTGCTAATGTTTGGTATTGTCTTATAAGCTGATGTACATTGTGCTGATAATGACATGCTGATGATATTTGCATACTGAGTACTTGGTTTGATCTCCTATCTTTCTCTCTTCTTCAACTCTTCTAAACTAAAGTTGAATGATTCACTGTATTAAACCATACACTGATAACAACTTGAAACTCTTTGCCGATGGTTAGATCAAAACACCAAGATCTATCACACGCAACTATCTCTTCTTACCAATCTTACACTGATTCTGTGATTCAGTGTGACAAAACACACGCTGATGAGAATCTAAAAATCTTTGCCGATGGTTAGATCAAAACACCAAGATCTATCACACGCAACTATCTCTTCTTACCAATCCTACACTGATTCTGTGATTCAGTGTGACAAAACACACGCTGATGAGAATCTAAAAATCTTTGCCGATGGTTAGACCAAAACACCAAGGTTTATCACACGCAACAATCCTTTCTTTACCTTCTTCTCATTCAGTGTCTAATGATTCAGTAAGATAAACCACTCACTGATAAAGTCACAACACTCTGTGTCGATGGTTAGATAATGCAACTAGTATCTATCACACGCACCAATCTCCTTGCTAGCCTCAATTGAGCAAGTTGTACCTTGAATTGACGGAGAAATACTTTCAGCATGTAATTTTTGTGACACTGATCTCAGCGCTTCCGCAAACACTGATTGACGTTTCATCTTTAGTCAACGGCTCTTTTACCCAACGACTATTTTTTATCTGACAGGTTGTTACGATACGCCGTTATTTTTGAAGAAGATAATCATTACCTTTTCAAAAGGCCTGTTTAATTTCATATTTAAACCTCTTCTCACCCTTATTTCAAACTTTCCTTCCACAATCTAAACTTTTTTCACTTATACTCAAAACCCTAAAACCCAAAAAAAAAAAAACTCTCTAATGGCTGCTTCTTTGTTCACCTTCTCTTCTACTTCACGAAGGGTAATCCCTGCCCCAAACTCTCCTCCTCTCCCAATATACATCAAAGCCACCAACGTTGTTTTTAACCGTGATATTCCAGATGTTCATAAAGGTCTTGGACTCGATGATTTTGTTAACTTCTTGGCCTCTTTCCATCTTCGTTACGCCATCAGTGACACTCCATCTGAGTTCTTCCCTGAACAAGTCTGTGAATTCTACTACACAGCCACAGTCAACGATGAAAACAATGTCATCACCAGGACCATTGGTCGTGGAAGACATTCTGTCTTTATTACCGCAGAACTTCTCAGTGATGCACTCAGGTTACCTATCTTTGAACCTTTCTCTGAACTTCCTTCTATTGAACGGTGTAGACGTCTATTCGATCAACTGGGATATGATCACTCAAAGGCTGGTGCTTAATCGGCTCTTATTTTGCGCCAATGTATGACCCCAGGATGGAAATTCTTCACCGGTGCTCTGTGCAAATGTGTGGGTCACAAGTCTCGAAGTGGTGATCAACTGAGTAATTATGAGCAACAAGTCGTTTGCTCACTTCTTCTCAACAAAAGACTTGATTATGGAGCCCTATTCTTTGATCAACTTGTTTAGCTTCTTCATGCAAATATACGCGCTGATCACGTTCCCTTTCCACGCTGGATTGCTCTTGTGCTTGATAAATTTTTTGCTGCAGACTACTTTTCACACCCTGGAAATCCCATCCAATGCCCTCGCATGTCTATTCGAATGTATCAAGATGATCCCCTGGATACTGACATCGGAATCTCTGATAGGATGAGAGAATGGATTGCAAATCCATACACTGTTCCTTCTCTCACCACTGATACTGATGAAGGAGGCGCTGATGGTAACCATGAAGATCATGCCGGTCAAGAGGATGAACCACATGATGGTGGTCATTTCTCTCCTCAACTTTCTCATCATATCGTCTCTGTTACTGATAAAGTTCCCTCAGCTCAAAAGGATTCATTGAGTCAGGGGGAGCAACAATTTCAGGGGGAGCAACCATCTCGGGGGGAGCATCCCTCACAGGGGGAGAATCCACCCCAGGGGGACCAATATTCTCCGATAATGCCTCCTAGCTCACCAGCAGCTCCAGCTACTTCATTTATTCAAATTCCAGCCTCAACATTTACTGAACTTCTGACTCTGACTCGGGACATGAGTCAGCGTCTTCTACGCATTGAGGCTGATGTTCATCAGCTAAAGGAAGTTCTCCTACATACTCCTCCCTCTAGTCCCCAATCTGATGATGCTAAAAAAGGGGGAGATACTGATGATGATGCTGATGTTGATGATAATGCTGATGGTGAACCAAAAGAGAGAGACACCAAACCTGTTGACAACACCATTGTTCAGCCTGAATCACCAAAGCCGACGCATGAGTCTGACTCTGCGGGGCCTAATAGTCCAGCAGCTACTGAAAAGCTGGTTGAAGATAGTGAGCATGATGATGAACCAGATGATGAATGTCAAATACTGGATATGAACTTCATTAATCCCCTTATTCCAGTTCAAGAAGAAGATTCAGATGATCTTGATAATGAATCTCAAAGGCCAGACATGAAATTAGTCGATCCTGTTGCTGATCCAATTATTCCGGTCCAAGGAGAAGATTCAGACGTTGCCAGTGAAGATTCTCATCCGCTATCTCGAAAGCGTAAGGTAGCAGATACTGACTTGGCTCATTCTCAAACTGATACTTCTCTGCCTGGCAAGAAACCCAAGTCCATAGTCAGTATATCAAATTTGGCAGCTGAATGGAACATGTCTCCTGATCAAGTTAAACAAATTCTTGATGAAGCTAATCAAGCTCAACTTCTAAAGAATATTGCTCAAGCTGATGAAACTCTTATTCAGCATAAACTTCAGGCCAAAGGATCTTTTGAAGCTCAGATGCAGAAATTCTTGGAATTTCAGTCCAAATCTCAATCTTCTCAGCCTTCTCCTAGCAGCAGTAAGCCTAAGACTGACAGTGTTCTTGACAGGATTGATCGAAAGAGGTTTGAAGACGTTTTTAAACGACGACTGTGTGGTGATAAGATCATCAAAGTTAAAGCTTCCAAACCACGCAATGAGAAAATTCTTACGTTGCTGATCACTCGTCAAGGTCCTCAGCATTCATACACTGAAGTTGTCAAGAGGGATGAGCTGATCAAATATGGATATTCTGAATGGATGGAATTACTCGAATTGGCATCCAAGCAAACCTCAACTCACTCCTCTGAACTGACATGTGCTCTTCATCTGCTGATCAAGAAAGTTCAGCGTTTGGATCTTGTTCCTAAAGAACGACCTCAACATCAAGGCCAAAGGTCATCTGTTCCTAGAACTCGAAGAACCAAATTTCAAGTTGATAGTGAAGATGTGTTGGTTCTGGACTTTGGTGCTGGTGGAATAAACAATTCTCTTCCTGTCAGTGTTCACCCGGTTCAGCATAAATTTATCTCAGTTCCTAAACACGGGATGTTCTATCTCAATAAAAACAGAAAGATGTGTTTTCAGCAAACTATTGAGATCCCAAAGGCTCCAACCTCTCATCTCGTTGGCTTAAGGCAAATGTGCATGAGTCATCAAGATCTCCTAGGAGAGTTTCACATTCTTATTGCTATGGAGCTGCTGAATAGAAGACAGGAGTTGCTGGATAGTCCTTACTGGCCAGTAAAAATAGAGGTTGAAGCTGAGTATGAAGAGTTCTTGTCCAGAGGTGTTTTAACTTAGTTAGTTTTGAACATCATCATATTGGGGGAGATTGTAAGGTTAAACCTTGAAATATGATGATGTTTAAAATAAATCTCAGCATCAGCGTATATCTCAGTATCAGCATCAGCGTTTGAGCAGCTCAGCGTGTTTAGTTTATTCAGTGCATTGTAACAGATTTTGTATTTATCTTGTTTCCATAGTTAGCGTAAATTAGTTAGCTGGCATATCCCTGATTTGTAGGGATTGTCTAGAATAGCAGTATATAATCTTTTGTATAGGTTTGTGAATGGTTACGCCTTTCACAAACCCTAATCGCTGCTTTGTGCACACGATAATCTCTTTGTGAGATTATCTTTCTTAGTGAAAGTTTTTCTTCGTGAATTCTTCTTATTCTCATTTACTGTCATTGTTTGATAAATTGATTGATCTAAAGGCCTCTTCATGATTTCTGACAGAGATGTACGGTTTACTTCCAGGTTTTGGGAGAGGTTTCATGACGAGTTGGGCACTCGTCTCCATTTCAGCAGATCATTCCATCCGCACACCGATGGTTAGAGCGAGTGGACGATTCAGACATTAGAGGATATGCTCCAGGCGTGTGTTTTGCACTTTGGTGTGATTTGGGATATGTAACTTTCATTAGCGGAATTTTCGTATGACAAAAGTTTTGACGCCAGCATTGATCGACCTCCTTTCGAGATGCTCTGCGGGAGGAAATGCAAGACCCCGATTTGTTGGGGGGAAGTCCGCCAATGGTTTATAAAGAGTACCGAGATGGTATTCAGGACCGCTAAGCTGATTCAACAAGTTCGGAGTAGGCTCCAGATAACTCAGAGTCGACAAAAGAGTTATTCCGACAGAAGCCTATCAGCTTTAGAGTTCCTGGTGGGGGACATGGTTCTCCTGAAGGTGTCACCTTGGAAATGTGTCATCCGATTTAGGAAGAGGGGCAAGCTGGGCCCCAGGTATATTGGTCCTTTCAGGGTTTTGGCTCGAGTGGGCTAGGTTGCATATCATTTGGATCTTCCTAATGAGCTCAGCCAGATTCATAGCACGTTCCATGCCTTTCAGCTGTGGAAGTGCTTAATGGATGATTCCACAGTGGTACCATTGGAGGATATTCGGCTGAATGACCGCCTGAATTACATCAAGAGACCGTTAGTGATTCTTGATCGGAAGGGTTCTGAGTACACATGAGAGCCTAAGAGCGAGATGGGGGAGCATTACCCAGAGTTGTTAACACTAACATACTTCGAGGACGAAGTCTAATTCAAGTGGGGGAGATTTGTAACATTTGGAAATTTATAAGGTATTATTTATTTATTTGGTTATTTATGTGATTTTGTTTTGGGCTTTTGGAGGATTGGACTTTGTCATTTTGGGCTAAGATAAGGCCGTATGCAGGGCGTATAGCCTTGTTTATGCCGGGCGTAGATGGGTTAAGAGGGACGCGGAGCCTTGCACGTATGCATAACGTACAAGGATGTACGCACGTCATACATGCTTAGACCCAAAACCCTAATTTTTAGGGTTCAAGTCGTATATAATCACCTTAAGTCCCAAGAGTTGGCCTGTTTATTAGCCTCCATTGTCCTAAAACCCTAATCTCGTACCCTAATAGCATCTTTGATTGTTGTTGGCCATTTTGGGGTGTATCTTTGGTTTGTTGGTGGCTTTGGTAGAAGAAGGAGTTGGTGAAGAAGCTTTGTTGGAGCTTGAGCTTGTTGATCCAGAGACTAAGCACCTTTCTCAGTTGCAAGAAGGTATAAAGTCTCAACCTTGATCTTTGAATGCTTAGGTCTCTTCATGTTATGGTCTTATGCTTCTTTTCTTCCCAAACTTTGGTCTTGGTGAGTATTGGTTACTATAGACCCTTTTACTTGTCCTTTCAGACGTCTTGATGGGTCTATAACCATAAAAATGGGACCTTGGACGTTAGTTTTTCTCCATGCATAAGTTATAGTGTCTTTATGGATTAAGAAGTTAGGTTTTTGGTGTAAAGCTATTAATATCCATGCAAAACCATAAAGTTGAAAACTTTATGGTTAAGGACGCTATTAAAGACCTAGATCTGGCTTTGGGAGAGAAGGCTTAAAAGATTACACCCTTGGTTAAGAGTTTTGGTTCAGACAGAGCACGCGTGACGTACTCCTAATAATACAGTGTATACTCATTAGGGACCCCCGTCCTATTTTGCTTGTACGTCGGGCGTACTGCAAAGTACGCAATGCGTACCCAGCTTGTTGACCGATTTTGACCTTCGACCCAATTTCAATCGTTGACTTTTTGACCAAGTGCGCCTTGGTCAACTATTTTGACTCAGGAGGGGCATTTTGGTAATTTGACCACTTTAGGGTTACCCTTGGAGCTTTTGGGCCTTAGGGCCCATTATTTTGGTGCTTGTTAGGCCTTAGTGGGCCTAGTTAGTTTGGGCCATATTGGGCCTTGGATGATTATTTTGGAATTTGGGCTTTTTGGACATTTAAATTGGGCTTTGGCCTTGGGCCAAGTTGGGGAAAGGGTAAAAAGGACTTTTACCCTAGTTTGGACTCTTAGTGTGAGTCGGGATCCATATATTAATTGGATGTTATTTTATGATAGTGCAGGGATTTTAGCGGTCCAGCAGCCAGAGATTTTTTTTGTGAGATTCAACAGTGCGAGGTGAGTTTCCTCACCATGTTTAGCGAGTCTAAGGCACCAATGCCCGCCCATTATCAGTTATGCTAGGATACTAGATGTCTGTGTGACTCTTGTATGTGTATATGCTTATATGATTTGTATGTTGAGCGGGGCCCACTATATGAGTTTGGGCGGGCCCGTTACACTCAGCGGGCGGGGCCCTGTATGCGAGTTTGGATGGGGCCCGTTATACTTAGTGGACGGGCCCTGTTATGCGAGTGTGGGTGGGGCCTGTTATGCTTATTGGGTCGGGTCCATTGTATGTTTGTTTAGGTATGGTATGTGGTATTTTGGGGAACTCATTAAGTTTTGTACTTATGGTTTTCAGTTTATGTTTCAGGTACTTCTGGATCGAAAGGGAAGAGCCCGAGATGATTGCAAAGCAGGTTTCCACACTTTGAGATTTACTCTGATATGTTCTGATGTATTGACATACTTTGATCTTTTGGGATTGTATGACAATGTTTAGATTAATGCTTTTGATAAATTAAAAATAAAATTTTTGGGTTTTATTTTTGGGACGTTACAATTTTGGAAACCATTTATTTCCTCATTAACTTTGGATTTACTTGACATGTTTACAAAGGAACCCATGACGATCAACCCTAAAACAAAGCCCTACATATCGTTTTCTATATAAATGACTCTCATTTTAAGGAGAGGCGATCACCTTTTATCTCTCGTTTTTTTCTTCATACGAACTCATAATTCTCTAGCAATTTGGCTTACGTTTTTGGTACCTAGATTCGTAAGTGTCCCCTTAGGATTATACTAGGTTGTGTTTCTTATAAGCTGGACATAAAATAGAAATATCAGTTCAGTAAGCGTCTATATGATCCAAGGGGTATACAGATCTCTATTATAAACCCTACACAATTTCTAACAATATATTTAATTAATATGTGTATATATAATGTGTTTTCATGAACTATTAAATACCATTATGTATTCAATTGAAATATTTCTCACTTTTATGGTATGGAATTTATGAACTAAATAAACTTTTATTCGCACTCAAGGGGTTTAGTGCATTGCATTAGAACATATATGCACAACTATAACAAAAATACACATGATCCATTGTATTCTATTCAAAATAAATATAAAGCAAAATATTATTTGTTATGCAAGTTACCACATCTTTTTCAGTTTGAACTGTAGGTTCCTTCAAATGCTAAATTTAGACCTAAAAAAAACAATGATGGTATGCCCTTTATAAAATGATAACACACTAGTGAGAAGGCATTACATGTATAACTCTAATATGATCAAAAGAAACATGTTCCTTTACAAAGTCTGAATCTATTTCGAGATGTTTGGTTCTTTAGTGTTGTAATAGATGACACTAAGATTATCACAAAAGACTAGTATAACACGGGACAGATGACAAAAAAATTCAAGAAGTAGACTGCAAAGTCACACAGCCTTAATTAATCACAGTGTTCGCAATGTCGAGTATTGGGCTTCAACAATGGAATGAGAAACAAGATGTTGTCTTTTAGACAACCAAGAGACAATATTATCACCAAAAGAGAAGTAATAAATCACATATACACCACTAAGATATTGGACATCATTACCGGTCATCATTAGGGTAAGAGACCAAACGGTCCATGTAGGACGACAAAATGTGAAGAACATGAATAATAGTATAGCATCCTTGAAAGTTCAAAAAAATTATCATGTGTTTTTCTATATTTGTTATAAGAACCATGAAGTGTATGTACGATAAATTAGTAAAACAAAGAAGTTTTATAAATTGATAAACACCCATGTTATGTCTATAGATATTAGTCTTAAATGGAAAATAAATGCTAAATAAAAGTTAGCAATGTATAGTAGAAATACAAAGAGTGTAAATAAAAAAGAATCAAGTCATTTGGGAGCTAAAACCAAAAAAAAAAAAAAATTATTACCTTTTGAAAATGACATGTTGGTTGTTTTGATAATTAGAGTATGTACATCCCTACGTTTGAGGCTATGTAATTTGGGATTAAATGCATAAAATCGATTGATTCTTGATATTATAACGATAGCCAGGATGACATGGAAAATATATCAAAATGAAATAACTTAATATGAGTTTGTATGCGAGAGTTACATGTGTTTGAAGTTGGAGAAAAATGTAGCAGTAGTTGCCTAAATAGAGGATCATATAGAAAAACATGGACCATGTTTTTCTAAGCATAGAAACATGGTTCGGTGTAACTAGGCCGAACAAAAATTAAGTTTTTAAAAATTTGAAGTAATTTCATTATGTCTCACAACCTTCTTAAACATTCCAAACTCTCTTCAACCTTTAGAGAGCATAGAGGATGGGATTTTAGGAATTTTTGATGGTTGAGTTGGAAAAGAACTCATGAACTAAAAGATTCATTAATGACTCAATAGTAAACACGCTCCAAGTAAAAAAAAAAAAAAAAAAAAAAAAAAAAAAAAACAAAACAAACAAAAAATCTTAGGTTTGACCCTCTAAATAATGATTTTCATTTTTTAAAGATGATGTAACAACTTCACCTGACATGACAAACTGAATCATCAACTCAATCCAAATATGCAAGACAAGTCAATGAAAACCACCATCTGACTTCCTAAAACTTCGAAAGTGAACATTTCCTCATCAAAAAAAGTTGGGGTAAATTGAAAGTAAGGTCTAAATGTTATGATTTTTTTGATATTAAGATTCTTTTCATTCAACATATCTGTTCAACAGCATTACCAAACAACACTGAATTAGTGAAGCATTTGAATTATTCATGCCTCTTAATGGTTCAGGCCTCTTAATAGTTCGGCACTGAAATATTTATTTCCTATTTATTACCCAGAAAAATGTTGATGTCTAAAATAGATGACAACACCATTGATCCATGAAAGAACGTTGTCCATGAAAAGGCTAATGATTGAGTTTCCCCGCACAATTGCTTCTTTTGTAAATTTATTCTGAAAAGCCGCACAGTTTCTAGTCCTCCAAATGCATGTACCATATAGTGTGGAGCAAAGGCTAATGCTTGAATTTTACTATTACTGTTATGAAATCGACTAACTATTAATTTTAGACCAAATATTAAAAATAACTATTTCAGGGACATTTTTTTTTTGCAGTTTCGTATTTTTAGGACAAAAGGAATACACATTACTCTATAAGACCATTTACTAGCAAATTAGTGTGGTTATTTTAACTATTTATTAAATTATAGCTCATACACGACATGCTTTTTTCTATAACTTTAGGAAAATACTTGTTAAACATTAACTAAACAATTAAAAATACTAATTTAATTAAAAGGGTGACATTCCAACAGGTAACGTGGCTAGCTATATGTGATGTGCAACATGAAGTACTCCTATATATATACCTACCATTGTTAATCTTAATCAACCTGCAACACTTTCCTCCCTCTCTCTCTCTCTCTCTCTCTCTCTCTCCCTCCCTCTCTCTCTCTCTCTCTCTCTCTCTCTCACACACACACACACACACATGGGTTTTCGGAGTAAGAGTTACTCGGTGCAGGTGATTGAGAATTCAGTCGTGCATGCTGACGAACCATGGAATGACCACTGGTTACCCTTTACAAACCTAGACTTGCTTGTTCCCCCATTTGATGTGGGCTCTTTCTTCTGCTACAAGAAACCATCCCATGGGAGTTTCCTCACCATAATAGACACCCTCAAAACTTCCTTATCTCGAACCCTCGCACTCTACTACCCACTTGCTGGTGAGATCCTATGGAATGCAGCTGCCGGAGAGAACCAAATTCACTGCAACAACCGAGGAGTCCACTTCATCGAAGCTGTTGCAGACGTGCAGCTCAAGGAACTCAATTTGTATAATCCTGACGACAGCATTGAGGCCAAATTAATCCCTAAGAAGCTACATGGTGTGCTTGCTATTCAGGTAACTTACTTTAACCCATATCTAAAAAAAAAAACAGTTTTAACCTACACTTTCTATATATTTACTCCATCCTTTGCTTCTCATGGAAAACTTTTTAACAACTTTTCATGATATGCAGGTTACAATGTTTCCATGCGGAGGCATGGTGTTAGGATGCATGTTTGATCATCGGGCAGCGGATGGATGCTCAGCTAACATGTTTATCTCATCATGGGCAGATATGGCGCGATCGGGAACCCCATCTATGTTGCCTTCCTTTCGGAGGTCGATCTTTAATCCAAGGTCCCCAACCAGTTATTCCTCGTCCATAAACGATGTGTTTGCTCTATATGAACCCACGCCCATTCCCAATAATGAAGAAAACCATGATGGTGGAGATCCTTTATTCGTTAATCGTATATTCTACATTGAGGGTGAGCAGCTTAACAGGCTACAACTGTTGGCGAGTGAAAGTGGGAGTAGGAGGTCGAAGCTAGAGGCGTTCACTTCTTTCTTGTGGAAGATAGTCGCATTGAGTTTGGAAGAGTCAGGAAATCACAACCAACTGTGTCGTGTTGCTGTTGCAGTCGATGGAAGGAGTAGACTGAGCCAGGGAGATGGAGAAGAGAAAGAAAAACTAACGACTTCGCACTTTGGTAATGTGTTATCGATGCCTTATGGGGAAAAAAGATCACATGTAAGGAATTTATTCATGCGTTAGCTAAGTTACTAAAAGATACCATATATATAACACACTTTTATATTCTTGAACATTAGTTTTGATATAAAAGTATGTTTTTCAACAAAACGATATGTAAAATGGTTATAAATATAATTAATTCTCAATGTTTTTGACATGTTAATTAGGAGTTGATGGAAATGTCATTGAGCAATGTAGCTACGGAGGTTCATGAGTTCTTGCATACTGCCACTGGGAAAGACCATTTTCTTGACCTCATCGACTGGGTGGAAGAACGACGGTCAATGCCACTAATATCGAAGGCTTTTGCTGATGGAGAGACGGCGGTGATGGTTTCATCGGGACAGAGATTTCAGATCATGGACAAGATGGATTTCGGGTGGGGTAAGGTGGCCTTTGGATCATGCCATGTCCCGTCTGCAAGGAAAGACTGTTACGTGATGACGTTGCCCAGTCCAACTAACAAAGAGGATTGGGTTGTCTACATGCATCTCCCAATGATTCATATGAACTATATTGAGGCACATGCTGGGCAAGTGTTCACTCCGATGAATGTTGATTACCTCGGGCTTTGAGTTTGAGACATGTATTGCTTAAAATTGATGTTGACTTTTGTATAAAAAAATGTTCATGTGCTATAAGTTAAATAAATATTATTTTCTTCTAATCAGGAGACTTGTCCTTTTAAACACAACAAAGAGTTCACTTATATAAAAGTCTAAGGTTCTATTTGATTTCGGTGTAATCACAATCAAATGTTTTTGTCTGATTCGGGTCTCTTTATTGTATTTGATAAGGTAAATTTCACATTTGACTCGGTTGTGCAGGGCCAGTCTTAAGAATTTAAATGTTCTGTACGAGCCGGAAAAAAAACACTTTCGTCCTAATATGTAACAAATTAATTTATATAAACTAAAGATTTTTTTTTTTCAAACGACGATAAACTTTATAGCAATACACAACAAAATCATAGTGTTTTAATGAGTAATGACATATTGTAACAGCTAACCAATGACCCGTGAAGCTTTTAGCATTCTTGATAGCAAATTGGCTGATCAACTCTTCGTAATCTATATATACTTTCTAACGTTTCTTTCTCGATATATATATATCATTATCAAACCGCTAAGTCTTTCTTGGGTCATTGTGGAGCGTAAGATTTTAAAAACTTCAATTTCGAAAAGCAACTTTCTGCAGATGCCACCATTACTGGAATTGCCAACAATATACTATATGCAATGTTTGCATTTGGGAAATAATATTTAAGTTTTTTCAAATACTTCAAAACATCTATATGGTTCCTAAATTCATTTGTTTCCAATGTCCCAAATGATTTTAACTCCATATAAAGTTCATCAGCATCGATATCCAATCTTTCTTCAAAGTTGAGTGCTTTTTCAAGAAGATGACAAGAGGACTTAAGATCTTTATCTTCAATTCCCCTTAAATTACATGGAAAAAAAATCAAATAATTTTTCATACTCTTTGAATTGTTCAAATCTTGTCTCAAAAGAGGCACTAGCTTGATCAACAATATATAAGAAATAATTTACTATAGAACTATCTTGAGCTGTAAATGAAACTTCTTTGCTACTTGAACTCTCATCAAACTTTTTTTCCATTGAATCAAACTCTTTTGTGGAAATGTTTAATCAATACCCATTTTAATAGCAATCTCCTTAGCTTTATCGGTCGATTTTGATACAAGTGTTGGAATAGTGTCCAAGGTCATCAACTGTTGGTAATATTTCTAATAATAGTAGGGTCCTTTTGGGTTTCCCTCAAGACCCAAATTGAGTAGAATAAATAAAGGAGAAATTAGTCTATTAATTATTATGGTTAATAATTAATTAGAAACTAATTGGAAATATATTTTGGAAATATATTTTGGGAATTAATTAACAGTTTAATTAATTAAAGGGTTGAATGTTCATTAATCGATAGTTAGTTAATCAGGAATGTTCTAGAACCTTATGAAATTAGGGTTGGATGAAAATCACTCCATCCCACATGGGAAAGGAGTGAAATTCCGTGGTTAGGCCTCCATCCTACATGGAAAGGAGTACTAAACCTTAGTAGGCACCCAAGGCTATAAATAGGGCCTTAGGGATTTCATTTCTCCTTGCACCTTGGTTTGAAGTATTCGCCAACCCTTCTTCCCCCCCCCCCCCCCCCCCCCTCTTAGGGACAATTTCTAATCGCTTTGGGTTTGTGAAATTGACCCTTCTCCCGGTTAATTTTTTATTCCACTCTTTGGTGTCATTGAGTGTAATACCATTAGAGGGATTCTGGTTTTGATCCTTTCATCTAAGCAACTTCATGGAGGTTCAAGATCTCAAGCATGGAGATCAAGGGTTATATAAGAGGTATGTTTTCTTACTTATGTTTTAGTTTTCTAGGGTTGATGTAATTACCATGAAGCCATAGATCCAAAGGATGCATGTACACTTAGGGATATCGTTGTTTCGATTTTTCCGCTGCCTAGTTTTAGAGTGTATATGATGCGTAGAAAACCCAACAGTGGTATCAGTGCCATTGGTTCATGGTTACCTTCACCCTAGATCCATGTTTTCTGAAAATACTTGTTTGAAATTGAATGGTACAAGGATTATTGAAAAATTCGTAATTGATAAAAACTCTAGTCGTAGCTCACGACGTGAACAAGGGAGTCACGACGTAAGCTCGGCAGAATTAGGGTTTCGGATTTTTTTCCTTTTTTCAAATATTAAGGTTTATTAAATATGGATAAATACCTAAATTTAAGTTGTTTTTTTGAATCTAAAAAATGGATAAATATTATTTAAATGTGTTTATTTGAATTTGAATATTTATTTGATAATGGATAAATGTTATTTAAATGTGTTTATTTGAATTTGAATATTTATTTGATAACTGATATATATATATATATATATATATATATATATATATATATATATATATATATATATATATATATATATATATTATTTAATTGTGTTTATTTGAATTTGAATATTTATCTGTTATTTGAATAGTGAATTTAAATATTTAATACTTTTAATTGAGATTTATAAATTTGAATATTACACCCTTATGATGTATTAATTGTTACATTGCGTTCTCACAATTAATTAGAATTAATAATAGACAACTAAATTTAAAGAGTTTTAAATTTACCCCTAGTATTTATATATATTAGAATTGTGTCTACTATATGTATAAGAAAGTTACAATATGCGCCCTCGCATGTTTAAACATTGACATTTTCAGTCTTACCTCGACTAGGCTCACCCGTTCTAATGTAAGGGTTTCAGGAGGTCTCTTTGTTTCCTAATGAGGTCGGTTTTTAATATGGTCAAAATAAAACTATTCTAAAATACAAGTATAAAACAAAATCCTGTTTTATTAATAGAATGTGAGTTTATATTATCCATGTAAATTGCACATTCTCTTTATATTTTGTTTGGTAGAGCTCGTGTGGTTAACACATCAATCTAGAATATAGTCGAGAATGATATGGAACTCGTGAATCTCAAGCGTAACTTAAGCCAGGGAGCATGCGATTTTGCAAGGTTAATTCTCAATCTATTTAGTGTGAATCTTATGTTATCCATAAAAGTTGCACATTCTCCGTATAACTTGTTGATGGAGTTAGCGTGGTTAACCGACACATCAAATTGAGAGTATGGGTAGAGAATGATGTGGAACTCACGAATCTCAAGCGTAACTTGAGACGGGGACCATGCGATTTTGTATGGTCAATTCATCATTGGTTTAGTGATCCGCAGCGACCCCGTCATTGAATTTGAGATGAACATAATCTGAGATTAACATACCATTGATAGTCAATGAATCTCAAAGATCTAGGAATTTCATGGTGATCGAAATTGGCAAAGGGCTTTGCCTACCTAAATAACTTTATGGTGTGTTTACGACATCCCTTTACACACATGGAGCCAAATATGGATCCTAGCCTTCTAAAATAATTTAGGGTGATTACTTTTCTAAGGATAAATAAAAACAAACTATAATGGAATTTGTCATTGAATGATGTCTATAGCCTTATCCACTAAAATCTATTGTTGTAAACCTTTGAGAGGACTAACTATGAGGATGATCAATTTTGTCAATTTTGTAGTTTGGGAATAGTTCTCATAAACGAAAGGAAAGATCACGTCTTTGTTAAAGCTCTTCCTAGGTTACTTCAAACATTGCATTATAAATTGTTAGAAAGAGCAATTATCAAATGTACGTTGTAAATTGACATATTGAAGTAAAATGGAATTTCCTTGAGTTAGGAGTTGACTATGGTTAGTCGATTAGCTAACATGTACATATGATCAGTTCATTAGAATTTTGATATGAACAACTTGGAATGTCCATTAAGGAGTTGTGTAGCATGTTGAGGTTTCCTTTTGGAACTAGCATGGCCAATCATAGAAACTCATACTTCAAAACACTCCCACATTTTACTATCATGAATAGAAGTGTGAAGAAGAAGAAAGCCAATTGCCCACAGTTTAAAAGGCGATTAGTGTGGGTATACCTAATCTAGTCCCTAATACATAGGACAAAGGAAGGCTTATTCTAAGACATGTTCTGATAGCTGCTTGTTTCCATAACAAGAAAAGGACTAAGAAATCAAACTTGCCCAAATGTATATTTGAGGTGAAAGGATTGGAACATGAAGAAGTTAAAATTGATCATGGATCACGAGCCCGTGCTACTTTCCATTGGATCAAAAGATAACTAGTTCTTCCATGATTGTTATTCAATCAAATATATGGATTTATAATGCCGTCAAAACATTACTTCTAAACCTTGAGTGTTTTACTAAGGATTAGTGCTGACATTTGCAAGAATGTGCAGTCACTAAAATGAAGTAAGAAGACTGATGTGTGCAAACTCACTTAGTTTTAAACTTACTTTTAATTATAAAATAAACACACAAAGGCAGTGGACCTATCAATTGTGATATAGTTAAATAAGTAGGGTATCGAACACAGGGAACGGTAAATTAAAACTAAAAACTAATTTTATCTAAATTAATTAATAAGTAGAGGGTTTTCTCTAGTTTTATAAGACTAGAAACTTACTAACTATTACTTAATCTAAAAACTAGAAAACAAAGAATTGACTAGATTAAATAATGGGAAGGAACTTCTGTTTAGTTCAACTCAATTGATCCTATGGTTGATTTCAAGGTAGTGGTGCAATGGATTAATTCTTTTATTGGTTACCGATTCAAGTGATTAGATTCGCGTTCACTACACTAATCCTTAGCAAATAAACTAACTTAAACAGTAGCCAGTTATCTAATTTAATTGAATTCACTAGATTAATTATTCGGGTTAATTTAGACTTGCAATAGTTAACTAATTTGGTCCTTTAATTAACTTCTTGTTGATGGTCATCACACAAGCTTGCACATGAATTTACTCAATTTTCTTATTAATTCTAGTTTCATGTTCATTAATCCTAGACATATGACAAAGTGGTCACATAACATATGAGGATGATAATCAAAAGATGTCCATGCTATTTAATTACCTTCCTATTAACAGAAAATTAATTATCATTCACACATAAGGTTCTTTAGCAAGCTAAAATAACAAAAATTACCAACTTAGAATTAATCCTACCAATAATCAAACCATAGTATCAATTTTGTATCCCCAAACAGAAGTTTAAGAGTTTTAGCTCATGATTAAAGTAAATAACAGCAAACAAACAGATTCTAATTGTTTAACCATAATGAAAAACAAAAGATTAAGTAGAATGATGAAATTTGCCTCAAATCTCCTTCGGAATTGGATTCTAGCTTGTATCTTCGTCCTCTAGGGTTTTTCTGACTCCTCAATCGCAGCTAACCTCTCCAGAATGGTTCCAGAATTCCTCCCCAACGTTCTGAGAAGTTATCTTTATATATACGAAACGACTCGTCGAGTCCATCTCTCAATCCCCGTATTGTGATAAGTCTATGGGTTTCCGAGTCTTTATCTTCTCGAATATTCGCTTGGACTCGCCGAGTAGTCGACCCTACTCGCCGAGTAGGTGTTGTTTTTAGTGTTTTTCTTCTTTGTTTCATTCTCGAGCTCTCAACCGCTTCTCCTGCTTCCTTTTGCTTCCGAGCTTCACTTTTGGACTGAAAATATAATTTAAACACTTTTAAGTACCTTTTGTCCATGAAATGCAATAATTTAGCTAATAAATGAATAAAAACCTATACTTAATATGAACTAAATATGCACATATCAAAATACCCCACACTTGACTTTTGCTTGCCCCCAAGCAAAACTGAATTTTAAAACATTAGAATCACATATGACAACTCCAATCTAATCCAGCCATTATACCAAGACCGCAACACATGCATTTGTGTCTAAAATTGTCCTAAGTACCCCCCATACTCCAAATACTCACAATCCTCATAAACATTCGCCCACTCACCCCGAACTATGCTCATTTTATGCATCCCTCTGAATCCATCCGCAGAAAACCTCTTACCCTCAAGGTATTTTTAGTTGAGCAACCCAAGCATACATAATCTAGAATTACAATTTATGATACCACTATGGAGCTTTTTTGAATTCTTCACTTCCTTGATAATTTGATCTTTGATTTCGTTGAATTCACCACCTTTGTTGTTTGATTTTTGGTATCTTCAACTTTTTGAATTTCTTAGAATTTTGATCTTTTGATCTTCACTTTACTTGCTCCAAAATTCTTCAAACTTTTCTTGCAATTCTCTCTCTTTTTTTTTAACATGTACCTCTCTTTTTTTTCACTCAAAAACCTACATGCTTAAGCAGGGGCGCTCAACCTCAACCTTTATTGGCTAACGATAATAATTTTCCTGGATACATTTCAGGTTTAGGCTGCCAAACATATTGCATCCCTCAGGTTGAGCAAGGTCATGTTTTTGTCCCATGATTTCACTAGAATAAGGAAGCCACAAATGCACTAGAACGTATATAGGCTCAACTAAACATTTGGGTCTTCATACAATTATCAACACAATTCTAACATGGAATCCTAATTTTCTTTTACCAAAATTTTCTAAATTAAGTCCTAATCAACATTTTTGGTATGCAAAATTTTAAAATTATACCTAAAATAGGATTCTAATTCAATTAATATGACCAACCCCCTACCCCACACTTAATTCATGCAATGTCCCCATTGCATGCTATGCATGATAAAGAAAAATACTAAAGTAAATAGGGAATTGGAACAAACTCCCCTGGGATAGCAGTGGCGAGGTTGATAACTCTTCTTTCCAGCTCCAACTTCAATTGACTTTAGACATGCAAATAGCTCAACCATGTCTTGTGCATCAAATCACATGTGGCAGCTCCAAATAAGCCGGGAAAACAGTGTAAGATCTTCAAGAATCGATATGGAAGAATAAATGGTCAAGTGGCACACTCAGCAGCATCCAATCAGTAGTCCTCTTGGTACATAAATGAACGGCTCGTCGAGTCATATATGTGACTCGTCGAGTATAAGCGCGGACAAGTTCGAATATGCAAGAATATAAGGTGACTCGTCGAGTCAGTTTAGTGCACTCAACGAGTAGACCGCTGGGTGAAAAAAAATCGCATTCTGCATTTGTTCCAGCTTCTGATGAATCTTCAAAACTTCTCACAAATTCTAGACTCATTCGCTCATGTCCCTAGGGACCGGACTCGACACCTTAACTCTAGACTCTGCCCTTCCTTGACTTGTTTCCACTCTCACATTTTTCTTTCTCCTTCAAACTCTAGACCTTTCTATGCAAGCATTTTAACCCAAAATCTTAAATCATCAAAGCAATTAAACATCAAACATAAAGTAAAATTCTTAAAGTTAAACACACCAAACCCAAACAAAAACAAAAACAAATTAAAAATTGTTCAACAAAAACATAAAGAACTAATCCTCCTCCTCATCATCACGATCATAAGTAGCTCCACTTCCACCAGCGCCACTCCTTCTTGCATTGATCACTTCATCCCAAGACGGAATATATGGGAAGTTACCACCATCGATATGTGGAATGTGGAATGTAGAAGTGGTCAAAAAGTCGAATGTGGGATTGGTTGCTAAAATTGAGACTCCTTGCCATTTGATTTTGCATTCTCCTCATCTCAATATTATACCAATCCATGGGCACTTCCTTATTATCCACCAGAATTATCGGCGGTTCCTCCTCCACATCTCGTTCTCTCCTCGGTCTAACCCTCCTTCCCGGTGCCTCGGGACCAACCACTGGATCATCATGCGGAATAGCATAATAACCACCACCATAGTCCTCAATAATCCTAGCCCTCCTAAAAAGAATGGGATTGAATGGAGGGGTAGGAATCATCGTCATCAAATTCCATGCACCGCGGGTCATCAACCCAAACGAGTTGGCTAGCCAGGTGACAAACATACCACCATTAATTTTTGATGTCTTGCGATCCTTGACCGCACCTTCCGCCAAATATGAAGCCAAACACCACGGAATGTTGCAAAAAGTGTCTGGTGTGATAATGCTCCGTAGATAAAAGACATCAAGGTTAGAAACCTTGTCATCATCCTTTCGTTGGTTGATGGTAGTGGAGATAAGGCGGTGAATGAGATGGTGCATGGGCGACCGAATACTTCCTTCTTGGGCCGAATTTGGGATGTACAATTTTTTGGCAATCGTGTTCCACCATCCCGTGCTCGTAACACCATCGGGGAACACCTTGTGAGAATGTTCCATAAAGGCGCGAAAAATAGCAGTCGAAACCAATGGCCGGTCATAGATTCCCAGTCGACAAGCAAGATCAATAACAGAGCACTGATGATACTCGCCCCCAAGGCAAAAACTAAAACTTGTCGGGTGATAGCAATCGTCACCTCCGCGGAGAGATACCGTAGAGAAGAATTCCCAGCAAAGTTCCCGGTACACCGGCTCTTGAATACGAAAGACCCGACTCCACCCATCGCAAACCATCGTTTCCCCTTCGAATGTAAATTCCTTCACAATATAAGATGCTAAATCCTCCTCATACCGCACATTCTGTAACCAATCCCAATCAATTATGTTTGGCACGTAGATCTCCTTCTTTCTAACTTCAACTAACTTCTTCCATCTCGTCATGGTTGAAGCTGATTCGATTTGAGGAAAATTCAACCAAGGAAAATCTCCTTGGCGTCCACTGGAACTTTGTCCCCTGTGAAACATAGTACCTGCAAAGCAAAGAACATAAAACCCAGAAAACACAGAAAATCATCAAAATAGGTCACGCCTGGGTCCCCGACTGGACTCGTCGAGTCCATGAACGACTCGGCGAGTCGCAAGAACTGTGCGAGTCAGTCGGCGAGTCGGTCAAAATCCGACCATGAAAACTCAAAATTAACTCAAGGGTTTTGTCCAGGGATGTTCCTAAGATGTATTAAAGGAGAAATAACCATCCAAAACAACATAGTTGATGTAAAATCAAAACCCTAGAAATTCACTATACTTCAAAATCGGGTATTATATGAAATTGTTACCCTAGATCATCTAAAAATCATGCCTTTAACAGAAATTAGGAAGAAATTTAGTACCTTTTGTGATGGAAATTGAAAAACTTGAAGAAATCTTGAAGAAGTTGATGAATGCTTGAGAGAGAGTAAGAAGGGAGGCGCACGACGAGTGAAGGGGAAAAAACTGATTAGGGTTAAAAATCCGAATATCATCAAACAAAGTTCTACTCTCCGTTCCCATCAGACACATACCCTAATATGCTGTTATCCATTATCCAACCATAAATAAACCGATCATCTCCGTTGGGCCTTAGTGTATAACTAGACAATATTACAATACATGTAATCAACCTTCAACACAAATTTCGTGCCTATGTAATATCTTTCCAGTATAGGGTATAACTAAGCATTCTTTCAACTCGAGCTAAATGTCGTTGACAAACCTTAGTTTGTAACTAGACCATTTCATTCTTCATCGTCAATATAGTATTGACGATACTATCATGATATAAAGTATGACCATACTATTATCCAAGTTAATTGGATCTAAACATCCTTTATGTGTGTCAGTTTAGAAACTAGACTAGGCTACAATCCCTATAATCAACATCCAATACCTATTCGATTTAGATAACACTATCCTAATTTAGTGTATATATTTAACACATAGTATTCGGTATTTAATATAAATTAATATTTTTTAGTAATAATACTTCTATTAATATTTTCAAGTAATAATATCATATAGATACTTTAACACATATATAACCATATCTAGTTTGCACAGTGTATGTCGTCGAATATACATCTAACACATATTCCAGATAATAAGCATTTAATTCACATACAAACTTTCAACACATATTTAAAACTTTTAATATATATATATATATATATTTGTATTAAAATCATGTTCATGAAAGTAACTATGTACTCACATGATTGAGGTGGAAGATCCACGGGAAAGGTATCTCCTCGACTAATACTTATGTTTATCCCTTTGATACAATCTAAATACGAGTTGTACTATGCTTCTGTATTCGTTCGTATTTATAAGCTTAATAAATTATTTCTGGATTCTACAATAATTCCAAGAAATAGTTTGAGTTCTATAAAATAAGGAACAACTAGGTAAGATTCTATCGCAAGTAGGATCTGTTCGATATACGTAGTATATTGTTTGGAAAATCCACTTTAAACACCTCACTAGATCTAGCCTAGACATCACTCTCGTAAGTAGACCAATCAATATTTTGAATGGAATCACTGATAAATCTTATTTACAAATTCATAATAGCAGTCATGAATATAAATATAAGTCACACGTAAAGCGTAGTAAGTGCAACATAACTTATAGAGTTTCTAGCAAAAAGTCGCAGATATAACCTTGACTCTGAATACTTCATTTCATCAGGATTTACAATGTTGCAACACCTTGCTAAAATACTTGATACTCAGAAGTCAGATACAAGAGGTTTGAGAGAGAGTTTGAGGGAGAGAGGGTTGAGTGAAAATGGGCAAGGAAATAAAGAGAGTTCAGCTTCTATTTATAAGAGGTTTTCATAGGGCGTGTCACTCCTAGGTTTAGAAGTGCACCATGCCTCGTCGATGTGTTCCATCCTACATGGTGCCACATGTCATGCTCTTGCTGGTGCCATATTGCTTGGTCAGTGGCAAAAGTGGTTGCCACCTTTTCCATTTGGTACGCTCTTAGGTTTTCTAAAATCATATCTTTTACATACAAGCTCCATCTTCGACGTTCTTTATATCTACACGTTTGTATCAGTAATTGCTAAAACTTTCCTTTAGACTTCGCTGGATAATTCTCATTCCATCTTATATTTACAATCTATGAAGATTACATTGTAAAAGACCATAAAAAATTCATAATTTCTTCATACGAACTCCGTTCTCGACGTTCTCTATATCGATGAATTGATATTTACGATATCTTCAACTTTAATTATATTTTTTTGGCAAACAATCAACCGATTTTTATTTCGATTTATCTATTGCATATTGTTGTACCATGTCGCACTAAAACTTCGAAAAATCATAACTTATTTGTACAAAGTCAGATTTAGGCGTTCTTTATATGCACACTTTAGTAATTACAATTACCATGCGTTTTAATTAGATTACTTAGGTTAATAAACAACCTACCTATGATCTTTTATGACACACTTTTTCATATAGGACTGAACACGAAACTACAAACAATCATAACATTCTCATACGTAGTCAAATTTGAATATTCTTTATACCCATAGAATTGTCATCATGACTACTACTAGTTTTGTCAAGACTAATTATCCAAAGTAATCTTTTTATTTTTAAACTTTTATTTAATGTAATTTGTTAAATTTCAAATAATGTTTTATACAAATATTATAAGCCCATAGAATTTGTTCCTAAAACATGTACACAATATATAAATATTATTTGTATAATTCGTATTGCATACAAAGGATACTTATTTATTTATAGTTATCCTATTTGAGGATTTAATTATTCGATAAAACGAATACTTATAATTTATAGTTCTTAAAACGTCTAGCCCGTATTCGCGTGCATTACAGAAACCAAATGATAGCTAGGGTTTGAGAGTTATTTTCCAACCCAGTTGTCAAAGCTTTATAATAAGAAAACTTACATTTTATTCAATTAGATGTATATGAAATATTTTTTCTTCCCTTGAAATTATTTTCCTTGCCCTAAATTTGAGCTAACGCCTAAAATCATCCTATAATGTTCTCTGGAGTTTAAGGAGAGTTTTGGAATGTTTTAGAAGGTTACAAGACCTAGCTAAATGACTTAAACCTTTTAAACACTTATGTTTTTGCGCTAAGCTACATAGGAAAACTCAATTCCCAGTCTGTAAAGATATCTGACAGAACACAAATCCGAATGAAAACTCAATTGGTCACCTAACACCATATAATGATAGATATCAAGTACCACTCAATTTTCCTAAAATACCCTCAGTTCAAACCAGGTCAAAGGTCAAATTCTACAAACCAGCCGACTCAACCCATCCGAGTACATGGGACGTACTCGATGGTTGACCAGGAAATGAGGGTTTGGCCGTGTACGTGCAACGTACCAATTGGTACGCCCAATATACACAACTTAACTTCTTCTTAATGTACTAAGTGCTTAATACTTAATCTTTGACATCCAAATTGCAGATCCAAGTCCCAAATATCGTTGTTGGACATAAAGTTTCCAACTTTATGGTCTTGCATGACCAATAAGTGCTAAATGCTAGAAACCCCAACCTCTTAACCATTTAAGACCACCAAACACACGCATGGGGAAGAGTTAAGAGCCAAGACCCTATTTTTATGCTTCTAAACTACTCACAATGTGTAAAAGGCTTGTTAAAATGGGTTGTACCATGCCATACACAAAAGGTCAATTCTTGGGATCAAAATGTTCATGAATAAAGAACTTAGCAAGATCTAAGAAATTACAAGCCAAGTTTAAAGCTTTATACCTCTTTAAGATTGCTAGATAGTTGAAGATCCCACATCCAAAGCTTCCAAGGTGGTTCTATTTCCTTCTTTCTCCTTCAAGACCACCAAAAACACACACAAGGGTCAAGAATGCTCAAACAAATGGCTAGAGTTTGCTAAGGTCGTATGGAGGTATTAAAGGCTGATGAGAGATGAGGTTTGGAAGCCATAAGTTGATTAAATATGGTCCTAAACCTAAAATTAGGGTTTTTGGATATCACAGGTATGCCCCACATACGCTAGGTACGCCCTGTTTACGTGAGTCCGCCACAAAAATTACAAAAATGCCACTATGGGCCATTTTGCAAGCTTTCTCATGCATAAGGGCCAAAATGCAATAATTCTTCATTGTTAGGGTTAAAATTGAAAATACCTCATCATCGGAATGTTATGTTAATATACTCCCATGTTTTGGAATTTTGAAAATGGCATTTTGGTTGTTTTGGTAATTAAAGTATACATACCCCTATGTTTAAGGTTATGAAATTTGGTATTAAATACATTAAATCGATTGATTCTTCATTTTATAATGTAACCAGGATGACAGGGTAAAAGTGGCAAAAAGAGTCAACCTAATATGAGTTTGTATGAGAGAGTTATGAGTGTTTGAATTTGGGTAAAAATGTTGCATGAGTTGATGAAAGTGCATCACCAAAATAGAGAAGCAAAACAAAAAACACAGACCACATTTTTCTAGGCATGAAAACATAGACCTATGTAGCTTAGCGCAAAAACATAAGTGTTTAAAAGGTTTAAGTCATTTAGCTAGGTCTTGTAACCTTCTAAAACATTCCAAAAGTCTCCTTAAACTTCAGAGAACATTATAGGATGATTTTAGGCGTTAGCTCAAATTTAGGGCAAGGAAAATAATTTCAAGGGAAGAAAAAATATTTCATATACATCTAATTGAATAAAATGTAAGTTTTCTTATTATAAAGCTTTGACAACTGGGTTGGAAAATAACTCACAAACCCTAGCTATCATTTGGTTTCTGTAATGCATGCGAATACGGGCTAGACGTTTTAAGAACTATAAATTATAAGTATTCGTTTTATCAAATAATTAAATCCTCAAATAGGATAACTATAAATAAATAAGTATCCTTTGTATGCAATACGAATTATACAAATAATTTTATATATTGTGTACATGTTTTAGGAACAAATTCTATGGGCTTATAATATTTGTATAAAACATTATTTGAAATTTAACAAATTACATTAAATAAAAGTTTAAAAATAAAAAGATTACTTTGGATAATTAGTCTTGACAAAACTAGTAGTAGTCATGATGACAATTCTATGGGTATAAAGAATATTCAAATTTGACTACGTATGAGAATGTTATGATTGTTTGTAGTTTCGTGTTCAGTCCTATATGAAAAAGTGTGTCATAAAAGATCATAGATAGGTTGTTTATTAACCTAAGTAATCTAATTAAAACGCATGGTAATTGTAATTACTAAAGTGTGCATATAAAAGAACGCCTAAATCTGACTTTGTACAAATAAGTTATGATTTTTCGAAGTTTTAGTGCGACACGGTACAACAATATGCAATAGATAAATCGAAATAAAAATCGGTTGATTGTTTGCCAAAACAATATAATTAAAGTTGAAGATATCGTAAATATCAATTCATCGATATAGAGAACGTCGAGAACGGAGTTCGTATGAAGAAATTATGAATTTTTTATGGTATTTTACAATGTAATCTTCATAGACTATAAATATAAGATGGAATGAGAATTATCCAGCGAAGTCTAAAGGAAAGTTTTAGCAATTATTGATACAAACGTGTAGATATAAAGAACGTCGAAGATGGAGCTTGTATGCAAAAGATATGATTTTAGAAAACCTAAGAGCGTACCAAATGGAAAAGGTGGCAACCACTTTTGCCACTGACCAAGCAATATGGCACCAGCAAGAGCATGACATGTGGCACCATGTAGGATGGAACACATCGACGAGGCACGGTGCACTTCTAAACCTAGGAGTGACACGCCCTATGAAAACCTCTTATAAATAGAAGTTGAACTCTCTTTATTTCCTTGCCCATTTTCACTCAACACTCTCTCCCTCAAACTCTCTCTCAAACCTCTTGTATCTGACTTCTGAGTATCGAGTATTTTAGCAAGGTGTTGCAGCATTGTAAATCCTGATGAAATGAAGTATTTAGAGTCAGTGCTATATCTACGACTTTTTACTAGAAACTCCATAAGTTATGTTGCACTTACTACGCTTTACGTGTGACTTATATTTTTATTCATGACTATTATTATGAATTTGTAAATAAGATCTATCAGTGATTCCATTCAAAATATTGATTGGTCTACTTACGAGAGTGATGTCTAGGTTAGATCTAGTGAGGTGTTTAAAGTGGATTTTCCAAACAATATACTACGTATATCGAACAGATCCTACTTGCGATAGAATCTTACCTAGTTGTTCCTTATTTTATAGAACTCAAACTATTTCTTGGAATTATTGTAGAATCCAGAAATAATTTATTAAGCTTATAAATACGAACGAATACAGAAGCATAGTACAACTCGTATTTAGATTGTATCAAAGGGATAAACATAAGTATTAGTCGAGGAGATACCTTTCCCGTGGATCTTCCACCTCAATCATGTGAGTACATAGTTACTTTCATGAACATGATTTTAATACAAGTATATATCAAAAGTTTTAAATATGTGTTGAAAGTTTGTATGTGAATTAAATGCTTATTATCTGGAATATGTGTTAGATGTATATTCGACGACATACACTGTGCAAACCAGATATGGTTATATATGTGTTAAAGTATCTATATGATATTATTACTTGAAAATATTAATAGAAGTATTATTACTAAAAAATATTAATTTATATTAAATACCGAATACTATGTGTTAAATATATACACTAAATTAGGATAGTGTTATCTAAATCGAATAGGTATTGGATGTTGATTATAGGGATTGTAGCCTAGTCTAGTTTCTAAACTGACACACATAAAGGATGTTTAGATTGTAGCCTAGTCTAGTTTCTAAACTGACACACATAAAGGATGTTTAGATCCAATTAACTTGGATAATAGTATGGTCATACTTTATATCATGATAGTATCGTGAATACTATATTGACAATGAAGAATGAACTGGTCTAGTTACAAACTAAGGTTTGTCAACGACATTTAGCTCGAGTTGAAAGAATGCTTAGTTATACCCTATACTGCAAAGATATTACATAGGCACGAAATTTGTGTTGAAGGTTGATTACATGTATTGTAATATTGTCTAGTTATACACTAAGGCCCAACGGAGATGCTCGGTTTATTTATGGTTGGATAATGGATAACAGCATATTAGGGTATGTGTCAGATGGGAACGGAGAGTAGAACTTTGTTTGATGACATTGATGTTTGGTAGGGCGGTCCAGTCAAGACCGCCTTAACCCTACAGGGCGGTCCAGTCAGGCCGAAGGCCTAGCGAACGGTCCGGATAGGCTGTAGGCCTACGAGGCGGTCCGGTCATGCTGAAGGCTCATTATGCATGTTGTTTGTATTGAGATGATATTTATTCTGGTTAGTTTGGGTTGGTATTTTGGGGGAACTCACTAAGCTTTCGGGCTTACAGTTTTAGTTTATTGTTTCAGGTACATCAGATGATCACAGGAAGGCAAAGGTGTGATCGTACAGCTCCTCCTATTTCATGGTTTTATGAATTGATTTTGGGAATACTCTAATGTTTAAACTATTTTGACAAGAAACTGTAATCACTTAATGGTTTTTAAATGTATTAAAAGTTTTAAATTGGCTTGAAATTTTTGGGTTGTTACACTCACTATACCCCCACTAGCCTTGACATATACACAAGATTCATCTTCACTCCTCGAAAAACCAAACTCTTTGACTTTCTCACCGAAACAAAGATTCTATCTGCGAGGTGCTTGTTTCAATCCATAGATAGATTTCTCAAGCTTACACAATCTATTAGGGTATTCTATGCTGAGAAAACCCTCTGGCTGACACATGTACACATCTTCAGCCACACTTCCATTAAGGAAGGAGATTTTGACATCCATTTGCCATATTTCATAATCATGAAATGCAACAATGGCTAACAGGACCCTAATGGACTTAATCTTTGCTACTGGGGAAAAGGTCTCATCATAATCAACTCCCAGAGTTTGAGAAAATCCCTTTGCAACCAGTCGCGCCTTATACGTGTGTACATTACAATCCATGTCGGTATTTTTCTTGAAGATCCATTTGCACCCAACTGTCTTATCAACTGGTACATTGTCAGCCAAGTTCCAAACTTGATTGTCATACATCGACTGTATCTCGCTGTCCATTGCCTCTTTCCATTTAGCAGACTCGGGGCCTGCCATGGCTTCCGCATAGTTGTTAGGTTCATCCAGACTTACTAGTGTCTTATCACTGATAAGTGTCTCACCTTCCGCAGTAATATGGAAACCATAGTAGTGCTCAAGTGCATTCCTAACCCTTGTGGAACGCCTCAGAGGTACAGACTCATCAATTGGATCAACATGAGTTTCCTCCTCAGGTTGACTGCTAGGGTTTGAAGTTCCTTCACCACTTGACTCTTGAATTTCTTCAAGGTTAATTTTCATCCCACTGTTTCCTTGGCTTATGAATTGTCTCTCTCGAAAGACACCCCTCCTCTCTACAAAGACCACATTATCACTAGGTCTGTAGAAGAGGTAACCAAAAGATTTTTGTGGGTAGCCGATGAAAATACACCTCTCACTTAGAGGTTCGAGCTTATCGTGAGTCTCACGCCTCACGAAAGCCTCGCAACCCCAAATCTTGATGTGGTCTAGATTAGGAACTTTTCCAGTCCCCATCTCATGAGGAGTTTTGGCAACTTTCTTTGTTGGGACTAGATTAAGGATATGGGTGGCAGTCTCTAAGGCATACCCGCGGAATGAGATTGGTAGTGAAGCTCGACTCATCATGGAACGAATCATATCCAACAAGGTTCGATTACGCCTCTCAGCCACACCATTCAATTGTGGTGTCCTGGGAGGTGTCAATTGTGAGACAATCCCACATTCTTTAAGATAGTCGAGGAACTCTGTACTAAGATACTCACCACCACGATCGGATCAAAGCATCTTAATGTTCCTGCCCAATTGATTCTCAACTTCTTGTTTAAACTCTTTAAACCTTTCAAAAGTCTCTGATTTATGCTTGATTAAGTAGACATATCCATATCTACTATAATCATCTGTAAAAGTCACATAATAACGATTAGCATCTCTTGTGGCAATTTTGAAGGGTCCACACACATATGTGTGCACTAGATCCAACAAACCTTCACCCCTTGCACAAGAACTAGTAAAGTGTGATTTTGTCATTTTTCCAAGTAAACATGATTCACAACTATCATCTGACTTTAGGTCAAATGACTCCAAGACTCCATCCTTTTGGAGTTGGCCTATGCGGTTCTTGCTTACATGTATAAGGCGACAATGCCCAAATGATGCTTTATCCAAGTTATTATTGTTAGAAGAATCAATACACAACACATTATTTCCTAGGTTATCTACAACAGACACAGCTTCATACACTCCATCACAAGGTAATGCTTTAAAATAAAGAACATTATTAAAGAAAGAATTTATTCCACCAACTTCATTATCAAAAGAAAAGGTAACCCTTATTTGTATAAAGCATTAAAGGAAATAATATTTCTTGCCATTTTAGGCGACTAACAACATTTATTCAAATCTAATGTAAACCCACTACTTAGCAACAAAGAATAAACTCCAATCTTGGTGACAAGTGAATCTTTCCTATTCCCCATGATCAAGTTTATCTTTCCATGCTCCACATTCTCACTTCTTCTTAGTCCCTGCAAAACAAAACATATGTGAATTCCACATCCTGTATCAAGGACCCAAGTGCGATGCCTCAAATGTCTCACACAACACCAAATGCTTTTGGAATGACTTGAGAGAAATGTCCACACTTAGAAACCAGCTATGCCCTCTCACTCTTGCTTAAGTGGCCAATTTTGGTGAACATGTTGATCCTTATATAGTGTGTTACAATTAGGGTTACACCATGTAAACCCTAATTGTTAGTACCTTTCACTTCCATGACCCATGGATTATATAACCACCATGGAGTATCCTATAGGTTTTAGCCCAACTTGATAATCCATGGAGCATTAGCCCACTATACAAGTATAATTTATTTACACAATCAACCCATATATTTAATTAGTCACCTTTTGATCACTTAATTAATTCTAAATTAACTCTTGATCAATACTAATTAAATAATATTATTAATATATTAGAACATATAATATATTAATAAACCATAAGTGTTATTTCTCTTATTTTAGTTTATCCAAATGCATGATGGCATGCAACCCAAATGGACCATGCCAAACTGGGCCAAGTACATGATGGGTTTTAGCCATAAGAACTTTCCTATGTGCGCATGCAAAACCCTAATGCTTGGATCTAGGCTTTCTAATTAAACATGCTTTGAATCCAAGACTTCTAATGACTAATTAGGTTAAATAACAACATTGAAATAGATCTAGAACCATACCTTTGAATTCCTTGTTGATCTTGTTGTCTTGGAGCTTTTAGAGTCACAATTGTCACTCCTCTAATGGCTTACAAACACCAATAGCAAGAAAGATGATTTAGGAGAGAGGAGAGGGGAGGAAATCGGCCAAGGTTCTCTTACTTTAGGTGAGGTTCCGATTAGCCTTAGCTATGGGGTCTATTTATACTTGTAGACTCCTTAAGGGTTACAGTCTAAACCCTAATTGGATAATCTTCTCTTAAGGCTATCCAAATCCATTCCACAGATAAGTCATGGACGATTTTGAAGCTATCCTAGCTTCTAGAATCTGTCCCTTATATATCCATAAGGATTTTCAGTCTAAAGCTTAACTATCAAACAATTGACAATTTATACCCCTTTATTTAATTAATCTCTTTAAGTCACCAAACTAATTCCAATTAATTCTATGACTTATATTAATCAAATAACAATATATTATTCTTTATATTATTCTCATAATATATTAATAATATTTACTCTCTCTTAATAAATCATCCTATCAAGTTGCTATGGTGAAGGCAACCCAAAAGGACCATGCACAACCGGGTCAAATACTTGCCTAATATAGTTGCAGCCTTAGACACTATTCCAACAGTCTCCCACTTGGATAAGTCTATTAACTATATGCACAAGTACAATTCGGTTTGCAATCGTAGCTCTCAAAGACGCTGTCAAACTCTTATCTAATAAATCTTGTCCTTTAGATAAGGGATCGTACAGTCCTCTGTTAGATATCATGATGACAATCCTATGGAACGGTTAGTCAAGCATTTAGGTTTCTCGATCTCTGATTTATTTGACATAGAACTTAATCGAACACATCAATTCAGTTCTGACCGGGCCTGGCACATAAGTCAAATCAAATCATCGAGCGGCCGAGATATCGCTTTTACCTTCTTAGATAAAAGTTACAGATAAACTTCGACTTATATGCATTTACTTATTCATTAACCAACTATACACAACAATGCGTTTTATAACACCGAGTTACTGAAGCGTTTTCGCATTATCAATGTACAATCAATTAACAAATAACAAACCATATATCTAGGTTTTAAGACTATATGATATTATCGTCTTGCGATCACCCTTTTTACATCATATTCCATAAGGTGATTCCAGCAAGCGCGGGTTTGTTCCAATGCTCAAAACTAGTTCATAAGCACTCATGAACATTGCAGCAACCCTTTGCTATTTCTAAAACCATTTAGACAATCTACACACCAATTCATGACAATCTTCATTCATATCTACTTCCAACATATGAATGATTGTGGACAATTTGAACAATTCGATTATTCCTAATAAACTCAATTATTCTGGAAGTCAAAACATGCAAAGTGAAACAATAGTTAAACAATTAACATAAGATAGTAACATTACTCATAAATAAAACTCCTTTATTTAATCATCAAATGTTAATTACATTTATCTATTACACGTTTCTAATACTATCTAATATATGCTAATATCATCCTTTAGCCCAATACTCCTAGCATGCTGCAAGTGCTTAACCCTACTCAGTCCCTTCGTAAGCGGATATGCTGGGTTATCTTCTGATGATATCCTCTTCACTATGAGTTGTCCTTCTTCTTCACGATGTTTGATGAAGTGATATTTTCTGTCGAAATGTCTTGATCTACCATGATCCCTCGGTTCCTTGGTCAAGGCAACCGCTCCTTCGTTATCACAGAAAATCTCCATGGGCTCCTTTATGGCAGGTACAACTCCAAGGTCACCGATGAAGTTCTTCAGCCATATTGCCTCCTTTGACGCTTCGCTCGCTGCAATGTACTCTGATTCGCACGTTGAATCAGCTACGGTCTCTTGCTTGGAACTCTTTCATGTCACTGCTCCTCCATTTAGGGTAAAGACCCAGCCCGACTACGAACGGTAGTTGTCCCTGTCGGTCTGAAAACTGGCATCGCTATACCCTCGCACCTTCAATTCATCACTCCCTCCGAGGACTAAGAACCATTCCTTCGTCCTCCGAAGGTACTTAAGGATATTCTTCACCGCAATTCAATGTGCTCTGCCAGGATTCCCTTGATATCTGCTAACCATGCTCAAAGCAAAGGCTACATCAGGGCGAGTACAAGTCATAGCGTACATGATTGAGCCAACTACGGAAGCGTATGGTACTCGGCTCATTTCTGGTATTTCAGCTTCGGTACTCGGACTTTGAGTCTTACTCAACTTGGCATTACTTTGTATCGGTAACTCTCCCTTCTTCGAGTTTTCCATACTAAATCGTTTTAGTACTTTATCCAAGTAAGTATTCTGACTAAGTCCAATTAGTCTCTTACTTCTTTCTCTTACTATCCTTATTCCCAAAATGTAAGAAGCCTCTCCGAGGTCCTTCATAGCGAAGCACTTCCCGAGCCAAGACTTAACCTCCTGCAGAGTTGGGATGTCGTTTCCTATGAGTAATATGTCATCGACATATAGAACGAGGAAGCTTACTATACTCCCACTGGCTTTGACATATACACATGATTCATCTTCGCTTCGTACAAATCCAAACTCTTTGACTTTCTCATTGAAGCACAGATTCCATCTGCGAGACGCTTGCTTAAGTCCATAAATGGACTTCTCAAGCTTACACACTCTATTTGGATGCTTCGGATCCACAAACCCCTCTGGCTGAGCCATGTAAACATCCTCAGCCAACTTTCCGTTAAGGAAAGCGGTCTTGACATCCATTTGCCAAATCTCATAATCATGAAATGTGGCAATAGCTAGCATCACTCTAATAGATTTAATCTTCGCAACTGGTGAGAATGTCTCATCATAGTCAACTCCGGGACTTTGAGTAAAGCCCTTCGCAACTAATCGCGCTTTATATGTGTGTACTTTTCCATCCACGTCGGTCTTCTTCTTGAAGATCCATTTGCACCCAACGGTCTTACGTCCGGGCACATAATCAACCAAATTCCAAACTTGGTTGTCATACATGGATTGGATCTCGCTATCCATTGCCTCTTTCCATTTCGCAGACTTCGGGCCTGCCATGGCTTCCTTATAGCTATTAGGTTCATCAAGATTTATTAGTGTACCATCACTAATATACGTGTCCCCTTCGGTAGTAATATGAAAACCATAAAACTGAGGATGAACTCTAACTCTATCGGAACATCTAAGAGGTAAGGACTCGTCAATCGGTTCAACCGGAGTTTCCTCCTCGGGTTGAGTGCCAGCGGTAAAGGTTCCTTCATCTATCGACTCTTGAATCTCTTCAAGTTCGATTTGCCTCCCACTGTCTCCTTGGCTTATGAGTTCTCGCTCTCGGAAAACTCCTCTCCTCGCAACGAAGACAACATTGTCCTTCGATCTACAGAAGAGATATCCAAAGGATTTCTGCGGGTAGCCGATGAAAATACATCGCTCACTACGAGGTTCGAGCTTGTCGTGAGTATCTCGTCTTACAAAAGCCTTGCAACCCCAAACCTTGATATGTGCCAACGAGGGA
Source organism: Lactuca serriola (assembly GCF_051521515.1). NCBI lineage: Eukaryota > Viridiplantae > Streptophyta > Magnoliopsida > Asterales > Asteraceae > Lactuca > Lactuca serriola. Next base: position 38,480,396 of record NC_136411.1, read on the forward strand.
GCTTTCCTGTCCACATCTCGTGAGGTGTTTTGGCAACCTTCTTAGTAGGGACTCGGTTAAGGATATGGGCGGCAGTCTCTAAGGCATACCCCCAAAAAGAGATAGGTAGTGAAGCACGACTCATCATAGAGCGAAACATATCCAATAAGGTTCGATTACGCCTTTCTGCCACACCATTCAACTGCGGTGTCCTAGGAGGCATCAATTGCGAAACTATTCCACACTCCTTGAGATAATCGTGGAATTCAAGACTTAGGTACTCTCCTCCTCGAAAGGATCGAAGCATCTTGATTTTCCTGCCCAAATTGATTCTCCACTTCATTCTTAAACTCTTTGAACTTTTCAAAGGTTTCTGACTTTTGCTTGATTAAATAGATATACCCATATCTACTATAATCATCGGTAAAAGTCACGTAGAAGCGGTTCCCATCCTTCGTGGTTGATCTAAACGGTCCACATACATCGGTATGTATTAAGTCCAATAGACCCTCTGTTGGGTTATGAGCATTCTAACACTCCTAAGTGTACATGCAACCCTAAATACCTTGGATCTATGTTTTCTCTATTATACATGCAAATAAGAACTTCCAAGGTATTATCCTAATCTAGCATACAAAAACAATGACTATAGCAAGATAGAATACATACCTCTTTGGTGTAGAAAGTCTTCATGAAGCTTGAGTGCCTAGTGCCCCAAGTGTGACACCTCAAATGGTTCACACAACACCAAATACACATGGAATGACTTGAGAGAAAACTACAACTCATGAAATCGGCTAGCCCTCTTACACCACACACTAGTGGCCGATTTTGGTCAAGAATAAGATGCTTATATAGTTAGGGTTACACCATGTAAACCCTAATTGACATGGCCTTTCATTTCCATGATCCATGGGTACAAATACACCATGGAGCACACATGAACCATCCTATGGGTTTTAGCCCAATTTGATTATCCATGGAGCATTAGCCCACTATACAAGTATGGACGATTTACACAATCAACCCATATATTTAATTAGTCTTCTTTTGATCACTTAATTAATCCTAGATTAATTCTTGATCAATACTAATTAAATAATCTCATTATTCTTATTATTAATATACTAGAACTTATAATATATTAATAACCATAAGTGTCTTATTTCTCTCATTTAGTCTATCCAAGTGCATGATGCCATGCAACCCAAATGGACCATGCCGGGTCGGGTCAAGTCTTACCAATTATAGTTATGGACTTAGACATTAATCCAACAGTCTCCCACTTGGATAAGTCTAAAACTATTATTGCATATGACTTCAGGAACCAACTGGCAATCGTAGCTCTCAAAAGCTTCTGTCGAACTCTGACCTTGTCGATGAACTCTGACCTTTGTCAATGACTTGTCCATTAGATAAGGGATCATATATTCCTCCATTCTAGATATCATATGGACTGAGACATGGATTATAATCATTCTCTCTGTCCATTTGTTGTTTCCTGATTTGCGATTTATGACGACTGACTAATTGAACAAATCGAATCAGTCCTGGCCCGGCCGAGCACTTCCATTTGTCATCATCAAATCATCGAGGGGCCCACAGATATCACTTTTATCCCGAAGGTAAAAGGAACGGATAAACTTCGACTCATATGGCTTGTTCTACTACTTGTTGAATCATACACAAAGGCACGTTTTATAGCACCGAGTTACCAAATGCGTTTTCGTGCAATCAATGTACTATCAACTCATAGTAACAACTCATATCTCTAGGTTTGAAGAATATAAGATATTATCGTCTGATGATCACTCGTGATAAAATCCATGAAGTGATTCCAATGAGCGCGGGTTGAATCCAATACTCAGAACTTATGAGCACTCGTGAGTGTTGTAGCCCTTTGTCTAACACCTTAGACCTCTACAAGCCAACCCATGACAGTCTTAATTCATATCTACTTCCAACATATGACCGACTGTGGATGGTTTGAATAACTTAGTCATTCCGGAAGAATAACCTAGTTTATTCGGGAAGTCAAAACATGCAAAGTGAAACACAATAATAATTGAATCCAATATGGTATCAACTCTTTGAACATAAATAAAACACCTTTTATTTATCACCATATGATTACACATTATTCATTGTATACTGTTTCAGCTATCAACTTTATTCTTGAATTTAAAACAATAGTTGTCCCATGCTCCAAGCATGTACACTATGTTTTTCTAAACACTAGTCATGCCATACACCAAGTATGCATACTATGTTTGTCTATGATCTTTACTTTGTGAACTAGATCAATTGAACATAACTTCAATGATTCTCTTTTCACACTCCCAAATCCTTACTGCAAATGCAAGAATTCCAAATTCATGCCATTTACTGAAATCTGTTAGATTCTAAACTTATATGCATTGATCCTCTTGTAACGATTATGCACAAACTCACAAAGACTTGGCAACAATCATTACAGAGTATTCCAAAGGAGATCAACTCCTTGGAAACATCCTTCTTGCATTAAGTTTCCTTAATCTTACACATATTGAAATTTCTAACTTTGAAACATTTCCAGATTCCATTTTGACTATCACTTCTGAACAAGAGTTGCCTCCTTATAGATTATGTCAATATGGTCCTTCCAGAATTATCACTATACTTCCAACTGTCCTTGAGCAACCAATCTTTGGTAAACCTTAGATTGTCCTCGACAATTGTTTAATCCTTTTAGTCATATCTAATTATAGACCTTTTCCCTTCTTAATGCCCCAGGCATTTGAAAAAGTTTAGAAAGGATGAATATAACACATGTAATTGATCCTATATCCGAAGCATATGGGACACGATTCATGATATCTCACATAAAAACTAAACCAGTCTTGTGCTATAATATTTCCATTTCAATTTGCCAAGTTCTCATAATTCAAATTATGAAAAGGAGTGACGTAATCATAATCGAATTTTAGAACGCAAATAATGGACCCACATATTGAATTTCCTTATGTTGAGCCATTCCAACATGAAATTCATATATATCCTTGACTAAATGATTAAAACCTCACGATCTAAGCTTATAGATTTGAGATGAAGTATAATTTCTTCTCCCTTAATTATAACAAAACAACTTTTTCCCAATTGAAACTTTTGTTTTCTATAATTAACATTGCTAACTTGCAATACTTATCATAATTATCATGCTCCCACTAACATGATGATTATTAGCATAACACTTATGCTCCCACTAGCTTTGACATGCACCCAGAAATCAGTTGGACTTCTAGAAATCAATACTTCATTGACTTTCTTACCAAAGTTCAGATTTCTGATACTAGATTGTTTTGATAAGACTTTATCAAAATCATACACCTTCCCTTAGATAGCACACTTGTGTGTCTAAACAATTATGAAGAGGGATGCCGTAATCATATGGTTAGACCTTTTTGCCACTTCTCACAAGTCCAGGTTAGTGTGCCGGTAAACCACACACGCTCCACTAACGACTTTGAGAATGCAAATATCACAATTGCTATCTAGCTAAAATCTACTTAGTGAAAGTATTTCCTCACCATCATTTTCATGAATCGGAGAGAAACCTTATGACACTTAGATTTAATGGTGTATGTGTTCTTATCCATGTGAATTGTCAAAACCATAGTCACAAGACAAGGATAATGACAAATCCAAACTCATATGGACTGAACTCAATCTTAACTTCTTGCCACCTGGCAGCTCAAGGGCCTACCATTGCTTCCAAGTTGTTGTGCAACAAATTGAGAAATCTAAGAACTCATATGCAAAGTTAACTTTAACTGGAATGGGCATAGAATATGTCAACACGATAGGTTATAAACCTTAAGTCGTGTGCTAGTGAAGAACTTCAGGTTCTATTCTTGATTTGTTCTTGAGACTTTCAAGACCTTTAAGACTCCCACTGTCTTCTTGACCTATAAGACTCCCTTGTCAAATATCCAAGAGATAGTGTGGATTCTAATCAAGACAAACACTTCACACAATTGGCCTAAGTTGGTCTTTGTTTTATCCAAAACATCACAACTTACCAATTTCAAATGTACAAGAGTAGGAAACTTTTACTCTTACATTTGACAAGTGTTTTAAACCTTATTTAAGACATGTCACTCAAGTTACAATCTTGGAGTATGACTCTAAGACTTGTATTGGAACGAAGTATGACTCGTCTTCTTGATTTAACCATTTCAACAATTCAAGATCCCTCTTCTTAGTCATAAGAATGCACTAAGATTTCCTTAGAGAACTAATTTTGATATGGTTTCTTAATCATTAAGATGATCACAAAACTGATACTAAAGTACTCTCCCATCTTTTCAGATTTGAGAAACTTTTATCCTTCTGCCTAATTTGATTATTCGCTCTGTTATACATTGGAACCTTTTTCCAATGTCTCAGAGTTACACTTAAGCTTGTAAGTATAATCATATTTACTGAGCTTTAGTAAACTATGACGAATAGTCTTATCAAACTTTTGTGGTGGACTTAATCAGTGCACAAGAATGTGTACTCGATCCTTTAGTCCTTTACTTGACTCACACATCCATGTGAACAAGTAATTAGTCTTAATTTTTCCAAAACTTGAAAGTTCTCATTCATCATGCTATACAACTTGCATGATCCCAAGTTCCGGTCCAATTGAAACTTGAGTGATGAGAATCTTTCCTTATTTGGTAAATTTAGACATTACCACAAACGAAAGAATCAATTTCATATTTCCACTTTTGCTATTAATGGAATCATATAAGCAACAATTTTTCCTCAAATGCCATTGTAAGGATATTTTAAAATAAATAAAATCAAAAAATTTTCTTTTATTTTAAAACTTTGCGGAAAAATTCATTCTTACAATCCACATGAAAACTTGTTGTTATCTATTCCTAAGCAATATCTCATAACTCCTAAGAAGTAGCTCAAGAATCCGTTCTTCAAACTACGCGATAGAAATCCATCTATGCGATCAGATTCAACATATTCTTTCTTTAAGTTTCTTCACTTTTCTTTGATTCTTAAAACATCACCATGTGACCTAGTCACATCATGTATCAAGAATCTCAGAATAGAAACTTAACAGAGTTAGATAGTGGACTTTACCTGAAGTAGAGTCAAACTTATTGACTTTAACATCCTTAGGTAAATTTGGCAGCTTCGCAACCAATGCCCCTTCCTTTGGCAATATAAACATATGGACCCTTTGATAATGGTACCCGAGACTATCACAGACTTAGCTTTTCTCTTTACCATTTGGTCAACCGAGTAGACTATGGCCGATCCCTTTCCACTGGGAAAAGAGAGCTTTACTGGATATCCAATGTCATCATTGTCAATGTCCATAAAGTTTTAGGAAGTTGATCTTAGCAAATAGATAAGATCATTAAGGGTCTTGTCATAGTCTGTTTCATAGGTGTCCCAAAGGAACTCACTATGTGACTTAGAAAGTGATTGAACCACCAACTTTCTCAAGAATTTGACACCCAACTCTCCCGGCTTGTCAATATGTGACTACATCTCCACGATGTGATCACACCTAGACCTTGCCTCGCCAATAGGGCTTGAGTGACCTTAAACTTTTCAAGAACTTGTGGGTTGGGGAGAATAATTGGAGGAGGTGAATGAAGTATGATTTCCAAGGGACATCATCTTCATTTAGGAAAGCTTGTTTCAAGAGATTTGGGGAGATCATAAATGTCTAAACCAGACATCTTTTAAGTCCATAATATAACACCCAATATGAAATATTAAGGCTAGGACCCAACAAACTATTTTATAACTTAGAAGAGGTATGTCGAAATCCAAGCTATAAAATATTTGAAGGTAGGTGAATGACGATTCACCAATTTCCACCAAGATAAACAAAATGTATTATTAGGTTTTAATTGGTTTTGAAACTCCTAGATCTTTGAGATTCATTGAACTGTTCAATGGCATGTTTCAATCTCGAGTGTGCCCTTCAGGTTTTGTGACTGGGATGCCGAGGATCACAAAACAAGGTGTGAAGTAACCATGCAAATTACTTGGTACCCTTAAGTGTTTACCCCTCAATCGATGTCCCGGTTAACCACACACGCTCCATCGATACTATGATAAACATTAAGTTACCCTTTGCCTACCTTGTTAAATACGAGTTAGTGTGTTGGTTAACCACACACGCTCCACTAACCGACTTAAAACAAAGTGCAAAGTGTAATTTCATGGATTAGCACCTTATTCACATTTTCCTAAGTAACTAAGATTGGGTATTTTTAAGAGTTTAGTTACTTAGTATTTATCATTAATACTTTTAATGAAGGGAGAATTATAGTCCTGTCAAACCCGTTCGGCTAACGACCCTCCACCAGTCAAGCAAGCGGTGGGAGAGAGTGGACACCCATTAAGTTGTCATTTTATAGGCAACAACCTTATACCCACCTTATAGACCGGCTTCGTGAATGAGGCGTACTAGCGGTAAGACTGACTTTACTCTTATACATATATATATTATTAACTTATAATATTATAAAGTATAAGTGGTTGAATTTTAACTTTTAAAATTCTAAGGGCTAACTTGGAATTAAAGTATTCATAAGGAAAACTTTTTAAATTCCAAAACTTGAGGGCAAGTTTTGAAACTATTCAAAACTAATTAATTCCGTAACTTATGTGTTTAAAGTAGTTTTAATCCAAAAACTCTTCAAGTTCCATAACTTGAGGACAAGTTATGGAAGAATTTAAACTAATAAAAGAACTAACTTTTCTTTATTTTATAACTTATGGAATTAATTAAGGTTACACTTTTTTTATTTATTTATTAATGAAGTGACTCTTGAACCTCCATAACTTAAGGACAAGACTCTTCATCTTTTGTAACAATTGCCAACTTTTATGAGTTTTATGAAACTTAAATGTGACTTTTCATATAACTTGAGGAAAAGTTACAAAAACACATTTTAGAATCAACTCTTAGATTAATTTGGATTGAAAACACATAATCAATTAACTTTTCTATTAATCTAAGCAACTCATAAGAACAAGATAATTCAAATCAAACTTTTTCATGTAATTAGTCTAAACCTTAAACTAATACAAAACATGAATCTATTGACAATTATCTTTGAAAATGGATTAGCATGAATATTACCACATCAAAAACAAGTTTATAAGTTGAAAAACAGCTTAGGGTAATGTTCCTAGTCCATTTCTAGCCAAAAACCTCGAAAATATGCTGTCTGGGGGTCCAACTCGTCGAGTGCATGAACCAACTCGGCGAGTTGGATCGATTTGATCACTTTTTAGGCATGGACTCGCCGAGTCTCCTGATGGACTCGCCGAGTCTGATGATCAGACAGCAACAAATTCGTTTTTTTCAGCTTCTATTGCAGGTATAACAAGAAAACAAGCCTAGGCTCTGATACCACTGTTGGGTTATGAGCATTCTAACACTCCTAAGTGTACATGCAACCCTAAATACCTTGGATCTATGTTTTCTCTATTATACATGCAAATAAGAACTTCCAAGGTATTATCCTAATCTTGCATACAAAAACAATGACTATAGCAAGATAGAATACATACCTCTTTTGTGTAGAAAGTCTTCATGAAGCTTGAGTGCCTAGTGCCTCAAGTGTGACACCTCAAATGGTTCACACAACACCAAATACACATGGAATGACTTGAGAGAAAACTACAACTCATGAAATCGGCTAGCCCTCTTACACCACGCACTAGTGGCCGATTTTGGTCAAGAATAAGATGCTTATATAGTTAGGGTTACACCATGTAAACCCTAATTGACATGGCCTTTCATTTCCATGATCCATGGGTACAAATACACCATGGAGCATCCATGAACCATCCTATGGGTTTTAGCCCAACTTGATTATCCATGGAGCATTAGCCCACTATACAAGTATGGATGATTTACACAATCAACCCATATATTTAATTAGTCTTCTTTTGATCACTTAATTAATCCTAGATTAATTCTTGATCAATACTAATTAAATAATCTCATTATTCTTATTATTAATATACTAGAACTTATAATATATTAATAACCATAAGTGTCTTATTTCTCTCATTTAGTCTATCCAAGTGCATGATGCCATGCAACCCAAATGGACCATGTCGGGTCGGGTCAAGTCTTACCAATTATAGTTATGTACTTAGACATTAATCCAACACCCTCACCCTTTTCACACGTACTCGTGAAGGGTGATTTAGTCATCTTTCCAAGCAAACAAGACTCGCACGTGTCATCTTCCCTAAGGTCGAAAGACTCCAACACTCCATCCTTTTGGAGTTGGGCTATGCGTTTCTTGTTGACATGTCCAAGACGACAATGCCACAAGGATGCTTTATCCATACTAGTGGAAGAATCTATGTTTAAAACATCATTTCCTAAGTTATCAACAATCATAACAGTTTCATAAATTCCATTACATGGTATAGCTTCAAAGTAAAAGACACCATTTAGTTAAGCCAAAATAGAACCATTCTCATTATTAAAAGAAAATCTAAATCCTTGTCTATATAAACCATGAAATGAAATGATGTTTCTAGCCATTTCTGGCGAATAGCAACAATTGTTCAAATCTAAACACAAATTATTCCTAAGCACTAAAGAATACACTCCAATCTTGGTCACAAGCGACGATCTTCTGTTCCCCATGATTAGATTGATCCTTCCTTGCTCCACATCCCTACTTCTTCTTAGTCCCTGCACATTAGAACAAATGTGGTAACCACAACCGGTATCAAGAACCCAAGAAAAAGCATGATTAGAATCGTTAGATTTAATTGTGTATATACCTGCGAAAGATGGCTTGATCTTTCCTTCTTTGATTGCTTGCAGGTACTCTGGGCAGCTTCTATTCCAATGTCCTATCTTGTGGCATGGTGGCACTCTGCCTCCTTCGGGTTACGACAGGGCTTAGCAGGATCAACTTTGGTCCCACTAGAAGAGGCACCATCTAGGGCTTTAACCTTCCAATAGTTCTTCGATGAAGCCTTCCTCTTCTTTCCTTTTCCTTGACCAATAGCCAAGACAAGAGCAGCAGGCGGATTGGGAGTTGGTGCAACAGACTTGTCTTTGAAGTTGCTCTCAGCGACCCTCAAGAGATCATGGAGTTTGCTTAGGGTGACCTCTTCTTTGTTCATGTGGTAGGTCATCCTAAATTGGTTGTACATCGGAGGCAAAGAGTGAAGCACCATGTCGATCGCCAAGTCTTCCCCAAAGTCAACATTTAACTTGCGAAGGCGGTCGACATACCTTTGCATCTTTTGCAGGTGCATGGTAAGAGATTCTCCATGACCCATCTTAGCGGAAATCATGTTAGTGAAAATCTCATAACGCTCTTGTCTCGCGTTCTGATGGTATCTCTCCAATAAGTTTTGATGCATCTCGTACGGGTACATGTCCTCGTAGGACTTTTGGAATTCGGAGTTCATGGTGGCAATCATGATGCAATGTACCTTCGTTGCATTTCGCTCATGAGTTTCAAAAGATGTGATTTCAGCCGGAGTAGCGATTTCGGGGTTGATCTTCTCGAGCTTCTCATCGAGGACATACTCCTTATCCTCATAGCGAGCAATGGTGCGAATGTATCTTATCCATTCGCTAAAGTTCGTTCCATCGAAGGTGACCTTTTGGCAAAGGCTCATCAACGTGAAAGAACTAGCAACAACGTTGTTTGCGTTCGACATCTACAAAAAGGACAAAGATAGATTAGAATAAGAATCCCTAATTATCACCCAATAAGAAAAATTATGGCTAGGATCCAACAATAACATTTACATACTAGAAAAGGGATGTCGTAATCTAACATGCAAATAAATTGAAGGTAAGTGAATGACAATTCACTAATTCTCCATCACAAAACCTTAAACTATTAGTCCTAAGTGTATTGAGAATTCCTAGGTTCGGATGAGATTCATTGAAACTATTCAATGGCATGTTTAAATCTCGATATGCCCCTCTTGTTTGTGACTGGGATACCGAGGATCACAAAGCGGGTGTGAATTACCATGCAAATTCACATGGTGCCTTCATTGTAACGATCACCTATTCGATGTGCCGGTAAACCACACACGCTCCATCGAACTATGATAAACAATGAATCAACCTTCGCCACTTTTGCTTAGAACCAATTAGTGTGCCGGTAAACCACACACGCTCCACTAACTTCTTAGCAAGGGTGCAAAGTGTTTTCATGGGATTGCATCAATTCACTTTTCCTAAAGTAACTAAGATTGGGAAAATTTTTTAAAATATGTGTAGTTACTTTGTATTACTTATTATACTTTTAATGAGAGGATGAGGTTGCCCTATCCTACCCGTTCGGCTAACGACCCTCCACCAATCAAGCAAGCGGTAGGTGTGAGTGTACACCCATTAAGCGTCATTTTATAGGCCGCAACCTTATACCCACCTTATAGATTGGCTTCGTGAATGAGGCCTACTAACGGTAAGACTAGCATTTAGTTATACATATATATATTATTCTAGTAATATCATATTAGTATAGGGTTGTATTTTAAACCTTTTAAAAACTAGGGTTTGAAATTTAAGTTGTCTAAATTAAAACTTTTAATCACAAAATATAAATTTCAAAACTTGAGGGCAAGTTTTAAACATTTAAAACATGGAGGATCAAATAACAAATAATTCCAATTAACAATTAATATCCTAATTATCTATATTTGATTTTATTCAAGATTTCTTTTTAAGATAATTACCAAAATAATTAAAATAATTAATTAATTATCATATAAGGAAATTAAATATTTTATTAGTTGATAAATATCTTTTATTAGATCAAGATAATAGTCATATATATCAAAAAATCGGATTAGAGTTGATCTAATATGATTAAGGTAAGTTTCCATAAGATAATTATGAAAAAATCCCGAATCTGGCCATTCCTGACGCCTGGACTCGCCGAGTGCACAAAGGGACTCGCCGAGTCAGGCCAACTCGCCGAGTCCACTTTGGAACTCGCCGAGTCCATGACTCAGAAACACAAAATTCGAATTTTGCAGTTTAGTTTCAGTTAATCAAGCAACAATTTAATGAAAACCAAGCTAGGCTCTGATACCACTGATGGGTTTTAGCCATAAGAACTTTCCTATGTGCGCATGCAAAACCCTAATGCTTGGATCTAGGCTTTCTAATTAAACATGCTTTGAATCCAAGACTTCTAATGACTAATTAGGTTAAATAACAACATTGAAACAGATCTAGAACCATACCTTTGAATTCCTTGTTGATCTTGTTGTCTTGGAGCTTCTAGAGTCACAATTGTCACTCCTCTAATGGCTTACAAACACCAATAGCAAGAAAGATGATTTAGGAGAGAGGAGAGGGGAGGAAATCGGCCAGGGTTCTCTTACTTTAGGTGAGGTTCCGATTTGCCTTAGCTATGGGGTCTATTTATACTTGTAGACTCCTTAAGGGTTACAGTCTAAACCCTAATTGGATAATCTTCTATTAAGGCAATCCAAATCCATTCCATAGATAAGTCATGGACGATTTTGAAGCTATCCTAGCTTCTAGAATCCGTCCCTTATATATCCATAAGGATTTTCAGTCTAAAGCTTAACTATCAAACAATTGACAATTTATACCCCTTTATTTAATTAATCTCTTTAAGTCACCAAACTAATTCCAATTAATTCTATGACTTATATTAATCAAATAACAATATATTATTCTTTATATTATTCTCATAATATATTAATAATATTTACTCTCTCTTAATAAATCATCCTATCAAGTTGCTATGGTGAAGGCAACCCAAAAGGACCATGCACAATCGGGTCAAATACTTGCATAATATAGTTGCAGCCTTAGACACTATTCCAACAGTACATACCAGAAATAGTTATGGACTTATACAACTTATCCAACAGGGTCGACCAAAATCACGTTCTGGTTAATGAGGTGTCCCAAGAACTTGACCTCCCGTAACCAAAATTCATACTACGATAAATTGGCATGCAGAAGCTCTTGAAGGTGCTCCTCATGTTGCTCTCTAGTCTTAGAATAGAACATAATATCATCGATGAAAACAATGACTGAACGATCGAGCATCGGCCTGCATACCTGATTCATCAAATCTATAAATGTCGCAGGCACATTGGTGAGCCCAATCAGCATCACCATGACCTCTTAATGGCCATAATTGTAACACTTTGGATATGTTCCTAGTTTCCCTTCATAGTTAAAATTTAAATATTGACCCTTGTAAGTAGTATGCGAGATGTACAACAGGTTACACTTGGTGTACTAGCTGAAAAGCTAGTACGCGGGGCGTACCTCAGGTGTACGCTTAGCGTACTAGTAGATGATGGTAGCGGGTCTAAAGCTGATGTGAATTATGACAATTTGAATTGGCATGCAGAAGTAAATAATACACAAAGAACATGGTGATTTGGGTGCTAAAAGGTGTATTTGATCATAGTAAATGAGTACAAAAAAGGAACTAGATCTAGAACTCCATAAATACCTCACTCACTAATCACTATGAACTGCATCTCTCAAGCACACCTCTACAAGTGGTATGAACCCACCTTATGTAGAGGTGTTTACATCTCTCTCTCTCTCTCTATCTATCTATCTATCTATCTATCTATCTATCTATCTATCTATCTCATGTCACAAGGCTAATTTACCACATGTAAGTGGGTCTACAAAAGTCAAACCATTTACAAAGTCATACATGGATAACTTTGTACCCAACATTCTTCCCCTTAAAGTTAGGAATGGATGACCCGCTTCAAATCTTCCAAAATCAAGCAACTACGCGAACCGATCCTCAACCGTGACACATCTAGAGATGAACTTTAAATCTTCAATTCTTCCATGATTCTTCAATTTGGGTTCTAGAATGTGAGACCATACAAACCAAGAATCAACGGATAATTAGGATTTTCTCAATCTCCAAATAGTCACCCTAAAGTTTAGCATAAAATCACACCCCAAAAATCTTCAATAAGTTCAAACCCATCATGAATCGAAATCACTTCCGAATCTCCAATCGAATCATTTCATAAACTTCAAATACTCGAGGTCACTTTGGTCTTCAAGTCCGCGTAATATGAAAATTCAACTTTCAAATTTCCATATCTAAATCTCTCCCCCTTTTTATAATCGAAAAATGATTATAAAACCAAAAAGGGAATGAGAAAGCACTCAATTCGGAATTTTTCTATCCAAAACTCCCCCTTAACACATGGCATAAACATTTTGCTTCAATGCAGAAAATCCAAAAAATCTTCAATTTTTAGCTTCCTTCACGGACCGCCTTTGACAAAATTTCTCCAAATTGGGTAGAAATTGTGAATTCAAAATTCTGCAGTGACCCGGTGAACCCAAAACAGCCAAAAATGCGAAACACTCCCCCATTTGCGAAACTGGCTAGAAAGTGTCAATTCGCATTAACTGTATGGATTTGTTTCGAAAATTATCCCATTTCTCAGAATTTTCATCAAAGTTGGGTAAATTCTGCCAACTTGCAAAAATTAAACATGGATGTGATCCATGGATGCGAATGAAGTATTCTGATCTCATATGCGAACCCAAGTTATCAACACACGTCAAATACACACACCATGGATACGAACATGATTTTGACCTCTAAACCAAATCATCCAATTGTGAATCTTGTTTGACCATCAACCCAATCCTTCCCATAGCGAAACTTCCAAACCCAATCTTTTTCTTATGCGAACTCAACTGAGACCCAAATCACGACTTTGTATGCGAACATTCTTGACCTTCAAACTAGTTAACCAAATCGCATTCTTGTTGATCTGTAACCCCTAAACATGATTGTAGATGCAAATGACCCAAATTAACTACGAACGAGAATGATATAGCTTACGAGACTCAGTCAACACCGATTCAAGCAAAGTCAATATCAATTCTGAAATCTAAACTGAGATTACTTCATATGCCTTCGTTTTGATTATGAGTCGGTTGCAAGACCCATTCACCACACCACGATCAAAACATTGAGTAATTGTTTGAATTTTGACTTTCATCTTTGACCATCAAAATTGTTCGTAACAGTAAAACAATGATTCTTTGAACAATATCAGATCAAACACCCATTTTCAACAAAAATTGCAATCGCTCTTGATCTGTTCTTGAATGTTCTTCATTACTTTATCAATTTCAATCCAATTCAATGATTTTCGAGTTCAATCAAAATCTCCAAACCAAGAATCATCAGTTCATCAATCAAATTTAATTAAGAACCGAAATCGATTTTGAAGCAACATTGATTCTATCATCTCAATCAAAGATCTAATGTTCAATTTCTTATCAATAACTTGATCGTCACCAATTTTTGTAATTGAACAAATTGATTCACAAGTTTATTATAACAAGTAAAGTCAAATCGATTAACAAAATCGTTAAATCAAAAACAAAACTCAAGAACTCGAAGTTTAAACCGAGAATCACGAAAATCAATAGAGTACAACCCTTTTATGAATACGACAATGAACAAACACAGTTAATACTCATCTTACAAATTAAATGAACGTTTTGGGCTTCTTCTGATAAGATATCGAAATTGGGAAAAAAAAAAGACATGAACAATAATTGATTCTCATTTTGGGCTCAAGATATGGATCTTTTTCGAATCAAAATATTTGAACCAAAAAAATGACTCGATGAAGATGAACAGTTACAAGATTTGGACAATTTATCTTGATTCAAACTAGTAATAACAAATTAAGAATCGAATCGAACAAAAGAATATGAGATTGGATTGGACTTGATCAATGAAAAAATTAGTGGATCATAACAAGTGGGTTTTTCAAAAAAATTTGATCCAATGAGTGAAAATGATCAAAAAATTCAAGAACGCAAGCACGAATCAAAGAGATTTAGAGAGATCATCGAGATACTCGCCATAAATGTTCCAATTGTGATGATTGTAGCCAAATCGAGAACCGTTTCTTCAAAAAAATACTTCAATCTTCGAAGACCCGCTCTAATACCAATTGATGTGAATTATGATCATTTGATTTGGCATGCAAAATTAAAGAATACACAAAGAACATGGTGATTTGGGTGCTAAAAGGTGTATTCGATCATAGTAAATGAGTACAAAAAAGGTACTAGATGTAGAACTCCATATATACCTCACTCACTATGAACTATGAACTACATCTCTCAAGCACACCTCTACAAGTGGTATGAACCCACCTTATATAGAGGTGTTTACATGTCTCTCTCTCTTTCTCTCTCTATATATATATATATATATATATATATATATATATATATATCATGTCACAAGGCTAATTTACCACATGTAAGTGGGTCTACAAAAGTCAAACCATTTCCAAAGTCATACATATATGGATAACTTTGTACCCAGCAGAAGCCTCGTACGTTGACCGTATGAGGAGTACACATGTCGTACAAGGGGGAGATAAGAAAACCCTATTTTTGAAGTTGTACCATATGTAAGCCATATATTAGCCTCTTTTGATCATTTCCTAGCCAGCCTTCATATCCTAAAAACCATAAGTCGTTCATTAGCCTATGTTTGATGGTTTTGAGCTCTTGTGAAGCTTTTATGGAGGATTTTTATGCATCTAGAGGAGAAAGGTGAAGCTTGAAGACTCATTCTTTGGAGGGTTTTGAGATCCAGCTTAAGCACCTTATTTTGGTGGCTTGTGTGGTATAAAGTTCAAACCTTGCCAGTTCATTCCTTAAATCTTCTCGTTGACATGTTTTTAGTCATTTCATTTATTTTGGTTGGTGATTGGGAGTTAAGGCCATTTTCAGAGCTTTGGCTTATAGATATGAACATATTGAGAGTTCCTTGGGCATAAAGGTGCAAAATTTATGGTCATTTTGTTCTCATTCATGTATTAATTCATTCCTTAAGCTCTTTTTAGATCTAGAGCCCCATTTATAAATACATGCATGTAAAGTTGGCAACTTTATGTGATTAACCACCTTGGGGAAGTTAGATCTAAGTATGGATCGAAGGCTTATTGGATTAAGAGCTAAATTGGGAAAGTTAGCCAAGTTGGTGACTATGCAGGGCATACAAGCATGTACGCTGTGCGTACAAGCCTTTTAAGTTGTACACTGCGCGTACAGGCTGAGTACGCCCAACGTACTCGGTAGGTTGGATTTCTTTTGGGTTATGGTTTTGGGCTTAAGCAGGATTGGTTGTCTTGGGCAATTTTGGGCCATCGGAATTCATGTGTTGGATTGCTAGTATTTTGTTGGACTTTTTGGGAAAAGGCCCATGAAAGGGATTGGGCGCCATTTGGATATTTGGGTCATATGTGGGCTTTGGGTGCTTATGTTAGATTTTAGGCTTTTGGACAACTGTGGTGGGTTGTAGCCTTGGGCCAATTTAGAGGAAGGTTAAAAAGGAGTTTTACCTAAATTTAGACTTTGATTCTAAGTCAAGACTCGGTTATTAATTGGTGGTCATTATGGTATTTGATAGTGCTAGGATTTTTTCAATCTGAAGTCAGAGTTTTATTCGTGGGTTATAGCAATCTGAGGTGAGTCTCCTCAGTTTACTATGGGTTGAAGTAACCAATTCCATCCCATTGGCTTATGTACTATGGAAACTTCTGGGGTTGGACCTTTGCATTTGTATGAAAGACTCGAAGGTGACTCCTGGCAAATCCATATGCAAGAGCAAGGTTCGGACCCTGGCAGTTAAGTAGATCGTTAGTTATAGGTTGTATTCTAGTTGTCTTGGTGATGCTTGCATGTAAGACCAAGAGGTGGCTCCTGACACTTGTCTGTAAGATCCAGGGTTTTGGCCCCCAGCCTAGCAAGGAAAGACCTTCATACGGCTCGTGGAAAAATGACAAGACTATGGTTTGCATATAGCACATCCTGTTGCATGTTTGATATGTATGATATGTATGCCTTGTATTATATGTATGGTATGTGTATTTTGGGGAACTCACTAAGCTTTGTGCTTACAGTTGTTGTCTATGGTTTCAGGTACCTCCAGTTTAAAGAGAAAGGGCTCGGCTTGATTGCAACTCATACACCCATGCTATTTCCCACAACTATGTGATTTTGGGATTGTGAAAGACCCCAACTTTCGTTTATTTTGAAAGACTAAAACTTTCATACTTCACAATATTATTACTCCAAAACATGCTACTTGCATATTCATAAAAGCAATATTTTACGTTGATAAAGAGATTACAAACTACTGGATACAAACCAACTATTACAAAGTGTTATATATATATATATATATATATATATATATATATATATATATATATATATTACATAACTACCCAGGATATTGTAATTTATACAAACATAAACTGGAGTACAAAAGTACTATTACAAACTATTCTAAATCTTTCAAACAGTATGTGATCATACTAGTTACTTATCACCTGCAATTGTTAAACATTCATAGGGTAAGCGGTGACGCTTAGTGAGTTCAATAATAGATACAATATAACGTTATGCCATATATATACTTAAATATTGCAGAAGCAAAGAGAAACAAGGAATAACAAAGGCATATGAGAATAATGTGTTTAAGCTTTCCATATCAATCAATGACTTGATTCAAAGATATATAATCAATGAGACATAACAATTTCCATACTTGATATACATCAATAAAGTTGTGGCCCAAATGGCACAGAAGACATAAGATTTCTGATTAACATCTTGGTAGATTTCAGGCTTATAGCCCTGTCTAACCATTTGCCAATACCATAGAATAGAAGTCATTCTCTTACGGAGACATGCTCTATATGGTCAGAGGCTATGTACCAGTACCAATGTTAATCTAAGTCCTTTCACTGATCACATGGTCAAAGGTATTACTTTTTCTATAAAAATAGCGAATAAAATAACACGGGAAAATAACCCGGAATAATGACATTGAAAAGCACATAGCACATGTAACACATAACATACAATTGTTCCTATATATTGAACTCACCTTGAATTAACCGGGGGTCAAAATAGTAATTTGGGCAGCACTTTGGCTTTAAATATGACTTTCTATTTTAAAAATCGGGATCTTAATTTGAAAACAGGGCTCTGCGAAGGTAGGGCTTCAAAACCGAAAAGATAAATTTTTCGGGCTTCTCGGGAGTCTCGGGGCGTGTTTCGGGCTTTGGAATCAGTATCGGGGCTTCGGGGGAAGTCAAAATACTAAAAATATTGAAAAAGGGTGAAAAAGTGCCAAAATTATTAAAATACTTGGGAGGTCTCGCAGCCTTATATAGCAGCGAGCCTTGGATCCGAAGCGAGAGGTAAGGAGGACAGATGGTGCAAAGGTCGGACACGCGGCAGGGAGAGCGAGGCTCGGACGAGGTTGCACACGCATCGCTCCTTAGACGCACCACGGCTTCGGAAGCGAGGAGTCACCGCGACACGCGTCGGACACCTACTGGACCGAGCTCGGACCCAGGAAGAACATGACACATGGCTGCTGACTCACCGAAATTAGCCTTATCCTTGCGAGATTCCTCGGAAAATGAGCCCAAATCTTCTAAAATCAATAACTTTCGCATACGGGCTCCGTTTTTGACGTTCTTTATATGCACACGTAGCTAAAATTATGATCTACAGCTTTCATTTAGACTTCATTGGCTAATTTTGAATTTAATTTTTATGTGATTATTTTTAACAGACCGGGACAGGTAAATCCGTTAAAAATTCATAACTTCTTCATCCGACATCTGTTTTCATCAGACTTTTTACCGTTGTACTACTATTGACGAGATCTTCAATTCTCGTTTAGGTTGTGTCGGCTAAAAATCACTCGATCTAATATTCGATTTTTTAGCTGTCTACTGCTAAGCTGAAACTTGTAAAAATCATAACTTCCTCATACAAAGTCAGATTTTGGCGTTCTTTTAATCGAACTTCTCGGTTTAACGAATACTACGACTTTCATTTAGATTGATAAGGCTAAAAAGTAGTTTATCAAAAACTCACTTTTTACGTCATTCGGCGTCGTGTCGGTTTTGTCGCGAATCTTTGATTGGTCATAACTTCTTCGTTATACCTCGGATTTCGACGAGGTTTTCGCCTACAAGTTTCTAACAAGATTATTTACAACTTCTAATAATAAAATTTTACTTATTTCAAATTTATATTTTCGCTAAATTTCACTATTTGACTTTTAATTGGAATCTCATAAGACTTCCAACATTTTCTGAGTGATTCTAAATATAGTTTTACTTCATTTCTAGTAAAAACTATATGTTAGAACTCAACACTCAATTTCACATAATATTTCACAATTTTATTCATTACAAAACATGATTTCAAAACATGTATGTTACAGATTGTACTCTAATAACTATTTTTTATAAAATACTTCTAAGTGTTTAATCAAATGATAAGTGGGTGTTTTGACTGTGTTAAAAATGAAATTTTTATCTTGATATTTTAGGTTGTTACAAGTTGGTATAAAGCCTTGGTTTGAGGATTCGGGTATATTCTCGGGTGTGCCTGAACTCAAACTGAGGGTTTGGTAAGTTTTTTAATAAAATAAATATTTTATGAAATGGATTTCTAATAAAATAAAGGGGTGTGATGCATGCAATCGGTCAAGCTCAAGTAAGTGGTTCCCATAATACTCGTACATGTTTATTATGTTATATTATTATGAGAATCACACGCTAGTTAGGGCTAAGGATCTGCTCGGCATTTCATGATAGGAGAGATGCCTTTATATGCCTGATTGTATGAGCTTTTAGGATTGCATGCTAGTATGGTTTTCAGATAAGTGGATGGAATGGCTTGATTAGTGTATGCTAGTTAGATTTTCCGTTGCATTAATGCCTCTTGCTTTGTGCTTTGTGGAACTCTTAGCAACCTGGATCAACTACTAAGTGAATATGCTAACTCACATGTTGCACAGGTTAAATAATTTCAGAGTGATAGATTTGACCCTGTTGTGCAGCTCTTTTCTGAGTCCAACCGTTTTCGGGTTAAGTGTTTTTCTCAAAGGATTGTCTGATCTCTGTTGCATGTGACTATATTCATGAGGCAGTTACTTGACGTCAGTGAGAATCTTTCAGCAACTGATGGCAAGGTGAGGTCGGGAACCTAGGAGATCCTAGGAAATGTTTTTGTGGGTTTAGCGGTGTTGTTTAGCGATCAACTGGTGCATCAGTTTGAGGAGACGACTTACAAGATTCAGGATGATTCTTGAGGAAGGTATGTGTATGTGTGGAAGGTAGTATTGGGCCCGTACTACTGAAAGCACAAGATCCATACTCGAATCGGTAAGAGTCTTGGAGAATCTAGGAAGCTTGTGGGATAAGGATTTTTCGGTATGTTCTGATCATTTACATGTTGTATTTCAGTTTGGTGATGAGCACTTAGGAAGGAGGTCCTGGTTCTGGTTTCGGCTCTGGTGCAGGTGCAGGTGTCGAGCCGATTAGCGAGCAGATGCGAGAGTTCATCTCATTGGAGATTACCTGCGGCATTTTCGAGTAGACTCCTGTGATCTTTGGTTTGGTCAATGAAGGGATTCTGGAGATTATGGATGAGCACTTTGGAGCGTTCCGTGATGAGGCTATGGATGTCGTTGGAGCTCGCATTCTTTATTTTCGTGATTTCCGTGCTTGTGGATCTCCTACGTTCTCTGCGGAGAAGGACCCCATTGTTAGTAGAATATGGTTAACAGATATGGCTAACGCGTTCATGATGAGTTTCTGTCCCGAGGAGTCGAAGGTCAGATTTGCTTCCTGTCTTTTGAAGGAGAGGGCACGGGCTGGTGGGAGGAGGTAGGACGTGAGGTGGGTGATGATGTTGTTGATGCGATGACATGGAATGATTTCTCGACCAGGTTTCGAGCTAAGTTTTGACCAGTGATTGAGGTGCAACAATTGGCGCGAGAGTTTCATGATCTCCGTCAGACTACTTAGACTGTGGTAGAGATCATTGCCAAGTTCCAGGAGAGGGCTTTATTGGTTCCACATTATGCGGCGGATGAGGAGATAAAGAAGGTAACGTATCATGATATGCTGATGGATGACATCAGGGAGGTTGTGAGTATATCAGGGTGCAAGACCCTAAATGATATGATTTCTAGAGCCCGAGAGCAGGAGATTGATTTGGATCACCTAGGAAAGAGGGAGTCACATCAGGTGCAGACAATGGAGGGTCCCAGGAAGAGACCCAAGACATCAAACCAGCGATTGAGGGGACAGTAGGGTCAGAGTTAGCGAAACACGTGTGGAAAACTACACGATGGGGTTTTTCGTTGCAGGGGATTGGGCTGCCACAAGTGTGGTAGGGTTGGTCATGTCAGTAGGGATTGTCCTCAGGGGGGGAGCCCGTTATGTTTTCACTACATCCAAGTGGGCTATAAGAAGGCCAACTGTCCGATGTTGAGGGGAGGAGAAGTGAGTACACTTGCTTCGGTTACTTTGAGGATCACTGATGGTCGAGAGGGTAGGGCAGGAGCCCCAGTAAACAGGAGTCGAGGATTGCAGCGTCAGACAGGGGTGGCCAGGAATCCATCAGATGATATCGCGGTTATGTAATCTTTTGCTTCTCCATTGGCTATTATCAGTATCCATTTTTCTTAGGATTTTGTATCGGTTTGTGTAAACGTTATCTTTGGTTTAATTCCATGTTATTGTTTGATTTGTATCATCAAGAACTATTATATGACATTTGCATGCCATGAATCATTAGCGGGTAAGTAAGGGGTTATATCTTGTTGAGCGGCTTGCAGTGTGTTTGGTTGTTGTTCAAGTTCTTTGTTAGGATTAGTATAGGGGTATCGTTTGGAAGCTATATGGTCAGGATTAGCGGGTTGGTTCTCCAGTAAAGTGAGGTTTCAGTAGTTCTAGCATTTCAATTGGTGGGATCGAAAGTCTTTTGTGGAAGAACTCTTGGGTTCAATCACTACCGTTGCTAGGGAAGGAGCAATAACGAGAAAATGGTGGTGGCAGTCGCGTGAGCTTGGTTAGCTACTGGGAGTGTTAGGAGAAAATTGATCTATTGTTAGAGCTTTGGTTTTGTCGCTGACATGAAGGACTTAAGGATTTGGGTATTGTATCATGGGAAGCATTTGGGGTTGTCGGAATTGCATAGGTTTCAGGGAGTGTTCGTCATGATTTCAAAAGGGAGAATTATAGTCCTGTCAAACCCGTTCGGCTAACGACCCTCCACCAGTCAAGCAAGCGGTGGGAGAGAGTGGACACCCATTAAGTTGTCATTTTATAGGCAACAACCTTATACCCACCTTATAGACCGGCTTCGTGAATGAGGCGTACTAGCGGTAAGACTGACTTTACTCTTATACATATATATATATATTATTAACTTATAATATTATAAAGTATAAGTGGTTGAATTTTAACTTTTAAAATTCTAAGGGCTAACTTGGAATTAAAGTATTCATAAGGAAAACTTTTTAAATTCCAAAACTTGAGGGCAAGTTTTGAAACTATTCAAAACTAATTAATTCCGTAACTTATGTGTTTAAAGTAGTTTTAATCCAAAAACTCTTCAAGTTCCATAACTTGAGGACAAGTTATGGAAGAATTTAAACTAATAAAAGAACTAACTTTTCTTTATTTTATAACTTATGGAATTAATTAAGGTTACACTTTTTTTATTTATTTATTATTTAATGAAGAGACTCTTGGTCCTCCATAACTTGAGGACAAGTTATGGAGTCATAAAACCATTTAATTAGAACTAGACTCTTCATTTTTGTAACATTTGCCAACTTTTATGAGTTTTATGAAACTTAAATGTGACTTTTTATATAACTTGAGGACAAGTTACAAAAACACATTTTAGAATCAACTCTTAGATTAATTTGGATTGAAAACAACTATTTCACTCAACTTTCTATTAATCTAAGCAACTCATAAGAACAAGATTATTCAAATCAAACTTTTTCATGTAATTAGTCTAAACCATAAACTAATACAAAACATGAATCTATTGACAATTATCTTTGAAATTGGATTAGCATGAACATTACCACATCAAAAACAAGTTTATAAGTCCAAAAACATCTTAGGGTAATGTTCCTAGTCCAATTCCAGCCAAAAAAGTCGAATTTATGCTGTCTGGGGGTCCAACTCGTTGAGTGCACGAACCAACTCGGCGAGTTGGATGCTTTTTGCCTTGGACTCGACGAGTCCATTCATGGACTCAGTGAGTTTGTTGGGCAGACAGCATCAAAACTCGATTTTCCAGCTTCTTTTGCAAGTATAACAAGAAAACAAGCCTAGGCTCTGATACCACTGTTGGGTTATGAGCATTCTAACACTCCTAAGTGTACATGCAACCCTAAATACCTTGGATCTATGTTTTCTCTATTATACATACAAATATGAACATCCAAGGTATTATCCTATCTAGCATATAAAATAATGAATATAACAAGATAGAATACATACCTCTTTCATGTAGAAAGTCTTCATGAAGCTTGAGTGCCAAGTGCCCCAAGTCTGACACCTCAAATGGTTCACACAACACCAAATACACTTGGAATAACTTGAGAGAATTCTACACTACATGAAATCGGCTAGCCCTCTCTAGAATGATACTAGTGGCCGATTTTGTCAAGAATAAGATCTTTATATAGTGTTACAATTAGGGTAAACCCTAGTTGTCATGAATTTCCATTTCCTTGGATCCATGGGTTCAAATACACCATGGAGCATCCATGGACCATCCTATGGGTTTTAGCCCAACTTGATTATCCATGGAGCATTAGCCCACTATACAAGTATGGATGATTTACACAATCAACCCATATATTTAATTAGTCTTCTTTTGATCACTTAATTAATCCTAGATTAATTCTTGATCAATAGTAATTAAATAATCTTATTATTCTTATTCTTAATATACTAGAACTTATAATACATTAATAACCATAAGTGTCTTATTTTTCTCATTATAGTCTATCCAAGTGCATGATGAAATGCAACCCAAATGGACCATGCCGGGTCGGGTCAAGTCTTACCAATTATAGTTATGTACTTAGACATTAATCCAACAAGGAATTCATGAAACTTCCAACCATTGGTTAGCATCTTCTTAGTGATGGATGGATTGATAGATGAGAAGTAAGACCATGGGTGGTGGCCATGGAAAGGTAAGAGTGTTGTAAGACTGCAGGATGGCTCGTAGCATTTACAAGGTTGGCAAATAGTGTGGGAGTGTTTTAACACTGTGGGGTGGCCTGTAGCATTCACTAGGTTGACAGATAATGTAGGAGTGTTGTAAGACTGCAGGGTAGCCGATAGCATTCTCTAGGTTGGCAGATAGTGTAGGAGTGTTGTAAGACTACAGGATATCTTGTAGCATTCACTAGGTTGGTAAATAGTGTGGGAGTGTTGCAAAACTATGGGGTGGCCCGTAGCATTCACCTATCCTTGTGCAGCGGTGAGGGCATGACAATTCCATGATTGGTTATGGATTTCTTTAGATGGATTAGATCAGAGTATGTCAATGGTTAGGCTGTAGGAAGGTCACAACATTCATGGAAGTGGAAAGTGGTAGGTCGTTTGAGGTCGGTTGTGATATAAGACTACAGTTGGTCATGTAGCATTCACTTTTAGCATGTGTTTTGATGGGGCCAGGTGGATCGGGCATTTATGATCGGTTGGATCAGAAAAATTGTTGGAGCTATTAGTGGCGAGATAGCTAGGTCAATTATTATCGGATGAGGCTTTCATTCGAATGTAGCGTAGGGAGACTATGTGTGTCTATTTGACTCAACAATCGGGTGGGAATCCGGTGAATCGGTTAGTTGGCAGGTAAGTTGGGACCAAGGAGGTCTCGACTGCTATTGGAAAGCAACTAGGGGCATCAAGATGAATCAAGGCGGTATTAGTGATTTGGGATTTGTATGTGGAGTCGGTTGTTTTTCGGGCAATATGCTAAGTCACTTGCAGCTTGGATTAAATAATCTCATATTAATTAATTTGACCCTATTGCGTAGCTCTCGCCTGAGTCTAACCGTTGGAGGAATAAATCTTCTACTCGAAGGATTATTTGAGTCTTCTGTCAAGAATAAGTGTTCCGAAGCTTTGATTGATCATGGTTTATGTTTTCTATAGAAGCATCAAGGGTGGAAGCGTATTGTTTCAGTCCGGACTTCAATGAGGATTTCGCCTGGTAGTGGTTCTGTATAGACGGTCTGTTTGGGAGTCAAACCAATTCGAGATTTCAGGTTTTAGGGAAAGTAGAGGTGGTTTCCTACTTGGGATTTAGGATCCATTCTTTATCGGGTTGGAGAGTTCCACTAAGGTTGGGTTCGTCTACCTTAGGAAGGTCGTTGTATGCTCAGGGTGGTGATTGCATTGTTCAAGCTGTTTGGTATGCTAGGAATGATAAGGAAAGATTTCGAGGACGAAATATAACTTAACTGGGGGAGAGTTGTAATGCTTGGAATTGGATATGTTCCTAGTTTCCCTTAATAGTTAAAATTTCAATATTGACCCTTGTAAGAAGTATGTGAGGGGTACAATAGGTTACACTTGGCATACTTGGTGAGAAGCTAGTACGCGATGCGTAGCTCAGGTGTACGCTTAGTGTACTAATGGATGATGGTCGCGGGTCTGAAGCCTCGTACGCTAGGCGTACGAGGAGTACGCATGGCATACGAGGGGGTGATAAGAAAACCCTATTTTTCAAGTTGTACCCTATATAAGCCATATGTTAGCCTCATTTTATCATTTTCTAGCCATCCTCCATATCCTAAGAAGCCTAATTCGTTCCTTAGCCTATGTTTGGTGACTTTGAGCTCTTGTGAAGCTTTTGTGGAGGATTTTTGTGCATCTAGAGGAGGAAGGTGAAGCGTGAAGACTAATTCTTTGGAGGAGGGTTTTGAGATCAAAGTTAAGCACCTTATTTTGGTGGCTTGTGAGGTATAAATTTCAAACCTTGCCATTCCATTCCTTAGATCTTCTCCTTGGCATGCTTTGGGTCATTTTGGTCCTTTTGGTTGGTGATTGGGAGTTAAGGCTGTTTTTGGAGCTTAGCCTCATAGATCTTGACATATTAAGAGTTCCTTGGGCATAAAGTTGCAAATTTATAGTGGTTTTTTTCTTATGCATGTATTAAGTCATTCCATAAGCTCTAGAGCCCCATTTAGCCATGCATGCACATAAAATTGGCAACTTTATGTGATTAACCGCCTTAGGGAAGTTAGATCTGAGTTTGGGTCAAAGTCTTATTGGATTAAGAGCTGAATTGGGAAAGTTTGCCAAGTTGGTGAGTACACGGGGCATACAAGCATGTACATTACGCGTACAAGCCTTTAAAGTTGTACGTTGCACGTACACGCTGAGTACGCCCAATGTACTTAGCATATTGGATTTCTTTTGGGATTCGATTTTGGGCTTGAGTGGGCTTGGTTGTCTTGGGCCATATTTGGCCATCAGAATTCATGTGTTGGACTTTTGAGATTTTTTTGGACTTTTTAGGAAAAGGCCTATGAAAGAGATTGGGCCTAATTTGGAAAATTAGGCCATATGTGGGCCTTAGGTGCTTATGTTAGATTTTGGGGTTTTGGAGAACTGGTTTGGGTCTTGGCCTTGGGCGAATTTGGAGGAAGGGTAAAAAGGACATTTACCCTAATTTGGAATCTAAGTCTAAGTCAGGACTCAATTATTAATTGGTGGTCATTACGGTGTTTGATAGCGTGGGGATTTTATGGTTTTGCAGTCAGAGTTTTATCTGTGGGTTCCAGCTATCTAAGGTGAGTCTCCTCACTATACTGTGGGTCGAAGGCACCAATGCCGAACCATTGGCTTATGATACCCTGACCTCAAATCTATCTTGGAGAACCAAGATGCACCCTACAACTGATCGAATAGGTCATCAATCCATGGAAGTGGGTAACAATTCTTCACCGTTAACTTTTTCAACTCCCAATAATCAATACACATGCGGTAAGACCCATCCTTCTTCTTCACAAACAAGATCGGTGCTCCTTAAGGCAAACTGATCGGTTTGATAAAGTGCTTTCCCAACAACACCTGAAGCTGAGAGGACAACTCTTGCATCTCTGGTGCTGGAAATGTACGGTACCATAGGAATCGGGGTCGCACTAGGAACCAAATCAATCATGAACTCACCTACCTCTCAGGAGGCACACCGGGTAATTCCTCCAAGAACGCATCTGGAAATTCTCTAACTACTGGCATATCTAAAATCGAAACTCCCTTCTCGAATCAAGTGTCAACCACATATGCAAGATAACCCATACACCCATGCTAAAGATACTGACTAGCCATGTCAATAGAACAAAAGGCTGATCCTACCTTGGTACCATCTCCATAAAGAGTCAGTTCTCCCCACTTGGGGTTCGAACTACCACCCTTTGAACCTCACAGTCAATCATCGCACCAAACATTCTCAACCACTCCATCCCTACTATCACACACACATACCCTATGGGAATGGGGATCAAATCATTCAAGTAAGACATCCTAAAAATCCTGAAAATGCAATCTCGAAAAATGCTCAATGTCAAAACCCCGTGCTTGTTGGTGATGGAAATTCAAAACGAGCACTCTAACGCCCCAAGGGACGTATCAAAGCTCTTACTCAAGGAATGAGACACAAAGTACCGACTCGCACCTGAGTAAAAAAGAACAAGAGCGAGCAAGAAATTACTAAGAAGATACCTAGCAACATCAAAAACATAAGCATACCATGAAATAATTCGATAGAATAATAAATGAAAACATACCTCTTCTATAAGCTGGAAATCACGACCTCAAGCCCTCAGGGGCTCCACCTTACCCTGGCGTCCATCTGTGATCTGAATGGTAGAAGTAGCCGGTGCATGCATGGCTTGGTAACAAACAAGGGACATTGGACCTTCACAAGGACCACCTACTCAAAATGATAACAACTCCAGATACTCAGCGGAGGAGCCTGCTGGCGACAGTCGTTTGTAAAGTGTCCCTCCCTACCGCAATGAAATTTCTCAACAAACTGACCATATAACTTAGGAAGCGAGATAAGGACCAAATCAATATCTTGCTCCTTTGAGAATACAACACCCATTCTATACAATTTTTCAATGTATGATTTCATCTTCATAACATGCGCACACACAAAATTTGTATCTTCGTGTTTACATGCCAATAGGGCTGCAGTAGTTTCATATCTTGAGGAAAACATGACGTTGGGAGAGATGCAAGAGGAGGAAAATGTGGAAGAGTTGAAGGAGGACGATGTCCAATATCACCATTACCCAAAGAAGGGAAGACATTTTCACCTTGATCAGAATGTGGAAGACCATCTACAGAAGATTGAGGAAAACCATTTCCATAAGAACGAGGAAGACAATTTTTATTTGGATTAGACATCTAAAAGTGAGAAAAGAGAGAACTCAAGTTAGTTGATTTTAATCATTAATTATTAACCTAAAATTTTAATTATATAAGGTTAGGATCCATATTTTTATGTCGTAATATGAAGAGGGGTGCCGTAGTCATATCACGAAACTATTTTAGATACGTAGAAACATTTCACCAATTTCAATCACATGATAGTCCTAGATCTTTTGAGATTTTCATTGAAACATCAATGTCATGTTTAATCTCGGATTATGCTCTTACCAATTGTGACTGAGATGTCGAGGATCACAATTAAGATTTGAATAACCATGTAAACCCACTCAAACAGCCTCGATCGATTTTAATTTCCCATCGATGTGCCGGTTAACCATACACGCTCCATCAACACTCATAAACATGAGTTGTTTCGTCATTTCATCTTTCGTCCCACATTAGTGTGCCAGTTAACCACAAACTCTCCACTAATGAATCATAAAGAAATGAGATGTGTTTTCATGGATTAGCATACAATTTCACATTTTCCTAAAGTAACTAGAGTGAAGTTTTAAAGAAGGTTCTAGTACTTTATACCACTATACTTTTAATGAGATTATATCCTATCAAACCCGTTCGGCTAACGACATTCACCATACAAAGGAACGATGTGTGAAAAAGACACCCATTCAACGGTCATTTTATAGGTCGTTTCCTTATAGCCCTCTTATAGTATGACTTCATGAATGAGACATACTATTGATTTAACTGACTTTTCTTATACATATAGTATTAAATGTTTTAATATATATATATATATATATATATATATATATATATATATATATATATATATATAAGGTCTATTTTAAAACTTTTTTTTATAAAAAAAAACACAATAATTAAATATTAAATATCTAAATTTGTCATATAATTAATTAATCAATTTAAAGCTAATATGATTTAATGTTTAATTTTAAATAAAAAATTAATTAAATCATTTAAGAAATAAATAATTATCTTTAATTATACCTTTAATTAATTAATTCAGATTTAATCCTAATCCTTCTAATTTTCGAAATTAGGGTTAGCGTTATCAAATTTTAATTGTTTAAATTTTAAAGCATTTAAAATAATAAATAAGGAAGCTAGAAACCCTTAGAAAACCCTAGGGAATTTCGAAAATAGGTAAAGAGGCTAGGGTTTAAAAAAAAACACTAGAATTTATCGAAATTTGTAAGAGGAAAGCGTGTATTTTCGATAAACCCTAGCTAGATCAATTAACATCATGCCCAATCAAATGTAAGACCAAGGCTCTGATACCACTAATAGGTTTTATATGTTATAAAATTACATGTAAATATGGAAAAATCACTTAACACTTAAGGGCACATGCAACCTGTAGGCATCTATGTCTTCACATTTGAAAGCAATATATTGTGAATATCAAGAGCCCTACGAGAATCATACTATAATAGAAATTAGTAGATCTAGGGTTACATACCTTTGAATTGTTGTAGTAAACAATTCCTTGAATCCTTTCCTTTATGGATCTTGGAAAGCTAGCACCAAAAGTATGATGCCTCTAACGGCTCACACCAACAACCCTAGAAACCATAGAGTAAAGAGGAGAGAAAGGGAGGAGAAGTAATTTTTATTCATAAGCCTCTTACAAAGGTTGTGCACGAAATTTGGCTCATAAAGGGTCCTAGTTATAGTCTAGGTAACTTACAAGCAAAGTCATATTTAAATTAATTAAATAATAGATTTAATACCAATTCAAATCTTTTCCTTATATACAACCAGGAGGCTTCCAGAAACCCTAGGAATCCCTCCAACACCGTCCATCCCATGGATGGTTCTAGGATTGCTTCTTTTGTTCAACTATTGAACAATTATAATTCACCCCTTGCACCTTTAATTAATTCCAATTAATCCCAAATTAATTCTAAATTCATTATGATTAATAATTAATTAATTCTTATTGATTTCTTATTAATTTATTAACCATATAAATTAATAAATAATTTATTTAACTACTGATGTCATATTAATTAATTAATCACATAATAAATTAACACATCAACTATCTATTTCAGTATAATATATTAACAAACCATTTCCCACAATTTCCAATTAGTTTATTAATCATATAATAATTTAATAAATTATTCTTCTCTCTTCTAATATCAATTCTAGCTATTTATGGTTAGGAGGGCAACCCTAAAAGGGTTTTGCTTCTAATTACAAGAATATACCAATTTAGTTATGTGTTTAGACACTTTAATCCAACAACATAAATGTTTATACAAGTTTACTAAATCTGTGATTATCCTCTATCATGGCCAATATTTACGTAAACCTACAATTAAGGACATCCACCAATTCTATACGATACATGAAAACAAGTGTGGGTTCCCTAGAATGATTGGTAGTATTGATTGTATGTATCGAGGTGGTCAATGTGCCATAATACGTGACACAGTCAATTTATGTGAGGTGGTTAGAAGCATCTGATAATAGTTTTTGAAGTAGTGGCGTCCTATGATCTTTGAATATGGCATGCATTTTTTTGTGCAGTAGGTTCCAACAACGACATCATTGTTCCAGACCAATTGATGACATTCAACGACATCTACCTTGGGCAATTGTATTATGTGTTGTTTCAAGGAAATGAGACATCACACAAGTGTGGGTATTACCTTATTAATAGGTGTTGGTGATTTGTATCACTAATATTATTTATGTGTAATGGAATTAATTTGTTGATCAATGTTGCCTTGATAAATATTGAACAAGTTAGGATGGTGCGGAGTGCACATTCGTTTAAGTTTGGTTTGCTTGAAAGTATATTGCTATTTTTTTTTGTGGGAGGGGGGGGGGGGGTAGGGGAGGGGGAGCCCCTATACCGACAGGGGTCCGGGGTTAACACCCCTATAAGTGGGGTCCGACGTCAACTATCCTGGAAGTGGGGTCCAAGGGTGGCAACCCCTAGCGGGGTCAAAGGGGCAGAGCCCCTGGCTAAGGTGGTCGAGCTGTGACATTTTCAGACATGAACTTATTTTCACGTGACTATCATTTAGCAGTTTTTAGACACAAGGTTATTTGCTATTAATTGGTCAATATCATATTAGATTGGTACACAACACACAAGACATAACTTCATTAATTGGTCAATATCTGATTAAAGATTTTCGAGTGTTCCATTAAAATGCTTTAATTTGAAAGTGTGTTTCACAGCGCTAAGTAATCCAAACAATCTTAACCCTGATTTTCTAACAATGGGATATGTCCCTACTTAGCTACATTTGTAAATAATTTTCATGTACAAATGATGAAAAGCGTATAAAGTTTAAGTCGGCCCAAGAATCTGTTAGGAAGGATATTGAACGAGCCTTTGGCATTCTAAAGAGACGTTGACAGATACTCTTAGTATCGACACAATCTTTCCAGCTAGAAAGAATAAGTACTCCGACGTATGCATTCATCATATTGAATAATATGATCATAGAAGATGAAGGAAACGTAATTTGTCACTACAATGAAAATGAGAATTTACCAAACGTCGAAGGAGTAGGTATTAGCACGCTGGAATACATGACGAACAGAGAAAAATATACGAGTGAGTTGGACACAACAACTTTCACACTAATTTTGTGAAACATATGTATTCAATGCTCAAGTGAATTCTGTTGTCTACGATTTTGACGAGTTGTTTGACGATACAAATAACGAACCAGACATCTTTGTAGATGATTCAGACGATGTATATGTTGATGTTATGAATGAAAATTTCTTATTTATGTCTTTGATTTAGTATGTAATTTTTTTAATTAATGGAGTAGTTTTTTTTATTAATTTTATATAATTATTTTTTTTATTAAATTACATTTTATTTAATTAAGAAAAAAAAAGTGTTAAGTGAATGTGAAAATAGCATGAGGCGAAAAGTCTGATAGGTTATTACCACACCAGCACTTGTTATGGGTGAACTGACAATTATACCCTTGCTTTTAAATATCTAGAAGACTAGAACGCATAATCTTCTTTCTTCTCCGAGTCCTCAATCTCAATCTCTGCAACTACAACGCCTCTATAGTCGATAGCAATCGAGCACAAAACACCCTTGTAATTATCAATCGATTATCACGGTCTCCATTGTCTATCCGTAATCGAGCTCAAAACTCCAACGTCGATGTTCCAATTTTTCGATATTCAGCTCTCCATCATTGATCTTCAGATTTATGATTTTATTGTTGGTGTTATTGTCCTCGGTTTCACGGTACAAGTCTCTTTTAGATTTCTTCCACTGTACTGTTTATATGTTCATCTTTAATTTCTATAAGTTATTTGCAAATTTTTGGTCGTCGTTGTTTGTTGTCGGACCTCGGAAGGCCATAAAAAAACAATACATGTTGAAACTATACACTTCTATTATCCTTGCACACCAACTGTTTGATTTTATGCTGGTTAAGAATATGCTTTGTATTGGTCAAATGCAGACTATGTGTTTGATTATTATATTGCTACCTACTGCTGCAAATATGCAAATAACAGAATTGGATCACTTCTGGTTCTAGAAGATGTTTTTCATTTTCAATAAAACTACAATTGATGTTACCTTTTAGAAACCATTTCAATTTCTGTTTTGAGTCAAAATTGGAATTGGTACTTGGATTCTGCTTGTTTTGCATTTGATTCCAATTATGTGTATTCTCTTGGACCCTCGGCTCATGAAAGGTCTGTATTCTCTCTTTCACTATTGATTCCATTATGGTAGAAATAAGAACATAATTTTAATTATTTTTGGGTGGAACTATGAATCTTATTTACTATTCTGGAAAAAAATATATATGGATTTATAAAAAAAGATATGAGTTTGCGAGCATATTACAAAGAAGATTGAAATTTGCATTAACAATTTGGAAATTACAGACATAGTTTTCATGAAGGATGTTAATCTTCATTCATCTTTATAACTTCTAAGCTAAAATGAAAGCTTACCCATTTGCAAAATTGTTGCAGCTAAGATAGAGACTTTGTTGGTGTTTTAAGGGGACAACATCAATGGCAAAATCCTTTGGAGGAGTTGTTTGAGAGTGGGCTGAAGAAGCAGCGCCAACTGTAAAACAAGTAGGCACCCAAGTATTATAGGTTGCTTCGTCATGAGTTGTAAACTGTTTGGAGTTTCCAAACATAGGATATTCTATCTTTCAATATCTAGAAATTAAATTAAGGGTAAAATTGTCAATACACATTATTTTCTGTGGATGAATAAAAACAGCTCCCGTAAATAATAGTAATAAGCAACCCCACAACACAAGGCTTGTTTATAGAGAACAAATGTGCGGATGCTTTCGAGTTACAGCAAATGTATGTTACTTCTGAAGCTGATCCGCTTAAGAACTCTTCAGATTTCCCAATTTGCTTCCGCGGCTTCACAAGAGTTGTCAACACCTAAACCCGTCTCCACGATATCACCAAAGGGGCTTAATTTCTACATCTCTACCCTCCAAACTTGTGTCTCTGTTGATCAGCTTCATCAACTTCACGCTGAGATTCTAAAGACTCGCTTCTCCCAGAACGTATTCCTGATGACACGTCTAGCTCACGCTTACCTCAAATTTGATTGCCTGAATATTGGAGAAAGATTTGTTGTCAGCATCATCAAGAACCCACCTTTGTTTCTCTGGAATGAGACGATCAAATGTTATGCAAGGAAAGGTTGTTACAGAGAGTCAATCGATCTATATTACGAGATGATTCGAAGTGGATACAAACCGAACGCCTTCACGTTTACATTTGTGCTGCCGGCTTGCGCTGGGTTGAAGTCGGTTAAAGATTGTCAGAGGGTTCATAATGATGTTTTGTTGTTCGGTTGCGAGTATAATGAGTTTGTTATCACGGCTCTTATAGATGTCTATGGGAAGTGCGGCGAATTAAGTTCCGCACGCCAACTGTTCGATAATATGCCAGTGAAGAAAACCGCAAGCTGTAACGCCTTGATGGCTGGGTTTGTACTGGATGAGAAGTTCGATGATGCTTTATCACTTTTTAATGAAATGAAGAAGTTGGAGATCCGACCAGATACCATGACCATGGTTAAGGTACTTCAGTCATGTGCCTCTTTGGGTGCTTTACAACAGGGAAGATGGGTGCATGAACAATTAATAAGGACCCAAATGGTGGTCAACGTACAATTAGGTTCTGCTCTGATTAACATGTACGCTAGATGTGGTAGCATAGAAGAAGCCCACCATGTGTTTGAAGAAATGCCACAAAAAGATCTCATCGCTTGGACAGCAATCATATGTGGTTATGGAATGCATGGACTTGCCCATCTTTCAGAATCTCTTTTCCTTCGTATGGTGAGTCATGGTCTAAGACCTGATGCCATAACATTCGTTGGAGTTTTGTCAGGTTTTAGTCACAATGGCATGGTAGAAAAAGGGTGGTATTATTTCAAGAAAATGTCTAATGAATTTAATGTAAAGCCAGTTTTAGAGCATTATAGTTGCATGGTTGACATGCTTGGTAGATCTGGCAGATTAAATGAAGCCGAAAACCTTCTGAAACATATAACTGTAAAACCCGATTCCAAGATTTGGGGTGGATTGTTAAATGCTTGCAAGATTCATAAAAATGTTGAAATGGCTGAAAGAGTTGTATCCAAGATTCTTGAATTGGATCCGACTAATGCTGGATGGCATGTGCTCATGTCCAACATCTATGCAACTTGTGAGAAATGGGATCAAGTTGCCAAAATGAGGGGAAAAATAAAAGATTTGAAGTTGGAAAAAACACCAGGGTGGAGTTCTATTGAAATTTCAGGGCAGATTCACACGTTTCTTGTGTTTGATCAATCACATGTGATGTCAAGAGAGATTTACAAATATCTCAAGTACGTAAAAGAACGGATGAAAGTTGAAGGTTATGTTCCTGAAACTAGTGTTGTGTTTGAAAAAGTTGATGAGGAAACGAAAGAGGAGATGGTATTTTGTCATAGTGAAAGATTGGCGATTGCATTTGGGATTCTAAGCACTTTGGATGGTGATGTGTTGAGAGTGATGAAGAACTTGCGGGTGTGTGTGGATTGTCATAATGTTATTAAGTTTATATCTCGAATTGAATGTAGAGAAATCGTTGTTAGAGATGCGAAAAGATTTCATAGTTTTAAGAATGGTGCATGTAGTTGTGGAGATTATTGGTGATGGACATTATTGATATATATTTATTTTCAAAATATTGTAACATCTACAATTTTGTAATAACTAAAAAAATAAACTGAAATGAAAGTTTGACGATGTTACAAGAAAAAGGGTCTTCTAAGGTGGGACGGAGCCGGTGCGGGAAGGAGGCGTGGGGCTTTTCCCGTTCCGATGAACACCGCACCGTGGCTGCGGGAAGAAGCTGAGGGGAAGGGTTGTCGTGTTCTCGCTCCACAGGTGATTAGATAGGAATATATATATATATATATATATATATATATATATATATATATATATATATATTATCCAAGTAGCTAAGGGATTAACATAAATGGTCCTCTGTTTTTTCTGTTTTAGACATTGGCCACACTAATTTTTGGGTTGACACTTTAACCCTTACAATTTCATTCTTTTTTTATTCTACATCCCTCCACCGACTGATCCCTCTTGTATATGTACTTGTATATTTGTTTTTGTCGGTCGAATGTTCATGTGTTTCTCCTCTTTGGTTTCCACGTGTTATGTTCCACCGTTCAGTGTCTGATACCACTGCCTCGCTCTCCACTCAAGTTTCATCCACCGCTTCCGCTGCCTACTTTCATCTGCTTTTCTTTCTTCATGATCCCTTCCGTATCTGCTCTCCACTCAAGTTTCATCCACCACATGGTTCTGTCCACCAACAATCACAGCAACAGAAGCAGGACCTCTTTCTTCCATATGTTTGGTGGTGGTGAGTAGGGCTGTGGAGGAGGTTAGGGAGAGGGGGTAACGGCGAAGATGACACCGCTGAGGCCGGAACAGAAGGTTGTTGGTTTCGAATCAAGTCAGAATCTCCACCGCTTCTCCCTTTTTCTTCACCACCCATTCATCTTTGCCATTTGATACGTCCCACCGCTTTGCTCGCAAATCCCCTTCATCGACATCTAACCACTGATATCAACACCGCCTCATATTACAACCGGTGTTTGCAGCCATCCCGACGATCCACCCCTTTTTTCTAAGCCCCCTTCGGTTGAAATTCAGTGTCGTGTTTTTGATTTAGGGCTTGAGAAGCTGGGTTTTGTTTTGTAAATCAATTAAAGCTTCTTACAATACCGGGATCGAGAATCGACCTACCGTATCAACCCTTCTAAATTGGCATTTTGGAGGGAAACGGAAGGCGAGGGTCATTAAAGCAACGACGATGATGGTCGGTCCTAATGGCTCATCGGTGTCTCTTCGTTTCCCGATCCAAACAAGAAGCACCAAGATCTTTCTCTATAAATCGTCAATCTGATTCTTCTGTTTATGTTTTTAACTCTATGTGCCTGTGTTTTTAACTACATGTGTACGTCTTTCCTCAATGGCTTCAATCGTTTAATCAATCATGGAGCACAAAGCAACTACAAAAGCTTTTTCCTTTAAATAAAAGCCACCAAGGTAAATTTCTTGAACACACATATGTTTTAATTCCTGTGTTTGCAAATTTATAATTTTTTTTTTTTTACATCTGAGTTAGAGCTCTCAATTAGTTGAATCGTTAGTTTGATTGTATTGTTCTATAAATCAGCCATTTGTAATCTATTATTTTCATAAAGATATTTGAAGGTTTTATGGAGGAGGAGAAAGGGAAGAGGATGAATGAGACGGAATGTGATTGCATTTTTTTCGTTGTGATAAATGAAGGATATAACCTTACTGTCTTCACCCTTTAACTGAAGCTTCCTTAACCATTTCAGCTATAAACAAGAAATCAGATTTACTAAATTATCTCAAATACGCAGGAGGATATGAGAAGCAACAACGAATTTATATGATAATAAGAGGTATGGTCGTAAAGGTTCTTTAATGGGTATGGATGCATTGTAGCTTTTTTAGCTAT
This sequence comes from Lactuca serriola, assembly GCF_051521515.1. Classification (NCBI taxonomy): domain Eukaryota; kingdom Viridiplantae; phylum Streptophyta; class Magnoliopsida; order Asterales; family Asteraceae; genus Lactuca; species Lactuca serriola. The sequence continues at coordinate 38,517,761 of NC_136411.1, forward strand.
AAGTGTAGTTGAAGCAGGTAAGATAAACAATCTGTTATGGTGTTTTAGTGAGTTCTAAGTACGCAAATTAGTATCAATTTATGATACTTTGGTTTCTTTCACAGTTGAGGTGAGGAATGGGAACAAGAGAAATGGTAAGCATGTAAGATGTGCACATAACAATCCTCAAGGTGACCATGTGCCTGACTATGCTCCATATCCTGCAATTGTATTGAAGGTGGAAGATGGAACAGGGATTTTACTTCCGATTACTGTTTGTATTTGGATTTTTTAATCTTAAAATGTTTGATTTTATAGTGATGAAAGATAGTTTTTGGAATATTCATATAGTTTTTGGAATACTCATATATAAGGTTATTCTTAAATTGATTTTCATTTTCTTGTGGTGGAGATGCCAAGTGTATTGCTCATGGGTACAATACACAGTGTTCAAACTGAGTGGTGATTTGGCTTTTTTTTTTTTACTTTTCATTCATGTTGCCTCAACTAATTGAAATTTTTGTGCTTTGTTTTGTTTCAGGTTAGGCCAACCATGTATCAAGTGTTGGCAACCCTGTTTTTTTTTTTTTTTTCCAAATTAAATATTGTATGGATCAAGTGTTGTCTGTTAATCAATAATAGATGAATTTTTGGGAATTTTTTTGAATTCTCACGGAAATTAGTGAGCAGAATTCCTATATTGCCCTTTTCATGTTTGCATCGTATATTGAGAAATGACATACTTCCAAACCTTCTATTATCGTGATAGTAAGGGGAATTTCAGGGATAGTTGCTACACATATGCTTCATAATGATTTTGAGGTGATATTCTTATGAAATGCTAAAATTTTCATATTTGGCTTTATTTTTCTTTTCATTATATTTATAAAAATGGTATCATACAGGCGGTGTAATTGGAATCACGTGATAAAATTTTCATATTTGGCTTTATTTTGCTTAGGTGATTTAGTTTCAAGTGCGGTTGGTGCCAACTTTAGTCCTCATATCATCAATGTTAACATCGAAGACGTAAATTGACTATTTTACCCTTATGGGTTTTGTGAGACTATATATATAATATAATTGTATATTATAGATGTGTGACATTGTTCTTCAACAATTCTTAATTATTGGTGTTTTATTTTTAGATACAATCAATTGACAAATGATCCATGTTGGCTGTTTATTCGTTTTGCATCTGCCCTAGAACACAATAACATTTGTATTTAATTATTAAATATCAATAAATCAACTACATGTTCTAGCAGAAGTTGCTTTTTGAAAGAAGTTAACAATGTCAACCATGCCTTGAGAGAGAATGAAGAAGAGGTGCACAATATAAAAGTCACAGATGTGGATGATAAGAACAAGATTTGTAGAGCTTGGAATACTCCAAGAGAAAGACGAGGAAATATGATGATGTAGAACTACTCTGCTTATTTTTTGATTCCAAATACATTTCAAGTGATTCACTCTTTCAACATTGCTCTTTGAGCCACGGTTTTGATTTTGGCAGCATCCGAACTATGATATCTTCCGTAGTAATTAGGTTTTAAAGAGTTCAACACTACAATGCATACATGTCTGATTTCTTCTTTTCTATTTTTACAATATTCAGAGTTGAATTTTGTGTTGTTTTGCTTGACAGGTAATCTATCTAGCAAAAAAAGGAGTAACATCTGGGCTTCTTACAAACTTTATCCTTCAACAAGAACAACATATAGAAACGATCACTGGTGGGGTATATATTCTTAATATATACTCCCATAATAGTTTGGTGGACATTAAAACTGAAACCATTCTCTAATATTTGTTCGGTACATTATTAATTATTAGGAAAACTATAATGAAAGCAAGTTATCTTTTTGATCATTATAACATTAAAAAAATGGTTTTTTTATTATTATTTTTTTTGTAATCAGTTGTATATAACTCAATAAAATCTTTTTGTTTTGTTATTTTTTAGCGAATCCATTCTTCACTAGTTTATTATTATTATTATTATTATTATTATTATTATTATTGAATACAACCGTTAAAAAACGGTAAAATTTGTTTTTATTTCTTTTTCTTTTTTTTTTTTTTTTTATTTTATTTCCAACGGCTATATCATTGAAAATGTAATTTTTTTTACCATCTACAACCTCTATAAATACCCATACCCATTTACTTTCAATCAAAAAAAAAAATCCCGACAATCAAATCCCAACCTCCGATAGAAGGAAAAAAAAAACTCATGTTTCGAGTTCAAGCACCCTACTCGAAACATTTTTGTTATCGATTCATCATTACAAGAAGTTTATCGTCCCCAACTCGATGCCCCCATTCAATCTCCACTACAATTTCAATACCAAAATGTTAAACAATATTACCTGGTCCAAGTTCCAAATGTTACTCCGCAAATATTTTCGAACTTTATTGTTTTTCTTGGTCAACATTCGCCAAATCAAATCCAAACTCAAACTCAAACCCAACAACAATTCCAACTTGTCGATGAGTTGGATGACTCAGAAGAAGAGATGGTTCACGAAACTCAACCCACACCACCCCCACAACGACGCAAAGGAAAACAACAAGCGCGTCAGGGTGTCGCACAACCGGGAAGACAAAGGCTGATACCATGGCTTCCACAAGAAGAGCTAGTTTTGGAAAAAACTTGGGTTGACCTTTCTGAGGATTTGAAGACGGGAAATGCACAACTGGGAGATCATTTTTGGCTTCACATTTTAGACCGGTTTCGGGAGGAGCTAGGAAAAGGTGGCGACTACCGTACAAAACACCAAATGAATTCGAAGTTTCGAGAAATAAAAAGGGGGTTTCAAAAATAAACGGGTTGTACAACAACCTAAAAAGCCAACGAAAAAGCGGTCAAGACGATGAAGAAATACTTCAAGAAGCTTTGCAATTTTACCTTGAGGAAGTCGGAAAACCATTCAAGTGGCACGATTGTTGGAAAATATTGGTTAAAAGTCCTAGGTGGAAAAATACGAGCGAGAATTTATTTTTGGAGTACAACAATCAAAGCGAACGAAAACGGGCTCTATTGGTTACACAACTTCCTCCGATGCTCGGGTTGGTCAAGATTTAAATGAGGAGGATGAACTCGAGCTAGAAGAAATTGTCTGACCAATGGGTAGGGACAAAGCAAAGAGGAAGGGAAAATGGACTTCTTCGGGTGCATCGATATAATTTTAATTTCGCTGAACGTTTGGCGTTCGACAAAGAAAAAGAAGCAAATAAGAAGGAGCACGCGGAGAGACAAGAAATTGAAGATATGAATTTCTTGATGGAAAACACCGACCATCTCTCGAGCTCGTGATGAAGAAGAGGGAAAAATTATTAAAAAAAAAATTTCATAGGTTGTTGTTGGTTTGTTTGATTTTTTGTTTTTGTTTTTTTTTGTTTTTTTAGTATTCTACTTTTTTAAATCTTAGGTGGATTGTAATATTTATTTTAATTAATGAAATTCATTTTCTTTTTAATATAAAAATTGTAAATCATAAAAATGAATTAATTTTATTTAAAAGAAATAGAAAAAAACACTACTGAGGGAAGCTTCCCACCCACTCATTGGGTTTAGATGAGGAAAATGATGACGTGACAGAGAAAAGTGAGGGAAACTCCTCATCCGCATCCTGCGGTCTTATGGGGTAGTTTGTATATTTTCCTTTAATGTGGCTTTGCTTAGAAAAATCAACATCAGACCGAAATGTGTACTCATCTTTCATCTTTTATTTTTTCCGTGTCATGTTAGCGACGCTTCATTTTACCCAACTCTTTATCATTTTTCAAAGACTAGGAAATGGTCACATTTTACCTTATTTTCACAATAAAATTAATTTACTTTTAAAATCTACAATTAAAAAAATAAATATAATTAATTAAAAATAATTAATAAACACACAATTAATAAAAATAAAAATATTTCATTAGTTAAAAATAAAATCTACATAATAAAACGAAAAAAACAAAATTAAAAATTAAGTAACAAAAATAATGAACCATTATTAAAAAAACTACATCATTCTGAAACGTCGTCACAATCACCATCCGAATCATCGACGAACGTATCAAATCTTCATCTGATTCGTGAAACAAATCATTTTGTCATTTCTTTGCCTCAGGCTATATGTTAGCCTTGTAAATATGTTCCACCAAATCAGCGCAAAGGGAATGATAAATGTCACGGTCATGTACTTTTCTTCTATTTGCCCTATACGCTTTTGCGTACCAACAACTACTCTTTTGATAGTTGGCAAAACTTCAATTTCATCGTACCAACACATCCCTATTCATTTGTCTTCTAAAATCACATTATGTAATATGATGCACACGTATATTATGTTCGGCAATCTTACGACTTCATATGATTGTTCCTTGGCTTGTAGTACTTGCCAACGCCTCTTAAGTACAACAAATGTTCGCTCCACGTCCTTCCTAGCTGATTTTTGTATCTGCTTAAACTTTATTACTTTTCTTTGTAGAGAAATACTTTCTCAATCTTCACTTCAGTTGGGTGATTGTTTTTCCAAACAATTGACTGATTTGAATTTCGGTTTATGAGCTATATGCTGCTGCACTGAAACTTCGAAAAATCATAACTTCCTTTCACGAAGTCAGATTTAAGCGTTCTTTATGTGCACGAGTTCGCTTTTGACGTAAGATTTTACACATATATCAAATACACCTAATATCTATAAAATTCACATAAACACATATGTCTTTGAATAATTTACTTTTATTTATTCTTAACAATTTACAATAGTTAACCGATAAGGTTACAGATTTGATAACTAACCCTAACAGAAAATGGGGACGTTACAACTTATGTGTGTTGTACCTGATCCCACATCGGTTGGGAAGGAGAACTAAGCGTTTCATATAAGGGGTGTGGATACCTTCTCTGTCACAAGACGTTATAATGACGTGAGGGCAGCAGATCCCATAAGAACTCTGCAGATAAGGTCATGTGTCTCAGTGAAGACCCTCCGATCTCACAGCTCGGGTCGGACCCTCCAGTCCAGTATCTTAGTGAATACCCTCTGGTCTCACAAGAACATAATAACTCAATAAGGCACATGAGTAATATACACCATAAATCACAAAAAAAATGCATGATATCACATAACTCAGTATAGGCACACAAGACTCTCCAACCACACAATGACTACCACTCAGGTAAGTATAGTGAGAAGACTCACCTCAACTGCTATGCAAGAAATCCTACACTGTCGTTGTTGTTGCGCACTGACTCCTGAACTGGGCTAAAACAACCCAACACTATACTCAAAGACTATACAAGGCTACACCCAACACTATGCCCCATAGATGGCTCAACTAACCAGGCCCACTACTGACCCAACTTATTGGGTCCACCAAGGCCCAAGACCATAAAGGTCCACTAATGGCCCAATTTTAAAAATTGGGCCCAAACCCTTGCTTGGGCCTTACCCTAACGCCCACGACTTAACTCTAATCCAAAACACCCTTTCTCAGAAGGCCTAACCAGTCACCAGCAATCGGGCCCAAGAAGACATCCCAAACCGAAGCCCAAATATGCAAACCCACTCAAACAAAGTACGCAGGGCGTACTTAGTGGTTCGTTGTGCGTACTCGCTTAACGGCTTGTACGTTGCGTGTACTGGCTTGTACACCCAACATACGTCCCTCTTAAACCCACTTTTCCATTAAGCACTTAATGCTTTAAGCCATAAGTCCAAACTACAGATTCGAGTCCCAAATCACATTTAAACCCATAAAGTCACTGGCTTGGTGACTTAGCATGCCCCATATAATCCCAAACTCCAAAAATTGTAGTCTACTTCCATGAAAATGGTCTTAACTCTTTCATGAACCAATTAAGACTTCCAAGATAAGAACTTTATGATTCTAGATCCCAAATAACACTAAGAGGGGCAACTTTAAGCTCCAAAAATGACATGGACTCAAGGGACTTCATCAATGGGACCAAAAGAGTCCATAAAATCAACGCAAAAGAGATCTAAGAAAATAACCACCAAGTGTGAGACTTTATACCTCAAATGAGAGCCAAAGGCTGATGGGGTTCTGGATCTAAAAGCTCTAGTTTCTTCAATGAATCTTCAAGAGTGAGCACCTTCTTCCGAATCACCAAAACACTCTTCTCATGGTCTCCTAAGCTCCAAGAACACACAAGAAGGATTAGGGTTTCGTGAAAGTTGTCCAATGGTGAGAGGGAGGCTGATCTTTGAGGCATTATGTTCTTTATATAGTGTCCTTCCATAAAATTAGGGTTTTTCATTCTGACCCTCGTACGCCCCACTTACGAGGCCGCGCACCCCGACTCAAGCCTCGCTCCTACGCTGCACGTTCTTACCAGCTACGCCTCGCGTAGACATTTTCTCCTCGGTACGCCCTGCATATCACTCGGTACGCCCCACGTACTAGGGTTTTCTCCCAAACCCTAACTCATCCGAATGCCATAACTCACTCGATACAGCTCTGATCTCGACCATCCATATCCATAGAAAGGCATCGAGACGCTCAACACTATTATCAATTCATAATTTCCATCAGATATCCCGAATCCAAAATTCATTTCTCATAAAGCCCGATTGACAAATTATCGAAATACTCTTTTTGCTCCAAGTCTCAACTAAATACCCAAGACATCCAATATAGCCTCCACCTCCAAATGATCCCAATAACTGACTTCATCAAGGATTCTAACCCTGCTAATACCCAAACCTTGTTCACTATTTCGAAATGAAAACGTCTTGAAAACAGGATGTTACATTGACATATTTAGTCCTTCCACTTTTAATTATTCTAATTAATCCAAAAATTAATTCCGATTAATTTATAATTAAACAATATAGTTTCGAATTAATATATTTTTAATAAATTGTTTATTTTGATTTTAATTAATTTATTAATCATATAATAAATCAGTCTCTCTCTCTCTCTCCAAATATCATTCTAATCTCTTACTAGGTTTGAGGGCAACCCAAAAGGATTTTGCTAATAATTTAAGTTTAAAATAATTTAGTTAATGGCTTAGACACCTAATCAAACAATATACACTTTGAATATGACATTCAAACATTTATTAAGGATTATCACTTCACTAGTGATTTGTCATTTCACATGGGTCTTTTCATGTCAATATGACTATGAAAATATACACTTTGACTATGAAATTCATATATTTAAAAAGAAATGACTTGTGATTTCACATGGTTATTATCATGTCAAATCGGGAGTGTAATATGTCTATGGTCAACCCTTGTTACAAGTAATACAATGAAAAAAAGTTCAAATTTAATAGAGTTCGTATGAAAGAGTTATGAAATTTCAAAGAACACAATGGAGCTAAAAAATATTCTTTCCAACATCCATATTTGGAGTGTAATATATGCAGACAAATCCCTTGTTACAAAGAACACAATGAGGAAAATTAACTAAAACAGAGTTCATATGAAAGAGTTATGAAAGTTCGAAGTTGGTTCTATTTCATATTTTTCACCGACTAGCTTACTTGGAGCTAAAAAAATATGACTTACCGACATCCAAATTTGGAGTGTAATATATCCATGGAAAGCCCTTGTAACCTTGTTACAAAGAACACAATGAAACAAAATTAGCTAACACAAAGTTCGTATGAAAGAGTTATGAAGGTTTGAACTTTGAAAAAAAATCTGCAGATGATGTCAACTATGAAAATTGTGGCAAAAATAGTCATTTTTGATATTTTTTTGCTATTTTATTATATTTTTGTTAATGAAAAAAGATAAGTATATACTTGTTAAAAGCTAAGTAGTAAAAGGGGTGCTTTTGACAATCTATAAAAGTTATAAAACTATAATATAGTAGGAATATACTTTTTAGGGTAACAAATAAGATAAAAAATGGAATATTATGGAAAGATGAAACAATATTTACTTTTCGTAAAATGATAATGATAGTAACAACATACTAGTGAGAAGACTTGACAATTATAACTCTAATATGATCAAAAGTGTTAGGTCATGTATTGTTGGTTTGGGCTAGGCATTCATTTATATGAATCTTGTTAGTCTTTGTTTAGGTGTTTATTAGTGAACTAAAAACAAGGTGTTTTCGGTTCAACTGTGTTTACAGTTGCAAGGTTTGCGGACGTGAACTGTTTACTGTAACATCCCAAAAATACCGGCCAAAAATCTCGTTTTCAATTAAGTTATTACTTAAAACCACCAGTATAAAAATGTTCATAATACCATCTCATTTCAAAAACAAAGTGTCAATAATCAAAATATAGAATCATAAAACCATGTCAGAGTGTAATCCCAAGGATCCCCTGTGCGGAAAACATGGTGTAACACGTTGCGATTAAGCTGGCTCCTTCCCTTTGAAAATGAGGTACTTGAAAAATAAACTAAAACCATCAGCACAAAGCTTAGTGAGTTCCCCCATCATACCACATACCAAACAACATACGTACTGCCAGGCAATTCTGGGGTGCCCGACCTACCCATATCAAGCCATTCTGGGGTGCTGACCTACCCATGTCAAGCTATTCTGGGGTGCTGACCTACCCATGTCATACCGTTCTGGGGTGCCGACTACCCTCTGGTCTATCTCAACCGGCAGTGGGGGAAATTTCACCCCTACCTCTATCATACAATAACAAAATATAATCATACGGTCAGGCATGTCTGGGGTACTGACCTACCCTTCGGTCCTAACGACCGAGTCACGGAAAAGCTATTTCATGCTACTACTACTAACACACATAGCATATCACATAAGCATATCTCATAAGCATAACACATAAGCATATCTCATCAGCATATCAAAATAATTATCACAAAGACAATTATCTACCAATTACTTCGGTTGATGGGCCGACACTATAGCCTAAGACCCACACATATTGGAAGGTAACTCACCTCACACTACTGAAGTCCCGCAGACACAACCCCAGCTGCTGGATGACAGATTCCTGATCTATCAACATCAAAATAACACCCAATTAATAATTGGGTTCCAACACATTACCATAAATACATACTTGGGGGTAAATACTACTTTACCCCTAACTTAGCTTTATTTAAGCCCAAGGCCCAATCCAATGGTCCAAAAGTCAACTATGAGTCAAAGCCCAACATATGGCCCAATTTTCCAAATTGGGCCCAAACCTTTACAAGGTCTTACCATAAGGCCCAACCATTTATTCCAGTCCAACCTTTGATAGTCTAATGGTCCAATATCATATAATCATTAAGGCCTAACTATGGCCCATCTATGGCCCAATTGTCCAAATTAGGACCAACTCCTCATATGGGCCTTACCCCAAAGTCCATTAATTATTCTAGTCCATTTGCTTGATCTTGGATGGCCCATTAATAACCCAATCATCAAGGCCCAATAAAAGGCCCAACAATAAAACCAAGCGAAATTAGGGTTTCTCATAAAATGACGATTGGCGTTAAGTGTTTCTCACTTAAGCCATTAAGGACTTAATCCATTAAGTCCATCATTCTTCTAAATAAGTCATATGGTGTGATTGGGCTTAATAACACATTTCCATTCCAATGGCCTAAAAGTGGGTCCCAATAAGTTCATGCCCATAAATCCAATATTAGGGTTTTCTAAACCCTACTTAGGGTTTCCAACCCCATCTTAGCCCAATAGGCCCAATTAATATGTCTTTTGATCCATTAAGGTTCATTAGACTTATTAAGGTTTCACTAGGCCCATTAGTCATTTGTCTGGGCTTTTAGGTCATGTAATCTTCATTGGGCCCATTAGGGTTTATTAAGCCCATTAAGCCTCATTGGGCCCATTAGGGTTTCTTAGTCCCTTTGTCTAACCATCCAAACGAGTCAAAACACCATCAAAGCACATCGCCACCCGACACGGCGGCCGGTGGCGGCAGCCACCACCTCATGGTGGTGGTTTTCAGTTTTCCTTTCATTATTCCAATTTGTAATTACACTTTACAATGCAGCTGCCACCTCACGGTGGTGGTGGTGGCGGTTCTTAGTTTTTCCAGCCAAACAACTACACACACAACACACACCACAACAAAAAAATACCCACATGCTTTCTTGATTACAAACGGATCTAGCCACCCACCTGGTGGCGGTTGGCGACGTCAGTAGCACCAAAACGACGACAGTAGCGGCGATATTGTGATGACAGCCAACATAGTCGGCTACCATGGTGGTTCTCCGTGACCCTTCTCGACGGAACTTCTCCCACAGCGCACCCACGTTGCACACGAGCCTCGAACCATACCACCATTCACCGGTGGTAACAGGAGACGCCAAGAGTTCCTCCACCCACAAGGCGACGGCGAAGGGATAAATAGAAGAAGAGAAGAAGAATGGCAACGATTTGGAACAGCTACAACAGTCATGGGGGTGTTGATTTGTGACCTCATCAACAGCAGTGGAACTGGAGGAAAACAATATTGCAACCTCATTGATCTTCACAGCCACCGGCGGCGGCAGTCGTGACTTTGAGCTCCTGATTTCCCTTCCTCGTATGCTAGGATCACGGTTGTTGCCTTCGTCGGCAGCAGGAGCAACAGCATGGAACAGTTCTGCCGACACCACGGTTTGTCAGCGACTTGGTTGGTCGGAGAAGCATGGAGGTAAGGTGGCGGCCGATGAGGGAGGCATAAGGTGGCGGCTGGGACTTCCTTTAGGGTTAGGGTTTGCAGCGGGAGGGGTGAAGGATTATATACCCCGATCCCCCAAACTTACATCCATAATGACAAGTCTAGCCCCTCCCTTCCCTTTTTCTTTCAAAATGAACCCATATATTTCCATTTAGATCCTGCCTCTTAAAACCTTTACAATTTAAGTCCAACTTTTACCAAGTAGCCCTCTCACAACATTTATTTTCAAATGAAGTCCAGAAATTACTATTTGGCCCCTTCTTCCATAATTCGTTTTCATAATAAGCCCATAATTTACTAAACAACCCTCAACCTCCAAAATTCTTTACAGACTAATCCGAAAATTATATTTTAACCCCTTAAACTTCCAATATAACCTTGTTAACTCTTCGAGGCCAACGTCTTGCTCAATTATTATGGATTTTAGGCTACTATTCCTTCAGTAATTTATTTATTTATTAAATAAATGAACGGGGTGTTACAACTCTCCCCTACTTAAATTAGATATTGTCCTCGAAATCATTCCTTACCCTTGCTTACACACTAGCCACTCTAGTAATACGGCCGCAACTCCGAGCATAGCCTCAGCCTTTCTAAGCCATTCTAAATCATCCCTCGCAGGGTTCTAAAACCCAAAAACGAATGAACTCCTTGCAACAAGATCACATCCACTCCGTCTGAAACCTACTTTTTTAGGATGGTCTGAGTCCCTAACAGACCCCTCATACTGAATCATATCATTGAATCCAGTCCGTTCATCCCTCAACAGACTACTCAATTTCTGATCACTCACGGTTCCTACTATAAAACAGGGTTACAGACCCAATTATCCTTGCATATCACTAAGACTCGGCCAAAGCTCAACTAGTTCCACTGCGAGTGACTTGTCACTTCCCAATCAACCAATTATTTCATTTGTATATGCAATCTAAAACACACATACTAAAATCGCCCACATGTTGAAACTGCTTGAACACTGATCTACCTGAAGCAGTATGCTGCTATATAGCTGCTTCCCAAAATCAATTGAGACCTCACATGTCTTAGTTCATCCGTCAATCATTTGAAATACCGGGTTCGAGCCCTGTCGCTGAGCTAAAAGGGCCCCCATTTAGTCGTTTCACACGACTTCTGAACAAAATCCTTCTTTGGGCTAGCTAGTTACCACTAGTTATCATGCCACATTGGCTCTAACAACCTCCCGATCCAACCGGTCGGGTCCATGCGTCGAATCCTGACGTCACCAAATACGGGCTAAAAGTGATACCTACCTAACCGATGGTAGCTTTTGATGGGTTTTAGGCATAAGAAACATTCATATGTGCTCATGCAAACCCTAATGCTTGGATCTAGGTTTCACTATTGAACATGATTTGATTCCAAGACTTACAAACCCTAATTTAGCATATAAACAACTAAATTAACATATAGAATCAAATCTAGATGTTTACCTCTTCAATTGTCGGCTTAGATCTTCTCTTTCTTCTTTTCTTGAGCTTAGAGTCACAAATGCAACTCCTCTAATGGTTCACAAACCCCACAAGCAAGAAGGCAATATGAGAGAGGGAGAGAGAGGCTAGAAATCGGCCTAGGGATCTCTTAGAATCAAGTGGTAGCCGAATTCAATGCCTTTGGGGTCATATTTATAGTTACAGGTTACTAGGGTTTCAGTCTAAACCCTAATGGACAACTTAGCCACCAAGCAGCCCATGGAACCTTCTGGAATAAGGCCTTGGACGAAAATATGATGGTTACCCATCATAATTTCGTTCCCCCTTAAGCCCATTAGGTTTCCTTAACCTAAAACTCAACTATCATACATTTGACAGTTTATACCCCTTTATTCAATTAATCTCTTTTGATCATCAAATTAATTCCTAATTAATTTATGACCAATACTAATTAAATAAATATGATTTCTCCTTTAATATATTACTCTTATAATATATTAATAAATCATAATACTCTCTCTTTCTCCTTAAATTACCTTGTCAAGTTGCTTTGGAGAAGGCAACCCAAAAGGACCATGCACAACCGGGACAAGTACATACCAAATATAGTTACGGGCTTAGACACTATTCCAACAGTCTCCCACTTGGATAAGTCTAGTAACTATATCTCACATATGACTTCAGAATCCGATTAGCAATTGTAGCTATTATACTTCGCTGTCAACTTTGATCAACTTGTCCTTTAGATAAGGGATCGTATAATCCTCTGTTCTGGATATCATGCTGACAATGCTTATTGTCCAGCAGTAGTTCCTTGATTTCCGATTTGTTCGACATAGAATTTAGTTGAACACATCAACCTCATTCTGACCGGGCCCGACACATAAGTCAAACCAAATCATCAAGTAGCCAATATATCACTTTTATTCTCATAGAATAAAAGGAACAGATCAACTTCGACTCATATGCATCTATTATTTACTAATGGATCATACACAATAATGTGTTTTATAACATCAAGTTACTGATGCGTTTACACATTATCAATGTACAACCAACCAGCAAACAACAACCATATCTCTAAGTTTTAAGACTATATGATGTTATCGCTTTGCGATCACTTAAGATAAAACACCACTAAGTGATTCAGCAAACTCGGGTTTAATCCAATACTCAACTCATATTCATAAGCACTCATGAACTTTGCAGCAAACCTTTGCTATGTCTAAAACCTTTTAGACAATCTACAAACAATTCATGACAGTCTTCATTCATATCTACTTCCAAAATATGACCGATTGTGGACCTTTTGAATAATCATATCATTCAGGAAGTCAAAACATGCAAAATGGAAACAATAGATAAATAACCAACACAAGATAATAGCTTTACTCATAAATAACACATTTTATTTATTCATCGAATGTCAAGTACAAACTATCTATTACACATTTCCTATCTAATCCAAACTTATATCATCCTTCAGCCCAATGCTCCTAGCTTGCTGCAAGTGTTTGACCCTACTCAGTCCCTTTGTAAGGGGATCTGCTGGGTTTTCTTCTGATGATACCCTCTTCACAACGAGGAGTCCCTCTTCTACCCGATGTCTGATGAAATGGTATTTTCTGTCAATATGTCGAGATCTGCCATGATCTCTCGGTTCCTTGGTCAAGGCAACCGCTCCTTCATTATCACAGAAAATTTCCATCGGCTCTTTTATGGATGGCACAACTCCAAGGTCTCCAATGAAGTTCTTCAACCATATAGCCTCCTTTGACGCTTCGCTCTCCGCAATATACTCTGATTCACACGTTGAATCAGCTACAATCTCTTGCTTGGAACTTTTCCAAGTCACTGCTCCTCCATTTAGGGTAAAGACCCAGCCCGACTACGATCGGAAGTTATCCCGATCTGTCTGAAAAATAGCGTCACTGTACCCTCGTACCCTTAAGTCATCACTCCCACCGAGGACTAGAAACCATTCCTTGGTCCTCTGAAGGTACTTAAAAATATTCTTAACTGCAATCCAATGAGCTCTACCAGGATTCCCTTGATATCTGCTGACCATGCTCAAAGCGAAGGCCACATCAGGGCGAGTACAAGTCATAGCGTACGTGATAGAGCCTACTGCGGAAGCGTAAGGTACTCAGCTCATATCAGCTATCTCTGCCTCTGTACTCGGGCTCTGAGTCTTACTCAGCTTGGTATTGCTTTGGATTGGCAACTCCCTTTTCTTGGAATTTTCCATACTAAAACGCTTTAGTACCTTTTCCAAGTATGTATCCTGACTGAGTCCTATCAGTCTCTTTTCCCTGTTTCTTACTATTCTTATTCCCAGAATATAAGTAGCCTCTCCGAGGTCCTTCATAGCGAAACAATTCCCAAGCCAGGACTTGACCTCCTGCAAGGTTGGGACATCGTTTCCTATGAGTAGTATGTCGTCGACATAAAACACGAGGAAGCTTACTATACTCCCACTGGCTTTGACATACACACAAGATTCATCTTCGCTTCGTAGAAAGCCAAACTCTTTAACCTTCTCGTCAAAACAAAGATTCCATCTGCGAGACACTTGTTTCAATCCATAAACGGATTTCTCAAGCTTGCATAATCTATTTGGATACTTCGCATCGACGAAACCCTCTGGCTGATTCATGTAGACATCCTCAGCCAACTTTCCATTAAGGAAAGCGGTTTTCACGTCCATCTACCATATTTCATAATCATGAAATGCAGCTATGGCAAGCATCACCTTAATAGACTTTATCTTCGCAACCGGTGAGAAGGTCTCATCATAGTCAACTCCGGGAGTTTGAGTAAAGCCCTTCGCAACTAATCGCGCTTTATAAGTATGCACTTTTCCATCCATGTCCGTCTTCTTCTTGAAGATCCACTTGCACCCGACTGTCTTACGACCCGGTACATTATCAACCAAATTCCAAACTTGGTTGTCGTACATGGACTGACTCTCGCTGTCCATCGCCTCTTTCCATTTTTCAGACTCTGGGCCTGCCATGGCTTTCTTATAGCTACTAGGTTCATCCAAATTTACTAGTGTGCTATCACTAATAAATGTATCCCCTTCAGTAGTAATATGAAAACCATAAAACTGGGGTGGAACACTAGCCTTAGTGGAACGTCGAAGAGGTAAGGACTCGTCAACAGGTTCAACAGGAGTTTCCTCCTCAAGTTGAGTGCCAGTGTCAGAGGTTCCTTCATCGCTTTGATCTTGAATTTCTTCAAGTTCAATTTGCCTCCCACTGTCTTCTTGGCCTATCAATTCCCTTTCTCGGAAAACTCCTCTTCTAGCAACGAAGACAACATTGTCACTCGGTCTATAGAAAAGGTAGCCAAAAGACTTCTGCAGATAGCCGATGAAATAACACTTCTCACTACGAGGTTCTAGTTTGTCGTGAGTCTCTCGTCTTACGAAAGCCTCGCAACCCCAAACCTTGATATGTGCCAACGAGGGAGCCTTCCCTGTCCACATCTCGTGAGGAGTCTTGGAAACCTTCTTGGTGGGAACTAAGTTAAGTATGTGGGCGGCAGTCTCTAAGGCATACCCCCAGAAAGCTATTGGTAACGAAGTCCGAATCATCATAGAATGAACCATGTCCAACAAGGTCCGATTATGTCTCTCAGCCACACCATTCAATTGTGGCGTCCTCAGAGGCGTCAATTGCGAAACGATTCCGCATTCTTTTAGATAGTCGTGAAACTCAAGACATAGGTACTCTCCTCCTCGGTCTGACCGAAGCATCTTGATTTTCCTGCCCAGCTGATTCTCCACTTCATTCTTAAACTCTTTGAACATTTCAAAGGTTTCCGACTTTTGCTTGATTAAGTAGATATATCCATATCTGCTATAATCATCTGTAAAAGTCACGTAGAAGCGGCAAGCATCCCTTGTGGTGGATCTAAAGGGCCCACATACATCAGTGTGTATGAGATCCAATAAACCCTCACCCCTTTCACAAGTGCCAGTAAAGGGTGACTTGGTCATCTTCCCAAGTAAACAAGATTCACACATGTCATCGTCCCTAAGGTCAAATGACTCCAACACTCCATCCTTCTGGAGTTGGGCTATGCGTTTCTTGTTGACATGGCCAAGGCGACAATGCCACAAGCATGCTTTGTCTAGACTAGTAGACGAATAAATATTCAAAACATTATTTCCTAAATTATCAACAATCATCACAGATTCATAAATCCTATTACAAGGTAATGCATTGAAATAAAAGACACCATTCAAATAAACGTTAATAGAACCATTACTATTATCAAAAGAATATCTGAAACCTTGTCTAAACAACCCGTGAAAAGAAATAATGTTTCTTGCCATATCTGGCGCATAACAGCAATTCTCTAAATCTATCCCTAACCCATTATTTAACATTAAAGAATAAACACCGACTCTGGTCATAGGCGACGATCTTCTGTTTCCCATAATCAGGTTCATCTTCCCATGTTCCATCTCCCTACTTCTTTTTAGGCCCTGCATATCAGAACAAATGTGGTAACCACACCCTGTGTCAAGAACCCATGAAGTAGCAAATGATGAGTTATTAGATTTAATAGAATACATACCTGCAAAAGTGGGCTTGATCTTCCCATCTCTTATGTCCTGCATATATTGTGGGCAGCTTCGCTTCCAGTGGCCCTTTTGGTGGCAATAGAAGCACTCTGCTTCTTTGGGATCGGATGAGGGTTTAACGGGGCCTACTTTGGTCCCACTTGAGGATGAACCATCACGGGGTTTCGCCTTATGGTAGCTCTTACATGGAGCCTTCCTCTTTTTGCCCTTTCCTTGACCTATTGCCATCATAGGAGTGGCCACAGCAGGGGACGGTGCAACGGATTTGTCTTTGAGGTTGCTCTCAGCAGTCCTCAAGAGTCCTTGGAGCTTGCTCAAGGAGACCTCCTCTTTGTTCATATGGTAGGTCATCCTAAACTGATTGTAGCAGGAGGGCAAGGAGTGAAGGATTATGTCGATAGCCAAATCCTCATCAAACTTAACATTAAGTTTGAGAAGACGATCAACATACCTCTGCATTTTCTGCTGTTGGGCTGAAGTTTTATTTTGATGTTGCGTCTTTTGGGCTCGTTAGTTTAGCCATGTATACTCCGGTTTGGGCCTGTCCAACCGAGAGCCTTTTATGTATTGTATATAAGTTAATGCTTGCATGCATATTAAGTTAACAAGAAGATAGAGGTTTACGATTATAGAGATTTTCGAATAGCGATTCATCCAGAGTATAGCAGGTTTCTTAATCGTACTTGTAACCTATCAATCCTCTACAGTTGATGTTCTTAATCGAGCTCTTCTGAGGATTTTGTTTAAATCATTCGACACGTTTGATTCCATCTTGTCTTGTTCTTATTATTGCGTTCTTACTGTTTTATATTCATATACTTGTTCAAGATCTAATCGATCTTCATAGATTAATAGTTATTTTAATCTCATCAATTGGTATCAGAGCAGGAGGCTGTGTAATCGATACACATCTTTTCTGTGAAAAAGATTTCCATTAGGGTTTTTCCGTAATCATCGATATTTATTGAGCCGTCATCTTAATTGACGTATCTTGATATTTATTGTTTTGCCCTAATCTGCTTTATTACAAGCCTGATCTTTGAACATGTTTTTACGATCATAATGGACGCAACACAATCAAACCCTATTAATATTTCCAACAGCATCGGTTCGACGACAAAGATTCCAATCTTATACACCCATGACTATGAAGTATGGGCGCATCATTTTGAAGACTACGTGATTGGATCGGAGGACAATGGTTACCTCATATGGGAAGCCATCATCAATGGACCGTTTTCTCATTCTGCAACATCCAGAATCATTAAGACACAAAAAGAGTACAACGATCTGCTTAAGGACGTGAAGGATATTGCACAAGATGAAAAGGACAAATTCCAGTGCAATATTAAGGCGTTAAGGTTGATCAGATTCGCCCTTCAGTCCGACACATTCAGACTGGTCAGCTCATGCACAACGGCGAAGGAAGTATGGGATAGACTTCGTGAACTGTATTCCACAGACGAAGATCTTGAACATTCCATCCAAACCTTGCTTCTATCTGAGTTTGGAGAATTCAGGCAAGGGGCCGAAGAAACGGTGACCCAGACGTTTGATCGCTTCAATCATCTTCTCAACAAGATGATCAAACACGACATTGAAAGGAAGCTTATCGAACAGAAGGTTACTTTCTTGAACGGACTGAGGTCTGAATGGAGAGTAGTGGTTTCCACAGTCAAAGCCCATGAGCAGTTTAAATCATATTCATTGGCGAAACTGGTGGGTATTCTAAAGTCCCAAGAGAAGATTGTGGTGCAAGAGAAGAGTGTCGTTTCTAGTCTTGGTTCGTTGGCCCTCCTATCTAAAAGTAAAGCTGTAATGGAGGATGAAGAGCTTAATTTGGAGGAATATGACCTCACATCTGAGGATTATGCCATGATGGTGTCCAATCCCAAGAGGTTCATAAAGAAGAGATTCCCCAGCAACAAAAACCGAAACTGGCAGGGGAGTTACAGCTCTGAAAAGGTGAACAATGAACCGAAGGCTGAGGAGCCCAAGAAGGAACCGAAGGCAGATGGCGACTCCGGAGTAAGTTGTTTCTACTGTGGTGGCAAAAACCACTATGCTAAGGACTGTGTTTTTAAGAAGATGGCTGAAAAGGACGATGGAAATGATGAGGAAGCCGTACTGCAGAAGAGACTGGATGAGTTGAGAAAGAAGAAGTCTACCGCTAACCCTTCTATTAATGCTCTTATTGTGCAGGGTTCGGTTAATGACGATGAGTTCGGTAGCACAGAAGTTTGGTCTACTGACTCAGAAGACGAAGAAGTGAGGAAGCCTACCCATGGAAAGGCTTATGTGGCTAAGGAGGAAAGCAGTGGTGGAAAATGCTTCATGGTGACTGACGTATCTCAAATGAGGGGATACAATACCGATGGAGGAAGCGATGGACCGAAGGTACAGGAGGATATGTGCTTTACGGCCAAACCACTCAGCCAGCAGTTCAATGAGCTCGATGAACTGATAAAGAAGGTACAATCTGTTTTTATTTCATCTAAAGTACCACCATCCTCATATGAGAAAGAACTAAAAAATGTTAATATAAGAATTTCTCATTTAGATAGTAGCTTAACTCAAACTCGAGTCACCAATTCTAACCTGACTGATCAATTAAGCAGGGTGGCGTCGAAGAGTGAGGAGCGGCGAATGTGGATTGAGTTAAAAGAGTCGGAATTAGTTAAAGTTAAAGACGAAAACATTTATTTGCAGAGAGACAATTTGAAATTGTTAAAACAACGAAATGTTTTTTGTTTAATTGCTAAACGTTTATATTCCAATATTACTCAACTTCACTTGGACTGTGAGATAGGCCAAAAGATCCATCGCATGATTTTGCCCTTCCTAGAGTTTAAGGAGGATGAAATCGATGCCGAAGCCTACAATTGTAAGAGTGTGATATCGTCTGATGATGTCAATCCGACCTACATGTATGGACTGGACAAAATTGAGTCCTTCATTAAATCCAAAGACCACAAGGACATGCTCAAAAATCTTTTGGATGAAAATGATAGACTTAAACTGAGAACCGAAACCATGCAAAAATTTGACTCTTTAAACGCCAACGTAAGCTCAGAAAATAAAATTGATGTTGAAAATTCATCTGAGCTTAACGAGGACGAAAACATGAGTGAAATTTCTGTAGAGGACACGGTTGACTGCTCAGAATTTGTTAAAAGCGAAACTGAAAACCACAAAAATCTAATTTCTGAAAATTCTGTGGAGTTCACTCGACTGTCCCAACAAAAGTCCCCAAAACTAGTAGAAAAAGCTGTTGTGTATCAAAAGGTCAGGACTACTCCGAATCAAGTATACAAGGTGACTGGAGTAACCGAACATCAAACAGCTGAACTCACAGCTATTGTTAACGAAGACAATGCTGATGGCTGTGATGAGTACTTCTGGGAAGCTCCAATTGATAATGCAAACGAAACCATTGGATTATCTGAAAGAACCTCCTGGATGAGCAAAGGAAGATACATCCCTGAACCATTGAACAAGCCGGATAATTTCAATGAGCCAAGTACCAGTGGTACGAAAGATATTCCTCAGGAGGATGGTCGTTTGGCAAACGAAGACATTCCCTCCACTCCCTCAGCTCAAAGTGGAACTTCCTCAAATATTCCTTCCACTCCCTCAGTGCAAACTGGATCTTCTTCAGATACTCCCTCTGGTCCCTCGGCTCAAAGTAAAACTCCTGAAGTTCAAAAGGAACCAGTCAAGGAGACAACGAAGACGAAAGCGAACGTTCATCATCCACCTAAGCAGATGAGGAATAAGAAGATAGAAAGGAACCAAAGATACAGGAAAAACCTTTCTGAAAGGAAACAATTCTGGCACTCCCAGAATGCATACTACTCACATCAAGACAAGAATCTGAAGTATGAAAACAATCATGTAAGAAAGCCTGAATGTTCCAGCAACCGAAAGCCAAGGTTCGGTTCACAAGAAAATACCAACCGAAGGCAAAGGTTCGGTTCTGAAAAAGACTTCAACCGAAACCATAGGTTCGGTTCCAAGAACAACTCCAACCGAACGCAGAGGTTCGGTTCTGAAGTCAAAAGAGAACAAGACTCTAAGGTCAGTACCTCCAATGATCAAAAGAAAAAGGGTCACCTAGAGTCACCAGCCAGGAAGTCCTCTCAATCCAAATCCTCTCTTTCTAATTATTCTCGTTCTTCTAATTCCTCTACTTCCACCGATTCATCTCCATCTTGCTCTAAAGCTAATTCTGCTTGTTCTCAAAAATCTCATTCATCAGCCGAACAAAAGGGAAAGCAGAAGGTCAATGAATCCAAACCAGAGTCCAAAACGATCTCACCCAATCCTAACAAAATAAAAGTCTTTACCATTAAAAAGAAAGATGAAACAACTCTAATAAAACGAACATATCTAGTTGATATCTCTCTTACTATTCCCGTTCCCATGAAAAGCTCACATGGACCCAAGAAACTTTGGGTTCCTAAATATGCTTAATTTTTGCAGGTTATAAGTGACGAGCAGTTTGACGAAGAATGGTACATCGATAGTGGCTGCTCGCGTCACATGACAGCGAGGAAAGAGGAGCTCAGGGAATACAGATCTCTTGCAAATGGTGGCAACGTCAAGTTTGGAAATAACTCTTTCAGCACCATAAAGGGATATGGAATGATAACAAATGGAGACTACACTATAAGGAAGGTGGCTTATGTGGAAGGACTCCAACACAACCTCATCAGTGTATCTCAGCTTGTTGGTGGTACAGGTCTCAAAGTCTCATTCGATGATGAAGGTTCTGAAATCATAGAGAAAAAGACAAAGAAAGTGATTCTCAAGTCAGGGCGAAATGGTGAAATGTTTCCTCTAAACATGAAACCTATCAAAGGAAACCCAGCCATATGCCTGTTATCAAAAGCTCAATCCGACGAAAGCTGGTTGTGGCACCGAAGACTCTCTCATCTCAATTTTAAAAATATCAACCGACTTGTCATTGGAGGTCATGTTAGGGGTCTTCCATTGCTCAAGTTCGACAGAGAGCATTTGTGTGCTGCATGCGAAATGGGGAAGCAGAGTCGTCAAAGTCACCCATCTGTAATCAACACAAAAGTTGTTGAACCACTTGAATTGCTTCATATCGATTTGTGTGGTCCTTCATCTATCGAAAGCATCGGTGGTAGCAAGTATATTCTTGTTATTGTTGATGACTTTTCACGATTTACATGGGTGTTCTTTCTAAAGCTCAAATCTGAAGCGACTCAAAAGCTGAAAGTGTTTATCAAGCAAATTGAAGTCCAGCTCAAGAAGGTCGTTCGCAACATCAGGAGCGACAATGGTCTTGAATTCAAGAACAGGGAGTTTGAAGAGTTTCTTGCAGAAAAGGGAATCAGTCACAATTTCTCAGCTCCCTACACACCACAACAGAACGGAATAGTCGAAAGGCGAAACCGGTCTTTGTGTGAAGCTGCCCGAACTATGCTAAGTTTCGCCTCCTTACCTCTGTATTTTTGGGCTGACGCTATTTCTGCTGCTTGTTTTACACAGAACAGGTCCTATCTCAACAAGCGATTCGCGCTCACACCATATGAGATATTAAACAACAGAAAGCCCAATGTGAAATTTTTCCATGTGTTTGGCTCAAGGTGTTTCATCTATAACTCTAAAGAACACCGCAACAAGTTTGATGTCAAAGCCGACGAGGGAATTTTTCTGGGTTACTCGCTCTCATCCAAGGTGTACAGGGTCCTAAACAAGCGTTCAAGGAGGATTGAAGAGACATACTACGTGACCTTTGACGATAGCTATGTCAAGAAGCTACAGGCCAAAGAAGACACCACTGGGGAAATCTTTCCTCAAACTGGCCAAGTCACAGTCTCAATCGCCAATTTATACGAGAAATTCCTGGAACTCTTTGACGAACTGGAAAAAGCTTCTCTCTCAGAAGCAGGTGCAGCTGACAACAAAGTTGATCATATGAAGCAGATTGTAGAAGATGTTGCAAGAAGAATGCATGAAGGAGAATCGCCCACTGATGAATCTCCATCCAACAATGCTTCAGTCGAGGGGGAGCCAAGTTCTCATATTGAGGGGGAGCCAAGCTCACAAGTCCAGGGGGAGTCAAGCTCACAAGTCCAGGGGGAGCCAAGCTCTACAACTTCAACTGAAGGTCCTTCACCAACCGAAGATGCCTCTCCAACCGAAGATACCCCTCCAAACGAAGGTGCTTCAACGCCTGAAAGTCCAGCACCACAAGAAACCCCTGAACCTCATGTCTCTCAAGACTCATCAATTGAGGGGGAGCATGATGATATGACGCTTGATTACGATAGCCAATCTGAGCCAGAAGAAATGATCAATGTTGAACTTGACCCAACCTTTGATCCGAATTATCCTCCTCTTACCAAATGGACCAGAGATCATCCTATCTCTCAAGTAGTTGGTGATGTATCTGAAAAGGTTCTAACCCGATCACAACTGAAGGCAAAACAGACATCCTTATTTTCAAAGGTTGAATTTTGTATGTTTAACTCATTCGTATCAAAAGTTGAACCGAAGACAGTTAACACTGCCCTCGATCACTCTGACTGGGTTCAAGCAATGCAAGACGAACTGAACGAATTTGAAAGGAACAAAGTTTGGCGCCTAATTCCAACTCCTCCAGATGCTTCGGTTGTTGGTCTCAAATGGGTTTTTAGGAACAAAATGGACAAGGAAGGTAATGTCATAAGGAACAAGGCTCGTCTGGTTGTTAAGGGATACTGTCAGGAGGAAGGGATAGACTACGAAGAGACTTTCGCTCCAGTAGCTAGGCTAGAATCTGTTAGAATATTCCTGGCCTATGCTGCTCACAAAAACTTTGAGGTTTTCCAAATGGATGTCAAGTGTGCATTTCTCAATGGAAAACTCGAAGAAACTGTGTATGTAGAGCAACCTCCTGGGTTCGTGAACGAAAAGTATCCAAATCATTGCTATATTCTGGATAAAGCTGTGTACGACCTCAAACAAGCTCCGAGAGCCTGGTATGAAACGCTTACAAAATTTTTAAAGATGTCTAAATTTAAACAAGGTTCGGTTGACCCAACCTTCTTTCGCAAAAAGGAAGGTAACCACCTTATGATAGTTCAAATTTATGTCGATGACATCATCTTTGGCTCCACGAATCCTAGCTTAACAGCTGAATTCAGAAAGTTGATGGAGACTAAGTTTGAAATGAGCTCAATGGGTCCTATTAACTTTTTCCTTGGTTTAAACATCAGACAGAGACCCGAAGGCATCTTTATTAATCAGGAAGCTTACACAAAGACTCTCCTAGCGAAGTTTGGCATAATGGGAGACTCGAAAGTCAAAGTCCCAATGGCATTCGGCACCAAGCTTACCCCATCTCTAGACAAACCGGCTGTCGATATCACGCTCTATCGTCAAATGATAGGCTCACTGATGTATCTAACTGCTAGCAGGCCTGATATCATGTTTTCTGTGTGTTATTGTGCTCGATTTCAGGCAAACCCACGTGAACCTCATATGCTTGCAGTGAAGAACATCTTACGCTATCTCAAGCGAACCACCTCCTTAGGTCTATGGTATCCATCCAACTCAGGCTTCTTCGTTCAAGCCTATTCTGATGCTGACCTTGGAGGATGTGGACTCGACCGTAAAAGCACAACTGGTGGCTGTCAATTCCTTGACGGGAAGTTGGTCAGCTGGCAATCCAAGAAACAAACGTGTGTGTCGCTGTCTACTGCCGAAGCGGAATACATAGCCGCTGCATCCTGCACATCACAAGTGATTTGGATCCAAAGTCAACTTCGAGACTATGGACTCAATATGAAGAAGATCCCACTATATTGTGAATCTGAAAGTGCAATTAGGATCTGTCATAACCCAGTGCAACACTCTAAAACCAAACACATAGCACTGAGGTATCACTTCATCAAAGATCATGTGGAAGATGGAAACGTCGAAGTTCACTTCGTCAGAACCACTGATCAACTGGCTGACGTCTTTACCAAAGCTCTTCCTGAAGCATCATTCAATAAAATTTTGCAAGGGCTAGGTATGATGGAATCAGAGTCAGTACCTCACACTACCTCTCAACCTCAAACGTAAGAAGCGAAACCAACCGAACGTTCGGGTTCGGTTCAACCATCTGACTCGCTCATTACTTCAAAGGTAGTTTTTCTGAGTTGTATATTTCTTGTACAATTTTGTTTTTCTTCGTGTTAAAAGTATTTATCTCTTGTTTGTCTAAATTCCTTAGTTTCTCAAAATTTTCCAAAACCGAAACCTACCGAAGGTTCGGGTTCGGTTTTCCAAAATTTTGTGAAACCGAAACCAACTGAAGGTTCGGGTTCGGTTTTTCAAAATTTCCCTAAACCGAAACCAACCGAAGGTTCGGGTTCGGTTTTTCAAAATTTTCTAGAACCGAAACCAACCGAACGCTCGGGTTCGGTTTTTCAACTTTTTCCCAACCGAAACCAACCGAAGGTTCGGGTTCGGTTTTTCAACTTTTTCCAAAGTTTTTTTTAGGTCTTATTTTTTTTCTTTTCCTTATTTTTCTTTTATTTTTCATATTTTCTCATTTTCTTTATTTTTTTTTAATTTCCAAAACACCAAAAATATATTTTTCTCTTTTCTTATTTTTCTTGTGTGTTTGTTCGTCTGTGGGGATATATTTGCTGAATTACTTAAGTGTCCCTAGAAGCATGCTGCTGTATGTGTCCCAAGCCTCATAAGATTTTGAATAATAGCCTTCATGACCTGGTATACACAAACCTTGTCTTCCCAATAAGGCTAACACATTTATTCACATCGTGAGCTACCTCACTCTTTTCTCACATGAGTTAAGAGTTTCCTGCTTGGTCCTTATTTTCGCAGCAGAGGTACTATGTTTTCTTACACCATCTCCATAACTCTTCTCCACTACATTCGTTTCATTATCGTAACCCTTGAGACTCTCAGAAACTACCACTGAGGTTTATGGTTACACAACATCTGTGTTTATGATCTTAGTTTCGTGCCACTACGAGCTGAGTGAAACCCAAAATACAACACCAACAAATTGACGGTGACCAATTACTTTGCTCAAGATTTCACCAATGAATTGACGAATGTACTCTTATGCTATCTCAATTTTTCCTTTACGTGATTCCCATGAAATTGTTACACACCATAACATTTCTTCCCAAGGGATCCAATTTTAAATTTTTATCTGAGATTTTATATTAATCCAAGCCAATACAAAATCAATTCCTACCTACTTGTTCAACAGGCTACATCGGTCTCACAAGTACTTTGTTCACTTTCTTTCTTATATCAAGAATAGAATTGATGAATCAAAGCGAAACCACCCTTAAATAGCCTAATTAAAAGAAGCCTTTCAACATTTATTAATAAGTGTTTGATCGTAATTCAACGGGATTCCACACTACCACTTTGAGGTCTCTCTTGACCTTGAAGGAAGAGATTCGTGCCCGGGATCATCAGTTTCGTGTCATTATTGACATCACAGAATATCCTTAAAAGAGTTGCTTTATTTCTTTTTCTTTTACACTCTTTGCACGAAAATCCTAGATTTTCCAAAATTCCGTTACTAATTATTTACAGGCTGGATTATTACTGGATGGTTAATAATGAAGTTGTGGTAAAAAACTATCCACGTGGGTCATTAATTCAAAACTGCCGTTTCAAAGGGATAAGACAAAAAGTTGCTGACTCGGCGGGAGTTAAAGGGATAAAAATTCAAACGACGGTAAAAAGGAGGCGCGCGTGAATTTGAACCGGCCGTGCTTTTTCTGACACTTATGGACGCGTGTGTGATATCGAAGCGTCATCACTCTGGCATTAAAAGCGCGTGTGGAAATGGAAACGGTTCCTCTCTCTGAACCGGCGCTTATTGGGCGGCGTAATCCTAGGATACTGACACTCTCTCTCCTACGTGATCATCGCACGCCCCAACTGTCACCAATCAGTCACTCAAAAACCCGTTTCGTATTTCCATAAGAGATTTGAAATGATTTTTTCTCTCTCCTCTCACCCACTATAAAAAGCCGTCTACACCACGATTTACCTTTTTACTGCCTCCATAATTTCCAAAGCACAAATACTCCCAAACACTCTCCCGTTCATCTTCTTCTCCAAACCTGCAACAATGGCTGAATCTTCTTCTGTTCATGCAACATCACAGATTCTTCCCATCCGACCCCAACAATGTCTAGTCATTGATCTACACCCACTGGCGTATGATTCCTACATGTCGCCTGTCATAGAATGCCTAAAGTACTCCCAGCTTGCACCTGCACTGTCCAGAATTGAAACTGTGCCTATGGTGGCTCTATCGCAGGTCTATGCGACGGCTTACTACGACAAGGCCGTCGACCGGGTATTTTTCGAGCTCGCAGAACACAAGACCTCCGTTTCACGACAAAGGTTCTGCACTATCCTGGGGTTTGCCGTTGACCCTTCAAGAGTTCATCCGGATACAATTCCGATCGGCCATTTGTATAACATGTTTTACAACATGGGATACACAGAGGTTCTCACCTCTATCGCCAAATTTAAGAAGTCTTGCCTGCCGCCCCAGTGGAATGGTCTATTTACAGTTCTTTTCAAGGGCCTGTCAGAGAGGAGCTCAGGATCTGACGGTGCAAGTCGTCTTTTCCTGTCGATAATGTATGGGGTATACAACGGGATAAACCTGGACTATGGGTTTGTCCTATGGCAACAGCTCATTCAGAGCCTCTCTTCCTCATCCCGACACTCTGAGGTGTCGTTGGCCCGGTTCTGGATCTTGATAACAAGATGGGCCATGGACAAGTTTGATGTTCCAACTGCTGATGGTGCATCGATGTCTTCTATTGGTACGTTCCATACCAAGAAGATCATCGTCTCAGATGCATCAAAATTTTCCTTCATTGGCTCCATCCCGGAGACAATGTATGGGAATGTGCCATCCGACAGCAGACTGATCCGGACGATCAAGGAGTTTAGGCCAACTGGTCCGAGGGAACTAACACCGGACATGCTAAGGTCGATTCATGATGCCGACAAACCGGTGGGCAGGGGCAAAAAGGCAGAGAAGGGGAAGCAAGCGTCCAAAGCTCCAAAGGGACCTTTTCCCAAAAAGCGAAAACAACCGAAGGCTGCTTCATCCCCACAGCCGAAGAGAAGGAAGACCCAACAGAAGCGAAAGCTACTTATTCCCTCCTCTTCAAGCGAATCTGAGGGTGGAAGTTCGGACTCTGAAGGATCTCAAGGAGACGAATCTCCTCAACGAGGCAACACACCACCTCGGTCCCCAACCTCAGAGATGGAACTTCATCAATCTCCAGTTCCTTCACCTTCACCAACTATTCCTATTTCCATTCCCACCATAAACCCCACTATTCCCCCAACCTCTTTCCCTATACCTCCACCCATATTCACCACATCAACCGAAACACCACCAGTTACCGAAACCCCTCCAGTAACCGAACCACCACAAACAGAAACCCATACCACCCAAACTACCCATACTCCACCACCACCCAAATTTAACCCACCACCCACTCAACCTGAACCAACCAAACCCACAACACCCCCAGCTTCACCACCACCTCCATCTCCAGAAGACGCCTCCGATGGCGACAACCCATACCTTGGTGGTGATCACATGAACTTCGATTCGGTCTACTATAGTCCGTTTCAAGTTCAGAGTGATGAGGAGGATGATGCTCCTGTAACAAAGAAGCATCTCCGAGAGCTTAACGAGAAGGTTGATCTACTTCTCGCCTCCTCAACCAACCAGCAGTCATCTCTTTCTGAAGCTGCCCTTCAGAAGATTGTTGACGCCTTTTCGAGGGCTCAACATGATTCGGTGGCCTCAGCAACTGCTGCTATCGATGCCTCCACCCGAGCCTGTGAGGCGGAGACCGAAAAAGTCGATAAACTATTCTCCGACGCTTCCGTCCTGCTGAAGTCCTTGCAGGAAAGCGCCGACGCCACCAAGACAACTCTGGAACCGATTGTTCAACAATTGGCCAAGTTTGTCTCGACGGAGCTGTCTTCGTTCGCTACACTCCGACAACATATCAGCGACGACAACTCGGCACTTCGTGCCTCCATCGATGCCCGCCTGGCAAAGCTACAAGAGGATCTTGCAGCTAAAAATTCTCTGATGGACGTCCTGGCGAGTAAAACAACCGCCCTTAAGGTCAAGAGCACGCAGCTTTCCAACTCCCAACAACAATTGGAAGCTCTTCGATCCGAAAGGGAGGTAATAAAAACGTGTGTTTCAGATGTCCACGCAGCGTTATCAAACATCCTGGAAGCACACGACCCCATCCTAAACCATTCGGTGAGGCGTACCCTCGCTGAAAAGCTCTCTCCAGCCATGGACCTTTTAAGTAAGATTGAAGGCCTACCGAGTTTCGTGTCCATTCCGAAACAAGGGGGAGATGAGCAGAAGGGATCGAAACCACCTCCTTCCTCCAAAGCTACTCACGCAACCGAACCACCCTCTGCTGATCATGCTTCGGGTTCGGGTGTGAAGAACAAGGGTAAAAACATAGCTGAGGAAGATGAAGATGAAGATGAAGACAAGGAGACCATTGCCGACATGTTAAAAAGAAAGAACAGTCGCAATGCTGAAGGTGATGCCAGTCGTGTGGCGCGTGAGGCTGAAGAAGCCGAACGCAAGCAAAAAGAAGCCCACGATCTCCTTGAGAGCCGAAAGCTGCTCTTCCCTGCCTGGACCAGGGAACGTATGATAAAAGAGGCCATAGAAACTCCAAGCATATTATGGATCGAGCCGGTTATATCATTCGACTGCAACAACACCGTCGATTCGCAGTTTGATATGCCATTGACTCGAAAGGCGTTCATCTTCCATGCCTTCTCTAACATTTTCGAAGTCCCGCATCCGAACGATGAGCTTGACAGGGAGCTCATTGACTTCTACCTGGAGGCTGCTCGTCCTCAATATCTTACCTGGAGCGCCCAGAAGATTGTAAACGTTCGGGTGCTGAAGCCTTATGCCGTGGGGAGATTCACAAACGTTAAGTTCAAGCTCATCCGAGGATCTGCAAGAACTGCCCACATCATCTCCCTGGCGGATCTGCCCAATCTAAATCCTCATGAATGGATTGTCTTATACAATATCCTTTTGACTGATGAAACCGAATATGGTCCCATCATAGACCATGTCAAAAGGATGTTGGCCTGCTATATCATGGAGGTTGCCCTAATGGATCAGGAGGTCGCCACAGTTTTCAAAAGGAAACCGAAGATAGCACCTGTGGGATCGGCCAGTGATCTAAACCAAATGCAAATGGGCAAGATTGATTCGAGGCGAAACTCAGTAATGTTCACTAGAGCCGAAGGACAGAAATGTCTCTTCGCTTTAGCTGACAAACACCTTTACACCACAGCTTGCTTGGAGCACGTCTTATCAATTATCAAGCGGTGTAAAGACAATTCGGCAGATGACATCAAGTACTTCAATGATATGATCAATTGGTACATCCGGTTTAGACAGACCATCCTCTCCATAACCAAGTGTCTGTTTAGCACCGTGAAGAAGAAGGTACCAGCTTCAGCTGCCGGCCCAAGTAAAAAGTGAAGGTCTCGCTCCAAATTGACGCAAAGAGGGAGATTGATGGGCTGAAGTTTTATTTTGATGTTGCGTCTTTTGGGCTCGTTAGTTTAGCCATGTATACTCCGGTTTGGGCCTGTCCAACCGAGAGCCTTTTATGTATTGTATATAAGTTAATGCTTGCATGCATATTAGGTTAACAAGAAGATAGAGGTTTACGATTATAGAGATTTTCGAATAGCGATTCATCTAGAGTACAACAGGTTTCTTAATCGTACTTGTAACCTATCAATCCTCTACAGTTGATGTTCTTAATCGAGCTCTTCTGAGGATTTTGTTTAAATCATTCGACACGTTTGATTCCATCTTGTCTTGTTCTTATTATTGCGTTCTTACTGTTTTATATTCATATACTTGTTCAAGATCTAATCGATCTTCATAGATTAATAGTTATTTTAATCTCATCATCTGCAAATGAGAGGTTAGGGATTCTCCACTCCCCATCTTAGCGGTGATCATGTTAGTAATGATCTCATAGCGCTCTTGCCTCGCGCTCTGGTGATACATGTCCAGCAAATCCTGATGCATTTCGTATGGGTACATGTCCTCATAGGACTTTTGGAGTTCGAGGTTCATGGTGACCAGCATGATGCAGTGAACTTTCGTGGCATCACGCTCATGGGCCTCAAAGGCGGCCAATTCTTCAGGAGTAGCAACATCTGGGATGATCTTCTCAAGCTTTTCATCGAGGACATATTCTTTGTCCTCGTAGCGTGTGATCATGCGGATATACCTCATCCACTCGTTGAAGTTTGAACCATCAAATGTCACTTTCTGACACAAGTTCATCAACGAGAATGACCCAGAAGCGTTGTTGTTGTTGTTGTTGTTTGCAGACATCTGAAAAAGAAGGGAACAAAGTTTGATTAGAAATGAATCCCTAATTAAACACCCAAATGAGAAATTAGGGCTAGGATCCAACAACATTATTTACAACTTAGAAAGGGATGCCGTACTCTAAAAGTAAATAATTTGAAGGTAAGTGAATGACGATTCACTAATTCTCACCATGAAAAAGCAATTTAGGTTTTAAATGTATTGAAAACTCCTAGATCTTTGAGATTCATTGAACTTTTCAATGGCATGTTAAAATCTCGATATGCATTTCAAATTTGCGACTGGGATGCCGAGGATCGCAAACAAATTTGTGAATAACCATGCGAATCAACGTGGTGCACTCAATGTCTCTATCACCTAATCAATGTGCCGGTAAACCACACACGCTCCATTGATCTATGACAAACATCGAGTCACCCTTCGCTACCAATGTCATCCCCAAATTGATGTGCCAGTTAACCACACATGCTCCATCAACGTTTGACAAAGGTACGAAGTGTAATTCCATAGATTAGCATCATTTTCACATTTTACCCTAAAGTAACTAGGAATGGGAATTTGTAAAACATGTAGTTACTTTATAATCAACATTATACTTTTAATGAGGAGAGGGTTGCCCTATCCTACCCGTTCGGCTAACGACCCTCCACCAGTCAAGCAAGCGGTAGGTGTGAGTGTACACCCATTAAGCGCCATTTTATAGGCATCAACCTTATACCCACCTTATAGACCAGCTTCGTGAATGAGGCCTACTAACGGTAAGACTAGCATTTTAAGTTATATATATATATATATATATATATATATATATATATATATATATATATTAATTAAACTTGTAAAATTCTAAGGGTTTGAAATTAAGATTACTCAAAATTAAACTTTTAATCATGAATTCAAATTTCAAAACTTGAGGGCAAGAATTGAACTTTTCAAAACACAAGGGATCGAATAACAAATAATTCAAATTGACCAATTAATTTCATAATTATCTATATTTGACCTAATCTTAATTTTAGTCATTAGATAATTACCAAATAATTTTAAATAATCCATATTTATCACATAAACAACTAATATTTAAAAGATTTGAAATTATCTATTCTTTTGGAAAGGATAAACACTTAATTAAAATAAAATTCGGATTTTAACTTCATAAAACAAATTAAGCATCAAGTCCAACTCAAAACAGCAGCCAAAACCCGAAAATCCCTCTGCCTGACGAACTGACTCGCCGAGTCAGACCTGGACTCGCCGAGTAGGGGTCAACTCGCCGAGTCCAGATACTGACTCGCCGAGTTGAGTCGGGCAGGGGCCAAAAACTCGATTTTCAGCAAATAAAGCAGTTAAGCATCACATACAACTGAAACCAATCAAGGCTCTGATACCACTGATGGGTTTTAGGCATAAGAAACATTCCTATGTGCTCATGCAAACCCTAATGATTGGATCTAGGTTTCACTATTGAACATGCTTTGATTCCAAGACTTACAAACCCTAATTTAGCATATAAACAACTAAATTAACATATAGAATCAGATCTAGATGTTTACCTCTTCAATTGTCGACTTAGATCTTCTCTTTCTTCTTTTCTTGAGCTTAGAGTCACAAATGCAACTCCTCTAATGGTTCACAAACCCCACAAGCAAGAAGGCAATATGAGAGAGGGAGAGAGACGCTAGAAATTGGCCTAGGGATCTCTTAGAATCAAGTGGTAGCCGAATTCAATGCCCTAGGGGTCATATTTATAGTTACAGGTTACTAGGGTTTCAGTCTAAACCCTAATGGACAGCTTAGCGACCAAGCAGCCCATGGAACCTTCTGGAATAAGGCCTTGGACGAAAATATGATGGTTACCCATCATAATTTCGTTCCTCCTTAAGCCCATTAGGTTTCCTTAACCTAAAACTCAACTATCATACATTTGACAGTTTATACCCCTTTATTCAATTAATCTCTTTTGATCATCAAATTAATTCCTAATTAATTTATGACCAATACTAATTAAATAAATATGATTTCTCCTTTAATATATTACTCGTATAATATATTAATAAATCATAATACTCTCTCTTTCTCCTTAAATTACCTTGTCAAGTTTCTTTGGAGAAGGCAACCCAAAAGGACCATGCACAACCGGGTCAAGTACATACCAAATATAGTTACGGGCTTAGACACTATTCCAACAGCTTTATATCACGAGCAATCTCATATGGTTCATTGCTTCCCTGATCCCATACCTATAGTGGCACTCCTTCAGTCT
Organism: Lactuca serriola; assembly: GCF_051521515.1. Lineage (NCBI taxonomy): Eukaryota > Viridiplantae > Streptophyta > Magnoliopsida > Asterales > Asteraceae > Lactuca > Lactuca serriola. The sequence goes on from NC_136411.1 coordinate 38,551,127, forward strand.
TATCTCTGGCTCAATCAGATCTAATCCGTCTGGGTAACTCCGAAATCCAATCCATGTATTTCCATATCCTCACTGCTACACCCGAACTGGTGGGTACTACTGTTCTTTCTGCATCCTAACAACACACTCACGCTATCTACCAACCTAGTGAATGCTACGGCTACACCATCAGACTTACAACACTCTATCACTTTCTGACTGCTAGTGAATGCTACGACTACACCCACAAACTTACATCACTCTAATACTATTTGAGTGCTAGTGAATGCTACGACTAAACCCGCAGACTTACAACACTCTAACACTATCTGTCTACTAGTGAATGCTACGGCTACACCCGTAGACTTACAAGACTCTATCACTATTTGACTGCTAGTGAATGCTACAGTTACACCCGCAGACTTACAACACTCTATCACTATCTGACTGCTAGTGAATGCTACGGCTACACCCGCAGACTTATAACACTCTATCACTATCTAACTGCTACTGAATGCTACGGCTACACCCGCAGAATTACAACACTCTAATACTGGGTCGAGCACGCACTCGACCTAACACACAACTGAACTTGAATCCTAACTGGAACTCTAACCTGGTTCCCGAAGCTTGCTATCACGTGACCCCACTGTATCAGTACCGCGCCCATGCCCGTGATCAAAGTGTCACAGTAAACCACGAAAACATCTATACCCTCTGGCAGGGTGAGAATCCGTGCCTCGCACAATCGCTGTCTGAGAGTCTCGAAGGCTGCCTGCTGCTTAGGTCCCCGTTGAAAGGCCACCGACTTCTTAGTCAGTCGGGTCAAAGGAACCACAATCTCGGAGAAATCCCATATAAATCTCCGGTAATAACCTGCTAGACCCAGGAAACTCCGAATCTAAGATGGAGACCTCAAAATCTCCTACTGCATCACAGTCTCTATCTTGGCCGGATCGACTAGAATACCCTTCTGGTTGACAAGATGCCCAAGAGGTTGCACCCCGCGCAACCAGAACTCACATTTGGAGGACTTTACAAAAATTATCTCCCCCACTTAGGGTCAACTAAGTCTTCATGGCACGTGAGAATTGAAGGATTCCCAATCCTTTTTGCTTTCTAGTATCCTACTGATGACAACCTGTGCTTACCAATGCTAGTGATTAATCACTTGTTAAACCTTAAGATTGCCCATACTCGGAAATCTTGATGAGTACTCTTGAAATCTAGTCCAGTCTGACACCTCAATCTACCTCCCATGCTGACAACTAGAGGCTCTAATCTTCATTCTGGCTGATGAGTCATCATTCCCACTTCCAATCTCGCAGCACCACTGAACTCTATCCGTACACAGCCCATGCAAAAATACAATTCTCTTGAACATCCGATGACCAACCACTTATGCATCTAACACCCGCAACTGGCATCACCATATTCATGCTACTAATCCTATCTTAGCAATAGTAGTGCCTTGAACTCCAAAGTTCATCCATAGATAAATTCGACCATATACGAACAAATGATAGAATCACTGAGCTCTGACTTCACTGGAGGACTATTGCTCTAATCCCAACCCAATATTCTCTGAATAATACTCTAGCACAGATCCTGACAAAGATCCGAGATGAGAACGGTACATGTGGAATCCACTCCGCAAGATACATCCCTCTGTAGGTTCATTAAGGAATTTCGGCATGCAGATTGGCTACGACAATCCTTGATAACCCAAACAGTAGCAGAAACCGACCTAATATCTGACTTGTCCAAACTTACTCAAATTCTGAAGCGGTACAGATTCTTCATATCCACTTGAAGTAGCAAATAATGACATATTTGCGAACATCTAACGAAATCATGATCTTGACGACATGGACCAACTATAGGATCTTCCTTCCTGAAGGATTCTAAGGGTCCACTGTCCTTGGGTTCCAAATGAACCCCTAACTCTGCAAGTAATCTCCGATGAGATGAGCTTGTGCGATCGCACATCGAATGGTTCATACCCTGCTCCTGAGCCGGAACCCAAATCTGATTTTCGTTCTTGGGTGCTTAACACCATACCGAACTGACATTCCAAAGATCCAAATATACCCAAGAATCCTTATCACTTTTTGCTAACATGACCAGCCCTGCTATCCTATAGCAGCCTAAACCATTGACAAACTCCCTTTCGCACTTTCCCGTACGTGCTGCACTGGCTCCGGCCTCGCTGGCTTTTCGCCCAATTATCAGAAGTCATGGGTCTCTTCTTAGGACCCTCTACTATATGCACCTGGCACGACCCTCTCTTTGCAGGGCGCTCCAACCAATCTCGCATCTACAACTCCTGGGTGTCATATCCTTCAGGGTCTGACACCCTGTCACGCTCACTAGCTCACTTGCCCATGCTAAGGTGCAAAAATTGGAACACCCTCTGTCCCCAAACCAGGTCACAAAATACTCCCCAAAGCTTCTCAGATTTTCCAAGACTCTCACCGATTCGAGTATGGATCCTATGCTTTCAGTAGTACATACCCAATACTACCTTCCACACCTATCCATACTTTCCTCACCAATCCTCTTGAATCCTCCAAGTCACTTCGTCAAACTGGTACAACCAAGTCTCACTGAGCCTCACTACTTATCCATTGAAATATATCCTAGGCTTTCCTAGGTTCCCGTACTCACCCAGTCCTCAGCTGCCGAAAGATTCCAAGTAATGTCTACTAGCTACCTCATGAATATAGCTAGCTCAGATTACTAGGAGTCCCACAAAGCACAAAGCAAGCAACATTCAGACAATGGAAAATCTAACCATCATATTCCAATTAAACCATTTTATCCTCTACTCAGGGATCTATACATGCAATTCAAAGGCTCATACAATCAAGGATAACCTAAACATACTATCTTATCACTGAATGATTAGTACTAGCATGCAAGTCTACAAGCACATACAATAGGCATATAAGGCATCCTCCTAGATCATCATCCCTAATCTAGCATGCAGTTCTCATAATCATATCATAACATAACATGTATGGGTATCTTAGGGAAAACTTACTTGAGCTCGGCTGATTCCTCGCATCACACACCTTGTTCTTTTCAAAGTTCTCTTCCCTTTTCAAACTTCTTTTTACAAAATGGTTTTACTTTTGAAAATTTTCATACCAAGTCCTTAGTTTGAGTTCAGACACACCCGAGAGTATGACCGAATCCCTCAAACCAAGGCTTTGATATCAACTTGTAACATGCCAAAAATACCGGCGAAAAATTTCATTTTCAATTAAGTTATTACTTAAAACCACCAGTATAAAAATGTTCATAATACTATCTTATTTCAAAACCAGAGTGTCAATAATCAAAATATAGAATCATAAAACCAACTCAGAGTGTAATCCCAAGGATCCTGTGTGCGGAAAACATGGTGTGATGCGCTGCGATGAAGCCGGTTCCTTCCCTTTGAAAACGAGGTACCTGAAACCAAAACTAAAACCATAAGCACAAAGCTTAGTGAGTTCCCCCATCATACCACATACCAAACAACATACGTACTGCCAGACAATTCTGGGGTGCCAGACCTACCCATGTCAAGCCATTCTGGGGTGCTGACCTACCCATGTCAAGCCATTCTAGGGTGCTGGCCTACCCATGTCAGGCCGTTCTGGGGTACCGACTACCCTCCGGTCAATCTCAACCGGCAACAGGGGCTATTTCACCCCTACCTCTACCATACAATAACAAAATATAATCATACGGTCAGGCATATCTGGGATACTGACCTACCCTTCGGTCCTAACAACCGAGTCAGGGAAAATCTATTTCATGCTACTACCACTAAGACACATCATATCACATAAGCATACCACATAAGCATATCTCATAAGCATATCAAGATAATTATCACCAAGACAATTATCTAGCAACTACTCCTGTTGTTGGGCATGCATTGTAGCCTTAGACCCACCCCTATTGGAAGGTAACTCACCTCACACTGCTGAAGTCCCGCAAACACAACCCCAGTTGTTGGATGATAGATTCCCGATCTGTCAACATCAAAATAACACCCAATTAATAATTGGGTTCCAACACATAACCATAAATACATACTTGGGGGTAAATACTACTTTTCCCCTAACTTAGATTTATTCAAGCCCAATACCCAATCCAAAGGCCCAAAAGTCAACTATGAGTCAAATCCCAACATATGGCCCAATTTTCCAAATTGGGCCCAAACCTTTACAAGGTCTTACCATAAGGCCCAACCATTTATTCCAGTCCAACCTTTGACAGTCTAATGGTCCAATATCATATAATCATTAAGGCCTAACTATGGCCCATATATGGCCCAATTTTCCAAATTGTGCCCAACTCCTTATATAGGCCTTACCCCAAAGTCCATTAATTATTCTAGTCCATTTGCTTGATCGTGGATGGCCCGTTAATAACCCAATCATCAAGACCCAATAAAAGGCCCAACAATAAACCCAAGGGAAATTAGGGTTTCTCATAAAATGATGATTGGGGTTATATGTTTCTCACTTAACCCATTAAGGACTTAATCCATTAAATCCATCATTCTTTTAAATAAGTCGTATGGTGTGATTGGGCTTAATCACACAATTCCATTCCATTGGCCTAAAAGTGGGTCGCAATAAGTTCAAGCCCATAAATCCAATATTAGTGTTTTCTAAACCCTAATTAGGGTTTCCAACCCCATCTTAGCCCAATAGGCCCAATTGATATGTCTTTTGATCAATTAAGGTTCATTAGACTTATTAAGGTTTCACTCGGCCCATTAGTCATCTGTCTGGGCTTTTAGGTCCTTTATGCTTCATTGGGCCCATTATGGTTTCTTAGTCCCTTTGTCCAACCATCCAAACGAGTCAAAACACCATCAAAGCACACCGCCACCCGACACGGTAGTCGGTGGCGGCAGCCACCACCTCATGGTGGTGGTTTTCAGTTTTCCTCTCATTATTCCAATTTGTAATTACACTTTACAATGCTAAATCTCAAATAAACACACATACCTACTAACACACACATACATACGGTGGTGCATGGTGGCAGTCACCACCACACGGTGGTGGTGGTGGCGGTTCTTAGTTTTTCCAGCCAAACAACTACAAACACAAAACACACCGCAACAAAAATAAACACCCACATGCTTTCTTGATTGCAAACGGATCCAGCCACCCTCTTGGTGGCGGTTGGTGACGGAAGCAACACCAAAACGGCGGTAGCAGCAGCGGTATTGCGATGACAGCCACCATGGTCGGCTGCCATGGTGGTTCTCCGTGACTCTTCTCGATGGAACTTCCCCTACAACGCTCCCACGTCGCACATGAGCCTCGAACCATACCACCATTCACCAATGGTAGCAGGAAACACCAAGAGTTCCTCCACCCACAAGGCAGAGGCGACGAGATAAATAGAAGAAGAGAAGAAGAATGGTAGTAATTTGGAACAACTACAACAACTATGTGGGGGGGGGGGGGTTGATTTGTGACCTCATCAACAGCGGTAACACCAGAGGAAAACGATATTGCAACTCATTGATCTTCACAACCACCAGCGGCGGCAATCACGACTTTGAGCTCCCGATTTCCCTTCGTCGTATGCTAGGACCATGGTTGTTGCCTTTGTCGGCAGCAGGAGCAACAACAAGGAACGGTTCTGCCGGCACCACGGTTGGTCGGCGACTTGGTTAGTCGGAGAAGCAAGGAGGTAAGGTGGCGGCCGATGAGGGAGGCATAAGGTGGCAGATGGGACTTCCTTTAGGTTTAGGGTTTAAATCAGGAGGGGTGACAGGTTATATACGCTGATCCCCCAAACTTACATCCATAATGACAAGTCTAGCCCCTCCCTTCCCCTTTTCGTTCAAAACGAACCCATAAATTACCATTTTGGCACCGCCTCTTAAAACCTTTACAATTTAAGTCCAAGTTTTACCAAGTAGCCCCTCTCACAACATTTATTTTCAAATGAAGTCCAGAAATTACTATTTGGCCCCTTCTTCCATAATTTCTTTTCATAATAAGCCCATAATTTAGTAAACAACCCTCAACCTCCAAAATTCTTTACTGAGTAATCCAAAAATTATATTTTAACCCCCTAAACTTCCAATATAACCTTTCTAACTCCTTGAGGCTAACGACTTGCTCAATTATTATGGATTTTAGGCTAATATTCCTTCAGTAATTTATTTATTTATTAAATAAATAAATGGGGTTTTACATTTACGGTTCATGTTCCCTATTTATATGTGTCAGTCTTGTCAGAATGTACGACAATTGTATGTGTGTGTGTCCATTGTACCAGACGTTTGCGGTTCAATAGAAACGTGTGCAATTTGGATCATTCTTGCTTCTACTCCTTCTTGTTCTTATTGATTATTGCTTGCTCTTGTGTTTGATCACTAGTTGGTTCCAGATTTGGGGACTTACAATTAGTATCAGAGCCAATCTAGTGTCAAATTTGTTCAAGCTTAGTTTTTGGTTGGAGTTATTCCTCATTTTGTAATTGTTCAAGCTTTGTTACTGGGTTTCTGCTGTTGATCATGATTTCAAGGCTAAATGGATTGAAGATAAGCTCGAAATCAGCTGTTTTCATCAAATTCTGGGTGTTTTTGGCTATAAACTGTTCATCTATTTACGGTTGTAAACTCGTTTTTGGCCGTAAACGTCTTGTGTTTACAGTTTTAAACAGTTTTTGACTGTAAACGTGCTGTTTTCGACTGTAAACCTTCATTTTTGACTGTAAACCACTTTTTGTTTGTAAACTGCTTTGACCGTGAACTGTTTTCGGCTGCAAACTCGTGTATGGCCGTAAACCCTTTTTGGCCATAAACTCTCCTTGAGCTGTAAACCTTGTTCTCGGTTGTGAACCTCTTTCCGGTTGTGCTTTTTTTTTTTATATAAATTTTGCTTTCAATCAATTAAGAAAATTAAAAAAAATGGAATCACAAAACATGACAGTTCATTAAGAGTTGGATTCAATCATGGGAACTACTACAAGAATCCCACGTCTTTTGTCAGCTGAAGGATTTCCTGAATGGAAGTACAAAATGGGGAAATACATTAAAATGAAGGATTTCAAGATATGGTGTAACATTCTGAAGGGTCTAGTTAGAATCACTACCACACTTGAAAATGGAACCATTATCGACAAAGATTTTGCAAATTACACAGATAAGGATTTCGAGAAAATTAAAGAGGAAGAAAAGCCTCTCGCAACACTTACAATGGTTTTATCTATGGAAATTGCACAAGGATTTAGGGAATATGACTCAACCAAAGCTCTGTGGGAATCATTGATTGAAGTTTATGAGGGAAATGAATACCTGAAGCAGAGCCGAAAATACATGCTCAGACAGAAGTTCAACATGTTTAATCATATTCTTGGATAATCATTGGAGGATCAACTACAACGATTCATTACACTCACTACTGAAATGAGCACAGCTGGAATTTCAATGCCACAATCAGAGATTAAGAAGAAAATGTTGAACTCTCTCCCCAAGTCATGGGACATGAATGTCTCTGTTATCAAGAAGACAAAGGATCTCAACCGACTCAGTCTTGCAGAAACAATGGAAATCATTAAAGCCTATGATATTGATGACAAGCAAAGGGAAATTAACCATGTGAACTCCTAATCGACTGGTAATCTAGGAATTTCATCAAACAGTGCTTTTTCATCCTTTACTGCTCCACAAAATCAAGTTTTTGCTATTTCATAACCATCATCCCATGTTGGTCCACCATCCATGCCTTATAAGCTCCTGTTACCACCTCTGCTCCTAAAGAAGCCAAAGAGAACATGGCCCTGGCCTCTGGGCTGGTGAATTGCTACAATGCCTTTGTAGCTAAAGAATTGCCTCTTTAAATTTCCTTTGCTGATATTGATAAGATTCACCCAGAGGATGCAGAAGAAATGGACATTACATGGAAAATTGCAATGGCGATGTTTGGGGCCAAGCAATTTGCGAAGAAAACTGGAAAGAATAATTGGGGCGTGAATACAGAGAAGAAGGTTGGATTCAACAAAGAAAAATTAAGGTGCTTCAATTGTCACGAGCCTGGTCACTTTGCTCGTGATTTTCCGAAGCCTCATAGAAGAGTAAATCATGAAAGCATAATGGTGCCGGTTAGAAATAACAGGGGAGTTGCTGCTAACAACGAGACTGCAAATCTGGCGGTGGTAGCTCAGTCATTTGATTGGGAAGATGAAATTCAGGCCTTGAATATTTCAGGACCTGAAAATGCCCATTTGGCCAAGATAAGTGAAGTCATGAACGAGGAGAATGTTGGAGACGATCTTGAAGAAGAGATAATGGAGTTGCAGTTTTCCTTCATGGTATCCACTACCCATGAGCCTGAGAAAAAGGAGGCCAGTAAAATTTCTTGTTCTCAAACATGTATTGATACTGTTAAATTTTTACGTGAATAAATCGAATTATTGTGTAGAGAAAACGAGGACCTAAAGTACGAAGGATATAACCTTAGGAAGGGCCAAAAACCACTAAAAGAACAATTAGAGGCCAAAACTAAGGGTTTTAGGAAATTACAGGAAGAGTATAGCAAAAAGTGTGAGAACTACAATTTTATCAAGAAACAACTTGCCACTGTGACAGACAAGCTTGACACATTAAAAATTCATTTTGAAAATGCTGATTTTAATTTCAAAAAGTTTAATGTGTCAAGTGAGATAGTTGAGACTATGATAAAGAAATAAATTAGACGGAAAGATAAGAAGCAGGTAGGTCTAGGGTATGAGAGTGTCCCTCCTCATGTTAATCACAATTACACTGCTATGCCTATGACCCAGGAAGAGATGGACAGAGAGGAACATCTTGTGTATGGCAAACCTACTGTACCTGTGCCGGATAGTAGTGCTAGGGAAAAGGATACTAACATTTCTACTTCCTATGGAGATTCACCATTAAGTCAAGGCAACCAGCATTCTGAAGAGAGTGTTTCTAATAATAATCTTGTTTCAAAATCTAATGTTTCTGTTTTAAACAATGATGCTTTTGTTTCTAACTCTAAAACTGATGTTTTTGTTTGTGATGATTATGTGTCAAAGTTTGATGATTCGGATGTTTTTGATAAGTGTGGTAATGTGTTTGATAAATTTGATGTTCCTATTACTAGCATATACACTCCACATACACCTATCACACAACCTGAATCTTGTACATGCATTTGTGGGAAGAGTAAGGGAGTCAATAAGAACACTAGACCAGAAAAGAGTGGTACCAATTTTTTTGCTAAGAAACATACATGCTTTAACTGTGGAACTGCTGGTCATATTGCACGCAATTGTCCAAATCGGACATTTGTTCCTTTTTATGCACAAAGAAGAGAGAAAGAGTCACGAGGAAGATCTCTCATTAGAAAATTCTCAAGATCTCGTTCTCGTGATGATGATTGGAATGTTAATAAAGACAGAAAAAGAGCTGAGCTTCAAAAAAAATAAACATGTTTTACATGAAATTAAAATAGGTAATTTAACAAAACCGAACGTAGCTAAGCCAAGATCGGGTTCGTCCAAGTCTTCGTCTAAGTATTCGGCTAATTTTAGATGGAAACCCAAACGATCAAAACCAAAGAAAAATGTTTCAAATTACATGTAAATGTTTCTAAACCTAACTATAAATGGGTGCCCAGACATTTAATTGTCCAATCACCTCAGTCTTCTATATATGCGTCTGGTAATCAATCAAATTCAAAAAGTGAGAAAGAAATTTCTATTGCTAACAAGAGAAAAACCAGTGTTTCAATAACCTGGGTTCCAAAATCTAATTAATCCCGCACATTGTGCAGGAACAGTTATGGAGGAATGTCGTCTGACCCTGGTATGTCGACAGTGGTTGTTCCAGGCACATGACATGAGACATCTCCCAAGTGCATGACATTCAGAATTTTAATGGGGGCTATGTTTCCTTCGCGGGAAGATAAGGTGGGAAGTTCACCCAGAAAGGAACTATCACAAATGGAGTGCTTCGCTTTGAGAATGTCAACTACGCTCCCGAGCTAAAGCACAGTCTGTTGAGTGTCTCACAAATCTGTGACATAGGCTATTCAAAACACTTCACTGATAAAGAGTGTCTCATCTTGAAACCTGAAATTATTATCTGAATAATGGATCTTGGTGAAATCGAAGAGGGATGGAAATGCATACATCATCGACATGAATCATAATATTCCAGAACAAGTCGCATTTCTCTTCTCTAAAGTCTCTGAACACAATGCCATGCTTTGGCATCATCGTCTCGGCCATGCAAACGCCAAGAACCTAAATCGTCTTGCTAAGAACAAGATTGTGCATGGCCTTCCTGTCAAAGACTTTATCACTTTTGAAAAATGTGTGGCGTATGCTCAATGCAAACATCATCGCAAGCTACATTTTCCAAAGACTGTCAACTCAATCAGCAATGTTCTTCAATTGTTGCACATGGATTTATTTGGTCAGGTCAATGTTCTCAGTATCAACACGAGATCTTATTGCCTGGATGTGATAGATGACTACTCGCGGTTCAAATGGGTTTTCTTCTTATCCAACAAGAGTGGGATCGCTGATCTGATCAATAAGTTCATTATGATGCTTGAGAATTAAATGAATGAGAAGGTGAAGGTGCTTAGAACAGATAATGGAATGAAGTTTAAGAATGCTGTTCAGGACCACTTCTGTGCCGAAAAGGGTATATTGCGTCAATATAGTGTTGTTCGTGATGGGTTTTAGGCATAAGAAACATTCCTATGTGCTAATGCAAACCCTAATGCTTGGATCTAGGTTTCACTATTGAACATGTTTTGATTCCAAGACTTACAAACCCTAATTTAGCATATAAACAACTAAATTAACATATAGAATCAGATCTAGATGTTTACCTCTTCAATTGTCGGCTTAGATCTTCTCTTTCTTCTTTTCTTGAGCTTAGAGTCACAAATGCAACTCCTCTAATGGTTCACAAACCCCACAAGCAAGAAGGCAATATGAGAGAGGGAGAGAGAGGCTAGAAATCGGCCTAGGGATCTCTTAGAATCAAGTGGTAGCCGAATTCAATGCCCTAGGGTTTCAGTCTAAACCCTAATGGACAGCTTAGCCACCAAGCAGCCCATGGAACCTTCTGGAATAAGGCCTTGGACGAAAATATGATGGTTACCCATCATAATTTCGTTCCCCCTTAAGCCCGTTAGGTTTCCTTAACCTAAAACTCAACTATCATACATTTTACAGTTTATACCCCTTTATTCAATTAATCTCTTTTGATCATCAAATTAATTCCTAATTAATTTATGACCAATACTAATTAAATAAATATGATTTCGCCTTTAATATATTACTCTTATAATATATTAATAAATCATAATACTCTCTCTTTCTCCTTAAATTACCTTGTCAAGTTGCTTTGGAGAAGGCAACCCAAAAGGACCATGCACAACCGGGTCAAGTACATACCAAATATAGTTACGGGCTTAGACACTATTCCAAGAGTCTCCCACTTGGATAAGTCTAGTAACTATATCTCACATATGACTTCAGAATCCGATTAGCAATTGTAGCTCTTATACTTTGCTGTCAACTCTGATCAACTTGTCCTTTAGATAAGGGATCGTATAATCCTCTGTTCTGGATATCATGTTGACAATGCTTATTGTCCAGCAGTAGTTCCTTGATTTCCGATTTGTTCGACATAGAATTTAGTTGAACACATCAACCTCATTCTGACCAGGCCCGACACATAAGTCAAACCAAATCATCAAGTGGCCAATATATCATTTTTATTCTCATAGAATAAAAGGAACAGATCAACTTCGACTCATATGCATCTATTATTTACTAATGGATCATACACAATAATGTGTTTTATAACATCAAGTTACTGATGCGTTTACACATTATCAATGTACAACCAACCAGCAAAAAACAACCATATCTCTAAGTTTTAAGACTATATGATGTTATCGCTTTGCGATCACTTAAGATAAAACACCACTAAGTGATTCAGCAAACTCGGGTTTAATCCAATGCTCAACCCATATTCATAAGCACTCATGAACTTTGCAGCAAACCTTTGCTATGTCTAAAACCTTTTAGACAATCTACAAATAATTCATGACAGTCTTCATTCATATCTACTTCCAAAATATGACCGACTGTGGACCTTTTGAATAATCATATCATTCAGGAAGTCAAAACATGCAAAATGGAAACAATAGATAAATGACCAACACAAGATAGTAGCTTTACTCATAAATAAAACATTTTATTTATTCATCGAATGTCAAGTACAAACTATCTATTACACATTTCCTATCTAATCCAAACTTATATCATCCTTCAGCCCAATGCTCCTAGCGTGCTGCAAGTGTTTGACCCTACTCAGTCCCTTCGTAAAGGGATCTGTTGGGTTTTCTTCTGATGATACCCTCTTCACAACGAGGAGTCCCTCTTCTACCCGATCTCTGATGAAATGGTATTTTCTGTCAATATGTCGAGATCTGCCATGATCTCTCGGTTCCTTGGTCAAGGCAACCGCTCCTTTATTATCACAGAAAATTTCCATCGGCTCTTTTATGGATGGCACAACTCCAAGGTCTCCAATGAAGTTCTTCAACCATATAGCCTCCTTTGACGCTTCGCTCGCCGCAATATACTCTGATTCGCACGTTGAATCGGCTACGGTCTCTTGCTTGGAACTTTTCTAAGTCACTGCTCCTCCATTTAGGGTAAAGACCCAGCCCGACTGCGATCGGAAGTTATCCCGATCTGTCTGAAAAATAGCGTCACTGTACCCTCGTACCCTTAAGTCATCACTCCCACCGAGGACTAGAAACCATTCCTTCGTCCTCCGAAGGTACTTAAGAATATTCTTAACTGCAATCCAATGAGCTCTACCAGGATTCCCTTGATATCTGCTGACCATGATCAAAGCGAAGGCCACATCAGGGCGAGTACAAGTCATAGCGTACATGATAGAGCCTACTGCGGAAGCATAAGGTACTCGGCTCATATCAGCTATCTCTGCCTCTGTACTCGGGCTCTGAGTCTTACTCAGCTTGGTATTGCTTTGGATTGGCAACTCCCCTTTCTTGGAATTTTCCATACTACAACGCTTTAGTACCTTTTCCAAGTATGTATCCTGACTGAGTCCTATCAGTCTCTTTTCCCTGTTTCTTACTATTCTTATTCCCAGAATATAAGTAGCCTCTCCGAGGTCCTTCATAGCGAAACAATTCCCAAGCCAGGACTTGACCTCCTGCAAGGTTGGGACATCGTTTCCTATGAGTAGTATGTCGTCGACATACAACACGAGGACGCTTACTATACTCCCACTGGCTTTGACATACACACAAGATTCATCTTCGATTCGCAGAAAGCCAAACTCTTTAACCTTCTCGTCAAAACAAAGATTCCATCTGCGAGACGCTTGTTTCAATCCATAAATGGATTTCTCAAGCTTGCATACTCCATTTGGATACTTCGCATCGACGAAACCCTCTGGCTGATTCATGTAGACATCCTCAGCCAACTTTCCATTAAGGAAAGCGGTTTTCACGTCTATCTGCCATATTTCATAATCATGAAATGCAGCTATGGCAAGCATCACCCTAATAGACTTGATCTTCTCAACCGGTGAGAAGGTCTCATCATAGTCAACTCCGGGAGTTTGAGTAAATCCCTTCGCAACCAATAGCGCTTTATAAGTATGCACTTTCCCATCCATGCCCGTCTTCTTCTTGAAGATCCACTTGCACCCGACTGTCTTACAACCCGGTACATTATCAACCAAATTCCAAACTTGGTTGTCGTACATGGACTGAATCTCCCTGTCCATCGCCTCTTTCCATTTTTCAGACTCTAGGCCTGCCATGGCTTTCTTATAGCTGCTAGGTTCATCCAAATTTACTAGTGTGCTATCACTAATAAATGTATCCCCTTCAGTAGTAATATGAAAACCATAAAACTGGGGTGGAACACTAGCCCTAATGGAACGTCGAAGAGGTAAGGACTCGTCAACAGGTTCAATAGGAGTTTCCTCCTCAAGTTGAGTGCCAGTGTCAGAGGTTCCTTCATCGCTTTGATCTTGAATTTCTTCAAGTTCAATTTTCCTCCCACTGTCTTCTTGGCCTATCAATTCCCTTTCTCGGAAAACTCCTCTTCTAGCAACGAAGACAACATTGTCACTCGGTCTATAGAAAAGGTAGCCAAAAGACTTCTGCGGATAGCCGATGAAATAACACTTCTCACTACGAGGTCCTAGTTTGTCATGAGTCTCTCGTCTTACGAAAGCCTCGCAACCCCAAACCTTGATATGTGCCAACGAGGGAGCCTTCCCTGTCCACATCTCGTGAGGAGTCTTGGAAACCTTCTTGGTGTGAACTAAGTTAAGTATGTGGGCGGCAGTCTCTAAGGCATACCCCCAGAAAGCTATTGGTAACGAAGTCTGACTCATCATAGAACGAACCATGTCCAACAAGGTCCGATTATGTCTCTCAGCCACACCATTCAATTGTGGCGTCCTCGGAGGCGTCAATTGCGAAACGATTCCACATTCTTTTAGATAGTCGTGAAACTCAAGACTTAGGTACTCTCCTCCTCGGTCTGACTGAAGCATCTTGATTTTCCTGACCAGCTGATTCTCCACTTCATTCTTAAACTCTCTGAACTTTTCAAAGGTTTCCGACTTTTGCTTGATTAAGTAGATATATCCATATCTGCTATAATCATCTGTAAAAGTCACGTAGAAGCGGCAAGCATCCCTTGTGGTGGATCTAAAGGGCCCACATACATCAGTGTGTATGAGATCCAATAAACCCTCACCCCTTTCACAAGTGCCAGTAAAGGGTGACTTGGTCATCTTCCCAAGTAAACAAGATTCACACGTGTCATCGTCCCTAAGGTCAAATGACTCCAACACTCCATCCTTCTGGAGTTGGGCTATGCGTTTCTTGTTGACATGGCCAAGGCGACAATGCCACAAGCATGCTTTGTCTAGACTAGTAGACGAATCAATATTCAAAACATTATTTCCTAAATTATCAACAATCATCACAGATTCATAAATCCCATTACAAGGTAATGCATTGAAATAAAAGACACCATTCAAATAAACGTTAATAGAACCATTACTATTATCAAAAGAATATCTGAAACCTTGTCTAAACAACCCGTGAAAAGAAATAATGTTTCTTGCCATATCTGGCACATAACAACAATTCTCTAAATCTATCCCTAACCCATTATTTAACATTAAAGAATAAAAACCGACTCTGGTCATAGGCGACGATCTTCTGTTTCCCATAATCAGGTTCATCTTCCCATGTTCCATCTCCCTACTTCTTTTTAGGCCCTGCATATCAGAACAAATGTGGTAACCACACCCTCTGTCAAGAACCCATGAAGTAGCAAATGATGAGTTATTAGATTTAATAGAATACATACCTGCAAAAGTGGGCCTGATCTTCCCATCTCTTATGTCCTGCATATATTGTGGGCAGCTTCGCTTCCAGTGGCCCTTTTGGTGGCAATAGAAGCACTCTGCTTTTTTGGGATCGGATGAGGGTTTAACGGGGCCTACTTTGGTCCCACTTGAGGATAACCATCACGGGGTTTTGCCTTATGGTGGCTCTTACATGGAGCCTTCCTCTTTTTGCCCTTTCCTTGACCTATTGCCATCACAGGAGCGGCCACAGCAGGGGACGGTGCAACGAATTTGTCTTTGAGGTTGCTCTCAGCAGTCCTCAAGAGTCCATGGAGCTTGCTCAAGGAGACCTCCTCTTTGTTCATATGGTAGGTCATCCTAAACTGATTGTAGCAGGAGGGCAAGGAGTGAAGGATTATGTCGATAGCCAAATCCTCATCAAACTTAACATTAAGTTTGAGAAGACGATCAACATACCTCTGCATTTTCTGCAAATAAGAGGTTAGGGATTCTCCACTCCCCATGTTAGCGGTGATCATGTTAGTAATGATCTAATAGCGCTCTTGCCTCACGCTCTGGTGATACATGTCCAGCAAATCCTGATGCATTTCGTATGGGTACATGTCCTCATAGGACTTTTGGAGTTCGAGGTTCATGGTGACCAGCATGATGCAGTGAAATTTCGTGGCATCACGCTCATGGGCCTCAAAGGCGGCCAATTCTTCAGGAGTAGCAACATCTGGGATGATCTTCTCAAGCTTTTCATCGAGGACATATTCTTTGTCCTCGTAGCGTGTGATCATGCGGATATACCTCATCCACTCGTTGAAGTTTGAACCATCAAATGTCACTTTCTGACACAAGTTCATCAACGAGAATGACCCAGAAGCGTTGTTGTTGTTGTTGTTGTTTGCAGACATCTGAAAAAGAAGGGAACAAAGTTTGATTAGAAATGAATCCCTAATTAAACACCCAAATGAGAAATTAGGGCTAGGATCCAACAACATTATTTACAACTTAGAAAGGGATGCCGTACTCTAAAAGTAAATAATTTGAAGGTAAGTGAATGACGATTCACTAATTCTCACCATGAAAAAGCAATTTAGGTTTTAAATGTATTGAAAACTCCTAGATCTTTGAGATTCATTGAACTTTTCAATGGCATGTTAAAATCTCGATATGCATTTCAAATTTGCGACTGGGATGCCGAGGATCGCAAACAAATTTGTGAATAACCATGCGAATCAACGTGGTGCACTCAATGTCTCTATCACCTAATCAATGTGCCGGTAAACCACACACGCTCCATTGATCTATGACAAACATCGAGTCACCCTTCGCTACCAATGTCATCCCCAAATTGATGTGCCAGTTAACCACACATGCTCCATCAACGTTTGACAAAGGTACGAAGTGTAATTCCATGGATTAGCATCATTTTCACATTTTACCCTAAAGTAACTAGGAATGGGAATTTGTAAAACATGTAGTTACTTTATAATCAACATTATACTTTTAATGAGGAGAGGGTTGCCCTATCCTACCCGTTCGGCTAACGACCCTCCACCAGTCAAGCAAGCGGTAGGTGTGAGTGTACACCCATTAAGCGCCATTTTATAGGCAGCAACCTTATACCCACCTTATAAACCGGCTTCGTGAATGAGGCCTACTAACGGTAAGACTAGCATTTTAAGTTATACATATATATATATATATATATATATATATTAATTAAGCTTGTAATAATATATAATAGTATAGGGTTGAATTTTAAACTTGTAAAATTCTAAGGGTTTGAAATTAAGTTTACTCAAAATTAAACTTTTAATCATGAATTCAAATTTCAAAACTTGAGGGCAAGAATTGAACTTTTCAAAACATAAGGGATCAAATAACAAATAATTCAAATTGACCAATTAATTTCATAATTATCTATATTTGACCTAATCTTAATTTTAGTCATTAGATAATTACCAAATAATTTTAAATAATCCATATTTATCACATAAACAACTAATATTTAAAAGATTTGAAATTATCTATTCTTTTGGCAAGGATAAACACTTAATTAAGATAAAATTCGGATTTTAACTTCATAAAACAAATTAAGCATCAAGTCCAAGTCAAAACAGCAGCCAAAACCCGAAAATCCCTCTGCCTGACGAACTGACTCGCCGAGTCAGACCTGGACTCGCCGAGTAGGGGTCAACTCGCCGAGTCCAGATACTGACTCGCTGAGTTGAGTCGGGCAGGGGCCAAAAACTCGATTTTCAGCAAATAAAGCAGTTAAGCATCACATACAACTGAAACCAATCAAGGCTCTGATACCACTAATGGGTTTTAGGCATAAGAAACATTCCTATGTGCTCATGCATACCCTAATGCTTGGATCTAGGTTTCACTATTGAACATGCATTGATTCCAAGACTTAAAAACCCTAATTTAGCATATAAACAACTAAATTAACATATAGATCCGATCTAGATGTTTACCTCTTCAATTGTCGGCTTAGATCTTCACTTTCTTCTTTTCTTGAGCTTAGAGTCACAAATGCAACTCCTCTAATGGTTCACAAACCCCACAAGCAAGAAGGCAATATGAGAGAGGGAGAGCGAGGCTAGAAATCGGCCTAGGGATCTCTTAGAATCAAGTGGTAGCCGAATTCAGTGCCCTAGGGGTCATATTTATAGTTACAGGTTACTAGGGTTTCAGTCTAAACCCTAATGGACAGCTTAGCGACCAAGCAGCCCATGGAACCTTCTGGAATAAGGCCTTGGACGAAAATATGATGGTTACCCATCATAATTTCGTTCCTCCTTAAGCCCATTAGGTTTCCTTAACCTAAAACTCAACTATCATACATTTGACAGTTTATACCCCTTTATTCAATTAATCTCTTTTGATCATCAAATTAATTCCTAATTAATTTATGACCAATACTAATTAAATAAATATGATTTCTCCTTTAATATATTAATCTTATAATATATTCATAAATCATAATACTCTCTCTTTCTCCTTAAATTACCTTGTCAAGTTGCTTTGGAGAAGGCAACCCAGAAGGACCATGCACAACTGGGTCAAGTACATACCAAATATAGTTACGGGCTTAGACACTATTCCAACAGCTTTATATCACGAGCAATCTCATATGGTTCATTGCTTCCCTGATCCCATACCTATAGTGGCACTCCTTTAGTCTTATCTCTGGCTCGACCAGATCTAATCCGTCTGGGTAACTCCGAAATCCAATCCACGGATTTCCATATCCTCACTGCTACACCCGAACTGGTGGGTACTACTGTTCTTTCCGCATCCTAACAACACACTCACGCTATTTACCAACCTAGTGAATGCTACGGCTACACCCGCAGACTTACAACACTCTAGCATTATCTGACTGCTAGTGAATGCTACGACTACACCCGCAAACTTACAACACTCTAATACTATCTGACTGCTAGTGAATGCTACGACTAAACCCGCAGACTTACAACATTCTAAAACTATCTGGCTACTAGTGAATGCTACGGCTACACCCGCAGACTTACAAAACTCTATCACTATTTGACTGCTAGTGAATGCTACAGCTACACCCGCAGACTTACAACACTCTATCACTATCTGACTGCTAGTGAATGCTACAGCTACACCCGCGGACTTATAACACTCTATCACTATCTAACTGCTACTGAATGCTACGGCTACACATGCAGAATTACAACACTCTAATACTGGGTCGAGCACGCACTCGACCTAACACACAACTAAACTTGAATCCTAACTGGAAGTCTAACCTGGTTCCCAAAGCTTGCTATCACGTGACCCCACTGTATCAGTACCGCGCCCATGCCCGTGATCAAAGTGTCACAGTAAACCACGAAAACATCTACACCCTCTGGCAGGGTGAGAATCGGTGCCTTGTATAATCGCTGTCTGAGAGTCTTTATGATTCTAAATTACCGGTGTTCTTCTAGGCCGATGCGATAAACACTGTTTGCTATGTCCAAAACCATGTCCTGATCAACAAATCCCAAATGAAGACCCCATATGAACTTCTGTACAATCATAAGCCATCGGTTGCAAATTTCAAAATATTTGGATGTCCTTGCACCCTTCTTCAGCTAGAATCCAACCCCAAGTTCAACTCGAAGGATGATGAATGCTACTTTGTAGGATACGCCGCGTGCACTGCTTATCGTGTATACAACAAGACCACCAAGAAGATTGTGGAATCTTTCAATGTGTGATGGCTGGAAGATAATGAGACAGATGCCCGAGTCGGTCCTGATTGGTTATTTGATTATGCTTCTTTATTTAAATCATTTAATGTGTTTTCAGATG
The DNA here is from genome assembly GCF_051521515.1 of Lactuca serriola. Classification (NCBI taxonomy): domain Eukaryota; kingdom Viridiplantae; phylum Streptophyta; class Magnoliopsida; order Asterales; family Asteraceae; genus Lactuca; species Lactuca serriola. Next base: position 38,570,865 of record NC_136411.1, read on the forward strand.
ATGTGTCAGGTTCTTACTCAGGTACGAAGGTTTTTATTGAAGATGAAGAGGAAGATGTTGTGTACAAACCACATTTTGTGCCTCCTACGACTCCTGTGGTGGATGAAGCTGTTCCAAGTACTTTTTTAGGTTCTCCAAGTCAAAGGATCAATCCTGATGTTGAAGCCACTCCTCTTACTCATGCTGAAAGAGAATTCATGACTAGAGATACTTCCGTTGCTACTCAATCATTCATGGAGCTGGAGCTTCTCTTTCCTGAACCAATAGCAAATGAGTATGTAGCAAGCACCTCTCACGGTTCCAGATCGTCTAAGGTGGATGATTCAACAGATGACGGACTCATCAACATCAACAACCTTCCTGTCATAGTCAATGACATCAGCCAAGAGATCCCATCTATACTTCAACGTGATCATCCGATCGAAAATGTCATTGGCCAACTGGGCGACGAAGTTAAAATGAGAACTCAGAGTGGAGATGTCAACTCTTGTCTCTACTCTTACTTCATTTCTCAGATCGAGCCAAAGAATGTGGAAATGGCACTGAATGAGCCTAGTTGGGTTGATACGATGCACGAGGAACTTAATCAATTTGAGAAATTGGAGGTATGGAAGCTGGTTGAGCTGCCTAATGGAAAGAAGTATTTGGACACGCACTGGGTGTTCCGTAATAAGCAAGATGATTGTGGGGTGATTGTGCAAAACAAAGCACGTCTGGTTGTTCGTGGGTTTCGGCAAATTGAAGGTCTTGACTACACTGAAGTGTATGCTCCTGTAGCGCGCCTTGAAGCTATTTGTATCTTCCTGGCTTATGCTTCCTACATGGGGTTCACCGTTTATTAGATGGACGTTAATACCGCCTTTCTATATGGAGCTGTGAAAGAGGAAATTTATGTTGATCAACCTCCTGGTTTTGTTAACTCAGAATTTCCAAATCATGTCTACAAATTAGACAAGGCTCTATATGGGTTACATCAGGCTCTTTGTATGCTACTCTAACAAATCATTTTCTTGAGTATGGTTATACCAGAGGCATGATTGATTAGAAGCTCTTCATCAAGAACTTGGATGCCGACCTAATTCGTGTACAGATATATGTTGACGGCATCATTTTCGGGTTAACAAGCTCGAAGTTGTGCAAAGAGTTTAAGGCTGTTATGAAGAAGAGATTTGAGATGAGCTCTTTGGGAGAAATGACCATGTTTTTGGGGCTGCAAGTTCGACAAGATTCAACCGGAATCCTTTTGCATCAAGGAAAATATGTTGAAGACATGCTTGAGAGGTTTGGGTTTAAAGATTCTAAAGTTGCCCTGAAGCCGATGACTGAAGGACCCTTGTTGACTCCAGATCCTGATGGAGAATCCGTAGATCAAACAAATTATAGATCAATGATCGGATCCCTGATGTATCTGACTGCGAGTAGACCCGACATCATGTTCGCAGTCAATCAATGTGCACGTTATCAGGCTAATCCTAAACTCTCTTATTTAATTTCTATCAAAAGAATTTTTAGGTATCTCAAAGGTAGCCCAAAACTGGGTCTTTGGTATCCTAAAAAATTCTGATTTTGATTTATATGCATTTGCTAACAACAATTATGGAGGTTGTGAACTTGACAGGAAATCAACTTCAGGGGATGTCAATTCCTAGGAGACCATTTGGTGTCGTGGCAATGCAAGAAACAACAAAATGTCTCAACCTCAACGGCTAAGGCGGAATACATTGCTGCCTCTGCCTGTTGCTCTCAAGTAATCTGGATTCAACACCAACTTTTGGACTACAGTTTGAATTTTCTAGAAAACCCTATTTTTTGTGATAATGATGCTGCAATCCAATTAGCTAAAAATCCTGTCCAACACTCCAAAACCAAGCACATCGACATCAAAGTTCATTTCATTAGAGATTGTTATGAGCGTTCGCTCATCCGTTTGTAACAAATTCACACTGATAATAATGTGACATATATGTTCACCAAACCGTTCAACAAAGCTCGATTCAATGTGCTTGTGGGCTTTCTCAAAATGATATGTTTTGAAGACTAATTTTTGTTTTAGGTTAGTTTAAATTTGCGCATTTATTTTCCTTTCTCTCCTATGCACAAAATTAGGGGGAGAAGTAAAAACAAAACAAAAATCATAAAATTCAAAAATCCAAAAATATGTTCTAATGGAGGTTGTCTGCAGGTAATTAGTTAGGAAGTGATATTAACCAAGTGATAACAGGCAATTTTAGTTTGTGTAAGGTACAAACGATGAACTATGTAGGCTTTGTGTTCAATGCACTGGTAGGCATGAAAGATTTAAGTGGACCAGACTAGGCATAGATTGACATGTAAAAGGACTTGACAAGTATTGACTTAGATAGTTCCGTTTGGTCTGAAAATACGATGCTCAGGTAGATTAAGCAGTGAGATATACATGGGAACCTACAGGCTACACTAAATTAATATGTATCTAGAATTGTGGCTTAACTTTCTCTTGATGTATGGTCTCATGCCCTTAATTCCAGTACTGATAGGGCGACTGGGGAATTGCGATAAAGTAGGTCGGTAGAAGGTTATTTTCTTACTTTCTTTCTTTCAGTCACATCTTGCCCCCTCTCTATGACTGGAAGAGATCTGACCTGGACTGCAACATATGCAACTCTATTTCTATGCATCTCCTTCTATATGCAATTATTTCTGTTTGTTAGTCATATGTTGTCTCCTTTGTGTGATAAGTTCTTATCCGACCTGGAACACAACATATGCAATATTCTATTTCTCAATCCCTCTAATTCAGTTAGTCATATGTTAATCCCTCTGCATGATTGGAAGAGATCCGATCTGGGAATAAGGCATATGCATTTCTAAAATTTATTTTCTTCCTTAATAATTGTCTGCTCATCTAAAGTAAGGAGTATTTTGGAAGTCCTTGATTATCGGGGTATATCAGGAAGCGGGAAACACATTCTAGTACATCTAAAATTGAATATTTAACAAGTTGTCTGTACATCTCGCTGCTGAATTTAGGTGGACAACAATATCCTTGGTCGTCGTCAGCTAAATGGTCCCTCTAGGAGTATTATTTAGGTATATAGGTTCAAAAGTTTTGTCACTTGTAGAATGTCCAAATTCGGCACAATCTTTCATGTTTAAGTGAACCACAATACCAATGATTGACTATATCTATTCATGAAGGTGGAGGTACTGAAAAACATATTAAGGATGTTTTAAATCTTTGATCCCAAAATCATGAAAATAAAATTAGCAATGTTGAAAAGAAATTAGTGTTATTTTATTTTATCTTTTTATTTTATTTAATTTTCTACAAAATTAAAACTTTTAAAAAATTGTTTGTTTGAATTTAATTTTTTAGATTTAATTTTATTTTATTTTAACTTTAATTTTATTTTTTAAGTCTTCCAAAATGTTTTCATTTTCTATTAAATTGGATGTATTGGGCTTAGACTTGAGGCTTTTGGGTTTGCAGCCCATGGGCTATGAACCGGATATGATCCAAGGTATAAAAGGTAATGTTTCCGGCTGTAATCCTCATCACCCTCACTTTTTCTTTTTCGGCCGCAAACACCCACTTAGTTTCTCTTGACTGTTCTTCGATCCAATCTCTGATTCACCATCTATTTGCTGTGTTCATCGGAAATTCACCCTTGTTTCTTGTAGATACATCAAAGGCGACCCTCACCATGCTGAAACTAACTTGAATCTATCGCGTTTGGAAGGATTATTGAAGCAAAAACGGTTTTCGGCATCGAACAACGTTTACGGCTGCAAACCGTTTACAGCCGTAAACACGTTTATGACTGTTAACCTGTTTTCGGCCATAAAATTGTTTTTCGTTTAAATCTTGTTTCATTAAGGCCTAATCAATTGATAATTAAGAAAACTTAATTTTAATTGATTAAATCATTAGTTTTCTCACTTGGCTCGTTTGGTGCAGAACAAATGGCAGACTTGAAATTTGCGGATAACCACAACATTGCTGCTTTCTTGTTTGATCCTCTAGCAGCACACCAAGAATTTAGGTCTATGATTCATGGACTTAAGAGATGTTGTCTTGCACATGACTTCAGGTCAAATCCCATCATTTGTCAAGACTTAGTGAAACAGTTTTGGAACAAGGCTTTTGTGAATAAAAGAGAAGATGGTGAAGACACAGTGGAATCCACTATTCAAGGAAAGAAGATTGTAGTGTCTAAGCAAACTATTCACGAAGTTCTGCAAATGAATGACGAGCCCGGGTTTAAAACTGAGATCTCTGTGGAGCAAACTAAAGAGATTATTGAAAGAATGGGCTATGAAGGAGTGTTTCCATCTACCGTGAAGAATCTATTGCCTCCTTACTGGCGATTTCTTGCTCACTCCTTCATAATCTGCATCTCAGGCAGGCAATCTAGTGTTGATGAGATTTCCTTATTGAACACTGGTGTTATTACTGCTCTTTCCATGGGTCTTGAGTTTAACTTTTCAAGATACATTTTGAATAAGATGATGAGCAATTTAGAAGGAAAAAGGAAGGATAAGTTTCTGATGTTCTCAAGATTTCTCAGGACGATATTTGACAGTAAATATCCAGAGTTAGAAAGAAGAGGTGAATCCTTGGACTTGAAGTCTTTGGGTGCTAATAATTTTGGCCTCATGAAACAAAACCGCAAGGGTACGAAATTTGTATTTCAAGGAAAGCACCCACTAGAGAAGTTTGGCTAATTTGTAGAGATTAGTGAAGCATCCAAGTCAGAAAGCTCCGCAGAAAATGAAGATGATGAAGATGATGTTATTACCGCTTCTGAGCATGAAGAAGACCCTGTTCCTCCCATTGCAATTATTGCCAAGGAACATGTACCGATGACTAATGTGGAGGTAAATGATGTGACGATGCGAATGATGATGATGAAGATGAAGATGTGATGAATCTAGGGGATAATGTGCTTGACTTTGATGATGATGAGGATGATGATGCAGCTAATATGGATCAAGGTGGTGATCTATCCAGATTTGATGATGATGAATTACTCTTCGACTTCGAGCGGGGTGATGATTTCAAACCATGTAATAAGGAACTCAATGTGTTCTTTGATGATGTCCATGATGTTGTATAACCTACAACGGAGACTGAGGGAGTTATTAATGTTCTCAAGGTGACGCCTCCAACTACGGATCAGATGGCCGACACTTCAACTAATATGGATTCAACTAGAAGGATTCCTCCCCTTTCAGTTGCTACTCCAGCCACTTTGCCATCTGAAGGTGATCTTATCATGACACTAGCCTCCCAGCCTCCACTCAAAAGGAGAAGAGTCGATCCATGGCTGGGAGTGCGTATTAGAGAACAAGCTTTGCCGACCAAACAATCTTTTGCAACTGCTACATCGACCCAACAAGCCCACGTTTTGAAAGAAGGACCAAGTGATGTTTGATCTTCGTATGAAGCCATGAGTTCTTTAATTCCTGGGGGTTCCTCTCCACCACAACCTGCGCACGATGCTACCTCCGAGAGGCTTGCCAGGTTTTTGGCTCAACAAGATTCTAACCCTTCGCCCCGAGGTAAAGGGTTATCTATAGGTGAAGGAAGTTTAGGGGGAGTGGACCCATCAATCATTGAGCTCAAGGAGGAGAACGGAATTATAAATCAAAAGCTCATTGAAAAGGATGTTTTGATAGGAAAACTTTACGTCAGAGTTTCCGAGCTTGAAGATGAAAATATTCAAAAATCAAAACAGATCTCCGACATGCAGCTAAACCTTGGTGCCTTGACTCCTGGTTTCTTCGACCTAAAAAACAAGCTAATCAGTGAATTTGATGACAAATTCAAGACACCGGTCGCTGAACCAAATGCAACAGAACCTTCTCATTGTGATCCTTCACAAGCTGCTCAAGATTCTCCTGTTGATCAATATGTCAGAACCACAAGAATTGTTGACCAATTTTAGAATGAACCGGCTCAAGACAATCCAAGGATTATTCTCAAACAAGCTCAGAAACATGTATCTTCAAAAACCAAGGGGAAGTGGCTCTTCATGAAAAATTCAGATCCAAATGTTCGTGGAGACCAGCCCCAACTGACTTTGACCGAGCTCGAAAAGAGGTGGTTCAGAGAAAAGTATGGCAACCGGTCAGGAATTATTCTGTGGATTTTCATGACAAATTAAATTGGTGGTTGGTAAAGCGCAAGAGCGAAAAGGTGGAGTATTACAAGCACAATAATGACTTTTCTTCTTGGACAAAGTTGGACCTCACTGAAGTTGCCGATGCTCCATTTTCAAACCCAGCTAATGATCCACGAGGAACAGATTTCAAACTCATCTTGGAAAATCAAGTTAAGAGGAAATTTGATGGGATGAAAACTGTCGAATCATTCATGAAAAGAGCCAAAGGTGTTCTTGATCCTAAGACCAACAAGAGCTTCAAGAATGTAATGTTGCCTCTTACAAAGTGGGTTACACAAATTCCTATTGTTAAGCATTTTTGTGATGGATCACTAAACAATATGGAATACTGGGTTTTTGATGAAGCCACAGCCTCAGTTGTCATCAAATTCTCGGATTGTGTTTTTCGTATTGTTGATAAGAAGGATTTGCTACAGTTTGGTGAACGGGATATTCACACTTTGGCTTACAATCAAATCGTATGCAAGCATGAGATTTTTGAGGTTGCTGCTAAAGAATTTACAAGCATGATTGCTAAGATTATCAAAAAGAAAATGTGGCTGGGAGTAATGGGAAGGTCAGACGTGCTTATCATTGAGAAGGATTGAGCTTATGCTAACCTCAAACCAAAGGGGAGACTGTTAGTTCATATTTTGTTGGTTTGGGCTAGGCATTCATTTATATGAGTCTTGTTAGTATTTTTTTTAGGTGTTTATAGGGTTTGCGGTTGGGTGAACCGAAAACAAGGTGTTTTTGGTTCAACTGGTGTTTATGATTGCAAGGTTGTGTGCGGCCGTGAACTGTTTATGGTTCATGTTCCCTATTTATATGTGTCAGTCTTGTCAGAATGTACAACAGTTGTATGTGTGTGTGTCCATTGTACCAGACGTTTGCGGTTCAATAGAAACGTGTGCAATTTGAATCATCTTCTCTTACAAAGTGTTAATATTTTTCAAGATGTTTGGTTCTTTGGTTTTGTTATTATCACAAAACACTACTATAGCACAAGATAGAGGAGAAAGAAGTTAGAGAAGGAGATTGCAAAACCAAATAGCCTCAATCATGGTCTTTCCAATACCGAATATTAGGTTTCAAAAATGGAATGTGAGACAAGGTGTTGAGTTTTAGATGACCATTAGAAAATATTATTACTAACAGATAAATAAAAACGAAGATAAAAAAATAATATATAGAACATTATTCAAAGTAAGCAAGCAACAGGGTAAGAGACCAAACTGTCTGTCATGGATGATAAAAGGTGAAGACCATAAGTCATAGTGTAACATCCTTTAAATTAATAATAATAATAATAATAATAATTTAGCATGTGTTTAGCTATGGTTGTATAAGACAACAACTGAATTGATATTTCTTATAATGCTAATTTAATGAAAAATGGAAGTGAATAAGCTTAGAATGCGGATAGTAACAATCATAAAGAGTATGTAAGAGAAATTAGTGAATAAAGAAGTTTCATAAATTGATAAACACCCTATTTAGGGCTATGAATATCATGTTATTGATTGTAACACCCAAAAAAATCATAGAAATTTAAAATTTTTAAAATCAACCATTTACCAATCATTGTTTACAAAAGAGTCATTGTTACAAAGGTATTATTCAAAATCAGAGTTTTCCCAAGATCCTATAACACAAACAGGAAGATGTGCATGATCACGCCTTCGCTTTCCCGTGATCATCTGAAGTACCTGAAACAATAAACTGAAACTGTAAGCCAAAGCTTAGTGAGTCCCCCTAAAGTACAAACACATAACATATAACAACATATATTGGGTCCATAGCTAACGGACTGGATTACCTTTAAGCCCACAATATGCGTATGGCTTGTCGTTCAAGCCCACAACTCATATTCGGCTTGCTCTCGAGCCTACAACATACGTTTGGCTTGACCTACAAGCATACAACTTATGTCTAGCTTTCTCCCAGGTTTGTTAGCTACCGCACAAAGCAATACTACCTAAACCCAACCATACCATGTCGACATATACATACCATATAACATATATCCGATAACAGATAAATATATAACTAGTCATCAGACAAACATATAGATCTACAGATCACTGCTGCATACTACATCCTATTTACCAGGATACCGATCACTATAACATATCGAAATCCTCTATATCAGGATCCATAATCTAGTGGGTCGACATTGGTGCTTTCGAACCGTAATTATAGCGAGGAAAACTCAATTCTCAGTCTGTAAAGATATCTGATAGAACACAACTCCGAATGAATATTCAACTGGTCACCTAAACACCAAATAATGCTAAATATCAAGTACCACTGAATTTTCCTAGAATACCCTTAGTTCAAACTAGGTCAAAGGTCAAATTCTACAAACCAGACAACTCGACCCATCTGAGTACACGAGACGTACTCGATGGTTGACCAGGAAATGAGGGTTTGGCCGTGTACGTGTAACGTACCAATTGGTACGCCCAATATACACAAATTAACTTCTTCTTAATGTACTAAGTGCTTAATACTTGAACTTTGACATCCAAATTGCATATCCAAGTCCCAAATATCGCTCTTGAACATAAAGTTTCCAACTTTATGGTCTTACATGAGCAATAAGTGCTAAATGCTAGAAACCCCAACCTCTTAACCAATTAAGACCACCAAACACAAGCACGGGGAAGAGTTAAGAGCCAAGACCCTATTTTTATGCTTCTAAACTACTCACAGCGTGTAAAAGGATGGTTAAAATGGGTTGTACCATGCCATACTCAAAAGGTCAATTCTTGGGACCAAAATGTTCATGAATCAAGAACTTAGCAAGATCTAAGAAATTACAAGCCAAGTTTAAAGCTTTATACCTCTTTGAGATTGCTAGATAGGTGAAGATCCCAAATCCAAAGCTTCCAAGGTGGTTCTATTTCCTTCTTTCTCCTTCAAGACCACCAAAAACACACACAAGGGTCAAGAATGCTCAAACAAGTGGCTAGAGTTTGCTAAGGTCATATGGAGGTATTAAAGGCTGATGAGAGATGAGGTTTGGAAGCCATAAGTTGATTAAATAGGGTCCAAACCCTAAAAATTAGGGTTTTTGGATATCACAGGTATGCCCCACATACACTAGGTACGCCCTGTGTACGTGAGTCCACCACAAAAATTACAAAAATGACACTATGGGTCATTTTGCAAGCTTTCTCATGCATATGGGCCAAAATGCAATAACTCTTCATTGTTAGGGTTAAAATTGAAAATACCTCATCATCGGAATGTTACATTAATATACTCCCATGTTTTGGAATTTTGAAAATGGCATTTTGGTTGTTTGGGTAATTAAAGTATACATACCCCTATGTTAAAGGTTATGAAATTTGGTATTAAATACATTAAATCGATTGATTCTTCATTTTATAATGTAACCAGGATGACAGGGTAAAAGTGGCAAAAAGAGTCAACCTAATATGAGTTTGTATGAGAGAGTTATGAGTGTTTGAATTTGGGAAAAAATGTTGCATGAGTTGATGAAAGTGCATCACCAAAATAGAGAAGCAAAACAAAAAACACGGACCATATTTTTCTAGGCATGAAAACACAGACCTATGTAGCTTGACGCAAAATAATAAGTGTTTAAAATGTTTAAGTCGTTTAGGTAGGTCTTGTAACCTTCTAAAACATTCCAAAACTCTCCTTAAACTTCAGAGAACATTATAGGATGATTTTAGGCGTTAGCACAAATTTAGGGCAAGGAAAATAATTTTAAGGGAAGAAAAAATATTTCATATACATCTAATTGAATAAAATGTAAGTTTTCTTATTATAAAGCTTTGACAACTGGGTTGGAAAATAACTCACAAACCCTAGCTATCATGTGGTTTATGTAATGCACACAAATACAGGCTAGACGTTTTAAGAACTATAAATTATAAGTATTCGTTTTATCGAATAATTAAATCATCAAATAGGATAACTGTAAATAAATAAGTATCCTTAGTATGCAATACGAATTATACAAATAATATTTATATATTGTGTACATGTTTTAGGAACAAATTCTATGGGCTTATAATATTTGTATAAAAAATTATTTTAAATCTAACAAATTACATTAAATAAAAGTTTAAAAATAAAAAAATTACTTTGGATAATTAGTCTTGACAAAACTAGTAGTAGTCATGATGACAATTTTATGGGTATAAAGAACATTCAAATTTGACTACGTATGATAAAGTTATGATTGTTTGAAGTTTCGTATTCAGTCCTATACGGAAAAATGTGTCATAAAAGATCATAGATAGGTTGTTTATTAACCTAAGTGATCTAATCAAAATGCATGGTAATTGTAATTACTAAAGTGTGCATATAAAGAACACCTAAATTTGACTTCGTATAGATAAATTATGATTTTTCGAAGTTTCAGTGCGACAAGGTACAACAATATGCAATATATAAATCGAAATAAAAATCGGTTGATTGTTTGCAAAAACAATATAATGAGAGTTGAAGATATCGTAAATATGAATTCATCGATATAGAGAACGTCGAGAACGTTGTTTGTATGAAGAAATTATGAATTTTTTATGGTCTTTTACAATGTAATCTTCATAGACTGTAAATATAAGATGGAATGAGAATTATCCAGCGAAGTCTAAAGGAAAGTTTTAGCACTTATAGATACAAACGTGTAGATATAAAGAACGTCGAAGATGGAGCTTGTATGCAAAAGATATGATTTTAGAAAACCTAATAGCGTACCAAATGGAAAAGGTGGCAACCACTTTTGCCACCGACCAATCAATGTGGCACCAGTAAGAGCATGACATGTGGCACCATGTAGGATGGAACACATCGAAGAGGCGCAGTGCACTTCTGAACCTAGGAGCGACATGCCCTATGAAAACCTCCTATAAATAGAAGCTGAACTCTCTTTATTTCCTTGCCCATTTTCACTCAACCCTCTCTCCCTCAAACTCTCTCTCAAACCTCTTGTATCTGACTTCTGAGTATCAATTATTTTAGCAAGGTGTTGTAGCATTGTAAATCCTGATGAAATGAAGTATTCAGAGTCAAGGCTATATCTGCGACTTTTTGCTAGAAACTCTATAACTTAAGCTGCACTTACTACGCTTTACGTGTGACTTATATTTATATTCATGACTGTTATTATGAATTTGTAAATACGATTTATCAGTGATTTCATTCAAAATATTGATTGGTCTACTTACGAGAGTGATGTCTAGGCTAGATCTAGTGAGGTGTTTAAAGTGGATTTTCCAAACAATATACTACATATATCGAACAGATCCTACTTCCGATAGGATCTTACCTAGTTGTTCCTTATTTTATAGAACTCAAACTATTTCTTGGAATTATTGTAGAATCAAGAAATAATTTATTAAGCTTATAAATACGAATGAATACAGAAGCATAGTACAACTCGTATTTAGATTGTATAAAAGGGATAAACAGAAGTATTAGTCGAGGATATACCTTTCTTGTGGATCTTCCACCTCAATCATGTGAGTGCATAGTTACTTACATGAACATGATTTTAATACAAGTATATATTAAAAGTTTTAAATATGTGTTGAAAGTTTGTATGTGAATTAAATGCTTATTATCTGGAATATGTGTTAGATGTATATTCGACGACATACATTATGCAAACCAGATATAGTTATATACGCGTTAAAGTATTTATATGATATTATTACTTGAAATTATTAATAGAAGTATTATTACTAAAAAAATATTAATTTATATTAAATACCTAATACTATGTGTTAAATATATACACTAAATTAGGATAGTGTTATCTAAATATAATAGGTATTGGATGTTGATTATAGGGATTGTAGCCTAGTCTAGTTTCTAAACTTACACATAAAGGATGTTTAGATCCAAATAAGTTGGATAATAGTATGGTCATACTTTATATCATGATAGTATCGTGAATACTATATTGACGATGAAGAATGAACTGGTCTAGTTACAAACTAAGGTTTTTCAACGAAATTTAGCTCGAGTTGAAAGAATGCTTAGTTATACCCTATACTGCAAAGATATTACATAGGCACAGAATTTGTGTTGAAGGTTGATTACATGTATTGTAATCTTGTCTAATTATACACTAAGGCCCAACGGAGATGCTCGGTTTATTTATGTTTGGATAATGGATAACATCATATTAGGGTATGTGTAAGATGGGAACGGAGAGTAGAACTTTGTTTGATGACATTGATGTTTGGTGGGGTATGTTTTATGTACATGAGTACTATATTAGTATTCCCTATCCTTTTTAAACAACCAAAAATGGTATGTCTATATCAGGTAACCATTAGGTTTGTAGATGACCAGTCATCTGCCGAAGTAGGATGAAGACCACTAACTAAACATAATCTTGTGGAATCACTATGATATGTGCATATATATATATATATATATATATATATATATATATATATATATATATATACACACACACACACATTACATCATATCTTAATATTTGTAGTTATTTTTATTCTCATTATACAACAAAAGATTCTTAATCTATTGTGTGTTGTGTTGTAGTCGTAAAATACATGCTCAAAGCAAAAAGGAAGCTGGAGGCTAAGAACTTTGATCAAATCTAAAATGAAGATAAGTCCCATTCTACGTCATGGTGACATTACGATACCGTGGTGTTTTGAGATTTCATGTCGAACCTCAAAGACTTGCGGATTATGTGATAACCCAAAGACCACATCGTGGTGGACCGACTTCGAGAAAACTATAAATCGAAGGCGTATTCCTCCAAAAACTGAACTTTTGTTGGAGCTTTTGTTGATTTTTGAAGGCCAGGAACATAATTTGAAGCTTGGAGTTGCAGAAGATCGATTTGAAGCTTGGATTTGAGAGATTTGAGGCAAAACAACTTACTAATACTTTTTATTCTTGTGTTTAATCATGAATAACAAGTTGAACTTCGTTTTTATGTGTTTACTTGCTAAAATCATGGGCTAAAAACTGCTGAGTTTCATTAATTTAGATTAGATTACTTGTCTTTTAATTGTTTGATTTATGGATTGGATTATGTTTAGTTGGTTATTTGTTACTTTAACTTATTAAAGAACCTCTTTATGCTTATGAGAACTACTTTTCTTTTTATTGTTGAGTTTAATTCAGTTTGCATGACCATCATTCTTGATTAAACTTGAATCTTATGATCTTTGTGAATTGAAAAATTGTAGGACTAGTGTTTTGACCAAAACTTATGGTTAAATAGAAAAGTGAGTAAGTAATTGTAGGAGCTAATATATGACGAGCAATCTTATGTTGAATTTATTTAATGAACCAAATTGATCAATCCATTATAAGTCTAACTAACTCGAACCGAACACTAGTAAATTTGTTAGTGTACCCACTTGATCACCGTATGAATGAACATATTTGCTAAAGGATTAGGTTAGTAAACATTAACTTGATCATCTTAGGAATCGGTAACCAACAAAGTATTAATCCATTGCACTTCCATTAAATCAACCATAATAGCAAGTATATCGAAGCTAATGAAACTCTCTCAATTATCATGGTTAAAATCGTTTTTTGAGTTTCCAGCTTTTAATTTAGCTTTTTGTTACATTAGTTGATAATTAGTTTTAATTTAATTAATTAAGTTTCTAGTCTTGCAAAACTAGAGAAAACCCCTTTCATTTATTAAATAGTAATTTACGTAATTAGTAGATAAAATTAGCTAATCATTTTGTTCCCTGTGTTCGATACCCAACTATTTGTGATATTATATTTTCAACTAGGAACACTGCCTTAGGAATAATAATTAGTTACATTAATAGGTTAAAACTAGTGCATATTTGTTTTCGTATCGAGTTTTTGGCGCCATTGTCGGGGAATGGTCTATTTTTAGTTAATTTTAATCTACTATTTTATTAGGAAATTTTTTGTCTATTTTCTTTTAAATTTTCATTTTAGTTTTCTTCTGTTTAACTTACCATGCCGTGGACATAAACACCACGTCGTGGTGTCATTGCATTTTAATTTTAATTTTTTGTTTTTTTCTATTTACGCATTTCATTTTTTTTTTGTTTCAGTGATTTATGACCCGAGGATCAAAAACACCAATCATACCACCGTTTGACGATCCTAAGTCAGCATTCCATAAGAAGAAGACAACCAAATTCGGGGAATCAAGCAAAAGGGCTTATAGAAAGAGAATTCAAAATTTTGAGAAGACTCCTAACAAAAAGGAATCAGTTTATGATCCAGAAAGCGAACTCGAATCAAACAAAGTAAGCGAACCCGAAAGCGAGCCAAAAGCCAAAATGATGGACATTGCTGAAATGATGATGGAGGCATACAAGAGGTAGATGTGTGAAGACACTGGACCGGGACTTGTGCAACCCGCAATTCCCAATATAGCTAGCTTTGAACTAAAAATACACATACGTGCTCAATTGAAAGGCATACCATTCTATGGGAAAGACCACGAGGACGCCTACAAGCACATTGATGAGGTCAATGATATCACCGACTACTTTAACATACCAAACATACCACCAAGACAGTTTTGCTAAGAATGCTCTCTATTACTCTTAAGGGTGCAAAAAAAGATTAGTTGAAGGCACTCCCACCGGGCACAATAACAACATGGTCACAAATGCATGAAGAGTTCATACAACAATTTTACCCACCATCTAAAGTTTCAAAGTTGAAGAAGGCTATTGCAAATTTCAAGAAACAAGTGGGGGAGTCACTGTATGAGGCATGGGAGCGATACAAGGGTTTGTTGAGGAATTGTCCTCAAAATGATCTAAATGTGTAACAAGAAGTCTCGACTTTCTATGATAGGGTAAACATAACGAATATGAAACTACTTGATTCTCCAGGTCACTCACAAAGAAAGCACCGTTCGTAATCAAGGAGCTAATTGAGGAATTTTCCAAACATTCAAGAGAATATCATAACCCTCAACAAGATGTGACAAGGGGAATCGTGAGTTCCGCTTCAGATGACATGTCAGCGATCTTAGAAATGTTGCATAACATGGATAGGAGGATAACTACAATAGATCAATCCATCTATGCAATTCGAGCGGTGATCATTATCGCGAAGATTGGAGAAAGCCCCAAAAGAAGTGGTTGCCTTATGACGACTACAAGAAAGCCAAGGAAGAGAAATATGAAAAAAAAGGAAAAGGCATTTAACAAAAGAGGAACTGGCTCTTGAAAATAAACTTGATGTCGAGACAATGCTTGCTCGTTTTGCTACGACACCAGAAAAAAGACACAAAGATACTGAAGCAATACTTAGAAACCAGCAAGCTGCAATCAAGAACATTAAGCAACAAATCGGGCAATTATCAAAGCAATTCAACGAAAGATTACCGGGCTTACTTACAAAAAAAAACTGAACAAAATCCAAGAGGAGCTCACATCCAGACCATTACAACGCAAAGTGGAAAAATTGTTACCTATCTGACTCCTATTAACAAAAGTAACCCAGATGATGAGCAGGAAGGAAGGGAATCAAGTCAAGGAAAAAGTAATGAACAGTCACCATGCCATGGTGAAGAAAGCACGACGTGGCAAGCACCTAAAAACAAAATTGTTAAACTGTTAAGCCATACCGTGCACCGCTGCTCTTTCCAAGTAGAGAAAGACAAGATAAAAATGTTAAAGACTACCAGAAGTTCCTAAAGAAAATCAAATCCCTTCAAATCAATATTGCGTTCATTGAAGCGTTAACTCAAATGCCAAAGTATGCGAAGTTCCTTAAGGATCTCTTAAAAAACTGAAAAAAGATGGGGGGAGGTATCTAAAGTAGTACTAAATGAAACCTGCTCAGCTGCTATGTTGAACATGCTACCAAAGAAGATAGGTGATCCGGGTAGTTTAACATTTCCATGACAATTCGGGAACCTATCCTCAAGCCACGCTCTAGCTAATTCGGGAGCAAGTGTCAACTTAATGCCTTATTCATTCTTTAAGAAACTTGACCTCCTAAAACCAAGACCAATCCGAATGGACATCCACTTAACAAAAAAAACGGTGACCTTTCCAAGAGGAATCTGTGAAGATTTATTAGCTAAAAATGACAAGTTTATTTTTCCTATAGATTTCAGTGTTTTAGACATGGAGGAAGATAAAAAAAAGTGTCGCTTATTCTTGAAAGGCCCTTTTCAAGCACCGCCCAAGCCTTGGTTAACATAAGAGAATCTAAACTCACTCTTTGAGTTGGATAAGAAGCTGTAAATTTCAGGGTTAATAGAACAATAAAACATTCAAGAATAAGTGATGTGATATGGGCATATTTAATCATATAATTTATATATTATCTTAATACTTTATGTTGATTTTATCTCATTTAATGAACAAAAGGTTCTTAATTAGTTTAGAATTTCATTTTTCAGCAACAATGACAAGCTCGGATGGAAAAGGAAGCGGAACTAGTGATTGGAAGCTTGGATCTTGGATTTTGAAGAAATAAGGATATCAGACTCGTGAGAGTAAAATGTTGCATAGAGAAGTGGGAGGATATCGGACTCGTGAGAAAAGTGTAAGGTTGGGTGTAGAGCCCTAGTAGAGAATGAGATGACTAGGTGTCATCTAAAAATAAGAAGTCAAAAACATTAGGAGTGTGTGACTTCCTAATGTAAGAGGTGGGTATTTAAGTGAAAATGCATCTTTTAGATGTATTACATGTAGAGTTGATAGGAAGAAGTGAGAAAGTCATAACAATTGGCTTGTGAGCAGCTGAGGGATAAAGAAGATAAGTACCCAAAATTTCAAGTAGAGAAATGGGTTATGAGACAAGAGATAAGATAGTTGTGAATCAAATAATAAAGTGATAATAGTGAAACGAGATAAATATGATGTGCACACAGTGTATGAGCACTGCAAACACATGGTACTTATTGTGATTTAATGGAGTCGTTAAATTACTTTAGGATTAAGTGGTTTGGGATGAGATGTGATAACATGGTAGATTGAGAAGAACTTAACATGTAATAAATGGGACTTGTGAAGTAGGGATGGAATGGCGAGATTAAACTAGATAACTATGGTATGTATGCAGTGTATGGGTGCTACAAATAGATTGTACTTATTGTGGTCCAATGGAATCATAAAGTTACTTGAGGATCGAGTGAATGGACAAGAAATATTAACATGGTACTTGGAAGAATATTTCATGTTTAAACTAAGACTTGGAGTATTTGAAACAGAGGGAAGATACATGTGAACGTTTGGTGCACAAATTTTTAAGAGATTGTTAATATAAGAGTTGTAGTTAGATACAACCCTTTAGAATGAAAGTGAAGTGATTAAGTGTAATAATTCACTAAGAGTTAGGAAAGATTTATAAAAATGGTAGTGTAACCCCTTAATAGAGTTAGAATGACATAGTGGAAGCACAATGGATTGGTAACTTAATTGAGAGTAGATGGCTAAAAAGTTTATTGGTACACTTGTGAGAAAGAGAATGAAAAAGGTAAGTTTATGCACATGGTTGTGAAAGTGGGACAAAAAGATGAAAAACGTTACTAAGTATGCAATATGATTGCGTAAGAGTAGATAGCATAGTATATATCCCTTACCAACCATTTTGAGTAAAGAAATGAAGAGATTTTGGCCATTACATTAAAAATGCAAGTAAATGGAAAGTAGATTATTATTTTGGGTTAAAAGGTTAAAGTTAAAGATAACCTTAGAAATGACCCAAAGAGAGAGGAAATGGCAAAGTAAAGTAATAAATTATTTCAAAGACAAAATCTCTTTAAGGAGGGTAGATTTTAAGAACCCAAAATTTAAAGAGATTTAACTTTTAGTCAAATATTAACCAAAAGGGCAATATGGCCATAAATTAGAATTTAGTGAGATTATGAAGTTGTGACTTCATGAAAATTACCAAGATGAATTTAATTCACTAAGATAAGGTAAGAGGAGTAAGTTCAAGAGAAATAATCCATGACAAGATGAATTGTAGTCAAAAGGGTAAAATGAGTATTTTTTATGTTTTTTGGGCCAAGTTTGTGACTTAATTGATTAAGACCGGTATTAAGGCAATTAAAAATGAATTAATAGAGTTATATAGTATGTTCCCATATTCGCGTGGATATAAAGATCATACAAAACGGGTTAGAAATAAAAATGTTGTGCAAGTTAGAAGATTGGAAGAAAATATCCCAAAGTCAGAATGGAATCAGCTAAGGAACTATTGTCAAGCAGTTACTGTGCCATAGTAAATATATCACCATGGTGCGGTGAAGGATGATGGGGATTCAGAAAAAATCCTTCTTTGTAAGTAGAGGGCAATGTATCTTTCCCCACGGCGTGGTATATTGGTGCCACAATGCGGTAGCCAAAGTAGGATGGTGTTGTGGAAAGGCACCATGTCTCAGTGAAAGACTGACCATGGCCAAATAATGTGCACCGTGGAAAAAAAATACATGAACACCATACAATTATGAGACAGATTAAAAGCTTTTAAGCCCTCATTCTTGCCAACAACACTCCCTATTTCTTAGAGAAAGGAACTTTAAAAATTTGAGGAAGGAGAAAGATCAAGTATTATCAAAGGTGTTAGAAGCAAGGATTGAAAATCAAAACTCCTAAGGTAACCATCTTCATCATTTTTAAGCTAGAAATGATTTAATGGTGATTTATGAAATTGAGATAGATATGAAAGATTACTCTTAGGAAGCTTGTTATTGATGTTATTAAGAGTGTTTAGGGGCTTTGAACAAGCTCTATATATATGATTTCCATGGTAGAATGAATCCAATGAGAGTTAGGGTTTGAAATCTTAACTAGTGGTAATGTTGAATTGATGAATTAGAGATTGAGTGTAATGAATTAGGTAGTATGGATGCCTAGTTTTATTATTTGGATTGAATTTAGAAGTAGAAAAATGAAATGTTAGAATTATGATCAGTTAAATGATCATTTTAACATAAGGAAGTAGATAAGCTCTTAATAGGCTAAGTCAAGCTTTAAGGAACTTGAAATTTTGTATAAATAGGCCTTGTACAAGAGGATGATCCAAGATGCATCAATAGAAGATTGGAGCCATGTGATAATTAGTCTTCACTAACTAACAAGGTGAGTAATAACTACCTTTCTCTCTCTCTCTCTCTCTCTCTCTATGTGTGTGTGTGTGTGTGTGTATATATATATATATATATATATATATTCAGTTATATAAATGTATGTATGATTATATTCTTAGGATCATGTATCCGAGCATGATATAAAGGAAGCAAAAATAGATTATATGCACTATAATCCTATGTAAGATAATGTACATATAATTATACGTTTAAGATCATGTAACTGAGCATGTACATATAATTATAGTATGTATGGTTAGATGAAAGGTATTTTTTAATAACTAAGAGATTTAGAAATAGAATATGATATATGTGTTATCATTGATGTGTGTAAAACGAACTAGTTTTAATCCTACTTTTAGTTAATAAATTGAGCACACAAAGGCAGTGAACCTGTCTTTTAGTGGTATAGTTGGATAAGTAGGGTGTCAAACTCAGGGAACGGAAATTAATCTAGTAACTAATTTTAACTAACAAGTAATAAAAGTAAAGGGCTTTTTCTCTAGTTTTACAAGACTAGAAACTTAAACTTAGCACTTAAAACAATTAACTAACTAAACAATTAAAGCAAATGACAAATTCACCAAATTTATTAAAGGGTTTCTGTTTAAGTTCAACTAATTCACTCCTATGGTTATTTAAATGGTCAATTAATTATTATTAGTTACCAACTATAGTGGTTAGGTTCATGTTCATTACTCCTAACCCTTAGACAATTAATCAATTCAAGCATGGCCAATTGTTTAATCTAATTAATTCCCTAGTTCAATTGTTTGGATTAAATAAGATTTGTAATTGGTTAGTCAAGTTGGTGTTTCAATTAACCTCTTGTTTGTTGGTTTCTCAAACAAGCTCACACATTAATTTACCCATTCTCTAATTAATCTTAATTTCATATTCATTACTCTTAAGCATATGATCAAGTGTTCACATAACATATGAGGTTAATAATTAAGAGATGTTCATGCAGCTTAATTACCTTCCAATTAATAGAAAATAGTTGTCATTAATGCATAAGGTTCTTTAACAAACTTAATTTAATAAAATCACCAAATAACAATCAATCAAAAAGTATATTCTAAACCATAGGAGCAAATTAGTCTTCCCCAACAGAAACAAAACGAATTTAGTTCATAGTCATGATAAAAACAAACTCAAAAACAGATTTAACTAAGCTAAACATACTTAATTCCTAAAGCTAAGTGGAATGATTAACCTAGTTGCCTTGATTCTTCCAAGGATTGAAGATTAGGGTTCCTTAGCTCCTCCAAGGGTTCTTCAATCGCAGATGAAGCTCCAAGAACGTCAAAAGTCCCTTTCTTCAAGATAATGGTTTGGTATTTATAATTATCTCAAAACAGGGTGTACTCGGCGAGTAGTAGACACAACTCGCCGAGTAGGTGCTATTTATCCGTCTCAGATCAGCAGTCTTGACTTATCTTCTGGAATATTCAAGTGTACTCGCCGAGTAGGCTCGAGAACTCGCCGAGTAGGAAGCTTTTGTCCCTCATTCTTCATTCTTTGGTCTCTAATTGCTTCCCCTTGTTCCATTTTACTCCCAAGCATGTCTTTTGGACTGAAAACAAAATTTAAACATTATTAAGTACCTTTTGTCCACATTATACACATAATTGGTTAAAAATGAATAAAAATGTATGCTAAATAATTAACTAATTATGCACATATCAAAATACCCTACACTTGACTTTTTCTTGCCCCCAAGCAAAACTGAAATTTAAACATATTAGAACCACATATGACAACTCCAATCTAACCCAGCCATTATGCCAAGACCGCAACGCATGCATTTGTGTCTAAGATTGTCCTAAATACCCCCATACTCCAAACACTCACAATCCTCATAAACATTCGCCCACTCACCCCGAACTATGCTCATTTTATGCATCCCTCCGAATCCATCCCCAGAAAACCTCTTAACCTCAAGGTATTTTTGGTTGAGCAACCTAAGCATACATAATCTATATAATTACAATTTATGATACCACATTGGAGCTCTTTGGAATTCTTCACTTCTTTGACATTTCATCTTTGATCTCTTTGAATTCACCACCTTGTTGTTTGATTTTTGGTATCTTCAACTTTTTGAATTTCTTTGGAATTTTTGATCTTCATATTTGACTTTTGACTTTGATGCTACAAAAATTCTTCAAACTTTTCTTGTAATTTCTCTCTTTTTTTTTACATGTTCCTCACTTTTCACTCAAAACCCTACATGCTTAAACAGGGGCGCTCAACTTCAACCTTTATTGGCTAAAGATAACAATTTTCCTGGATACATTTCAAGTACACGATGCTAAACATATTGCATCCCTCAGGCTGAACGAGTTCGTGTTTTTGTCCCATGATTTCACTGGAATAAGGAAGCCACAAATGCACTAGAACGTGTATAGGCTCAACTAAACATTTGGGTTTTCATGCAATTATCAACACAATTCTAACATGGAATCCTAATTTGCTTTTACCAAAATTTTCTCAATTAATTCCTAAGTAATATTTTTGGTATGCAACAATTTTTTTTAAAATTAGCCTAAATTAAGACTCTAAATTTTCTAATATGTGACCAACCCCCTACCCCACACTTATTTTATGCAATGCCCTCATTGCATATTATGCAAAAAAAATAAAAATGCAAACATAGAAAGAATTGGAACAAACTCCCCTGGGGTAGCAATCGATAGGTTGATACTCTTTTCTGAAACTCCATCTTCAATTGACTTTAGCCATGGGAACAGCTCATCCATGCCTTGGGTGTCATGCGTCTCGTATGGTTGACAGCTCAAAAATATCACGGAACAAGCTTCTTAGAAAATCCCCAGTAACAACTCTTCACGAAAAGTGGATAAATGTTGCAGTGAAAGTGCTCAAAACAGCTCTGGAACTCGAAAATTATCAATGTACTCGGTGAGTAATAACGTGTATTCGGCGACTATCTCTTAACTTGGGACTACAACGTGTAATACCCCATGTACTCGCCGTGTTGAGAAAGGGTCTTCCGAGGATGATCAGGACTTGAGGATCCGCCTCCATATCTAAAATTATAAAATCAGCTGGAAAGATGAATTTGTCCACCTTGACCAGTAAGTCTTCGCATATGCCCCTTGGGAAAGTGAATGTCTTGTTTGCTAAATGAATTGCCATGCGAATTGGCCTTGGTTCCGGGGAGATCCAGCTTCTTGAAGAATGAATATGGCATTAGGTTCACACTTGCTCCCGAATCGGCTAAGGCATGAATTGTAGCTAACTTGCGAAATTGGCAAGGTAGTGTTAAGCTCCCCGGTTCACCTTTCTTCTTTGGTAGCTTGTTTAGCATAGCAGCTGAGCAGTTTTCATTGAGGACTACCTTCTTCACTTCTTCAATCTTCCTTCGATTAGTGAGAAGTTCCTTAAGGAACTTAGCATATTTGGGCATTTGGACGACAGCTTCAATGAAGGGTATGTTGATTTGAAGAGCCTTGATATGATCTAGAAACTTCTGGTACTCCTCTTCCTGCTTCTCCTTCTTAGCTCGGGCTGGGTATGGCATTGGAGGCTGATACATCTTTTCAGGTACCTGCTTCTTCGGATTTGGCTATGTACTCGCTGAGTCCATATCTTGTACTCGGCGAGTAGATGTGTCAGATTGAAAATTTTGATTTTCTTCTTGATTTTCTACTTCCTCCTTCTGTGAGTCCTTGGGTGCTTCATTCTGAACAGGGGCCAGAGGAGTGATTATTTTCCCACTTCTTGTTGTAACTATATTTATGTGCGCTCCTCGTGGGTTATTTTCGGTTTTACTAGGAAGTTCGCCTGGTGATCTTTGGTTGATTTGTTGAGCAAGTTGCCCTAGCTGCATTTCTATGTTGTGGATAGATGTTTGCTGGTTTCTAAGCATGGTCCTTGTTTCTTGAATTGCAGCATCATGATCACTATGTCTCTTTTCTGAAGTAGCTACAAATTTGGTAAGCATTTCTTCCAAACTAGGTTTTCTTTCATGTGCCGGCTCCTCCTTTTGGTAAAACCCTCTTCCTTTCTGCCTAAACTTCTCCTCCTTAGACTTCTTGTACTCTTCATATGGGAGTCACTCTTTCTTTGGTTTTCGCCAATCTTCATCATATCGGTCTCCACTTGAGTAACAAACTTGCACCTTCTTGTTGCCATTTTCATCCAAGTCGCAATCTCTAGTAAGATGAGGCCCATTGCAGTTTTCACAATCCACACGAATAGCATGGATCGTTTGATCCATTTTATCCATCCTCCTATCCATGGTTTTTAGCATAGCCATGACCGCGGACAAGTCTTTAGTAGCTGCATATGCGGCTCCCCTAGTAACATCATTTCTTGGGTTGTGGTATTCTCTAGAGTGTTTAGAGAATTCTTCAATTAATTCCTTGATCACCGGGGGTGGCTTCTTTGTGAGCGGGCTTTGCGAGTCAAGTAACTTCCTAGTTGTGACATTGACTCCATAATAGAAAATGGAGACTTCTTGCTGGCTATTTAGGTCATGATGTGGGCAGTTTCTTAGTAAGCTCTTGTACCTCTCCCAAGCTTCATATAGTGACTCTCCAGCTTGTTGTTCAAAGTTAGTTATTGCTTTCTTCAGTTTGGATATCTTGGAAGGTAGGCAAAAGTGATCAATGAATTCTTCTTTCATCTTGGCCCATGTGGTGACTGATCTGGGGGGAAGTGACTTGAGCCAGTCTTTTGCAACACCTTTGAATGTCACCGGAAGCATGCGAAGTAGCTGAGTCTCACGAGGCACATTTGGAACATTAAAGTAATCAGCTACATCATTGACTTCATCCAAATGCTTGTAGGCATCTTCATGGTCTTTTCCATAGAAAGGAATTTCTTTAAGTAAAGCTAGGATATGACCCTTGAGCTCAAAAGTAGCAGTCGTGGGAATTGCGAGTTGCACAAGTCCCGGGCCAGTGTCGCCGCGCATCCTATTCTTCCATTCCCCCATGTGGATTTCATCAATGTTAGCCATGGTAAGAGCTAACTCGTCGTCGGAGTCGGAGTCATGCCTGTATGTGGGTTCTTCTTCTTCCTCGGTGTCGTACTCGGTGTCTTCCTTGATCGGGTCTTCACTTGCTACAGACGCGCTGGATGCTCCTAATTTGCTGCTCTTCTTCTTCCCAAAAACAGTCATCAAATTGGACAAAGGTGACTTCTTTGGTGTACTCGAGCTCTCCACGTCCTTTCCTTTGTTTCTTTTTAATGCTGATTCGGGATCTTCAAACGGGGGTACTAGCGGGGTGTTTGATCCTCTGGTCATGAAAGTCCTGAAATAAAAAAGATAACAACGTAAAAAGAACAAAAAAGTGTACTAAAAAAACGAAAATTAATCTGAAATACTGTTGTACTCGCCGAATAGGTGCGAATGCACTCGGCAAGTATCAGTGAAATTTTGGAAAACTCCTAAGCTTAAGTATATAACTAAAACAGATGCTAAAACCTAATTACTAACTACTAATCTGCAATAAATTAACTTTGTGCCAGTAAACTCACACAAAGGATCGAAAAAAATTAGAAATTAGATTAATTATTTAGAACCGTTCCCCGGCAACGGCGCCAAAAACTTGATGTGTGTAAAACGAACTAGTTTTAATCCTACTTTTAGTTAATAAATTGAGCACACAAAGGCAGTGAACCTGTCTTTTAGTGGTATAGTTGGATAAGTAGGGTGTCAAACTCAGGGAACGGAAATTAATCTAGTAACTAATTTTAACTAACAAGTAATAAAAGTAAAGGGCTTTTTCTCTAGTTTTACAAGACTAGAAACTTAAACTTAGCACTTAAAACAATTAACTAACTAAACAATTAAAGCAAATGACAAATTCACCAAATTTATTAAAGGGTTTCTGTTTAAGTTCAACTAATTCACTCCTATGGTTATTTAAATGGTCAATTAATTATTATTAGTTACCAACTATAGTGGTTAGGTTCATGTTCATTACTCCTAACCCTTAGACAATTAATCAATTCAAGCATGGCCAATTGTTTAATCTAATTAATTCCCTAGTTCAATTGTTTGGATTAAATAAGATTTGTAATTGGTTAGTCAAGTTGGTGTTTCAATTAACCTCTTGTTTGTTGGTTTCTCAAACAAGCTCACACATTAATTTACCCATTCTCTAATTAATCTTAATTTCATATTCATTACTCTTAAGCATATGATCAAGTGTTCACATAACATATGAGGTTAATAATTAAGAGATGTTCATGCAGCTTAATTACCTTCCAATTAATAGAAAATAGTTGTCATTAATGCATAAGGTTCTTTAACAAACTTAATTTAATAAAATCACCAAATAACAATCAATCAAAAAGTATATTCTAAACCATAGGAGCAAATTAGTCTTCCCCAACAGAAACAAAATGAATTTAGTTCATAGTCATGATAAAAACAAACTCAAAAACAGATTTAACTAAGCTAAACATACTTAATTCCTAAAGCTAAGTGGAATGATTAACCTAGTTGCCTTGATTCTTCCAAGGATTGAAGATTAGGGTTCCTTATCTCATCCAAGGGTTCTTCAATCGTAGATGAAGCTCCAAGAATGTCAAAAGTCCGTTTCTTCAAGATAATGGTTTGGTATTTATAATTATCTCAAAACAAGGTGTACTCGGCAAGTAGCAGACCCAACTCGCCGAGTAGGTGCTATTTATCCGTCTCGGATCAGGAGTCTTGACTTATCTTCTGGAATATTCAAGTGTACTCGCCGAGTAGGCTCGAGAACTTGCCGATTAGGAAGCTTTTGTCCCTCATTCTTCATTCTTTGGTCTCTAATTGCTTCCCCTTGTTCCCTTTTACTTCCAAGCATGTCTTTTGGACTGAAAACAAAATTTAAACATTATTAAGTACCTTTTGTCCACATTATACACATAATTGGTTAAAAATGAATAAAAATTTATGCTAAACAATTAACTAATTATGCACATATCATCATCATACAAAAGAGTATGTAAGAATGTGTAAATTCTAATTGTATTATGAGTAATACCTACAAGATGTAGATGAGAAAAGAATAGAATTATATGCATTATAATCTTATCTGTGTATGTATGTATGTCTAGAAATTAATCGTATTGTGTAGAATACATGTATGTTAATAGCAAGGTTGTAAAAATCGTTCGACGGTAGCTCGGCGGTCGACTAGTGATAAGCGATTAATCAGACTCAACGGGGATTAATCAACGATTAATCGAGGACCCTAAATTATTAATAAAATTATTTAAAAATTAATATTTCCTAAAATATTAAGTATTTGGAAATTTTAAATTTTAAAATTTTGAAAATTTAAAAATTTTAGTATAATCTTTTAAAATTTGAAAGCTTAAAAATTTAAAATTTTAAAATTTTGGTGAAATATTTGAAAAATATTTTTTTTTAATTTTTTAAATATTTCCCGCCTATAACCACCAATGACCGCCAAGGCCGCCAAGAACCGCCAAGCCCGAGTTTGACCGATTTTGACCAATTTCCGCCAAGCACCCTAATCGTAATCTGTTCGAGGCTGTCAAGCGATTAATCGCCGATTAATCGACCGCCAAGGCTGATTTCTGCAACACTGGTTAATAGACATAGATGATGATTATGTACTTAATGAGTTAAGTACTAAATATGAAGTTGCAAAATATCTTTATGAGATAAAGAGATAGATTGTCCATGGGACAAGTGTCATGTGATGAGTCACATGAAAGATTAATAGAAGTGTAGAAAGATGATTCCTTTGGGAATAAGAGTATGCTTCCTTTGTGAACGAGATTATATTTCCTGCATGGAAAGAGATGATGATTCCTTCGGGAATGTTAATAGATGATTCCTACGGGAATTGAATATGTGTGGTTAGATAATATTGAGAAGGGTTAAGAGAGTTCTTGAGAGAATCTAAATGTAACCCATGAAAGATTAAGAGTAAGGTCCTGTTTGGTTCGCAGAATGTTGCTGGAGGATTTTGAATTGAAATTGGAAAAGGAATCTGTCAGGAATTTGAATCCAATTCCATATGTTGTTTGGTTTGCAGGAAATGGAATTGGAATTAATTCCAGAATTTGTTTGATTCGCAGGAAATGAAATTGGAATTCATGTAAAATAACATAATTACCCTTTTATCAGGTTTGTTTTATTTTACCTTGTTTTCTAACTTATATGTAAAAATACATTATGAAAATGATAAAAAACAGTAAAATTTCGGTGGTGGTGGCAGTGATGGTGGGGTCAGTGGCGGTGGTAGTGTCAGTTGGTGGCGACAGCGACGACGGTGATGGTGCTGGTGGTAGCAGCGGCAACTGGTGGCAGTGGTGGTAGCGGCGATGCTGGCAATGTTGGTAGTGGTAGTGGTGGTGGTTGTGATGATGGCGGTGATGGTGGTGGGTGATGGAATTGGTAGTGGTGGTGGGTAATGTTCGTGATGGTGGTGGCGGTGGTGGTGGTTGGTGGCCGCAGTAACGGTGGTGACGACGATATTGGTAGTGGTGGTGGAGTCACAGGCAGTGGCGGTGGGTGGTGGTGACAGTGGGGGGTGGTGGCGGCGGCGGTGGTGTTGGGTGGTGGTCATGGCGGTGGTAGTGGTGGTCGGTGGCAATGAAGGCGGTGGCAACGACGACGGTGGTAGTGGTTGTGACGGCAACGATGGTGTTGGTGGTCGGTGCGACGACAAAACGGTGGTGGTGATGGTGGCGGTGGTAGTGGCGGTGGTAGTAGTGGTGGCAGTGGTAGCGGCGGCGGTGGTGGTGGTCAGTGATAGTGGTGGTAATGGTGGTGGGTTTTCTGATAAATACAAGGGGTATTTTTGTAATCTGCCACTTTCCTTGATGAGAAGGAATGTTTTCCATCCAACTTTTGAAGGAATTCACTTTCCTCCATATGGTGGAAAGTTTATTTCATTTAGGAATCCTTTTCCCTCCTCTAAGTCCAACCAAACGCATGAATTCGAGGGAATTGGAATCCTTTTCCCTCGAATTCCATTCCTTTCCTGGCAACCAAATGCACCCTAAGGAATTCACGAGGGATTCAAGAGAGGAAAGAGAATGTCAAGGTATCAGTGAAGGATCAAGATAAGAAGTATGAGATGAAGCAAGAAGAGCATGAAAAGACATGCTAACAGTTAGAGATAAGAACGGAGTAAGAGATAGAGAAGATCATGCATATATAGAGCATAAAGAAGAGTAAAGGAAAGATGGGGTGAGATAGAGTATGAAGAGTGATAGAAAGATAAAGAAATGATTAGAGAAGAGATATAAGCAGATGTAGAGATAAGAGCATATATATATATATATATATATATATATATATATATATATATATATATATATATATATATATATATATATATATATATATATATATAGAATATGATATGAGCCTGAGAAGAGGACAAGAAGGGTATGGGAAGAAGAGTAGATGATAGAGTAAGGGATATGTAGGATGAGAAGGATAAAGAATAAAGTAGAGTCTAAGAAAAGAGGACAAAATGTAGAGTCTATGAAGATAAGAGGAAGAAAGAGAAGAAGAGTTGGATTGCAGAGTATAAGAAAGACAAGAGAAAAAGATTAGAGAATAGAAAGATAGAAGCTAGTTGAAGAATAGATAAAACATTAAAATAGATTAGAATATAACTCACCAGACCTAATATCTGATGTAGTAGACCTATGATCTAATGTAGTAGGCCTATGATCTAATGTAATAGATACGTTTCATGTTTTGCGGGTTCATATAGTAGTCGTGATATGTGAAAAGACTGGAGCACAAGGATTCAGTGTAAAAGAATAATTTTTTAATTATTGAACTTTTCTTTGTTGTTCATTTGTATATATAGATTTTATTTTAAACTCTGATTAACCCTGAGATGTAAAATGTTTAATTTTTATACAATTCCGCAGATATTAGAAAAACTCAGATAATCCCTAAATAATTAGATGTAGAAAATCCTTGTTGTTACACAAACTCCAAAGGGAATATCTCAATTTCAACTCTCTATTCAAAGATTTTCATTTTTTCTAAGATGATGTGACAACTTAAACTAACAATAAGTATGCCACATCATCAATTCAATCCAAATATACAAAGGAAGTCAACAAAAATCATCACCTGAGTAGTAACATGTTTGTGACTTGTTAAAACTCAAAAACTGAATTTCTCATTAAGAAAAGTTAGGGTATATTGAAAACTAAGGTCTAAATGTTATGACTTTTATTTAATACAAAGCTACTAACCAAAAAATTTCTTAGCTCAAGGGTAAGCATGATGCATATCGAAAGGAAATGTCTCATTTTCAACCCTCCATTCAACGATTTTCATTTTTTTAAGATGACGAGGCATGTTGAATCAGCATGCCACATCATTTAATCCAAATATGCAAGCTAAGTTAACGAAAATCACCACCTCAGTGGTAACATTTTTCTGACTTGTTAAAACTCAAAAAATGAAAAGTTTCCTCATTAAAAAAAATGGAAAATGACACATACACCCTATGAACTTTCTAGGGTTTACTCTTTTAGTCACTTAACTTTTTAACTGACTTTATGAGGGAATAAATTGTGAGGCGACCTGTCTTTTTGGTCACCTTAACCTGAAATAACTGGTTTCTATCTACCAAATAAGCAATCGAAGATGACATGGCTTGTAAAGTTCACAATTCAGCTACCATAGTCAAAGTTGAGGAATTGTTGAATTGAACACATAAACACACTGACACACACCATATCCTCTGTTTCACTCGTTAACAAGAAAAAAAAAACTTTTTCCTTAAACAATTCATCAGACACACCTCCGTTAAGAACTTCTGAAGAAAACATTAACTCTGCAATTTGTTTGACTTTGATGAGTAAATGCCAACTAGAGTTGCTGATTAGAATTCGACGTACGAATTTCTGGAAAAAAAATCACGAAATCTACATAAGAATCAACTCAAAATAACTTGTTTTACTTCATTGAATCAAATTCATTTTTCAATTCCTTTAATCATGCTACAATAGTGAAATTCTAGAGAGAGAGAGAGATTTACCAATCTTTCTAGTGTTAGTGTTGGTGAAGGTATACATAAGAAGATGAACAATACGCCAACTGCTAAAACTTTGATTGTATGAAGACGATGCCCTCTACAATTCATTATCATAAATTACTCCACTTCCGTCCTAATCGGCAACCTGGAAATATGCCACCAAGTTCATATCTGTTCCTGGAGGAAACATTGATGATATAAGATCGCAAACGGGCTTTCGTGCCTATGGGTATCCACCATTGGGTTGAGGAGCACCGTAGGGGGAGGCTGAGGGTTTGTTGGGAAGAAGGAAAAGGGAAATCTTTTCTGTGCCAAAGATTTGGCTTAGAGGGAAGAACGGGAAGCCTAATTCAACGGTGGCTGCCACTATTGGGACATCGTCAAAATGGGTTTTCTCATTCTGTTTTACTGTTTTACCGTACACTGGAATGACATCCAAGCAAACATTTGGGCTAATTCTAAATTGGATATTGAAAGGTGATCGGATAACTTGGAGATGAGGATGAACGCACAGAGGAGACAAGGCGGTTTTGCATCGTACCTTGCGAGAACAGGTTGTTTAACTTCTTCACCAAATTGCTTCTGCGACAGGTTTTGTTGTGGTGATTTGGGGCGAACGAAAACAATCCATAGCTCTCACCAAAGAATTAGTGGGTAAATCGATTTTCTTATGTTGATTTGGGGATATATGGAAAAGACAACCCAGAAGAAGGATTTGTGTCACTGTGTGTTTGTGTGTGTGAGAGAGGGGGGAGGTGTCATTTTCTATATAATAAACAAATAAATAATTACATCAATTAGGTGAGGTGGAACCGGGTTACCCCTTCGTTTTGTCAAAAGTAACGTATTCGATCCAACAAAACTAATATGTGTCATTCTCCCTTAAAAAAATTTTGGATAAATTGAAAAATGAGGTCTATTATGGCTTTTATGACATTAAACCTCTTTTCATTCCATAGAACCGTTCAGTAACATTACCAAGCAGCATCATTAGATATATGAATTATGCATGTTTCTTAATAGTCAACTCTTTTATCTTCTGTAAATTTATTATGACAAAGGGCACCGTTTCTAGTCTCCAACTACCGTGTGGAACGAATGCTAATGCTTGAATTTTACTATCGCTTTTATGAAAACGACAAAAGAAATACATATTACTTTAAGACCACTATTCACAAGCAAAATTGTGTGCTTATTTTCATTATTTATTAAACTATAGTTCACACGTGCCACATGCTTTATGTGTTTCTTAGTATCTATTAAACAAATACTTCACACTAATTTAATTGAAGAATGACATTCCAACTGGTACACTAACCGTGTGATATTACACATGAAGGACTCCTATATATATACCTAACATTGTTAATCTCGACCTCCAACACTTTCCGCCCTCCTCTCTCTCTCTCTCTCTCTCACACACACACACACACACATATGGGTATTCAGGGTAAGAGTTACTCGGTGCAGGTGACTGAGAATTCAGTCGTGCATGCTGACGAACCATGGAATGACCACTGGTTACCCTTTACAAACCTAGACTTGCTTGTTCCCCCATTTGATGTGGGCTCTTTCTTCTGCTACAAGAAACCATCCCATGGGAGTTTCCTCAACATGATAAACACCCTCAGAACTTCCTTATCCCGAACCCTCGCACTCTACTACCCACTTGCTGGTGAGATCCTATGGAATGCAGCTGCCAGAGAGAACCAAATTCACTGCAACAACCGAGGAGTTCACTTCATCGAAGCTGTTGCAGACGTGCAGCTCAAGGAACTCAATTTGTACAGTCCTGACGAGAGCATTGAGGGTAAATTAATCCCTAAGAAGCTACATGGTGTGCTTGCTATTCAGGTAATCACTTATTTTAACCCATATCTATGGTGTTTGGATAAAAAGCGGTTTTAACCGACACTTTATACATATGAATTAATTAAAGATTTAATGCTAAGTTGCCACTGTTAGTGTATCAGCACATCCCTGTCCAATCTTGAGATCCACTGACCACTGGCAATTTATTTCTTTATATATATCCTTTGTTTATCATGGAAAACTTCTAATATCTTTTCATGATATGCAGGTTACAATGTTTACATGCGGAGGCATGGTGCTAGGATGCATGTTTGATCATCGGGCAGCTGATGGATACTCAGCTAACATGTTTATCTCTTCATGGGCAGACATGACACGATCGGAAACTCCATCTATGTTGCCTTCCTTTCAGAGGTCGATCCTTAATCCAAGGTCCCCAACCAGTTATTCCTCGTCCATAAACGATGTATTTTCTATATATGAACCCACATCCTTTCCCAATAATGAAGAAAACCATGATGGTGGAGATCCTTTATTCATTAATCGGATATTCTACATTGAGGGTGAGCAGCTTAACAGGCTACAATTGTTGGCGAGTGAAAGTGGGAGTAGGAGGTCAAAGCTAGAGGCGTTCACCTCTTTCTTGTGGAAGATAGTCGCATTGAGCTTGGAAGAGTCAGGAAATCACAACCAAATGTGTCATGTGGCTCTTGCAGTCGATGGAAGGAGTAGATTGAGCCAGGGAGATGGAGAAGAGAAAGAAAAACTAATGGCTTCGCACTTTGGCAATGTGTTATCCATGCCTTCTGGGGCAAAAAGATCACAGGTAAGGAACTTATTCTAGAACAACAGTATTTGATTAATGTATAAAGAACTACATAATTTGACTATGATTGCAATAAAACATTCCCATAGAATTATTCTTTTTGTTCCTGGTTTTCAAGTCAACTAAATGTAGTAATTTCGAACTTAATTTTTTTTGATAGATTCATATGTATAATTAATGATTGTTTTTTCAACAACACGACACGTAAAATGGCAATAAATATAATTAACTCTCTTTCTTTTGACATGTTAGGAGTTGATGGATATGACATTGAGCAATATAGCTATGGAGGTTCATGAGTTCTTGCAGACTGCCACTGGGAAAGACCATTTTCTTGACCTGATAGACTGGGTTGAAGAACGAAGATCAATGCCACTAGTCGCAAGGGCTTTTGCGAGCACAGAGACATCGATGATGGTGTCATCAGGACAGAGGTTCCAAATCATGGACAAGATAGATTTTGGGTGGGGTAAGGTGGCATTCGGATCATGCCATGTGCCACGTGGAAGGAAAGACTTTTACGTGATGACTTTACCAAGTCCAACGAACAAAGAGGATTGGGTTGTCTACATGCATCTCCCAATGATTCATATGAACTATATTGAGGCACATGCTGGGCAAGTGTTCATTCCGATTAATGTTGATTACCTCGGGCTATAAGACATGTATTGATTAAAAATAATGTTCGACTTTTTAAAAATTTGCATGTTGTTCTTGTGCTATTAAATAAATATTTATTTATTTTTTCTAAATAGGACACCTGTCCTTTTAAAGACAACACAGAATTCACCGATCGATAAAAGTGTAAATAGGACACTTGAAAAAAAAAAGTATTATATATTTTTAGCTACTAATTAAAACTTTTTAGCGACTACATGTATCATCGATAAAAGTTCATTGTGAAAACATTTCCAAAGGTAGAATTCACCCACTACTAGAAAACTAAGTGATTACTTCAACAAAAAACGGGTTGCAGGAAATCCCTCGTAAGATAATTTTTTCGTGCGAATTACCTAAAAACTTTCCTACGGTTTTCTTATGGAATATTTTGTTACAAATTTACCTACGGAATATCTAAAGTTTATTTGCCTATGAAACACTTACAAAGTACTTATGAATTATTTTCCTATAAAATGTACATACTAACTGTTTTTCCTACAGAATATCTACAGATTTTATTGGATTTTATTTCCTACATAATATTTATTTCCTACAAATATTCTATTATTTATTTTGCCAAATTTTATTGAATACAATTCCATCAAAAATTTGTTGTTATATTAAATTTATAATTTAAAAAATATCCAAATTTTTTGCTCAAAATTAATACGAAAAAAAAAACACAAGTAATTATAACAATAGTTGAAGACCATTACATTCATTAACATTGAAATAATCAATTACATAATATTCATACATTCAAATACTCAAAATACTATTACAATATCATGGAATAAAC
This sequence comes from Lactuca serriola, assembly GCF_051521515.1. Lineage (NCBI taxonomy): Eukaryota > Viridiplantae > Streptophyta > Magnoliopsida > Asterales > Asteraceae > Lactuca > Lactuca serriola. The sequence continues at coordinate 38,605,195 of NC_136411.1, forward strand.
TAAGAACTAGTCAATAACATAACATTCATTAAGTGTTTTAAAACAAAAACTAAAAACTATTTGGTGGATTACAACGATTCTCATAAAAGCCACCAATTGTTGCCTTTACAATTCCATTCCATTTCTTTTCACATTTGTTATATTTGTAAATCCGTTTGATTTTTCCTTTCTTTCAATTGCATCAATTTATCTTTGCGTTTGATCCATGGTTTGTTACATGCTTGACACTTATTCATGTTGTTACACACCATAATCAATGTTTTAACACAACATAATCAAAGATCAGAAAAAAAAAATACAAATATAGTCATAATTGACGCTTGTTCCATTTGGTAATAAGTGACATACTTACAAGATATCCAACACATCAAACGGATCATTATCTTCAAAAAGAAAGTCATACATGTGAGGAGGGTACACAATTAATTTGTATAGGAAGCGATCCACCTGATAAATCATGTATTAGAATATAACCTAAAAAATGAATGTTACTTAATACATCAATTATCATCATCAGTTGCCTTGATAAGTCATGACATTCTTGAGTTTGTTACTAAACTAGAAAAACGAAAAATATAAATTTCACTCTAGTGTTCTTGTTCAAAAATATCTTTGATCTTCTTGCTTAATTAAGTAGTATCAAAATGCACTAAGTTGTTGCAGCTGCCTATGCATCAGTTATAGCAGCATTTTGGGGACTTAGTTCTAGGAGTTATCGATCATGAGGCTCACTACAAAAACATCAAAGCTTCAAACATATTATACAAATTCGATTTTCATACTACCATTCAGAAATTATACTCAAAGAAAAAAGATTATGGCATAAAAAACAGACATCAGTTCATACATATTTGCTTTCATACATATTATATTGATTAGATTTCATATTACAAAGTCTCGATCTGATACAAATTATAACATATAAAGCAAAATCGAGTTCATCAGTTAAGAAAATCGACTTCAGAATTGAGTTTTCAAAATCGATTTCATACAGATTATAATGATTCTATTTTATAGAAAATAAAATCGGAAATAGAAAAATCGAGCTCATATTATAAATTATCAAGTTCATATTGCAAAATATAGAGTTTGGATTGGAAAAAATCGATTTCATATAGAGTAAATCGTACATTATTTCATACATATTTCAAAATCGATTACGGTAGAAAAAATGATTTTAGCAATCGATTGTAAGTTATAACAACAAAATGTTAGAAAAAAAAAAAGAAACTTAATCGGTGATTTTTTATTTTTTATTTTTTAAGGGTTAAATGTCATTTTTTTTTTGTTTTATTTTTTTCACAACATTATTATACTTTGTTTACTTAGCTTTCACGAGGTTATATATAACATAAATGTACAAACAACCGTATGCACCATTAGACTCTCTTTATTATACATAGTACATACAACCGTGTGCACCATTAGACTCTCTTTATTATACATAATACATAATACAAAAATTACATATCTTTGTTCTTAGAACCATAATTAACCATAATTCAACATATACATGATATACGAAATGTAATACATACATATGTGTGTGCGTGAATAGTCCTTTCTACTAAAAATAACATGGATTTATATAAATAAAAAAATGAGTAATGGTGCACGTAATTGTATGTTCATTTATATTATTTATAACTTAGTCAAAACCAAGTAATATAAGTATAATGATGTTGTAAAAAATGAAACGAAAAAAAAAAACGACATTTAATCCCTGAAAAAGAAAATGTAAGATCCATAAAAATCATGCCAAATTTAAACTTTTAAAATCATTTCAAAACTTATGATTATTACAAAAAAAAAAATCGAAATAGTATAACGTCAGTGTATCCCAGAAACATAGTCATAAAATGTGAGGAGTTATACGATCACGCCTTTACCTTCCCGCAATCCTCTGAGGTACCTGAAACCAAAACTGAAACTGTAAGCCCAAAACTTAGTGAGTTCCCCCAATATACCGATACATAACAAATAGTACTCATAATAACAACATGTAATGGGTCCACAACTCTATAGACTGGATTGTCCCCTAGGCCCACAGTATGAGTCTAGCTTGCCTTTCGGGCCCACATCTCACATCTGGCTTGCCTCCGAGCACACATTGATCATAAGTATGGTTTGCTTTCGAGCCCGCAACTTATGACTGGCTTGCCCCCTCTTCAGTCCTAGAACTAAAACATAACTGATTTGCTCTCAATACGAGTCTGGCATACCACTTGGTCCTCAGCTCGTATCTGGTATGCTAATGAGTCCTCAGTATGAGTCTGATATGCCTTCTCGGCCCTCAGCTCATATCTGGCATGCCAATGAGTCCTCAATATGAGTCTAGTATGCCTTCCCGACCCTTAGCTCATATCAGGCATACTCCAGGGTTTGTTGGTCACTGCACGAGACAGTGCAACCTCAACCCTACCCATACAACATGTCTACATATACAACTAATTACACATATAGATAATCAAATGGTAACACATGTAGTCCTACAAATCTACCTAACTGGCATAGCAAACTAGCATGTATAACTATCTCATACTCAACACATCATCAACTACAGGGATATCAAATCCAATGGGCCGGCCTTGGTGCCTTAGACCCCTTACTATAGTGAGGATAACTCACCTCGAAATGTCGACCTGAACTGAAGAATCGAACTCCTGAATCGTTGTCTCACCAAAAATCCTGAACTATCCAAATAACGAATATTAAGTCAATAAATGGGAATATCAATCTTGACCAAGTCCTACAACTATTCATAATCCATTTTTCCTTTTCCCTAATTTGGGCCAAGGCCCAATGCCAAATCCATGATCCATAAGCCCACATATATAAGGCCCATCATTGGTCCAATTTTCCAAATTCGGCCCAACTCCCTAATTGGGCCTTTTTCAAAGACTCACTACCAAAACTGGCCCAAAATACCCTTATCTAGGGAGCCCATCAAGGTCCAAGTCCAACTAGTCCAAAAGCGGCCCAATTCCAAAGCCCAATTTGTTAAAAGCCCAACAGAGGACGTACGTGGGGCATACTCCCCTGGTACGTTGGGCGTGATGGGTTTTATGCATAAGAACAACCCTATGTGATCATACAAACCCTAATGCTTGGATCTAGGTTTCTCTATTGTACATGCTTTGAATCCAAGATTTGCAACCCTAGATCTATCATATATAATTCAAAATTAACATCATGAAAACAGATTTAAGTGTTTACCTCTATCAAATAGCTTGAAATCCTTGTAGTCTTCTTGATCTTGAGCTTAGAGTCATAATTGTAACCCCTCTAATGGTTCACAAACCCCACAAGCAAGAAGGCAATATGAGAGAGGTTGAGAGATGCTAAAATCGGCCCTAGGGTTCTCTTGGAATCAGGTGTAGCCGATTTTCATAGCCTAGGGGTCTTATTGATACTTGCAGGCTGCTAGGGTTTCAGTATAAACCCTAATGGACAGCTTAACCACCAAGCAGCCCAAGGAACCTTCTGGAATAAGGCCTTGGACAAAAATATGATGGATCCCCATCATAATTTCGTTCCCCCTTAAGTCCATAAGGATTCCTTAGCCCAAAACTCAACTATCATACATTTGACAGTTTATACCCCTTTATTTAATTAATCTCTTTGAGTCACCAAATTAATTCCTAATTAATTTATGACCAATACTAACTAAATAAATATGATTTCTCCTTTAATATATTATTTTTATAATATATTAATAAACCATAATATTCTCTCTTTCTCCTTAAATTACCTTGTCAAGTTGTTTTGGTGAAGGCAACCCAAAAGGACCATGCACAACCGGGTCAAGTACATATCAAATATAGTTACGGGCTTAGACACTATTCCAACAGTCTCCCACTTGGATAAGTATAGTAACTATATCTCACATATGACTTCATGATCCGATTTGCAATCGTTGCTCTTATACTTCGCTGTCAACTTTGATCAGCAGCTTGTCCTTCAGATAAGGGATCGTATAATCCTCTGTTCTAGATATCATGCTGACAATGCTTATTGTCCAGCACTTGTTTCTTGATCTCCGATTTGTTCGACATAGAATTTAGTTGAACACATCAACTTCATTCTGACCGGGTCCGACACATAAGTCAAACCAAATCATCAAGTGGCCAAGATATCACTTTTATTTTCATAGAATAAAAGGAACAGATCAACTTCGACTCATATGCATCTATTATTCACTAATTGAATCATGCACAAAAATGTGTTTTATAACATCAAGTTACTGATGCGTTTACACATCATCAATGCATAACCAACCCGCAAACAACAACCATATCTCTAGGTTTTAAGACTATATGATACTATCGCTTTGCGATCACTTTAGGTACAGCACCACGAAGTGATACCGCAAACGCAGGTTTATTCCAATGCTCAATCAAATTCATAAGCACTCATGAACTTTGCAGCAAACCTTTGCTATGCCCAAAACCTTTTAGACATTCTACAAACAATTCATGACAGTCTTCATTCATACCTACTTCCAAAATATGAACGACTGTGGACCGTTTGAATAATCTAATTATTGAGGAAGTCAAAACATGCAAAATAGAAACAATAGATAAATAACCAACACAAGATAGTAGCTTTACTCATAAATAACACAACTCTATTTATTCATCAAAATGTCAAGTACAAAATATCCATTACACGTTTCTTATCTATCTAATCCAAACTTATATCATCCTTCAGCCCAATGCTCCTAGCGTGCTGCAAATGTTTAACCCTACTCAGTCCCTTCGTAAGGGGATCTGTTGGGTTTTCTTCTGACGATACCCTCTTCACAACGAGGAGTCCCTCTTCTACCCGATGTCTGATAAAATGGTATTTTCTATCGATATTTCGAGATGTACCATGATCTCTTGGTTCCTTGGTTCATGCAACCGCTCCTTCATTATCACAGAAAATTTCCATCGGCTCCTTTATGAATGGCATAACTCCAAGGTCTCCAATGAAGTTCTTCAACCATATAGCCTCCTTCGACACTTCACTTGCCGCAATGTACTCTGATTCACACGTTGAATCAGCTACGGTCTCCTGCTTGGAACTCTTCTAAGTCACTGCTCCTCCATTTAGGGTAAAAACCCAGCCCGACTGCGATCAGTAACTATCCCGATCTGTCTGAAAACTAGCGTCACTATACCCTCATACCCTTAAGTCGTCACTCCCACCAAGAACTAGAAACCATTCATTGGTCCTTCGTAGGTACTTAAGAATATTCTTAACTACAATCCAATGAGCTCTACCAGGATTCCCTTGATATCTATTGACCATGCTCAAAGCGAAGGCCACATCAGGGCGAGTACAAGTCATAACGTACATGATAGAGCCTACTGCGGAAGCGTAAGGTACTCGGTTCATATCAGCTATCTCTGCCTCTGTACTCGGGCTTTGAGTCTTACTCAACTTGGTATTGCTTTTGATTGGCAACTCCCCTTTCTTGGAATTTTTCATACTAAAACGCTTTAGTATCTTATCCAAGTATGTATCCTGACTGAGTCCTATCAATATCTTTTCCTTGTTTCTTACTATCCTTATCCCCAAAATATAAGCAGCCTCTCCGAGGTCCTTCATAGTGAAACATTTCCCAAGCCAGGACTTGACCTCCTGCAAGGTTGGGACATCGTTTCCTATGAGCAGTATGTCATCAACATATAATACGAGGAAGCCTACTATACTGCCACTGGCTTTGACATATACACAAGATTCATTTTCCCTTCGCAGAAAGCCAAACTCTTTAACCTTCTCGTCAAAACAAATATTCCATCTGTGAGACGCTTGTTTCAATCCATAAATGGATTTCTCAAGCTTACACACTCTATTTGGATGCTTCGCATCGAAAAAACCCTCTGGCTGATTCATATACACATCTCAGCCAACTTCCCATTAAGGAAAGTTGTTTTCACGTCCATCTGCCATATTTCATAATCATGAAACGCAGCTATTGCAAGCATTACCCTAATAGACTTTATCTTCGCAACTGGTGAGAAGGTCTCATCATAGTTAACTCTAGGAGTTTGAGTAAAGCCCTTCGCAACCAATCGCGCTTTATAAGTGTGCACATTCCCATCCATGTCTGTCCTCCTCTTGAAGATCCATTTGCACCCGACTATCTTACGACCCAGTACATTATCAACCAAGTTCCAAACTTGGTTGTCGTACATGGACTGAATCTCGTTGTCCATCGCCTCTTTCCATTTGGCGGACTCCGGGCCTACCATGGCTTCTTTGTATCTACTAGGTTTGTCCAAATTTATTAGTGTTTCATCACTAATTAACGTATCCCCTTCAGTAGTAATATGAAACCCATAAAACTAGGGTTGAACACTAACCCTATTAGAACGTCTAAGAGGTAAGGACTTGTCAACGGGTTCAACAGGAGTTTCCTCCTCGGGTTGAGCGCCAGTGTTAGAGGTTCCTTCATCGCTTTGTTCTTAAATCTCTTCAAGATCAATTTGTCTCCCACTGTCTTCTTGGCTTATCAATTCCCTTTCTCGGAAAACTCCTCTTCTAGCAACGAATACAAAATTGTCATTTGGTCTATAGAAAAGATAGCCAAAAGACTTCTGTGGATAGCCGACGAAATAACACTTCTCACTACAAGGTTCAAGCTTGTCATGAGTCTTTCGTCTTACGAAAGCCTTGCAACCTCAAACCTTAATATGTGCTAACGAGGGAGCTTTACTTGTCCACATCTCGTGAGGAGTCTTGGTAACCTTCTTGGTAGGAACTAAGTTAAGGATGTGGGCGGCAGTCTCTAAGGCATACCCCCAGAAAGCTATTGGTAACGAAGTCCGACTCATCATAGAACGAACCATGTCCAACAAGGTTCGATTACGTCTCTCAGCCACACCATTCAATTGTGGCGTTCTCGGAGGCGTCAATTGTGAAACAATTCAGCATTCTTTTAGATAGTCGTGAAACTCAAGACTTAGGTACTCTCCTCCTCGGTCTGACCGAAGCATCTTGATTTTCCTGCCCAGCTGATTCTCCACTTCATTGTTAAAATCTTTAAATTTTTCAAAGGTTTCCGACTTTTTCTTGATTAAGTAGATATATCCATATCTGCTATAATCATCCGTAAAAGTCACGTAGAAGCGACAAGCATCCCTTGTGGTGGATCTAAAGGGCCCACACACATCGGTGTGTATGAGATCCAATGGACCCTCAACCCTTTCACAAGTGCCAGTAAAGGGTGACTTGGTCATCTTCCTAAGTAAACAAGATTCACACGTGTCATCGTCCCTAAGGTCAAATGATTCCAACACTCCGTCCTTTTGGAGTTGGGCTATGCGTTTCTTGTTGACATGGCCAAGGCGACAATGCCACAAGCATGCTTTGTCTAGGCTAGCAGACGAATCAATATTCAATACATCATTTCCTAAATTATCAACAACCATCACAAATTCATAAATCCCATTACAAGGTAATGCATTGAAATAAAAAAAAACACCATTCAAATAAACATTAATAGAACCATTACTATTATCAAAAGAATATCTGAAACCTTGTCTAAACAATCCATGAAATGAAATAATGTTTCTTGCCATATCTGGCGAATAACAACAATTTTCTAAATCTAACCCTAACCCATTACTCAGCACTAAAGAATAAACTCCGACTCTGGTCACAGGCGACAATCTTCTGTTTCCCACAATCAAGTTTATCTTCCCATGTTCCATCTCCCTACTTCTTCTCAGGCCCTGCAAATCAGAACAAATGTGGTAACCACAACCTGTATCAAGAACCCATGAAGTAGAAAATGATGAGTTATTAGATTTAATAGAATACATACCTGCGAAGGTGGGCTTAATCTTCCCATCCTTTATGTCTTGCAGATATTGAGGGCAGCTTCGCTTCCAATGGCCCTTCTTGTGGCAGTAATAGCACTCTGCTTCTTTGGGGTCGGAAGAGGGTTTGACCGAACCAGATTTGGTTCCACTAGAAGAGGAACCATCTTGGGTCTTACCCTTATGGTGGCCCTTACATGGAGCCTTCCTCTTCTTTCCCTTTCCTTGACCAATTGCCAACACGGGAGCAGCCACAGCAGGGGATGGTGCAACAAATTTGTCTTTGAGGTTGCTCTCAGTAGTCCTCAACAGTCCTTGGAGCTTGCTCAGGGAGACCTCCTCCTTGTTCATGTTGTAGGTCATTTTGAACTGGTTGTAACAGGAGGGCAAGGAGTGGATGATTATGTCGATAGCCAAATCCTCATCAAACTTAACATTAAGTTTGTGAAGAAGATCAACATACCTCTGCATTTTTAGCAAATGAGAGGTTAGGGATTCTCCACTCCCCATCTTAGCGGTGATCATGTTAGTAATGATCTCATAGCGCTCTTGCCTCGATCTTTGGTGGTACCGGTCAAGCAAATCCTGATGCATTTCATACGGATACATATCCTCATAGGACTTTTGTAGTTCGAGGTTCATGGTGGTCAGCATGATGCAATGAACTTTCGTAGCATCACGCTCGTGGGCCTCAAAGGCGGCCAACTATTCAGGAGTAGCAACATCTGGGATGATCTTCACAAGCTTTTCATCGAGGACATATTCTTTGTCCTCGTAGTGAGTGATCATGCGAATATACCTCATCCACTCATTGAAGTTTGAGCCATCGAATGTCACCTTTTGACATAGGTTCATCAATGAGAATGACCCAGAAGCGTTGTTGTTGTTGTTGTTGTTGTTGTTGTTTGCAGACACCTGAAAAAGTAAAGGAACAAAGTTTGATTAGAAATGAGTCCCTAATTAAACACCCAAATGAGAAATTAGGGCTAGGACCCAACAACATTATTTATAACTTAGAAAGGGATGCCGTACTCTAAAAGTAAATAATTTGAAGGTAAGTGAATGACGATTCACTAATTCTCACCATGAAAAACGAAAAAGAAGATTTAAGTTTTGTATTGACAACTCCTAGATCTTTGAGATTCATTGAACATTTCAATGGAATGTTTAAATCTTGATATGCACTTCAAATTTGCGACTGGGATGCCGAGGATCACAAACAAGTTGTGAATAACCATGCGAATGAACATGGTGCACTCAATGTCTCTATCACCTAATCAATGTGCCGGTAAACCACACACGCTCCATTGATCTATGACAAACATCGAATCACCCTTCGCCACCAATGTCAATCCCAAATTAGTGTGCTGGTTAATCACGTACGCTCCACTAACGTTTGATAAGGGTACAAAGTGTAATTCCATGGAATAACATCATTTTCACATTTTGACCTAAAGTAACTAAGATTGGAAATTTTTAAAACATTGTAGTTACTTTGTATCTTACATTATACTTTTAATGAGGAGAGGATTGCCCTATCCTACCCGTTCGGCTAACGACCCTCCACCAGTCAAGCAAGCGGTGGGTGTGAGTGTACACCTATTAAGCGCTATTTTATAGGCAACAACCTTATACTCACCTTATAGAACAACTTCGTGAATGAGGCCTACTAACGGTAAGACTAGCATTTTAATTATACATATATATATATATATATATATATATATATATATATATATATATATATTCATTAAGGTTGTAATAATATAATAGTATAGGGTTGAGTTTTAAACTTGTAAAATTCTAAGGGTTTGAAATTTAAATTATTCAAAATTAAACTTTTAATTACAAAATTCAAATTTCAAAACTTGAAGGCAAGATTTGAATATTTCAAAAACACAAGGGATCAAATAACAAATAATTTAAATTAAACAATTAATTTCATAATTATCTATATTTGACCTAATCTTATTTTAGTCATGAGATAATTACCAAATAACTTTAAATAATCCATATTTATCATATAAACAACTAATATTCAAAGGATTTGAAAGTATCTATTGTTTTGGCAGGGATAATCATAAAAACATAATAAAGTTCGGATTTTATCTTCAAAAAACGATTTAGGCATTAATCCCATGACAAAACAACAACTAAATCCCGAAATATCTTCTGTCTGACGCACAAACTCACCGAGTCAAACCTGGACTCACCGAGTACGGCCAACTCGTCGAGTCCAGATACTGACTCACCGAGTTGAGTCGGGCAGATGCAAGAAAGACGATTTTTAGCAAGAAAACAGTTAAAGCATCACATACAATTGAAACCAATCATGGCTCTCATACCACTGATGGGTTTTATGCATAAGAACAACCCTATGTGCTCATACAAACCCTAATGCTTGGATCTAGGTTTCTCTATTGTACATGCCTTGAATCCAAGACTTGCAACCCTAGATCTATCATATATAATTCGAAATTAACATCATGAAAACAGATTTAAGTGCTTACCTCTATCAAATAGCTTGAAATCCTTGTAGTCTTCTTGATCTTGAGCTTAGAGTCACAATTGTAACTCCTGTAATGGTTCACAAACCCCACAAGCAAGAAGGCAATATGTGAGAGGTTGAGAGATGCTAAAATCGGCCCTAGGGTTCTCTTGGAATCAGGTGTAGCCGATTTTCATAGCCTAGGGGTCTTATTTATACTTGCAGGCTGCTAGGGTATCAGTCTAAACCCTAATGGATAACTTAACCACCAAGCAGCCCAAGGAACCTTCTGGAATAACACCTTGGACGAAAATATGATGGATCCCCATCATAATTTCGTTCCCCCTTAATTCTATAAGGATTCCTTAGCCCAAAACTCAAGTATCATACATTTGACAGTTTATACCCCTTTATTTAATTAATCTCTTTTAGTCACCAAATTAATTCTTAATTAATTTATGACCAATACTAATTAAATAAATATGATTTCTCCTTTAATATATTATTCGTATAATATATTAATAAACCATAATATTCCCTCTTTCTCCTTAAATTACCTTGTCAAGTTGCTTTAGTGAAGGCAACCTAAAAGTATCATGCACAACCGGGTTAAGTACATACCAAATATAGTTACGGGCTTAGACACTATTCCAACAGGGCATACTTTTGCCTGACGTTGACCACCAACGGGGTGGTTGACCCAGTACGCTGGGCGTACAAAATTTATGCGAGATGTACGCGAGGTTTTGACAAAACCCTAATAAGTGCTTAATGGCTTAAGCACTTAAGTCCAAACTTGAGATCCATTGACCAAATATGTCTAAGAATCAGAAAGTCTCAAACTTTAACAATTTGGATGTCCAGAAGTTCCTAGCACATGGTCTTAATCCATTAAGACCTTCCTACTCCATGCATGAGACACATTTAGCTATTGCGACATCATTTTTATCACTTAGGACCTCTTCAAGGGTCTGAAAGGACAACTTATCTTGTCCAAATCATATCATGCACTAACTTGGGACTTTTGGGACAAGAAATGGTTCCATAAAGCTAAAATGCCAAGATCTATATCATACAAGCATAAAGTTTGAAGCTTTTTACCTTTTAGAGCTTCTAGGGCACCAAACAACTTCAGATCTACAAGCTTGTTCTCCTTCTCCAACTACTCAAAACACACTCTATAAGCTCACACACTCAAGGAAATGATTAGGGTTTGGGGAAAACGACTTTAAACTGTGGAGGTTGAGGTAAGGGAGGGTTACGATGAGCTCATAATGATGTTTATATAGCACTCAAACCCTAAATATTAGGGTTTCCTCCTGACGTGAGTACGCTTAGCGTACACAAGTGTACGCCCAACATACTAAGGTGCACCTAGTACGCTTAGCGTACTAGCCTTGTTCTTAAAGTTGCAACTTTAGTCCTTAGGCTTCTCATGGGTCGACTCTTCTAACCTTAGTGACTATAAATGACAAAATAATGATAATAGAAGAGAGGATTCAAAAATACCTGGAAAATCTCGGGATATTGCAGAAAAAATACAAAAATTGTCGTTGGTAATTTGTAGGTAAATACCTACGGATCACCTACGAAAATCCATTATGCGTAGGTAATCCGTAGGATATCGATTACCTTTGGTAGCTTTTGTATTTTCATTTTTAAAGAATCAAACATTGTTTTTTCACTTAATTTTTGTCACAACAATATTTGAATTTGATTATTTTGTTTTCTTCTAGTTATACATCATATAAATATACATGCAATCGTATTTACCATCAAAATTCATGACTCATTTCAAGTTTTATCATTTTTCTATATATGCATACACCTATACATATATATGTATATAAAATACGCATACATAGACATAGACATTAAAATATATACATAAAAATACATATATAAAATGTATATGTTGTAATAATAACAATAATATATATTATATAATAATAATAATAATAGTAATAATACTAAAAAATTAAATAAATAAAATAAAACATAATAATTATTAGTCTATAAATAATAATAATAATAATAATATAAATAATAATAATAAAATAATTTATAAATGTAATAATAAAATTAATAATTATATTTATAATATTAATAATGGATAAAAATAAAATAAAAAATATGCATGTGCATACAAATATACATTCATACACATAAACATATAAAATACATATAATAAAAATAAAACAATAATTATAAATGTAACAATAAAAATAAATTATAATAATAATAATAATAATAATAATAATAATAATAATAATAATAATAATAAAATAAAAGATATTAGTTATAATTTAGAGATTAAAAAGGAGGGAAATAAAAACGTTTACTACGGACTACTTATAGAATTTGAGAATATTCGGCCTTTTTCCTATTGTGTAGGTATTTTGTAGTAAATTACTTACCTACAAAATTTGAAATAATCCAACTTTTTTCCATTTCTGTTGATATTATGTAGCAAAATACCTATAGAATAACTACAAAATTATTTTCTATAGATATTCTGTAGGAAATCTGTTATTAAATTAGGGCAATTTTATTTGGTAGGCAGTCGATCGCTATTCCGTATATATTTTCCTACGGAAAATTTATGTACGTATTTCCGTAGCAATTTACCCCGTTTTAGTTTTCTAGTGGTGACCAATTACTCTACAACAACGGCATTGTTATCATAAAAGTAATAAATTTCAGAATATTTAAAATAAGTTGTTGCTAAAAACCATACCTAGAGCCACAACTTCTTGGCGTCTCTATAGCATGGTCGCAAAAGATCTTGTTTCTTGTGCTTTATACAAGGAAAAATGTCATTATAGCACAATAAAGTTAGGGATTTGGTCTGATTTGACCTTTTATGGTTTTTTTTTTTTTTGCACAATATGTCATTTAACTATTAATTTACATGTCAATTAAGCCACTATGACCGATTTTAGAAGGTAAGTCAATTATAGATCTTACATGGCATCCGACATGTAGGGAAGGAGATAGGAAACTATGATGTTGACTACACGTGGACTTCCATGTTAATGGTCCTCTATTTAAAAAAAAAAAAAAAAAAAAAAAAAAAAAAAAAAAAAAAAAAAAAAAAACTCAGTTAGACCACACGCAATTTCTTCCTTTCCATTTGACAACTTGAAATAACTATGTTACTGGACTTTCCTTGAATGTGCCTTATAATTTTCTTCACATTTTATGTTCTTGAGGAAATTAGCTAGGGTCTCAATTTTGTTATTTTCATATTAGTGCAAAAATGTTAGATTTTAAAGATTATGTAAGACTAATTATCACATGTGCAACAACGTATTTTTTTAAGTAAAATTCTTAACTTCCCACCAACATGTGCATAAAGTATGTTAGGGCGCCAGGGTCGGATCTACTTTAGTTATAATTAAGCCCAAGCTTAGGGCCCCACTTGACCCAAGAAATTTCAGCAAAATAAAAATCTCGATTCCTTATATTTTCTGAGTTAAATTACGTATGCCACAAAAATCAACATCCAAATTGATTAATTGAAAGCGACGGTTCTTCTTCCTTCTCGTCTCATTCTTGATTCTTGAAATCAAATCTGAAAAAATACCTTCTCTTCTTCAATCTTCACTTCTACTTCTTCTCTTCCTTCTATGTTCTTTGATTGATTATCCATTCTTGGAAAAATAAATATATTCGGCTTCTCTATGTATTTCTTTCTATGTCCTCCGATTCCCCATTGTTGATCTGCACTGGATTGTTCAAAAGACTCACTGGATTGTTCAAAAGACTCAACACTTCAAAGTTGGCATAGTGTCATTCAAAAAGACAAGGACAATATCTAAAGATCAAAATAATTGAAACGGTAACTCCAGTCCGGTGTTTATATTTTTCAGTTTTCAGTAATTTAGTTTTCCACTGATTAACCCTAAATCGGCTATTAACCATTGTTCATTGATTATAGAAGGGTTTAAACGAGTCCGAATTCTTGAAAACAAATTTTTGTTTTGCATTATCTTTTATTTAACTATTTTCAAGGTTGTCCTTTGCTAACTTGGAATGAAGGTAAAACAGGGACTTCCTATTTATTTTTTGTTCATTTGTATTTGTCTACTTGTTTTGGTGATTGAAAAATTAATCAAATATTCAATAAACATGTGTAAAAGAAAATACGAATCAGAGGATTTAACTCCACCATTTATAAACTTTTTAGTTTATTATTGCCGATCCGAAACCCGGATAAAGGAGAAGGTTTTACAACATTAAGTATAGTATATGCCAAAGGACCCCAAAATCTTGGTTCGCTTAGAGCCCCAAACTGGTTGAGCCGCCCCTGTAGGGCATAGAATGTGATGCTCAAACTTAAACTTAGAAACTTCTCTTATAAATTCTTAACTCATTACCGCTTTGACATTCATGAGGGATGGAGTACGGTGGAGAAACAATAAATCTATAAACAACTTTGATCTCCATAAACACAACACCATTCTAAAACTACGAATGGACGAATAATTAATGAGCACCATGATATTACGAAATCTTTACATGGTTTTGTTTTCAATCATATACGTAAATCGTTGTGGGTTTGGTCAAAACTACAAGCTATGTTCCTCTCTTATTTAATCCATGACTTTCCACATGTATTTTTGTATTTTTTTCATGATTATTGTCTTTATCAAACATTTTACCCTTTATATATATATATATATATATATATATATATATATATATATATATATATATATATATATATATATATTTTGACACCTTATCTTGTTCACCTCCAAAAACTAACGTCGGTCAGTTTCGTTATTATAATTTAATTCTTCAAAATAAGCGATTTTAATTAATTAACAGAAAAAATTACATTATATTAACTTACAAACAATGGTTCATATATCAATTAACCATCATGATCGAAATTTAAAAAGAAAAATCAATAGATAAGTAACTTCTAAATTAATTAATCATAACGTTAAATCCTAATACTAAATAAAAAAAATAGTTTATTTAAATATAAATGATGCATAGATGTCATTTAATGACTGATATATATATATATATATATATATATATATATATATATATATATATATATATATATATATATATATATATATATATATATATATATATATATATATATATATATATATATATATTAGAAAAAACTTTATAAATGGTCCTAGTAGTACCCCGAAATCTAAAGTTTAGACCCTAAGTTCAAAAAACCTCACAGATAATCTCGTGGTTTCAAAACTTTTAACAAAAAGTCCTTATTGATGACTCCGTCAAGTTTTGTCCGTTAAGTGAAAAACATTTCCATCATTTCAGTACTATAGGGACCATTTATGAAGTTTTTTCTTTTAAAAAAAAGTAAATATAATTATTTAATATATAAAGGATCCCACCTCTCTCTCTCTCTCTCTCTCTCTCTCTCTCTCTCTCTCTCTCTCTCTCTCTCTCTCTCTCTCTCTCTCTCTCTCTCCCCCCCCCCCCCCCCCCCCCCCCCGCCGTATACCTCCATTTATGTACAATTTTCGTTTGGATATGCAAATTGGGCAAAAAAAACCTTACAACAACATCATCTTTCCAAGTATTTGACTTTCCTGAACCAAAGTCATTTCCTAAAATTAGAACACCAATTCATGTTCTTTCTGGGTAATATTCAGTTATAGAACTGGTGGGGTTGTGACCTAAGCTTCGTAACAACTCCTAACTCCTCATCAGAGGCAGCAATACCGCTTATCCCACTACCACCGTCTCAGCGGTACATCTCTCAATTCCTAAATTCCAAACCCATATATGATATTACACCACCATTGAAGAAATCACAAAATTATTGGTACGAGATAAACTAGTAATTACCCAATATATATTTAGTTATAATTGAATGAAACTGGAGCATCATAAGATGAAAAGAAGACGTTGATTTCAGATAGTTTATGTAGGGTTCAAGATTAAGAAGTGATGACATACACAGTAGGTGAGGTGGAAGAGACTGCAACGTATTTTCAATCATATTCTGGATTGACGGCAAAGTAAGGGGTCATCCATATGGTTTAAGGTGAGATAAAACCCCTAGAAAAAATTATATTGGAGATACGAAGTATGATATGTTCTTTGTTTCCTTCGATCACTAGGGCGTTTGTAACATCCCAAAAATCACGATAAAATTTTTCATCTTTCAATTAAGGTAAAATCAGTGTTTCCATTCAAAACCAAATATCGAATACAAATATCCCAAAATTAGAGTATCATAAAATCTCCAAAACATGTCATTGAAGGATGTGTACGATCACTGTAACACCTGGTTCCTGGTATGTATTTTAATCTAAGTATTTTTGCATTTTTAGCTAGACTCGGCGAGTTGTAAGCCCGACTCGCCGAGTAGAGGCGAGATTTTGAGCACGTTTAAGTTGGCAACTCGGCGAGTCCACATCCTGGACTCGACGAGTTCGCCGGTCCGGAAGAAACCCTAGATCCACGGGTTTTGCACCCTATTTAAACCATGTTATGAGCCCCAAACTCGCCTCCTTCACCCTCAGAACGTCATTTAGCAAACCCTAGCCATTCATTGAGCATTTGAGCATTTCTTGTGTGAATCTTGAAGTTTTGATGAGAAGGAGGAGGCTAGATCCAAAGGAGTAGAAGAAGATCCAAGATCTTGCACCCACTATAGAGTTTATTGAGGTAATAATCGGATTCCTTCTGTTTCTATTATTGATTCGCCATTATGAGCACATTTAGGCCATTTTATCCATTTCTTAGCTTGTTTATAGTAGAGAGATCACATTGGGTTGATTAGCCTTCGGATCTAGCCATGTTTCAATTCCAAAAGTGTAGATCTAACACCTTTATGGAGCCATTTTGCATGAAATCCCTAGATTTACTCTTTTAAGGGTCTTTTGAGCCTTTAAATCCCTTTTCATGCATATATACACGTAAAGTTGGAAACTTTATGTGGTAAACAAGCCTTAAGAACCCAGATCTATAAGTTGTATGCAGTGGTTTTGAGCAGAATCGATTGTATAGAAGTTGCATGCAACCGACTCGGCGAGTCGTTCTCCAAACTCGGCGAGTCGGGTCGCGAGTCCTCAAGTTTTCCCCCTTCTGTGTATTATGCCGAGTGGAACCAGTGATTTGTAGGTGGACTTAATGAGTCAAAGATCGGACTCATTCATGGAGGGACTCGGAGAGTCAATGCCCTAACTCGGCGAGTCCAAGGCAATCTTCATATTCCAAGAACAGACTTGGCGAGTTGTTCATACAACTCGACGAGTCACAGTTGAAGTATTCATATGTTGAAGGAGAACTCAACGAGTTGTTAATACAACTCGGCGAGTCGGATGTAGATTGACTAAGTGTTAGTATCAATGAGGAACTCGTCGAGTCTATGCCAAACTCGACGAGTAGTAGCGCACAGAAATGAGAAATGAGAGTAGGGACTCGACGAGTTGGCGGCCCAACTCGACAAGTCAAGTCAACTGCATGTTGACTTTGACCAAGAGGTTGACTTGGACCAGGGGTAAAATAGTCATTTTACCCTCAGTATAGTTATCAGTATTTGACTGAGTGTACTTATGGAAATTATAGCCGAGGTGAACCCGGAGCCACAGCAGACAGATTCCAGAGCAGTTCATTCAGCAGCTAGACTACGAGGTGAGTCTTCCTTCCAGTAGGAACGGGTCTACGACCACAATGCCGGACTGTTTAGTTAGCAGTAGTTCCGGACCTCGGTCCGATGCAGTAGTTAGATTGCTTGATGTCTTTGTGATTCAAGCATGTTTTGTGTTATGTGTTCCGGACTTCGGTCCAATGCAGTATACAATATATGTGTTTATGCTAGTTGATATGTTTATACTATGCCATGTTATGCTCAGTCAGTTTCCAGACTTCGGTCCGATGCAGGGGACAAGGTCCCAGTCAGTTCCGGATTTCGATCTGATGCAGTTAGTTCCGGACTTCGGTCCGATGCAGTGGGCAAGGCCCAATATGTGTTTTTATGATATTGTATGGTATATGGTAGTTTGGGGAGCTCACTAAGCTTCATGCTTACAGTTTCAGTTTTGGTTTCAGGTACTTCCGCAAGTAAAGGGAAGAGCTCGGGTTGATGGCATCGCACACACCACAACTTCAGTTTCTATCCTGGGAGTTGATTTAGTTTTTCGTAGATTTGATTGATACAGTCTTGATACAGTTTTCTCGTGATACTTTGTTATGGTTTTGAGATATTGACATATGGGTTTTTTATTTATGGTATTGATCTAATGATTTTAGTAATGATTAAACAAAAATTTTTGGGTCGTATTTTGGGATGTTACAATCACGCCTTCGTCTTTCCCCGATCATCAGAAGTACCTTAAACATAACACTTAAACTGTAAGCCAAAGCTTAGTGAGTTCCCCAAAATACCACAACACAAACATATAACAACGTGAATACTAGGTCCACAACCATTGGGTTGGATTACCCCTAAGCTCACAGCATGAGTTTGGCTTGCCTTTCTGGCCCACAGCTCATGTCTGGATTGCTCTTGATCCTACATCATAAATGTGGCTTGCCTATCTGGCCCACAACTTATGTCTGGCTTGCTCCCAGGTTTATTGGCTTCTACACAAAGCAACATTGCCTCAACCCAAACCACACTATATCGACATATGCAATAGATAAACATATAACCAAAAAACAGATAATCATACAGATCTAACATATCACTACAACATAGCAATATCCGATTTACCAAGGTACATAACCTAGTAGGTCACTATTGGTGCCTTCAACCCAGAAGTACAATGAGGAAACTAACAATATAGTCTGAAAGATAGTAGAAATGAATGATGCTCCAAATGCCAACTCTATAGGTCTCCTATACAACAAATAGTGACCTAATCTCAATGTATGGCTCAAAATACCCAAAATTCCCCTAAGTCAAACTTGGTCAAAGGTCAAAGTCAGAACGTCAAAGTCAAGGGAAGTCAAAGTAGGCTAAGTACACCTCGCGTACTCGGCTACTACGCTGGCATAGTCACAATCCTTCCAAACCATGAGGCCGTAGCCCAGTACGCACAATGTACCTCTTAGTACGCCCAACGTACTCCGTTTAGATCAAATTCTTCTCATTAAGTGCAAATTCCATAAAGACTTTTCATCTAAACTTAGATCTAGACCCAAAACATCGTTTAAATCATAAAGTTTCCACATTTATGACATTCCATGGCTAGAAATGGTCCAAGAACGAAAACCCTAACTTAATATTCCATTCAGACAACACAATTCTTGCATGAAAGGGATAGAAGGACCAAGATCACATTTTTATGTTTCCTAACACCTAAAGACGTCTGAAATGACATCTCTTCAGGTTAGAGTAAGCTAAACTCATGAACACCAAGCTCATGAGGACCAAAAATGAACACAAACTCTAGGCTAGCAAGATCTAAGCAAATAACTCATCAAGTTTCAAACTTTATACCTTCAAAGGATGCTTGAGGGTGAGACACTTCTGGAGCCAAGATGTATTGAGCCTCCAAGATGATTCCACTTCCTTCTTTTCCTTCAAGAACACCAAAAATGCACTCTCAAGCTATAAAATGCTCACACAATGGATCAAGGTTTGCAAGGGACGATGTAGGAGATGGATGCTGATGATGGAAGATAAAGATGTTTAAATAGGCTAAAAGCCTAAAAATTAGGGTTTGATCCCCAACGTACTTCATAAAACACATGTTTCTTTTGTAATGGGCTATGAGACCAATTTTGCAACAAATTTCATATTAAGGGGTGGAAATGGAAAATACTTGGCATTAAGGTGTTATTGTCTTGAACTAGGTAATTTGAATGTATGTAGAGGTAGAATCAATATGCGATTTTTCTAAATTTGACAAAAACAACATCAAGTGGGGAAGATTGGGTACTGATCGATCCACTTCCTCAAGTGTATAGAGATGGGGGTATACGGTGGAGAGAGAGAGAGAGAGAGAGAGAGAGAGAGAGGGACATGTAGTAGTGAAATGACAAAAATGTCATTAACTTAACGGACAAAACTTGATAGAGTTCGCTAAAAGAACTTTTTGTTAAAAGTTTTGAAACCACAAGAACTATCTGTGAGGTTTTTTGAACTTAAAGACAAAGCTTCAGAATTCGGGATTCCTTAGGGCTTAGTTATGAAGTTTTTTCTATATTTTATTATATGGTTTAAAATAATTACAAATTTATATATCAATATAAAAACAATTATTTTATAATTAATATCTTATTTTTCTTTTCAAAATGTATATGAAAAGAATTTAACTATATAAGTTTATTTTATACAACATATTACCTAATATAAAATATAAAAAATTATTGTAAAGTACAATAATTTTTTTTTACTTCTGCGTGAATGAAAATTGGAAAAATAAAAATAAAAAAGTTATTAATAGTACTATGATGATCGAAGCGAAAAACACAATTTTGAACAACGACCGACAATTCATCAACTTACTTATGATTATTTAAGGAATTCCACAAGGCTTGTTCGTAGAGAAAAAATGTGCAGATGCTTTCGAGTTACCGCAATTAAGTTTATGCTACTCCATCCGCTTAACAACTCTTCAGATTTCTCAATATGCTTCCGCGACTTCACAAGAGTTGGCTACACCTAAACCCGTCTCCACGATATCACCAAAGGGGCTTAATTTCTACATCTCTACCCTCCAAACATGTGTATCTGTTGATCAACTTCATCAACTTCATGCTGAGATTCTCTAGACTCACTGTTGGTCTTAACATGTTTACACAAGCTTTACAGGGGCAAGGGACAAATATATACAGAGCATGGGACGGAAATTGACAAGAAAAAAGGAAGGCAAAAGTGTATCTTTTATTCATTGAATATGAAAGAAAACAGCTAGGGACAAAAACCAACGTACACTTGCCTATCTATTTATACTAAGACTTAGCTGGAAAATAGGAACAAACTTGACTAGATGCCAAAGACCGGGAACACACTCACTGGAACTTTGATTTATTGAAAACAATAAAAATGTGCATAATATTAATATTCTGAATTAACCTTAACATTTTCCCCCTTAATTCCGAATCTTCTCAACTCCATTTAAGTCTCGCATCTCTTCATGCTTCACTCTTGCTAGGGACTTCATGAGAATGTCTGCTTTCTGGATTTTCCCACACACATGTGTCCCTGTGATTTCTCCATTTTCAACATACTCCCTGATAAAATGAGACCTAAGGTCGATATGTTTGCTTCGACCATGAAACACTGGGTTTTTCATTAGATCAAGGGCTGCTTGATTGTCTACAAACAATGTCATAGGTGGTACTCTTTGACCTGTGATTTCTGTGAGAAGCCTCCTTAACCATATTCCTTGACAAGCTACGATAGTGGAAGCAACGAATTCTACCTCACATGATAAAATTGCCACTACCCTTTCCTTTTTAGATGGCCATGTAACCAAGTTTCTATTTACATAGAATGCCATTCCACCCGTGCTTCTCCTATCATTAACATCCTTGGCCAAGTTACTATCAGTATAGCCTGAAATAGTGACCTTTTCTCCTCCTTTAGAATAGACTAAACCGTAACTTAAGGTTCCTTTTACATAGCTAAGGATCCCTTTTACAGCTTCGAGATGTTTTATGGTGGGATTCTCCATAAAGTGACTAACAACACCAACAACAAAGGTTATATCGGGTCTAGTGTGAGTGAGATACCTTAGGCAGCCAACAATGCTCCTTTACTCAGTTAGATTTACCAGCTCCTCATCTCCATCTTTAGTTGGTGAGAGTTTATGCTCCATTGGACTCTTGGTGGGATTGCAGTCAGACATCCGGGTTTTGGCCAAAATATTCTTGGTCTAGGCTTCCTGCTTCAATGTGATTCCATTACCTTGTTGGTTTACTTCAATTCCAAGGTAATATGTTAGCAAGAAAAGGCCACTCATCTCAAATCTAACCTTCATCGCATTCTTAAAATCTTTCACGTCTTCTGGGTTGCTTCCTGTCATAAGGAGATCATCCACATATACTCTAATGATCAAATTATTCCTATTCTTTGTTCTTGTATACACCGAATATTCTTGAGCACACCTTTTGAAACCCAAACTCTTTACGTACTTTTCTAAGCATGAATTCCAAGCTCTGGGAGCTTATTTCAAGCCATACAGGGCTTTTGGGAGTTTATACACCTTGCCAGGTTCATCTTTCTTCTCGAAGCCTTGAGGTTGTGAGACATAGACCTCTTCGGTTAAGTGCCCATTCAAGAACACCGACTTCGCGTCCAGATGATGCACATGCCACCCATTCGAGCTTGCAAGAGCTAAGATGACTCGAACTGTTTCAATTCTCGCTACTGGAGCAAAAACATCTTCATAGTCGATGCCTGCTTTTGAACATAACCCTTTGCCACAATTCTTGCTTTGTGCTTCACAATCTTTCCAATCGGGTCTCGCTTCACCTTTAAGACCCACTTTAACCCAATTAGCTTCCTACCCCTTGGTAGTTCGACTAGGATCCAAGTATTGTTCTTCTCAGTTGAAGCTATCTTAGCGTTCATAGCCTGTACCTATTCCTTCTTCTGACTCACTTCACCATAGCTTGGAGGTTCTTCTTCACTGCACATCAACATGAGTTCTTCTAGTGGCAATTCGATTTCATCGGTGTTTTCGTTTAAATTGGTGAGTAGGCGGTATCGTCTTGTAGAATCACCACCAGTTGAGCTTGAGGCGGTACTTGGAGTCGCTACAGGATTCGGGGAATTTGGTGTAACTGGAGAAATGGGTGTACCCGGTGGTGTGTTAACGGGTGTAGTGTGTGGGCTTGAATCGGCTGGTGAGTGAATGGGTTGAGTGGATTCGGCCCACATATCGTTACTTTTTGGTGCCCCGGTTTCATTCTCAGCTGTATCCGACCGACTTAGTTGTTTAGGTGTATCCAACACCCATTCATCATCATCATTGTAATACTCGTTACCGAAGTAGAAGTTTCGACGGTGAAGGATATCCCTGGTGTTCATTTGATCCTCGACGATTTCTCCCATTCCCATCTCCTGTTTTCTTCAAATATTACATCCCTGCTTACATATATCCCACCGGTATTAGGGTCTAGTAACCTGTAAGCCTTTGAGCCTTTCTTAGTGCCAAGATACACCACTTTCTTACTCTGATCATCCAACTTCTTGAGATGACCCTTCGCTATTTTCGGGAGCCAAGATGTATTGAGCCTCCAAGATGATTCCAGTTCCTTCTTTTCCTTCAAGAACACCAAAAATGCACTCTCAAGCTATAAAATTCTCACACGATGGATCAGGGTTTGCAAGGGATGATGTAGGAGATAGATGCTGATGAGGGAAAATATATTGAGGAGATAATGATATTTAAATAGGCTAAAACCCTAAAAATTAGGGTTTGACCCCCAACCACATACGCCCAATGTATCCTTTAGTACGCCCAACGCCCAACGTGCTTCATAAAACACATGTTTCTTTTTTAATGGGCTATGAGACCAATTTTGCAACAAATTTCATATTAAGGGGTGGAAATGGAAAATACCTGGCATTAAGGTGTTATTGTGTTGAACTAGGTAATTTGAATGTATGTAGAGGTAGAATCAATATGCGATTTTTCTAAATTTGACAAAAACAACATCAATTGGGGAAGATTGGGTAGTGATCGTTCCACTTCCTCAAGTGTATAGAGATGGGTTTACGGTGAAGAGAGAGAGAGAGAGAGAGAGAGAGAGGACATGTAGTAGTGAAATGACAAAAATGTCATTCACTTAACGGACAAAACTTGATAGATTTCGTTAAAATAACTTTTTGTTAAAAGTTTTGAAAGCACAAGAACTATCTGTGAGGTTTTTTGAACTTAAAGACTAATCTACAGAATTCGGGAGCCTTGAGGTTGTGAGACATAGACCTCTTCGGTTAAGTGCCCATTAAAGAACACCAACTTCACGTCCAGATGATGCACATGCCACCCATTCGAGCTTGCAAGAGCTAAGATGACTCGAACTATTTCAATTCTCGCTACTGGAGCAAAAACCTCTTCATAGTCGATGCCTGCTTTTGAACATAACCCTTTGCCACAATTCTTGCTTTGTGCTTCACAATCTTTCCAATTGGGTCTCGCTTCATCTTTAAGACCCACTTTAACCCAATTGGCTTCGTACCCCTTGGTAGTTCGACTAGGCTCCAAGTATTGTTCTTCTCGATTGAAGCTATCTCAACGTTCATAGCCTGTATCCATTCCTTCTTCTGACTCGCTTCACCATAGCTTGCAGGTTCTTCTTCACTGCACATCAACATGATTTCTTCTGGTGACAATTTGATTTCATCGGTGTTTTCATATAAATCGGTGAGTAGGCGGTATCGTCTTGTAGAATCACCACTAGTTAAGCTTGAGGCGGTACTTGGATTCGCTATGGGAGTTGGGGAATTTGGTGTAACTGGAGAAATGGGTGTACCCGGTGGTGTGTTAACGGGTGTAGTGTGTGGGCTTGGATCGGCTGGTGAGTTAATGGGCTGAGTGGATTCGGCCCATATATCGTTACCTTTTGGTGCCCCGGTTTCATTCTCAGCTATATCCAACACCCATTCATCATCGTCGTTGTAATACTTGTTACCGAAGTCGAAGCTTCGACGGTGAAGGATATCCCTGGTGTTCATTTGATCCTCAACGATTTCTCCCATTCCCATCTCCTATTTTCTTTAAATATTACTTCCCTGCTTACATATATGCCACCAGTATTAGGGTCTAGTAACCTGTAAGCCTTTGAGCCTTTCTTACTGCCAAGATACACCACTTTCTTTCTCTGATCATCCAACTTCTTGAGATGACCCTTCGCTATTTTCATATGAGCAACACAGCCAAAGACTCTCAAGTGACCAATGTGTTACTTTCTTCTGGTCCACAATTCATACGGTGTAGACCCATCTAGAGCTTTGGTGTTTGAGTTCTTTAATACATACAACGCGTGACTCTCTGCCTCGCCCCACAGTACATCGGGTACCACCATCGCCTTCAGACAACTCATGGCCATCTCTAGCACCATCTGGTTTTGCTTCTCTACCACCTCATTTTGCTATGGGGAGTAGGGTGTCGTGTAGTGGCGTTCCAATCCAATTTCACTACAGTACTCATCAAATTGCTTCGACAGGAACTCACATCCACGATCAGTTCTTAATACTTTTAGCTTTTCACCGGTTTCATTCTCCACTTTGCTTCTAAAATTCTTGAAGGTACAAAAGGCTTCATCTTTTGTTTTTATTAGGAACACCCACACAACCCTGCTGTAATTGTCAACTAACAGCATAAAGTATCTATTACCACCAGGTGTTGAAGGTGAGACTGGTCCAAAGTGGTCGCCATGGACTAGTTCCAATTTCTTCTTAGCCCTGAAACTTGTGCTTGCTGGGAACGAGTTTCTTGATTGCTTTCCAATCAGGCAGCATTCACACGGTTGGGATGGTATGACCATCTTTGGTACTCCTTTGATTATTCCCTTATCTGACATCGACTTCAAGGCAGTGAAGTTTACGTGACCTAACCTTGTATGTCAAAGTCAGGTTGGGTCATTGATCTCGACAACTAGACATCTTGGGCTGACTTCTCTTATTTCTATCTTGTAGAGACGATTTGGTGACCTTTGTACCTTCATGAGCAGCCTCATCTTGGAGTCATAAATTCTTAGAAAGTTCTGCTTGACTATGATCTCATCTCCCATGCATTCTTTCTTCATGGGCTTTAAGCCTCCCAATCACCTCTTCTACTGTCATTTGATCCAAATCAACGAACTGTTCGAGTGTTGATGCTATTTGAAGGAACTTGGCTGGTATTGCCCTAAGTAATTTCTTCACTATCCCCTAATGTAAGCATTGTACTGACTATGTTGGTCACCTTCACAGCAAACTCATCTACTCCTGTTTCCTTCATGTTTAGTGATTCAAACTCAGACTTCAGTGATTGAATCCTTGTAGTCTTCACTCTATCAGCTTCCATAAACATGGTCTTCAAGGCATCCCATGCTTCTTTGGCTATTTTGTTCTCAGCCAATGACGACAATAAATCCTCAGGTATTCCTTGATAAATGCCTGCCAAAGCCAATTTATCCTTCAACACTTCCACCATTGTATTTTCTGTTCTAGGTTCAACAGCTTCCCAAACACCTTCGACCTGCATAAACAACCTCATCTTGATTGCCCATGCAGCATAATTGGATCTTGATAGCATTGGATAATGGAGTGTGACCTGTCCATTCTTTCCACCATTGCTTCCTGACATCCCTATCACTCGAGGCTGATACTTTGGCATACACCAGGAATGCTCTGATACCAAATATTGGTCTTAACCTGTTTGCACAAGCTCTATAGGGGTAGGGGACAAATAAATACAAAGTAGGGGACATAAATTGACAATAAAAAAGGAAGGCAAAAGTGTATCTTTTATTCACTAAAAATGAAAGAAAACAAATGGGGACAAAAACCAACGTACACTTGCCTATCTATTTATACTAAGACTTAGCTGGAAAATAGGAACAAACTTGACAAGATGCCAAAGACCAGAAACACACTCACTGGAACTTTGATTTATTCAAAACAATAAAAACGTGCATAATATACATATTTTGAATTAACCTTAACACTCACTTCTCCCATAACGTATTCCTGTTGACACGTTTAACTCATGCTTGCCTCAAATTTGGCTGCCTGAATATTGGAGAAATATTTGTTGTCAGCATCATCAAGAACCCACCTTTGTTTCTCTGGAATTGATGATCAAATATTATGCAAGGAAAGGTTGTTACAGAGATTCAATTGATCTTTATTACAAGATGATTCGAAGTGGATACAAACGGAACACCTTCGCGTTTACATTTATGGTGGTGGCTTGCGCTGGGCTGAAGTTCATTAAAGATTGTCAAAGGGTTCATACTCATGTTTTGTTGTTCGGTTGCGAGTATAAAGAGTTTGTTATCACGGCTCTTATATCGTCTATGGGAAGTACGGCGAATTAAGTTTCGCACAACCAACTCTTCGATAACATGTACGTTAGATGTAGTAGCATAGAAGAAGCCCACCATGTGTTTGAAGAAATACTACAAAAAGATATCATTGCTTGGACATCAATAATATGTGGGTATGGAAGACTTGCCCATCTTTCAGGATCTCTTTTCCTTCATATGGTGAGTCATGGTCTAAGACTTGTTGCCATAAAATTCGTTGAAGTTTTGCCAGGTTTTAGTCACAATGGTGGTATTACTTCAAGAAAATGTCAAATGAGTTTAATATAAAGCCTGTTTTAGAGCATTATAGTTGCATGGTTAACACGCTTGGTAGAGCTGACAGATTAATTGAAGCTGAAAGCCTTCTGAAACATATAACTGTAAAACCCAATTCCAATACATGGGGTGGGCTGTTAAACGCATGTATGCATGATTCATAAAAATGTTGAAATGGCTGAAAGAGTTGTAGCCAAGATTCTTGAAATGGATCCAAGTAATGTTCGATGGCATGTGCTAATGTCCAACATCTATGCAACTTGTGGGAACGGGATCAAGTTGCCATAATGAGGCAAAAAATAAAAGATTTGAAGTTGGAAAAAACACCAGGGTGGAATTCTATTGAAATTTCAGGGCTGATTCACACGTTTCTTGTGTTTGATCAATCACATGTGATGTCAAGAGAGATACCCAAATGTCTCGAGTATGTAAAAGAAGATATGAGAGTTTAAGGTTATGTTCCTGAAACAAGTGTTGTGTTTGAAAAAGTTGATCAGGAAACGAAAGAGGAGATGTTATTTTGTCATATAGTTGAGAGTGATGAAGAACTTACGGGTGTGTGTTGATTGTCATAATGTTATTAAGTATGTATCTCGAATTGCATGTAGAGAAATCATTGTTAGAGATGCCAAAAAGATTTCATTGTTTTAAAAATGGTGCATGGAGTTGTGGAGATTATTGGTGATGAACATTATGGATATATATTTATTTTTAAAATATTGTAATATTTGCAATTTTGTAACAACTACATAAATAGAATGAAAGTATGATGTTATATTTAGAATGAAGTGAAAGTTCGATGGTATTACTAGAAAAAACACAACGGTGTCTTGTAATGGTGTATAGTTTGACATTTTCCCTTTAGAGTAACACTACTTAGAAAAAACCAACATTAAAGGGGCATTAATAACTTATAATTCTACCTCTCATCTATGAGATTTACATTTAAACACTCATGGGAGAAGTACGACATCTTTTTGTAAAAGTTATTACCATCACGACTTTTATCAATGTCAAGCCACCACGACTTTAGTTTGACTGCAATATTATTATACAAGAAGTTACTATAAAATGCATATTCTTCCATTGTTTTTTCACAAAACACCTATTTCATTTCACTAAAATCAAGTTGATGAACCTCGAAAGAGTCTTGTGAAAAATTCTTGGTTTCGAGTGGTATAAACTTGAGCTCTAGACCAAGTGTCACTTCACATAAACATGGGCTCCCGAAAATATCATAACTGATGTTTAGGGTACATATATTCCCTTTGAAAGCATGTAAATCAAGGATTTGTTCTTGGGAAGTGGTGGAGACGTGAGTCCATATTCCTTTACCCGCAAATGAAAATCATATTTTATGATGCAATTTCTCTGTAATGGCAAACAACCACTCAGATGTTGAAGGTGAAAAGACAAGGATAGATTTGACTCCTAAATATATATATGTCACAGCTAGTATTTTAGCTAGGAAATCCTATTCCGGTGTAACCATTCAACTATTGTAAATCTTATACTCTAAGTAGATCTCACTCAATGCTTATATAGATTCATCAATAATGTTCATCAAAGAGTCTAAAAACCCTAAGAATCCCGGTTTAAGTCCATATTGGACTAGGAGTTCCTTATTGGGCCTAATGGACCAATGAGCACCCAATTCAACCTCATTGGACTAAGAAGCCCTAATTGGATCCAAATGGGTCTAAAATGATTCATTCTAACCCTAATAGGCCTTATTGGGCCATAACTAATCCAATTAACCATTAGTGAGTCATAAGCCCATTCTTTTATTCTAATTGGGCCGTGAATGATTCCAAGAGCCCAATGGGCCGAAAAATTCTATGTTTAGGATCTAAATATCCTAACTAAATTTAATGGTCCCAAACTACTCCACCCTTTTTTCTTGGCCCAAAATCTCGACCCATGTATAAAACAAAAAAAGCAAAAGAAAAAGAAAAGAGATCAAGGGAGGGTTGACTTTGGGAGGTGTCACCTCCATTTTATACATCATGTATCCATGCAAGATCCTCCATGTATCCATGCTAGTCATTTCACCATCTCCTCCCCCTCTCTTCTTCCTCTCGGCCGAAGCCACAAACACACACACGCACACTCCACCAAATTCTCTCCATTCTCTATAAGATCATCCGTCTTCTTCCTCCAAAATTCTCAAGATTTTGCTTGTGTTTCAAGAAGGTTTTCACAACAAAATCATCACTTCTACTTAAATCTTTAGACATCCAAGTTCATAACTCCATTCTCATGATTATATCACTCTTTTAAGCAAAGTTTTTGGTGATTTTGCTTCCTAGAACTTCTTAAGTTCGAAATCTACTCAAGAAGGTTTGTTAGTACCAAAAATCACTTTATCTCTTGCCACTACTTCTTCAAAACCGAAACATCAAAGCAAAGGTGAGTTCATACCCCCTTGTTTTCGGTTTTCATATGATTTTTGGGGGAGAATACAAGTAAAATGTGTAGATCTATGTGTTATATGCATGTTTTGTGTGAATTCTTAGTTTATTTGGTAAAAACTTGTTAGATCTTAGCAAATCTCGAAAATTTCAAGCATTATATGGCAAGGATCTATGAACTATGACACTATATACATCCAACTATCAAGTAAAAAGTGTTAAATGTTTAAGATACCAAGATTTCAAAAAAAACTTTGTTAAAGGTCAAAATTGTCAAGAAAACAAAAGTTAAGGGTAAAAAGTGAAAATTATGTTTTTAAAGGGGCCAAACTGGTCCTATAGTATAAAAATGTGTTTTTATGCTAAACATACTTTTAAAAGGGCAAAAAATGCAAATTTTAGCTAATGGGTCAAAAGTTTTAGGCCTCACTGCTATGGGCCCAATTTGCGAAAAAAATGAGTTTTGGGGTTTAAAATGTCATTTTGCCAAATTTTGAGTCATAAATGTAAATAAACCAAATTTAGAGGTGAAAATATCATTTATTTGCAAATTGGACCAAAAATGTAAAGTTTTCCAAAAATGGGGCCAAAAGTGTAAACTTTTACAAATAAGGGGCTGAAAATGTATTTTTCAGCAAAAAAGGGTCCTAAATGTAAAAATAAAACATTTTGGGGTAAAACCGTAAATTTATAGACATTTGGGACAAAATTGCAAACTTTTATAAATTATGGACTAAAGTGTCATTTTTACAAAATTTGGGCCTAATTTAAAATTTTGAGAATTGTTGGCCAAAAACGTCGTTTTTACAAAAAGAGGATTTCTATCACCAATCTATCGAACATCAAGTCAAAACAAACAACGGAATAAAACAAAACGAACGAAATATGTCGATAACCAATTATCGGGCTTAATATTCATGATACTTGACCGTTGGGCCCTAAGGGTCCAACTAAGTGTATATTGAGTCCAATGTGTTCCATGTCATGTTTATTGGGTTTCATGACCCACTTGCATGTTAATTTTGGTCCTGATTTATTGACTACATGTTTATCGGACCTTTGTGGCCAATTTTCATGCCTATTGGGCCTAAATTATCCTTTTATTATGTTATTGGACCTTGTGGCCCATTTACATGTTAATCGGGATTGGAATGAAGATTCACATACCTATAAATCGTAAATATACCTCCACATAGTTTATGAATTTGTACATTTACTTTGGAATGGAAAAATCTATAACTTACGCGTAAAACATTAAACATGGGAAAATCTTATCAAACGGGAAAGGTTGAGAATCTAGTGAGACTTGTTGGTTGGCACCATTGAGTGTACAATCGTAGCATGTAGTTATAATAAGAGTTTCCTAAATGGAAAGTGGGAGTTTGTGTATAGATCTATACGGAGGTCACCCCCACGCCTTAGCTGTTCGCTACAGCTAGACTAGGCCAGTCTAGGGCGACAACATCCTTATCAAGACCGGCATTTGGAAAAATACCAAGACAGGCGACATATTCATTATCATGATTATAACGGCTCATATTGGGATTTAATACCAAAAGATAACCTTTTGAAGATAAATTCTTCAAGTGTATAAATGCAAAACGACTTATCTACGATACAAAAATCTAAACGATGTTATAAAACAGAAAATATCAGATTTTCTAGGGAGATTATTCAAACACAACTATCACTTATACAAAATACAGTGAACCTAAACTACACTCATACAAGTTTTTAACTATTAAATTCCCACATGCATTTATACTTGATTTTCACATCATTTTCAAAACATTTTACAGAAAATATCGGATTTTCTGGGCTTTTATGAAAGATACAAAGACTTTTACTCAAATATACTTATGAACTCACCAATATTATATATGTTGACCGTTTTCAAAATAACTTGTATTCTCAGGTAATCGTTAAGCTGGAAGATATGCAAGTGTGTATGGTTTTGTTTATGTAACATCAATTATCATACTTTGAACAATTAGAACTTATGTATTTTAACAATGTACTTGATGTGAATAATGTTGGTTGTATTATGTAATGTTGGTGAAGAATGTGTTATGTTTCGTGTATATTCATTGTGATGATTATTCAATTCTTAGTCACACGTGCCCCCGGACGTTTCCACCGTCTGATTCGGGGGTGTGACAGGTTGGTATCAGAGCAATGTTTATAGTGAACTAGCATATCTAAACATACATGATATGCAACTATAAACACAATGAGACTAAATAACTCTGAACAAAATAAAAATTTCACGCTTATGTGCGTATATTAGGATAATAACCTAACAATATGTAATCAAAGCTTTTGTAGGAAATTGAACACTATGATTAAACCTGGGCAGTTATGTAGTCATATTAAGGATAAATATAGTCTGATCAACTGTAACGCCCGTAGATCCGGGCTAGTCAATTTAGAGACGATAAGCATCAAAAATGACTTTTTGATGGAAGATTATGTAGAAGGAGTAATCTTAACTAAGTTGTATTATATGTTACAAGGATTTCGTACATATAAAGAACGTCGAAATCCGAATTATAACGAAGAAGTAATGACCTGTCGAAGTTTCGCGACAGAACCGGCACGACACAACACGACGTAAATAGAGAATTTACGTTAGAGCGATATTTCGTCTTAGCCATCTAAATGAAAGTCGTATAATACTTTAAACCGAGAGCGTGCGTAAAAAGAACGTCTAAATCTGACTTCGTATGAGGAAGTTATGATTTGTCAAAATTTCAGCATTAGCAGTATGCAGCCCGAAACTCGAGATTGAGGTCGAGTGATATTTAGCCAAAATTTCCTAAATGAGAATTGAAGATCTCATCGGTAGTAGTCCAACGATAAAATGACAGACTAAAACGGCGTTCCGATGAAGGAGTTATGAATTTCGAAAGGAATTTTCCTGTCCCGGCCTACTAAAAAATATATTAATAATATATTAAAATTAAAGTCAAAATTAGCCAAAAGAGTCTAAATGAGAGTTGTAGAGCATAATCTCACCTTCGCGTCGATATAAAGAACGTCGAAAACAGAATTCGTATGCAAAAGTTATGAATTTCTGAAGTTCGGGCGCGAAACCCCAAAACTGTTAGGGTTCACGACATAAATATAGTGTTCACGACATGAACTGACTTCTGACGCCTTCTGGAGCCTCCAGAGCAAGTGGACGAGTGACGAACGCAGTGACCTATTGTGCTCACGACGTGAACACTTAAAACTCACGACGTGAGTGTAGAAATTTCACCCTATAAATAGAAATCAAGGGTCAGCCGATTTTGGTTGCTCCGTCTCTTCTCTCTGACTCCCGATACTCTCTCTAAGCTCTATTTTAACCCCCTTAAGCCCCGAAGATCCCGAGGAGAAAGGAGTTTTCAAGCCGAAGCTCTGCGTGCGAGAAGCCAGGTATTTGAAGATATTGTAGTTTCACCGAATAGCTACTACTCTTAGAGCCGTAGTGTTGTCCGATCATCTTCTGATCAAGTGAGTGTATAGTCACTTTCTTCTAACACATAAATACGAAGCATTTTCTATGAAATACGTGCTATGTGTTTATATATTGTTTGTCTATGTGAGATGGGCATAGAATTGATGTTTTTATACGGGTGTTAAATGATTTAAACTGTGTTTGTATTTATATCTACAAAAATGGTGGGTAGAGCATGGGTAGATGGAATAGTTGGTGACGATGCGACTTCGTGCCTATTGAGTAAAGCCTTGGTGATGATGCGAATTTGTGCCTATTGAGTAAGCTTTGGTGACGATGCAACTCCGTGCCTATTGAGTAAGCTTTGGTGACGATGCGACTTCATGCCTATTTGATAAACCTTGGTGATGCTGTGACTTCGTGCCTGTTGAGTAAACCTTGGTGACTATGGAATTAGCGCCTGATAGCTATGGATTTAGTATCTGATAGATAAATTTTGGCAGCAATGGACTTCGTGCCAATTCCTTAGGTAAATCCTTAGGAATGAATGAATGAAGGATAATTGGTTCTTAGGGTAAAACCTTAAGAAATAAAGGAGATAATGGGAATGGGTATTTGGGTTGATTGTTTGATGATTGAATAATAAATGTATTATTGTGGGTTGAAAACCCTATATGCTCACCAGGCTCCCAAGCCTGACCCGCTCAGTTTTCTTTGTATCACAGGTATCAATACGAAGACATATTTTGCTGAGAGATTAAAGGAGATGTAAATCATTAGTGTAAATAAATGTAAGTTCTGTTTATGCTTATGTGTCTGTATCGGAACATGACATCCGAGATTTTGTTATATAATGAAAATACTTTTCTTTAAGAAATGCTTTGATAAATTCTTATCATATTTTGTTTGGGGAACAAATTCCGCAACAGTTTTCTTTAAACGATTACTTTGATTTCAAAAACAAAGCATAAACAAATCGGTCTTTTATGGCCGTGAAATTGGGGATGTCATAGTTGGTATCAGAGCATTAGTTTAAGCGAACTAGGAATTTTGTAGGAAATTTCTAAACTTAAACTTAGAATGCCAAGTGAAGATTGTGAGATGTGTGTCTGTTATATTTTAGACACGAGTACTAGTTTATTTTAGGAGAGTTTCCTAAAATTCTTTTATGTGCTAAATGTTATATGTTGCCATATATGATATTATTTGTTCGGATCTATGGTCTGTTGCCGACCGGATCGGGAAATATTATGTGTTTAGGATTGTTAGTGTATGTCTACGATATTAGAACTAGCATGTAAACGTTTCGGAGTGATAAGGATGATATATGTATCTATCGTGAATGAGGATCTAAATTCACCTTATTCGGTGTATAGATCAAGAATGGCAAGAACTAGAAGCGGAGTTGGAAAGCAAATGAGAACAGGAATCAAACACCAGCGATTGAGCAAATACCTGATGTAGTTGCAGCACCTGAGCCAATGACGATGACTGGTGTACAAGCAATGATGCAGACGATGTTGCATCGTCAAATGGAGGAGACCAGGCGGTTGCTTCGACAAAATCGTGAAGAACTGTCAGTTCAAGTGGAAGAGCCCGAAGTAAATGGAGGGCATTCAGAAGGACGGAACTACAGTGGGACCGTTGGTCAAGCCAACCCACCAATAGTTTGTCGAAACAATCAGGATGGAGGAAATGACGGACGTGGATGCAAGTACAAGGATTTCATGGCATCCAAACCACCGTGTCTTTCTGGGAGCCCGACACCGGTGCAAGTCATGGTCTGGATCTCCGAGATGGAGACAATGTTTGAAAGTTGTTAGTGTAGCAACAGACAGAAGACAGCTCTTGCAATTCCTCTATTAAAATCTGGAGTACTGAGCTGGTGGAAGTTACTGGCTGGTTCGATGCCCAAGGGGGGAGCTAGCAAGATGTCTTGGTAAGAGTTCGTGGTGCAACTGAAAATGCAATACTGCTCTGAGCAGGATCTTCTGGAAATCAACAATGAGTTCCAGAATCTGAAAAATGGAAAACTAAGCATCACTAAATACGCTACAAGCTTTAAGGAGAAGATGAAGCGTATTCCATACCTAATTCCAACAGAACTTTCCAAGGCCAACAAGTTTGCCAATGGATTACCAGCGAACATTGGTCCTATAGTCAAGCAAGCAACCACTCTGAAAGCCGCCATCTGGGCAACCAAAAATGTTGAGACCCAAATAAAAGAAAAGGGTCTGGAGAGAGCTAAAGTTGGAGAGAAAAGGAAGCATGAAGGATCTTCAATGATCAACAAAAAAACCAAATTCTCGAAATCTAGAGGAAGAGATGAAGCTAAGTGGTGTGAGAAGTGTAAAAAAAACACATCGGGAAGTGTAGAGAGGAGATGACCTGCTACAAATGTGGGAAGAAAGGGCATTTCGCCAACAAATGTGCAACTAAAAAAGGTGTGCTACGGATGTAAAGAAGAAGGGCATATTTCTAGAGTCTTCCCAAAGAAAAACGCACCGCCACAGCCAAGGGCATTCCACATGCTCCTCGACGAAGCAGAAAACAATGGGAGGATTAAAGGATGAAGACTTCATATCAATATATATAAAGTCTGTATCAGGAAGTGTAGCTTATTAGAGGCATAGTATAGGGTGAACTTGAACCTTTGTGTAATTGTTTCAAGAAATAATATAAACCCTGGTTTTGTTATCTGATGTGTTGAATGATTATATGATTTATGTATGGTGACTTGGTTGACTGTGAGACAATACTTGGGACGAGTATGAGTAGGTGTGAATAGTAGTAGAGATCTATACTACTGGAAGCACATGACTCACGCTTGGATCAAGGAAAGTCACAATGTTACCAAGAAGCTAGTGATTGATCTCGTTTTATTCAAGTATGTCGTTACCATTGTTTCGGTAGTAACTAAGAAGATGATTGATATTCTGACCCTAGCGGTCATATCAAATTGAGTCCGACTACGTTGAGTTTGTTATGTGGTTCATAGAATCAAGTTCGAGGTAGCATCTGACTCAAGTCATAAGATTGAAATCAATGTGATCGATAGCATCACACTCGTTGAGATTATATCACATTAGAATATGAAGGAAGGTATATTCCATTCTAGAATTTGACTCTATGAGACTTGAGTCTAACTGTTGCATCATACGATGAAAGGTCATTAGAACACGACCCATCGGTCTGTAACAAAAGATAAAGGAAAGTACTTATCCTAAGAAGAAGAAGGAGTCCTCAATAAGGATTTATTTTGTAACTCAAAGGTTACGGTTGAAAGTACAACATAATACGAAGAGCAGATGCAGGATTGAGCACTACCTACTATCGAGAAGTCTAAGAGTTAGATACTCTTTCGAGGAAATATAGAACTTACAGTTATTACCTAGGATGAAGAGATAACGTATGGAATCATTATACAATTCATATTTCGTTGGTGATTACGGGACGTAATCATCCTAAGGGGGAGATAATTGTAACGCCCGTAGATCCGGGCAAGTCAATTTAGAGACGATAAGCATCAAAAATGACTTTTGATGGAAGATTATGTAGAAGGGGTAATCTTAACTAAGTTGTAGTATATGTTACAAGGCATCCGTACATATAAAGATCGCTTGAGCAAATATTCTCATCTCATTCCCCTGAAACACCCATTCACAGCTGCTATAGTGGCCCAAAGCTTCATCAAAGAAATTGTCAGACTCCACGGGTTACCCACCTCAATCATCAGTGATCGAGACAAGATCTTTGTCAGTAATTTTTGGATGGAACTATTCAGGTTGCATGGAATTTCCCTCAAGAAAAGCACAGCGTACCACCTGCAATCGGATGGCCAATCAGAAGTAGTCAATTTATGACTTGAAACCTATCTTCGTTGGTTTTGTTCAGACAAACCCAAGACTGGGTCCAAATGGCTAGCTTGAGCTGAGTTTTAGTACAGTTCCTCCTATCACACATCCACAAAATGCAACCCATTTAAGGCCTTATATGGTAAGGAGCCACCTCCCATTATTCGATTCAAAGGACAACGTACCACCCTTGATGCAGTTGACATGCTGTTAGAAGATCGTGATGCGATATTCGATGACCTCCGTATGAACTTAATCCGAGCCCAACAAAGAATGACGGTTCAAGCAAACAATAAGAGGAAGGATGTGGAATATCAGGAGGGAGACATGGTTTATCTCAAGCTGAAGCCTTACCGACAACAAAGCCTAGCTAGGAGGAAGTATGACAAGCTTGTAGCTCGCTACGATGGTCCTTACATAGTTTGCCAAAAAATTGGGAAAGTTGCATACAAATTGGAATTACCCCATGAAAGTATGATCCATTCGGTCTTCCATGTTTCCCAGTTAATATTTGCTTTTGGTGTACCAAACAAACCCACTCAATTGCCAGCCCAACTGTCTGGTGACATGGAACTAAAGTTGCAACCAGAAGAACTGAAAGGGGTGAGACTCAAGCAAGGTGTAGATCTAGGCGACAAGGAAGTTTCAATCTAATGGAAGCGGTTAGCTGAATCAGAAGCCACATGGGAGGATTTCGAGAAGCTAAACCAGGCTTTTCCCACTTTTAACATTGAGGACAAGGTTGAAGTTTGGGTGGCGGGTATTGATAAACATCAACCACTGCTAGTTTACTCCAGGAAGGGTAAGAGGCCCAAGGCCCAAGAGGACCTATGAATTACGAGTCCAGTCCATTAGCCTGAGGTATGGGAAGATGATTCTTAGAAAATAATCTTATTGGTTGTTTCTTTTCTTTTGTTAGTGACCTTAGCACTATTTTGATCGTGGGGGTGGTGCATGTGTCCTTAGCCAATGATAGAGCAGTTACAGCTTTTTGTTAGAGGATATATTAGCTAGCTTTTGCTTTGTGTTCTTTAGGCAAAAATTTGTAAGAAGTTCTTTCTAGAACCAAGAGAAATCCCTCTCTCGATGAAAGACCCCAACTTTCGTATTTCTGAGAGACCCAAACTTTCATACTTCACAATATTATTACTCCAAAACATGCTACTTGCATATTCATAAAAGTAATATTTTACATTGATAAAGAGGTTACAACCTATTGGATACAAACCGACTATTACAAAGTGTTATATATTACATAACTACCCAGGATATTGTAATTTATACAAACATAAGCTGAAGTACAAAAGTATTATTACGAACTATTCTAAATCTTTCAACAATATATGATCATACTGGTTACTTACCACTTGCAATTGTTAAACATTGATAGGGTAAGCGGTGACGCTTAGTGAGTTCAATAATAGATACAATATAACGTTATGTCATATATATATACTTCAATATGGCAGAAGCAAAGAGAAACAAGGAACAACAAATGCATATGTGTATCATGTGTTAAGCTTTCCATATCATTCAATGACTTGATTCAAAGATATACAATCAATGAGACATAATAATTTCCATACTTGATATACATCAATAAAGCTTCGGCACAAATGGCACAGAAGACATAAGATTTCTGATTAACATCTTGGTAGATTTCAGGCTTATAGCCTTGTCTAACCATTTGCCAATGCCATAGAATAAAAGTCATTCTCTTACAGAGACATGCTCTACATGGCCAGAGGCTACATACCAGTACCAATGTGAATCTAAGTCCTTTCACTGATCACATGGTCAAAGGTATTACTTTTGCTATAAAAATAGCAAATAAAATAACACGGGAAAATAACTCAGAATAATAAAACTGAAAAGCACATAACACATATAACACATAACATATAATTTTTCCTATATATTGAACTCACCTTAAATTAACCGAAGGTCAAAATAGTAATTTGGACAGCGCTTCGGCTTTAAATATGAATTTTTATGTTGTAAACCGAGAGCTTAATTGAAAACCGGGCTCTGCGAAGGTAGGGCTTCAAAACCGAAAATATAAATCTTTCGGGCTTCACAGGCACTTCGGGACGTATTCCGGGCTTTAAAAATGATACCAGGGCTTCAGGGGATATGGAAATAGTCAAAATATTGAAAAAGAGGTCAAAATTGCCAATTTTCTAAAATTACCCGGGAAGGCTCGCAGGCCTCCCTTTTATAGGGGTGAGATCCGAAGTCGGCCGAGAAGAGGCGGTGCCAGCGAGGGGCTCCAGATGGCACGCATGCGAGGGAGGCAGGTGGAGGTGCAAGGCTCGGACACGCGAAGAGGGGAGTCAGCAGTGAAGCAGCTCGGTGGCAGCCAGCATCGAAGGACACGCGCGAGGCGTCTTACGAGCCGTCTTAGACTTCGCCTAGGACGTAAAAAGGTGTGTCGTATGCGCAGTGGACCTCGCTTCGGACCAATCAGAGACGGGCACGAGTGGACACGGGTCAGATTCGCAAGAAGAGTGACGTGGCTAGTACTATTCATGCGAGTTTATCCGAAATTCTCGGATTTTGAGCCAAAATCTTCCGAAATTCATAACTTTCGCATATGAACTCTGTTTTTGATGTTCTTTATATGAACACGTAGCTAAAATTATGTTCTACAACTTTCGTTTAGACTTCGTCGGCTAATTTTGACTTTAATTTTTATATTATTATTTTTAACAGACCGGGACAAGAAAATCAGTTAAAAATTCATAACTTCTTCATCCGACATCCGTTTTCGTCAGACTTTTTACCGTTGTACTACAAATGACGAAACCTTCAATTCTCATTTAGGTTGTGTCGGCTAAAAACCACTCAATCTAAAATTCGAGTTTTTAGCTGTCTACTGCTAAGCTGAAACTTCGTAAAATCATAACTTCCTCAAACGAAGTCAGATTTTGGCGTTCTTTTTATCGAACTTCTCGGTTTAATGAATACTAAGACTTTCATTTAGATCACTAATGATAAAAAGTAGTTTATCAAAAACTCACTTTTTACGTCATTCGGCGTCGTGTCGGTTTTGTCGCGAATCTTCGATTGGTCATAACTTCTTCGTTATAACTCGGATTTCGATGAGGTTTTCGCCTAAATGTTTCTAACGAGATTATCTACAACTTTCAATAATAAAATTGTACTTATTCCAAATTTTATATTTTCGTTAAATTTCACTATTTGACATTTGATTGGAATCTCATAAGACTTCCAATACTTTCTGAATGATTCTAAGCATAGTTTTACTTCAATTCTAGTAAAAACTATCTGTTAGAACTCAACATTCAAATTCACATAATATTTCATAATATTATTTACTTAAAACACGATTTCAAAACGTGTATGTTACACTCGAATATGGGGCTTTTGTTATGAATGATCGGTAATCTTTTGGTTCTTTCCTCCGTTTTCTTTGTTCAATTGTGTGTTGGTTGTAAAGAATAAAGTTATAAGAAAGGAAGAACTTATCAGATTGAAGGCAGTAATTTGATAAAGCAAGGTATTTGAGATTCAATGGAACTAAAAGTGTACCTTTAAACATTAAAAGAAAAAATAAATAAGAACATAAAACGCATGAAGTGTTTTATAGTGTTAAGGGTAAAACATACATGTTAACACTTTGATTCTTGGAGGCATCTTCTTTTCCTTTTCTAAACCACAAGTTCTTTATTTGGTTTCTGAAACCTTTTCTTGTTGCAGAGTAATAATTGGAGTTTGTAAAAGGAATTGGAATTAACGATACGAACTAATCTCATAGTAATGGAAGGGAATTTGCGGTTCTTAAAATATTTTTGAAATGAATGAAATTTATCAAAGGAATTGGAATTTGTCATGTGTATGGTTGAAAGGAAATGGAAATGATTTCAATTCCATTCATGTTTTGTTTTGTGTTTGGTTTGCATGACTATCAAAATAATTGAAGTGAAAATGATGTTAAATGACCAAAACACCCTTTAGTGACTTTTTTTTTAAAATCAATAGAACTGCTATTATAATTAAACCCATGTAATTTAAATGGGAGAATGAGCAACAATGCAATTTAAAAACTTACATGTAATAGATGATCAAAGGATACATTGCGGTACAAATTCTTTATTGAAAAATTGGAACCATGTTAATACAAAATCAGGTTGAGAACCTGCAGGGGCAAGTAACTAAAAATAATTTTAAAATGATAAAATTTAAACTCTTAGAATTGTGTGTAAAAACTTACAGATGGGTATAGTTTCTAATTCTATATATATATATATATATATATATATATATATATATATATATATATATATATATATATATATTGGTGATGGATGGCTCTAAGTACAAGTCTGAATCCTCATTGTTTCCTGCATCACAACATCAACAATAACCAGTCTGAATCCTCATTAAGGAAAACGTTATGGAGCCATGAAATGAGTACCAAAATTTCAAAAAATGTTCTTCTTTTAAAGAATCTTTTCTTGGATTATTAGGATATAATTATGCGCCTTAAACGTATGACAAATAATTTTTAAGAAAAGTGATAAATTTTGTTGGGGGTAAGTATACACTCTTAGGCCTCGTTTGTTTTTCTACAAAAGCACTTTTTGAGCATTTTTCCCTTCTGGCGGGTAGACGTTTCTCAAGTGCACGTCTTCTTCCGCAAACATGGAAAAAGACAAAACACATTTAACCACTTCCAAAACAAACAACATCTTAATGTAAACCCTCTGGCCTCTACATTTCATCACAATAGTTACTGATTTTGTATTTGTGGTAGTTAGTGGTAGAACAAGTGTACAATGTTGTTCTTCCAGAGAAATCGAAGACAGGAAATTGGTACCTTACAATTTACATCATAATTTTGTGTTCTAATACTTTCATCACTGAAATTGTATATATCTGAAACCTCCCGAGATTCCAAGTAGATGGATTTATTAGTGGAGAGTATGTTGAGTAGTTTATTAGTTTTTAAGGCGGATTGGATACAAATCAAATACATTATAATTTATTTATTTACATTTTTTTAAAGATACAAATGGATGAGTTATCCAAGGCATGTATGTAACTTGTATACTAATTTATCCTTGTTGGTTTTGTACCTTTCCAAAGAAAATCAAATTCATGACAAAACAACTCTTTCTTTTTGGCTTACTTACTATATGTTCAATTTTTCATTGGTGTAGGTCAACTATTAGACTAGGAAAAACTTTATGATGTATATTATATATTTTGTAATTGTCATGGTACTAAACTGTCACGCCCATGACGTAATCAATGAGGAAAAGGGAGACGTGTTGAATATTTTACATTCTCATGTATATTATATACATATTCTAGTCAATGAGGAAAAGGGAGACGTGTTGAATATTTTACATTCTATTATGGTATCAGAGCGATACCTCTGCTCTCCCCAATAACCCTAGCAGTCAAAAACTCCAAGTCACGGCTCAACCTACAGTTTCGATTCCATCTTTATCTTTTTTTTCTTCCTCAGCACTTCTGATTCTATCTTCATTATCTCTTCATTCATCTTCTTCTCTTTCACTCGAATGGCTAATCTACATCCTGCTCTTACAGTTACCAACATCAGGGATTTCATTCCTATTGTGTTGGACCATGATGACGGGCAATACACATCATGGGTGGAACTCTTCAAGATCCACTATCACGCCCATTACGTAATCAATCACATCATTCCCACTGAAGGATCTTCATCGAAATCACCCAGTGATAAAGATAAAGAAAAGATTGATGACAAAGTTCCATGAAAACTATTAGATTCTTTAGTTCTACAATGGATTTACAATACAGTCTCTAAGGATTTACTAATCACCATTCTCAAGCTAGACTCTACTGCTGAATAGGCATGGAAAGCCAGACTCTACTGCTGAATAGACTCTACTGATGAGTTTAATGCTCTTATTGACAATAACAATTAGGAGTTAGTACCTCGTGAGCCGCATATGAATGTTATATGTTGCATGTGGATTTACAAAGACAAGACCAAGTTAGATGGTTCACTTGAGCGCTACAAAGCACGACTGGTCTGTGACGGGAGAACACAATAGGTTGGGGTCGATTGCGATGAGACATTCAGCCCGGTTGTCAAACCGGCAACTATACATTCAGTTCTTAGTATTGCATTATTTCAGGGATGGGAGATTAATCAATTAGATGTCAAGAATGCTAT
The DNA here is from genome assembly GCF_051521515.1 of Lactuca serriola. Lineage (NCBI taxonomy): Eukaryota > Viridiplantae > Streptophyta > Magnoliopsida > Asterales > Asteraceae > Lactuca > Lactuca serriola. The sequence continues at coordinate 38,648,635 of NC_136411.1, forward strand.
TTACATGGACATCTGGAAGAGATGGTTTATATGCATCAGCCTGCCGGTTTCCGTCATCCATCTTATCCTCATCATGTCTGTAGACTTAGGAAATCATTGTACGGTCTAAGACAGGCACCACGGGCATGGTACCAAAGGTTCACAGATTATGTCACCACTTTGGGATTTCACCATAGTTCATGCAACCATTCACTGTTTGTTTATAGAAATGGTCACGACATCGCTTACCTTTTACTCTATGTGGATGATATCATTCTTACCACGTCATCATCGATATTAAAGCAACATCTCGTGTCTTGCCTATCACACGAGTTTCCATGAAGGATTTAGGGCCTTTGCATTATTTTCTTGGTATTGTTGTCACCAGAAATCCAGGAGGCCTATTCCTATCTCAACAGAGATATGCCATAGACATCCCCCGTCGTGCTAATATGAAAGATTGCAATTCGGTTGCTATGCATGTTGACTCTGAAGGAAAACTAAGTCAGACCTTATAGATGATCCAACCACTTGCCGGAGCTTGGCAGGTGCCCTACAATACCTGAATTTCACCCGACCCGATATCTCATACGCGGTACAGCAGGTGTGCATGCATATGCATGCTCCTCGTCTAGCACACATGAATGCTCTTAAACGCATTCTCAGGTATATTAAGGGGACTCTATCTATGGGTCTTCACATGCATCGCAGTAACCCATCTATTCTTACGGCATACACAGATGCTGATTGGGCTGGTTGTCCAGACACGCGTCGCTCTACTTCAGGATATTGTGTTTTTCTTGGTGATAACCTTCTCTCATGGTCCTCTAAACGGCAAACCACAGTCTCATAATCGAGTGCAGAGGCAGAATATAGGGGTGTTGCAAATGCAGTTGCTAAAATATGTTGGCTACGTAATTTATTACTCGAATTGGGTCATCCTCCAATGCGTACTTCTCTAGTATACTGTGATAATGTTAGTTCGATTTACATGTCGGGCAACCCCATACAACATCAACGCACTAAACATATTGAGATTGATATTCACTTCGTTGGAGAAAAGGTACAACGCGGCCAAATCTGGGTTTTACATGTCCCGTCACAATACCAACTTGCCGATATATTCACCAAAGGTTTACCATAAGTACTTTTTCAAGATTTTCGATCCAGTCTAAGTGTCCGCAATCCTCCCCCTTAGACTGAGGGGGTATATTAGACTTGGAAAAACTTTATGATGTATATTATATATTTTGTAATTCTCGTGGTACTAAACTGTAACATTTGTAAGTATATATACATATTCTACTCAATGAGGAAAAGGGAGACATGTTGAATATTTTAAATTCTATTATCAACAACTTGGAATTGTTGGATGACATGGCGGAAATGAGTTCCACCTACTGTGTTACACGATTATATAACAGAGCATATGATGGGTGGTGTATAAATGATCAATTTATGTATTTTTCAATCATTGATGCTCAGTTATGTGTGTGTGGTTGGTTATTGCAGTGTTATGAATGCAGTGGGGGTTTTAATTCTTTAATCCTCTTGGTGTTCGAAAAAGGTTAAGGTTGTGTTAGGTTGTGCAAAATTCTTTCATTTTTTAGAAAATAGAATTGAGTTTTCGTTTTCAGTTTTCAATGAAAATTTTAGAAAACGCATTTGGTTGAAACAGAATTTTCATTCTCCATTTTAGAAATTTAGAAAACTGTAAAAATCACTTTTCTAATTTACATATATAATTCGACAAACTAATAGTTTTCATTTTTTTTGACATCTTTTGAAAACTGGATCAACCAAACGTGTTTTAAAAAATTTCATTTTCATTTAAAAATTTTCGACAACCAAAGATACCTTAAGCATCTCTTTGTCAACACCAATTTTTCCCTCATAATTAGCAATTTCCTTTGATTTCAAGAGGTCATCAAGCCTTCTTTCAGTGAAGTCTCCCTTCTGTTTGAAATGTTTGGTTCCCTGTTTTCCTGCTTTTTTGTCTAGCACATGTCCTCCCCCTCTTCTATTTTGAAAATTTTGTTGTATTTTTTAACTCAATTTTAGATTAGTTAGGGTTTCACATGTTTCCCTGGTTACATATGGCCATCTGGTAAAATCTAATTGCATCTCCAAAATGATATTTGTTATACTTTCCTTGATAATTATCTTTCTGTTACAAAAATCTCTTACTAATAATATCTTATTTTATCCCTTGTTATAGTAGCAGTTGACAAATTAGTCGTTTCTGATGCTTTAATGATTTTGTGCTTCACTTATTAGAGGGTAGTGGTTGTTTAATTGAACCCTAAACAAATGAAAAATCTATCTGCATGTGGGATCGAAACATAGTCAACCCCAACAGTAAGGCTGCCAAGTACTTTGACTTTATAATGTAGAGTTTGTTTTCTTTTACTGCCTTATGATTTGAAATTTGTTTATATTTGTTGTTCTTTTATTACAACCTTTTCTTGATTTTGGAATGGAAGAAGCAATCAAGGTTGGTTTGTTTCATGAAAGATAAGCATTTCAAATTGGCTTTATAGTTGTATGGAGTAGTATTATGAATATTGGGTTGTTTGGCACTGTTGTCTACACACCATTAGGATATCATGTAAATAGGACAATTTTTTTTACTTGTCCCTGTCATCTTCGTCTCTTTCTATTCCATTTTCAAGGAGCATGATGAAATGTCAACAAAATTTCTCTCTTTCCTTGGAAACTATTGTCATATATGTTGAAGAGGAATAACTAAACCCTAAATCCTCAAAAAATAAACCCTAAATATTTAAAAATAGTATCTTTTTGAAAATATGATACTCATTTCATTGTTTGATAATATTATGTTTGGTCTCTTGTTCTCAACTTTAGCAGCTTATATGTTAAATTTATTATAATGACCATTTTGCCAATGTATTCTTCATCTCTTCCATTTGCATGTTTAAGGAGCTAATAACTATCTCCTAATAATCCCAGAAAAGATTCTCTAAAAAGAATATTATTTGAAATTTCGGTACACATTTCATGGTTCCATAACGTTTTTGTTCCATGGGTCTGCTTTGGTGCCTTAGACTCACTAAACCTAGTGAGGAAACTCACCTCGAATGCTTAGTCTCATTGAAATAAATCCCTAGTTGTTGGCCTGACGACTCCCCGAGCTGACTGTACAAAATAACACCGAATAAACACTTGGGTTCCATTCCAAAATAAATGATCTAATCTTAGAGTAAAATGACCATTTTACCCCTGACCTAATATGATCCAAAACCAAGACCAAAACCACTTTTTCCTTCAAGGCCCATTTATGGCCCAATTTTCCAAATTAGGCCCAAACCCCCAATATGGGCCTTATCCCTAGGCTCAATAAACTCACTCAATCCAAAGGCTCGATTTCAGATGTCCCATTAAGTCCCAAAACAATAATGTCCAAGGAAATAGCCTACCTGAGGCCCAAAAGATGCAAAGCCCAAATCATCGAGTGCACGGGGCGTACTCAACTGCACGCTAAGCATACAAGCTGCATGGCTTGTACGCTGCGCGTACGACCTTGTACGCCTATCGTACTCACCCATTAAGCTCTAAATTACTTAAGTCCAAGAGTCCCAATCACAGATCTGAGTCATATGCAACATATTAAACCATAAAGTCATTAAGTTGGTAGCTTTGCATGCCCCAAATGAACCCAAACCTGAAATGCAACACTCTACTTCTATTAAATTAACTCCAACTCATGCATTGATGGCTCTAAGCTTCAAAGATGGCAACTTTATGTCTCTAGGACCAAAAGAACACCAAGAGTAGCAACTCTAAGCTTCAGAAATGACAATGATCCACAAGATCTCATCTATGGGTCCAAAAGGGTCTAAAAACTGAAACAAAGGAGATCTAAGCATTAACAAAGCAAGTTCTAAGCTTTATACCTCAAATGAGGGCCAAATGATGATGATAACCCGAATCTTCAAGCTCAAGTTTCAACGACTCTTCTTCACCAACTTATTCTTCTTCCTTCCAAGGCTCCAAACTACCAAAAATACACTCCACAAGGTCAAGAACACACCAATACGCTATAGGGTTCGATATGAGGGTTTTTGGACAATAGATGATGATAAGGAGGCTAACAATTGAGACTTAATGACATTATATAGGGCTTGAACCCTATAAATTAGGGTTTTGAGTTTGACCACGTACGTTGCACGTACCACCTTCTACGCTGTGTGTACGTGCATGCCTCCGTGTTCCTTGAGTTCCATTACGCCCCGCGTACACCAGGCTTACGCCTAGCGTACGACCTTGACTAAGCCCACTCGTAAAGGCCCAATACACTAAGCCCAGAACAACTTACATGATTTAGAAAATGAATAAATAATTAAATAAATAATACCTTAGAACTATCGGGTGTTGCAATATTTGTGGCTTTTGAAGGATTCATGATTGATTGTCATTTATCTTATGTTTATGATTCTAGTTCATATTTCTTATGCTTGTTTAATACTTTGATCATGAGGTTGGTACTTGAATGAGCAATTGTTGGTTTATTTCTTTGGTTGATCATTGAATTTACTTAGAACAAGGCTTTATGATGATAGAAGTCATCTCTAGCTTATGGATCATAACTCCTTTATAGATGTGTAAGCATTGACATCCTCTAGGAATTGGGGATTCCTTCATTCTTAAGACTAATCAACTTTCTTGAGTTTAATTGCTTCAATTGAATCCTTGATTTTGATTAAGAAGGTGTGTTGTGGGCTTCCCTAACCTCCATACTACCTATGAGGAATCTTGGCATATCGTGCTTTATGATTGCTATAACAAATTTGGGATGAACGATAAGCTTCATATTGAATCCTAATGATAAAAATAAAAATGTTCATTGTGTTGAAATGTCTTGGTTGACCAATTCTCACCAATATTTGAGCATCTCATCATCTTGCTTAATTGCAAATTTTTTAGTTATTCAAGTGTTTTAGTTTTCAAGCGATCACAACACCCCCTTTTAGTTTAACTGTAGTTAGTTCGTTTTATTACACCAGTTCTATTGGATTGCATTGGTGATTGAATACAACCATTTCCCTATAGACCGGTACCCCTTTTTACCATTATATTACGTTTTATTTGCAATCAAAGGGCGTAATTTGATTGGTGGACTTGACATCCCACCGTGAGTTCATCCACAAATTTTGAAATTTGCTCGTGCGCCGAAGTAGATTGTTACTACTGTGATCCAGTCGACCCTTTTGTTGCACCCTCTTTGTAAGACCCATATATGTCAGATGAAACCTTTTAAGAATTGAAAAGGGTTGAAGAACAACAAAAATGAGATAAAGTGTCGTCTCAGGTTCTCAGTGAACGTCGTGAAGTATTGCATGAGAATGCAAACAAGCTCAAGAGTGGATAGAGATTAATAAAAAGAAAATCAAAGAGCGTGAAGAACGGGTCAAAAAGACTAAGAAGACTACCAAAATGACTGAAAAATCACTTGCTGGGAAGCATGTAGAGATGATACATCTTAAGGTGCAAAATGATCATTTCGAAGATAAAATGAGAATTAGGGATGACGTTGTTTTTGAAAAAACCATGTCCAAGAACATATACACTCATTTTTGCATATACCGTATGCAACGGGTAATATTTGGTTTTGTCTGTCCTTAGTAACTGCAAGTAAAATGGTACATTTGAACTCGTCATTTTAGTGGGCTCCATCTACAAGGGTCGGCTTACAACAATTGACAAAAGTGCGTACCTACAATACATTGTATATCTATTCAAATGTATTGATTATAGTTGATTACATAAAAATAAAAATAATAATAATATAATCTAGTAATACTAACCGAGAAACTAAGTGCGACATACAACAACTCAAATCGATCATCAACATCTGTTTGAATATGTGTCACCGTGCCGAGATTATGTTTGTCCAAATTGTGGAAATAAGACGGAAGTTTGGTAAAATAATCCTCTTTCATACCCCTTAACAATAACAATGTATATTGCTTCGCACGTTAATCCTAATTGTATGAGATACTGATTTTCAATTGTTCATTCATATCGTTAATAATATCTTGTCCCCGATATACTCTACTATAATCTTCAGCCAAAACATCAACAAAATGTTCACCCAAAACATGTTTGTTTGATTGTTGATTATTAGGTTGCAACATTGTTAAAGAACATGTGAGTACGTCACCAAATTTATTCACTTGGAAAAGTCCGCCATAATCTTTTATTCCTTTTCCTCTTAGTAACCAAGAAGAATTTTTCCTAACATACACAACTTCATACCTTGATTTGGTCAATCTACTTATCTTCGTCTGAAAACCTTCTTAAAGACACTTTTCCCAATCCTCCATTTTAGAAGGTCTTTGTTATTAATTATACATAGGCATTCAATCTTTTGATTGAGGTATACCATCTGTGATAGGATGTCTTCACTAACATAAACTGGACATGCCGGTAAATGGGGCATACCGTAAAAAAAGGTTATCGGGAAACTTAGCTTTACATTCATCACCTAACTCATCTCCATCAGAACTGCTTTCTAGGTCGGCTATATCTAAATCTACATCAACAACATCAACAGAATCCCCAAAACCATGTAGATTTTCAAATTTCTAAATCATAACTCTTTCCTTTTTACTATCATCTACTCCACCCCTATTGATAACTTTAACTTCATGTTGGGGAACATCAACATAACAACCACCCACTTCATTAAGATATGTACCAACATCATCATCACCAACGTACTTGTAATTTCCAGGATCCACATAGTGAATAGTTGAATACCTTACATTAAAATTTTCAGCAACACTATGAAACTGAGGTACACTAGGAGTCATGAAAGTACCTATTGGGTTGTTGCTCCATTTATCTCTGGATAAGTTACCAAACCACCCATTTCCTCTCTTGCTACCCTCCATAACCGCATGACCTTCATCAGCCACCACAAACACTTTCACATCCTTCCTCTAACCGATTTGATTATTATGATGAACATTCTAACATCAATGTCTTAAACTATGACTATATAATGATTCAATCCAGGATGATGGAAACGAAGACTAATTTTATATCTATCTAAAAAACCGGTTTTCATTTTCACCGAAGATATAAAATCACTATAACTAATATACTCGGAAAATACCAAATCGAATTTAGAAATACCTCCATGTGGACATACATATTCCAGATTTGGCTCCATAATTTCCCACCTCCCACTAGTTACAACATAAATCAAATATTCATTCCTTTTATTAGAGGGGTTTTAAACAAATTTCCCAAAGAAATAATAGCTAAAGTTATAATATTTTGCAATACTTTATATATAATATGCTAGTTTCATAGTCAAACCCTATCATTTCGTAGTCAAAACGTATTTTTTTTAAATAAAATAAATTGCTCAAAATCACAGATTAAACATCTGAGGAAATTGTAGACGAACCAAGTTCATCTGCGATTTTGGTGTTGTATTTATACCGGAAAAAATCAAAAAAATAAAAAAAACCATTTACGAACGTACAACTGCCGATGCACACCCGTTCTTTAAACACTTATACGTTTGCAGTTCAATTTGTAAAATCGCAGATGAATTTAATCCATCTATGACTTTGTAGGTTATTTTTGTAATTTGGGTTTTTTTTTTTGCTATTTTCTGCAAAATAATTAAGGAAAGGGACTAAATTTGTAATTTTCTCATGATTTAATATGTTGTTTTTATAAGGTCTAATTACAAAAACAACATTATCCAAATCTCATATAAATGGGGCAGGAAGGTAGGATGAAAACAATACTCAATTTTACGATTTAGGGTACTAACCATGGCTCCCCTGTTTAACCTGTTAATACCTGTATGTATGTATGTGCATATATATATATATATATATATATATATATATATATATATATATATATGTATATATATATATATATATATATATATATATATATATATATATATATATATATATATTATGTACAATTATTCAATTTAGAAGAACGTGATTATAGAAACCTGAAAGGAAATCGACACAAAAGTAAAAAATCTAAAGTCTTTGAGGATACCTATAATTCCTAATTTGGAGGAAAACTTATCCTTCAATAAGTGGAACAAAAAGAAAACTAAAAAGCTTTAAACTTATGTAACTTCGCTAACTACTCAGACTGAGAACTGAGAACCTGAGACGTTGATTAAGTGATTATTCATAGAATTAGAGGTGATCGACCGAATGAATGATCGAGTGCTCATGTATCTTCAACAATTGATGTGTTGTCGTTTCTGCCTTTTGGTGTGTGTTAGACTGATCGATTAGTATGAGTGGGTCTGGACTATCGCTTAAGCATTTGCATGATTCATAAATATAGTATAAAAAAGTGGGCCCCTAAAAAATTGGGCCAGCTGCCAACTCTTCCCACCCCTATTTTCAAAATTGTCCTTAATCATTGTGTTTGATTTTCTATATGCTACAAAAAATATCATACTTTTCAAAATGAGTTATTTATACCATGTTTTTTTAAAGATTTTAAAGAATCACCTTATGTTTTTTCCTGAGATTCCTGAATATAGTATAAAGAAGTGGGCCCCAAAAATAATTGGGCCAGATGCCCACTTCCACCCCCGCCCCCCCCCCCCCCTCAAAACCGGCCTTGAGCATCACATTTGATTTTCTATAGGCTACACAAAAATATCATACTTTGCAAAACAAGTTATTTATAAAGTAAATTACACGAATGATCCCTATGGTTTGGGGTAATTTCTGTGCTTGGTCACTAACTTATTTCTTTAACTCGAAAGGTCCTTAATGTTTGTATTTGTTACGTGATTGGTTTGTGTCTTACCTAAAATAGTATTGATGGATGATTGGTTCTCTACTTTATTTAACTGTTAGTAGACCGTATATTATGTTTGTTACTTGTCTATGTGCTAGGTATCAAGCTTATCTGAATATATCACATTTGACAGCAGTAAAACAAATCTTCCGATATCTGAAGGGCAGAAAGGGTTTAGGACTTTGGTACCTAGCAAAACACGACATCAATCTGCAAGCTTTCACAGATGTATACCATGTACAATGTAGATTTGACAAAAAAACACATTAGGAGGATGTCAATTCCTCGGTGGAATATTGGTGAGTTGGTCATCAAAGAAGCAGAATTGTGTTTCACTCTCAATCGCATAAGCAAAATATGTCATTATTGTCGGTTGTTCCCAACTCTTATGATGAAAACCCATATTTTTGTGCTATAAATTTGGTTGATTAAAATCAGTTTAATCCATCATTCTTTCAACTAGATAAACTTATATCATCATATTTGAATACCAAGTTCTCAAAATTTCCTTCTGTTCTTTCTTCATCCAAGATATGTATCAACATTTAAACATCTAGCATATATTTATATGAAACATCATATGTAACATGACAATTTATGTATTTCTTTCTATGATTTTTTATACAGTTACATTTTGACATATTTATCATTATGAATCTAGATTGCCCTCCTACAAGTACTACTTTTTTAGATCTTAATTGCAACGAGTTATAATAAATCTCTACCATCACGAGGAACAAGACAATTACTAGTTAAATCATGTATTAACCTTACATTCAATAGAATTGTACAACTTTTTAAAAAACATAGTGATATTGCAATGGAACCAAAGGAAATACACATAATGTCTGGCTTATCAAGAGGAAGGGGAGAGAGATGAGAATGATACGATGGATAGGAACAATTCACAAACCAGAAGCATGTTGATGAACGAATAAATAAGAAAAGAAGGAAGTGGTGGGGTGGGGCTAAGTGGTGGGCCCATTTCTTTTTTAAATAACAAAAAATAATAATTAAAATTAAAAAAAGTTGAGGGCAAAAAAGTAATTTCATATAGGTTTAACTAGAAAATTTTAATAGATGATTAAAGTTATAATATTTAGGGACCATTTATGTCAATTGTTTGGAATACATATGGTAGTTGGGGGGAAACAAACCGCATTTTACAAAACTCACGATCCAGAGACATGTAGGCTAGAAAGGTTTTAATTTTGGAATTGGTTTTATAAATGACCGTTGGAATTGGGAAGCCAAAAGGTTTAGGTTGGTGTATTGGCGCATAAAATATTACCTTCTCCACTCTTCCTTCTTCGCTTCACTCATCCCACTTCGTTCTCCAAACACCGCCGGAGACGACTCGTCGCGACCTCTGTAATTCAGCTCATCGAAGACACAAGCACCCCCACCCTTGGTTGGACACTCATAACCATGTTGGTAATCCTAAGGAGTTATCTGTAACTTTTCATTATTTTTCCTTCTTATTTTAGTTCTCTAGGGTTTTCTGTATTTCAGATGTTGTAATCTCCTCTGTATGTATGGATACGAGAAAAATCGAAGCATACTCTAGTTTTCTAACTACACAAGTTGTATTGCGACTTAAAAACAGAAGGAAACTACATAATTTTCCTTTAGTTTTGTTGTCCGTTTCATAAATTTCTTCTCTATCTTTTTATTGCTTTTTTTTTCACTGTAAAATCTGATTTAGCGTGTCTGGTACGCTTGTTTCAAAATGTGTTCTTATGAATAACCAATTTTATCAGATCACGATGTTTTACTCAAATCTCTTTTTTTGGAAGATTTAATCACATAATCATTATTTTGTTTCTTGTTTCTCTTCTGTTGATTTGCACTTGAGTAATAAAATAACTCTGGTCAAACTCTTGCATGGTTTGAGTCATTGAGTGTATTAGGTTTACCATATTATAGTTTGTTGGTTTGTTTTATGAGGTTAAATCATGTTTTGATTGTTTATTAACATTTTTACTCGATTCTAATCTTATTTTAATATTGCCTAACAACAAAACAACATTGCTGTAACGGGTTATTATTAGGTTCACATAATCTGCCACATTTATCAAAATATAGTTGGATTCCCCATGTTACATGACTTTTTGAAGATTGTAAAGCTTCCATATGTATTTCAGTTACAAATTTATGGTTATTTGATAGGATAACCGGAGAAGTCAAGGTAAGAAACTAAACTGTACTTTGCAGATTACTTAATATTAATATACATGCAAAATGTCTCTAATAGGGTAATAATGAAAAAGCCTTTCCATATCGTTTATAGGCAACAGAAGTTCAAATTGCTAATGTTGTATGCATTGGATGATGGACAACCAAATGTTGAGGTATAAATGAATGTATATGTTTACATGTTCACAACATACATCACATGTTACTATGCTTTCCTATTAAATAATCGTTTACTAGCCAATTTAACCATGTAGTGTTAGCTGTTTGATTTAAAACCTTCTAGTAGTGTTTTCTCATTCAAGTAGCTGACAAAAGAGCAGTTAAAAGAAGGTTATTACTGATGATGCAGGAAACAATGAGGATTCAGACTTGTACTTAGAGCCATCCATCACCAATATAAATAAAATTAGAAACTATTCCCATCTGTAAGTTTTTACACACAATTCTAAGAGTTTAAATGTTATTATTTTAAAATTATTTTTAGTTACTTGCCCCTGTAGCTTCTTCTCAACCTGATTTTGTATCAACATGGTTCCAATTTTTCAATAAAGAATTTATACTCAATGTATCCTTTGCATACCATGAAGCCTTTGATCATCTATTACATGTAAGTTTTTAAAGTGCATTGTTTCTCATTCTCCCATTTAAATTACATGGCTTTAATTATAATGAATATGCAGGCCTTTTGGTTGTTTCTTTAAATGACACGGGTCCTATCAACATGTTTGTGGATCTTTTTAACATGAATCAGTTACCCCTGCTTCTGATCATGAACTAAATCCATGGGAATTGAATGTTAGTGCATTTCATGTGATACAATTTGTTTCCATCTTTTCATAAAGTGAAACTTGAATGACATGGATTTTTTGACAGATGTCTAATGCTTCTTCTGGTCAGCATGTTGGCTTTTTGCTCAGCAAAGAGGATGTGGGTGAGGTTCTTTCTGAAAAAAAAAAACAGTTTTATATATCAGCATGTTCTTTTTCTTTCCTACCTTTTCTATTTTAATCCTAAGAGCAACTTAATTAGGGCGTCTGTGGTTCAAGGGTTCCATAGAAGTCTGAAGGAATTGGAATGGAAGATTCCTTAAGTTACACACTTGGTTGACAAAATGGATGGAATTGGATTCCATTAAACTCCACCAAAATCTGTATTCAACAGATTTATCATTCCTATGGAAGAATTGGAATTCCTTTATTTATTTCTTCATTAAAAAGACTAAATTTTTCCTTACAACCAAATGTTGTTTTTTGAATCTTACACCTTCTTCTTTATTCTCACCCCTATTTATCCTAATATACAACTTTATAAATGCAGATATTTATAATCAATTGTTATATTATTAATTAGTTACCTATCTTCATTTTTAATGGCATTTTCCTTTTCTTTTAATGTTTATGAAATTTGAGTATGTTTGATGTTTATATAATTAATGTTTGCTAGCTGTCTTATGAGTGAATTCTTTTCCAGTAAATATCTATTATTTTATAAAAAAAGTCACTAAAGGGTGTTTTGGTCATTTAACATAATTTTCACTTTCAAACCAAACACAAAACAACACATGAAATGAATCGAAATCCTTTCCATTTTTATTCAACCATACACATGAAATATTCGAATTTGTTTTGACAAATTCCATTCATTATAAAAGTATTTTGCGAACCACAAGTTACTTTACATTACTCTGAGATTAATTGCTATTCTTAATTCCAATCCCTTTGAGAAATTCCATTCATTACTCTGCAACAAGAAAAGGCTTTAGAAACCAATTACAAAACTTGGGGTTTAGAAAAGGAAAAGAAGATGCCCCCGAGAATCAAATTGTTAACATGTATGTTTTTACCCTTAACACCATAAAACACTTGATGCTTTTTATGTTCTTATTTAGTTTTTCTGTTAATGTTTAAAGGTACACTTTTAGTTCCATTGAATCTCAAATACCTTTGCTTTATCAAATTACTTCCTTCAATCCATTGATTACAAGCTGACAAAGCATGGAAACAACATACTGGTGTACAGGTAGCTATAGCTATGAGTCTACGACCCTGTTTGTGTATTTCCAAAAATATCCCTCTGTTTCTAAAACTTTTGCTTATTTATTATCTTTAGGAAAGGATGTGCTTGTTTTCTTAAAAAGATTCTGAATATTGCATGGAAAAGTCCTTCAGCACTTATTTAGTATGCTTGGTAATTCTTTACAATTTATGTCTGTTATTTAGTAAAAAAAATTATTTATTTAAAAAGTGTACTTTCTTTTGGCAAATTTAGACATCAGGGAAGAGAAATGCCACATGGTGTGGTCTTTGGTGGGTAAAAATGTTAGAAACAAGTGGTCAATATAAAGAGGGTGCTGGTGTTTAAGGTAATAATTCAATTCTGTTTTTGTGAATAAAAATAAAAATTTGAGAATTTTGTGAAAAAACTTAAATTTTTTGAAGGAACCTCTTCGTTTAGCTGTGATGCTTGAACAAGGATCTGATTGCTGTTACCTTTTAGCCAAACCAATTATATTAAGAAATTATGGATTTCATTTCATTCTTTCTGATGATCTATACAAGAAATGCCATCAGGTATTGCAATTTTTGTTAATATTTTAATAGATATTTTTCTTTAATATTTACTCACAAGAGCAATGTATTTGTAGCTTTTCATCCGAAAACAAGAATCATTAACTTGAAGGGTATTTCAAGAAAAACTTCAATTTTTTGAGAACACATCATATGTCCTCCCCCTCTTTTATTTTGAATTTTTTTAACTCAATTTTAGATTATTTAGGATTTCACTGTTTGGGTTGTATTGAATATCATGAATCCTTGGATTGCATCAAGTTCCTGATTACATATGGCCATCTGGGAAAACCTAATAGCATCTCCAAAATGATATTTGTTATACTTTCCTTGATAATTATCTTTCTGTTACATAAACCTAATTTCATTCCTTATTATATATAGTAGCGGTTGATGCTTTAATGCTTTTGTGCTTCACTAACTTACTAGAGGGTAGTGATTGTTTAATGGAAGACCTATACGAATGAAAAATCTATCTGCATGTGGGATCGTAACATAGTCAACCCCAACAACAAGGCTCTGCTGCTGCCTTAAGTTAATCCAATTCTTTAAACCTGATTGATTGCTTTGATGCCAAGTACTTTGACTTTATAATGTAGAATTTGTTGTTCTTGTATTACAACCTTTTCTTGATTTTGGAATAGAAGAAGCAATCAAGGTTGGTTTGTTTCATGAAAGAGAAGCATTTCGAGGGAGGGTTTCTTATAAAACTGTGAAATAAAGCTCACTTAAAAAAATAGTTAAGTGAATGACAGATCATCTGGAAGGGATCCAAGTATAAAGCTTTGCATCTGATCAGATCATGTTTAAAGGCCAACATATATTTTTCCTTTCTGAAAATTATAAAAGCTGGGGTCATATGAACTATGATAACAACAAGTCTCAAAATGTATGCTAAATTTTTTGAAGGAAAATTGTGGGAAATAAAAACGTACTCTGCCCTCTTTTACCGATATGTACAAAATGCATTATGATTTACTTAATAATAACAATGTATTTATCGTTTTTCATCCAAAAACAACAATCTTTAACTTGAAGAAATGCTAACAGGTTATTTTTGATTTTTTTTGGTGGTGTTTCAAGAAGAACATTTTTGAATTGGCACTGGGAGATTACATAGCTGATGAATTTGAGAAAACATCATATGCCAAGTGCAATTAAGTTGGTCAATGTTAAACAGTTTATTATTTTTTAAGGCGGATTGTGTAAAAAACAAGTACTTTATAGTTTATTTATCTGCATTTTTTTAAAGATACACATGGATGATTTATGCCAAGGCATGTATATCACTTGTATGCTAATTAATCCATGTTGGTTTTGTACCTTTCCAAAGAAATCTAAGTTCATGACAAAAATGCTCTTTCTTTTTTACTGACTTGCTATATTTTCATTGGTGTAGGTCCACAACTTGAAATTGCTGAATGACATGGCAGAACTGCGTTCAACCTACTGAGTTACACGATTATATAACAAAGCATATCATATGATGGGTGGGAGCAATGAAAATATGGTTAGAAAGTATGGCATAACTAAACCCTAAATCTTTAAAAATAGTATCTTTTTGAAAATATGGTACTCATTTCATTGTTTGATAGTATTGTTTTTTGTCTCTTGTTCTCAACTTTAGCAGCCCATTTTGGCAATGTCTTCTTCATCTCTTCTATTTGCATGTTTAAGGAGCATAACTATATCCTAATAATCCCTGAAAAGTCTCTCTAAAAAAGAATATTTTTTTAAATTTTGGTACTCATTTCATGATTCCATAACAGTTTTTGGTCCATGGGTTTTCAACTTTAACAACACAGATATTAAATATTTATTTCAAACATGAACCATTTTGCCCTTGTCTTCTTCATCTCTCTCATTTCCATGTTCAAGAAGCATAAATAACAGCCAACAAAATTCTTCTCTTTCATTAATAAAAAAAAGAAAAGTTTCATCTGATATCTGATATGTTTAAAAATTATTGTTGTTATTGTTTCAGATCATCAGAAGACACAAATGTATTTTCAAGATCCTCTTCAAAAGAACTGTCTTCATGGGAGCTTCCAAGATCTCTCTCTTGCGAATGGAACGTAGAAGCTACTTGATACAGTTACTACTTCAGGTGTACAGGTAGCTATAACTATGAGTCTATGACCCTGTTTTTGTATTTCCAGAAATACCCCTCTGTTCCAAAAACTTGTGCTTATTTATTATCCCCAGGAAATGATGTGCTTATTTAGTTAAAAAAAATGCTAAATATTGCATGGAAAATTCCTTCAGCACTTATTTAGTATGCTTGGTAATTCTTTAAAATTTATATTTCTTATTTAGTAAAAAAACAAAATTATTTATTTAAAAAGTGTACTTTCTTTTGGCAAATTTAGACATCAGGGAAGGGAAATGCCACATGGTGTGGTCTTTGGTGGGTTAAAATGTTAGAAACAAGTGGTCAATATAAAGAGGGTGCTGGTGTTTAAGGTAATAATTCAATTCTGTTTTGTGAATAAAAATAAAAATATGAGAATTTTGTGAAAAAACTTAAATTTTTTGAAGGAACCTCTTTATTTAGCTGTGATGCTTGAACATGGATCTTATTGTTGTTACCTCTTTATTTCATCTCATTCTTTCTGATGATCTTGTTATTGCAACTTTTGTTAATATTTTAATAGATAATTTTTATTTAATATTGACTGATAATAGCAATGTATTTATAGCTTTTCATCCAAAAACAACAATCGTTAACTTGAAGAAACTCTGATTTTGGGGATTATGTTTTCAAAAACAATCAAGAAGGTTGGGATTTGATACATACGTTTCATGCATGTAGGATTAATTTTGCCTAAATCAATGTACATTTTTGCTGTTACATGGTTTGTTTGTTTTTTTTTTATCAACTGTAGATTTCATATTCATATATACACACTTAATGTAAACCCTCTGGCCTTTACATTTCATTAACCATAGTTACAGATTTTGTTGTTAGTGGTAGAACAAGGGTTTTCATCTCCTATGCTATGGTATGTGGGGGAGATTATTATTTAACAAAATAAAAGACAACTTACTTTTGTTTATGGTTTCAGTTCTTTTTAGGGCTAAATGCAATATATAACAACTTACTTTCCTTTCTTTGTGTTAAGTATCCTAGTTTCATTTTTTTCTATTACAGTATTCTACTTTCAACTTTTCAGATTAAGAAATTAATAATTATTTAAGTAAAAATACCATTATTATTGAAGAAAAAAATTGCAGTTAATGGTTTTTCTTTGTTTCTCTTTCATTGATTTGCGTCTTACTAGCAAAATAACTATGGTTAAAATGTTGGATGAGTCATTTGGTCTGAATGTGTTAGGTTTTACATATTGTAGTTGTAGTTGGTTTGTTTGTGAGGTTCAATCATGTATTGATTTGTCTATTAATATTTTTACTCCATTCTAATCTTATTGTAATGTTGGCTGGCTAACAACACCACCTTATTATTAAGGTCACATAATCTGCCTGCCACACTTATCAACACATAGATTGATTCCCCATGTTATATAAATTTCTAAAGATTGTAAGTAACGCTTTATTTATGTATTTAATTTCTAATTTGTTTGTGGTTATTTGATAGGAAAAGCTGGAGAAAAAGCTAAATGACCATATACGGTGCCAAGGTAAATAACCAAACCCTACGTTTGTATGTTGTAGTTGAATGTTATTTAGATGCTAAGCTATAAAATCTTATATTAAAATATTATACTTTCATAATCTAACTTATGATATGAAGACATTGGAATTTTATTATTTTTCCTATTAGGTCACTGTACTTTGAAAAACTAAACATGTTTGGTTTTGGATACCATTTATAGCATTATAAATTCAAAGTTTTTATTGTGAAGATAGTTTACTATCAAAATCTAACCAATTGCCTACAATATTATACTCCAAATCGTAAACTTATAGTTTCAAAATCCACCCTTTTAAGACAATGTAGTTTTAATACATTCTACTTTAGAATCTAAACTTGTTTAACCATGGTTACTAATTATAACATTATACTTTATATTTATTTTATTTT
Organism: Lactuca serriola; assembly: GCF_051521515.1. Classification (NCBI taxonomy): domain Eukaryota; kingdom Viridiplantae; phylum Streptophyta; class Magnoliopsida; order Asterales; family Asteraceae; genus Lactuca; species Lactuca serriola. The sequence goes on from NC_136411.1 coordinate 38,666,239, forward strand.
TCATATTAAGACACCATAGCTATTCATTAACAATCATTTTTTTAGTTTTTAACAGGCTTTGAGTAATTATAGTTCTCGTGTGTTAGTGAGTAATAAATACACTGTCAAATTATTCATTTCTCTTATTGGAAGTTGCATCTTTCCACATAATTGAATCTCACTCAATAAAATGTTTAAGTGAATGAAGCTTCATTGATTTAAATTTAGTCATGTAATGTTTTCTGTGTTGATTTTCATATTAAAAATATTAATTCGTTTTGAATAATGGCAACAAGAGAGGCAGAGATGAATCATCAGATGATGCAGCAAGTTTCTTTACCAATGATGATGGATATCACCAAATTGGTTACGATAACAACAACCCTCAAAACATATGTTAAATTTTGAAGGGAAATTGTGGGAAATAACAAATAAGGGTGTTCTTATCATTGAATCTCAAATAAGGTTAATTATGCCTTCATGTTAGGAAATTACCATCTTCTATCCACTGATTACTAGCTGACAAAACATGGAAGCAATATGCAGGTAGCTACGAGTCTATGACCCTGTTTGTATATTTCCAGAAATACCCCTCATTTTCCTAAAACATGTGCTTATTTATTACTTCGGGAAATGGTGTGGTTTGTGGTGGGTTGAAATGTTAAAAACAAGTTGGTGATGTAAAGAGGTATTAAACCATTCTCTTTTGTTAATAGAAATATTTTATACGAGAATTTTGTTAAAAAAACTTCATTTTTTACAGGAACCTCTTCATTCAGCTATGATGCTTAAACAAGCTTTTTATTATTTCTTTTTATCTAAACCAAACCAAACCAGTTATATTAAGTGCGGATTTCATTTTTAAAATCAACCATATTAAGACATTGTTTTAATTTCTTTTTTCTAGTAAGACCATGTATTTCTAATTTCTTTACCATTAAGATTTTTTTCGAAAATCTAACTACTTATATTATTATACTTTCAAAATCCAACCTATTAAGAAGTTGTTTAATTTCCTGTTAATCTGAAGGCTAAACTTGATTAGCATTATACCTTCACTTATTTTCTATTAATATTGTACTTCAGTTATAACATGATACTATTTCTTATGAAATTATACCTTCAAAATCTAACATATTAACACACACTTGAGACACAATGTACCTTTTTTTAATCTTCTATTATGACCTTTTGTTTTACTATTTGTATTTAATAGATTTTTTTTCTTTAATATTTATTCATAAGAGCAATGTATTTATAGCTTTTCATCTAAAAACAACAATCGTTAACTTGAAGAAACACTAACAGTTTTTTTCTTCTTATTATTTTTTTAGTGGACAACTAGGGTATTTCGAGAAAAACTTCAATTTTTTAGTTGAAGTTCTCTACTACTTTTGTCACTCTGAAATCCAATGAAGACCGATGAAATGCTTAAGAGCTTGGTCAGGTTGAGATGATTATGTCTGATAAAAGCAGGACTTTAACTTGTAACCAAATGGAGTTCAGGAAATGCTAAAGCAGCTATTGCTATCTCTGTATCAGAAATTACACAGATGGATTCGTTGAACTTACCTAATATTCCCTTATACATGTTCATATCTGTTTTTCATTCTAATGTTCTGATTTGTTAAATGTGCAGACACCTGAGATTCTTCATTTGTTAAAGCAGATCAAGGAGAAGCTGAAAGAAGTTTGATCAAATGGTAAATTCTTTTGGTAGCAATTAACAATTTTAAACAGTACAAAATGCAATTTTATAATTTAAACTAAGACAAATAGTACAATTCCTTTATGATATTTGGCATGCCGTAATATATAATTACATACTACCTCTGTTCCAAATTAATTTTCCACATTTGACTTTTGAAGTCTTTATTCTTCAACTTTGACCTCAAATGATAATACTCGATGCAAAATATATGAATGGATTGTATTTTAAATTTCTTTTCATTGTTATAAGTTTTATCAAGTAATATATAACACAAATAAAAATATTTAAAGTCAAAGTTGAAGAAAAAAGACTTCAAAGTCAAAAGTGGACAATTAATTTGGGACGGAGGGAGTATATTAAAATGGAAAAATACCATAGGAACGAAATTCGTTTTATTCGTTTTTTTTTTAAATTGCAAAGTAAATATGAATTATGTTGGATTGATTCATTAGTTTTTAGTCCTCCTTTTTCCTCTATGGATTTCCATCAAGGTTCTTGAATCTTTACTTTTAAGTCCAACTGAATTTTGGAAAAAAAGAAGAAGCTTATATCAGATTGTGTATTGTTCCTGATATGTGGCACATAACTTTTTTTTTCTCAAGAAGTGTTGCACTGATAATGTGCTACCTAGATTAAAATGTCTTATATTTTTTGGATTTGTGTCTTATCATCTGGTATGTTGTTGTTGGACTTTAGCAGCACCAATAGAAACTTTACACCAAAATAGAAACAGGGACAGGAAAGCAACTTTACAGGGGACAAAAGTTAGAAGGGCAAAACTGGAAAAAACTATGCAGTTTTTGGTAAACTAAACAGGGACAGAGCATACCAAAGCTTTTTGAGGCTTTTCTTATTGAACTTCATAACAGAGAAAAGTGACATATCAGTCACGTACGTAGCAGGTCTATTTAAAACAAAAACTTACATAAAAATAGGAACTAACTCCACTAAGCTAAAGACCAGGACTTTCAAACACTAGTTTGATTTATTCCACATTAAAATAAAACACGTGAGCAGCAGCCTCTGAATTAGCTCTCAATACTTTCCCCCTTAATTCAGAGGCTTAAAACTTCTTGACTCCAATAAGATTCCGCATTTCTTCATGTTTAATTCTTCCCAGTGTCTTGGTGAGTATGTCAGCCTTCTGCTCTTTGCTGCTTACATGACTCACTGTTATCTCCCCATTTTCTATGCATTCACGAATAAAATGGAATCTTATATCTATGTGCTTGCTTCTTCCATGAAAGACTGGACTGTTTATGAGGTCAAGTGATGAACGATTATCAACCAATAGAGTTACAGGTGGCACAGTTTGCCCTGTTATTTCCCTGAGGAGTCTTCTAAGCCATATTCCTTGGCAAGCTGCTAGAGTGGCTGCCATAAACTCTGCTTCACAGGAGGATAAGGCAACACATCTCTGTTTTTGTGAGGCCCATGTAATCAAATTTCCATTCACATAAAAAGCCATTCCACCTGTACTTCTCCTATCATTCACATCATTCCCTAGATCACTGTCAGTGTATCCAGCAATCACAACTTCTTGTCTTCCTCTTGAGTACTTCAGACCATAGTCAAGGGTGCCTTTCACATACCTGAGTATTCCCTTAACAGCTTGAAGGTGTTTTGTAGTTGGCCTTTCCATGTAGCGGCTTACTACTCCAACCGCAAACGATATATCTGGACGGGTATGGGTTAGATACCTGAGTCCTCCAACGATGCTCCTGTATTTTGTGGGATTCTCCAACTCTCCTTCTTCATCCATGCGAAGCTTTAGCTTGTGTTCCATTGGGCTCTTGGTGGGGTTACAATCTAACATCCGGGTCTTGATGAGTAAATTCTTAGCATAGGCTTCTTGCTTTAGTGTAATCACACCATCCTGTTGACCTACTTCAATGCCCAAGTAATATGATAAGAGACCAAGATTACTCATCTCAAACTTGGTATTCATATCGCTTTTGAAGTCTTGAACTTGCTTGTGGCAGCTACCAGTCACATGTAGGTCATCTACATATACCCTAACAATCAGTATGTCACCATTGTGTTTCTTGGTGTATACTGAATATTCATGAGCACAACGAGCAAAACCCAATTGTTTTAGGTATCGATCCAAACACGCATTCCAGGCCCTCGGGGCCTGCTTTAAGCCATACAGAGCCTTAGTCAGTTTGTACACCTTGTTCGTCTCTCCTTCTTTCTGGTAACCTTCAGGTTGTGAGACGTAGACCTCCTGTTCTAATTTGCCATTAAGGAATGCTGATTTCACATCAAGATGGTGCACCCACCATCCATTAGTTCTTGCTAAAGCTAGAATGAGGCGTACCGTTTCAATTCTGGCCACTGGAGTGAAAACCTCGTCATAGTCGATTCCGTGTTTTTGGACGTACCCCTTTGCCACAATCCTCGCTTTGTGCATTATGATCTTCCCAGTTGGGTCTCGCTTCAACTTGTACACCCATTTTAAACCTATGGGTTTTCGATTCTTTGGAAGATCGACTAACTTCCAGGTGTTGTTTTTTTTTTCAATTGATGCCAATTCGGAATCCATAGCAGCCACCCACTCGCTACTCTTACTTGCCTTTGTGTATGATGTTGGTTCTCCATCATTGCGGATCATCAACAATTCTTCTGGGGGTAGGTTGATTTCGTCGGTGTTCTCGTATAACTCGGTGAGCAGTCGATAGCGCTTCGGGGCTCTACCGCCTGTGGAGCTTGAGGCGGTGCTGGGAGTTGCTATAGGAATTGGAGTATTTGGTGTACCAGGTGAATTTGGCGTACCTGATGTATCAATAAATGGGCTTGACTGAGAGTTGACTTCAAAATTAATGGGCTGGGAGTCTTCAGCCCACTCATCATTATTTAGAGGAGACCCAATTTCTTGTTGTGAGGTATTCGGCTCCCAGTCGACTTCATCATCATAAGCCTCGTCTAGGTTAAAACCTTCAACAGTGAAACTCATACCTGGTACCACTTTAATTTTCACACACTTCTCCCACACCCAGTCTTGCTGTTCATTGAATACTACATCTCTACTCACATATATCTTCCTGGTATCTGGGTCTAGCTACCTATACGCCTTTGTTCCCTTTTCAATTCCCAGTTGAACCAGTCGTATGCTCCTCTCATCTAGCTTCTTCAGATGATTCTTTGCAATTCTCATGTGAGCGATACAACCAAACACCCTAAGGTGTTCCAGATTCAGTTTTCTTCCAGTCCACCTCTCGTAAGGAGTTGTATCACTTAAAGCTTTCGTATGTGCCCTATTCAAAACATATACCGAGTGAGTTACAGCTTCCCCCCCCATAGAATCCGACATCTTCATGGTCTTTAGATTACATCTAACCATTTCGTGCACTGTTCGGTTCCGTCCCTCCACCACACCATTTTGTTGTGGGGAGAATGGTGTTGTATAATGTCTTTCCAAACCCGTTTCATTGCAGTATTGGGTGAATTCATTTGACAAGAACTCACCCCCACGGTCTGTTCTAAACATCTTCAACTTCTCCCCAGTCTCTACTTCTACTCTCTTTCTGAAGTTCTTAAAGACCTCAAATGCCTCATCTTTTGACTTTAGCAAATAAACCCACATTACTCTGCTAAAGTCATCAACAAGTAGCATGAAGTAACGGTTCCCTGAGGGTGTAGGAGGTGAAACAGGGCCACAAAGATCACCATGAACTAGCTCCAGCCTTTTCTTTGATGTATAATTAGAGTGTGAAGGAAATGGTTTTCTTACTTGCTTTCCCATTAAGCACCTTTCGCATGGCGGTGATGGAATGGACATATTAGGCATTCCTTTTATTAATTTCTTCTCCTGCATATACTTCATTGAGTTGAAGTTAACATGACCCATTCTCATGTGCCATAACCACGATGGGTCATTAGATTTTGCTATCAAGCATATTCCTTTGACTTCTTCCAACTCTATTTTATAGAGTCTATTTGAGGACCTTCTAACCTTCATCAGTAATTTCCCAGTGACATCATGGACCCACAAAAATGGATCTTTAATTCTTATTTCATCTCCTCCCTCTGCTAGTTGTCCCAGACTTATTATATTACTGCATATGTCTGGGATATAGTATACCTCATCAAGCTTGCGTTGACTCCCATCCTTGCATTGAAAGACAATTGAGCCCTTTCCTTCTATACGGACATTTGCTTCATTCCCAAACTTCACATATCCTTGAATTGACTCATTCAGATTTCTAAACATGCCCTTATCTCCAGTCATGTGGTTACTAGCCCTGTGTCAAGATACCACATACTTGACTGACTGAAGATGTCACCTTGTGATCTTAACTGTGGGGTCACATTTTCTTCATTAAGAAATACTTCACCATGTTCGAAAGTTGATAGAAGCAAAGCAGGTTCATTGTCATGATGGTCTTGTATCAAATTGTTTTCTTGATTTCTTTCTCTTCTAGGATTCTTACACTCAACTGCATAGTGTCCAAACTCCTGGCAGTTGTAGCATTGGATCCCACTCTTGTCTTGACTACCATATGCTTGATGATTCCCTTCCTTTTGATGATATGAACCCCCTCTACCACGACCTCCATGACCACCTGATCTTCCTCTACCCCTTCCTCGACCACGCGAGTTTCCAAAATTGCCCCTATTTGACTTTTGCTTGAATTCTCCATCTGTTTTCTTCTTGTTCCTCTCTGACCATTCTTTATGAGTCAAGAGAAGTTTCTTTTCATCACTCTCTCCGTGACCTTTCATCCTCTCTTCATGGGCTTTAAGTCTTCCAATCACTTCCTCAACTGACATTGTTTCTATGTCTCCAAATTGCTCCAATGTAGAGGCAATCTGAAGGAACTTAGATGACACAGCCCTTAGCAGTTTCTTCACCATATATGACTCTTTTATGGTATCCCCTAGAGTGCGCAAAGTGCTCACTGTGTTGATCACTTTAACAGCAAACTCATCAACACCTTCTGATTCCTTCATACTCAATGCCTCAAATTCAGTCTTCAACGTCTGAATTCTTGCAGTCTTGACTCTATCTGCTCCCATGAACATGATCTTCAAGGCCTCCCATGCTTCTTTGGCCGTTTGCTTCTCCTCCAAGGCCAACAACAAGTCCTTTGGAATACCCTGGTAGATGGCTGCCATGGCCATCTTGTCCTTTTTTACTTCTACTACCGTGTTTGTTGTTCTGGGCTCTACAGCATCCCGCACACCTTGAGCTTGCATGAACACTTTCATCTTAATAGCCCATGCAGCATAGTTGCTTCTAGATAACATAGGATAATGGAGTGTGACTTTTCCTTCTTTATCATTACTGCTGCTTCCTGTCATTTCTCTTTCACGTGGCTGATATTTTGGCATGCACCAGGTTGTGCTCTGATACCAAGTGTTGGACTTTAGCAGCACCAATAGAAACTTTACACCAAAATAGAAATAGGGATAGGAAAGCAACTTTACAGGGGACAAAAGTTAGAAGGGCAAAACTGGAAAAACTATGCAGTTTTTGGTAAACTAAACAGGGACAGAGCATACCAAAGTTTTTTGAGGCTTTTCTTATTGAACTTCACAACAGAGAAAAGTGACATATCAGTCACGTACATAGCAGGTCTATTTAAAACAAAAACTTACATAAAAATAGGAACTAACTCCACTAAGCTAAAGACTAGGACTTTCAAACACTAGTTTGATTTATTCCACATTAAAATAAAACACGTGAGCAGCAGCCTCTGAATTAGCTCTCAATAGTTGTTACATTCTTTTGTGCTATAATTAGATATTGTTTATTTGTTCTTATAATCTCTGAGGTTTTCATGTTTTGCATTTGTGTATTCCACAAGGCAAAATATATTTATGATTTTTTAAAATGTGATCTACTACTCTTTACTTATATAGTCAGGTTGCTGGTTTAGGTCCAAGAGCTAGGGAATCTTTTTGCAAATTTGGTTCTTATTTTATGGTTTCTCAATCGCTTTTTGTACCTGGTTCATCACCTAGATGTTAAACAACATGTCCTTATCTTCGTCTCTTTCTTTTCCATTTTCAAGGAGCATGATTAAATTTCAACAAAATTTCTCTCTTTCCGAATATGTTGAAGGAGCATAGCTGAACACTAAATCCTTAAAAATAGTGTCTTTTTGAAAATATGGTACTCTCATTTCATTGTTTGATAATACTATGTTTGGTCTCTTGTTCTCAACTTTAGCAGCCCGTATGTTAAATTTATGATAATGACCATTTTGCCAATGTCTTCTTCATCTCTTCCATTTCCATGTTCAGGTATCATAACTTTAAAATAAACCATGAAACAACAAAAAAATGTACATTGATTTAGGCCAAATTAATCTCATCTGTGTGAAACGTATGTATAAACTAATATCAAATCCTAACCTTCTTGAGGGTCCTTTAAAACATAATCCCCAAAATTAACCCCATGTGTGAATCGTATGTATCAACTACTAATGTCTTATTTGACAATCTTCTCCTATTAAACTAATTTCATCCAGAGTTTTTAGAAAGCGTACTACATACTCTTATTGAATCCAAGATTTGACCTATAATCTAGATAGATATACACTATTTTTATGCCTTAAGTTGCTTGCCAACAAATGTAAAAAGAAAAACAATCTATCATAGTCATGAACCTTACATAAAAAATTGACCAACACAATTGCACTTGGCATATGACGTGTTCTCAAAAATTGAAGTTTTTCTTGAAATACCCTTGTCGTCCACTAAAAAAATAATAAGAAGAAAAAAATTGTTAGTGTTTCATCAAGTAAATGATTGTTGTTTTTGGATAAAAAGCTATAAATACATTGCTATTATGAGTAAATATTAAAGAAAATTATCTATTAAATACTAATAGTAAAACAAAATTATCAACTAAAACATTTATAAAAATTGCAATACCTGATGCATTTCTTGTATAGATCATGAGAAAGAATGATATGAAATCCATACTTTCTTAATATAATTGGTTTGGCTAAAATGTAACAGCAATAAGATCCTTGTTCAAGCAACACAACTGAACGAAGATGTTCTTGCAAAAAAAATTGAAGTTTTTCACAAAATTCTCATATTTATATTTTTATTCACAAAAAGAATTGATTATTACCTTAAACACCAGCACCCTCTTTATATTCACTGTGACATCCCCATTTTTCACGGCCAAAAAAGACTGATTTTGTTTATGCTTTATAAAAATCAGAGTACTTCATTTCATAAAAATGTTGCGGAATTTGTTCCCAGAAAAACACGATAAATACGTTATCAAAACATTTTCAAAGAAACATATTATATTCATTTTAAAATGTTTGGGATGTCATCATCAATACAGAAACATAAGCATAAACAGAACTTACATTTATTTACACTAGTGATCTACATCTCTTTAAATCTCTCAGTGTAATGTGACTTCATATCAACATCTGTGATATAAATAAACTGAGTGGGTCAGGTTGGGAAACATAGTGAGTACATAGGGTTTTCAACCCAAGAACTCTTCCCATGACATCCTTAAGGCTTCTCCTCGTGGCATTGTATCTGCCAATAGCTTCCACCATCTCAAGACTCCAGTTTTCAGTTGTCTTACGGCGAAGACGGTCTTCTGTTTCTCGCTACAGTCGTAGCTCTCAAACACCATTTCCATCTCGGAGATCCAATCCCTAATCTCAACCGGCTTTGGGCTTCCTGAGAGACTTGGTGGTTTCGTACCCAAGAAATTCTTGTACATTCGCCCATCCTTGTCGTTTCTCCTCTCCGGGCCATCTTGAGTCCCCACTTGACTCACTTGGCGGTTGTAGTTCCCTTCTTCTGATTGCTCGGGAATCAGCTCCGGTTGCTCAGTGGGCATAGTAGGTTTGTCCCTATTCGACATCCTCCTCATTTCTTCCCTTTGTTCAGCTAGCATAGCCCGAATCATGGCTTGAACTCCAGCCATGGTGACTGGCTCAGGTGCAACTTCTTCTACAACAGGTATTTGCTGAACCACGGGGGTTGGTTCCTATTCTCATTTGCATTCACGTTTCTGCTACAGGTCCTTGCCATCTTGATCTATACACCGAATAAGGTGAATCTAGACCTTTACTTAGGATTGACGTTTAAATCATCCTTATCATTCCGAAACGTTTACATGCTAGTTCTAATATCGTAGTCGTATGTTTAGAATCCTAAACACATAAGGTTTCCAGATCCGGTCGGCAACAGACCATAGATCCAATCATATAACGCATATCATAAATCATTTAGCACATAAAAGCATTTTAGGCATAATTCCTAAAATAAGCTAGTGCTCACACCTCACAATCATCGCTTAGCATTCTAAGTTTAAGTCTACAAATTTCCTACAAATTCCTAGTTCGCTTAAACTAATGCTCTGATAGCAACTGTGACATCCCCATTTTTCACGGCCAGAAAAAACCGATTTTGTTTATGCTTTATAAAAATCAGAGTACTTGATTTCATAAAAATGTTGCGGAATTTGTTTCCAGAAAAACACGATAAATGCGTTATCAAAACATTTTCAAAGAAACGTATTTTATTCATTTTAAAATGTTTGGGATGTCATCGTCAATACAAAAACATAAGCATAAACATAACTTATATTTATTTACACTAGTGATCTACATCTCTTTAAATCTCTCAGTGTAATGTGACTTCATATCAACACCTATGATATAAATAAACTGAGTGGGTCAGGTTGGGAAACCTGGTGAGTACATAGGGTTTTCAAACCACAATAATATCATTATTATGTTTAAACAATCAAACAATCAACCCAATTACCCATCCCCATTGTCTTCTTTACTCTTAAGGATTTATCCTAAGAGTCATCTATCCTGCATTCGTTTATTCCGAAGTCCCTTACTTCCAGGGTTATAGGACTGGCACTAAATCCATAGCTGCCAATGTTCGTTCGGAAAGCACTAATTCCATAGCTGCTATAGTATACTCATCGGGTACTAAATCCATAGCAACCAGTGTTTATCTAATAGGTACTAAGTCCATAGCTACCAATTCCTAACAGGTACTAAATCCATAGCTACCGGTGTTTGTCCCATAGGCACTAAGTCCATAGCTGCCGATGTTTATTAGGCACTAAGTCCATAGCTTCCAATGTATACTCACATAATCTTTTATCTCTCATCATTCACCTACCCATGTCATGCCCAACATATTCGTATATATAACATACGTATACGGTTTAAATCCTTTAAAACATGTATAAAACGTTCATCCAGCATAGACAACAAGTATTCAGATAAAATGCACACATAGCACGTAGTTTATATAAAATACTTCATATCTATGTGTAAGATGAAAGGGACTATGCACTCACTTGAAAGGTGGTGACTCAGCACTCGGACATCGCTTTGATACTCTCAAAACGATTTCCTTTGATAAAACCTAGTATCAATACCACTAGGGTTTAGTCTAACGATAACCGCGACAAATTAATAGCTTAGCTATTATTTTTATTATATAAGTGTTAAATAACACTCAATATAACTCAGTATAATAGCCCAAATAATTATTTTAAGGACCTAATAACATTCCTATAATTATTTGGAAGCTATATTAAAAATTGCGTAAGCGTAGCTCACTTACAGTGAATTTTATCGAAAACCAGAACTTTATTTGGAGCATCGTTTCGAAACCAAAAGACCCTTTTTCTCGGGACTCCGGGAGCCTCGGGGCTTCCTTTAGGTGCTAGGTATTTTTCCTAGGGCTTAGGGGTGGCTGGGGAGCTAGAGAGAGAAAGTATTTTAGAGAGAGAAGGAGAATAGTGTGGAAAATGAAGGCTGCCTCGCCCCCTTTTATACCCAGTGAGGCCTGTTGGAGTACGCTGGGCGTAGTCCTTGGTTACGTTGGGCGTAGTGCTCGGATAAGCATGCCACCTCGAACCAGCTGTCTTGCACTCCATCGGACGGATAAGAACGAAGTACGCGGGGCGTACTCCGGACACTAGGCGTCTCTTCGCTACACTGGGCGTAACCCTCGCACCAGGTGTCACCATCCGAAGCGATTTCATCCGATGGTTGGGAGTTCGGCCACGTCATCATTTCATGCATCAGCTTCGCAAGTTCACTTTCCAACTTTAAAAATTCGTAACTTTCGCGTACGAGCTCCGTTTTTGACGTTCTTTATATCCACTCGAAGGCGGGAACGTATTCTACAACTTTCGTTTAGACTTCGTCGGCTAATTTTGACTTGATTTTGAAATTTTATATTACTAACAGGTCGGGACAGGATTGGTTCGTTAAATCCTCATAACTTCTTCATCCGACGTCCGTTTTCGCCCATCTTTTTCTCATTACGCTACTCTTATCGAGATCTTCGATTCTATTTTAGGTCATGTCGGCTAAAAATCACTCGATCTAATATTCGAATTTCGGGCTATACACCGCTAATCCGAAAACTTCGAAAAATCATAACTTCCTCATACGAAGTCAAATTTGGGCGTTCTTTTTATCGACGCTCTTAGTTTAACATATTCTACGACTTTCGTTTAGATTGCTAAGGCTAAATCTTGCTCTATCGTAAATTCACTATTTACGCGTCCCGTGTCGTGTCGGTTTCGTCGCGAAACTTCGACGGGTCATAACTTCTTCGTTATAACTCGGATTTCGGCGTTCTTTATATGTACGGAAACCTTGTGACATATTCTACAACTTGGTTAAGATTATTTACTCTAAATAATCTTTTGTCGAAAAGTCATTTTCGACCCCTATTGCCTCTAATTTGGCTAGCCCGGATCTGCGGGCGTTACAATTATCTCCCCCTTAGGATGATTACGTCCCGGAATCATCAACGAAACAAGGCTCGTATAATGACTCCATACTTCATCTCTTCATCCTAGTTAATAATTATAACTTCTATATTTCTTCAAGTCTATCTTTTAGACTTATTGACTGTAAGCAGTTCTTAATCGTGCACCTGCTCTCTACCTCAGGTTAGACTCCAAATTATGACCTATCATCATGTGATGCACGTTTAGACTCAGATCTCTTAGTGTCAAATTTCAAAACAGACTATGCCTTCCTTCATACTCTAATGTGATATAATCACACTACCAACTTCTTTAACAACGAGCGCGATACTTCTATTGATCGCTTTGATTTCAGCTGTTTGGTTTAAGTCGGACGCTACATCAAACTTGGTTCTCCGAACCATGTAACCTACTCATCATATTCGGACTCAATGTGATATAACCACTAGGGTCGGGATAACAACAATTTTTCTTAGTCATTACCGAAACAATGGTAACGACATACTTGAATAAAACGAAATCAATTACTAGCTTCTTGGTAACCTTGTGACTTTCCCTAATCCAAGTGTGAGTCCTATGCTTCTGGTAGTATAGGCCTCTACTACCATTCACACCTACTCATACTTGTCCCAAGTATCGTCTCGTAATTTTCCAAGTCACCATACAAGAAAATCACATAACAATTTAACACACCAGATAACAACATGAAGATTTTATTATTTCTTGAAACAATTACATAGGTGTTCAAGTTCACCCTGGACTATGCCTCTAATGGGCTACATCATACGATACTATGGCTACTGCATAACTTGATCTTCGGGTATAAAGTCCTCATCCTTGATTCCTCGCATGGTTTTCTGCTTCGTCGAGGATCATGTGAAATGCCCTTGGCCTTGGTGACGTTTATGGTCTTGCTGCTTTATTTTTCCTTGGGCAGTCTCTGGACATGTGCCCCTTGCCTCCACATCCGTAGCGTACTTTATCATTATGTGTGCAGTCCTTGGAATAGTGACCAGTCCTCCCACACTTGTAATAAGTCACTTCTTCGTTGCACTTCCCACAATGCTTCTTCTTGCATTTATCACACCATCTTGATTCACCTCCATCTCCTCCTCCAAGCTTTGAGAATTTCTTTCCTTGTTGGACCTTGAAGATCCTTCAAACTTCCGCTTCTCTCCTGCCTTATCTTTTTCTAGACCCCTTTCTCTTATCTACGCCTCTACGTTCTTAGCTAGCCTAACAGTTGTTTTCAAGGTAGTTTCCATTTTGACCATTGGGCCAAAGTCAGTGAGCAGTCCGTTAGCAAACCTATCAATCTTGGAGAGTTCAGTAGGCACCAAGTAACGGAATAGCTTCATCCTCTTAGTGAATGCGATGGCATACTCATCAACACTCATCTTCCCTTTCTTCAGGTTCTGAAACTCGTTGTTTAGGTCTATTAGATCTATCTTCGAGCAATATTGCATTTTTAACTGTTCCAAGAACTCTTCCCATGACATCCTTAAGGCTTCTCCTCGTGGCATCGTACCTGCCAATAGCTTCCAACAGCTCAAGACTCCAGTTTTCAGTTGTCTTACGGCGAAGACGGTCTTCTGTTTCTCGCTACAGTCGCAGCTCTCAAACACCATTTCCATCTCGGAGATCCAATCTATAATCTCAACAGGCTTTGGGCTTCCTGAGAGACTTGGTGGTTTCGCACCCAAGAAATTCTTGTACATTCGCCCATCCTTGTCGTTTCTCCTCTCCGGGCCATCTTGAGTCCCCACTTGACTCACTTGGCGGCTGTAGTTCCCTTCCTCCGATTGCTCGGGAATCAGCTCGGGTTGCTCAGTGGGCATAGTAGGTTCGTCCCTATTCGACATCCTCCTCATTTCTTCCCTTTGTTCAGCTAGCATAGCCCGAACCATGGCTTGAACTCCAGCCATGTTGACTGGCTCAGGTGCAACTTCTTCTACAATAGGTATTTGCTGAACCAGCGGGGGTTGGTTCCTATTCTCATTTGCATTCACGTTTCTACTACGGGTCCTTGCCATCTTGATCTATACACCGAATAAGGTGAATCTAGACCTTTACTTAGGATTGACGTTTAAATCATCCTTATCATTCCGAAACGTTTACATGCTAGTTCTAATATCGTAGTCGTATGTTTAGAATCCTAAACACATAAGGTTTCCAGATCCGGTCGGCAACAGACCATAGATCCAATCATATAACGCATATCATAAATCATTTAGCACATAAAAGCATTTTAGGCATAATTCCTAAAATAAGCTAGTGCTCACACCTCACAATCATCGCTTAGCATTCTAAGTTTAAGTCTACAAATTTCCTACAAATTCCTAGTTCGCTTAAACTAATGCTCTGATAGCAACTGTGACATCCCCATTTTTCACGGCCAGAAAAAACCGATTTTGTTTATGCTTTATAAAAATCAGAGTACTTGATTTCATAAAAATGTTGCGGAATTTGTTTCCAGAAAAACACGATAAATGCGTTATCAAAACATTTTCAAAGAAACGTATTTTATTCATTTTAAAATGTTTGGGATGTCATCGTCAATACAAAAACATAAGCATAAATAGAACTTACATTTATTTACACTAGTGATATACATCTCTTTAAATCTCTCAATGTAATATGACTTCATATCAACACCTGTGATATAAATAAACTGAGTGGGTCAGGTTGGGAAACCTGGTGAGTACATAGGGTTTTCAACCCACAATAATATAATTATTATGTTTAAACAATCAACCCAATTACCCATCCCCATTGTCTTCTTTACTTTTAAGGATTTATCCTAAGAGTCATCTATCCTGCATTCGTTTATTCTGAAGTCCCTTACTTCCAGGGTTATAGGACTGACACTAAATCCATAGTTGCTAATATTCGTTCGTAAAGCACTAATTCCATAGCTGCTATAGTATACTCATCGGGTACTAAATCCATAGCTACCAGTGTTTATCTAATAGGTACTATGTCCATAGCTACCAATTCCTAACACGTACTAAATCCATAGCTACCGGTGTTTGTCCCATAGGCACTAAGTCCATAGCTGCCGATGTTTATTAGGCACTAAGTCCATAGCTTCCAATGTTTACTCACATAATCTTTTATCTCTCATCATTCATCTACCCATGTCATGCCCAACATATTCGTATATATAACATACGTATACGGTTTAAATCCTTTAAAACATGTATAAAACGTTCATCCAGCATAGACAACAAGTATTCAGATAAAATGCACACATAGCACGTAGTTTATATAAAATACTTCATATCTATGTGTAAGATGAAAGGGACTATGCACTCACTTGAAAGGTGGTGACTCAGCACTCGGACATCGCTTTGATACTCTTAAAACGATTTCCTTCGATAAAACCTAGTATCAATACCACTAGGGTTTAGTCTAACGATAACCGCAACAAATTAATAGCTTAGCTATTATTTTTATTATATAAGTGTTAAATAACACTCAATATAACTCATAATAATAGCCCAAATAATTATTTTAAGGACCTAATAACATTCCTATAATTATTTGGAAGCTATAATAAAAATTGCGTTAGCGTAGCTCACTTACAGTGAATTTTATCGAAAACCGGAACTTTATGTGGAGCAGCGTTTCGAAATCGAAAGACCATTTTTCTCGGGACTCCGGGAGCCTCGGGGCTTCCTTTAGGTGCTAGGTATTTTTCCTAGGGCTTAGGGGTGGCTGGGGAGCTAGAGAGAGAAAGTATTTTAGAGAGAGAAGGAGAATAGTGTGGAAAATGAAGGCTACCTCGCCCCCTTTTATACACAGCGAGGCCTGTTGGAGTACGCTGGGCGTAGTGCTCAAATAAGCATGCCACCTCGGACCAGCTGTCTTGCACTCCATCGGACGGATAAGAACCAAAGTACGCGGGGCGTACTCCGGACGCTAGGCGTCTCTTCGCTACACTGGGCGTAACCCTCGCACCAGGTGTCACCATCCGAAGCGATTTCATCCGATGGCTGGGAGTTCGGCCACGTCATCATTTCATGCATCAGCTTCGCAAGTTCACTATCCAACTTTAAAAATTCGTAACTTTCGCGTACGAGCTCCGTTTTTGACGTTTTTTATATGCACGCGAATGCGGGAACGTATTCTACAACTTTCGTTTAGACTTCGTCGGCTAATTTTGACTCGATTTTTATCGACGCTCTTAGTTTAACATATTCTATGACTTTCATTTAGATTGCTAAGGCTAAATCTCGCTCTATCATAAATTCACTATTTACGCGTCCCGTGTCGTGTCGGTTCCGTTGCGAAACTTCGACGGGTCATGACTTTTTCGTTATAACTCGGATTTCGGCGTTCTTTATATGTACGGAAACCTTGTGACATATTCTACAACTTGGTTAAGATTATTTATTCTAAATAATCTTTTGTCGAAAAGTCATTTTCGACCCCTATTGCCTCTAATTTGACTAGCCCGGATCAACGGGCGTTACAATTGAAAGTGGGTTAGATTTGATCTCACATCGGCTGGGAAGGAGAACTAAGCATTCCTTATAAGGGGTGTTGATACTTTCCCTATCACAACGCGTTTTAAAGCCGTGAGGGCAGCAAATACCATAAGAACTCTGCAGTTAAGCGTGCTCGGGCGGGAATAGTACCAGGATGGGTGACCCCCTGGGAAGTCGTCGTGGCGAGTGGCCCAAAGCGGACAATATTGTGATACGTGCCAGAGGGGGATGTTACATTCACCACTTGTTTCTAACATTTAATCCCACCAAAGACCACACCATGCGGCATTTCTCTTTCCCTAATGTCTCAATTTGCTAAAAGAAAGTACAATTTTTAGATAAATAAAAAATGACTAAATAATAAATATAAATTGTAAGGAACTGCCAGGGCTACTAAACAAGTGCTGAAAGCATTTTCCATGCAATATTTAGCTTCTTTTAAATAAGAGAAACTAAATATCCTCCCAATTTTGTTCCTTCAAATCCTCCTACCCAATTAAATAATGACATGTGTCATTTTAGTATACTAAAATATTATTAAATGAGCATTAAATGTGACACATGCTATCATTTAATTGGGTAGGTAGATTTCTAGGAACAAAAAGTAGGAGAATATTTAATTTCTCTTTAAATAAATAAGCACATCATTTCCTGAGGAGAATAAATAAGCACAAGTTTTAGGAACAAAGGGGTATTTCTAGACATACACAAACATGGTTATAGACTCATAGTTATAGCTACTTGTACACCTGTATATCATTTCCATGATTTGTTTGATTGTAATCAGTGGATTGTGATAAGCATCAACCACTCCTAGTTTACTCCAAGAAGGGTAAGAGGCCCAAGGCCCAAAAGGACCTATGAATTACGAGTCTAGTCCATTAAACTGAGGTCTGGGAAGATGATTCTCAGAAAATAATCTTATTGGTTGTTTCTTTGCTTTTGTTAATGACCTTAGCACTATTTTGATCGTGGGGGTGGTGCATGTGTCCTTAGCCAATGATAGAGCAGTTACAGCTTTTTGTTAGAGGACATATTAGCTAGCTTTTGCTTTGTGTTGTTTAGGAAGAAATTTGTAAGAAGTTCTTTCTAGAACCAGGAGAAATACCTCTCTCGAATATGGGACTTTTGTTATGAATGATCAGTAATCTTTTGGTTCTTTCCTTCGTTTTCTTTGTTCAATTGTGTGTTGGTTGTGAAGAATTCAGTTATAGGAAAGGAAGAGCTTATCAATTGGTATCATAGAAGTTTTTTCCAATGGGAGGAGCATCGAAGGAGGTTATTGCAGTCATAAAGGTTGAAGAACAAGTTCGGATTATGCATATCCAACTTCACTCTCACGGAGGTGATATCCAAGAGATCAAGCAAAGAATGGATTTCATCATTAATGGGCAAGATGAAATGAGGCAGAATCAAGAACAAATTAACAAGACTTTAGCTAAGTTGCTTGAAAAGAATGATGGGACCTCTGGTACTCAACGTTCTCTCCTTATCACTCTGATAGGATCTCAGAATTACAGCAAGCAAATGATTGGATAAAATTAAAGGGCCCAATTCGAGAGGGGCAAAGTCTCCAATACAAACAAACAAATGATAAATTATTGAACTGGAAAACAATTGAAACGTAGCCTGCTAATTAACACTTGGAATGATCACTAACTGCTTCAGGAAACTAGCTTGTTAACTGCCCCCCCCCCCCCACTTTTCCATTATCTCGTTGCTTTGTTGACCCAATGGGTCTAACCAAATCCCAAAAATGGCATTGAATTGCTCCTGTTTAATTGATTCTGGGTCACGAGGTTTGACCCGTTTTGGCCTCCTTGTGTACACTTTGAGCCGGGTTGTATCATTACTTCCTACCTGGTAAAACGCCTTGTCCTCAAGGCGAAATTTAGGAAATTGTTTTGCCAAAAAATCGTAAGATTCCCAAGCAGCCTCTTCCAACCCCTCGGATCCCCTCCACTGAAGATGGGGAATTCAATTTTATGATATGGCCTACGGTTGAAACCAGAATAGCTTGTATCTCCATCGTCATTCTTGCTTCTGTCACACCCCCAAACCAGACTGGCAGAAACATTCGAGGGTGGATGACTTCACGTAGTACCATAACAATTGAATATCATAAAGAAAGTAACACAACCATCATATATATAATAAAAACGTACATTGTTGCGTTATACATGTTTCCAAAAGAATATTACAATATGATGATTTAAAATGTTTGATAATAAACGCCTTTAGCGTTCCTTCTTCAAAAGCTGGTAGTTACATGTATTACTGATTCCTTGAGAAATACAAGTGGTTTCGAAAAAGGGTCAACAATAAAGTTGGTGAGTTCATAAGTGTTTTGTACTAAAAAAGTATGTCTTTTTGGAAGAAAATAGATGAACGTGGTTTTCAGAAAATCCAATATTTTCCACATATAGTTTGAAAAGTTCCCAAGGTTGGAGGGCGTTAGTATCTTTCGTACTTAAATGATAAAGATAAGTTTTGTACTCAAAATAATGTTAATACTAAATGCATGTATAAATCTCATAAATCAAGCTTGTTTTTATACTTTCGTGTGAGTCTTATAACCATACTATTGACACAGACTGCCTGTAACAACATTTTTCAGGTGTTGTAGTGTTATGACATTTGTCACCCCAACCCTGCTGATCTAACTGTAGTTAACAGTTTAGGTGCAGGGTTTTCAATCCCATATAGATCTATACACAAGTATCATGTTCTCCTTCCAAGAGATTATGGCTTATAATATAGGACTTGAAATGAATACTTAAAAGTACGTTGAAGTTGAATATCTCACGTCACTTCGTATAAATAGATTTACGATAAGAATGACTCTATTTCACTTTAGATGAAAGTAATTCGTTTTTCAAGATGTATACGTAAGAATATATGAATAATTCACAAAGTATACCCATTATAGTTTTTCTAAAAGTGTTTTCCATTTGGTGAAGATAACTTGGTGAAATACTAAACTTTATGAAGTAAGATGTTGGTATCGAAATAACAATAAAATAGATGTTGTATTTATAAAGTGATATGTTTTCTTGTATTGTACTTGTATCCCCCCCCCCCCTTAAAACATGAAAAGAATTGAAAAGTAGGGGTATAAACTCACTTGTTCGGTTTGAAGAGAGTGAGGCTAGAGTCGGGCAGAACTTCAACTGCGGAAAGCTGCATCTTCGAGCTTCTCGGGAATCTCGGTAGTGTCACTACTAGAAAACAAACCTTTAATGACACGCTTTCTACGACACACACTGATTAATGATACGCAAAAGGACGTGCCCTTAAAATAGTGTTATCTCTCCAAAAAAATTTAAGGATTTACGTCACGCATTATTGCGTGCCCTTGATTTAGTGTCTCAAGAAAAAAAAACATGGAGGGCACTTTATGTTAAACGCACGTCGTTTGTGCCTGTCGCTTTATAATTTTAATGACACGCGCTTTCAGTAGACAAGGGGGAAACGAAATCCCAAAATTTTGTAAACCCGCCTCGTTTTTTCTATCTTCTATCTATCTTTTATCCTTGCAATTCACTCTCCCCCTCTCTGATACTCTCTCTTCTAGATCTCCCTTCATTCTCTACCTCCCGTCTCTCTGTAAACCCTAAGCAATCACCACCTCCCTTCTCTCTAGCACGTGCTAGGGTTTTATTTTCTTTCAAGCTTCCGCTTCTCTCGTTTTCTCTCAACCCAGTACGTGCGAGGGTTCAGAATAACTGAGCGAATTCAAACAATCAATATTCCATTTCAACTTCTTTCAACTCTAGATCATCGGGTATTTTTTCAGATTCGTTTTTAGGTTTTGTTCACTTTCGAAATTGGAATGGGACCCGTTCTTTTCTACTTCAATACTCTCGATCTCAACCGGATTTTCTTCTTCCACTTCGTCTTCTTCTACTTCTTCTAACAATGGTGGTTCCTGCTCATGGGTAACCTCGGCAATATGCAATTTAAAAACCCCAAATAAGTCAAATTTTTAGGTATAGGGTTCTTTATCTGGAAGCACAAGGCCATCTGCAATCGATTCAGCTAATCTGAGCTCACAGGTACATGTTATAGTCAACAAATTGTCGTCATCATCTTTGTATTTTATCAAAACAGACTTTGAAGCCATATGCCCGTTAGTGTAACGCCTATTGACCATTTTATAACTCATTCATATAACGAATTCATATAATGTCAGCGTGTAAAAGAGAATATAAACTCATTTATGTATGTACGTACTCTTTAAGTGATCAATTGCACATTGCTTGCAAAGGGAAGTCCATTCTGTAACTGTGTGATGAGGAGAGATCTTGCAAGCAATCTAGAACTAGGTATATCTGGTTGATGTTGCTATGTGTGTCCGTTTCTATTCTGTATGTGCTCTAACGTTGAAATTTTATCATGAGATTCTGTAAGCTGTTAGCAATTCATTTTTTTTGTTTCTTTTATCCATTACAGCTTATTTCTTCCACCCAAGAAGCAGCGCCTTGGATGGGGGGAAGGCCTTGCCAAGTATGAGAAAAAGAAGGTTGACCCTGAAGATATTCTTGATAAAGAGGCTGTAGCCAGAAATGGTATGGTTGATGGTGTCACTGGCTCTGAACCTTTGCTTACTAGTCCTTCTAGTTTGACTGATGAAAGCCCCACTGTCAATGGTTATTTAGAATGTGCATCTACTGCTACTCCTTACTCGTATGCCTTCACTTCCTCTTTAGGTAATTTATATACTTTGATTTGTTAATTTTTACGTGCCTTTTTTCAATTTTCTAAAACCTGGGTTGACCCGGCCTGCACTTCCTCTCCAGGTAATTTATAAAAGCCCCAGTGTCAATGGTTATCATATCAGCTGATACTTTGTGCTGTTTGAAACAGAGTTTTCTGATATGACATTTGTAGAATTCAGCAAACAGAAACTCGGAGCTGCACAAAACTGTTCTGCTACCCAAAAGGGCAACCACAAACTCACTGATGTTGTCCTTCCTCTCACAGTATGATCTTACCTAATCTTTCATGTTTCATTTCACAAACAAGATTCATTTTCATTATCATATATATATATATATATATATATATATATATATTGCAGCAAGATTGGAGGAAAACAGGAATTGTAAGCCCAGTCAAGAACTAAGGATCCTATGGATCTTGTTGGACATTCAGGTAATTATCATCATCATTATAAAAAAAATCTCCATAAGATAAAAAAAACCCAAAATGGTTTCTTGGTTTATGATTTGATGATGCATGCAGTACTACTGGAGGTCTTGAAGCTGCATATGCCCAAGCTTCTGGGAAATCAGCTTCTCTCTATGAACAACAACTTGTAGACTGTGCTCGTGATTTTAACAACTTTGGTTGCAATGGTAGGTTGCCTTCACAAGCTTATGAATACATCAAATACAATGGTGGACTTGACACTGAGGAATCTTATCCTTACACCGGAAAAGATGGTGTCTGTAAATACAAATCAGAAAATGTTGCAGTTAAAGTTATTGATTCAGTCAACATCACCATGGTAATATTAATACCAATAATGATAACAACAATTAGTTATGAATTTATGAATGTGTAGATTACTAAATGATTGTTTGTATATAGGGTGCTGAGGATGAATTAAATCATGCAGTGGGTGTTGTTCGTCCAGTGAGTGTGGCGTTTCAGGTGATTAATGGGTTTCATCAGTACACAGGAGGAGTTTTCACTAGCGATGTTTGTGGGAATGATCCAATGGTGAGAGAGATACATGTTTATTTTAATATTCTTGATAGTATTTGTTTTGATTGTTTTTATGATGAGAAGATTTATGATTATTGATATTAAATGTAACAAGATTTCAAACATGAATGACCATTGATTCTCTTGCAGTCTTGTAATACATCCATTTGTTTCCATGTCTGCTACTGAACAGGTGATATTTGACTTCCGGTTTTGTGCACTTCTGGCTGTTGCAGGCTCATTAGCTGGCTCATTGCTATGCTTTCTTGATGTAATAATTCTCTATACACTCATTTATTTTAGTAAATTTACCTGTAATTCTGTTTTCTGTGTTTCTATTGTTATGTTTGGGTGAATCAAAGTGTCCTTAACTTTTCGGTTTTGCCTTTTTACCTGGTTTACTAATTTCCATCCTCTAAAAAGTGATCAAAATGTTGTGTTTTTATGGTTGTTTGCATAAAAGACAATATTTGACCATTTTTTTTCGGAAGAAAAACTTAATATCTTTCTTTTTACTGGATGTAAACTTGTAAATCGGGTAAAAAGGCAAAAACGAAAAGTTAGGTTAGTCTTTTGGTTTATAGATTGTAAAACTTTCTCTTAGGACTTATCCGAAAAATGGTAAAAAAATGTGTCTTTTATGCAATTAACCATTTTGAAAAAACATGTGTATGTATAAAATATAAATTTTAGGATTTTTTTAACATGAGGACTTTGATGGAACTACACAACGGGTTTTGGTTTCTGCCAAAATATGGAAAAAAAATAAGATGCAGGTTTTTTGAAGGGTGCATAAACAGGATAGTTTTGGAAGTTGGGGAATTATTTTGTTTATGTTAAGGAAATGAATAGTTTGTGTTTTATTTTTAGGTTTACATTGAATTCTAAAATTATTTTTAAATTTTGCATTGGGTTTATATGTTGGTTTCTCATTAGTTTTTAGCGTGCACAGAGTCGTTCTAGAGTGGATGCAGGTCATATGTTAACGGAGAGAAGGAAAAGATGGATATTGTTATTTGATTTGCCATTCGATTTCATCTTCCTTTTTTGAGTTCTTGGTTGAAGCCTCAATCCATCTTCGAAACTTTAGCAATTGGTTTGTATGAAAAGAAAATTGATTTCATCGCCTTTTTCCAGGTTAAAACCTCATTTTTTTGGCTTCATCTTTAGCCTTCCGTTTCGGGCTTGACACCTAAAAATTGATTTCATCTCCTTTCTTTACTGGGTTTAAGAATCTTCATTTTGTGTTGGATGAATAAGTAATAAAGAAGACATGATTTTTCATTGGCAATCACCTATTCCAGTGCCATCAATCGACAAAATGTGGTGCAAGGGTAGTTCTAAATATTTGCATCTGGTTTCAGGGGTTACTCAAGGAAAATGCAAATGGTAGCAAATACTGGGCATATGGAGGTGACTTTGGAGATACACCAAACGACTTAAATTTCTTCTTAAATGGTCTCATATGGCCTGATCGGACTCCTCATCCTGCTCTAAATGGTGATTACTATAACTTTTTTGCTTAGTATTTAGGTTTTTGTTTCGTTATTTCCAACAAAAATGTTTCCAGTTGTGCTTTCTATATAGCGAATGTTAACCTTGGTCTTTGTGTTTTTTGTTCATAGATTACAAACACCAATTTCTTTCAAACAACAGAAGATCTAGAGTTTAATTGGGCAAGGTGATGGATCTAAACTTGATTCTGAAACTCTCAGTCTACCAACATTAGAGTTTAATTGAGTGATTGAAGGTGATTTTGGTTCTTGAAACGAAACTCAAGATATCAGATTTTGGCAGGGCTATACGTTTTAGAGGAAACGAGACTCAAGCAAAAGTAAACACACAGAGAGTTGTTGGCACATAGTAAGCTAGATGATACAATTGTATATAAACAAGTTCATTTTTTTATAACATTTACTCACTTTTCGAATAATTATTTGTATTTGACATACTAGTGAAATGAATTATCTTTGTTATTTATGGTATTTTATTTTGTATTATGAGATTTTTAATGTATTATTTAATTTGAAAATTAGTAAATCTATAAATAATATTTTTTTGAACATTTAAAATTATGATACGCAAAAATGTGTGTCATCTTCATTTATGACATGGCCTTTCTTGACATGGGCTTTCTTGATACGCAGTGTGTGTCATTAACATGCGCGTCATAAGGTTACGACACACGAATGCGTGTCGTCTTCCTTTATGATAGGGCCTTCCTTGATACGCATTGCGTGTCGTAAACGCACGTCGTAATTGCGCGTCGTAAATGAGCGTCGTAAATGCGCGTCGTCTCTCTTTATGACAGGGCCTTCCTTGACGCGCAATGAACGTCGTAAAAGGCTATTTTTCTAGTAGTTTGTAGAACCTTCGTCGGGGGCTCGAGTGTGGAACCGAAGGTGTCGGGAGGGCCTCTAGTGCGTAAGAGTGTGTGAGAGTGAGTGAAAGTTTGAGAGAGATGTGCCAAAATCCGGAGTTTATGCCTTCTATTTATAGGGCTGAAGGCACGAGTACGTTGGGCGTACCACAGGAGTACGTTGGGCGTGCGCGTTACGCTGGGCGTACTTCGGTTACGATGGGCGTAACTTTGCGTCATGGATTACGACTCGGTTCTAGCTAGGCGTAGAGCTTGCAGCCGATGGGACTCGACCCTGCACCTGAGTACGCTGGGCGTACTCTTGAATTACGCTGGGCGTAATTCTGGCTTCCATCTTCTAAATTCCATAACTTTCGCGTACGGGCTCCGTTTTTCGCGTTCTATATATCCACGCGTAGGTGAGATTATGCTCTACAAATTTCATTTAGACTCCGTCGGCTAGTTTTGACTTTATTTTTAATGTTATGCTTTTAATAGGCCGGGACTACTAAAAGTCCGTTAAAATTTCATAACTTCTTTATCCGACGTCTGTTTTCGTTTGTCTTTTTATCATCTTACTCCTATTGTGGAGACCTTCAACTCTCGTTTAGGTTGCGTTAGTTAAATTTCGTCTGATCTTTAATTCGAGTTTTTAGCTCTCTACTGCTGTTACGAAACTTAGAAAATTCGTAACTTCTTCATACGAGGTCCAATTTGGGCGATCTTTTTATGTACGTTTACAGTTTAATGAACTCTACAACTTTTGTTTAGATACTTAAGGCTAAAATGTGTTTTATTGGAATTTCACCTCTTTTTTTTTATGTTAAATAATGTTTTACCGGGTGTGTCGTGAATATTTGAGTGGTCATAGTTTCTTCAATATAACCCGGTTTCGAATGTTCTTTATGTTTTTGGAAACCTTGGCATGATATCTAACATTTGATGCATCCCAATTTAGATATTTGAACACTTTACTTTTGAGGCTAGTTTCGTTGATTCCAAATAGTTTTCGTTGTATTTGACTTTTGAGTGTTACATTGCTTTTGGAAAAATATAGGGTTGTCACATCATCCCCCCGTTAGAGGAATTTCATCCTGAAATTTAATCTAAGAAAGAGTTTATGGGTTAGGAAAGAGATACGGTTACTTTTGTTTCATCTGATCCTCGTGTTCCCAGGTGTATTCAGGTCCTCGGTTGGCGTTCCAGCGGGCCTTTACAATAGGTATGTGGCTTTGTTTAGTTCTTTTAGTTTCCCAATCCATGATCTCTACTGGTTCTTCTACGAATTGGTGATTCTCATTTATTGGAATTTCGTCCAGAGGGATGACAAGGGTCCCATCGGACAAGCACTTCTTTAGGTTTGATACGTGAAAGGTAGGGTGTACGTTGTGGAGTTCCTGAGGTAATCGAAGTTTGTAAGCCACCGAACCGATCCTAGCAAGGATCTCAAATGGTCCAATGTATCTTGGGTTCAGTTTCCCACGCTTTTTGAAACGTATTAATCCTTTCCAGGGCGAGACTTTTAGTAGGACACGGTCTCCAACCTGGAATTCCAAGGGTTTCCGTCTTTTATCCGCATAACTCTTTTGTCTGTCCCTTGATGCTTTCAGTCGTTCCCGGATCTAAACAATCTTCTCCGTAGTTTCCCTTATGATTTCTGGCCTAGTGAGTGTGTTGTTTGTTGCTTGTCCTTTTGCTAGTTGTGTGTCACCTACTTCAGCCCAGCACAGAGGTGATCTGCATTTACAGCCGTAGAGGGATTCAAACGGGGCAACCTTGATGCTAGTGTGGCAACTATTGTTGTACGAAAGCTTGACCAATGGTAGATGGGTGTCCCATGCTTTGCCAAAATCGATTACGCAAGATCTCAACATATCTTCTAGGGTTTGTATGGTTATCTCACTCTGGCTGTCAGTTTGTGGGTGATAAGTTGTACTCATGTCTAGTCCTGTTCCTAGAGATTTTTGCAGCGACTGCCAGAACCTTGAGGTGAATCTACTATCTCGGTCTGAGATAATGGATATGGGCACACCATGCAGCTGTACAATCTCTCTGAGGTATGTTCTAGTTAGTTTCTCCAATTTATCCGTTTCTTTGATTGGTAGGAAGTGCGCGAATTTAGTTAACCTGTCGACGATCACCCAGATGGTGTCGAGTCCGCTTATCGTCTTGGGTAATTTGGTTATGAAATCCATGGTTATCCGTTCCCACTTCCATTCGGTATTTCTGGTTGTTGTAACATTCCCGAGGGCTTTTGGTATTCTACCTTGACTTTGGCGCATGTTAGACACTTGCTCACGTATGTAGTAATTTTGGCTTTCATGTTCGGCCACCAGTATAATTTCTTGAAGTCCAAATACATCTTATCGGAGTCGGGATGTATGGAGTATCGTATCTTTTGGGCTTCGTTCATGACGACTTATCTGAATCTGCCAAACTTCGGTGTCCAGATCCGATCCATGAGGTAACGAACTCCATCATTCTTGACTTCAAGCTTCGTATCCATTCCCCTTATGGCTTCCCCTGTCACATTTTCATATTTTAAGGCTTCTATTTGGGCTTCCTTGATTTGCGTGGACAGGTGTGAATGGATTGTCATAGTTAGAGACTTCACTCTGCGGCCCGAGTATTCCTTATGGCTGAGTGCATCGGCCACCACGTTAGCCTTTCCGGGATGATATCGAATTTCGCATTCGTAATCATTTAGTAGTTCTACCCACCGTATTTGTCTCATGTTGAGTTCTTTCTGGTTGAGGATATGCTGGAGGCTTTTATGATCGGTGAAGATTGTACATTTTGTGTCGTAGAGATAGTGTCTCCATATCTTTAGAGCGAAAATGACTGCTCCTAACTCGAGATCGTGCGTCGTGTAGTTTACTTCGTGCGTCTTTAGTTGTCTTGAGGCGTAGGCGATGACCTTCCCTCGTTGCATCAGAACACACCCAAGTCCTTGGTTTGACGCATCACAATAGACCACGAAGTCCTCCATTCCCTCTGGTAAGGTTAGGATGGGCGCGCTACATAAGGCTCGCTTTAGTATTTGAAACGCGATGTCTTGTTTCTCTCCCCAGTCGAAGGTCACACTCTTCTGAGTTAAGGTGGTAAGTGGCTTAGCAATCTTCGAAAAGTTTTGTATGAACCTTCGGTAATACCTGGCGAGTCCCAAAAATTGCTGGATTTCTGTTGGGGTTCTTGGGATCGTCCAATTCTCTATTGCCTTGATCTTAGAAGGATCCACGTGTATCCCCTCTTTGCTTACTACGTGACCTAGGAAATCTACTTCCCGAATCCAAAACTCGCACTTTGAGAATTTTGCGTATAGCTTTTCTACCCTCAATGTTTCCAAGACTTGGCGGAGGTGTTGGTTGGGTTCTTCCTTGCTTCTTAAATAGATGAGTCTATCATCTATGAACACGATCACAAATTTATCCAGGAAGGGACTGATGGGATAATGCAAACAATCCTATGTGTCCATGCAACCCTAGGATTGGATCTATGTTTTCACTATTAGATACACAACATTATGAACACATAAAGAAACCCTAATTCTAGCATATAAGTAATCATATTAACATAAGAATAGGTTTATAATATTACCTTGATTTTTATGTAGCAATAACAATCCCAAATCTCCTTGTATTGACTTTGGAAGGCTTAGAGTCACAAGTGTCACTCCTCTAATGGTTCACAAACAGCAAGAGCAAATGGAGAAGCAAGTGAGATAGGGAAGAGGTATAAAATTCGTTTCTAGGAACCCTAGACAAGGAATGGACGAATTCTTATGGCCTTAGGGTTATTTATATAGGTGTAGAGATTAGATTTCAGTCCTTATCCTTATCTAGTTGCTTGCCCACCAAGCAACCATAAGATAAGCCTTGAAAACCCTTATCTTTTATCCTTTGGACGATTTCAAGGATCCTTATCTCCTTGAATTCGTTCAACCCATATTTATTATAACCATTACCATATTTTGTAACTATCACATAATTACAATTCAGCCCCTCTAGTTTAATTAAGTACATTTGATCACAAAATTAATTCTTAATTAATTATTGACCAATATTAATTAAACAAATATGATTTCTCCTTTAATATATTATTCTTATAACATATTAATAAATCATAATAACCTCTCTCTTTATTTATTTCTCCAATCAAGTTGCTTTGGTGAAGGCAACTCAAAAGGACCATGCACCATCGGGTCAAGTACATACCAAAATAGTTATGGACTTAGACACTAATCCAACAATCTCCCACTTGGATAAGTCTAATAACTATTATGCGTATGACTTCAGATCCTGATCTGCAATCGTAGCTTTCCAAAGCCGTTGTCAACTCTGATCCTATCAGATACACGTGTCCTTAGATAAGGGATCATATATTCCTCCATTCTAGATATCATATGAGATATGATTTCAAATCATTCTCTTTGTACTATATCTCGATTTCCGATTTATGACGACTGACTAATTGAACAAATCAAATTAGCCCTAGCCCGGCTGAGCATTTACGTTTGTCATCATAAAATCATCGAGGGGCCCAAAGATATCGCTTTTATCCTTCTTTGGATAAAAGGAACGGATAAACTTTGATACAATGCTCGCTTGCACTCACTCACCAAATCACACACAACAATATGTTTTATAACACCAAGTTACTAGTGCGTTTACATATTATCAATGTGCAACCGATTTGCAAGATACAACTCACACATCTCGGTTTCAAGAATATAAGATGTTATCGTCTCACCAATCACTCGTGATACAATTCATGGAGTGATCCAAGTGAGCGTGGGTTTAATCCAATGCTGAAATTCATATTCATAAGCACTCATGAACGTTGCAGCAAACATTTGCTTATGTCTAATGCTCTTTAGACAATCCACACACCAATTCATGACAGTCTTCATTCATATCTACTTCCAACTTATGAATGACTGTGGCTCGTTCGAATAATTCGATTATTCTTAATAAACTCAATTATTTTGGAAGTCAAAACATGCAAATGTGAAACACAAGAATAATACTAATCCCATATGGCCTCAAACCTTTGAGTATAAATAAAACACCTTTTATTTATCACCATATTGATTACTCATTATTTGTCGTTTCGGGTAATCAACTTCTTACTTGAATTATAACACTTGTCCCATGCTCCTAGCATGCACACAATGTTTACCTATGGTTCTTACTTTGTGAAATAGATCACATTGAACACATTTCCAATCATTCTCATTTCACAACTCCAAATCCTTTTCATAAGTGAAAGAATATCAAATTCTTGCTACTTATAGAATATGCTAGATTCTAACATTCTATGCAACTTATACTTTCGTAATGTCACTGCACAAAAGTCACAAAGACTATTGCCAATGATATTACAAAGTATTTTATCGGAAATTGTTACAAGACAATTCCTTAGATATGATGTCTCTCACTCAAACTACATTCCTTCGAACATCCTTTTGCATAAAAGTTTCTAATCTAGTCATAGATTATCAATACTCAATTCCCAATGTGGATACATTTCCATATTTTCCATATGACAACTTATTCTTAATAGAATCTTATCTATTCCTAATAATGTCGATATGGTCCATCCAATATGAAAACATTTCCATATCTTCCAATACTATACTTCCAACTACTCACAAGCAACCAATCCTCGTCGAACTTGGATTGTCCTTTGATAGTTGTTTAATTATTTTAGTCTAAACCGATTCTAGTCCTTTTTCCCTCTAAATGCGCTAGACATTTGGAAAATTTTAGAATGGTCAAACATTAAAGCATTTGCAATCGATCCTATACTCGAAGCGTATGGGACACGATGCATAATGTTTTATTTGCCATGTTCTCAAAATTCGAATTGTGAAGAGGAATGCCGTAATCATAATCGAAAATTTAATAACACACTATTTACCTTTGACTAAATTTATTCACATTTCTCAACCTAATCCTTTAGGTTTGAAGAGAGTGAGGCTAGAGTCGGGCAGAACTTCAACTGCGGAAAGCTGCATCTTTGAGCTTCTTGGGAATCTTGGTAGTGTAGAACCTTCGTCGGGGGCTCGAATGTGGAACCGAGGGTGTCGGGATGGCCTCTGGTGCGTAAGAGTGTGTGAGAGTGAGTGAAATTTTGAGAGATACGTGCCAAAATTCGGAGTTTATGCCTTCTATTTATAGGGTTGAAGGTGCGAGTATGCTGGGCATACGTGTTATGTTGGGCGTACTTCGGTTACGCTGGGCGTAACTTTGCGTCATGGCTTACGACTTGGGTCTAGCTAGGCGTAGAGCTTGCAACCGATGGGACTCGACCCTGCACCTGAGTACGCTGGGCGTAATTCTCGCTTCCATCTTCTAAATTCTGTAACTTTCGCGTACGGGCTCCGTTTTTCGTGTAGGTGAGATTATGCTCTACAACTTTCATTTAGACTCTGTCGGCTAGGTTTTGAATTTATTTTTAATGCTATGCTTTTAATAGGCCGGGACTGCTAAAGTCCGTTAAAAATTCATAACTTCTTTATCCGACGTCTGTTTTTGTTTGTCTTTTTATCATCTTACTCCTATTATGGAGACCTTCAACTCTTATTTAGGTTGGTTTAGTTAAAATTAATGATAAAATTAATGAACTAAAAAACAATTGAAAAGTAGCATGTAATTAACACTTGGAATGATCACTAACTGCTCCTGGAAACTAGCTTGTTAACTGCCCCCACCTTTCCATTATCTTGTTGCTTTGTTGACCCAATGGGTCTAACCAAATCTCAAAAATGGCATTGAATTACTCATGTTCAATTGATTCCGGGTCACGAGGTTTGACTCGTTTTGGCCTCCTTGTGTACACTTTGAGTTAGGTTGTATCACACTCCCACAGGGCACCAGGAAAACAAGAACAAAGGCATGGGAAGCGCTGTAGCTGGGGGATCTGGCCAGGTTTATTTTGACCATGGAGGCTCCGGTCAGGGCGATGCTAGTCAAGGAGGTTTAGGCTTCAACGGAACTGGTCTCGTCTTTTGAACCGTCAACCAAAACGAGGGAAGAAGAGGTGGAGGGCATTATGAATACCGCCATAAGAAGATAGACATGCCTACCTTCGATGGTAAAGATCCCAACGGTTGGATCTTGCAAGCTGAGAGATACTTTGCCATCTATCAATTGATCAACGAAGAGAAACTGGAAGTTGTCATCCTTAGTTTGAGTGGGGATGAACTTTCATGGTACCGTTGGTCTGATAAGCAAGAAGCAATCACAACCTGGGAACAGATGAAGCAGGTGTTCTTGAAGAAATTCAGGCCGATCCAAGGGGGGACATTTACGAACAATGGTCTACATTGGAACAAACAGGAACAGCGGTGGAGTACGTGAGGAAGTTTGTCGAGTTAGTGGCACCCCTAGAGGGCGTTGACAATCGCGTCGCCATCGCTACGTTCATCAAAGGGCTTAAGCCTAGTATCAAAAAAGAATTACGAATGTGGACTCCCCTTGATTTGGGCCAGATCCACGGATCTGGCCTAGCAGATAGAAGAAAAGAGTCCGTCCGTTAAGAGCACGGGATTCAGTGCTTTGGGGCTCCAAAATGTTTCGTCCACAGGTAACCGCTCCACCCCTACCCTAATTTCTGGATCTTACCCATCATCCCGCTCCACTGAAATTACCTGAAGAAGTTATGGGAGGGGGGGGGGGATCGACCTCTCACAGAGGCACAACTCAACGAGAAAAGGGCTTGTGGACTCAGTTATCGTTGTGACGAGAAGTGGAATAAGAACCATCGATGCAAGTCCCAAGTGAATGTGATCTTAGTAGAAGAAGGAGAAGAAGAGCAGGAGGAAGAAGTAGAGACGGAAGTGATAGACCCTCCTGCTGCCCTCGATTCAACTGATGGGTGAACTCATCGAGGTGTCCCTCAATTCAGTAGCGGGTCTGACCTCACCAAAATCATGAAGATGCCCGGAAAAATATTTGACCTGGCCGTGGTATCCTTCATCGATCCCGGTGCAACCCACAACTTCATCTCTTCCCAGATTGTAAAGGAGTTGGCATTACCCATCACTGACACAGAACCCTATGGAGTCAGAATGGGAACTGGTGACAATGAGGAAGGGATGGGCATTTGCAGAGGGGTGATGCTACAACTGCAAGAGCTTGACATTGTTGAAGAATTTCTACCCTTGAGGCTAAGGAGCTCGAATGTGATACTGGGAATAAAGTGGCTAGAGACATTGGGAACTACACAGACCAATTAGAAGGACCAAACTATGGTATTCATCGTAGGGGATCAACAAGTGAGCCTAAAAGGGAACCCCTCACTAGAAAAGTCTTTAGTATCCTTCAAAGCCATGGAGAGAACGATAAGGAAAGAGAAGACTGGAGTGCTGATTGAGCTCAACAGTACTGAGATGGAAGATGAAGCAGCTCAGATGGTTCCATAATTCTTGGAGCCCATTTTGTTCCAATTCCAAGGAATCTTTGACGAACCCACCGGACTGCCACAAAAAAGGCACATTGATCATCAAATCGTGTTGAAGGAAGGCACCGATCCTGTGAGTGTGAGACCATACAGGTACCCTCACTTTGAAAAGGAAGAAGTTGAGAAAATGATTCAAGTAATGCTTATGGAAGGTGTGATTCAACCTAGTAGAAGCCCTTATTCGAGCCTTGTTATCCTTGTCAAAAAAAAGATGGGTCTTGGCATTTTTGTGTTGATTATCGGGCTCTCAACCGGGCTACTGTTCCCAACAAGTTCCCCATTCCCATTATTGATGAGGTCCTTGATGAATTGCACGGGTCAATCATTTTTAGTAAGTTGGACCTTCAATCGGGGTATCACCAAATCAGGATGAAGACGGAAGATATCTAGAAAACTGAATTTCGAACACATGACGGCCACTATGAATTTCGGGTAATGCCCTTTAGGCGTACTAACGCCCCTGCAACCTTCCAATCTCTCATGAATGAGATTTTCCGGCCATTTTTTAATGAAGGTTCATTCTAGTCTTTTTTGACGACATTTTAATAAATAGCTCTTGTATCGAAGCCCACGAAAAACACCTGATCACAGTTCTGGCTCTACATGAAAAGCATCAACTCTTTTTGAATAAAAAATGTGAATTTGGGCAAAGGTGATTATCATACTTGGGTCATGAGATTTCGGAAGGAGTGGCAGTTGAGAGTTCGAAGGTTCAGGCCATGACTGCCTGGACAACTCCCAAGAACATCAAGGAACTTAGGGGATTCCTAGGCCTGACAGGGTACTACAGAAAGCTTGTCCAGGGTTATGCTAGAATCGCCTCACCATTGCCTGGTCAATTAAAAAAAGATCAGTTTGGGTGGAATGAAGTAGCAAAAGAATCCTTCCAGCAGTTGAAGAAAGCTATGACCACAGTGTCGATTCTCGCTATGCCGGATTTCCAAAAAATCTTTGTGGTTGAAAATGATGCTTCGGGGCATGTATTAGGAGTGGTTCTAACCCAAGACAGTTGACCCATAGTGTACTGCAGTTCCATATTCGGGGCAAGGGCGATGCTCAAATACATTTATAAGAAGGAACTCATGGCAATTGTTAAAGCCATACTAAAATGGAGGGCATACTTGTTAGGCCGGAAGTTCATTGTACGGACTGATCAACTCAGTCTCAAGTACCTGTTAGAACAGCAGGTGGTGGGTAGTGACTACCAGAAATGGGTCTAAAAACTAATGGGATTTGAGTTCGAGATTCAGTATAGAATGGTAGTAAGTAATTGGCTAGCGGATGCTCTTTCTCGCAAGGGCCTGGATGCTGAGATGCATAATATGGAGGTTGGGTGTTGGAATCATTGGAACAAACTTAGGGAGGAGATGGCACGGGACGAATTCATAAGTCGGGTGAAGAAGGAGCTGGAAGTCTACTGCAGTTCACATCAAGGATTTAGCGTGTACCAGGGAAATATTTATTACAAGAACAGTTTGGTCATTACCGCTAAGTCCCCAGTCATACAAGAAGTAATGGCGGAATTCCACAACTCCCAGGTGGGTGGTCACGCTGGCGAAAGGAAGACCTACCAACGGGCGGTAGCAGAAGTGTATTGGCAAGGCATGATAAAAGATATCATTGTGTATTGTACATTAAAGAATATCAGGTGTGTCAACAACACAAGTCCTTAACCTCATCCCCTGCAGGATTATTGCAACCCATCCAGCTACCAATGTAAGTGTGGGAGGAGGTGACTATGGACTTCATAAAGGGATTACCAAAATCTAAAGGATGGAATACCATATAGGAGGTGGTGGATCACCAAAATCCGAGTTATAACGAAGAAGTTATGACCTGTCGAAGTTTTGTGACAGAACCGGCACGACGGAACGCGACATAAATAGTGAATTTATGTTAGAGCGATATTTCTCCTTAGCGATCTAAATGAAAGTCGTAGAATACGTTAAACCAAGAGCGTGCATAAAAAGAACGTCTAAATTTGACTTCGTATGAGGAAGTTATGATTTTTCGAAGTTTCAGCATTAGCAATATGCAGCCCGAAACTCGAGATTGAGGTCGAGTGATATTTATCCAAAACTTTCTAAATGAGAATTGAATATATCATCAATATTAGTCCAATGATAAAAAGACAGACGGAAACGGAGTTCAGATGAAGGAGTTATGAATTTCGAACGGAGTTTTCCTGTCCTGGCCTACTAAAAAAAGTATATTAATAATATATTAAAATTAAAGTCAAAATTAGCCAACGGAGTCTATATGAGAGTTGTAGAGCATAATCTCACCTTCGCGTCGATATAAAGAACGTCGAAACCGGAATTCGTATGCGAAAGTTATGAATTTCTGAAGTTCGGGCGCGAAACCCTAAAACTGTCAGGGTTCACGACGTGAACCGACTTCTGACGCATTCTGGAGCCTCCAGAGCAACTGGACGAGTGACGAATGTAGTGACCTACTATGATCACGACGTGAACACTTAAAACTCACGACGTGAGTGTAGAAATTTCACCCTATAAATAGAAATAAAGGGTCAGCCGATTTTGGTTGCTCCGTCTCTTCTCTCTGACTCCCGATACTCTCTCTAAGCCCTATTCTAACCCCCCGAAACCCCAATATCATCCCGAGAGCTGAAGCGAGTCCCGAAGCCACAAAGATCTTGAGGAGAAAGGATTTTTCGAGCCGAAGCTCTGCGTGCGAGAAGCCAGGTATTTGAAGATATTCTAGTTTCATCGAATAACTACTACTCTTAGAGCCATAGTGTTGTCCGATCATCTTCTGATCAAGTGAGTGTATAGTCACTTTCTTCTAACACATAAATACGAAGTATTTGCTATGAAATACATGCTATGTGTTTATATATTGTTTGTCTATTTGAGATGGGCATAGAATTGATGTTTTTATACCGATGTTAAATGATTTAAACTATGTTTGTATTTATATCTACAAAAATGTTGGGTAGAACATGGGTAGATGGAATATTTGGTGACGATGCGACTTCGTGCCTATTGAGTAAAGCCTTGGTGATGATGCGACTTCGTGCCTATTGAGTAAGATTTGGTGACGATGCGACTTCTTGCCTATTGAGTAAGCTTTGGTGACGATGCGACTTCGTGCCTATTTGATAAACCTTGGTGACGATGTGACTTCGTGCCTATTGAGTAAACCTTGGTAACTATGGAATTAGCGCCTGATAGCTATGGATTTAGTATCTGATAGATAAATTTTGGCAGCAATGGACTCCGTGCCAATTTCTTAGGTATATCCTTAGGAATGAATGAAGGTTAATTGGTTCTTAGGGTAAAACCTTAAGAAATAAAGGAGATAATGGGGATGGGTATTTGGGTTGATTGTTTGATGATTGAATAATAAATGTATTATTGTGGGTTGAAAACCCTATATGCTCACCAGGCTTCCAAGCCTGACCCACTCAGTTTTCTTTGTATCACAGGTATCAATACGAAGACATATTTTACCGAGAGATTAAAGGAGATGTAAATCATTAGTGTAAATAAATGTAAGTTCTGTTTATGCTTTTGTGTCTGTATCGGAACATGATATCCCGAGATTTTGTTATATAATGAAAATACTTTTCTTTAAGAAATGCTTTGATAAATTCTTATCATATTTTGTTTTGGGAACAAATTCCGCAACAGTTTTCTTTAAATGATTACTCTGATTTAAAAACAAAGCATAAACATATCGGTCTTTTCTGGCCGTGAAATTGTTGATGTCACATCGACTATATTTATTCAGAATGTGACCAACATGTGTTCGGGAGTAACCATAGTAGGAAATGAATCCAAAAGCCTACCCCACTCACCAATAATTCTAGGGAATCCGAACACAATTAAGTAAAAATACTATGAGAATAATTAAAATATGACTTATATATGCACTCTCGTGTAGTCAGTATGGTTGTTTTCCACCACCCTGGAGATCCCTACTTTCCCAATCAGGGAAATAACGGATGGCTAGAGGAGTTCGACGAGGAACCTGAAGAGGACCCTAAGGAAGAAGAAATTGAAGAGGGACCTGCAGTACCTGTGGTAGACGATGGTGAAGAAGAGTCTGATGATGACAACAATGATGATTCGGACACCGAGTCCGAAGTCATCAACCCACCATACCCAGTGAGGGTGTCGGCTCACCAAATGGGCCCAAGTGGCCCTACACCTCACTGGGGTATCGACATTTGGAGGTGGAGCAGGCAACAGGGACAGCGACCCCCGTTTGGCATGGCACGTGAGTTCTATGACTTGAGGGAGGGAGGACTGGCGGATCGAGCACTTCCGGTCGTGGTGAGACGATTGAGGGATACTTGCGATCTGGCTCAGAGCACCACCGATCAGATGCACCAGATGCGGACTACGGTTGAGCGAGCGGAGTAGGAAACGCGAGAGGTTATCTGAGAGTTCCACCTGAGGCAGGTGAGGTGGGAGACTTGACTCCGAGAGGCGGAACGACAGGTGGATCGCCTTCAGGGAGCATCCACTTCCTCAACACCACCCCCTGACACATCACACCATGACTAGGACCAGTCGTATCTTTCGTCAGTATTATATTATATGATCTATGCTATGTACTATCGACTCTTCGTTTAAGTGATTACACTATTCGTAGGGTCATCATGTTGCCGGATTTTATAGTTCTATGTATTGTATGCCTTCTGACAAATTTTCATGTATCAAAACTATTAGTATTAATGAAAAGGCTTTATGTTTTATCGTGACATTGTTATCTGCTATGTGTTTCACTTCCTTGTTTTATATCAATGTGTGAATTTACTTAAGTACTTGCTATACCCCTAGTCTATAGGATCATAAACTCACAAAAACCATAGGCACACAACGTCTTTCCATTCCATGACAGAAAGATGCCTCAAAGACCCAACCGTGGAAACAACACAGCACCAACCCCGCCGGAAATAAACTCGGTTGCATTCCAGGCAACAGGGTCTGCTGCGGTCACTGCAGCACTTGCGCAGATTCGCAATGGAAATAACGGAGAAGGCAACAGGTAGGGAGCCGGAAGCACAAATCAAGGGACAAACCACGGAGCCGAACAACGATGCACCTACATGGATTTCACCAACGCCAAACCTCGGACCTTTAATGGGATAGGAGGCGTCATAGCCCTAAAGATATGGATTGAGAAGTAGAGTCTGTTTTTGAAATTTACGGGTATCCGGATGAGTGTAAGGTCAAGTTCGCAGCCTACACATTCATTGACCAAGCTCTCTCCTGGTGGAATGGCCACGTAGAGGCCATGACACTCCCGGTGACGAACGCGATGCCTTGGGAAGACCTAAAGGAGATGATGCTAGCAGAATAATGTCTTAGAGGGGAGATTCAGAAGATGGAACAAGATTTGTGGAACCTCACGGTCCAAAACTCCAACATCGATGCATACATATCCAGGTTTAGCGAGCTATCTCTTCTGTGTCCCGGAATGATCACCTCTGAAGAGAAAAAGATTGAAAGGTTTATCTGGGGACTGATTGAGCCTATTCAAGGGAATGTCATTGCAGCAAACCCTAAGACGTTTAATAGTGCTAAGAGATTGGCCATGAAACTGTACGATCATGGCAATAAGAAGGGTGCCAAGACAATGGTAGCGGAGGCTAAGAAGGAGGAAGATAACAAGAAGGGGAAAAACAACAAGTGGAAAGGAAAGCAAAGCTTAGAATCATCTAAGAAGCAACAAACGGTGTCTGTCCATGCTGCAACACAAGCTACTACCACACCACATGCTTCATCCTCATCTACACCAAATGCTTCCAAATAGTACTCAGGAAATCTCCCCAAGTGTAACAAATGCAACTTCCACCATCACGGGGAGTTCCGAGAGATGAGTTGTGTAAGGTGCAATCGGAAAGGCCATACAGCAAAGCATTGTAGGACTCAGCTTCAGCAAAACTAAATGACAAACAATAACAACAATAACAACAACAACATCAGTAACAACAACAACGCCAATACTGGAGCTAGCTATACCTTTTATGGATGTGGGAAAATGAGCATATTAGGCGAAACTGCTCAAACGCGAACAATCAAGGAACATGAGCTGCGGGGAGTGTACTGACAATGGGTCAGGGTGAAGCAGTGCAACACCCAGCCGTTGTCATCGGTACTTTCCTGCTTAACCACTCGTATGCATGCATTTTATTTGATAGTGGAGCAGAGCGAAGTTTTGTGAGTAATAAGTTCAAACATTTACTAAAACAACAACCCTAGAAGCTCAATGAAGCCTTCACGGTGGAAATGGCTAATGGGAAGACTGAATCAACTAAGGATATCTATGTTGGGTGTACACTAACTCTAAACAATCACACCTTCCAAATAAACTTAATTCCTATCAATATTAGGAGTTTTGATCTGATCATCGGCATGGATTGGTTAAACCCTCATCATGTCGATATTATGTGTCACGAGAAGGCCATCCGCCTTCATCTTCCTAACCACGAAACCCTAATAATATTCGGAGATAAACCTAGTTCAAATCTTCATATTATCTCGAGTATCAAAGCGCAAAAGTGTCTACAAAAGAAGAACTACGCATTCCTTGCTCATGTGATGGATAAAACTAAAGAGGAAGCGAGCTATCACAACATCCCAGTGGCGTGTGATTTCCCGAATGTGTTTACAGAAGATCTTCCGGAAATACCCCCAGAATGACAAATCGAATTTCGAATCGACCTAGTGCCTGGAGCCACTCCAATCGCTAAATCACCTTATAGGTTGGCTCCTGCAGAAATGCAAGAATTATCAAGCCAATTCAGCGAACTCTTGAATAAAGGATTCATCAGACCTAACTTCTCACCATGGGGAGCTCCGGTTCTTTTCGTTAAAAAGAAAGACGGATCCTTCAGGATGTGCATCGACTATAGAGAATTAAATAAGCTCACCTTCAAAAACCAGTATCTACTTCCTGGAATCGATGATCTATTTGACCAGCTCCAAGGAGCTAGTTACTTTTCTAAGATAGATTTGAGATCCGGTTATCATCAACTCAAATTCTGAGAGGAGGACATTCCTAAGACTGCTTTCAGAACTCATTACGGTCATTACGAATTCGTCGTGATGCCCTTCGGTCTAACGAATGCCCCCGCTGCATTTATGGGCCTCATGAACCGAGTCTGCCGCCCATTCCTTGATAAATTCATAATCGTTTTCATCGATGATATTCTCGTATACTCTAGAAGTGAAGAAGGTCATAGCCAACACCTCCGATAGATTTTAGAAACCCTACAGGCTGGAAATTTGTATGTGAAACTCTGTAAGTTAGAATTCTGGCTCCGCAGTGTAAACTTTATGGGCCATGTAGTCAGTCAAGAAGGAATACACGTGGACCCCTCCAAGATCAAAGTAATCAAAATTTGGGCAACTCCGGAAACACCAATGGAAATTCTTCAATTCTTAGGCCTCGCAGGCTACTACCAAAGATTCATTCAGAACTTCTCCAAGATAGCCAAACCCCTCACCACATTGACTCAGAAAGGAATACCTTTCAACTGGACCAAGAAGTAAGAAATTGCCTTCTAATCCTTGAAGCAAGCCCTCTATAGTGCTCCAGTGCTATCTTTACTGGAGGGAACTGAAGACTTCATAGTTTACTGTGATGCTTTTGAATCAAGCTTTAGGTTGTGTCCTTATGAAACAGGGGAAGGTAATTGCCTATGCATCTAGACAATTGAAAACTCATGAAGTAAATTACACTACGCATGATCTCGAACTGGGGGCGGTGGTCTTCGCCCTAAAAATTTGGAGGCACTACCTCTATGGTAGCAAGTACACCATCTTTACATACCACAAGAGCCTCCAGCACATACTAAATCAAAAGTAACTAAACATGAGGCAATGGAGATGGGTTAAACTGTTAAATGATTATGAGTGTGAGATCAAATACAACCCAGGCAAGGCTAATGTGGTATCCGATGCCCTGAGCCAAAAGGAGTATTCAAGTCGTCGTGTGAAGACCCTATCGATCACCATCCAGTCTCATCTAGCCTCACAGATCAAGGAAGCCCAATTGGACACATTGAAGCCATATAATGTTGCTATAGAATCCCTACGTGGAATGGAGAAGGAGCTCGAAGTCAAAGACGAAGGAACCCACTACTTCATGAATAGAATATAGGTTCCAAAAATTGGTGGATTTAGAGATATAGTCATGCATGAAGCCCAAAAGACGTGATATTCTATTCATTTGGGGTCAGACAAAATGTATTTGGATATCAAGCAGCAATATTGATGGCCTAATATGAAGGCAGGGATAGCCACTTTCATGGAAAAGTGTCTTACTTGCGCCAAGGTAAAAGTAGAATACCAAAAAGCCTCGGGACTGCTGCAACAACCAGTGATACCCGAGTGGAAATGGGAGAGGATTACCATGGATTTCGTAACAAAATTACCCAAGACAGTTGGCGGATTGGATGCAATATGGGTAATTGTAGATCGACCAACAAAATCCGCTCATTTCCTGCCAATAAAAGAATCTTACAAGATGGAAAAGCTGACCCGAATCTATCTCAAGGAGGTTGTGAGAATCCATGGAGTGCCAATATCTATTATCTCGGATCGAGATAGTAGATTCAGTTCAAGATTCTGGCAATCTCTTCAGAAGGCAATGGGAATGAAGCTAGATATGAGCACCGCCTACCACCCACAGACGGATGGTCAGAGTGAGTGTACCATTCAGACACTCGAGGATATGCTCCAAGCCTACATAATTGATTTTGGAAAATCATGGGATGCCCACTTGCCTCTGATCGAATTCTCTTATAACAACAGTTACCACACAAGCATCAAGGTTGCTCCCTTCGAGGCTCTCTATGGTCGTAAATGTAGATCGCTCCTATGCTGGGCCGAGGTGGCAGACACACAACTAGCAAGAGGGAAATTGCCACACAGTGCACTTACAGGACCTGAAATCATTTGTGAAACAACCGAGAAGATAGTCCAAATCAAAGCTCGACTTCAAGCATCGCGAGACCGTCAAAAGAGCTATGTTGACAAGTGGCGAAAGCCACTAGAATTTCAAGTCGGGGATTGTGTGCTATTAAAGGTCTCTCCATGGAAGGGAATGATTCGATTTGGGAAAAGAGGAAAATTGAACCCGCGGTACATTGGACCATTTGAGATTCTTGCCCGAATTGGTCCAATGGCATAGAAGTTGCAGCTACCCGCCGAGCTCAGCAACGTGCACCAGTGTTCCACGTCTCAAATCTGAAGAAGTGTCTATCATATGAACCCCTTGTCATCCCTTTGGAATAGATTGAGATAAACAAGAATCTCCTTTTGTCGAAGAACGATTCGAGATTATGGATAGGGAGGTGAAGCGTACAAAGCAAAGTCGCATCCCGATCGTGAAAGTTCGATGGAGTGCAAAACGTGGACCGGAGTTCACATGGGAACGTGAAGACCAAATGAAGAAGAAGTACCCTCACTTATTCCTTCCTTCACAAACCTAGTTTCAAAGAATTTCAGGACGAAATTCCCTCTAACGAGGGGATAATGTCACAGCTAGTATTTTAGCTAGGAAATCCTATTCCGGTGTAACCATTCAACTATTGTAAATATTATACTGTAAGTAGATCTCACTCAATGCTCATATAGATTCATCAATAATGTTCATCAAAGAGTCTAAAAACCCTAAGAATCCCGGTTTAAGTCCATATTGGACTAGGAGTTCCTTATTGGGCCTAATGGACCAATGAGCACCCAATTCAACCTCATTGGACTAAGAAGCCCTAATTGGATCCAAATTGGACCCAATGCATAAATCTAAAACATTTTAGACCATTTGGGTCTAGAATG
Source organism: Lactuca serriola (assembly GCF_051521515.1). Taxonomy (NCBI): domain Eukaryota; kingdom Viridiplantae; phylum Streptophyta; class Magnoliopsida; order Asterales; family Asteraceae; genus Lactuca; species Lactuca serriola. Next base: position 38,709,506 of record NC_136411.1, read on the forward strand.
ATTCATTCTAACCCTAATGAGCCTTATTGGACCATAACTAATCCAATTAACCATTAGTGAGCCATAAGCCCATTCTTTTATTCTAATTGGGTCGTGAATGACTCCAAGAGCCCAATGGGCCAAAAAATTCAATGTTTAGGATCTAAATATCCTAACTAAGGTTAATGCGTCCAAACTACTCCACCCTTTCTTCTTGGCCCAAAATCTCGGCCCATGTATAAAACAAAAAAAAGAGATTAAGGGAGGGTTGACTTTGGGAGGTGTCAGCGCCATTTTATACATCATGTATCCATGCAAGATCCTCCATGTATCCATGCTAGTTATTTCACCATCTCCTCCCCCTCTCTTCTTCCTCTCGGCTGAAGCCACAAACACACACACAGACTCCACCAAATTCTCTCCATTCTCTCTAAGATCATCCATCTTCTTCCTCCAAAATTCTCAAGATTTTGCTTGTGTTTCAAGAAGGTTTTCACAAGATAATTATCACTTTTTGGTAAGTCTTTAGACATCCAAGTTCATAACTCCATTCTCATGATTATATCACTCTTTTAAGCAAAGTTTTTGGTGATTTTGCTTCCTAGAACTTCTTAAGTTCGAAATCTACTCAAGAAGGTTTGTTAGGGCCAAAAATCACTTCATCTCTTGCCACTTCTTCTTCAAAACCAAAACATCAAAGCAAAGGTGAGTTCATACCCCCTTGTTTTTTTGTTTTCATATGATTTTTGGGGGAGAATACAAGTAAAATGTGTAGATCTATGTGTTATATGAATGTTTTGTGTGAATTCTTAGTTTATTTGGAAAAAAACCTTGTTAGATATTAGCTAATCTCAAAAATTTCAAGCATTATATGGAAAGGATCTATGAACTATGACACTATATACATCCAACTATCAAGTTAAAAGTATTAAATGTTTAAGATACCAAGATTTCAACAAAAACTTTGTTAAAGGTCAAAATTGTCAAGAAAACAAAAGTTAAGGGTAAAAAGTAAAAATTATGTTTTTAAAGGGGCCAAACAGGTCCTACAAGTATAAAAATGTGTTTTTATGCTAAACATACTTTTAAAAGGGCCAAAAATGCAAATTTTAGCTAATGGTCTAAAACTTTTGGGCCTCACGGTTATGGGCCATATTTGCGAAATAAATGAGTTTTGGGGTTTAAAAATGTCATTTTACCAAAGTTTGAGTCATAAATGTAAATAAACCAAATTTAGAGGTGAAAATATCATTTATTTGCAAATTGGACCAAAAATGTAAAGTTTTACAAAAATGGGGCCGAAAGTGTAGACTTTTACAAATAAGGGGCTGAAAATGTATTTTTCTGCAAAACAAGGTCCTAAATGTAAAAATATAACATTTTGGGTTAAAACCGTAAATTTATATACATTTGGGACAAAATTGCAAACTTTTAAAAATTATGGACGAAAGTGTCATTTTTACAAAACTTTGGGCCTAATTTAAAATTTTGAGAATTGTTGGCCAAAAACATTGTTTTTACAAAAAGAGGATTTCTATCACCAATTTATCGAACTTTAAGTCAAAACAAACAACGGAATAAAACAAAACGAACGAAATATGTCGATAACCAATTATTGGGCTTAATATTCATGATGCTTGGCCATTGGGCCCTAAGGGCCCAACTAAGTTTATACTGAGCCCAATGTGTTCCATGACATGTTTATTAGGTTTCACGACCCATTTACATGTTAATTTTGGTCCTGATTTACGGACTGCATGTTTATCGGGCCTTTATGGCCTATTTTCATGCCTATTGGGCCTAAATTACCCTTTTATTATGTTATTGGACCTTGTGGCCCATTTACATGTTAATCGTGCTTGGAATGACGATTCACATACTTTTAAATCGTAACTATACCTCCACATAGTTAATGAATTTGTACATTTACTTTGGAATGGAAAAATCTATAACGTACGCGTAAAACATTAAACATGGGAAAATCTTATCAAACGGTAAAGGTTGAGAATCTAGTGAGACTTGTCGGTTAGCAGCATTGAGTGTACAATCGTAGCCTGTAGTTATAATCATAGTTTCCTGAATGGAAAGTTTGTGTATAGATCTATACGGGGTGACCCCCCACGCCTTAGTTGTTCGCTACAACTAGACTAGGCCAGTCTAGGGCAACAACATCCTTATCAAGACCGGCATTTGGAAAAATACCAAGACGAGCGACCTAGTCATTATCATGCATGGTTATAACAGCTCATATAAGGATTCAATACCAAAAGATAACCTTTTGAAGATAAATTTTTCAAGTGTATCAATGCAAAACAACCTATCTACGATACAAAAATCTAAACGATGTTATAAATCAGAAAATATTGAATTTTCTGGGGAGATTATTCAAACACAACTATCATTTATACAAAATACAATGAACCTAAACTACACCCATACAACTTTTTAGCTATTAAATTCCCACATGCATTTATACTTGATTTTCACATCATTTTCAAAACATTTTACAGAAAATATCGGATTTTTTGGGATTTTATGAAAGATACAAAGACTTTTACTCAAATAGACTTATGAACTCACCAACATTATATATATTGACGGTTTTCAAAATAACTTTTATTCTCAGGTAATCGTTAAGTTGGAAGATATGCAAGTGTGTATGGTTTTGTTTATGTAACATCAATTATCGTACTTTGAACAATTAGAACTTATGTATTTTAACAATGTACTTGATGTGAACAATGTTGGTTGTATTATGTAATGTTGGTGAAGAATGTGTTATGTTTCATGTATATTCATTGTGATGATTATTCAATTGTTAGTCACACGAGCCCCCAGACGTTTCCGCCATCTGGTTCGGGGGTGTGACAATATAGGAGAAGTATCAACATTAAAATGGACGTCAATGGGGAAAGCATAGAAATGAACTTCATGCCTTGTGATAGGATTTTGTAACACTTGGTTTCAGATTTGCCTAGTTGCTTGGGCATGCGGCCCAATCATCAGTTGTCATGGAGTTTAGGGCTTCGGGAAAGGAAGGATTTAGCCCATCTCATGTCTAGTTGTCATGGTTTAAGTGATCCACGTATTCAATTGTGTCTTCAAAAGCCAAGGGTATGACTATAAATTGATATCTTGGTCTTTTATCAGTTTTGGGTTTTATTCGGAAGGTTTTAAGAGATGGGTATGTCGTTAGGAGCGTAGGGCTTCTCGCCACTTTTTCATGGATATAAGGTTCGTTGGAAACGGACCTAGAAATAGGAAGTTATGGAACTTTGAAGGTTTTGGCAAAATTATTCCCAAATGGAAGTATATGGCAATCAGTCCCACACATGCAAGGAATACATGTGCGTATTTGGCTGGGTATGCCCAGCGTAAGCTGGGGTACGCCCAACGTACATGGCTAGGTGGTTGTGGGTGATTTGTGATGCTGAGTGTACCAAGAGGTACGCGGGGTGTACTCCCTTCAGACCAAAACCCTAATTTCGGGGTTTCTACCATATATAAGCAACATTATGCCACTTCTTAGGTCATTTTATGTCAACCACCACCCCTTTTGACGTTCATGAAACCCTAGAGTGCCTTAGATGAAGCTTGGAGCTTGAGAAAAAGACTTTTGGTGGTTTGTGCAAGAGGAGAAGGACGGTGGCCATTTCTGAAGCATCATCAAAGGAGCAAAGTCTTATAGATCCAGAACCTTATCAACATTTAGCATTTATATAAGGTATAAAGCTGTCAACTTGGTGTTTATTTGCTTAGATCTCTTAAAGTATGTGTTTATGGACCCTTTTGGTCCCATTGATGAAGTGTCTGTTGGATATAGTGTCTAAGTCCATAACTTTATTTGGTATGTACTTGACCCGACCCGGCATGGTCCATTTGGGTTGCATGGCATTGCAATACTTGGATAGACTAGATGAGAGAATAAGGCACTTATGATATTAATATATTATAAGTTCTAATATATTAATAGTAGTATTATTTAATTAGTATTGATCAAGTATTAATCTAGTATTAACTTGGTGATCAAAGTGAGACTAATTAAATATATAGGGTTGATTATGACAATCATCAATTCTTTTATGGTGGATTAATGATCCATGGTTTATGGGTTTGGTTATAACCATATGGAGCTCCATGGATAGTCCATGGGAGTTACAAACCCATGGGTCATGAGAAATGAAGAGTCATGACAATTAAGAGTATTCATGTGAAAACCCTAATTGTGACAACACTATAATAGGAACCCTTTGGCTAGCAAATCGGCTATCTAGTGTTTCTAGAGAGGACATAACTGATTTTCAAGTGTAAGAAGTATTCTCTCAAGTTATTCCAAGTTTTGTGGTGTTGTGTGAAGCATATGAGGCACAACATTTGGGGTGCTAGGCTCACAAAGTCTTGAAGGAATCCAAGCAACAACAAGGTATGTATTTCTACTAGTTTTTTTTTATGTTTTATTTAATCCCCATGCCATGCTATTTAGGAAATAACCTTGGAAAAGAAATTTGCATGTATATAGAGAAAACATAGATTCAAGGTTATTAGGGTTGCATGTACACTTAGTAAGTGTTAGAATGCTCAAAACCCATCAGTGGTATCGGAGCCTAGGATTGTTTTTTGTATACTTGATGCAAAACTGCTTAAAAATCAAAAATTCTGCACTCTGATGACTGAACTCGCCAAGTTCATGGGGAGGACTCACCGAGTCCATGAACAAATTCATCCTACTTGACGAGTAGAATCATGCACTCGACGAGTAGGAGCGTGCTGGGCAGTTTTTCGAGTTTTGTTGCTAGAAATGGATTAAAATCATTATCCCAATCTGTTTTGGACTTGTAAAATATTTTTTTTCAAAATGATAATGATTATGTTAATCCATTTTACATGACTTTTATCAATTTTCAAGTATTGTATATGTTTATATGATTTCTTGAAATTGCTTGACATGAATTTGTGTTCTTATGGGTTTTAAAAAGATCATAGGAATTATGTGTAACCTCCATGTGTGTTTAATTCATCATCTCAATGGCAATGATGGTGTCCATAACTTGTCCTCAAGTTATGGATAACCAAAAGTCACTTCTTTCAATTGTGATTAAAGAACTAAAGAGGTTTCATAAAATGAAGAGTCTTCATTTTTATGAACCATTAAAACTCATAAGTTACAAATTGAAGAGACTTGGAATAGTTTCAAATCTTGCCCTCAAGTTTTGGAATTTGAAAAGTCTTACACTTTAATACTTTAATTCCAAATTAAACCTTAGATTTTTAAAAAGTTTAAAAATCAACACTTATACTATTATTATAATTTTATTATATAGATATGTATAAGAATATGTCATTCTTACCATTAGTAGACCTCATTCACGAAGCCGGTCTATAAGGGGGGTATAAGGTTGTTGCCTATAAAATGGTGACTTAATGGGTGTCCACTCTCACCTACCGCTTCCTTGATCGGTGGATGGTCGTTAGATGAACGGGTAGGATACGACTTTAAATACTCATTAAAAGTATGATGAATTATAAAGTAACTATACATTATAAATTCCCAATCTTAGTTACTTTAGGAAAATGTGAAATTGGTGCTAGCCCATAAAATTACACTTTGTACCTTACCAAGTCGTTAGTGCAGCGTGTGTGGTTAACCGGCACACTAACATGGACTAGTAAGAGTGGCAAAGGGTAACTTGACTTTATTATAGATCGGTGGAGCGTGTGTGGTTAACCGACACATCGATTAGGTAATATTGTTGAGGGTACCAAGTCAATTTGTATGGTTATTCACACCTTGTTTGTGATCCTCGGCATCCAAGTCACAAACTTGAGAGGGCACAATCGAGATTCAAACATGCCATTGAAAAGTTCAATGTATCTCAAAAGATCTAGGAGTTTCAAAACAAATAAAACCTAATAATAAAATATTTCGTTCTTATGGTGGAAATTGGTAAATCGTCATTTACCTACCTTCAAATATTTTATAGTGTGGATTACGGCATCCCTCTTCCAACTATAAATAGTTTGTTGGATCCTAGACTTAATATTTCATTTGGGTGACTTATTAAGGACTCTTAATCTAATGAAACTTGTCCTTCTTTCAGATGTCTTCCAATAACGTTGTTGGCTCAAACCCTACAGGATCTTTTTCCCTAATGAACTTGTGTGGTAGGGTCATCTTTGATGGATCCAATTTCAATGAGTGGATCAGAAACATCAGAATGATTACTCGCTATGAGGACAAAGAATATGTCCTTGATAAGGAGCTTAATGTTGTTAATGAAGCCACTGCTACTCCTGAAGAGTTTGCAGAGTTCATTGCACATTAGAAGGATGCTCCCAAGGTGTCCTGCATCATGATGGCCACAATGACTTTGGAACTCCAAAAGTCTTATGAAGATTTCTACTCCTATGAGATGCACCAGGATCTGATGGAAAGGTACCATCAGAGCACGCGTCAAGAGAGGTATGAAATCATTTCCTCCATGATAACCGCAAGGATGAAGGATGGTGAACCCATCACCGGTCACTTGCAGAAGATGCAAAGGTTCGTTAACCGGTTGCTGAAGCTAAATGTTGACTTCCCTGGGGAAATGGCGATTGACATCTTTCTCCATTCCTTACCTCAAAGTTATGATCAGTTTCGTATGACTTATCACATGAACAAGGAGGAAGTCACACTTAGCAAACTTCAAGGACTCTTAAGGACAGCTGAAAATGGCCTTAAGGGTAAAGCGGTTGCTACTTCTACTCCTTCAACAGCCCCTGTTCTGGCTATTGGGCAGGGAAAGAGTAAGAAGAGGAAAAGCCCTTCGAAGGGTACCAAGGGTAAGACTCTTGATGGTTCCTCTTCAAGTGGGACAAAGAAAGGTCCCATTACTCCTTCTTCAAACCCAAAGGAAGCACAATGCTTCTATTGCCAGGATAAGGGACACTTCAAGCGAAGCTGCCCCAAATATTTGCAAGATGTAAAGGATGGGAAGGTTAAACCCACCCATGCAGGTATTTACACAATATTGTCTAACAAATCATCTAATGCTAATTCTTGGGTGCTTGATACAGGTTGTGGTATTCACATTTGTACTGATTTGTAGGCACTAAGAAGAAGTGAGCAAGTGGAGCACGGGAAGATAAACTTAGTCATGGGCAATAGAAAAGCATCACATGTTACCAAGATAGGAGTTTATTCTTTATTACTTAATAATGGGTTAATGTTAGATTTGAATAAGTGTTGTTACTCGCCCGAAATGGCGAGAAATATTATTTCTTTTCATGGCTTGTACAAACAAGGTTTTTCATTTTCATTTGATAATAAAAATGGTGCTATTAATGTTTATTACAATAATGTATTTTACTTTAAAGCATTACCTTATGATAGTGTATATGAAGCTGTGAATGTTGTAGACAATGTAGGAAATAATGTGTTGTATATTGATTCTTCAGATAGCTTGGATAAAGCATCCTTGTGGCATTGTCGTCTTGGACATGTTAACAAGAAGCATATAGGCCAACTCCAAAAGGCTGGAGTCTTGGAATCATTTGACTTCAAGTTAGATGATAGTTGCGAGTCTTTTTTACTTGGAAAAATGACAAAGTCACCCTTTATAGGTACTTGTGATAGGGGTGAAGGTTTGTTGGACCTTGTACACACGGATGTGTGTGGGCCCTTCAGAGTTGCTACAAAGGATGCTAATTGCTATTATGTGACTTTTACTGATGATTACAGTAGATATGGATATATTTACTTAATCAAGCATAAGTCAGAAACCTTTGAAAAGTTCAAAGAGTTTAAGCAGGAAGTTGAGAATCAATTGGGCAGGAACATCAAGATGCTCCGATCCGATCGGGGAGGAGAGTATCTTAGCATTGAGTTCCTTGACTATCTTAAGGAATGTGGGATTGTCTCACAATTGACACCTCCCAGGACACCACAGTTGAATGGTGTGGCTGAAAGGCGCAATGGAACCTTGTTGGATATGGTTCGTTCCATGATGAGTCGAGCTTCGTTACCAATCTCTTTCTGGGGGTATGCTTTAGAGACTGCCGCCCATATCCTTAATCTAGTCCCTACTAAAAAGGTTGCCAAAACACCTCACGAGATGTGGACTGGGAAAGTACCCAATATGGACCACATCAAGATTTGGGGTTGTTAAGCTTTAGTGAGGCGTGAGACTCATGACAAGCTTGAACCCCAAAGCGAGAGGTGTATTTTCATCGGCTATCCCACAGAGATCCTTTGGTTACCTCTTCTACAGACCCAATGATAATGTAGTCTTTGTAGCTAGAAGAGGAGTCTTTCGTGAGAGAGAATTTATAAGTGAAAGGGACAGTGGGAGGCAAATTGAACTTGAAGAGCTTCAAGAGTCAAGTGGTGAAGGAACCTCAAATGCTATCAGCCAACCTGAGGAGGAAACTCCTATTGAGCCGATAGATGAGTCTGTACCTCAAAGACGTTCCACTAGGGTGAGGAACACACCTGAATTTTATTATGGTTATCACATCACCACTGAAGGTGATACATTTATCAGTGATAGTATATTGATAGATTTGGATGAACCTAATAATTATAAGGAAGCCATGGCAGGCCCTGAGTCTGCGAAATGGAAGGAGGCCATGGACAACGAGATTCAGTCCATGTATTACAATCAAGTTTGGAACTTGGTTGACAATGTACCAGGTCGTAAGACAGTTGGGTGCAAATGGATCTTTAAGAAGAAGACTGACATGTATGGGAAAGTACACACTTATAAAGCGCGACTGGTTGCAAAGGGATTTACTCAAACTCCGGGAGTTGACTATGATGAGACCTTCTCACCAGTAGCTAAGATTAACTATATTAGAGTGTTGTTAGCCATAGCTGCATTTCATGATTATGAAATATGGCAAATGGATGTCAAAACCGTTTTCCTCAATGGGAAGTTGGCTGAGGATGTTTACATGGCTCATCCAGAGGGTTTTGTCGATCCAAAATACCCTAATAGAGTGTGTGAGCTTGAGAAATCCATTTATGGATTGAAAGAAGCATCTCGCAGATGGAATCTTTGCTTTGATGAGAAAGTCAAAGAGTTTGGCTTTTCTAGGAGTGAGGATGAGTCTTGTGTGTATGTCAGTGCTAGTGGGAGCATAGTTAGCTTCTTGGTGTTGTATGTGGATGCCATACTTCTCATAGGAAACGACGTCCCAACTTTGCAGGAGGTTAAGTCCTGGCTTGGGAAGTGTTTCTCTATGAAGGACCTTGGGGAAGCTGCCTATATCCTAGGGATAAGGATATTGAGAGATAGGAGTAAGAGACTAATTGGACTTAGTCAGAGTACTTATGTGGATAAGGTACTGAAGAGGTTCAGTATGCAAGATTCCAAGAAAGGAGAATTACCAATCCAGAGTAATGCCAAGCTGAGTAAGACTCAGAGTCCGAGTACATAGTTTGAGATAGTTGAAATGAGTCATATACCATATGCTTCCGCTGTGGGCTCGATCATGTATGCTATGACTTGTACTCGCCCTGATGTGGCTTTTGCTTTAAGCATGGTCAGTAGATATCAAGGGAACCCTGGCAAGGCACACTGGACAGCGGTAAAGAACATTCTCAAGTATATGCGGAGGACTAAGGACTGGGTCCTTACCCACGGAGGCAGTGATGACTTGAGAGTGGAAGGATATAGTGATGCTAGCTTTCAGACTGATAGGGATAATTTCCGCTCTCAGTCAGGCTGGGTCTTTATCCTAAATGGAGGAGCAATTACTTGGAAAAGTTCCAAGCAGGAGACAGTAGCTGATTCAACTTGTGAATCAGAGTACATAGCAGCAAGCGAGGCAGCAAAAGAGGCGATATGGCTAAAGAACTTCATCGGAGACCTTGGAGTTGTACCAGCTATAAAGGAGCCAATGAAAATTTTCTGTGACAGTGAAAGTGCAGTTGCTTTGGCTAAAGAACCAATAGATCACGGGAGATCTAGGCACATTGACAGAAAATACCATTTCATCAGACATAGAATAGAAGAAGGACTCCTCGTGGCAAAGAGGGTATCATCAGATGAGAACCCGGCAGATCCCCTCACGAAAGGACTGAGCAGGGTTAAGCATTTACAACATGCGAGGCGCATTGGGCTGAAGGATGATATTAGTTTCAATAATTAGATTCCTGAAACTTGTAAAATGTAATTGACATTTGATGATAAATAAAAGTTGTTATTTATTTATGAGTAAGGTGTTACTATCTTGTGTTGATTGTTTACTATGTTTCAATTTTTCATGTTTTTACTTCCAGAATAATTATGTTATTATTCAAACCATCCACGGTCAGTCAAACTTTGGAAGTAAGTATTGATTTAAGACTGTCATGAATTTGGCTTGTATGATTTGTCCAAAGTGCTTTGGACAATTCAATGGTTGCTACAACATTCATGAGTACTCATAAGGGCTGAGTATTGGATCCAACCCACGCTCACTTGCATCACTTCATAGAATTTATCTCGAGTGATCGTGAGACAGTAATATCATATGAATCTTCAAACCTAGAGATATGAGTTGTTGACTATGAGTTGGTTATTCATTAATTGTACGAAAACGTATTGGTAACTCGATGTTATAAAATGTTCCTTTGTGAATAATTCAACAAGTAGTTAGTACAAGCATATCAGTTGAAGTTTATATGTTCCTTCTAGAAATAGAAGCGATATCTGGGCCCCTCGATGACTTGGTTTTGAGCTATGTACCGGGCCCGGTCAGAACCTAATTGATGTGTTCAATTTAGTTCTATGTCGAAACAAATCAGAGATCGAGAAACAAATGCTGGACAATAAGTAAGACCATGCTCCATGTGTTTGTCCGGCTGATATCATGAGAACAGAGGATTATATGATCACTTATCTTAAATGGCGTATCGTCATCATCTTAGTTCCGAGAGACTTTAAAAAAGCTACGATTGTTAGTCAGATTTTGAATTCATATTTGCAAATATAGCTATTAGACTTATCCAAGTGGGAGACTGTTGGATATAGTGTCTAAGTCCATAAGTTTATTTGGTATGTACTTGACCCGACCCGGCATGGTCCATTTGGGTTGCATGGCATTGCAATACTTGGATAGACTAGATGAGAGAATAAGGCACTTATGATTATTAATATATTATAAGTTCTAATATATTAATAATAGTATTATTTAATTAGTATTGATCAAGTATTAATTTGGTATTAATTTGGTGATCAAAGTGAGACTAATTAAATATATAGGGTTGATTATGATAATCATCAATTCTTTTATGGTGGATTAATGATCCATGGTTTATGGGTTTGGTCATAACCATATGGAGCTCCATGGATAGTCCATGGGAGTTACAAACCCATGGGTCCTAATAAATGAAGTGTCATGACAATTAAGAGTATTGATGTGAAAACCCTAATTGTGACAACACTATAAAAGGAACCCTTTGGCTAGCAAATCGGCTATCTAGTGTTTCTAGAGGGGGCATAACCGATTTTCAAGTGTAAGAAGTATTCTCTCAAGTTATTCCAAGTTTTGTGGTGTTGTGTGAAGAATTTGAGGCACAACATTTGGGGTGCTAGGCTCACAAAGTCTTGAAGGCATCCAAGCAACAACAAGGTATGTATTTCTACTAGTTTTTTTATGTTTTATGTAATCCCCATGCCATTCTAGTTAGGAAATAACCTTGGAAAATAAATTTGCATGTATATAGAAAAAACAAAGATTCAAGGTTATTAGGGTTGCATGTACACTTAGGAAGTGTTAGAATGCTCAAAACCCATCAGTGTCATGATTCTTTATAGTTTATGAAGCTTAGAATTACCATTCTCAGCGTTATTTGGGTCATTGAATCACAAAGTTTCCATCTTTGGAATTAAAATCCTTCGACGCTTTAGTTATGGCCATTTTCATGGAAGTAAATTGCCATACTTTGAGTTGGGTTTATTTAGGTCATATAAAGTCACCAAGATATCGTTTTAGTACAGAAGTCAAATCAAATCATCGAGAGGCCGAGATATTGTTTTAGTACTCCAAGACTTCTTAGACGAAGCCTTCCTCTTCTTTCCCCTTCCTTGTCCAATAGCCAAAATAGGAGCAGCGGGTGGATTGGGAGTTGGTGCAACAGACTTGTCCTCGAAGTTGCTCTCAGCGACCCTCAAGAGACCTTGGAGCTTCCTTAGGGTGACCTCTTCTTTGTTCATGTGGTAGGTCATCCTAAATTGATTGTAACTTGGAGGCAAAGAGTAAAGCACCATGTCGATCGCCAAGTCTTCCCCAAAGTCAGCATTCAACTTGCGAAGACGGTCGACATACCTTTGCATCTTTTGCAGGTGCACGGTAAGAGACTCTCCATGACCCATTTTAGCGGAAATCATGTTAGTGAAAATCTCATAACGCTCTTGTCTCGCATTTTGGTGGTATCTCTCCAACAAGTCTTGGTGCATCTCGTACGGGTACATGTCCTCATAGGACTTTTGGAATTCGGAGTTCATAGTGGCTATCATGATGCAATGTACCTTCGTTGCATCACGCTCGTGAGTTTCAAAAGCGGTCATTTCAGCCGGAGTAGCGATTTCAGGGTTGATTTTCTCGAGCTTCTCATCGAGGACATACTCCTTGTCCTCATAGCGAGCAATTGTGCGAATGTATCTTATCCATTCGCTAAAGTTCGTCCCATCGAAAGTCACCTTTTGACAAAGGCTCATCAATGTGAATGAACTAGCAGCAGCGTTGTTTGCGTTCGACATCTACAAATAGAAAGGACAAAGATAGATTAGAATTTGAATCCCTAATTATCACCCAATAAGAAAATTAGGGATAGGATCCAACAACAATATTTACATGTTAGAAAAGGGATGCCGTAATCCAACATGCAAATAATATGAAGGTAAGTGAATGACGATTCACTAATTCTCCGCCATGAAAACATAACTTTAAGTTCTAAATGTATTGAGAATTCCTAGGTCTAGATGAGATTCATTGAAACTTTTCAATGGCATGTTTAAATCTCGATATGCCCCTCTTGTTTGTGACTGGGATACCGAGGATCACAAAGCGGGTGTGAATTACCATGCAAATTCACATGGTTTCTTCATTGTAACGATCACCTATGCGATGTGCCGGTAAACCACACACGCTCCATCGAACTATGATAAACAATGAATCACCCTTTGCCACCTTTGCTTAGAACCAATTAGTGTGCCGGTAAACCACACACGCTCCACTAACTTCTTAGCAAGGGTGCAAAGTGTAATTTCATGGGATTGCATCAATTCACTTTTCCTAAAGTAACTAAGATTGGGAAATTTTTGAAAAACATGTAGTTACTTTGTATTTCATATTATACTTTTAATGAGAGATGAGGTTGCCCTATCCTACCCGTTCGGCTAACGACCCTCCACCGATCAAGCAAGCGGTAGGTGTGAGTGTACACCTATTAAGCGTCATTTTATAGGCTGCAACCTTATACCCACCTTATAGACCGGCTTCGTGAATGAGGCCTAATAACGGTAAGACTAGCATTTTAATTATACATACATACATACATATATATATATATATATATATATATATATATATATATATATATATATATATATCTTAATCTTGTAATATTATATTAGTATAGGTTTGGATTTTAAACTTGTAAAATTCTAGGGTTTGAAATTTAAATTGTCTAAATTAAACTTTTAATCATAAAACATAAATTTCAAAACTTGAGGGCAAGTTTTAAACATTTAAAACATGGAGGATCAAATAAAAAAATAATCTTAATTAACAATTAATTCCATAATTATCCATATTTGATTTATTTAATGATTTCTTGCAAAATAATTTACCAATTTAATCAAAACAATTAATTAATTATCACATAAGGAAATTAAATATTTTATTAATTGATAAATATCTTTAATTAGATCAAGATTATAGTCATATATATCAAAAAATCGGATTAGGGTTGATCTAATATGATAAAGGGAAGTTTCCATAAGATAAATATCAAAAAAATCCCGATTTTGGCCCTTCCTGACGCTCGGACTCGCCGAGTTCCCAACTGGACTCGCCGAGTCAGGCCAACTCGCCGAGTCCACCATGGGACTTGTCGAGTTCATGACACAGAACCACAAAATTCGAATTTTGCAAGCAAGAAACAAACAATTATGCATCAATTTAATAGAAACCAATCTAGGCTCTGATACCACTGATGGGTTTTAGCCATATGATCATTCCTATGTGCACATGCAAACCCTAATGCTTGGATCTAGGTTTCTCTAATTAAACATGCTTTGGATCCAAGGCTTCTAATAGCTAATAGAGCATAAGAACAATACAAAATCAAAGTTAGAAGCTTACCTTGAAACACTTGTTTGATCTTCTTGTTCTTGGAGCTTTAGAGTCACAAATGTCACTCCGCTAATGGCTTATAAACACCAACTAGCAAAAGGATGATATGAGAGAGAGGAGAGGGAATAGAAATGGGCCAGGGTTTCTTTGCTTTAGCAGAGGTGCCGATTTCCCTTGCCCCAAGGGTCTATTTATACTTGTAAGGCTCCTAGGGTTTCACCCTTAAACCCTAGTTGGATAATCTTTATTGAAAGCAATCCGAATCCTTTCCATGATAAGCCCTTGGACGATTTGTGGCTTATCCTAAGCCCTAGAAATCGTCCAACCCTATCCATGAAGGATTTACAGCCCAAAGTGTAACTATCAAACAATTGACAGTTTATACCCTCTTATTTAATTAATCTCTTTAAGTCACCAAATTAATTCTAATTAATTTATGACTTATATTAATCAAATAACAATATTATTATTCCTTATATTATTCTCATAATATATTAATAATATTCATTCTCTCATAATAAATCATCCTGTCAAGTTGCTATGGTGAAGGCAACCCAAAAGGACCATGCACAATCGGGTCAAATACTTGTCTAATATAGTTGTAGCCTTAGACACTATTCCAACATCGGATTGGGTTGTGTTCCGACCCAAAGAGAAAAGGGAATAGCATACGCATCTCGACAATTGAAAGAGCACGAAAAGAACTACCCCACTCATGATCTGGAGTTGGCAGCGGTAGTATTTGCCTTAAAGATATGGAGGCATTACCTCTACGACACGAAGTGCAAGCTCTTCACTGATCGAAAGAGTCTCGAGTATCTCTTTAATCAGAAGGAATTGAACATGAGGCAACAAATCTGGCTAGAACTACTCAAGGACTACGACTGTGAGATACTTTACCACCTAGGTAAAGCAAATGTTGTTGTTGATGCTCTCAGTTGGAAAGTCAACCTTGAAAGGAAAAGGCCAAGAGCGTTGAGAATTGAAGTCGTCTCGGCGATTGTGGAAAGTATTAGGAAAGCTCAAGAAGAAGCTTTAGAGAAGAATGATCGAAAGGAAGAACGTTTGGGCAAAACGTTAATGTTCGGTACAAACAGTCGAGGACTGAAGGTATTCCAAGATCGGATTTGGGTACCTAAGACGGGAGGAATAAGAGACCTTCTGATGGAAGAGGCCCACAAGACCATGTACTCGATTCATCCCGGTAGCACTAAAATGTATAGGGACCTAAAACCCTACTACTGGTGACCGATGATGAAGCTCGATGTTGCAAAGTATGTGGCCGAGTGTGTGACATGTGCAAGAGTTAAGGCACAACATCAGAAACCATATGGAAGTTTAGAACCTTTACCTATACCCATGGGTAAATGGGAAGACATCACCATGGATTTTGTGACTAAACTACCTAGGACGAAGAACGGACATGACATGATTTGGGTAGTCGTGGATCGTTTCATCAAGAGTGCACACTTCATAGCAGCCAACGAGAAGTGGTCTATGGATAAGCTCGCAAATGCTTACGTGAAGGAAATTGTAAGACTTCACGGTGTTCCTCTTACGATCGTATCAGATCGTGATAGTCATTTCACATCGAGGTATTGGAGGAGTCTACAAGAGGAGTTGGGTACAAAGTTGTGTTAGAGTACTGCATATCATCCGCAAACTGATGGTCAGATCGAAAGAACGATTCAAACACTAGAAGATATGCTAAGAGCATGTACCCTTGAGTTCCAAGGGAATTAGGATGAGCACTTACCTCTGGTGGAATTTTCCTACAACAATAGTTTTCACTCGAGCATCAAGATGGCACCTTATCAAGCCTTTTATGGACAGAAGTGTCGTACGCCGTCTTGTTGGCTTGAAGCCAGAGCGAAGCAGTTTATGGGCCCCGAGATAGTCCATGAGACTGCTGAGAAGTTGAAGGTGATTAGAGAAAGAATGTTAGCGGCTTAGGATCATCAAAAGAGCTACGCTAACAAGAAAAGATGACCAATGACTTTTGAAGTTGGGGATTCTGTTTTGCTTAAAGTCACACCGTGGAAGGGACTTATAAGATTCGGGAAACGAGGGAAGTTGAGTCCAAGGTTTATTGGACCGTTCAAAGTTCTTCAAAAGATTGGGAATCAAGCTTACAAGCTGGAATTCCCCGAAGAACTCAATGGTATTCATAGCACCTTCCATGTGTGTTATTTGAGGAAATTCACAGGAGATGTTCCCGACATAATTCCAATCTCAGAGTTAAGGATGGATGAGAACAAAAGGTTGATCGAAGAGCCTGAGGCAATTGTTGACCGTAAGACTAAGAAGTTACGACGCAAGATGGTCGAATTAGTGCTAGTCCAATGGAAACATTCGAATGGGCCGAATCTCACTTGGGAAACAGAGGATGACATGATGAGTCGCAATCCACATCTGTTTGCTGATGCATGATTCCGGGACGGAATCATCCTAAGGGGGAGAGAATTGTAACGCCCGGGTTTCGGGGCTAAGCATTTTTAACAATGTAATAGTCTAGGTCAACTATTGTAACTTTTTGAAGTAATAAAGATGAAATATTTGAGTATTATGTGAATTATGTGTATTTATGTGCTTATTATTTAATTATAAATATATAATTAATAAAGAATAAAAATAAGCGTCAAAATTAAAGTGTGAGAAAATCCCGATATCTCTACATAAAGTTTTAGTGGTCGAAACAAGAATTCAGGGGATATAAAGAACACCAAAATCTGAGTTATAACGAAGAAGTTATGACCCGTCGAAGTTTCGCGACAGAACCGGCACGATACCGGGAAGCGTAAATAGTGAATTTATGATAGAGCGAGATTTAGCCTTAGTTCTCTAAACAAAAGTCTTAGAATATGTTAAACTAAGAGCTTCGATAAAAAGAACGCCCAAATCTGACTTCGTATGAGGAAGTTATGATTTTTCGAAGTTTCGGAATAGCAGTGTACAGCCCGAAATTCGAATATTGGATCGAGCGGTTTTTAGCCGACACGACCTAAACGAGAATCGAAGATCTCGTTAAAAGTAACGTAACGAGAAAAAGATGGGCGAAAACGGACGTCGGATGAAGAAGTTATGAGGATTTAACGGACCAATCCTGTCCCGGCCTGTTAATATTATAAAATTTAAAATCGAGTCAAAATTAGCCGATGGAGTCTAAGTGAAAGTTGTAGAGTACGTTCCCACCTTCGCGTGGATATAAAGAACGTCAAAAACGGAGCTCGTATGCGAAAGTTATGATTTTTAGAAGTCGAGAAGGAAAACTGCAAAACTGAGATGACGTGGCAACATCCAGACCCTCCATCGCTGATCAGACCTCGCTTCGGATCATGCCACGTAGCCTTCGCTTTACGCCCCGCGTCTGAAGTCGGTACGCCCCGCGTACCCTCACCCTTATCCATCCGATGTACGAAGACAGCTGGGTCCGAGCTGGTGGTCTTATCCGAGGAGTACGCCCAGCGTAATCCGAGGTCCTCCGGCCTATAAATAAGGTGCGAGCCTTTCCGAGTTTTTCACACCAAAATTCATTCTTTCTCTCACTAGTTTCTCTCTCTAGCTCCTCTAAACCCCCCTAAGCCCTAGATAAAACCCCTAGCTCCCGAGGGAAGCCCCGAGGCTCCCGGAGTCCCGAGAAAAAAAGAGTCTTTCGGTTTCGAAACGCTAATCCAAATAAAGTTCTGGTTTACGTTGAAATCCGCTGTAAGTGAGCTACGCTTACACAAATTTTAATATAGCTTTCAAATAATTATAGGAATGTTATTAGGTCCTTAAAATAATTATTTGGGCTATTATTATGAGTTATATTGAGTGTTATTAACGCTTATATAATAATAATAATAGTCAGACTAATTAATTTGTCGCGGTTATCGTTAGACTAAACCCTAGTGGTATTGGTACTAGGTTTTATCGAAGGAAAATTGTTTTGAGAGTATCGAAGCGCTGTCCGAGTGCTGAGTCACCACCTTTCAGGTGAATGCATAGTTACTTTCAGCTTACACATAGATATGAAGTATTTTATATAAATTACATGCTATGTGTGCATATTATCTGAATACTTGCTATCTATGATGGATGAACATTTTTATACATGTTTTCAATGATTTAAACTGTATATGTATTTTATATCTACGAAAATGTTGGGGTAAAACATGGGTAGATGTGTTAGTTGCTGTGTGATAAAATGAAATAATGAGAGGCCTCGTTATAGATGTTATTGATGATCCAGTCATCTAGCGGAGTATAGATGACGACCACGGACTATTCTAGACAGTCCAGTGGAACACTAGCAGACTTACAACCTGTAGGTGTTTATGTGAACTTTGTGCTCACCAGATGTACTCCATCCCCTGCATGGTTGCCTTAAGGACATTTATTGATGAGGAATCCCCTTAGCAGTAGTGTCCATCCCGATGATAGTCCTTAGACTAGGTCCCTTGTGTTGGATATTTTAGGGACGTAAAGTGAGGATAACGGGAATGGGTAATCGGGTTTGTTTGGTTTGATAAAGTTAATAAACTTATTTATTGTGGGTTGAAAACCCTATGTGCTCACCAGGCTCCTAAGCCTGACCCACTCAGTTTCTTGTATTACAAGTAGTGGCGCATGAGCATAGATGTGATGTCTTGGGATGAGAGATTAATGGATTTTAGGCCTATAAATACGGAATAATGTAGTAAGGCCTATATTGTATTGTTTATGCTTATGATCTGTATCGCACATGACATCCCGAGTCTTTCTAATGAAATACATTTCTACAGAAATGCTTTTGATAAATCTTTATCATATATTGTTTTGGGACAAATTCCGCAATACTTTTATTTAAAATATTACTCTGATTTTTAAACAAAGCGTAAACAAAATCGGTCTTTTCTAGCCGTGAAAATAGGGATGTCACAATTAGAGCTAAGGATCTAGGAGAGATGTCTTTGTATGCTTATATGAGCTTCTAGATTTGCATGCTATAATTGATCAGCTAGTGGTAGGATGGCCTGTTTTAGGTTATGCCTGATTGTATGAGCCTTAGAATTGAATGTTAGTATAGATTCTTGATTACAGGATATAATGGTTTGATTGGAGTATGTTGGTTAGACTTTCCATTGTCTGAATGTTGCTTGCTTTGTGCTTTGTGGGACTCTTTGCAATGTGAGATAGCTACTAAGTGAATATGCTAAGTCACATGTGGTACGGGCTGGATAATCTCAGAGTGATGGACTTGGCCATGTTGCGCAACTCTCATTTGAGTCCAACCGTTCTAGGATTAAGTCTTCTACTCGAATGATTATCTGATCTCTGTTGCATGTGGCTATATTTATGAGGTAGCTAGTTGACATTAATTGGAAATCCTTCAGCAGCTGAGGACTGAGTGGGTTCGGGATTGCCCTAGGGCAAGCCTAGGATGAGATTAGTGCTGAGAGCTATATTAGTGAAACAGACTTGGTGGAGTCAAGGAAATTCTTGAGGAAAGTACGGATAGATGTGGAAGCTAATATGGGCACGTACTACTGAATACAGAGGATCTGTACTCGAGTCAAGGAGAGTTGAGATAAAAACCAGGAAACTTGTAGTGCGTGTGTGATCCCTCAATAGTGATGATTATTCTGATGGTTGTTATGATATGTTATAGCATGGTGAAGCTATGTACTAGACCAGTTGGCCGTTCTAGTGTGGGCGAGGGACCAGGCTCGGGCTCTGGAGCAGGGCAGCTTGATGATCAAATGAGAGAGTTTATATCAGCTGATATTACACGTAGTATCATTGACTAGACTCCTGTGATCATCGGTACAGTCAAAGAGGTTATCTTGGAGATTCTTGATGAGAGGTTGAGTGTGTTCCGCACTGAGATGGTGTCCATGATGGGGGTGCGCACGTTGACATTCCGGGATTTCAGGGCTTGTGGAGCTCCAAAATATCATGGGGCTAAGTATCCTAATGCTAGCAATCGGTGGTTGGAAGATGTCGCCAATGCTTTTCGGACTAGCCGGTGTCGTGAGGGGACAAGGTCCGACTTGCCTCCTCTCTTCTGACGGACAGAGCACATGATTGTTGGGAGGAGGTTGGACATGCTATTGGATATGATGACGCTATTGATGCGATGATATGGTGTGACTTCTTGGCCAAGTTCAGGGTCGAGTTTGCACCAGTGATTGTGGTGCAGCAGCTAGCACGGGAGTTCCAGGACCTCCAGAAGACTACGAGGACGGTGGCTGAGATCACCACTATGTTCACGGAGAGGGCCTTTCTTGTCCCGCAATATGTGGCGGACGAGGAGATGAAGAAAGCCTGATATCATGAGATGCTGAGGAGCAACATCAGGCAGTTTGTGAGTCGGTCCAACTGCAAGATGTTGGAGGATATGATCGCTCGAGCCAGGGAGATGGAGATCGACTTGGAGGCAGAAAAGAATAGAAAAACCAGATGGATTTCAAACATCTTCCGGATCGGGAAAGAGGACCAAGGTGTCGGATTCTAGATTGAAGGGTCATCAGGACCGTAGCCACTATTAAAGGTGCGGCAGGACACACAAGGGTGCGTATAGGAGTGGTAGTGGTGGTGATTTAGGTTGCTTTAAGTGCGGCTGGATCGGTCAATATAGCAGGGTTTGTATTGCTACCACCACCCAGGGATCATACTTGATCTGCTTTCATTGCAGTCAGCGGGGCCACAAGAAGGCCCAATGTCCGAATTTGGTTGCAGTGGGACAGGTGATGACACCTTCCCCTACAACATTGAGGATCACCGACGACCGTCAGGGTCGGGCAGAGGTGCTTGCAGCGAGGAGCAGGGTTTTCCAGTTAACTACAGAGGAGGCGCAAGCGAATTCCGATGTTGCAGGATGCAATAGCCGTAGCATGTGTGATTGGATCTCGGGAGGTGTTCCATTAGTCTTCAAGAGTTGTACCGTGTTAGCGTCGGTTAGTTTTGGAACACTAATAGTGGTAAGTGTTGGTTACCAGCGGATTGATCATTGGATGGTAAGAAGGATTAGGAATCCTTCCAGTCTTGTGTTTTGTAAAATGTTAGTTAAATCAAAGTGGGGGAGAATTGTTCAGCTATTTAGGACCAGAAGTAGGTGCAAGAATAGGACGAGCTTCGCATTCCCGCAGGAGAGGAAGGCAGCCCAAGTGGCTGACTGGATTGAGGAGTGTGTGAGTTAGGAGTTTGGGAAACTTCCCAAATGTTAGGTTCACGTCTTTTTGGTGTTTGATAATTGGTGTTGGGGAATCAGGTTGGGAATTCCTGCCAGGATGCGAGTTCAGTCAAGATGCTAAACCGCGTGAGTGCTTGACTTTGGACGTGTTTGGATTGGTAATCAGCGTGGGGAGTGCTGTAAAACTACGGGATAGCCGTAGCATTCACCAGCAGCCAGATAGCATGGAAAGTATAGTACGAATGTGGGGGCAGCCATAACATTCTTCATGCGGTCAGATAGTGTGGGAGAGTGTTGTTAGACTGTGGAATGAGCCGTATCATTCATAGATTCATTTAGATAAGTTAGGCCAGGGTGGGTCAGTTCGTAGGATCGTGAAAAGACTGCAACATGATTGGAATTCGGAAAGGATAGGCTGTTGGGATTCGAAGTGGAGCTGGGCCTGTGTATCCCTAGATAGGTGAGATATGTAGGCAAGGCCGCTCCATGATACGGTTTGGGTGAGACCCGTGGGCAAGGCCCGTGTGCTTATTGCAATGCAGGTGGGACCTAGTAGAGACCGTTGGGTCAAGGTATGGGATTGGGGATCCCAGGATTTATAGAGCCAAGAGTAGGAATATGGATAGAGCAGTTTCGATAGCCGAAGTTTTCTTCGGAAGTCGCAGGGAGCGACTAAGAGGGTGTTCATTAGCTTAGTAACAGGGTGGGAATCCGGTATTCCAGATAGTTGGCAGATAATTTGGGACCTGGAAGGTCTCGTTTCATTCAGAAAGTAGATAGGAGGTAGCATGCTATATTGGACAGCTCTAGTGTTTCGGGCAATATCCGGTCGGGTTAAACCGAAGGGATAGGTCGAGCACCCATATATGCTCGACAATATCTGGTTGAAATAGACCGAAGGGGTAGGTCGAGCACCCAGATATGCTCGACAGTATTTGGTTGAAATAGACCGAAGGGGTAGGTCAAGCACCCAGATATGCTCGAAAGTATCCGGTTGGAATAAAACGAATGGGTAGGTCGAGCACCCAGATATGCTCGGCAGTACCCAGTTGAAATAAACCAAAGGGGTAGATCAAGCACCCAGATATGCTCGGCAGTATCTAGTTGAAATAGGCCGAAGGGGAGGCCAACACCCATATATGCTTAGCAGTATTAGTGTTTTAGGATTTCATGTATGGATGCGTAGATGATTGCTTGGGTAATGCTAAGTAACGCACAACATGATTGAATAATCTCAAAGTAATGATTTGACCATGTTTCACAACTCTCGTTTGAGTCTAACCGTTCCAGGGATGAATCTGTTACCCGAAGGATTATTTGAGCCTTCTATCAAGTATGAGTATTCTGAAGTGGTATATGGTCAGTGATTTTTCTCCATTCAAGATAGTAGGGTGAGTAGGGATTGAAAGAAATTTTTGTGGTGTGAGACTCTATGAGGATGGTTTGGTGGCAGATCTAACAGGGGGTCAGACCATTGAGACTTCGGCTTCAAATTTCAGGTGAAGTAGGGTTGGTTTTATTTGAAAGATTGAGGATTTGTTCTTCACCAGGTTTGAAGAATTATCCAAAGGAATCGTTGTATGATCAAAGTTGGAAGGGCAATGATCAAAGTTGGAAGGGCAATGACTGGTTTGGCATCAGTTGAGAGAAGGCATGGGTTGTTTTAGCACGGGCGAGCTGTCGGGAAGTGAGGGTATTATAGATATCATGTCCTAGAAGGTAGAAGTGGATTGCAAGGCTTAAAGGTTCGGGTGTTATTTTTAGGATAAATGTTTCATTTTTGGTTTCGGTTACCTTGGGAGAGGCTATTATATGCGCAAAATTTCAAATCATGATGATAAGGTTGATTGCCTTGATATGAGTGTTAGTAAGGAGTGATTTCGAGGATGAAATCTAATTTAAATGGGGTAAAATTGTAACACTCGGTTGCATATTTGCCTTGTTGCTTGGGGCTTCGGCCCAATCATCAGTTGTCATGGAGCTTAGGGCTTCGGAAAAGGAAGGATTTAGCCCATCTGGATCGGCTTCGGAAAAGGAAGGATTTAGCCCATCTTGGATCCAGTTGCCATGGTTTAAGTAATCCATGTATTCGATTGTGTCTTCGGAAGCCAAGGGTATGACTGCACAATGATATCTCGGACTTTTTTGAGTTTTGGGTTTTATTCATAAGGTTTTAAGGATTGGGTGTGTTATTACCAGCGTAGGGCTTCTCGACATCTTTTCGTGGATATAAGGTTTGTTGGAAACAGACCTAAAAAGAGGAAGTTATGGTTCTTTGAAGGTTTTGAAAAAATTAGTCCCTAATGGAAGTATGTGGCAAACCAGTCCCACGCATGCAAGGAGTGCATGTGCGAGTTTGGATGGGAACGCCCACCGTACATGGCTAAGTGGTCGCGGGTGATTTGCGATTATGTCGGGCGTACTCCCTTCAGACCAAAACCCTAATTTCAAGGTTTATACCCTATATAAGCAACATTATAAAAAAACATTCCCAATGATCCAAAACAGTTTGCGGTAGTGTTCCTAATCCAAACCAAGCCAAGAAACTCAAAATTCTGCACACAGGGGCACCAACTCGTCGAGTACATGAACTGGACTCGCCGAGTTGGGCTGTTTCTGAGTGGACTCGACGAGTCAGCCAGTGGACTCGGCGAGTCCATCAGTCAGATGCAAAATTTTTGACTTTTTCAGCTTTGAAAAACAAGTAAGCATCAAATATAATAGAAAATAATCCTAGACTCTGATACCACTATTGGGTTTTGAGCACTATAACACTCCTATGGTGCACATGCAACCCTAAATGCTTTGGATCTATGTTTACTCTATTATACATGCATATTTTCAATTTTTCCAAAGCATTGTCCTAGCTAGCATACAAATTGCTAATTGAATAAAACATCTAGTTAGATGACATACCTTTTGAAGGACTTGTAGTTCTTGACCCTTGAAAGCTTGAGCACCACAAGTGTGATGCCTCCAATGGTTCACAAACACCAATACGTAAAAGGATGATTTAAGAGAATAATCTATCTATCTCAAAGAGAAGAGGCATCTGATATTGGTCTATGGAGGGTTCTATTTATAGTGTTGTACATGCTAGGGTTACACTTGGAAAACCCTAATAACCCATGACTTTCCACATTCTCATGCTCCATGGGTTTAACCTCCATGGACTATCCATGGATTTGTTTAGCCCATAATCATGGATCA
This sequence comes from Lactuca serriola, assembly GCF_051521515.1. Classification (NCBI taxonomy): domain Eukaryota; kingdom Viridiplantae; phylum Streptophyta; class Magnoliopsida; order Asterales; family Asteraceae; genus Lactuca; species Lactuca serriola. The sequence goes on from NC_136411.1 coordinate 38,734,170, forward strand.
TTAACCCACACTACAAGAATGATTGATTTACATAATCAATCCCCATATATTTAATTAGTCTCTTTTGATCACAAAATAAATAAATTAAATCTAGATCAATACTAATTAAATAATTTCATATCGATATATTATACTTGTAATATATTAATAAACCATAAATAACCTTATTCTCAAAATTCATCCTATCAAATTGCACTGGTGAAGGCAACCCAAAAGGACCATGCTACAGTCAGTTCAAGTATATACCAGTTACAGTTATGGGCTTAGACACCAAATCCAACAGTCTCCCACTTGGATAAGTCTAATAACTATTACCGCTTATGCATTTCAGGATCCGACTTAGCAATCGTAAGCTTTCAAAAGCTGTTGTCGAACTCTGACCTAGTCAGTGACGCGTCCTTCAGATAAGTGATCATATAATCCTTTGTTCTCAAGATATCAACTAGACAAATACATGGAACAATGTCATACTTATTGTCTAGTAGTTTGTTTCCCGATTTCTGATTCTCCGGACATAGAACATAACTGAACACATCAATTTAGTTCTGACCGGGCCCGACACATAGTCAAAACAGAATCATCCAGGGGCCCAAGATATCGCTTTTAATCCTCTTAATATAAAACGGAACAGATAAGCTTCGACATTATATACTTGTACTAACTACTCATCAAATCTTGCACATCGACACGTTTTATAACATCAAGTTACTAATGCGTTTCCGTGCCATCAATGCATAACCAACTTGTAGTCAACAACTCATATATCTTGTTTTGAAGACTTATATGATATTATCGTCTCACGATCACTCAATATAAATTCCATGAAGTGATTCAAGTGAGCGCAGGTTGATCCAATACTCAAATCTTATTTCAGAAGTACTCATGAATGGTGTAGCAAACCGGTTGCTATGCCTAACTCCTTAGACAATCTTACAAGCCAACTCATGACAGTCTTCTTTCATACCTACTTCCAAAGTATGATCGACCGTGGATGGTTTGAATAATCTTATTATTCGGGAAGTCAAAACATGCAAAGTGAAACACAAGAATAATACTAATCCTATATGGCCCCAAAACTTGTGAGCATAAATAAAACACCTTTTATTTAATCACCATATTGATTACTCATTATTCATTGCATAATGTTTTGATTGATCAACTTAATACTTGAATTAAAACAATAGTCATCCCATGCTCCAAGCATGCACACTATGTTTACATATGGTCCTTACTTTGTGAAATAAATCAATTGATTTCAAATTAAACTCATTTCACAATTCCAAATTTTTAAGTGTAAGAATACCAAATTTTTTCCACTATTAGAATGTGTTAGTTCTAAACTATTATGCAAAGATTCCTTTTGTACATTCCTTTGGAGATTGCCACAAGACAATTCCATGGAGATGAAGTCTCAAGTTCAAAATACATTCCTTTAAACATCCTTCTTTGCATAAAAAGTTTCTAACTTACTCATATATTCTTGATATCCAACTCTCATTATGGAAATTTTTCCATCATTGTCACACGACTATTCACTCTTAACAGAATCCTAAGTATTCATAATTATATCAATATGCTCCATTCATTTCTATACTTCCAACTATCCATAAACAACCGATCCTTAGTGAACCATAGATTTTCCTTGATAGTTGTTTAACCAATTTAGTCATATTTAGTTCTAGTCCCTTTTCCCTCTTGATGCCCTATGCATTTGGAAAATTAGAACACATGAATATTATAGCATATGCAATCGACCCTATATCCGAAGCATATAGGACATGATTCATAATGTCTTACATAAAGACATGATACTTGATCATTCTTTTGCTATAATATTTATATTTGCCATGTTCTCACAATTCGAACTATGAAGAGGGATGACGTAATCATAATCAAATTTTGAGAATGCAGTTAACATTTCCATATATAGAATTTCCCTATCTCAAATCTTTTCAACATAACATTCATATATGTCTTTGACTAAATTTGATTAAAAATCTCAATCTAAGCTTTTAGAATTGAAACTGAAGTATATTTCCTCTCCCTTAATTATAGCAAAACAACTTTTCAACCCTGCAACTTTGCAAATTGAAACTTTGTTTTCTATAATTAACATTGCTAACTTGCAACACTTATCATAATAATTATGCTCCCACTAGCATTATCATCTAACTGGCATAACACTTATGCTCCCACTAGCTTTGACATGTATTCAAAATCAACTTGACTTCTAGAAATCAATACTTATTGACTTTCTCACCAAAGTACAGATTTCTGATACGAGATGCTTCGATAAGCCTTTATCTAAGCTTCTCAAAGTCATACACATTTCCTTAGATAGCCCACATGTGTGTCTAAACTATTTCAGAACTTACAACAATAAGTTTTGAATGTTTACACCTTTTTCCATATCTCACAATTCGAACTATGAGGAGGGATGTCGTAGTCATAATCGAATTTGAGAATGCAAATATCACAAATGCTATCTACTTAGTGAAAGCGTCTCCTCACAGTCATTTTCATGAATTGGAGAGAAACCTTATGACACTTAGATTTAATGGTGTATGTGTTCCTATCCATGTGAATTTGTCATAACCATAATCTTAAGACAAGGTTAGTGACAAAACCAATCTCATATGGACTAAACCTATCTAATCTTAATTCCTTGCCACTTGGTAGCACATGGGCCAACCATTGCTTCTAGGTTGTAATGTAAACAATTGAGCACTCATAGAACTCACATGCATGGTAAACTTTAATTGGAATGGGCACAGAAACAAGAATATGTCAACACGATAGGTAACGAACCTCACGTCATGGGCTAGTGATTAATAGTAGTTTTTATTCTTGATTAGTTCTTGAAAGTTGTCAAGATCTTTAAGACACCCACTGACCTCTTGACATATAAGTCTCTCTTTGTCAAGAACATTACTTGACAAACAAATATTCAGGAGTTAGTGTGATTTCTTATAAAGACAAACACTATTGACAATCGGTCTTAGTTGATCTTTGTTTTATCCAAAACATTACAACTTACCAATTTCAAATGTACAAGAGTAGAAAACATTGTACTCTACATTTTCTGATATTTCACTCAATACAGAATCTTGGGGGATGACTCTAAGATTTGATTTTGGAACGAAGTATGATTTATCTTAATTGATTTAACCATTTCAACAATCCCTGATTTCTCTTCTTAGCCAAAGAAATGCACTAAGATGTTCTTAGAGGATCAAATTATGATATGGTTTTCATAATCATTAAGATGATCATAAAATACGATACTCAAGTGCTCTCCCATCTTTTCAGATTGGAGAACCTTTTATCTTTCTGCCTAATTTGATTATTTTTATTCTTTCTGCTACACATTGAAACTTTTCCAATGATTTGGAATTATACTTAATCTTGTAACCATGACCATATTTACTAACTTTTGTAAACCACGATGAATAGTCTTATCGTTCTTTGTGGTGGACCTGACCAGCGCACAACCAAGTGTACCCCATCCGCTAGTCCTTCACTTGACTCACATATACATGTGCACAAGGAATTGGTCCTAATTTCCCAAAGATGAAGGTTCTCATTCATCATACAATACAAGTTGCATGATTCCAAGTTTCTATCCAACTGAAACTTGGGTGATGAGAATCTTTCCTTATTTGGTAAATTTAGACACTACCACAAGCGAAAGAATCAAATCCATATTGCTAAAAACACAACTATCAATTTTCACATATGCCATTGCAAGGAAATATAAAATAAGATAAAATCAAAAATTTTATTTATTTATAAAAGGTGCGGAAATTTCCTTACAATGCAATTACATTTAAAAATTATGCTATTACAAATTTCTAAGCAATCTATCATAACTCCTAAGCAGCTCAAAAATCCAATCATCAAATCATGCAATCGAAATCCATGTCTTCGCGATCAGATTCTGCATGCTTTTCCTTTGAGCTTCCCTTGATCCTACAAAATATCAAAATGTAATCTTATTACATCATATATTAAGAATCTATAGATAGGAACTTAACAGAGTTAGATAGTGGACTTACCTGAAGTATAGTCAAACTTTTTTGACCTTACCATTCTTATAATCCTTCAAGTAGATACAGCAGCTTCGCAACTAATGCCCCTTCTCTTGGCAGTTGTCACACCCCCAAACCAGAATGGCGGAAACATTCGGTGGTGGATGACTTTACGTAATATCATAAGAATTTAATAGCGTAAAGAAAGTAACACAACCATCATATATATATAATAAAAACGTACATTGTTGAGTTATACATGTTTCCAAAAGAATATTACAATATGATGATTTAAAACACTTGATAATAATTGCCTTAGCGTTCCTCCTTCAAAAGCTGGTAGTTACCTATATTACTGATTCCATGAGGAATACAAGTGGTTTCGAAAAAGTGTCAACAATAAAGTTGGTGAGTTCATAAGTGTTTTTGCACTAAAAAAGTATGCCTTATTGGAAGAAAAATAGATGAACGTAGTTTCCAGAAAATCCAATATTTTCCACATATAGTTTGAAAAGTTCCCAAAGTTGGAGGCGATAGTATCTTTCGTACTCAAAAGATAAAGATGAATTTTGTATTCAAAATAATGTAAATACTGAATGCATATATGAGTCTCGTAAATCAAGCTTGTTTTTATACTTTCGTGTGAGTCTTATAACCATACTATTGACACAGACTGCCTGTAACAACATTCTTCAGGTGTTGTAGTGTTATGACATTTGTCACCCCAGACCTGCCGGTCTAACTGTAGCTAACAGTTTAGGTGCGGGGTTGTCAATTCCGTATAGATCTATACACAAGTATCACGCTCTCCTTCCAAGAGATTATGGCTTATAATACAGGACTTGAAATGCATACTTAAGAGTACGTTGAAGTTGAATATCTCACATCACTTAGTATAAATAGATTTACGATAAGATAGTTTTTATTCCACTTTTAGATGAAAGTATTTCGTTTTTCAAGATGCATACGTAAGAATGTATGAATAACTTGCAAACTATACATATTATAGTTTTTCAGAAAGTATGTTCCATTTGGTGAAAATAACTTGGTGAAATACTAAACTTTATACATAAAGTAAGATGTTGGTATCGAATAATAATAAGATAGATGTTGTATTTATATTTATATAAAATGATATGTTTTCTTGTATTGTACTTGTATTTCCCCCCCTAAAACATGAAAAGACTTGAAAAGTAGGGGTATGAACTCACTTGTTTGGTTTGAAGAGTGAGACTAGAGTCGAGCAAAACTTCAACTGCGGAAAGCTGCGTCTTCGAGCTTCTCGGGGATCTCGGTAGCGTAAAACCTTCGTCGGGGGCTCGGGTGTGGAATCGAGGGTGTCAGGACGGCCTCTGGTGCTTGCAAGTGTGTGAAAGTGAGTGAGAGTTTGAGGAAAGTGTGCCATAATCCGGAGTTCATGCCCTCTATTTATAGGGTTGAAGGCGTGAGTACGCTGGGCGTACTTCGGTTACGTTGGGCGTAACTTTGCGTCATGGCTTACGACTCGGGTCTAGCTAGGTGTAGAGCTTGCAGCCGATGGGACTTGACTCTGAACCTGAGTACGCTGGGCGTACTCTTGAATTACGCTGGGCGTAATTCCGGCTTCAATCTTCTAAATTCCGTAACTTTCGCGTACGAGCTCCGTTTTTTGCGTTCTTTATATCCATGCGTAGGTGAGACTATGCTCTAAAACTTTCATTTAGACTCTGTCGGCTAGTTTTGATTTATTTTTAATACTATGTTTTTAATAGGCCGGGACTGCTAAAGTCCGTTAAAAATTCATATCTTCTTTATCCGACGTTTGTTTTCATTTGTCTTTTTATCATCTTCCTCCTATTGTGCAGACCTTCAACTCTCGTTTAGGTTGTGTTAGCTAAATATCGTTCGATCTTTAATTCGAGTTTTTAGCTCTCTACCGTTGTTACGAAACTTAGAAAATTCGTAACTTTTTCATACGAGGTCCAATTTGGGCGATCTTTTTATGTACGTTTACGGTTTAACGAACTCTACGACTTTTGTTTAGATACTTAAGGCTAAAATGCATTTTATTGGAATTTCACTTTTTACGTTAAATAATGTTTTACCGGGTGTGTCGTGAATATTTGAGTGGTCATAATTTCTTCATTATAACCTGGTTTCGAATGTTCTTTATGTTTTTGGAAATCTTGGCATGATATCTAACATTTAATGCATCCCAATTTAGATTTTTGAACACTTTATTTTTTAGGCTAATTTTGTTGATCCCAAATAGTTTCGTTGTATTTGACTATTGAGTGTTACATTGCTTTGGAAAAATATAGGGTTGTCACATCATTCCCCCGTTAGAGGAATTTTGTCCCGAAATTTATTCTATGACAGAGTTTACGGGTTAGGAAAGAGATACGAGTACTTTTGTTTCATCTGATCCTCGCGTTCCCAGGTGTATTCAGGTCCTCGCTTGGCGTTCCAGCGAACCTTTACAATAGGTATGCGGCTTTGTTTAGTTCTTTTAATTTCGCGATCCATGATCTGTACTGGTTCTTCTATGAATTGTAGATTCTCATTTATTGCAATTTCGTCCAGAGGGACGACAAGGGTCTCATCGGACAAGCACTTCTTTAGGTTTGATACGTGAAAGGTGTACGTTGTGGAGTTCCTGAGGTAATCGAAGTTTGTAAGCCACCGGACCGATCCTGGCAAGGATCTCGAATGGTCCAATGTACCTTGGGTTCAGTTTCTCATGTTTTCGAAAATGTATTAATCCTTTCCAGGGCGAGACTTTTAGTAGGACACGGTCTCCAACCTGGAATTCCAAGGGTTTCCATCTTTTATCCGCATAACTGTTTTGTCTGTCTCTGGATGCCTTCAGTCGTTCCTGGATCTGAACAATCTTCTCCGTAGTTTCCCTTATGATTTCTGGTCCAGTGAGAGTGTTGTTCGTTGCTTGTCCTCTTGCTAGTTGTGTGTCACCCACTTCAGCCCAGCATAGAGGTGATCTACACTTACGACCATAGAGGGCTTCGAACGGGGCAGCCTTGATGCTAGTGTGGTAGCTATTGTTGTACGAAAACTCGACCAATGGTAACTGGGTGTCCCATGCCTTTCCAAAATAGATTACGCAAGCTCTCAGCATATCTTCTAGGGTTTGTATGGTTCTCTCACTCTGGGCGTCAGTTTGTGGGTGATACGCAGTACTCATGTCCAGTCTCGTTCCTAGAGATCTTTGCAGCGACTGCCAGAATCTTGAGGTGAATCTACTATCTCGGTCCGAGATAATGGATATTGGCACACCATGCAGCTGTACAATCTCCCTGAGGTATGTTCTAGTTAGCTTCTCCAATTTATCCGTTTCTTTGATTGGTAGGAAGTGTGCGGATTTAGTTAACCTGTCGACGATCATCGAGATGGTGTCGAGTCCGCTTGCCGTCTTGGGTAATTTAGTTTTGAAATCCATGGTTATCTGCTCCCACTTCCATTCAGGTATTTCTGGTTGTTGTAACATTCCCGAGGGCTTTTGGTATTCTACCTTGACTTTGGCGCATGTCAGACATCTGCTTATATATGTAGCAATTTCGGCTTTCATGTTCAGCCACCAGTATAATTTCTTGAGGTCCAAATACATCTTATCGGAGCTGGGATGTATGGAGTATCGTGTCTTATGGGCTTCGTTCATGACGACTTCTCTAAATCCGCCCAACTTCGGTGTCCATATCCGATCCATGAAGTAACGAACTCCATCATTCTTGATTTCAAGATTCTTATCCATTCCCTTTAAGGCTTCCCCTGTCACATTTTCGAATTTCAAGGCTTCAATTTGGGCTTCCTTGATTTGCGTAGACAGGTGTGAATGGATTGTCATAGTTAGAGACTTCACTCGGCGGTCTGAGTATTCCTTTCGGCTGAGTGCATCAGCCACCACGTTAGCCTTTCCGGGATGATATCGAATTTCGCATTCGTAATCATTTAGTAGTTCTACCCACCGTCTTTGTCTCATGTTGAGTTCTTTCTGGTTGAGGATATGCTGGAGGCTTTTATGATCGGTGAAGATTGTACATTTTGTGCCGTAGAGATAGTGTCTCCATATCTTTAGAGAGAAAATGACTGCTCCTAGCTCGAGATCGTGTGTCGTGTAGTTTACTTGGTGCGTCTTTAATTGTCTTGACGCATAGGCGACAACCTTCCCTCGTTGAATCATAACACACCCAAGTCCTTGGTTTGACGCATCATGATATGTGTATTTTTTATATATATTTTTATGCACTTTATCTTAATATTTTGGCCTTATTTATTCTCTTTTAGAACTAAAAAGTACTCATAATGCTTTGAATTATGTTTTGCAACTATTCGTTGTCGATAAAGCACAAAAGAAAAGACTGAAGCGGAAACCGGGCTTAGAAGCTAAAAGTAATTAAGAATGCTGGAGCAACAAGTACGCCCCGCGTAACGACCAAATTGACTTTCAGCCCGCGTAACTTAAGGGTACGCCCCACGTAATGGCTGGCACCGGATAAACTCCATCACGTAGTAATCCTTAGTACGCCCAGCGTAATTCAACTTACGCCCAGCGTACGTAAGTCAGCTACAAAGGTTATAAAAGTCGATTTTCAGCTAACCAAGGGGGGGATTCGACTACCAACTTATTTTAGTCGATATTAAACTTCTGTTAAGCCGTTTTGAGGGTCTAGATGGCGGCCGGAAGGCCGTTAAGCTAACAGGAGCGGAGATCGGAAGGATTGGTGAGCGGATACATGTCGGTAATCATATGGGTTGCTAACGTGACCATGTTTAGCATTCCATTGTGGTACTTTTCTGTATTCAGTTTCTGATTTGGGTGTAAAAACCTTTTACTTTGTGTTTATGATTGAATGAAACTTTGATTATTAGACTAATTGCTATATTGAATTGTTTATTTATGTTTAATTTATCTTGCCAAGCTTGTTAAAAGATCCTTACGTATTAATGACGATTATTTGCTGTTAATTGTTAAGTGAATTGAGTTGTGTGAACACCTGCTTGATTGCTTGTCTCTTATGATTTTGATGACCATCGAGATTATAAGTCTAGGAATAACGAAGGTGAAACTAGGATTAACTTGAGAATAAGTAAGTTAATGTGTGAGCCTTGTTTGATGACCATCAACAAGAGGTTAATTGAATGACTAATTTGATTAACTATATTTACAAGTCTTGCTTGATACGAACTGAACACTAGGAAGCATGTTAGTTTAATCAACTAATCACTGTTTGAATTGACTTGTTTGCTAAAGGATTAGTTATAGTGAACACGAATCTAATCATTTTAGGAATCGATGAACATGAATAAATGAATTTGTGTATGCAATTATCTATGTTTTTAAGGTGTAATTTATCTAAACCAAAGTACCTGAAGAGATTTGCTTTCCTGTTAGTTTATCGAGAGTTGTTAATTGTTAGTTTGAGATTTATTAAACCATTTTCTTTATTATTTTTGTGTGACCTGTAACCTATAATCAAATACATTAAATCATTCCAGCGTTCCCTGTGATCGACACCCGACTTACCTAAGCTATACTGTAATCTGACTAGGTACACTGCCTATAAGTGCATAGATAGTCTAAGTTTGTTAGGTTATAAATATTAAAATTAGTGGGTACTTTTGTGCACATCAAGTTTTTGGCGCCGTTGCCGGGGAGCGGCTTGTCATTAATTTAGTTTATTTGATTATTCATTATTTGTTTTTAGTTAGTTTTTATTTTTAGTTTGATTTTCGATGATATCATTTCACTTGTCGGGAAGGTTCTTGTTGTTATTTGCAGGAATTTGGGATTGTACACATTGCTTGACTTTACTTTTTGCATGGGTTTCGAGGATGAAAGCGATTAGGGACTTCTTGACCTGCTTAGTCTACTATTTCGTTGATTTGCCCAACTCAATCCATGAGGCATAGTATAGCAAGGCGTATTGTGGTGGTTAAGTGGAAGACCGAGCTCTTGTTGTTCTTGACTAGTTAGGTCACTTCTTGTTCCGCTTCTAGTTAAAGGTGCAAGGAAAACAAAGGAAATATTCTAACGGGTCCCGAAAGTGGGTATTTTCGCAAACCAATTCTTGCATGCAAAGGTTTTTAATCAACCATTGTTGTTTGATCTTGACAAAGATAAGTGATTATGACATCTCATTTTTTTCACTCATCGGAAAGTCATTTGCTTAAGAAATTAAAAAGAAAAAAATAATTAAGTTTTAAGTCCCTTAATTAAATAATTAAAAGAAAAGGAATTTAAATTAAAGAAAAAGGAAAAACTTTCATTTAAAATTACGCCCAGCGTAAGTTTGATTACGCCAAGCGTAATTAACAACTGATCGCGTATAGATTTTCATGGAGCTGGGGTTACGCCCAGCGTAACATTGTCTTACACCCTGCGTAAATCAGCGACCAGGTATATCTCTTGACCCTTTGACTTCTTTGTTATTCTTTTCACAACTCCTTTCCTCGCACGCACAAACTGTGACGGAAACGTATCTCCAATAATCTCGATTTTTCATCTTTTCCTGTAAAATTCGACATACAGGTATGTTTTTCGGGTACTCAATATACTGGATTTGGGTTTAAATTGACAAAATTGGCTGCAGAATGCCTTTGCTCGAAATCTAGGGTTTATAGGGTTCTCGAATTAGGAGCCGATTTCACAAATTTGTGTTTGATTGTGGCTTAAATAGACTGATTCGGACTAATAGACTAAATCCTAGGACTTAATTTGGTCTTAATCCCGTCCCACACCCATCGATTTAAACTCGGGAACGTACGCCTAGCGTAACCCCTGTTGATTTTATTTCTTGGCTGCTACACATGATTCCCTGTTAAGTGTTGTTACTAGACAAAGAGATTACGAAGTATTGATTTTTAAGGGTGGTCCCGATTTTTCTCCTACTGCCTTTGGACCACGCAATGTTTAAAAATTAATTGTGTTGTTGCCCCTGCTGTGTTTATTTGGATATGGATTATGACTTTAGCACAAGCAAAGGGACTGGAACATAGACTCGTGCACCTGAACATACGCCCAGCGTACAGACCATGTCCAGCTCCATTTTTTTTGGGTTAAAAATTTATTAATGTTGTTCTATTTTGTTTGGTTTTGTGTTTGTGTTAATATGTGCAGATTATGGCCCGAAGGATGCAAAGGACCAATCCACCCGAGGATGTGACCGATCATCGTTTTTTACAGTTTCCGCAAACGCTGAACGATGCAACCCGAGCACGTTATGTCACCAACTTGAGCTTGCTTCTCACCAAGGAGATCGATATAGCACCATCATTCGATTGGGAATTGTCTACCAGGACTGGACTTGCTGCATTGATCCAGGAATTTTTGCAATACACGTACTCGGATGCGAGTGGAGTGGATTTGTTCGTGTGTCAGGGATGGGCACGTTTGTTCAGGATCCAGGAGCCTGTTTATCGGGAATTTTTACTGGGGTTCTACGCTACAGTTTCCTATGATCCTAGGAAGGTACCCGATGACAAGACAGCCTTTGCCTTCAAACTGGGGGGAGTGAGCCGGGAATGCAGCGTGATAGAGCTTGCAACTCGAGTGGGTATTTACACAGCCGATGAGACGAGGAGTGTCCACTTCCCGACATTCCTTGATGATTGTCTCACAGACCGGCCAGAAGACTATAACGAGAACACTTTTTGGGCCGAGATTACGGGAGGAGTTTATACACCATCTACCGCACGAGGGGGGATGATTCGGTCTACTACATACCGAATGCTGCACCGGTTGATTTCTATTTCTCTCACGCATCACAAGAATAGTGAGAGAGTGCCTTCGACGGACTTGTATTTCCTATGGGCACTTGTTACTCCAGGGAGGCACCTGAACCTTCCAGTTTCTTTAGCTGCATATTTGGGACAGAGGGCCAGGGGACTTCGGGGGGATAGCCCGATATGCGGGGGGGGGGGGGGGGGGGGCATTTTATCACGCGGTTAGCACGATCATATCAGTTGCTGACGCGTGAGATCACGAGATCGATGGTGTTTCACGACATGAGGCCAATGAGTCTTTAGCTGTTAGAGTCGATGTGTGTATTAGAGCGGGGTGGAGATGGTGTCCTCGGGGAGCGCAACAGGGACCTGAGCCGGAGATTGATATGCGCTACCTAGCTCAGGGCATTGACCGTCTTGACATGAGAGTCCAGAAGCTTAACGAGTATGTTGCACATGTGGACAGGCAACAACAGTGGTATGGGGATGCGTTGAACGCATTCTTTACCCACCAGGGGTTTCAGTACTCGGTTCCCTACCCACCACCATTCCAGCCACGACATGATGGGGCCGGTACTTCTGGGACACAGCAGCATGATGATGGAGATGATGAGTGATCATTTTTATTTTTATTTTTGTGTTTTTGTGTTATTTTTAGCTTAGTTTAGTATTTTTATTTGGTATATAATTAAACTTTAATTTAGTTTGTTTTACTTTTGTTTTCCATGTTGATGCTCTTTGCTTGTTTAGATTTCTACAGAATTTTCGCCATTAGAAAGATGGCAGTAAGTTCAGCAGCAAGGTCCGACTGTTGCTAGAAAGAGCCGTGTGAGAGTTTGAAGATTATAGTCAAGACCTACAATTTGTCATAAGTGTGGGGTGCATATTTATTTCGTGAGCGATCGTTTTGAAGACTGGCATTTTTACGATGTTTTGACTCTTATGATGTGGATGAGCTGTTCCCACACCATAGAGTTTTATTTTGACGCGAGGAAGACTTATCATCCTGGCTGCCATGACATGGTTGACACTTTCCTATGTTGTGGTGGATTTTTCATCGCGAGAGAAGAGATGTCATTCTTGACAAGACGACGTGGTCGACACTTTCCCATGTCATGGTTACTACACATTGCATTTGTTTGCAATCTTTTGCACCACATTTTTGAAGACGGCGGTCTTGATTTTATTTTTCGGCAAATCCTGAAGCAGCAGTTCCAGTTTTTAGTCTTTCAGTAATATTTGAAGCAACTTGTAGCAGCCTCATTCGATCTCGCCACAACTACCCAGGGGAGTCCGTTCCTTTTTCTCCCTTTTTATGTTCTTAATTCGTTTTAGCATACAATGAGGGCATTGTATGAAATAAGTGTGGGGTAGGGGGTCGGTAAAAGTAAATTAAAATTAAAATAAAAAAAATAAAATAATAGTTAGGAAATTGCTAGATTTAGGAAATTTAAAATTTTAAAAACTTGAAATAATAGTTTAATTTAGAAAAATCTAGTGATAATTTAAATTTTGCTAATATTGTATGAGATAATCCGATGAGAACTCAAATGTTTAGTTGAACCAATATACGTTATAGTGCATTTGTGGCCTCCCTTATTTTAGTGAAATCATGGAACAAAAACATAACCTCACTTGATTTGAGGGATGCAATATGTTTAGCAGCCTAAACCTGAAATGTATCCAGGAAAATTATTATCATTAACTAATAAAGGTTGAGGTTGAGCGCCTCTGCTTAAGCATGTAGGTTATGAGTGAAAAAAAAATAGAGAGAATTACGAGTAAAGCTTGAAGAATTTTGGAGCAAATAAAGTGAAGATCAAAAGATCAAAATTCTGAAGAAATCCAAAAAGTTGAAGATACCAGAAATCAAATAAATAAAGGTGGTGCATTCAAAGAAATTAAAGATCAAATGTCAAAGAATTGAAGAATTCCAAAAGAGCTCCGTAGTGGTATCGAAAAGTTGTAATTCTAGATTATGTATGCTTAGGTTGCTCAACTAAAAATACCTTGAGGTTAGGAGGTTTTCTGCGGATGGATTCAGAGGGTTGCATAAAATGAGCATTGTTCGGAAAAAGTTGGCAAGTGTTTATGAAGATTGTGAGTATAAGTAGGGGGGTACTTTAGGAAAACTTTAGACACAAATGCACGCGTTGCGGTCTTGACATAATGGCTGAGTTTTAAATGGATTGTTTAATGCGATATTGGTAAAATAAAATAAAAATTTGCTTGGGGACAAGCAAAGGCTAAGTGTTGGGTATTTTGATATGTGTATTTTTTTTATATATATTTTTATGCACTTTGTCTTAATATTTTGGCCTTATTTATTCTCTTTTAGAACTAAAAAGTACTCATAATGCTTTGAATTATGTTTTGCAGCTATTCGTTGTCGATAAAGCACAAAAGAAAAGACTGAAGCGGAAACCGGGCTTAGAAGCTAAAAGTAATTAAGAATGCTGAAGCAACAAGTACGCCCCGCGTAAATAGCAATTACGCCCCGCGTAACTTAAGGGTACGCCCTGCGTAATGGCTGGCACCGGATAAACTCCATCGCGTAGTAATCCTTAGTACGCCCAGCGTACGTAAGTCGGCTACAAAGGTTATAAAATTCGATTTTCAGCTAACCAGGGGGCGTACTACCAACTTAATTTAGTCGATATTAAACTTCTGTTAAGCCGTTTTGAGGGTCTAGAAGGCGGCCAGAAGGCCGTTAAGCTAACAGGAGCGGAGATCGGAAGGATTGGAGAACGGATACATGTCGTTAATCATATGGGTTGCTAACGTGGCCATGTTTAGCATTCCATTGTGGTACTTTTCTGTATTCAGTTTCTGATTTGGGTGTAAAAACCTTTTACTTTGTGTTTATGATTGAATGAAGCTTTGATTATTAGACTAATTGCTATATTGAATTGTTTATTTATGTTTAATTTATCTTGCCAAGCTTGTTAAAAGATCCTTACGTATTAATGATGATTATTTGCTATTAATTGTTAAGTGAATTGAGTTGTGTGAACACCTGCTTGATTGCTTGTCTCTTATGATTTTCATGACCATTGAGATTATAAGTCTAGGAATAACGAAGGTGAAACTAGGATTAACTTGGGAATAAGTAAGTTAATGTGTGAGACTTGTTTGATGACCATCAACAAGAGGTTAATTGAATGACTAATTTGATTAACTATATTTACAAGTCTTGCTTGATACGAACTGAACACTAGGAAGCATGTTAGTTTAATCAACTGATCACTGTTTGAAGCGACTTGTTTGCTAAAGGATTAGTTATAGTGAACGCGAATCTAATAATTTTAGGAATCGGTGAACATGAATAAATGAATTTGTGTATGCAATTATCTATGTTTTTAAGGTGTAATTTATCTAAACCAAAGTACCTGAAGAGATTTGCTTTCCTGTTAGTTTATCGAGAGTTGTTAACTGTTAGTTTGAGATTTATTAAACCATTTTCTTTATTATTTTTGTGTGACCTGTAACCTATAATCAAATATATTAAATCAATCCACCGTTCCCTGTGATCGACACCCGACTTACCTAAGCTATACTGTAATCTGACTAGGTACACTGCCTATAAGTGCATAGATAGTCTAAGTTTGTTAGGTTATAAATATTAAAATTACTGGGTACTTTTGTGCACATCACATCACAATAGACCACGAAGTCTCCGTTCCTTCTGGTAAGGTTAGGATGGGCGCACTAAATAAGGCTCGCTTTAGTGTTTGAAACGCATTGTCTTGTTTTTCTCCCCAATCGAAGGTCACACTCTTATGAGATAGGGTAGTAAGTGTCTTAGCAATCTTCGAAAAGTTTTGTATGAACCTTCGGTAATACCCGGCGAGTTCCAAAAATTTTCGGATTTCTGTTGGGGTTCTTGTTCGAGCTTCTGAATCTCGCCTCTTGGTCAGTACTCTCGTAGGAGAATTCGTTTCAGGTTTTCCTAACCCATGGAGTTCGCCACTACTAGGGTTAGTGCCTTGACGTGGCCATTCCACCACGTTAGGGCTCGTTCGGTGAAAGTATAGGCGGTGAATTTCACTTTGCTTTCTTCGGGGCACGCGTAAATTTCGAACACAGCTTCCGTTTTCTCTATCCATTGGGATAGAGCCATCACTCCCTCAGTCCCATTAAAGGGAATAAGTTTGCTGTTGGTGAAGTCTTTGTAAGTACATTCCCCAGAACGGCTTTGGCTTTGGCCATTTGTAAAGATGTTTATTCCTCCTCCTGACCCGTTGTTACTCATTTGTGCCATTGCCGCGGTTACAGCGGCTGTTACAGCAGCTTGGAACATAGCTGCATCCATAGTTGGAGGGGGTGGTGGAGGTGGTGTTGGAGCTGAGTTTCTACGTGATGATCTACGAGGAGGCATGTTCAGGTAAAGAAATAATAATAAAGACTATAAGTTTCTAATGATTTGACAATCGTGCACTAGAGGGTTAGTTATATCTTGTAATTTGTTTTGACTTTAGTTAATGGTTTCAAAGTGGATATAGCAATTTAGATAATCCTATAAGTTTCGAGAGGTATGTAAAGAAATACTTCATATATATATATATATATATATATATATATATATATATATATATATATATATATATACATATATATATATATATGTCACACATACGGTGTGTTACATTATGCTTCGTGTTTAGGAAAATTTGACCTAACTAGAGGTCTCCAATTACAAGTTCAAAGAAAGTAAGAAAAACTTTATCCGATGTCTTATTCTATATCAAAAGTGTTGGAGTTGGGCAAGTCCTACTTGCAGCGTGTTGTGCGTTTGGAGCTAGACTTGGCATCCGATTGTTTGACTCCCATTAAACGCCTCTCAAGAACCGCTTGTTGTTCCTTCATCTCTCTTATTTTTACAAGTGCTGTCACCATTTGGCTTTGCAGCGTCCCTGTGTGGAGTTGGGTACCTTCGTGTAGTCCGTCTAGACGACGGATGTCTGCGGTGTTACCCTGTGTAGCAGCATTGATCTCACGAATTCTGGCCGCTTGCATGTCCGAATGGTAGTTCTGGGTGGATATTGTGCCCACAATAACGGGAAGCGTTCGATCAGCTGAGTCTCCCCCACTGACATTGTAAAACTCCCGACATATGCCGAAGGGAGGGCGTACACCTAGTTGACGGCTCCAATGGTAGAGATGGCTTCCCCAAATGGGAATGGGTCCTTGGTAACCCATTCTAACTTCGGGAGGACGAGGAGTGGGAGGGTTGATTACTTCCGGCTCGGAGTCTGTTCCATCCGTAACTTCCTCTTCCTCCTCTATAGGCTCTTCTTCCTCTTCGACTTCCTCGTCGACTTCGAATTCCTCTCCGACTTCCTCTTCGAATTCGAATTCATCTTCGACTTCCTCTTCGATTTCCTCCGGGTCTTCTTCCGGATCTTCTTCTATCCATCCACCGTTACCTTGGTTTGGGTAGTAGGGATCTCCCGGTATATGGAATCCGGCCATTGTGTCTGTACTAGGATAGAGGTATAAGAATTTTATAAGAAAAGATATTTCTATTTAACGGCATCCTAAGTTTAACTATATCTTGTGGTGTGCAGGTTTTTCATTGTCCATATATTTTTTAACAATACTCCTATAGTATTTCGAATTTGCAAGTCTAGAAATTTTATTTGGTAAGTTTTTTGACTTGTTGTCCACTACGACCATTCCTCGACGTACGTTGGTCAAATCCAGGATAAATATAGTTGATCAGGCTATATTTATTCTCGATTTGATTACATACCTCGAGGCCCAATCGTAGTGTCGCAACTTGCCTTAATACTTTTTTAGAAAACCTTTGTTATGATACGAGACCGATGCATGCGAGTAAAAATGTATATTTTTAAAAGAAAATATATTGTTTATGAAAACATTTTGTTAGAGGGTTTTTGGTCCCCTTTGCATTTATAGTTTGTATATCTTATGTGGTTCGATATACTTAGTTCACTATAAACAAAGCTCTGATACCAATCTGTCACAACCCCAAACCAGAATGGCGGAAACATTCGGGGGTGGATGACTTCACGTAGTATCATAACAATTGAATATCGTAAAGAAAGTAACACAACCATCATATATATAATAAAAACGTACATTGTTGAGTTATACATGTTTCCAAAAGAATATTACAATATGATGATTTAAAACGTTTGATAATAATTGCCTTAGCGTTCCTCCTTCAAAAGCTGGAAGTTACCTATATTACTGATTCCCTGAGAAATACAAGTGGTTTCGAAAAAGTTTCAACAATAAAGTTGGTGAGTTCATAAGTGTTTTTGTACTGAAAAAGTATGTCTTTTTGGAAGAAAAATAGATGAACGTAGTTTCCAGAAAATCCAATATTTTCCACATATAGTTTGAAAAGATCCCAAAGTTGGAGGCGTTAGTATCTTTCATACTTAAATGATAAAGATGAATTTTGTATTCAAAATAATGTAAATACTGAATGCATATATGAGTCTCGTAAATCAAGCTTGTTTTTATACTTTCGTGTGAGTCTTATAACCATAATATTGACACAGACTGGCTGTAACAACATTCTTCAGGTGTTGTAGTGTTATGACATTTGTCACCCCAGACCTCTGCCGGTCTAACTGTAGCTAACAGTTTAGGTGCGGGGTTGTCAATCCCGTATAGATCTATACACAAGTATCACGCTCTCCTTCCAAGAGATTATGTCTTATAATACAGGACTTGAAATGCATACTTAAGAGTACGTTGAAGTTGAATATCTCACATCACTTAGTATAAATAGATTTACGATAAGATAGTTTTTATTCCACTTTTAGATGAAAGTATTTCGTGTTTCAAGATGCATACGTAAGAATGTATGAATAACTTGCAAACTATACCCATTATAGTTTTTTCAAAAAGTATGTTCCATTTGGTGAAAATAACTTGGTGATATACTAAACTTTATACATAAAGTAAGATGTTGTTATCGAATAATAATAAGATAGATGTTGTATTTATATTTATATAAAACGATACGTTTTCTTGTATTGTAATTGTATTTCCCTCCCTCCCCCCCCCCCCCCCCTAAAACATGAAAAGACTTGAAAAGTAGGGGTATGAACTCACTTGTTTGGTTTGAAGAGAGTGAGACTAGAGTCGAGCAGAACTTCAATTGCGGAAAGCTACGTCTTCGAGCTTCTCGGAGATCTCGGTAGCGTAAAACCTTCGTCGGGGGCTCGGGTGTGGAATCGAGGGTGTCGGGACGGCCTCTGGTGCTTGAAAGTGTGTGAAAGTGAGTGAGAGTTTGAGGAAAGTGTTCCATAATCCGGAGTTCATGCCCTCTATTTATATGGTTGAAGGCGTGAGTACGTTGGGCGTACCACCGGAGTACGCTGGGCGTACGCGTTACGCTGGGCATACTTCAGTTACACTGGGCGTAACTTTGCGTCATGGCTTACGACTCGGGTCTAGCTAGGCGTAGAGCTTGCAGCCGATGGGACTTGACTCTGCACCTGAGTACGCTGAGCGTACTCTTGAATTACGTTGGGCGTAATTTCGGCTTCAATCTTCTAAATTCCGTAACTTTCGCATACGGGCTCTGTTTTTCGCGTTATTTATATCCACACGTAGGTGAGACTATGCTCTAAAACTTTCATTTAGACTCCATCGGCTAGTTTTGATTTATTTTTAATACTATGTTTTTAATAGGCCGGGACTGCTAAAGTCCGTTAAAAATTCATATCTTCTTTATGCGACGTCTGTTTTCGTTTGTCTTTTTATCATCTTGCTCCTATTGTGGAGACCTTCAACTCTCGTTTAGGTTGCGTTAGCTAAATATCGTTCGATCTTTAATTCGAGTTTTTAGCTCTCTACCGCTATTACGAAACTTAGAAAATTCGTAACTTTTTCATACGAGGTCCAATTTGGGCGATCTTTTTATGTACGTTTACGGTTTAACGAAATCTACGACTTTTGTTTAGATACTTAAGGCTAAAATGCATTTTATTGGAATTTTACTTTTTACGTTAAATAATGTTTTACCGGGTGTGTCGTGAATATTTGAGTGGTCATAATTTCTTCATTATAACCTGGTTTCGAATGTTCTTTATGTTTTTGGAAACCTTGGCACGATATCTAACATTTGATGCATCCCAATTTAGATTTTTGAACACTTTATTTTTTAGGCTAATTTCGTTGATCCCAAATAGTTTCGTTGTATTTGACTTTTGAGTGTTACATTGCTTTAGAAAAATATAGGGTTGTCACAGCAGTAGAAACATATGGAATCTTTGGGAATGGTACACGGGACTATCTCAGAGTTAGCCTTTCCCTTTCCCTTGGAAATAGAAATCCTTTCTGGACTTCCAATTTTTCCATTGTCAATGTCCATGGAAGATTGGGAAGTAGATCTTCCAATCAAATTTGCATTACCAGTGTGCCAAATCATTGCTGATTCAGCAGCAATTAGCAAATAGGTAAGATAAAGAAGGGTCATCTCGCGGTCTGTCACATAGTAGTCTCTAACAAACTGACTATATGAATCGGGAAGTGACTGAAGAACCAAGTCAATAGCCAACTTCCTCAGGAACACGACACCCAACATTCCTAGCTTGTCAATATGCAGCTTCATGTCCAAGACATGAGCATATATAGACTTTCCATCTTGATGTTTCATTGCTAGTAGGGCCTGAGTGACCTTGAACTTTTCAAGTCTATGAACTTGTGGGTCAGGGAGAATAATTAGAGGAGGTGGAGGAAGTGAAGTATGATATTGTGGAATATCATCTTCATGTGGAAAGTTTTTTCCAAAAGATTCGGGAAGACCATTGTTGTCTGAACTAGACATCTACAGGGAAGAAATTCAAGTTAGTTGATATAAGTGCTTAATATAACACCCAAAACGAAATATTAAGGCTAGGACCCAACACAATATTTTACAATTGCGAAAAGGGATGCCATAATCCAATTGTAAAATATTTGAAGGTAGGTAAATGACAATTTACCAATTTCCACCATGAAAAAATATATTATTAAGTTTTAATTGGTTTGAAATTCCTAGATCTTTGAGATTCATTGAACTTTTCAATGACATGTTTAAATCTCGGTGTTCCCTTCAAGTTTGTGACTGGGATGCCGAGGATCATAAACAAGGTGTGAATAACCATGCAAATTAGCTTGGTACACCCAATGTTACAAATCACCTAATCAATGTGTCGGTTAACCACACACGCTCCATTGGTCTATGTTAACACCAAGTTAACCTTTGCCACACATTGTCAGTCCCAGATTAGTTTGTCGGTTAACCACACATGCTCCACTAACGACTTAACAAGGTGCAAAGTGTAATTTCATGGATTAGCACCATTTCACATTTTTCCTAAAGTAACTAAGATTGAGAATTTAATAAAAGTTTAGTTACTTTATATTTTTATCATTATACTTTTAATGAGGGAGAATTAATGTCATATCATACCCGTTCGGCTAACGACCCTCCACAAGTCAAGGAAGCGGTGGGTACGAGTGGACACCCATTAAACTGTCATTTTATAGGCAGTAACCTTATACCCCCCCCCCCCCTTATAGACCGACTTCGTGAATGAGGCCTACTAACGGTAAGACTGACTTGTTCTTATACTTACATATATATATATATATATATATATATATATATATATATATATATATATATATATATATATATATATATATATATATATATTAAACTTATAATACTATAAACTATAAGGGTTGAATTTTAACTTTTAAAACTCTTGGGATTGGAATTAAAGTTTCATTTAATGAGACTTTGCAAATTTCAAAAATTGAGGGCACGTTTTGAAACTTGTCAAAACTCTTCACATTCATAACCTATGAGTTTAATGTGTGTTTTATGAAAAGACTCTTGATAATCCATAACTTGATGACAAGTTATGGAGTTCATCAAAAACATTTATGAAAAGACTTTTCATGTTCCATAACTTGAGGACAAATTATGGAACTCATTAAAGAATATTTAGATCAATTCTAGCAATGAAAAATTATCATATAATATTCTATTGATCTAATCTAACTCATGTAGTAAGGCAATTCATATCAAATAATACAAATAATTAACCTATTATCTTAATGTTTGACAATTGTCCTTTCATTTTCATAACTTATGAGTTTAATGCCATTTTAATGTATGAGACATTTCATTTTCCATAACTTGAGGACAAGTTATGGAGGTCATTAAAATTCACTTACATCATTTTTCTAACAACTAAAATTATCAAATAATTTATGATCTAACTAAACTCATAATCAAGATAATTTCAAGTCAACAATTTAAAAGCAATTTTGTTAATCATATAAATCAACAATTATTTTAAAACTTTGAAAATTATATTATGGTTGGATGAGTATAAGCACTACCATATCATAAAAAAACATTTCCAATGATCCAAAACAGTTCGTGGTAGTGTTCCTAATCCAAACCAGGCCAAGAAACTCAAAATTCTGCACACAGGGGCACCAACTCGTTGAGTACATGAACTGGACTCGCCGAGTTGGGCTGTTTCTGAGTGGACTCGGCGAGTCCATCAGTCAGATGCAAAAATTTTGACTTTTTCAGCTTTGAAAAACAAGTAAGCATCAAATCTAATAGAAAACAATCCTAGACTATGATACCACTGTTGGGTTTTGAGCACTATAACACTCTTATGGTGCACATGCAACCCTAAATGCTTTGGATCTATGTTTTCTCTATTATACATGAATATTTTCAATTTTTCCAAATCATTGTCCTAACTAGCATACAAATTGCTAACTGAATAAAACATCTAGTTAGATGACATACCTTTTGAAGGACTTGTAGTTCTTGACCCTTGAAAGCTTGAGCACCTCAAGTGTGATGCCTCGAATGGTTCACAAACACCAATATGCAAAAGGATGATTTAAGAGAATAATCTATTTATCCCAAAGAGAAGAGGAAACTGATTTTGGTCTATAGAGGGTTCTATTTATAGTGTTGGACATGCTAGGGTTACACTTGGTAACCCTAATAACCCATGGCTTTCCACATTCTCATGCTCGATGGGTTTAACCTCCATGGACTATCCATGGATTAGTTTAGCCAGTAATCATGGATCATTAGCCCACACTACAAGAATGATTGATTTACATAATCAATCCTCATATATTTAATTAGTCTCTTTTGATCACAAAATAAATAAATTAATTCTTGATCAATACTAATTAAATAATTTCATATCAATATATTATACTTGTAATATATTAATAAACCACAAATAACCTTATTCTCAAAATTCATCCTATCAAATTGCACTGGTGAAGGCAACCCAAAAGGATCATGCTACAATCAGATCAAGTACATACCAGTTATAGTTATGGGCTTAGACACCAAATCTGTAGGGTCCATTATGTATTGCATCTTGGGCTCGGTCTTTAGTCCAATTTTGTATCTGGATTGGGCCTATCCATCCGTGATTTAATTATTAGGGTTTAGTATTTATAGATGCTTGCATGCATCTTTGTATGTAGCTTTTGAGTCGATCATTCACAGCATTTATAGTTTTATCGATTGTAACCCTAAAAGCCTCTACAGTGGAAGTTCTTTATCGAGCTCTGCTGAGTCGTGAATCTATTGAATCATTCAGCTCATTATTGATTCATTCGCTTGTTTGCATTATTCTGTTTAACCTGTGTGAGATCTAAACGATCAAAGAGTTTTTCAATTCATCAATTGGTATCAGAGCAGGAGACTGTGTAATACATACACATCTCTTCTGTGAAAGTAGTGATTAGGGTTCATTCCGCATTCATTGATATTTATTGAGCCGTCACTCCATAATTGACGTATCTCATTAATTATTCATCTTGCCCTAATATTACGTATTACAAAGTCTGATCTTATAACAGGTTAAACGATCAAGCATGGACGATTCTCAATCCAATCCCATCAACATCTCTAACAGCATCGGATCAACAACCAAGATCCCAATCCTCTACACTCAAGACTATGAAGTGTGGACGCACCATTTTGAAGATTATGTTATTGGATCGGAAGATAACGGGTATCTGATATGGGAAGCTATCACAGCTGGCCCCTTCGCTCACTCAAGCACTTCAAGAATCATTAAAACTCAGAAGGAGTACAATGATATATTAAAAGATGTGAAGGACGTCTCTCAGGACGAAAAGGAGAAGTTCCAATGCAACATTAAGGCATTGAGACTAATTCAATTCGCCCTTCAATCCGACACATTTCGGTTAGTAAGTTCTTGTGGTACAACAAAGGAAATCTAGGATCAGCTGCGAGAGCTGTATTCCACAGATGAAGATCTGGAGCACTCGATTCAGACCCTACTTCTCTCTAAATTTGGAGAGTTCAACCAGAAGCCAGAGGAGGATGTTACAAAAACATTCGATCGGTTCAATCATCTTCTCAGTAAGATGTATCAAACATGACATAGAAAGAAAGCTCATCGAACAGAAGGTCAATTTCTTAAATGGCCTAAGACCTGAATGGAGGGCGATTGTGTCGACGGTTAAAGCGCATGAGCAGTTCAAATCATATTCTTTGGCGAAACTGGTGAGGATTCTGAAATCCCAGGAAAAGATTGTGCTACAAGAGAAGAGTGTGGTTTCAAACTTGGGGTCTTTTATTTCTGTCTGAAGGTAAGAATGCAACAGAAGAAGAAGAAGAAGATCTGAATCTGGGAGACTACGATCTGACATCTGAAGACTATGCAATGATGGTGTCAAATCCCAGGAGGTTCATCAAGAAGAAGTTCCCTACCAATAAGAACCGAAATTGGCAGGGAAGCTACAGCTCTGAAAAAGTGAAAGAGGAGCTGAAGGTTGAAGAACCAAAGAAAGAAGCGAAGGGTGAAGCTGATTCTGGTGTCAGCTATTTTTACTATGGAGGGGAAAATCACTACGCAAAAGATTGCATGTTGAAGAAAATGGTAGAGAAAGATGAGGAGAAGGATAAAGAAGAAAGTCTCCTGAAAAGATTGGAGGAGATTAAAAGGAAGAAACATACTACTAATCCCTCTATGAATGCTCTTGTTGTGCAGGATTCGGTAGATGATGATGAGTTTGGTGGTGTACAGGTGTGGTCAACCGACTCAGAAGATGATGAAGTGAGAAAGCCTACTCATGGAAAGGCTTATGTGGCGAAGAGTGGTGATGCTGGTGAAAGATGTTTGATGGTAACAGATGTATCCCAGATAAGGGGATACAACACTGATGGTGGAAACGAAGTTGCTAAGGAGCGAGAGGACGTGTGCTTTACAGCGAAGCCTCTCAGTGTGCAGATCAGTGAACTAGATGAACTGATCAAGAAGGTACAATCCATTTTTGTTTCGTTTAAAATTCCACATACATCATATGAAAAAGAATTAAATAACTTGAATTCAAGAATTTCAAATTTGGATAGTTGTTTAACTCAAACACGTGTCACGAATTCTAATCTGACTGACCAAATAAGCAGGGTATCATCCAAGAGTGAGGAGCAAAGAATGTGGATTGAGCTGAAGGAGTTGAAGCTGGTTAAGTCTAGGGATGAAAATATCTATTTGCAAAGAGACAATCTTAAGTTGTTAAAATAGAGAAATGTTTTTTGTTTGATTGCAAAAAGACTTTATACTAACATTACTCAACTGCATTTAGACTGTGAAATAGGCCAGAAGATACATCGCATGATTTTTCCCTTCCTTGAGCTAAAGGAGGATGAAATCGATGCCAAAGCATACAACTGTGAAAGTGTTGTATCTTCAGATGATGTGAATCCCACTTATATGTTTGGCCTGGACAAAATTGAATCGTTTATAAAATCCAAAGACCATAAGGACATGCTTAAAAATCTTTTGGATGAAAATGATAGGTTGAAACTCAGGGCCGAAACTATACAAAAATTTGACTCATTGAGTACCAAATTAAGTTCAAAAAATAAAATTGATGTTGAAAATGCATCTGAACTTAATGAGGATGATGACATGAGTGAAATCTCTGTAGAGAATGAGGTTGACTGTTCCGAGTTTATTAGGAGCGAACCTGAAAACCACAAAAACTTGATTTCTGAAAATTCTGTGGAATTCGCTCGTCTATCCAAAAATAAGTCCCCAATCCTTAAAGAAAAGGCCGTTGTATACCAAAAGGTAAGAACCACTCCCAATCAGGTTTATAAGGTCACAGGAGTAACCGAACATCAGACGGTCGAACTCATTGCAATGGTGAATGAAGATAATGCAGATGGCTATGATGAGTTTTTCTGGTCTGCACCGATAGACAACGCAGATGAAAAAGTTGGTTTATCGGAGCGAACATCATGGAAGGTCAAAGGTAGATATGTGGCAGAACCACTCAATAAACCTACCAACTTTGACGAGCCCAGTTCCAGTGGCACAAAAGAGGTTCCGGTAGAATGCGTCTCCTCAACAAGCGAAACCTCTTCCATGGAAAGTAAACCAGTTGTTCAGAAGCCGAAACAAAAGGCAAATATTCACAGACAACCGAAACAGGTGAAAAATCAAAAGCAGCAGAGAAATCTGAGATACAAGAAAAATCTCTCAGAGCGAAAGCAATTTTGGCGCTTCCAAAATCCTCACTATACTCACTTTGATAGAAACTCCAAGTCAAAAGGAGAAGAAAATAAGAGTAAAAGGAGCTTCAGTCCATTGGATCAAAAGAACCAGAAGAAGACTTTCGGGCCACAGAAAGAACAAAACCGGAAAGATAAGTTCGGTCCCAAAAGTAACAACAACCGAAGGCCTGGTTTCGTTCCACCAAACAACCACAGACAAAGACCAGAGTTCAGTCCATCAAGATTTTATAGCAAAAGACCCAGTTTCGGTCCAGCAACCCACAACAACCGAAAAGCCAGTTTCGGTCCATCAACAAATAGCAACCGAAGGTCCAGGTTCGGTCTCTCAAATGATCATAACCGAAAGGGTCATTTCGAACCTCAAGTCATGAAAGATTCTCATTCTAATTTCTATTCCTCTAATTCTTCTCGTTCTTCTTCTAAGCCTAATTCTCGTCCTACACCAAGCTCACACTCGAAGAAGGATTTGAAAGGAAAAAGTAAGATTTCCTCAGCAGATGAAGACCGAAAGCAAGCTAAAGTCCAAACTCCAGAACCTGAATCCAACATACCTGCATCTAACTCCAATAAAATCAAAGTGTTTACTATTAAGAGGAAAGATGAAACAACCTTAATAAAACGAACTTATCTTGTTGATGTTTCTCTTACTATTCCTATTTCTGTAAAAGGCTCACGAGGACCCAAGAAACTTTGGGTTCCTAAATCTGCTTAATTTTTGCAGGTTATAAGTGACGAGCAGTTCGACGAAGAATGGTACATAAACAGTGGCTGCTCACGTCATATGACAGGAAGGAAGGAGGAGTTAAGGGAGTTTCGGTCCTTACAAAATGTTGGTAACGTCAAGTTTGGTAACAACTCCTATGGAACGATAAAGGGTTATGGAATGATAACCAATGGAGACTTTACAATCAGGAAGGTGGCGTGTGTAGAGGGGTTGCAGTATAACCTCATCAGTGTGTCTCAACTGGTGGGAGGTACAGGTCTCAAAGTCTCGTTCGATGACGAAGGTTCAGAGATAATTGAGAAGAAATCCAACAAAGTTATTCTCAAGTCAGAACGAAAAGATGAAATGTTCCCTCTGAATCTCAACCCAATCAAAGGGAATCCAGCCATATGTCTATTGTCCAAAGCCCATTCAGACGAAAGTTGGTTGTGGCACAGAAGGCTCTCACACCTCAACTTCAAAGACATCAACAAGATTGTCATTGATGGTCATGTTCGGGGACTTCCACTGCTTAAGTTCGATCGAGATCACTTATGTGCTGCATGTGAAATGGGGAAACAAAGTCGCCAAAGTCACCCAACAATCATAAACACCAAAGTTGTTGAACCACTTGAGTTGCTTCACATCGACTTATGTGGTCCATCATCAATCGAGAGCATTGGCGGTAACAAGTACATCCTTGCTATTGTTGATGACTTCTCACGATTTACTTGGGTATTCTTTCTAAAGCACAAATCTGAGGCGACTCCCAAGCTGAAGATCTTCATCAAGCAGGTCGAAGTGCAACTGAGAAAAGTCGTTCGAAACATCAGGAGCGACAATGGACTGGAATTCAAGGACAAAGAATTCGAAGATTTCTTAGCAGAAAAAGGCACCAGTCACAATTTCTCAGCCCCCTACACACCTCAACAGAACGGAATTGTCGAAAGGCAAAACCGATCCCTGTGTGAGGCCGCCTGAACCATGTTGAGTTTTGCCTCCCTTCCTCTATATTTATGGGCAGACGCCATTGCTGCCGCTTGTTTCACTCAAAACAGATCTTATCTCAACAAGCGTTTCTCTCTCACCCCTATGAGATTATTAACAACAGGAAGCCGAATGTCAAGTTCTTTCATGTGTTCGGTTCGAGGTGCTTCATTTTCATCTCCAAAGAGCATCGCAACAAATTTGATGTCAAAGCCGATGAAGGCATCTTTTTGGGATATTCTCTTACTTCAAAGGCGTATAGGGTTTTGAATAAGCGTTCTAAACGAATTGAAGAAACCTATTATGTGACGTTCGATGACAATTACGTCAAGAAGTTGAAGTCTACTGAAGAAGCAATTGGAGAGATTTTCTCTCAAACGGGCCAAGTCACAGCCTCAATCGCCAATTTCTTTGACCATTTCATGGATTTATTTGATGAACCTGAGAAGGCTACTCACTCTGAGGCCACGGCAGCAGACAACAAGATGGATCACCTTAAGAAGATTATCGAAGACGCGGCCAAACAAATGGGAGAAGAAGAACCAGTTCGAAACGAACCTCCCCAGAACGATACTTCGGTCGAGGGGGAGAATCAATTCTCTTCAAATCGACAGGACTCACATTTCCAGGGGGAGGGTCCATCAGTTTCAATCGACGATAATACTCATGGCAAGGGGAAGAATCCAATCTTTGTCAGAACTGAAAGCCCATCCAGAACCGAAAACCAGTCTGCACCCGAAAGTCCTGTAGCAACCGAAAGTCTGGAACAACCCGAAAGTCTTGTAGCAACCTAAAGTCCGGATCAGCCCGAAAGCCCAGTCGAAGAAAGATTTTTTGGTTCACATCCAAATAATTCATCATCTGTCGAGGGGGAGAATTCACATATGCACTATGACGATGATATTCAATCAAAGTTGGAAGAAATGGTAAATGCTGAATTGGATCCATCCTATGATCCAAATTATCCTCCTCTCACAAAATGGACCAGAGATCATCCTGTATCTCAAATAGTGGGTGATGCATCAGAAAAGGTTCTAACTCGATCACAACTGAAGGCGAAGCAAACTGCTCTATTCTCCAAAGTAGAATTATGCATGTTTAATTCATTCATCTCCAAAATAGAGCCGAAGACCATCAATATCGCTCTCGATCATTCTGATTGGGTTCAGGCAATGCAAGACAAACTCAATGAGTTCGAAAGAAATAAGGTCTGGAGACTAATTCCAACACCAAAAGATGCCTCGGTTGTCGGTCTCAAATGGGTGTTCAGAAACAAAATGGACAAGGAGGGAAATATGATCCGAAATAAGTCTCGGCTAGTGGTGAAAGGATATTTCCAAGAAGAAGGAATCGATTACGAAGAGACATTCGCTTTGGTTGCAAGGCTGGAATCCGTTCGAAAATTTCTTGCCTATGCTGCACACAAGAATTTCGAGGTCTACCAGATGGATGTGAAGTGTGCATTTCTGAATGGGGAACTTGAAGAAACCGTGTACGTGGAGCAACCTTCTGGTTTTGTAAATGAAAAGCATCCAAATCACTGCTACATCTTGGATAAGGCAGTTTATGGTCTGAAACAAGCACCTAGGGCATGGTATGAAACATTAACTAAGTTTTTAAAGATGTCTAAATTCAAACAAGGTTCGGTTGACCCAACCTTCTTTCGTAAAAAGGAAGGTAACCACCTTATGATCGTTCAAATCTATGTCGATGATATCATCTTCGGCTCCATGAATCCTAGCCTAACAGCTGAATTCAGGAAGTTGAAGGAAACTAAATTTGAAATGAGCTCAATGAGTCCGATTAACTTTTTCCTTGGTTTAAATATAAGACAGGGACCCAAAGGCATCTTTATCAACCAGGAAGCATACATAAAGACTCTCCTTGCCAAATTCGGCATGATGGGAGACTCAAAGGTCAAAGTCCCTATGGCATTCGGCACCAAGCTCACACCATCTTTGGAAAAACCGGCAGTCGACATAACACTATATCGCCAAATGATTGGTTCCTTGATATACCTCACAGCTAGAAGGCCTGATATAATGTTTTTAGTATGCTATTGTGCCAGGTTTCAAGCAAATCCTCGTGAACCACACATGCTGGCAGTGAAGAATATATTCCGGTATTTGAAGCGAACCACCTATGTCGGTCTCTGGTATCCCTCAAACTCAGGTTTCTTCATTCAAGCCTACTCAGATGCAGACTTAGGAGGATGTGGTCTAGATCGAAAAAGCACCACAGGAGGCTGCCAAATCCTAGACGGGAAGTTGGTTAGCTGGAAATCGAAGAAACAAACATGTGTTTCTCTATCTACAGCCGAAGTAGAGTACATTGCAGCCGCCTCCTGCACATCTCAAGTTATTTGGATCCAAAGCCAACTCCAGGATTATAGACTCAATATGAAAAAGATCCCACTATATTGCGACTCAGAAAGTGCAATTAGGATCTATCATAACCCAGTGCAACATTCGAAGACCAAACATATAGCACTGAGGTATCACTTTATTAAGGATCATATGGAAGATGGAAACGTCGAAATTCACTTTGTTCGAACCACTGATCAACTGGCCGACATCTTCACCAAAGCCCTTCCTGAAGCAAGTTCCAATAAAATCCTACAAGGCCTAGGTATGATGGAATCAGAGTCAGTACCAAAAACACCTTCTCAAAACTAAAAGTTGGAAGCGAAATGAACCGAACGCTCGGTCTATTTCGGGCTCGGTTCACACGGGAACCGAAATGAACTGAACTCTCGGTCTATTTCGGGTTCGGTCCCACTGCACTTGTTTTCGCTTATCTCAAAAAGGTGATATCTTTGGTTGTATACTTTTGTACAATTGTTTTCCAAAAATCCAAAAATAATTTTTTTTTGGAACCGAAATGAACCGAGCATTCGGTCCATTTCTGGTTCGGTTCAAAAAAAAAATTTGTTTGGTTTGTTTTGTTTTTCTATTTACAAAAATATCAAAATTCCAAAAGTATTTTCTTTCTTTTGTCTCTACTTCTGTTTATGTTAACAGTCTCTGGAATATCGATGGGGCAGGTATCATTCTCATACTTTATACTAGCTAAGTGTCCCTAGAAGCATGCTGCCGCATGTTGTCCAAAGCCTCAACTGATTTTGAATAAAGCCTTATTGACTGGGTATAAACAAACCTCGTCTTCCCAATTAGGCTGCTAAATTTATTCTAATCATGAGCTACCTTACTCTTTTCTCATAGGAGTTAAGAGTTTTCTGCTTGGTCATTCCTTTTATAGCGGAGGTACTTTGGTTTCTTTACAACACCTCAAACATTTTTCTCCATCATATTTCGGTTCATAAATATCTCTGCGTTTATGATCTTAGCTTCGTGTCACTACGTGCTAAGTGAAACCCAAAATTCAATACCAACTATGCATTGACAGTGAACAATTAAATTTGCTCTTGCTTTCAACCATGAATTAACAAAACCACCCAAGTGGTTGTACCATGAAATATCTATTTTTATTTTTGTGTGATTCTTATGAAATTGTTACACACCATAACATTTCTTCCCATAGAATCCAGTTTTAAATTGTTTTTGAGATTTCACACCAAACATTTCCATCAAGTCACTAAATATTGTCTAAACCTACTTGTTCAACAGACCACATTGGTCTCACAAGTACTTCATTCGGTTTCTATCTTATGTCAAGATCTGGAATTTTGAACTGAAGCGAAAGCCACCCTTCTAAGCCTCATCAACAGATGCATTTCAACACTTCTTAACAAGTGTTTGATCGTAATTCAACGGGAATCCACACAGACACTTTAAAGTCTCTCTTGACTTTGAAGGAAGAGATTCGTGCCCGGGATCCACTGTTTCGTGTCTATATTGACATCACAAATTCCCACATAGATGTTGCTTTATTTCCTCATCTTTGACACTCTATGCACGGAAATCTTTTAGATTTTCCAAAAGTCTGGTTTGGTTCACTACAAGCTACTTTTCTTTATGTAGCTCCGGTTCTTAATGCTATATTCACAAAGGGATGCGGTGGTTTTTCTAAGTGTTTGTTTTTATTTAATGATGACAGCTCATTTTAAAGATAAGCTGATGACTCAGCCGGGAGACTAAAGGTTTCAAGAATTCAAAAAGGTAGTTGATGGGAAGGCGTGCTAAATGGAAACGTTTTTCTCTCTCATGCGTAATCATCGGGGTTGCCAACTGTCACGCTTCAGTCAACTCAGGAACCGATTCACGTTTCAAGAAGATTTGGGGGCGAATTTTTCTCTCACCTCTATACAAGGTATAAAGGGTTAAACCCTAGTTGTTTTACCTCTTTACTGCACCCAAATTTTTGAGAGCAAACAAAGACGATTTTCTCCCACTGTTCATCTACTTCTTTGAAGCACTCAACAATGGCGGATTCCTCCTTTGTTCATGAAACCTCCCACATTCTCCCAATCAGACCCCAGCAAAGCGTGGTCATTGATCTCACCCTAGTTTCCTATGATGCCTTCATGTACCCCATAGTGGAGTGTCTCAAATACTCTTCACTGGTTCTCGTACTGACCAAGGTCGAAACTGTGCCTATGGAATGTCTATCCTAGATTTTCTCCACAGCTCACTACGATAAATCTGTTGATCGTATCTACTTCGACATCCTTGATACCAAATCCTCCATCTCAAAGCAGCGATTTTGCTCG
Source organism: Lactuca serriola (assembly GCF_051521515.1). Lineage (NCBI taxonomy): Eukaryota > Viridiplantae > Streptophyta > Magnoliopsida > Asterales > Asteraceae > Lactuca > Lactuca serriola. The sequence goes on from NC_136411.1 coordinate 38,766,845, forward strand.
CTTCTAGGGTTTGAACCTGATGAATCGAGGGTTAACCTTGATTCGATCTCTGCGGGTCAATTATTCTCCATGTTTTACAACATGGGTTACACTGAAATCGTTACCACTGTCACGAAGTTCAAGAAGTTGTGTCTTCCTCCTCAATGGAATGGATTTTTCACGATATTATTCAAAGGCTTATCTGAGAGGAGTGCAGGTTCTGATGGGGCCAGTCGTCTGTTCATGACGATTCTTTATGGGTTGTACAATGGGATCAACCTCGACTATGGCTCAGTTCTATGGCAGCAGTTGATCCAAAGCCTCACCTCTACTTCTCGACACACTGAAATCTCCTATGCCAGGTTCTGGACACTCGTCACCAAATGGGCAATGGACAAGTATCATGTCCCCATAGTGGCCAGTTCTCCACTCTCCTCGATTGGCGTCTTCCACACTACAAAGATCATAGTCACTGATCCTTCCAATTTTCTCTTTGTTGGCTCAATTCCTGAGTCCATGTATGCTTGTGTATCAGGGGAGAGTCGCATCATCAAGACCTACAAGGAGTTTCTTCCTTCGGGTCCCAGAGAGCTGACTCCAGAGATGCTTCAGTCCATCAATGATGCCGACAAATCTGCTCCCAGGGGCAAGAAACCAGAAAAAGGGAAAGACAAGAAAGTGGTAAAAGGGGCGAAAGGCCCTTCTCCTAAAAAGAGAAAACCAACAAAGGCAGCCCAATCACTTCCACCGAAAAAGAGGAAAATCCAGCCTAAACGAAAACTTATTCTTGCTTCTTCCTTAAGTGAATCAGAGGATGAAAGTTCAGACTCAGAGGAGTCGTTTCGAGGAGACTCTCCTCCCCGTTCGCCTTCACATGAGGTACCAGTTACAACCAAACCTGTCTCTTCTTCCCCTATCACTATCTCTATTTCCATTCCTTCCATAACTTCCTCCACTCATATTCCATCCACTTCTATTCCTGTACCACCTCCCATTTTCTCAGACGCTACAAAAACAACAACCACTGGAGTTCGAACCAACGTATCTGATACGGGGGCTCGTACTTCAGCACCCGAACACACACCTGCAACCGAACATACTTCCACACCCGAACCTACTCCCACAACCGAACCTCCACCATCGCCTTCATCTCCCAATCACTCAGCCGAAACCGAGACATTTCTAGGAGGGGAAGATATGACCTTCGATTATGTTTACTACAGTCCCTACCAGGTTCAAAGCGATGATGATGATGATGCACCTGTCACCAAAAAGCACATCAAGGAACTTCATGAGAAAATTGATAATCTCATCGCTTCTTCCTCCTCCTCTCGGTCCCATATCACAAAAGCTGCCATTCAGGGGATGGTTGCTACTTTCACCAAGGCACACGAAGCCTCTATCAACTCTGCTACTGTTGCTATAGATGCATCCACAAAGTCCTGTGCTGTTGCGACCAAAAAAGTCGAAAAACTATTTCGCGATGCTAACACCTTTTTGGAGTCTTTGCAGGGGGAAGCTGAATCTAATGCAGCAAAGTTTGATTCGGTTGTTGAGAAGCTGGCTACTTCCTTTGAACCAGAAAAGCATCACTTTGCCAGTCTTCGTCAGACCCTTGAAGCTGACAACAAAACCTTCCAGGCAGCTATTGAGGATCGCTTGACCAAGCTCTAAGAAGACCTTGCCTCGGAAAACTCGGTGATGGATGCGCTTGCATGCAAAACAACTGCACTAAAAATCAAGAGTCTTCAGCTTTCCCAAACTGAGAAGGAGGTTAATTCTCTTCGATCCAAGCGAGCTGTGATTTCGAGTTGTGTTTCGGATGTCCACGGAGCCCTCTCAAATATTATTGAAGCGCATGACCCGATTCTCAACTACTCAATGAGGCGAACTCTGCATCTGTTTGCAAGGATACGACCGAAAAAGTAGATAAACTAATTTCTGATGCTTAATCTTTTATGAGTACTTTCCAGACTTCAAGTGAAAAAAACACTGCAAAGGCGAATGTAGTAATAATCAGTCTTGGAACTACCCTTCGGACTGAGAAGGATGCTCTTGAGAAAGTTCACACTGCATTCAATCTGACAATACAGAGTTTCACACATCCATCTCTTCCAAAATAGACAAGTTTCATGAAGATTTAGCTCTTGTGAACAAAATAATGGATGATCTTGCCGTCAAAACAGAGAAGGTGAAAGTTTTATCTGTCAAGCTCACTCATGCTAATAACCAAATTGACGATCTCTTGTTTGAAAAATCTAAGATGAAGAGTTGCATAGCGGATGTGAATGCTTACTTGAACAATTTCTTTGAAACTTGTGATTCTCTAATCACGATCTCGGTAAGGAAGCCTCTAGTTGATAAACTTAGGCCTGTGTTCGCAATGCTAAACATGATTGAGGGTGTTTCGAAGTCTAGCACACTTCTGAAACAAGGGGGAGACACTATGAAGCCATCTACAAAAGAAACTCAGAAACCAGCTGATACTACTGAAGAATCTGATGTTCAAAAGCTAAAGTCAAATGTCGAACCGAAGGATAATGTAGCTTCGGGTTCTAGAGGTAAAGAAAAGATTTTCGATGACAGTGAAGCAGATGAACCTGATGAGCATGAGTTGAAACGAAGGAAGGCTCGTGAAGTTGATATTAATGAACACAGTCGCATTGTTAGAGAAGCTGAAGAAAAAGAGAAAGAGCTTCGTGATGCTCAAATCACTCTAGAAGCTAAAAATATGTTATTTCCTCCTTGGTCTATGGAGAGAATTCTAACTGAAGCAGTTGACAACCCAAGCATTCACTGGTTAGAGTCGGCCACCTCGTTCGATCTAGAGAACACATTGGATTCACAACTTGATTTTCCAATTACCCCAAAAGCTCTTTGTTTCGTAGCTTTGATGTAATTGTGAATGCTTCATAATCGGATGAAGGTGTTAACAAGTCACTCATTGAATTTTATCTGAAGCATGGCAAGCCCTAACATCTCACTTGGAGCGCAATGAAAATAACAGCTGTAAAGGTGATTGGGCCTATTAAAACTGACAGCTTTGTCAATGTGAAGTTTAAGAGTGCTCGAGGTTCGGAGAGTTCAGTGTTTGAGTTCTCTCTCGCTGATCTGCCATGTTTAAATCCATACGATTGGATTATGTTGTTACACGTCTTAATGAAGGACGAAAAGAAGTATGAACCAATGTTTCTCATATTAAGAGAATGTTGGTTTCATACATCCATGAACTAGCGAAGATGGATGTTGAATTTGCCTCTGTGTTGCGAAAGAAACCAACAGTCCTTCCCGAAGCTTCTACAAAAGACATCGAGAAGATGAATATGGGGAAAATTAAAAAGGACAACTAGAGCGTGATGTTTCAACAAGGATCAAAAGAAAGAGGTGATGTCCAAAAATGTCTATTTGCTTTGCGTGATAAACACATGTTCTCCACTTCCTACTTAAACTATGTTTTGGAGATCACAGAGCAATGCAAGGCAAATGATGCAGCTGTGAAGAAGTGCTATTCTGATATGATACGATGGTACATTGCAGTTCATAGTTCATTGCTTAGTATCATGCCCAAGCTCTTCAAGACATAAAAACGAACACAGCCGTGAAGAGCTCCTTCCTCAATTGACACAAAGGGGGAGATTGTTGGGTCATTGGATTGCGTCAATTGTAATTATTTTATATAGTACATTTTATGTAACGGGTTGGGCCTGTCCACCCGGTGTCTTTAATGATTAGGGTTTAGCTATAAATAGTGCATGCATGCACCATATCTACTGACGATAATCTTGTAACCCTACTCTGCCTTTACAGTAGTAATTCTTCATCGAGTTCTTCTAAGGCATAGATTATTAATCATTTGACACAACTTTGATCATCGTGTTATTTGTTTATGATTCAATTACCTGTTTGAAATATGTCGATCTACTTATCTTTATTCTAACAACTATATTTTTAACGGGCTTAGACTGTTAAATTCCGTTAAAAATTCATAACTTTCTCATATGATATTCGTTCTCGACTATCTTTATATCGACGGAACCATATGGACGAGATCTTCAACTCTCGTTTAGATTGTTTTTCCTAACAATCAATCGTTCTCTACTTCGGTATCTGAGTCGTATAATGTTGCATTGAAATTTTAAAAATCCTAACTTTCTCTTACGAAGTCAGATTTGGACGTTCACTATATACACGCTCTTGGTTTAACGACTACTACAAATTTCGTTTAGATCTCTTATTTTAAAAAGCAATTTATCAAAAATTCACTTTTTACGATTCGTAGAGTCTTGCCGGTTAAATTGCGAAACTTCGAAGAAACATAAATTCTTCATACGAAGTTGGATTTTAACGTTCTTTATATGTACGGCTTGTCACATACATTATAACTTTGGATAGGATTATTTATCCTAAATAATCTTCTATCAAAAAATCATTTTATGTTTATTACCCCTAAATTGACTAATTCTAATCTGTAGGCATTACATATCACCATTATCTTTATATACACGAGCAATATGAGCTTTTGCTAGACATCAAACATAAATGATATTCTTGGTATTTCTTGTGTTAGATCGTCGACGAGAGGGATGGAAAAAACAAGGGGCACCACTTTTAGGGTTAGGGAAGGAGGAAAATTAAGGTGTCAAATGTTGGTAGGATTTATGAAAAAATTTCATACCAACAAATTAAGCAACCAAACGTGTTATTTAACTAATCTTGATTATATAATTGGCCATATAAAATAACTTACTCTTAATTATATCCTTATTACGGAGTATTTGGAAATCAAAGAATGATATACTCTTCAACATGATTTGTATTTTTATAGCTAAAGTGGTGGATCATGTTATTTCTTTGACATATAATTGGGTCAAAGATACGGGTAACTATGGGGATTGTAATTATACTATATGGTGTAGTTCTCCTTTTAATTCGGTCAAACATAAGGGTAACTATGAGGATTATACCATGTGGTGTTGTTTCCTTTTTAACATTATGTAATCTCTGTTTATCCATTAAAACAATTATATTCTACAAAATTTAATTTAAATTTGGCAAGATTCAAATTCAAGGCTTTTGACCGGTCAAACCAACTAAAGCCTGTATTGATGCTATATCATGACCTACATACCAATACATTTGACATTTAGCATTCGGAATTAAGCCTATCGAGATGAAAAATACTAATTTGTTAGAAATCAAACATGTAAAAAATGATAGATATCAAATTATTTGACAAATAAATGGATGAGTGTGTGTTGTTGTTGCACACTTCCAGTTGCGATAAAGTCCACAATATCACAAACGGTTCAATTTCAATGAGTCTGGGTGTTGTTTCAAATTGAACATTTAAACCGTTAAACACACACTTAATCTATGAATTTAAAACATATATGTAATACAAAAGAAAACAAAAAAACAAAAACAAAAAAAACAAAGAGCAAAAAACAAAAAAAAATTAAGTTCATATGACATGATTTGAAACTTGAAATTGAGAAGTAAGATTTGTGGGGGTGATTCAACCCTTCAATAATAAACACATATTTCTATCTGTATAGACTTCCACCATTGTAATGTTGAGGATATTCAGTTTACTTAATTTAGTAACTGAATAGCTACGGAATAACTACGGACGCTATTCTGTAGCTAATTAGCTACGGAATAGTTACAGATGTTAACC